>NC_080669.1:79713106-80913106 GCF_027579445.1 Ammospiza nelsoni | reverse complement strand
AATACTTACATCATAAACATAAAAATCTTTTAAAAGACCCCTGACAGCACTCCCTCCTGGAAATATCACCATAGCAATGAGCATCCAAGTACAGGGGGAAGTATCACTGAATCCTGTGCTTGATATTTTCGAGTAACTAAAAATACAAACTGGCAAAAATATGCATGAGTGATGTAGAATGAGGCACACAAACATAAAGAGCTTTCAATGAAATTAAAGGTGGCAATTCCACCTGCAAATCTTCAATACCCCAAGAAAAAAATCCTTTCACCAGGTAGCATACATTGAATGAGTGCCTGCAGATAACTGTAAACACATCTGATAGCTGCTGTGTCCAACAATTCCTATTTGGAACGCTTTGCACAGGTTTGTGTAGAGGCTCAGTGGCAGAATTGTGTGAAATCCAAGGCAAAGATGCCTGTTAGAGGGGAGGCAATAAAGAGCCATACTAGCAGAGCCTTATAGGAAATCTGAGACTTGGAAAAGCAGGGAATCTTGAATGTTAAGATTTAGGCACACAGCAGCACTCTGGGGACGGGTGCTTGCAAAGTGAAAAACTGTGTCTCCTCAAGCTGGTGCCATTAAATACATCTTATTTCCATGCCATTCAGATCAAAGTTAAGATTAAACGAGGAAGGGAAGAGTTTTAAAATTCCTTTCCCAGATGCAGATGTCAGGAGCACACACAAAAGCAGGTGCTGGGTGTATTGATCCTACTGAATACGCATGGAGTGGGTACTTGAGCATGTACCAAGCATCTGTGTCTGGGAGATGGAAAGCACTTTGTAAAAGGCTGTTTTATGCTAAACAAATGCATCAGGTTATGTTTTTATTTTGAATATTTTAAAGCATCTTGCACATTGGGGCAGACTTGAAAAGAAATTATACAGACAACTTGCCATTAATTGCACAAGCTACCAACTCCGTAGCTGCAAATTGTCTGTGGGCTCACTTAGGAGCACTCCAAGCTGCTGAAAACCATCCTCAGTAAAACCTGCTCTGACTACTGCACCTTAGAGAAATGGAGATGCCGAATCTGAAGGTAGTTCAGGTCCCAAATGCTGGCCCAGCTGCAGCTAGGCAACGGGACAGGCACATTTCTTCTCAACATCAGGGAAGGGACAAATTCAACACTGCTAATTCCTACCAGAATAGGTATCCAAACAGGCTGACATGGACAATGCTTGCTGACAATGACAACAAAAGTACCTTAATAGCACACGTACAAAACAAAACAGGCACCCTTTCAAAATCTGGCTATAGTTTGAAGTGGCCCCTGAGATCAAAGTTTTCATTTTCACTAACAGACTATGAGGAAATTCTGCATCAGAAATCAAACTCTGCACGGTATTTGCTTGTGGAATCTTTTTTGCTTTCTTCAATGAGGGAAAAAATTAATCCCTACAGGAGATGACAAGATGCCTTTTAAACTACATACCTCATTTCTGACTAAAATTACCTCTCAATAGTCTGGCACAGCTGCATGCTCCTATTTGGTTTTTTTTTTCATTAAGGGTTCCTCTATTATTTGTACCCATCCTATAGCATTTACGCCTGGCAGTGATGCACATTCCCTTGTCTACAATTCTTCCTACAGATAGTAAAGGATAAATTGCAATTAGATTTTTGTAATTGTAGATAATTAACTCAAAATGAGTTGTTAATTATATAAAAAAACTAATGTTTTTTCAGTTCTTGATTATATTATTTATTTTCCTTCTCACTTCAGCAAGTTTCCTATTTTAAAGGTATTTCACTATTTCCTTTAAAATACCAGGATATTTTTAAAGTAAGTTTTGCTTATTTGAAGACTGAAATCAAATTCTGTGCTGTGAGATTTGCTAGAAGACCTCTCATGCATGCACTGGAAGTCAGAGAGGGCTGATTTTCCATTGGTGTTCTGTTGGAATTTGCTGTAACAAGAATTGTTTGATACATCAATTAAAAACTAAACACCACCACCACAAAAAAAAAAAAAAAAAGAAATAATAATTAAAAAAAAGAGTTCCACATCATCAAAAAAAAACCCCAAAACAAACTAAAAAATAAAATAGCAGAAAAAGAAAACACCAAAAGAGACAGTTAAAAAAAGAATGTATGTCTACCAGCTCTTCCTCTTTTCTAAGACATGGCCACACACTCACACACTCTCCCTCTCTGTACTGAAGAAAACATCACTTACATATTCAAATGCATAAAAGAGATAAATGGACTTGTCTTCTACGGCCTCTTTAAGCCTTACATTAGAGTAAATTATTTAGGGACCATTCATCTGGTAACCTTTGCAAAACTGAAGATGGCATATAAGAAGAAAAACTTCCAAGTGTTTTGCTGCCAAACTTTGTAACCAGCTGGCATGGCACCTTGAGACTGCTCAAACACACAATAACTTTGAAAAATTACAGTAAATTAAACCAGGGGAATGAAGGTAGGGTGGGGAACCTTTTGAAATCTGGGACTCTCATTTTGTTAACACCACAGGTTTTCTTCATTTTCCCTATTAGAATATGTAGATATTTGCAGGTTTTTGGTTGCCAAGAAGCTCTGCAGATGTTCTAGGTTACATTATTCCTCCAAGGGGCTTAATGCTGCTGCATCTTAAACATGTCATGACTCTCCATCTTTTTTGCTACAGTGATAATACTTTGATCACTTCAGTTTGTGTGAAAATGAAAGAAAAAAGCATCTGAACACAACAAAGATATGCCAGTAACTCACAGCAGCCAAACACCTGGTTAAGCAGTGAAGAATTCCAAGAAAACTAACAACTCCTGCTGTTCTGGGAAAAAAAAAAGGCTTATCCCTTTTCAATCGAAAAGGATCTCAGAAAGAAAAATAAAATTAGTATAACAAAGTTAAAAAATAAGAAAAAATAAGGTATTGGACTCTTTGTTTATAAATGAATTATCAGTTCTTACACTATTCTCAGAACAGAGAAGTTTATTACTTTGAGGTATTCTCTCGTTGCTAAAGAAGAAGTCACTCAAAGCACAGCTGCTCATCTTGTCCACCATTCTTTGGTCAAAAGAACACCTATAGTTACAGCACAGAACAAGAAGCTGTTAATTTCTGAGAAAAGGAGAAAACCTTGCCAGTTTTTATTTGTTGCTTTCCTAATAAGCCTGAATCTTTTTCCAGTGTTAACTTGAATGCGACAGGGTAGGACAGAAGGAAAGTAAAATAGTGTACTGACTGAACTTTTAAATAGCAAGCAGGATGGAGATAAAGAGCTAAATATTGGCTTAACTCTGCTTCCAGTTATTTCAGTGGTAGTTTGCTCTGATCACACTGAAGTAGAGGTGTAATGAGAGATATTTAAAAAAACAAGTAACTATCACCAACCATGGAAGATCTACCTGAGAGTTAAAGGATAATGTATTATTTACATCAGGTCCAAATAAAGACTAAGGAGATATTCTGATCTTAATTTAAAACGTAACAAGCAGTACCTAGAACAAAGAACTAAAACTAAGGTTTTGTGAAAACTCCATTTTGCACTGGGCTAAGAGGCGGCCCACAAAACCTGAAGCCTCTTCAGGAAGTCACCTAAACTTTGAGTAATAACAGGTCAGCATAACTATTGAGTTGACTCATAAAACACAGCAGCCAATGAATTTTACCCTTCCTGCAGAAAAAAAGCTCTTAATCTGAAACAAACACATGAACAAATACACTTGGCAGGCAACAGCACACTGTCAAGAAGATATACTGACCCTGTGAAGCACTTAGAAGTGAAGAGAGAAATTACCTTAGCCCCATGCTGCTGCCATTCATCATCAGAGCAAGATCTCTGGGTGCTTCAGCAATGGGCACATCTTCTGAGCCAGGTACAGGGCCTTTAACCCTGGAAAAGACAAGTTAGTTGCTTCTGCAGCTGGTCAAATCACACCAGGAAACTTGCCACTAAAAGGTGACCTATGTGTCTACAAATGGGACACTTTTACACATTAAATGCTTTAGCAATTACCTTCATACTCTCAAATATACTTTTGTACTGGAAGTCTGGTTCAGGCCCAGTGGCTTTGCTTCTAAGGGTTTCCACAGGGGCAACCCCAGCCAGTGTAACCCAGTTGAGTATTAGCTTTTCAGCATTGGAAAGGGAAAACAACAGGGAAAAATCTGCAGTCTTTTCATTACAGAAACAGAAAAGTTTCATTTGCAGATTACAGCACCAGAGCTCAAAGGCATCATGTGTAAATGGTGTAGAACAGAATTTGTATAAGATGCTCATGTCTCCTCAAACTATGGGCCCACAAATGATGCTCCATTCTTAACAGATCACTCCACCTTCTCCTTTCTCTCCAACAGAGACAGAGTCAAGATAGAGGTATTTCTCCTTTTTTTGACTAAAATTCCTGTTCCCAAGCTTTGTTTATACTGGGCTGCTCCAGTGAGGCTTGAACCAGGAGAAGCCATTGAACTGCACATACACACCATTTTTGATGGCTGAGCAACTATTTCACATGGAGAGTAGCTGCAAACTGAAACTACTACTGCCATGTGAGGCTAAGTAGAGAAATGTGGAAAATTAAAAGCAGTTATGATGCAGTGTGGCAGAAAAAATTATCAACTCACACTTTAACTAAAAGATTAGAAAAGTTTCTTGCCAATTTGTCATTCAATGAGAATGGACCTTAACCAGCACTCCACTCAGGCAGAAGGACAGACAAAAATAAATATTATCTGGAATAAATGTTTTCTTGTATTGTTTTTTATGCTGTTATAATGTTCTAACTCAGTTAGAACCTCCTGACAATGAAGTAAAGGTTATTTGAGCTTAGGTAAACAAATTTTTATTGTTAGCAGTACATAAAATTACTCTGTTACCAAGTGCAAAATGAATTATATATTTGGAACTGAAACAGAACTGTGATGCCTAAGAGATTTACCTCTAAATATCAAGCATTTAATTCTAAAGATACTGAAATATTTTTAAGAGAAAACACATTATATTCCAGTTGTTTTCTTAGAGAGAATACGGCAAATCTGACTTTTCACCTGTGAAAAGAGATCACAAAAGTGCAAAGTCTTCAGATTGTTCATATATGGTTCTTTTCATAGAATTCTTTTTAGGTAGCTAAAGCTCTGTAAATCATAAAGGACTTTTTCCAGAAAAAAAAATGTAGCTACAATAGATATAATGGTACTAACAACCACATCATTACCAATATTTAAGGTGCATTTTTTTCTGAACTTAGACCTCCAAACCTGAAAATTTTCCATTAGGAAAAAAAATGCACCAAAAAATTCAGTTTGTATGTCCTTCATATCTACTTGTTTTTCATTAGAGGGATGCATGCACAGAATTAAGGTATTTGATGATTAAGAATCCATCTGTTCCTACTTAATTCTCACCTGAAGTCATAATCCTTTGTTAGCAACTTCAGTCATTTTCAACACACACATTTGTGATTTCCTCCAAGACAGGTACTTTTAGAGCCACATAAACACATTATTTTCAATGCAAACAACAATCCAAGAAGACAAAAAGACAACCTACTCTACAGTACTCTCTTTTACAGTCTGAAAAGTAACCAGGGGGCTGAAATGAAGAAGGGCAAGTGATGCAAGTGATGCATCCCTCCATGGTGGTTACAGCACACAGATGTAGGAAGTTGGTCATCTAATGCAGACTCTCATGGGGTGCTGCTAGCAGCTGCCATACTAAAACAGTATAGAAATATCCATCCCTGTGAAACACTCCTACCACTTCTTCCAAAAGACTGCAGAGTTTTCCTATTGTTTCTCCTTTCTAATGCTGAAATGCTAGTACTCAGCTGAGCTGCAAGGGCTAATTTAACCTGCTTCCGTTCACTGCTCTGCTCACTTTAACAACATCATACCAAAAAAACAGTTGTTCCCTCTTTCTCAAAGACTATTTAGATTATCAGAAAAGTGTTGCCTTCTGCAACAAACTCACAGGCCTTCATCTCACATTTCTATGGCTGTTCCATCTCCCTTCAAGTTTTAAGCAAATAATGAGCCTCAGTCTTGGCATTCTCCCTCTTCACTAACATTGCTGAAAAGAAAATGTCTTCACTACACTGCGTTTCCTTCCTCTTCCATAAATATATGGGGAAAACTCCATATATTTTTATATATTCCATATATGCAAATATATATATATACACATGTATATATGTGTCTGTGTACATATGTAATGATCTTCATCTTTTCTATAAAATAGACTCTTCCAGTCCCAACCCAGGAGAGTGCAACCCTTCAAAACTGACCTTTCCAAGGAAGCGAGAATGCCACATTTATGTCATCCATGCTCACACTGCTCTCTTGCCAAATGTCTGTATTCTTTTCAAGTGCCTACACTAAGATCAACTTCTCATTTTTTTCTACTGCTTCTCTTTTCCAACCTAGTCTTTTAGCAGTGTTTTTCTTCTGCCTTTCTTTCTACCACATACTGTTTTCCTCTGCTGCTTTCCACAGCTGTCATGCTGCTTCCCAACAGTATACACTAACAAACTAAAGTCTCCTCTCCTCTGAATCACTCTTAGAAATTGTGCCATAAGCCTTGCCTGTCTTGTTCCATTCTATTTATTGTTGCCTTGTTCTGTTCTCCCACTTAAATCAACTATTGCCCATGTGCTTATTAGAAATTTTAGATTTTTTTTAAATTGTTAGTCTCAAAATCACCTGTTATAATCCATACGGGATTGGTGTAGTTGCTGTTGTTTTAGGAGCAGTTTTGCTTCTTGCTTAGTCAATAAATGTTGGAGTCGTTCCTTTTCAATTTCCAGCTCCAGTTTTTGAAGAAGCAGCTTCTGCCTTCTTTCTTCATACAATCTTTTAGCCAGCTCTGTTTCCTTAGGGCCTGAGTCTGTGCTGTGATTCAGCCTAGAATCTCGACAGTGCCTGGAATGATCATGGGTCTTGTGAAATGTCCCCGAGTGTTTCCTAAGTACCTGGCTGACATAGCAGCTCTCTTCCATGCTCCCTGAGCTCCCCACATGCCTCCAGGCACAGCCATGGCTCACTTGCTGAGGGCATGCACTCTGAATTTCACTTGCCCTCTGGTTCACCTCCTGAGCTTGCTTTACATGGTGAGGGCTCCTCTGCTTGGCTGGGGAAATCACATTGTTGCGCTTTCTGTGCAAGTCGTTCTCCACCGGATACTCCTTCAGACATTCCTGATGGTTGTAATGCATCTCAGTCCTGTAATCGCGGTTATTCCTGCACGGCTGAGACAACACAACACGGGCTGGGCTTACAGCCTTCGGTGCTCTGCTGTTCTTATGAAGAGTCCAAGGTCCCCCAACACCCAAGCAGGAGCTGTCCAGCCCCAAAGAGTGCTGCTGGCACAAGCTCTTCCCACTGGATACCTGCAACGGGAGAAACAATTTCCTGTCAATCACTAAAATTCATCTTTGTTCATCAATTTCCCTCGGTAAATGTGTTGTCCTCAAAGCAGAGCTGCTGGTCAATGTTGATGGACATGCAGCCAAACCCCACAAAATGTTTACCAGAACACGGACACAAATGTGCTATCAAATCTACATTTCATTCCATCTACACAACTGTAATAAATGTAAAACTACTGTCTGCAGGATCCTCAGCATAAAATGAGTCACTTCAGAGTATCAAGTAGTTGTAAGCATGTAGGGTTACATAAAATCAACTTGAAGAGTGGCAAAAAACATTAAATGTTAAGGTTTGAAAATGTTTAATTTTGAATACCGAGCCAAAAAATCCATTCAGCCACTATAAATACTCTTTGATTGGCTATTACACAGCAGGAGATTTGATGTAAAACATTTCACCTTGCACTGAATGGTATATTACTTACCGCTGGAAATTTGATGAGAGTTTTTGAAATATCTTTACAGAAACACAGATAAAAACCAACTACTTTCTGTAAAAAATGGTTGTACATCAAAAGCTGTCATTTAAATACAAAACATGTTTAAATACAGCTATAAACGTAAGCGATTCTTCAATTAAGCTGGGCAAGTGATTATAGTCTGATAAAACTCTGAAGAAAACAAGCAACTGTAATTCACATTTGTCAACCCAGTACAAGCAAATTCTAGTGGTTTTGTTATAGTCATGGATATTATGTAATAGACATCACAATTCTAGGTACATCCTGGAGTATCTTTGCACTAAGGCTCATCTAGGCAGTTAAGCATTTTAGCTTTTATGAACGTCACAACAGCAGTGTATCAGGCACACACATTTCTTTTGCTAGAATTGTGCATTAATTTCAATAACAAACTGAATTTAAGCTCCTCCAGCCTTTGGGACCTTCCACAAAGATATGGGACTTTTTAATTACAGAAGCCAGATTTGTTAAAGACAGCAAAACCACTGCAGTGTAAGTGGTTCAGCAAGGAAATCTGGAATCCATTTATGAAAAAAAAGGTATTTTTTGTCCCCTGGGAATGCTTACAATAGAGAGGTATTGTGCACATGGAGTGCAAGACAAGTCAGCCAGATCCAAACCACTTGAATTTAGGAATGCAAGAAAGCATCTAGCAATGATTAGAAGAGAGATATAATACAAATCTATGCAGCATTTATATGTATAATTTAGATTCTTTCTTTAATAAATAAACAAAATACCAAATATACTCTGCTGCCCTTCAAGACAACCAATTACAAGTTTCTTGTAGACTTCACAGAATATAAATTAATGTGGATTAGCACCTGAATACTGATATTTTATTATTTCCAGTTTTGTGCATACAAATATATCCTCTCTCCCATGTGATTGAAAGCCAAGGATGTCATGTTTTGCCCCAAAGGGCTCAGTGAGTTGGAGGCATTTGCATTAATGTCAGTGCTAAATGTCTGAGGAAAGTCTGGTGCTTGGACTGGGTGAAAAGTGCAGGACACTAAAATATTTTAAAGTCAGAGGGGCTGGCAGGGCAACTGAGCAGAAATGCAACATGCTGCCAAAAAGACGGAGTTTTGTTATTTATTATTTGCAGCATGCCATCCTTGTTGGCAATATTTTCCAGACAAATAAAGGCTACAGAGCCCTTTTAATCTGAATTAGACAATACAGAAAAGGACGATGCAGTCTCTCATTTCCCTCATCACCTGTTTCTGGTTATAGAGAATTTAGGGTACCTACAGGAAGAGGCTTTCAAGGTGGAGGGTTCTCCAGTCCCCATGGACAGCAGAAGGTCTTAGATCTGAAGATAGTCTTAGAGCATCCTATCAGGGCTGGCAGTATAGGGTGGTCACAGAAAGCAAACACCTGTCTTTCTGCAGTCCATAAATAGTAGTTAAAAAGAACACTTAAAAAAAGGAAACTCAAATGGTAAAAACGTCTGAGAACACCACCTTTATTTTAGCAGTTTGCTGACTGAAGAGACAAGAGAATGTTAAGAAATCTAAGCACATGAATGAAGATTTTACAAAATAATCATCAGGTTTAAGAATAAAGGTCCACATTGCAAATTAACTTCATGGCTGAGACTCTATTACGAGTCCCTGAAGGCCCTAAAAGAGAGGTACCAGTTAGCATTTGTTGACCTTGGCTGCCATTAAGTCTGCCCTGATGGTCTCAGAAATGGCATTGACATTTAAAGACTTCATAACAAGGCAGAGAAACTTTAATGTTATTTCACAGATACAATATGTTTGCAGGGGGGAAAATTCTCATTAATGTCATTGAATGTGAGTGGGATTTTCTTACTTCTTTAGAAGGAGGAGGTCATGTTAGGCAGAAGGCTGAGTTCCAACATGCCTTTGATGGCTACTCAGTACTTTTCAGGGTCTAACTCCAAAGAAAAATTAACTATTGGGAGTCAGAATCTAGTCAGAAACAACTTTTTTTTTAGTAATTTGTGGGTTTTCTGCTAAAGCCATAACTGAAAATACAGCTGGATGGTAGACATTGCAAGGAAAATGGACTGACATTTACACTTTTGAGGGATGAAAAGAGACTGGTGCATGACATGACAGATCTGGAAAATGCAGGCCAGATAAAGGGGAAATGTAGAGGAAAGAAACATTGTGAAGACCCACCTACTTCTGTGAGTCTAAAGACACACAAGCATAAGGAATGAGGTAATTTTACAAGATGAGTTTAAGAAAGATATTGCCTGCGGGAGGCCTGGAAGCCATGACGGGCCATGGGAACAGCTGTGCTCGCTCCTCCACAGAGCTCTTCCAGGCTTGCTGTGCCGCATTTAAAGATACAAGTCCCTCTAACTGAGGCTTAAACAAACTCAGACTGCTCCTTGTAAGGTAAGGACTTAATAAGACTTGATCAGATGTGAAACTCTTGTGAAACAAGGAGATACTAAAAATGGTTTTAATAATCTTTAGAAGGATTTAAAGACGGAGACACGTGTGGAAGTCTGCAAAGGCTTTACTGCAACCCCAGTAATTTTTGCTCAGGGATTCAGCGCAGAGCTTAAACAAACACCCAGTCCTTAAAACTTCCTACGAACAGACAAACAGTACACCAGTTTTATGCACGCAGCATTATGATCTCTGCAAATTGTTCCTAAATGCAACTTGTGTGCTTTGCAGTTCTAATTCACAGCGCTGGCAAAGGAAGCACAGTTACAGACTGGCTCCAGCACAAAGGGCTTTGTACTGCAAGGAATGAACTAGTAATGAAGCATATCTTTACAATACCAGCACAGGCAAGGTCTGGACAGATTTCATCACATGTACAAACATGTTTAAGAAATAGCCCAAAATCATTACCTTGAGAAGTCCTGCATTGTGAGGGACAAAAGCTGGCATCCCAGCTTTTGTAAATACAATGTAAAATACAATGCTGTTAGAGCAAAATTGCTGGAGATGCTAACAGCGTTAGGAGTTTAGTTCATAGCACCCGGGGCTGTAGTTTTTAGCCGAAAAACTATGTCTGAATACTGGCAAAAGAGACAATCAAGTAAAATAATTCTCAGTTGTATCTTGAGGACATTAATCTGGATTTTCAGCTCAGGAGTTTCTTTTGGTGGGGTAGAAAGAGTGGAAGGAACATGTTGATTCAGAACTAGTCTGTTTTGCTGATCTAAGTGGGGACGCTGAAGGAAACCCAGAAGAATGAACAGAAGCAGCAACCAGAGGAGAAATTCAGAGATGTAAAGATATTTAAAGATGACACAGAGACACACAGAAACACCCTCAAGAGCACCACGGGCACATACCTAATGGCACATACTCTTCACCAGTGTAGTTGCTCTTTGGACACGATCCGCAAAATTTATTAAGAAAAATTTGTTCATTGGAAGCATTGTCAAGTCCTGGCACAGGCTGCCCAGGGCAGTGGTGGAGTCACCAACCCTGGAAGTATTTATGAGACATGCAAATGTGATGTTTGATGACGAGTTTTAGCGGTGGACTTGGCAGTGCTGGGTTAATGGTTGGACTCAGAGGTGGTTTCCAACCTAAACAATTCTGTGATTCCATCAGTGACCCAGATGACACCCTCACTAAGGTATACAACCTAAACCTGGAACTCAGTCACCACTCTGAATGCCTAATATATGGGTCTCATCTGAATAAAGCTTGGCTTTGGGGTTCAGGTCTATCAACAGTATAAGCACTTGCTTTTGTCAGCAAAATGAGGCAAAATGAGCTTATTATAAATAAACTCAAATAGGATATTGGGGCAACAGAAATCCTGTTTTTAAGAACAATTACATCAAATTATAGGACTGTTCGAAGTAACGTTATCAGTGATTAAGGAGCTATTCTTTCCAAGATTCTGTAAGAATTTAATAGAGAGAATGAAAAACCATAAAGATTTTAAAGTATATCAGTAGGATCTACTGAAGTCTATAAATTTTTTTCTCTAACTCATATAATACTTTGTTAAAATCTTTACCATAAATAACCCAATATCAGTTATTACAAAGTGCCATGTAATAGTACAGCAACTGTCTCTGTCATTACCTAAGATAAATACAGTAGATAACTCCTAAGGTAAGCCGACCATTTTTCAAGCAAGAAACAAAGCACTATTTTCTGTAGAAATTATGTATAGCTATGATTGCCATATTCCACTGAATAAAACAAGTGGTCTCAAATGAAAAATACCGTGAATGACAGACACCAACCTGTATTTTTCCTGTAGAAATCTACTGAACTCAACATACTGAAAAGGCGTAGCTAAAAAAAAAAACGTAGTATCACATCACAAAAAAAGTGAATCTATAGCTGCTAGCTGACAGCCGAGGAACACCTCCTATATTTGTGCTGCCTTCAGTATTTTTTCTCCTCTTTGTTAAGAGGGTTTGAGCTGACATGCCAGGTGCACAAAAAAACCTGTGAGCATTTGCTGGCGCTCAGCTTTAAGTGTATATTTTGCATTCATAAACATGCCACCCTTCTTCTCCAGCTACCCAAACACTGTTGATAATTGCTAACAAAGGCTCCCATTTCAGATCAGCAGACTGGTTTTACGCTCCCTGATAAGGCGGTTAATAATACAGTGCTCCAAGAAAACTAAAGAGAGGTGCCTGCGTGCCAAGTCTTGGAAGTCATTGTGACCAAAATGTCCATTAAACCCACACAGTACCCACATGTGGCAGTCCAATATCTGCCACTAAATTTAAGCAAACATGTTTGCTTTTCAAAACAAAAATGTATCATTCCTGTTTGCACTATAGAAACATGCCACTACACTAATCTTGACAGTACCAGGTCCAACTATTAAGATTCAATGTGCTGCCAACATTATAAAAATAATAATAAAAAAAATCCCAATCTTCTGACTTCAATTTTTTACTTCTGCCCTTTATTTTACTGAAGAATCAGTAGTTCAAGACCTAGATAAATATTTCAAAAACTATACTATTTGTGAGCAGAGTAGGTCACTACCATTTCCCAGTGCATTTGGAGTTCATGTGAAATAAGGGCAAAAGAGTGATGAGCTGCATTTTTAACATGGGCATATACAGAATAGTTGTCTAGCTGATAGAGAATGTGTAATGCAACATCTGCACCGTACGCCTTGCCAAAGCC
Source organism: Ammospiza nelsoni (assembly GCF_027579445.1). Lineage (NCBI taxonomy): Eukaryota > Metazoa > Chordata > Aves > Passeriformes > Passerellidae > Ammospiza > Ammospiza nelsoni. The sequence continues at coordinate 80,900,161 of NC_080669.1, read as the reverse complement.
CATCCCAAATAAATGTAGTGCATTCTCCCTAGTGCAATTAACTCTTGTACTCTGGCAGGTTGTGCTAGAAGATCATCAAGGTAGATTACCTTCCAGCATATGAACTAAATACTTACAGGTGTTATATCATCAGTTATTACTTACAAACTTCTGCATTTAACAAGACATCCAGGCAAATGAATGATCTAATTTATGAATTATTTATAAGAATTTCACAGCATGCTCCTGGCGTCATCCATGGCCTTTTCCAGGTCATATGACACCAATTAGAGCTGAATTTTAAATTATTCAATAACCTGAACTCTCTTGTCATTTAACATATAGATATCAATGCAGTAAACAAGTTAAGTCTAATGGGCCCTGGAGGTTTGCGTTCCTCCACCCATCAGCAGCAGAGGCTGTATGCTACCACTGGAATAGAAAATAATAGAATGCAGCAGTCAAAAACATTTGCAAGGTTTTAATAAGTTATTTTGCCTCCCTTAGGGATTTTTGTATAACTTACAAGCCCTGAATCTAAAACATATTAAAGTCCTTAGCTATGTGCTTTCAAAACAAAATTAGGACATAGCAAAAGAGCAAGTCTGACACTAACCCTAATTTAGGCCCTTAATTTGAAATGTAGTGGAAATTATGGAGTAAGCAAGATTTACTATGCACAACTCATTACCTTCAGGCTCTCCTACAGTACAGCCAAAAATAGCCCCTCTCCCAACACAGATACACCTGCCTATAAAGATAAGGCTACACAGAGGAAAATGGAAATGTTAATTTAATAGCTATCAGTTGACAGTGCACAGTTGGGGTGCATCTCGTATTCCACAACATTTGGATGGCAAAAAGACTTCCACCATTCTTCTGTCCCAATAGCACTGGACACACCTGTGATGTAGAAATCCATCAGGATTTGGGTACTTGCTTCAAGACATCACATTTCAGAGTGGTTTATGGTTGCACCACATCACAAAAAAAAAGTGAATGTAACAGCCTCCAAAGCACAGACACAATAAAAAATATCTTAAAACCATCATTTTCCATGATGACTACAAGAAGAACAAGAAGACATCAACAACAAAGATGATGAGATGAAGAGCATTATTAGATATTTTATTGTGCCTCAGTGTGAAGTCCACAGGAAATGCATGGCAAGCATGCCATGTCCTGGCTCCAAATCTCATGAGCCTGGGAGCATCACCCCCTATTCATTGCTGACCCACCCTGAGAAGTCCAACTCATATGGGAGAAAACTTCTGAGACTGGGGGTGCTCAGTACAAGCCTAAACCCTGCCTAGCACCAAGAGACTTATTTTTATAGCACCTGTGCCTCAGCTTTCTGAAGGCTGCTAAACTAAACCCCAGATCCACACCTCCAGATGGTGACATGCAGACCCCTGTCTTGGAGGACCCAGCAACTGCATTCATCTGCACACACATTTCCTTTGCCCACTGCTCTGCAAGGATTAAAAAGTTTCCTGAGATCTATCCAACACCAAAAGGAAAAGATAGAAAGGGAGATGCTCAGCTTATCCATTTAAACACTATAGCAAGAAGTTCTCTAGCTACTGCTGTCAAGATAAATGCCAAAAAAATGATGTTGAGAAAACATCATGCCAAATAAGTAAAAACACACACATCCAAAATGTCTAGCCAGATTAGCAAGAATAAGGATTTAGATAAAGCACACAACATTGGATTTTCTGCTCCCTGACCTTATCATAGGAGGGTGCTGCAACAGAGTTCTCTGTGGTTTTATAAACTTTTTAAACTTTTTAAGAAAAATAGCAGAGAGGGGGGGGGGAAAAGACAACTGCCTAATCTCTCAGCACACATTTTAAGAACACACAAAAATAGCTATAAGGGATTTTATTTTGGTTGGCAGCCAGATTTAACTTCATTGCTACACTGGGCAGCATTTGATTATTTCACATTAAGGGTAGTAACATGTTGAACGATAAGAGGGAAGTTCATATTGGTTTTCATTAAAGAGTAATATCCACCATGTATTTGGTTTTTCAAGGTAACTTTTTCAAAGTTATTTTAAAAAGCAAATAGTTTTCCACTTGGAATCACAAGTTTAGCATATCACAGGCTACACATGTTCCCAGCTATTGCCAGTCTCTTTAGAATTCAATCAACATTTGCTCCAAAGTCATGCTTTCATAGTTCTAGTCACAAGACAAAAGGGCAAATATATTGTGACCTTTCTAAATAGCCCCGATTGCTGTGATCAAACAGAAGCCACATACTGATGTGGAGAAGAAGGTTCAGAGTTTGATGTGTGAAGATTACTGCAGAAGTAGACATTGAATCAGCATTTGCCAACATGCACCTCACCATGACAGCCAATATCACCCTTCCCCTGTATTTGCAGTAGGGATAATTCTGGTACCCAGTGGGCAAGGATGAATTTTAAGCAACAGCCACTGTTCACTCTGAAAATTACAGAAAGTTTTACTTCCTTCACATGGCTCCAGCTGCGTCCCTGGGGTATGGACAAAGGCTTTAAAATATTTTTGCAACACAAATAAAGGAAGAGATGACATCTAGGAATTAAAAGCATGTTCAGAAGTAGGGACAGTGTTTTGGGAAAAGAAGGAAAAAACCCCCACAAAACAACTAGAAAGTTATTTAAATAATAAAGAAATCCCACATATGCAAAAGCATAAAATCTTTTGATTTTAAGAGTGGAAAGGTGTGCCTAAGCAAGCGCTTTCTGTCAGGAGTGTCCTTGCACTAAGAGCTAGACAGCATTTAGATTCTGCTAATTATCCCATCTCTGGGAAATAATTCATAAAAAGTAAACAGTAATTTTCATATGCCTGCCCTTTTGATCTTACATTTGTAGGGAGTATCCTGAGGCTAGCCATGGGCGCCCTCGTGGCTCTGGCTGATTGACCTCTAATCTGCCCCTCAAGGAACGATCATGCCAAGGAATGACAACAAGAGTTGCAGACATTTCAGTGCAATCTCATTAAAGACAGACTGACTTCATCTTGTCAAAGAAGAAGTTTCACACAAGAAATAAAAGCTTTTTAGAGGGATCATTTTATTTTTGTAATGATGCTGTTCTTCAGAACAAAGACTGGAACAAGACTAATGCACCATGACCTGACTGGTACAGAGCTTTACATTAACTGGCCAAATGCTGGTCCAAGACACAGTTATGTGGTAAACAGTCTTGGTAGCAGAAAATTAAGACTGTCTTCTAAAATAATCAAGTCCAAACCATAGTACTTGACCTCTCCACATTTCAAAAAAGTACAGATACCATTTATAAGATAGCAGTTGTCTAAGTGACTGCTCACATCTCATCAGTCACACAAGGCTGTGAGTTTTGATATCCCAGCCTGTGTGGTTTTTTTACCCCATTCTAACCCTTAATTGATTGAAAAAAGGGAGTGAAGAAACTACAAATTAATCTGGTGGAATCCAAAGAAATGGGAGCACACACTATTTCCTGTATTAGAGTAATACTGAAAAAACATGCAACGCACACTGCAACAATGCAACAGAGAGATAAATGAACAAGTAGCAATAGAGCATTAGAGCTGCCACCAAAGTGCTTAGAACACGAAGTTGTACCTGAATGGTGGCACAACTCTATCATGGGCATATATATTGCACATACATTATGCTTCCACTTCCTGTTTCAGTCTTTCCACTGTTCATATCCCTGCTCTTGTCAGACTCTCTTGCCTCAGCAAGAAGTCAACATCCTAATTTACAGTTATGTAAGAAAATCACTCTGCAAATTGAAAGGATTTGATTTTTTTTTTGACACATGTAACTGGAAGCTTTTTGCAAACTACAACAAGTCCTGAAGAAGTTACACCTAAGCCTGATACTTCATGATCTCTTACCTAATCTGACAGACTCTGCATTGGACACAAGTCTCTGAGACCTCTGAGCAACACAGGCAAATGATCTCATGGGAGTCTGGAAGGCTCAGCTTGCTGAACATAAAAATTCAAGGTTCTCTTGGCACACAGGCTATGATTTCAGTGAGAGATTAAATGTTTTCTCTTTGGCAGGCTTGCAGTATGTCAAACAGGTACATAAATTAACTAACAAAAGACTGCATGCAAAGTTGAACCAAGGAATAGGAACAGGCATGGAGAAAATAGCAATCTCTCATTCCTAGGGTAAGCCAGCTATTGTCTTTTGAAGTTCACCACCAACATGCTGACTCCACAACATTCCTACACTTGAAATGCTACAATGGATGTCCCAGCAGACATTCCATGTATGGCTGAGACTCCTTAAAAGCTGAGGGCATTCTGAAGAGGGTTTAGTACTGTTGGAGGTGGCAACCACTGACAGAGGGAAATGACCTCTGATATATCAAGCTACAAAGATCAACTTCCTCTTGACCTATGGAAATGGATCTTTTACAGTCCTGCTTAACACCATAAAGTATAGCAATATTGTCACAGCTATTATTTGCATAAAATGGTGCTAGATGTGTTGTAGAGCAGTTTGACAGTCCAGCCTAATGGGTCTCAGCTGCAGAATATTGATATAAAGGCTCTTCTATAGTAACCATAGGCCATTAGGTTGTCTGAATGGACATCCATCACTACCAGCTTGTGTGAAGAAGAACATTAAGTTAAAAAGGCATGACTAAGAATAAATTGAAAGGCCCTTCACTACTCCAGGGCAGCAGTGACTTTGTGAGGCAATCGCTTTCACTCCATGGCACTGTGGTCTGGACAGACAGACCAAATAAAACCTCCCACAGGTTTATTAAAGTGAGTTCAGTTTTATAAAGCTCTCAAAGTCTCAGCAACTGCAAGAGCCAGAGGAAACAGGACATCCTTGCACAAAGCCGGGCCTTGGTCACAGGCACACAAAAATATGCAATGTAACTATGTTAACATAGTCCCACATTAATAGTTAGCAAAACACTGTGCCCTGCTTACAAGCTGCAGGACAGGGACATGGAAGGACAGTTTCCAGCTGTGAACCCCTACATTATAATCCTTTCAAGTTGCAGATGTGGACCTTCCTTTCAATAGAGAACCATTATTTTGTTGTGTTGTACCAATTTAAGAGTTCTATTGTGATAAGCAGGTAATCCATACCTCTTCTGTGCCATTTCCAGCCAGTATCCTAATACACATGCATACAAAAAAAAGAAAAATCTATTTCCCACATGACAGCAATTAATGCAGCATATATAAGACACCTGAAATTTGACCTTAATTATCCTCAAGCAGGGAACCAATTTTTGATGGGAATTTTTTTTCCCAGGGTAAACCATAGAAGCTTGTGGTTTTTATATTTTACCTTTCCTGTGGTTTATCCTTCCCCACTTTGTAAACTCAATCTGTACAGTAAGACTGCACAAATGCCGAAAGCAGAAACAGCCTACGATGCAGAAAGCAGAGACAGGCCATGATGCCAAAAGGTATAAACTTTTGAAGTTCTGACAAAATTCTAATGCAAAGTTGAATCCTCTATCTGGGTTCCCAGGCCACTTCTCTGGATAGAGTTAGTTAATAAATGTATTCTGATTACCAGGCTTAAGCCTTTCTTATTCCATTTGAAAGAGCTGCACTTCAGCTCTCCTCCTTAAACTCTGGATTCAACAAAGAATAGTAACGCTTTGAGGCTGAAAATCTCTAAAACCACTCAGTGCCAACTTTAACAGGAGCAGAATTAGGTCAACAGTAAAATTCACTCCCTCCAGGAACAGAGTTTGAACCATCCACTTGAGCAGAGAAGAAATTCTCACCGCATGTTTTCATATCTGTAAAGTCCCTTGGGATTTGTAAATAGTAAAAAAAAAAAAAAAAAAAAAATCCAAACTTTCTGCTTGTTGCAGAGCAGAAAGTGCTATCCTACTGGAGAAGTAAAAAAACCCCAGAGATTGTGCATCCCTCATAATTACATATTAAATAAATACATCTTTTGAAGTGTCACAAACTTGATGGGGGAAAAGACATGAAGTCACAAGTATTCGAAAGAACCGAGTGGGAGGGGAAAAAAAAAAGGAAGACAGGAAAAGAGTCAAGAAGAAACCCAAATCACATTGGTCCAGTCAGGTATTTAAAATGAATTTTCTTTAATTAACCGAACTGTAATACAAATTAAAACTGAATTTCTTGTTCACAGTATATTCATTGGAGGGGAGGGGATGCAGCTGGCTATTTCCAGAGCAGTTCAATCTAGTCCAGTTCTGCAGGACTGAACAGAAGCCAGTTTCCGTCCTTCTCAAAAGGACGAAAAAGCAACTTGGCAGCAGAAAGTCTGACTGCAAGCTCCATCTCAGAAATACTTATTAAGCACGACAAACCTGTGGCAATTGTGACTAAACTCATTAAATCACTACAGATTATTTAAAGTCTTCATGCCTGACATTCAAGTCCTTTATTATGCTTTAAATGTCCAGGAAAAGAAGCTGTAGACACAGGGCAGAAATGAGGGCTTTAATACCACAGCAGATTGCTACGTGATGAGCAAAGGGAGTCTGGTCCCACACTGTATCTTTGGCATGAAATGTTAAACTGGATTGATTATAGAATTTCCCCTTGTTTTTGAAATCTTTTGCTTTCTGATGGCAGAATGGTTGATGATAAAAATGCCCAAGCCCAGCTTTCAGTCTGGATAATGACCAGAAGCAAAGTAATCAGATCTCTTGGATCAGTGTCTGTCTCATGATACGAGATAAGATTAATAGTTTCATGCTGATTTGCCATTTCCTAGAGTAGTGTTAAATTACAAATTTACAGGGGGGTGGGAGGGGATGTGTACCGTATGAAACTCTCAGAAAAGGGCAAAACCAAAGCACAGTTATCATAAGATAAAACCATAAAACAATCACAGCCCTTGGGGAACCAGAAGCTCTGTGCACTCTGTGCAGCCTCTCATGTGTCAGATCATCACAGGGTGCCTGGTTATTTCATGATAAGATTATCTAATGTTAATCTCACCACTAGAATTGCCTGCAATAAAAATGTTACAAACTTTCTAATTTTAATTACTGGGTTCGTGAAGATAACTACTTCAATTCTGTTTGAAGGGAAAAAAAAAAAAAAAAACCCACAACAAAAACACTCCCCATGCTTTCTATGAAGCTGGGAGTACTTCAAATACCAAAACTGGATTTGATGATTTTCCATGTCTTTATTTCTGTAACTATTAACTCTTTTCTTCCCTTCTATTTTCACCCAGTCACCCTGACACAGGACAGTAAATGCCTATAGGATAACACTTTCTTCCATTTAATTTCACAAACTACATCAAAAATTGCCAAACACCTCAAAAGAAAAATAGAATGCACCTATAAGTAGGTGTTTTTGAAATAATGCAGAAGGGGAAATTTTTCCTAACTAAAAATTGTCAATGTGATGACTTTAGCATTAGCTAGCAGAAGTGGCAACCCTGCCTGTAACAACTCCAGCAGCAGAAGCATACGAGCTAATTCCCTGGAGAATGTTTCTGCGGAGCAATCTCTTCAGAACCCACCACCAAGCTACTGAAGGGATAATCTCAGTTGTTAGTTACATTAACTGGCATTGTAACACGTGCACACACATTCTCCTTGCATTGTAATTCTTATACCTGCAAAGCTTTTATAGCAAATACCTCCTTCCCACTACCCCAACGCCCATTGGCAGATGATTGCAGAGCCACACATGCCATTTACTGTCACAGGACTTCAAACTGCAGACAAGAACTTTCAAAGGGAGATGCTGTGCAAAAATCCTTTAGGGAATTAATTTTTGGAGGCAGTGGGGTTCCTCAGGAACACAATATTAAAGAGGAGGAAAAAAGCCAAGCTTAAGGACTCAGACAAATTCAACAACAATACAATACAATTGATTCATTGTATCAACTCGAACTGGTCCAAAACCACACTGTCACCTTGTTAAATTCTTAATAGTCCACAGTTTGGGTCTGATGCTACATTTTTCATCAAATCTTATTATTATGGAATTAAGGACTTCATGTTACAACAAAACAAGTTTCTCACAAGAGTTGCAACCTGGTAAAGCCAAATAAATATGTCCTAATCACACTGCCTTTGGATACTATTCTATTGGATGCTATGTAATTTTCTGTAGATGAAAGTAGAAAATAAGAACATTTAAAGCAATTTTAAAAATGGGTTTGTCATTTTACTCACTGGTATGATACAATTTGCTTATACATCAGTTATTTTATATATGCATACATAATCTATTGCCTGCATTTTCTTTGTGCCTTTAGCATAAAAATAGATAGAGAAAAATCTAGATGTGTATTTCTCCTGAGTTCACCAGTTCCTGCTGTTTGTTTCTCACCTGAAGTCATAATCCTGTCTTTGACATCATAATCATTTGCACAGCCACCAATTGAGATGTCACAAACGGAGGATTATGGCCAGGTGGGGAATAAGCAGCAGGAGCAGTTGAACTCTTAAGAAACAAAAATCTTGTTTTCATGCAAATGTCCTTCATAATAGAGAACAAAAGAACAAAGGGAGAAAGCTACAATGGAGAGAAAAATACAAGAAGCCAGATTGTTTCTAAATACATATCTCCCTGAAGTTCCCTCTGAGGAGTCAGCTGCCAATTAACAATGGCACAAATCATTACAAAAATAAAACAAAACTTGACATCTGATGATTGAATTCCCCCCACTGCCCCCACTACACATACACACAGTTTTCTACTTGACATGAAATCAGCAGAAATACAAGGCACTTTGAGAGAACTTGGAACCTTTAGAGGTATTTATATATTCCTGGCAGTAACTAAGCACTCTTCTCCTTGGTCTATAGATGAAGACACTGAGGTCAAAGAATACACAGGACCTCTCTGAATCTCAGTCACAAACAGATTGCTGAAGATATTAGGTATTATAAAATTCAGAGCTGAAGTGGCACAAATTCTTGAGGAACAGAAAACCCATAGCTCCAGTCGCAGTCCAATGGAAGGCTGCTGCAGAAGGGCCACTCTAGTTTACCAGTTCCAAGGAGTTAAAAGAATTATGAACAATTTTTATATTTTAAAAAATCATTCATAAATTAATCTGTCTGAAATTGATAGCTAGAATCAATCTGAATGCCAATATAAAGTCACTGGAAAAAAAAATTAAATCAAAACTGCAATTCAGATCCAAAACAGCAGTAACTTTATATGTAAAGAGAAATCCAATCAGCTACACAAATATTGCACACTTTGTAAGGTTGCTGCAAAAACATCTACTAGGAATAATCCTGCTTTGATTTTCTTCTTTTATTCACGTTTGGGTAAGCAGTGCTAAACTGAAAAATGCTTAAATTGCGATGTTCTTAGCACTGCTGCTATACCCTTATCAAGAAAATCAGTGTTTCTGCACCAGTCTAATTAAAAACACAAGAAATTCATTCCCGAAAAGGAAAAAAAAAAAGTACAGCTTCACACTCTTGTGTTCTGCCTCACTATTGCTTGTGATGATGCTGCATATATGCCATTAAATGTGACAGCATAGATAGCCTACAGCTCAAACAATTGAATCATCTGCCTGTATTCTATTCCCAGAGAGTCTTCTGGACATATCCTGTCCGGATCTTGTCACAGCACAGCAGATGTGGCAGCTCATTCCCTCAGCAGTAGTGCAGAGTAGGAACCTCAGCATGAAAACTATGCCTTCTCTCCTCTTATTTTCCAGTCTCCAATTTGTGGTGCTGAAGCATCAGGACTGCTTCAACTTCATCTGAATTGTCCAAATAGCCTGCCTGTAAACAGAAGTGCCATTTGACAAAGGAGTAATTCAGTAGAAAAAACTTTTTGACTTTGCCACTAATAACCTTGTATTTTAGAGCTAACTCCCTCTTTCCTCCAAATCTGAAATGAGTGCAAGCAGGACTGTAAACAGCATTCCAGCTTTTAGGCACTATCAAGCATGAGAGCAGACTACTAAAAACACAGGCTACTCTGGGTATCTGTACAAGACAATTGCACTTGGAAAAAATCCTAAGTAGTATATTTGAAATCGAACCATGACTTCTAGTAAAGGAGTTGCTGAATAACTCTAAGATCACTTAGGATTTTACACTTGATGGACAAACCTTTAACTATCCTAACTAGCTTTTAAACAACTGTTAATTGCTCTCAAGTTGTATTTACCTTTAACATCTGCTGTTTCTTTTTCAGATCACAGAAGAAGTTAGACTATCCGTAAGTTTATCAATTTCCCGAGTCTTATCAGTCTAGTTTAACAAAAAATAATAAGCCTATCTAAAAATTTTGTCCCATATTTGCTTTTATACCCATCCTGTATTTTTTAAATAGAAGCTATCCACAGTATTCTAATCATCTTTAAACCTGTCACTTTAAGAGTCCAGACAGTAAAAAGAATCTTTTGCTCCTGTACAAATTTATGTATTATGTATTAATAAGGCTCAAATTCTATATTCAGAAAGCAGATATGGATATTTATGAATAACTCAAAGAAAATTGCTTTACAGAAAATACATTTAAATTCCTCCCTTCATTTTTCATAAAGGATGACGGGTAGTTTGTTACACTAATAATCACTTGGAACATGCATGGGGATGTTTCACTATGTTCCTGTATCTTACTGGTGGCATACTGACTAAACTTTTTCTATTCATACCTAAGGAAGCAGACATACAAGAATATGGTCAAGTTAAGAGCAGGTCAAAGTCATAGCTTTACCTAAACTGTACTGAAGCTTCTCATCTAGTGGGAAAATTAGTACTTTTTTAAAATTTACACACATGTACTGAAAGCAAAAGTTCAATCATCTTGGAAAGAGCAACACTGTGTTCATATTGAATCTTTACTTCTAGGTGGAGGGAGCTGAGGGTGGAATCAATTCTACACTAAATACACATTCAAACCCTGTATTTCCTAAGACCTTTGTAAGATGAGCAGCACCCGTGCTGAGAACCGCCTACTGAGAATCCCAAGACTCAGTCTTTAGATAGCATATGGCAGCAATGGATAATGGACACTCTAGGAAGCAGCAGACAGAAAAATGCCAGTTAAAATATTTTAACAGCAAGGAGACAACAAGTCTTTCAGAATGAAAAAAATCTCTTCTTAGAAATAAATCAACAAGTGCAGCGTACTTTTTTTCAAGGCAAAAAGAACAGAGGATGCAAAACCATGCATCTGAAACCAAGGACTGAAGGCCAGTCCAGTCACACCTCTACACAGTCTGTAAGGGCAGCATTTCATTCCTAGAGGCCATTGGTGTTTGCTGTTAAAGTGAAAAAGTCTGGTAGGTAACAGTACAACTGATGTGCCTCCCTGCCAAAAATCCTTACTGTCATAAAACTGAGTGCTAAGCAGAGCTTTAAATAAAATTTGGAAGTGAAATGTTCTCAAACATTAGCCTGTGATTTCTGAAATTAGAGGTCAACTCTATTACCCCTTGATGCTTGACTTCTGAAATTCCTTAAAATATGGCACTTGCTTCCCATTTTCAGGAACGCACCTAATGCAGTCAAGCATATGGAGTCAATAAAGGTGTCTCTTCATCTGCCATCTGAAGCTTTATTTTTCTCACTTATAAACTGCAACTGGTTTTAGTAATAGCAATCCTTGCACACATTTGAAACGCACTTCCATTTTCCACATTGCAGAGCTATATGGCTTAGTAAATACATGCAATTTAGGTTCAAAACCATAGCTCCAGGCACTACATATCAAGAATTTTATATTACTGAAAATTAATGCCTTTTTTGCATATGCTTGAGCAATAAATTAAGAAGCTATGTCTTCTATGGATCAATTGGGATTTTCTTAGCCTTCATTTTTAAAAAGAATCATGCATACAGAGTTGCATTTTGGTTTCTTCTCTGGGCTTTTAATAAGGAAAAATGAATTTATTTTAATTCATCAAAAGCAACTAACTAGAACTCTCAGAGTCTCGTATTTTGTACTGAAATTTGTAGGTGTTCAACTGTATCAATATCAACCTCTGAACTCAATTCTCCAACTGAAAAAAAAATTGGCACCTGTGTGTACAGTACTCATGCCATTACCCAAGTAGAATAATCAAAGTAATAGTCATAATTTCTTTCAGCACAGAAAACTGCAGTCCTCATATCAGAGCTGAAAGGAAAATATATCAGGTTATGATAATTGCTGGAAGGGTGGCACCAGGGCTAAATAATACTTTGATGCTGTTCTCTCCTGGAGAGCCCTATTTCATCCTGAAATCTCCATTCTCCCGTGCACATGGAGAAGCGAAAAAGCCATGGGTATTACTGAATGAATATTGAAGGTGCCTGAGAAATAGGGCAAGAGTCTTGCCCTCTGCCTGCTAACACAACCTCATTTCTTCCATGGCTTTCCTTTTCCCACCTCAGGCTGACCAGTGACCAAGGTGTGAATGCTGGAGTAAGTCACAGCTCAGGGACTCTTCAAATTAAGGGTACAGTGGAAGTGGCCCAAGAGATGGCCAGGGAAGGGCCAACAACTGTTGGTCCTTATTCCTCCTCAACTCAATATAGAAGTGAGAGTCTGGAGATAATTTAAGAGAGCTGGCTGGAATGCCAGGCCACAGACTTGTGGGATTGAAAGCTTAATCATGAAATCAGCAAGCTGTGTCAAAAAACACTTGAAACAAACATCTCACGCAGAACTCATTTGGGAGAAGCCTTTCATTTCTGCCATATATAAAGCATAAAGAAGACAGAATTGGAAATAAACCTTTTTCTTCCTGTGTGTCTTACTTGCTTCACTCAGAATATGCCTCTGCTCTAAATTCAGATTTAAACTTGGGGGGGGGATGTCATGCTTCAGAAAGTAAAACTAATGTGGAAAAGATGAAAAAGAACTTTCAACATGCAATCTAATACTCTTTTCACCTTCAAAGTAAAGATGGAAGCATCAATTCAATAAAACAATGGTAAGAGGATCTATTTTCTTATTTCCCTATGAATCTTAGGAGTTCACATGCATTGTTAGGGACCACACCACATGGTTTCATGAATTGCGCTAATTTTAAAATTTATTATTTCATGAAACCCACAAAAATAATTACATAGATTGGAAGAATTTTAAAAGAAGCATCACCTTCCAATTCACAAGGGCAATAAGCAAGCCAGACTGCTCACTTATAAAAGAAAGATCTAGAAAATTATAAACATTTTCATTACAACAATTTTAATTCACCAATATCTGAAAGGAACATATACAACTTGTACACAAGTCAAGTTCAAACTAAAGTTCTGGATTTTTTTTGTGGGGTTTTTTAAATGTTCAGTCTACAAAATCCATAGTAATGTATTTTGTTTGTGTTTTTCCAGCAGTAGGATCTCCCTGGAACTGGAGCAGTGCCAGAACCATCCATTACCACAAGGCTTGGTATTAGCAGGGGAAACCTTTCTAGAGACGCTTTTTGAAGGTAACTTTCAAAGTCTTTCCTACATCACAAATATACTATATGCACCAAAATATAATTTTCTCTAAACAAAATGGTATTCATCAAATCTTCAACCTATTATCCCACATTCTCTTTTGGAACAGACATGTCGATAGAACAGCATCGTCAATCAATCCGATAGATTTTGAGTGTATCCGCAATGAATCTACTCTGCAATAAATTGGCCTGAGTCATTTAAAAGCTCCTATCTTAATGTTAGGAGAAGAAAAATTATTATTTTGATCTACTCCTCCTCCCCGTAAAGCACCTTGGGCAAGGGCTAAGCATTAAAAAGAAAAATAACCAACAGCTGTATTGCAGCAATAAAGCCTAAAGAAAAAGGACTGATCAATCCTGAGGAGAAAATATAAAAGACATCATTTTATATAAATTACACACAAAGATTTTAACTCAAAAGTTTTCAACTGTGTCAAATGTGTTACAGTAATTAAACAAGCAGACAGGGTGCCAAAGCAGTAGGTAGTTAGAACACCCACGTTTTTCCCCCTTTTAAATCTTTCTGTAGTTTACTAAAGCATTTAAATTTGTATCCTTTCACAAACACAGTTCTATTAAGGTACTTAACAAGAGCACCACAGGCAATGATGACCCATAAACCTGTATGTGAATTTCTCTGCTAGTATCTACAGCATCACAAAAGGAGAGCCAGGATTCTCTCCTCCCTCCTTGCACTAGGCAGGAACTTGCAATTCCTTTTCAGAAACAATTCCCATTACACTTCTTCCTCAATGCATGTTGCATTTACTTCTATTGGATGAATCCCAGCTACGTTGTACTGCATCTCAGACTCCTATCAGCTCACCTTAGAAGATTGTTTTCCTTTATGAAATGGCTGGGCCTGAAAAAACATAATTCACTACAATTTCATGAAATGGCACTGAGCAATTGCTTAGCTCAAATTATAAAGAAAGAAGAAGGTTCACCAGAAGGCAGTTTCTGCCGCCCATACAAAATACATTTCTGACATTTGAGCAATGTAGTAGTTTGGAAAGGTGCTGAGGAGCTGAGTGCTCCCACCTTTCAACAATTTCAAAGAGTCAAGAACACAGCATCAGCAGTATTAGTTCAAGCCCATGTCAAATCACTTTATCTGAACGTATATTTAAATATGTAAAGTAAGCTACACATATAACCAAAAACTGCACAGAACAGAATTTAGAGGGCCAACTTCCCAAGGCAGAGCATCAACTGCAAGGGAGTAGCAAATCACCCTTCCAAGAGGAACGTCCTTCAGAAGAACCCCAAGACACTATTCCCTTACAACTGAAGGCACACAAACCTATTTCAAATCCTTCTGATACTGTAAGATCACCCTACAAAGTTTTCCCAAAGTAACTTTTAGACTGATTTATCATTCTGTTCAAATCAATTCTCTTCAATGCATTGCACAAAGGAAGACAAGCTGAGATACGGCTGGCATCAATGACAGCACCATGAAAACTCAAAGATTACCTCTAAAAGGGTTTGAGAAGAAAATGCTCAACACTGTATTTCATATCACGGAGTCTGAAAGAGAGCATGTTGTTTATAATGCTTTCTCAAAGTACTACCATTAAGAAAAAATTAAGATATATTAAGATACAGACAGCAATTTATAACACCAGTGATCGGGTTAAACAACAAACATTTAAACAGCAAAACATAATGCACTAACAGGTTAATACCAAATATCAGGGCAACTGTTATACAGGCTGCTAAAAATGGGTGTGAAATGATGAAATGGGAAATAGGGGCTGTAAAAACACCTTGTGATAGCAAACCACAAAAGAAGCCTCCCATGGGAGGCAATGGAAACCAACTTTCCTGCTATTTAGACTGGACTAAAATGTTTAAAAGAAGATCTAGAAGGAGAAAAATCCTACAGTGGGAGCAAGGAGTCGAAGATGAAAATTTTGGTTACACACATAGATGGAGAATGCAAGGGTAAGATGAATTACCAAACACTGGAAATTTGAGAGAAGCCCAGAACATTCTAGGTGGGAGGGGGGCAGAGAAGGAAAGACTAGAGAAGTTCTTTGTCCCTAATATTTCTGATATTTACATCATTTTTCCAATGCAATGAAAGCAAGCAACAATTTCCAAGTAGAATTAACAAGCACACAGAAAGGCAATAAATATGAGTTCAAAATGGAACATCTAATAAGAAAAGAAAGTCTTTCTCTTTTCTGCAAATGGAGGATAATGACAATTTAAATAAAAAAACCCATAGAAAACCATATTCATAATATACGGTTTCTGCAGGCTACAAAAATCATTGCGAGGTGCTGTATACTGCAGAGTTTTATGACATTTTTTGGCTGAGTTGATGATTAGGAGATTACATAAGCTGTTTATTACTTGCTGCAGCCTATGGAGCGCAAAAAAATGTACTGGTCATTTAATTTACACTAAATTTGTCCCAGATAGCTGAAAAAAAAGCAAAGCAACTCACTGAAGACAGAGCAAGCATTAAAATGCTGCAACTGAGAAAACAGCACGATTTTCCAATATCACATTGTACAGAGAAGAGAAGTAGTTTGGTAAAAGACAATTAGTATAAAAAAGCCTCTTGAACTCTGCCTGGACCCATGGATTAATGCCTAGCAACAGAAATGTGTGCATGTGTATTCACTTGCACGCGTGCATGAGCATAATGGTTGTGGATGGACAAGGGAAGAGCTTAAGAATGACACAGGGCCAGGGAGGAAAAGAACAGGAATTCACTCTTCACGTTTCCCCAAAGTCTCAACTAGAACTAATCAAAATGAATTCATCTGAATGTCTGTGATGGCCAAGAATTTAGTCACACACAGTCTGGCTGTCCAAATGAATGGTGAGGAAAGGGCTCACATCAATCAACTTCATCTGAGAAGATTGGCACAACTTCAATAGGGATTGACAGAGTTCAGTGTCTGCCAGACTGATGAGCCAAGCACCAAGCTGAAAATGTTCTGACTATTCATAATGACATTGCAGTCTAGGGCCTTTGATTAATTAATTCAGGAACTAAAGTATTCAGTTACTGTAAGAAGAATATTCAAGGTAGCTGTTTCTCTCCTTTACTGTATATGAAATCCCACTGCCCTGCACTTGGGCTTGCAGTTGGTGCCATTACTGGAATGCCTTTGCTGCTAAGGTCTAATCCACACTCCAGTTACTCCCCTCCCTCAAACAATTTACTTTCCTACAAAATAAATAAGGCCTTGCAAATGCTCAGTGCCTTGCCTTTGAGAGATTTTGCTAAATGAGCCTTCTTCAAGCCACAAAAGAGGCATTTGTCTTAATTGTTACTAATAATGTTATCTTTCAGCCCTCTCTGAAAATCTCTGACCAACAGCAGGGCCCTCGCCAGGCACTGCTAAAAATGTCGCTAGGTAGCATTAAACATGCAGGCAATTAACAGCTAAAAAAAAAGAAGGTTGATCATTTTATTGCATTATTGTTCAGACAGAAGAAAATTCATTTTCATTAAGATAAGACCTTTCTACTCATTCTCAGCCCTAAATCTGGTTAGACGAAGACAAGGTGTCTGCTATATTAATGTATTCCAATTAAACACAATTGGGTAACACAAAGAGGAAACTTGAACAAGTTGTATTGAAGTTAGGGACTGCTGCTACACTTTCTTGGGCATGCAGTTAGTCACACTGATAGTGTTTAATGGAAATCTTGGAGGATGAAAGACATTATATAGAAGTCAGGTTGAAAAAAAATCCCCGTACTCAGCTCTCCCCAGCCTAAATAGTCTCACCAATATTGTCCATGAATTTGTACAGAGTAACCCATACAGACTCAGACTGTAGTTACCACTTCTTTCTTTCCAGTATGCATCACTTTTCTGCTTAGCAATGGTGCTCTCTGTAGCATGATATTTCCCTAAAGTATCCATCTCCACTGAAAAGTATCTTAAAAGGAAGCAACAAGCTTGACATAAAGAGTAGGAGTAAGATCCCAGAAAAAGAGCAGCAAGGAAAAAACCAAAGATTAAAGTTGGGAGAGTTTATCAATTGACCTTATTTCTCCAGTATTCACTTTTCACCCACTGTGCATTTATTTTTTGAAACTCCATTTGTTCAAAAATAATACCTGCATGCCTTTTGCTGGAACAAAGTCAATCATCAAGACTGTGGCCCATGTAAATGAAGAAATATAGCTAGAGTAATATATAAGCTGCTTTAATATCAAAGTGAAGAGGTATTTCCTTCGTTTTCATGCCTATTTAAGCAATCTTTTTGTTCTAGAATAAGTCTCACCTGGCAGAAGACCATTAGGCTACAAAGCACAGAGAATTCACAATGCACTGCCATGAAGGGCCCTTAAAGTCCACATACAATGAATCCTTAATGGAAATACATCTGGCAAAAAGGATGCAGTAAACCCACAAGATTCAGGAACTACACCCTTCTCCAAATTACAAATTATAAGGGACATGCAAAGACTACAAGGTCTACTACAATCCAAAAGCTGTATTTATAGGCTTGTGGCTGTTCACAGCTTTCAATTTAGATTCAGCCTCCAATTTAGATTCAAAACTCCAGTTTTGCTCCTGCAGTGAGTAAGATATTCCATATAAAGACTATTTTGTCCTTCTTAGCACTGGGAAATATGACCTTTAGGAAATTTTGGCTTAGTTCAAGTGATTTGGCTGCATTTCTCTCTTCCCTCTTTCCATTTCAATATAATTCAACTTCATCTGTAAAGCCCAGGGAAGCCTATAGGTAGAGAAAAATTATCTGTTACAAAGCAGCAACTGGTAAAGAACTTTTTACTTCCTCTTAACTTTTAATCAAACACTCTGCAGTAGTTTTTCTTACGAAACAAGATTTTTTATGCCAGTACCTAACTGTGAAACCAGCTCAAAAATCAACTATGAGCAGAGCAACAATTATTTCAAAGCTGAAGGACAAGACACTCAGGGAAACAAGAAGTCTGTTACTTTAAACAGAGAGTCTTGATGAAAATGAGACCATCTATTACTAAAGCAAAGCCATCCCACAAAAAATGTCAATACACAAAACTGTACTCGTTTTGTTTCAGCCATATGTAAGGTGACACCTTCCACTACACTGTTAACAGCTGACATGGAGAAGGGACTTTTAAAATCTCCCTTCTTCTATCCTGTTGTCACTGCTGTGCACTTCAGCCTGCCTGGCCCTTGGCACAGTCACCTCTATGAAAACCACAGAAGTACTGCAAATTGACTAACAAGATTAGCAAATCCACGCTTGACTTGCTCAATAAGGTGTTGATGCATGCAGATATATTTGCCGAAATTACTTCGTCCAGGAGCCATCAAATCTCGCTGGAGCCCCTTCTATTTTCAGTCCCTAATCCCTAAACCTTTCTAACCTGCGTATAAGACAAAAAAAAAAGCAAAAAGGAGCTGAAAAGGAAGGCGAGGAGATAACGATGCCCTCCGCGAAGGCAGCGGATCAGGAGTGCCTCTCCCAGCCCCTGCACACGCAGTCAGTGCCAGCTGCAGGCCAATTAAACCCAGCCGCTCGCAGGTGTTCACAGAAATGACTAACACAAAAGAAATTCGCACTTCAGAACTGCAATATTTAAAAGCTTTGAGGTGGAACCAAGAAAGATAAAAGCCCGAATTAAGTTTATTGCCACCTTGTGCTTCACTCTAATGCAGGTTTTGAACAGGGCCTCCCATTGGTATTAAAACTTGGATGAAATCTGCATTTAAAATACAGGAAACTGAGCACGTGAAGTGCTTTTAAAACGCCAGTTGCCATAGTAGATGGGGGCTTTAGTATATGTTCATTTATTATTATAGTTGTACAGCAATATGGTAAAATATATTTGCCAAGTGGGCAATACAAGCTCAACTCTAAGTCAACATAATATGCTAGATTGCTTAGATTTTCATAAATATTTTTGGTGCTTATTTTCCCTAAACATAACTCTCATTTCCCAAAATAACAATTTCTTTAATTTTTAATGAGAACAAAACCATGGCAAGATCTTATCATGCTCTCTTACGTTGAGATTAAAAACCACAAGAGGGGAGAAAAAGGAAAAGAGAGGCAGCCCCCTGACAACTCTCTGTGTTCTCTTAAGTGGTTGAGTCACAGGAACTATCCGATAAGTGAATTCTTTCCCTCTCTCTACAGAGCAGCAGGCAAAGTATCTGTAAAATGAATTTCTCTTTGTGGTCCTATACCAAAAATAAGTATACAAATTAACATCCAAATGTCTTTAATTCCCATGATATGTCTATTAAGCAGCAATTCTCCATAAGGCTGTTTAGCTATCCAAACAGCAGCCTAAAATTATTATCTCTATAAGCTTTCCATAACTTATCACTGAGTTCCTATGAAAAGCCATTAATTTTGGCCTCTCTCTATCTTGGTCTCGCAGGAAATATTCTGCAAAGGGATGTAATAAAAATGTGATTTCTGCCATCATTTCATTAAAATTCCCTGTTAAATTTCTATCTGAACAGTGTACATAATATAAAAAAACTCAAAGCTCTTATTAATGGTGCTGTTCCTTATGATATGGACTTTAAAAAATAATGAAGACCATTTCTTACTTGTAAGAATATTGTTCATTTTTCATTCCTATTAAAATTTAATCTGGAAGTTGTTTAAAAATGTTTAAGTTTCATTACATTTCAACATCTTAAGAAAGGGAAGGAGCTAGCAAGTTCATGAGCAGGAATGCTGTCACTCATCTGTCTCTCGCACTGATATCTCAACAGTAAATCACTCAACCCATCCATGACTCAAGATACCCATCTGCAACACTTTACTACTTACCGACCTCACAAAAGCACTGTGAGGCAATGTTTGCTGAAGATCTTCAGCTCCATGGGTCAAGGATGTTAGAAAAGAGGAGCAAACTGCTTCCTCCACAGTATCTCTGAAGTACTGGGAGAGAGTTTTCTGAGGTTTTTATTGGGGTTTTTGGTCTGGGTTATTTTGTTTTGATTTGATTTTTGGAGGGTAGTGGGTATTTATGCAGGAATTAAGCAAGATGAAATCAATGAAAAAAATTGCAGGCACTACACGACAAAAGCACATTAAAAACAACCAAGTGGTCAATATGGAAGCATTCTTACCAAACACTACTGAGACACAACCCCCGGTTGCCTTTTGGAAACTGGAGAATCAACGTGCGTTTGTCAACTTTGGTTTTCAAAAGTGGAATCCAGGCAGCTTTTCCCTGGAGCAACAACAAGTTACCTCACATTTTAGAAGTTTCCTAGAAGGAATGAGTGGTCTGACTTTCAATGGTTTTCTCTCTGCCTCCTTACCTGCAAATACTTGGTGGTAAGACACAGTTCCAACCCACCTGGATCGATGCGCTGCCAGGGCACATCCCTGCACTCAATGCCATCCAACTCACCCGCCCAAGTCAAGAGAACAAGACATTGTTCTGGGGCAACACTGAGTTAAACGAAGTGACAGTAACCCACCAAGAAAACTAAAATGAAACTATCAGAACTGGGGCATGCATCTCTTTACAAACACTGTGCTTAAGCACTTTCTACAATCAGGTCTTTTATTCGGGGGTTTAATTTTAGACATCTAAGTATAAAAATTCTGGCCCATACATTTAATGGAAGCGTGCGATTGCCAAGCTGAGAATGTTAAATCTAATTTTAGTTTTTCTTTGCGCACTTGTTTTTTCACACAATTTCTGCAACTGAATAGGAAAATATCTGTGATATTTTCTGGACTACATTCACAATACTCAATTTAGTCGTTGCATGTGGTGTAGTTACAAAGCCTACTCTAGTGAGTTGGAGCTTTTTCATTACTGACAGTGAGAACAAAATTTAATTCTGAGCAGCTGAAGTCTTTTCGGGGGAATTTTTTAATGCTGAAAATTTCTATTAAAACTAATGCTAATATATTGTGGTCTGCATACATTCTATATTAGAAATTATAAGTTTGCTGAAAGTCCTCCTTTTAGATCTCTTTGTGCAACTATCACCTAGTTATTGTGCTACAGGCAAATTTTTGAATTTTCTTCCTCACAGAGATGGGCTCATAACAGGGATATATTGATTTAAGCTAGTCTCATTACTACTAATGCTCTGCTAAATTTTAAAGACAATGCAATATTGAACAGAATAATGTGTTCTATTAATAAGCATGCTATTGAAATACGGAGCAGATTTATTGCATTTGGATGTTCAAATAAACACTAAGATCATTTTATATATATCTTCTCCTGCCTAAAAAGATGACTGAAATGGGATTTGATTTAAAAAACAATAATAAAAGCAACAAAAAATTGTTTGAATAATTAAGCAATGGATTTTAATTAAAAATAATATTCTCTAATCAGATATGTATGGGCCTTGTTTAAAGCAGTACTTACTCCTTATTCACATAGATAAAAAGGACCTCTAAAGGCACTGGCTGTACCAAAAGTTTGAGAAAAGAAGTTTAAAAGGAGATTTAAGGTCTGTTTTGTAAATGAAATAAAGCAAAGATGGCAAAACTTTAAGTTCACACTGCACAGCGCCTGGCTCTTGCAGCACACATACTTAAGCTGGCTCGGGAACCAGAAGTTAAGTATCCATGTCAGCGCAGTATCTGCTTGAGCCTGCTAATTAAGCTTGCTGAGAAGAACTAATTACTGATGCAGCTCTACTGCTTCTGGGAGCTGAGCTAATACCACTATGTGGTACAACATATCAGCCTGTTCGGGGGGTACCTGACCAAAGCAGGGCACAAGCATGCCCTCAAGTAATTCATTTCTGATAACAAACAACAAATAAAGATCCTGTTTCTTCACTGGTGACCCAGCATGTGATTTCCCACAGGCCCTCTCCTCCGTGCCTCATCTGCCACATAAAGAAAATGCTCCTGCAACACTGCCTGAGCAGGGAAGGACTTACTGAAAGACAGGAAAATAAGCACCTTCTGAGCACTAGCGTAACTGCAGCCAAGGGTCTGCACACACTGAAATCATCTTCATTAACTCTGCTACAAAGCATCCTCATTTCTTGCATTCTTGACTGCCACAAATACTGTACTAAGTGCTCAGGTTAAAGGAGAACACTTTAAACCATTTTCCAGCACAAATTTGAGCTGCAATAAAACATTCGCTTCCTATCTTGCTCTAACAGTTCTCCATAAGAATATTTCTAAAATTACATGGGAATCCAAGCTGAGGGGGGAAAAGCAAGATTGTAATCAGAATAGCAAGCCCCACCAGAGCTAACAACAACTGCTAGTTACTACTGCTATAAGATAACAGTGAAGCGGGCACAGAGCACCACTGTGCTCCCAGCAAGCACAGGGCAATATGCTTGGTGTATATCCTTGCCTTTCCATCGCTGCTATCACCACTACATATCTTTCTTTCATTTCTATGTTGCTTGCACCCCAAACCATAAACTGGACAGGACAGGAATCCTGTTTTATTTACATGTGCAGCGCCTTCCCAAATTACTCCAAGACTGATGACTGTGGCCCCTCCATTTTCCTGCATCTCTGCAGTGACACAAATAAAGCAGAAAATCTAAATTTGGTTTCTACCTTACTACAGCAGTACCCAAAACCTGACAGCTCCCTTGGCTGCCAGTATATACTTCCAGGCTCAGGACCCTGTTGCCCAGAACACCACCAGACTGCCCAGTAAAGAGCCCATACACAGATGGTAAGCACCAAGCTGTGCTTCTGCAAAATTTCAGCAGGGGCCAGAAATCTGTATCTTCCTTTAGTATTCATGCTATACCTAAAAGAATGGAGCTTGAGCTTCTAAACACTAACACAATACAAACAACCACACTAATTCTTTATAACCTGCTGTTTCTGCTTGCACATGCTGCCTGGCCTACAAAAGGTTATGCATATAAAATTGTTAGGTTACAGTTATTATCTTGTTAGAAAGAACATTTTAAGAGCATTTGAGGAATGAAAGGGCTTTTTTGTATTAATATTTCAGTAAAACTGCAAGTGTGTAGTACTTGCTTCTGATGTATGAAAAACTAATTTCAATTCAGTAATGCAGCATAACTGCAACATCAAATCCCAACATGCCTCCAAAATCTTAAAGATATAAAATTAGGCCACAGTCAGAACCTAACCCAATCTTCACTAGTTCAGCAGAGATCTTCCACTGCGTAAACAAGCTCTCTAATCATGGCTATGTTGAAATTTCTGCCTGTCAGATATTAAATCTTTATAACCTCAATACTGATTAAGTGTATTTTAAAATGTTCCCAACAATTATTGTCATTACAGAGGACCTCTCATTGACCTGTGCTGCGTACTTGCTACTGTTCTTCCAATCATTTTATTCCCTACCCACATTCTCTCTACAGCTTACCACAAAAGCATAAAAGCCTTTTTTTAATTAAATGATCTCATCTTTGATGGGCAGCTGAACTTGGCAAACTGAAGACACCCGCTGTGTAGCAAAGGCACATACTTATTCTTACTTATAGAGTAAATTACAGAGTTTCTTCCAAGTTTGGGAGAAATATCAACTCTGGATATCCACAAAGCTCTCTTACCATGCACTTACAGATATTCTTCACAATGTCTATCTCAGAAGATTACCCTCTCAAGAAAAAATAATCTGGATGAATTCTTCTTCTGGGAGTATCTATTGAGATAGTATTATCTGTTCACAAGTATCAACAGAGCATGGCTATGTCATCTTCCTGTTTCTACCCTTTGTCTTTTTCTCATTCCACTCTTACACACTCATTTCACCCATTTACTGTTCATCTCCAGATAATAACTTCTGTAACAAACAAGTTACAATGCGTGCTTTAGATAAACATTATGTAAACATCAGAAGTCTTCTGATTATCTTCAATCATTCTTAATCTATATTGGCTTACCGAGTAAAGTATTTGTCAAGTACTATGAGCCCTCTTATCAATTATGTCCAAAAAGAAGCTTTAAAAACTAAGTTCATAAAAGAAATAAGGATTGAGCACCTCAGGTCTCACAAACACACAGTCTTTAGCTAGTCACTCAAGATCCTTCCATGCATTCTTCTTCAAAGGATACACCCAGTTCAGCTGACATGCTTCAAGATTATTTCCCATGCCCCTAACCTTTTGAAATAACTGACTGCAGCAATGATGAAATGGACCTTACCAAGTGCTCACTGATAATTAGCTCACTTCCTAGCCAGCATCAGTACCTCGTGCCAGTCCTTTGGTTTCCATGAACAGGCACAGTTCAGGCACATTACTGCACCCTCATTTTAATTAAATGTGAAAACCTGTGTGTCACCTGGTGTTCGGGGCCTTACTTAGGACCAAAATGAGAAGCAGCACTCAGAAGCAGCAACCTGAGGAGTCTAAAACAACCCTGCTGGCATTTCAATGGTTTGCCATCTTGCATGAACCCTTCTTATGGCTATTTTATCTCAAAAATAGACAACTGGCAATGGATTTGATTCAACATTCTTATACCAGCCCAACTGTTCTTATTTCAGTAGAGGATTTTGGTACAAAGAGAGTAATGCCATTATGAATCATGGCAGTGCTTGGTTCTTGTGGTTTGCAGGCACAGAACTTGAAAAGCTTTACAAGTGCTGGTGGGAAGCACTGTTGACCTCACTGTACAAATAGTGAGCTTAGGCACAGAAAGCTGAACTAATTATCCAAAGGTCACAGAGCAAGTCAGTAGCAGATGCAGGACAAGGAGCCACTTACATTCACTTCCAAATTCTGTCCTCCCCCCCTGCCTCCCTCCACTGCAGGGAAGTTATAAGTGTGAATCAATAACTGAGGTCACCAAAAACTTTCTGCATGCAGATTGCAGTTAGGTCACTCTCAAAGAAAGCAATGACAAAAGGGAAGGTGCTTAATGAATTTTTCAATGGTCCTTACATAAGGATACAGCAATCCAGGAGGAGGTGAGGAGATGCTCACTCTGGAAGCCCTGTAACAAGGCTGCAGTGACAAATCGTTACTCCCAGAACACTGCTCAAGGAAATGTAATGCTGCCATCTCCCAAATGCTGGGTTATAAAACCTTTCACACATACAATATTTAAAACTGCGAATTACACCTGAGAATGTATCCAAACTTCTAACAGTATCAAGTCATGCTAATGGTTATCTGTTTATAGGTCAGAAGGGCAGTAAATTATTGCAATGGAAAGTAGTAAAGCCACACTGTATCCAGTTGTGCTGTTTAACAGGTGATAGTGAAAAGTAGGTGATGCATGGAAACTTCAAGTTTTTATAGCTCCTGCCTCAATCTATATTCACTTATATAAAGATGTCACATTTTTAAACATTTAAAAGTCAAATTGTCTGGAGAATAGATTCATATAAAATTTATTTTCAGAAACTGATATTTAGCCTACTGCTATCAGAGTTGATTGCTCTTATGTATAAGCTTTATTCAAGTTTCTACAGGTTTGAAAATACAAAGACTGACATTTCAGATCCCATACTCAAGTGTGTCATTAACCAGAAATTGAAATGGGAACATTTCCACTTTCTCAGAAATACTCAATTTGTTAGGGTGGTAAGTGCATTAACTGTTTTTGAGTTTTTGTGAAGATACTAAATATGACTCTATTTCAACATAGACAGGAAGGGGGAGTCACAATGGCAAAAGAAAAATCCTGAATTGGTTCCTTACCCAGCACAATATGCCCTGAGAATTAAATAGTTTCAAAGCTCTGCCAAAATAGATATTTGTAAGTGGCTAATAGCAGAAATGTTTTATTCTGTTTATGTCAAAGACACGTTTGTCAGGCGCTGGACAGCCAGACAAATCAGGGTCTAATTAGTTCAGTCAATTCCCTCAGTTTTATCCTTTCAGTCTACACTGAGTTATTAAAGCATCAGAAATAAAATGCTACTGAGACAGCAATAAGGGAAATAAGATGTCAGAACTCTATTAACAATGGCATTTTCAGGAAGCAATGTAAATAGAAAATCAAATTTATGCAAGAAATATATATCAGTAAGTAATACTTAATTTAATCATGCTGCATTTATCTTCAAAGCAGCTTTCATATCCAACTGATTTAAAAAAAATGCTTCAACACATCAACATTGTGACTTCTTTGGAACAGTGACCATCATTCAGATTCAAATTCAGTTGCCTACCTCATACAAGAGGACATTGGTCCCCTATCCAAATACTACAGTTATACAAATAACAGTATGTAAGTAATAATTTATTCCACCCTCGACATTTAGCCAGCTCGGAAAGAACGTGTGACAGTTAAGCAGTTGCAAGATAAAAAGAACCGGAAAATGCCACATTCAACTGAAATGACAGGAAATATTTAGGTAGACAGAATGTAATAAATTTGGCAGACTTATGGGAGTTTAATTGCCCCTTTGTGGAAAGAGATAAATACATGTGAAAACTGTAACTGTGAGGACCAGTTCCTGGGAGGAACAGCTTTCTGCTAGAGGTGTCTAAGTCTTCATTACTTGAATACGACCATCAGAGAAAGGAAATTTTCCTGACCCACAACAGTGATGGTTATGTTGGCAGCAGCAGCTCCCAGCTCTGCACCTGGCACCAAGGGAACAGTGGCCTCCTGCCCCAGAGGCTTGTCACATGTACTCACAACTTACTGGCCCTGCAAGAGTTCACATCTGCTAGCACACATATTGAGATCTTTCCTACTTCAAACAGCATCTGCCACCCAAATAACTGAGCCTTATTGCTCCCAGTTGCCCCCGGAACTTTTTTCCTGCCCCCTACCACTGTGAAACAGTGCATCTTACTGTGATGGCTGGCAGGTTCCACGTTAGCTCTCACTCAAGTCATCCTGTCTATCAAACCATGATATGGAAACATTCCTCACTAACACAGAGAGAAAAAAAATTGCTGATTACATCCAAAGAAAAGATTTCTCCTAGGCTTCTGATAACTTAAAAAATTACCAGCTCTCTGCTTTACAGTGCTTCTGACATTTCAAAGTGTTTTCATAATATCCTTAAACTTTTTATTTCATGTTTATTTTAACAGAAGCTTTAATCTCTTAATTCTACCTTTTAACCTGCTTCTACTTGGGAAAAAAAGGGTTAGAAGGGAATAATGAACATCTCTAGTTTTGCCCAGATCTCTTTGACAGCCATTTGTTCCCACACAGAAGTGCCGACTTAAGGGTCCAAAAGGTGTAAGACAATTTTAAAAAGTTATGCTCAAAATACTTATTAATTTTAAGAGAAGGGATTAGTTCAACATGTAAAGAGCCTTAATAGGCTCTGAAAATCAACAAGCCAGACCAGGAAAAAACATGCTCCTCCATATTATTTAGGGTTGTGCATTTCACACGCAGTGTTGATCATCTTAGTGATGATCATATCTAATCATTCAGGAAAAAGTAAATGGAATATCTTCATATTTAATAAAAAATAACAAGAACTTCAGAAAGAAAATGCCCAGATTCATCTAAACTGAATAATCTGCTGAATTTGAGTAACTTTCTGCAAGTGCCTCACAGTTTCACTCCTGCCATGTACACAGGGACCCAAGAGTGACTGACATTGCTGTCACTCATAATTAGAAAGAAGGAATCAGGGAGTAACTTTCCAATATGCATGTGTCCACTGAGTTATAGGGTCTGACTGAAAGCACTGAAAGGGAAAAGCTGCAAGTTTTCAAATGCTTTTTATCAAGAAAATCCTTCACATTTACTCCTTAAATAAGCACACTATTACAACAACAGTGTTTTTAATAAACTGTTTTAATTAATCCTTAAATAAATTGATACTAAGAATGCAGAGGGGTGTGTCTACCTAATAGAGCACTGCAGTATCTTCTTCCTGTATTTTACTCACAGAAGCACATACTGTCAATTTCAGATGATGTGATTCTTTTTACTTCTGATGAATAAACACGTCCACGAAATGGATCATATATGTGTATCTGCCTTGTATCAACATGGGAGGGAGAAGTTTTTCCTATGTTGAGTACTTGTTTTTCCTAACCCAGTACAAGCAAAAAGACTACATTTCTCCAAGAATTAAATTGTGCATGGACAAGTCCCAGGCTAACTGAGCTCTCCTTCCATTATCTTACAACTGGACCTACAATTCAACTTTCCATTTACACAGCATTTTAAATTCACTGAGCTTACGTTCTTTAACAAACACTGGGCATCATTTCCTATCTAAAGAGCAACAAATTAATCCAGAAAACAATTAAATCATTTGATGGTGATATAGTAACAGAACAGAATTAGATCCCAATTCATCTCTTTGCCAGCCCTCACCTACCCGGGTAGACCACAGTAGCAGTCCCAGCTGCACACTTGCATGTAGAATTTTCACAGTCAGCACAAGTAATGAAAAATATTAATCAAAATTTCTCATGTCCCTTTAATGATATTCCCATGGAAAAAAATGAAAAACAAGGGCCTAAATATTTAAAGACCTTTTTTAATGTGTGTGTGAACTCTCATTTCTGCAAGTAAAAAGGACCGCCTCTAGACCTACTCCTGGCTCTGATTTTACCTCAAGCTTGGAATTTACAGTAAGGGCATAAGACAATGTTTCAAAAGGCTGACATCAGCTGATTAACTAAAATGTTCAAGTTATTAATAAATAAATCTAGGACTTATTTTTGTGTTAAGATTTAGAAAAAATTGGAAATACTACAGTTACACAACCAGACAGATTATTATACTCAAAGCTTGCTTACATATACATCAGTTCAACTGGGAATGCTGAACTTGTCCTGATGTCTCAGCCACAGGTTTTCGTGTTCAACAGGTGCTAAATATGGGTTTGCTAAAAAGGAGGTTACTTACAAGTCAGTCTGTGTATTCATTCACTTGCTGTTTGCACATGCACCCAGGAACACAGAACAGGTGGCCTTCTGTACTGGGAAGCTGGTCAGAAGCAAGTCCTTCCCACATGCATGCTGATACCAGAACACCAGTATGCACCCCATGTCCTCCATCCCTCTCAACCTCAAAACCTCCAGGGACATCCAGGAAAGTGTCCTCACACCTAATGCAGAAGTTACAGCTAAAAATAATCATTCTGTCTCCTTCAACCCCATAACTAAACATGCACACTCATTACAAGGGACGCACTCAAATATACCAAAACCACAGATGACACGGAGTCCCACAGCTGAACAAGTTCTGAAAAAGAAGCCACATTAACTGCAGAATGTTGGACTTCATATGAGGGGTAAAAGGACCTCTGGAAAAGAAATGGTCTCCACAACTGTCACTTAACATTTAGATGAGTGACTTCACTTGCTCACAGGCAACTACCTTTGCAGTCCTGTGCTCTCACTTAATGAGACAAGTTCTCCATTAAAATTTTCAGTCTCATTTTCTGTAACCATGAACATAAATGACTCCTGACTAAATTTATGTTCTCAATATGACCGTGAATTAAAGCTTTTCTGCTCAGGTTTAAAAGTGACAGCCTGCAATAGTCGGTCCTTGACCTAGTCACAGACGAGACCAAGGTTCTTAGAATCACACAACCATTTAGGTTGGAAAAGACTTCTAAGATCACAAAGTTCAACCATTAATCCAGCACTGCCACGCTCACCACTAAACCATGTCTTCAGCTGCCATATCTACACATCTTCTAAATGCTTGCAGGAATGGTGACTCCACCATTTCCCTGGGCAGCCTGTTCTAACAATTGACCCCTCTCTCAGTGAAGAAATTTTTTCTCATATCCAACTTAAACCTCTCCTGGCACAACTTGCAGTAATATCCTCTTGTCCTGTCACTTGTTACCTGGAAGAAGAGTGACCCACACCTGGCTGCACCCTCCTTTCAGGTCATTGCAGAGTGTGAGAAAGTCCCCCCTGAGTCTCCCTTTCCCCAGGCAGCCTGCAGCTGCCTCAGCCACTTCTCTCAGGCCTGTGCTCCAGACCCTTCCCCAGCTCTGTTTCCTTCTCTGGACACACTCCAGCCCCCTCAGTGTCCTTCTTGCTGTGAGCAAGCAAAGCTGAGCACAGATTC
Organism: Ammospiza nelsoni; assembly: GCF_027579445.1. NCBI lineage: Eukaryota > Metazoa > Chordata > Aves > Passeriformes > Passerellidae > Ammospiza > Ammospiza nelsoni. Next base: position 80,869,895 of record NC_080669.1, on the reverse strand, counting down.
CAGGCGTGGCCTCAGCCGTGCCCCAGCACAGGGGATGGGCCCTGCCCTGCTCCTGCGGCCCCTCCATGGCTGACGCAGGCCCGGGGCCTTTGGCTTCCTTGGCCCCCTGGGCACCCCCAGCTCGTGTCCAGCCCCTGGAAACCAGCACCCCCAGGGCCTTTCCCACTCAGCAGCTTCCCAGCCACGCTGTCCCAGCTGGAGCTGCAGGGGCTGCTGTGACCCAGGGACAGGAGCCAGCACTTGGCCTGGTTGAACCTCACACAACTGGCCTGGCCCATGGATCCAGCCTGGGCAGATCCCTCTGCAGAGCCCCCCTGCCCTCCAGCAGATCGGCACTCACACCCAGCTGGGCCTTGTCTCAAACTGACTAAAGGGGCTCTTGATTCCCTCACTCAGATCATCAGTAAAGATAAAAAACAGTACAGTACAGAGCCCTGGGGGACGCCACTAGTGACCAGCCGCCTGCTGCAAGTAATTCCATTCACCAGCACTCTCTGGGCCAGGCCAGCAGCCAGTTATTTTTCCCCAGTCACTACTGCACCCATCCAAGCTATAATAACCAGTTTCTCCAGGAGAATGTTGCAGAAGACAGAATCGAAAGCTTTACTAAATTACAGGCAGACACCAGCCCCAGCCTAATCCACCAAGCAGGTCTTCTTTATGAAAACTCTTCTGAAGTTTTAGAGCAGAGACATTAATCAGATGCATCATACAAGTAAGGTACTGATGTTCATGACTCAGCTCCAGAGAGTAAAAAGGAGTTTTTGAAATTACACACCAGAAAACAGAAGACATCCTGAGTGTTTTTCTGGTCTGCTCCAGTCAATAGAATTGCTACCACTTATGGAGAACAGATGGGGAAAGATTTAACATGGAATTAAATGCATCTATTAAAGATTAATGAGAAATTACTTTATTTCAAGGCAGAGATCAACTTCAAGGTAATCCAGACTTCCAAGAGAGGTCAGAGGACATAATTTGCTTTCCTGTACTCTAAATCTTAGTAAGTAACTCAGTCAGCCTGAGAGTCCATGCATATGTGTGGGTAGCTTTGAACACTTATGTTTCAGATTGACCATTTTCTTGCATAGACAGGAGAAACTCGTGTATGCCTTTTTCTGTTGATGGTACTGTGAAACATCTTTGGCACATGATGGCACTGAATGTCTACATGATCTGTTTCTATCCATGTTCCAAAATCTGAAATTATGCAAAGTTTCAAAATATGTGTGTTCCTGTAACTTAGAGAAATGTGCCAGACATTTTCTAGAATTTGCCATAGACAGCAAGCAAAAATTGTAATGTAATGATATTTAATGCATTCACTGGATCAGAGACAGGCAATCACACTGCTATAAACCAAAAATCACTCACAACGTGCATGCAGACTTGCAGTAAATGCTGTAGATGGCTGCTCTGTGCTCATGCCACCTCACCAGTTACATTCTGCTCATAGGAGATGAGTGCAGCTGTCTCAAGAAATCTGTCCTATGGTGGATAAAATCCTGGAAGGAGGCTCCTTACAAACTTCAAATGGCAAACTGTGCATCAGTTCAAACTTTTTTGCAGCTCAAAATGAAAGACTCAAGCTAAATCTTAGGGTATTCAGAACTAACTCAAAGAGATATTTCTGCAGGCAATCATCCTGGTACAGACAGATAACGAATTCCCACCTTCTTAGCTGAAAGAAAATTACACCCTCGGCTCTCATGAAAAATCTTTCTGCCATACAAAGACCAACCTTTAGTGCCCTGAACTGATAATCACCTGGTTTTCATTAAATAAAGACACTTCTAATTAAACAACCTGATCAACACACAAAAATGTGTGCTTTGCAGGCAAGAAATGGCAAGCAATTTATCTTTCAATATAGTAATCACTTATATCACACTATCTGTAATCTACAGTGATGAATAAAGGTATTTAGGTTAGGAAAGCCTAGATGAGTTACTGACTGTATTCATTTCAACAGCAAGAAACAGCAACTCAAAGTGTTTGCATTTTGAGAAACAGGATGCAAATTCCAATCCAATACAAATTGGATTGGCCCAGAAACACTTTCACTTTTTACCAAAATATGTTCTCACAAGGATGATATCCCTCTTGAAAGGCTGGTGAAGAAAGAATACACAAGAGTCAAAAAAAAATTCAAGTTGGATGGGAACTGTGCTATTATCTGGTCTACACCACACCAAAACAAGGCAAGCTTCAATGTGGTCCTTGGTTCAGTCGGGTTTTGAAAGCTGCCAGGGTTGATTTCCCTCAGGTTCAGGAATGTAATGCTAATCACAACATGAAGGACATGCCACACTTGGAGGAATCAGACAAGTCTAGGAACTGGGAACTGGTGAATCAAGGATGTAAGTACATAAGAAACTGATTTTCAAGAGTCTCAAGTTTTGAAAAAGGCCAAATATCGCTGAATCAAAGGGCACGTGCATAGGTCAAATGGACTGTACAACAGCAGTGACTGTATATGTCTAGGTAGCTGGTATGCTTACACTACTAAAGACTACCAGGTAAACAGGTAACTCCACAAAGTATGGATAGAACAGAAGTTTCCTTCCTCAAGGCCTGTAGAGTAACACAAAATCTTTGACAGCAAGTGCCTTCATATGCAGCTTTGAATCCACTGAAGAAAGCCTTACTCCCAGTTCAGAGTGAGAGGATTCTGGTGAGTATGGCCACAATTCACTCTCCTGAGAGCCACTACAATGTCAGACTGGAGAAACTGCAATATCAGATGTAGGAGTTTGCAAAGTGCTTCTCAAGGACAGGCAGCTCTGCTGCAAATTTGAATTCTCGTGTAAATCCAGAGATGATGTTTCACAAGTGTAACAGTATCATCAGAAGCCTACAAAACCAAGAGGATGTTTTGATCTCGGAGAATGGAAATGAAGGCACTGTCTTCTTTCCAGATTTATCCTCCAACAACAGAAAACTATACACCAGACATGACTGTTCACCCAAGGAAAAGATTTCCATAGGAGGGACAGTTTTTAAAGCTAAATGGATGAAACTGAAAGAGGCATATAGAAAGAAAATAAAAGGAAAATGAAAATATTTTAGAAGAGACTAGAGACAAGCCTGATTAAAGACTATAGAACAAAGAGATGGTGAACTGGCACAGATCTCAGTTAAGCAGTGAACTGAGTGAGCTGAGAGTGAAGTGCTTATCACCAGGAACACAGTGTCATTCACACCGAGAAAATAGACGGGGCAAACCAAACAGTTCTACTGTGGCACACATTCCAGGAGATTAAGAATGAGTGGAATTCAGTTGTGAATGCTAGCACAGGTATTGAAACACTGATATTTCCTTTTTGCTTAAATATTTATATCTATCTGCATTCCTGTTCAGTGTTAACATTTTTAGAAAAGACAGGTAAATTAACTATGACCTAGTATCTTAGAGGTAAAAGGAAAAAAACATTATTTTTCTTCATGCTATTACAGGGTAGTCTATTCCAGACCATCCTATGTTTCAAATATCACTGCTAATCACTTTGAACACCCATGAAAAAGCACCTGAAATCTGACTTTCTCAGTAAAAAAAACCAAAAAGAATGAGGATAAAAACATTATCTCATTTTTACAGATAAGAGAGGCACAGAGAGAGATCAGAGGATTTGCAGAAAGTAACACAGGTAAGGCAAGGCTATTCCTGACAGTTACTCATGCAAAAACTGTCTCTGTCTGGCCTTGCAAAATTATTCCAATACCCTTGAGTACCTAGTCAAATTAGTTCTTTATTTATTATCCCAGTTTTCAAGTATCTTTCAGATGGGCTCATTCATTGTTCCCATACAGCTGGGTAAACAGACAAAGTCAATTCCATGCTGAAGGTTTACCTTATAGCATTCAAAACCCTTCGCATATGTGGGATTTTTTTTTCCTTAAGCAGGCTAAGAATGTGTTTAAAGGTGACCTATGCTGAAAAAAATGGAACTGGGGAAGTCTGGGGACAATCACAAAGAAAAGGCTTCTGAAAATTGGCGTGTTTCAATATCTTTTTCAAAGGAAAAAATTAATAAAACAAATAAGTAATGTTTGAAGCTTTAGTATGTAATCATCCTTATTAAGGCAAAAAAAAAAGGACAAGAATATTAGTTGCCAATATCAAAAGAAAGCAAGGCTTATTCATTTTTGCAGATAAAGGCTTTTTTTTGGATTTTACTGTGAAGTGATACAACTACATTCAACAATTTTTAAGAAGTGATTAAAGAGAAATAGCAACATAATAAAAATTTTTTTTTTTAAAAAAGCCTTCCTGAAAGTCAACTTTGTTAGGATTTTACCATAGGCCAAAGCAGACCATGTCTTTCAGGATGCTTGCTTGGTGCTTAGCATTGAACAAACACCTCATTCCTGATGAGGGCCACTGGCAAACCTCAAAGAGGGGGCAGACATCAGAACACTGCTGGAGAGGGGAGATGATACACCATTGAAAATAAATTCTTGATATTCCTTTCAGTACGTAATCCCACTCCATTCCCAGGCTTCTTCTGCACAAGAAAGAACTGAAGCCTCACACACACAAGAATCTTTGTGAACCAAGGGAATTAGCAGATGTGTTGGTAATCTTCCACAAATAAGAAACAAACGCTGCCAGCTGTACTTGTAAATTCAAAGATTAACATTAATAAAGAGTGCTAAGACTACAGGTATTATCTTTCCTTAAGGTGACAGAGCTCAAGAATCCCAGTTCTGCAGAAACTCAGCTGCCTGTCCAACTCTTGTGCCTCAAGTCCTACCCTACACTGCAGAACATCTATGGATTCATCATCCAAAATGTGCCAAATCAAACTGGATTCTGGACACTGTTTAAGATGGCAGTGAAGTAGTGAGTATATAAACTAGGTCAGACATGATTACCTAGAATAAGGGCAATTTTCTTTACATGTCTGTGTAAAGCATATGAAAATGGCAAAGACTGAATGTTTGGGTGCTGCAGAGAATATATCCAAAAATCATTTTTGATGGAAAAGTTTAACTACATTTTACTATGAATGATATTTTCTATTAACAGCAAGGCAGAAGCCTATTTTTCAGTAGAGCTCTCCCTTTACCAAAGCACTATCTCTCTGAATCTGAGTCAACTTTAGTGACCATTTTTAATATTCACTTTACAATTAATGCTTCTTTTTATGGGTTGGTAGAAGGTAAACCAATTTCAGTTCGGCTTCTAGGTATTGAATTTATTATAAAAAGTTATGTACTTAAAACTCCTATAATGAAACCAGAGGCATCATGAGATATTAACCTAGAGTTAATGCTGAGAAGGCCAGTTTGAATAATTCAATTCATGTCACCTTAAGTATCTTTTCAAATGGAATTAACTTTATCTCACAAAAAAAAAGGAAGTTCCATGTTCCAGTTACTGATTATTGACTCCACAAGAGTTCTGACTTAAATCATCTTACCACCATCTTCCCAGCAATTTTATTTCACTGCTACCAGGATGCTTCTTTACATTTTGAGGGCTGACTTTCATTACAAAGAGGCAAGATTAGCTAAGAGGAAACCATGGTTTCAGAGTTACTGCTATCATTTGGTGATAGTAAAACGGACAAAAATAAAAGTTAACACCAGAGCATCTGCATTAGTTCAGTACATCTACAAACCAGGGCTGCATTTCAGCCACATGCACACGGCTGCTGCAGTCATTTACATCCTGTAGAACTCCACCTCTTTTTACAACAATGCCATGGATGTTTGGTAAGCTGCTGTTCTCTTGACCTGTTAATTGTCTTATTCTGACAGAAAACCCAGCATTTAAACACTGAAAGGAGATGTTTCCAAATACCTATCTAAACCCAGAGGAAAGTGACAGCTCGTGATCCAAATTACTATAAGGTAAGAACAAGGGAGACAGGCAGGTGAAAAGCAGAAGCAGGAGGCGTTAAGATACAGGTGTAGCGCTAGAAATTACTCCGAACTAACAAGTAAGAAAAAGAAAGGGAAATGAATAGAAACAAGAAAGACCAGCTCAAAACAGGCAGAACAAAGAAGTGCTTCATTATGGAGTGCAGCTGCACAGTCCAATGTTTCTGCACGAGATGGGAAAATTGGAACATTGTACATCGAAACACAGACACCCCAGAAAGATCAGCAGTGTCCTGTAATAGGAAATGCTGATTATGTCTCCTACAGAGTTCTACAAAGAGAAAACTATATGACAAACTAGCTATCTTGCTTTAAACCCAGACATATCCAAGATTTCCTTAACCTGGAGAAAATCAAGTGAAAAGGAAAATATTTCAAAAGGATTTGGATTCAAACAAAAATCACAAAGCCTTCCATTATCCTAACATTTCAACAAAATTGCTCTTGTCAAAGCCCACCTTCAAACAGAAAGGAAGAGCACAAAAGCTTCAGTGGGACAGAAGAAACTGGCATGGGCAGTACCTGGAGCAGGAGGAGAGTGTTCTGGGTCTGTCCTCTTCCAATTCTTTCCTCTCAAAAATCCCTCCCTGCTGTGCTCCCCTTCAGCAGACCCCATCAGGCAGACAGAACAATGCTGGCCTGAACTACTGTGTTAAGACAACACTCAAAGAGAACAAAAAACACTGAAAGAGAGACCCATCAGGACACTAAGAGTTCACAGTTCAGGTATTAAAAGATGTGCAAAAATAACACCGAGTCCCATCAAGAGCAGCCCAGTGACCCTTCTTGGGTTTGGAAAGCCATCCCGTGAAAGAGTGCACAAAGGAAAGGACAGACAGAGTGCAGCAGTCCTGCTCGAGTCTTCACAGTTTCTAAACTGTGAGGAGAAACACAGCACAAAGTGCTTGTTTGGGTGAAAAATGGTAACAATTTATAAAGCCAAATGCAAAGAACGAGAAAATTGAAGAGGAAGGCTAGAAACATCAGAAACACTTTGCACGCTGTAAGAAAAAACAGTTGAAGCATGTTTTGACAGGTTTTTATCTATGCCTACGTTGCTTTGCACACAACAAGAGGACTAGGGTAATTTCAGACCTGCTAGGCTGGAGCTGTAGAGTATGTAACCATAAATGAAATGTCAAGGCAAACCTCGATATAATATCTGAATTTGCATTTGTGGACAAAAGTACCTGTAAGCATAGAGAAAAGAAATAATGGAATCAAAGATGAGCTTGATAGAACTTTGCACATGAAATCAGAAAACAATTTTAAAGAAGTCTCTGTGTATACACTGACAGAGTGATTAGAAAGACAGAAGAACAAGAGGAGATGAACGGATTGTTGAAATGATTTGATAGTCAGTGGGCTGAAGGTTTTCTATTATCTGCTTCCATGCCTTTGCCCTGTAGATGTGATGACACTGGATCCCTCCATACTGAGGGCTAACCTAATATAGGATAAGTGTATTTGAAGTTGAAAGGCTAGAAATGAAACATTCAAGGCATAACCTGAAAGAAGGATTGGCATCACCCAAAACACAACTACCACAGTGCTTTTGGACTACATGGACTCCTCTGGACTATTTTCCATGGAGATCCCCAGCAAGCTGCATGCCATACAAGCAGCAACACAGACATCATCCTTTCTGGGAGAATATTCTTGCTTTGAATTCAATGCCATCACAAAAATGGAGGGCAGATATAAACACAAAAGAATGCAAATGAAATGTTTATAAAAGGTTAAAAGCCTGACAAACAGCTCCATGTCCAACAATGCTGGACCAAAAAAAAAAAGCTAAAAAATACATCATCAGGACAAAAAGAAATCCATTCCTGATGTCAACTAAGTCAAAGAGTATTGCTACATGCTTCCTGGGAGAATTAAAAGACTCCTTCATGCACAGTCTCGAGTCTCCTGAGAAGCAGGATCTGCCTGTATAATTCTCACAGCAGGTAACCACTGAGACCTCCTCTGTGCTGATGACTTTATTTCTAGCCCTGTTATAAATAAGCCTTTAAGACTGTTCCAGAATAAGAGGAGATCGAGGGCAGAACCTCTAGAAAAAGGCATGGTCTTAGGAAGGATGCATTCTGGAGGTCTATCAGACCTCCAGCAGATGGAAGCTGCTACCAGAGAACAGCAAGCAAGAACCCAGGGTAGAGCACTTGCATGGGCAGTCTTCTCTTCCAGGGTATAATCTGTCATCAGACAGGATAAACAAAGCATCTGGCTACCAGGGGAATATCTCAAGCAACCATGTTCTCAGGGCTTTGGGTGCCTACCTACAAGAAACATTTTAGAACTTAATTTAACACATATCTCTAGTCAACATTTTCTGGTTTAACAGCATATAGAACTACAGGTCTTCTATAAATAGCTCAAATCAGATGAGCTGCTTTACAGACTTTAGAAAGCTCTTATTGACCAAATACATCATCTGTAATGCCCTTTTCAATCATCAAAAGCCACAGTGAAAATGTGAAAGGCTATATCTACAGTGACTGCAATTATTTTCCTGTTTAAATAACAGAATAGCAAACATAACAGCATCTTAACTTTTTCCTTGGAAAAGGTGTGGGTCACCATGATTCTTACTCCATTACAGTATGGTCAATTAACTTCACCCCTTCTGCTGACCCAAAACTTGTCAAGATTTTTCTCTTTGTTTTCCTGCAATCCATGTATTAAGGCAAGGACTCATGGGAAACCAATCACAAAATAGTATTCAACACCATAAGATGTAAGATAATACATTCACAGTCTCAAAAAGACGTTTTGACTTGGTAATTTAAATAAAAAAGAGATGGTAAAAAAAGAGCTTACCTTCTGCTCCTTTTCCTTGGCAGCACTGAGTTCAGAAAGGGAGTGTGATAGTTTTTCTTGCTGCTCAGCTAGGTACTTCTGATAAAGGCTCAAAAGTTCTTGGCATTCTCTGTACTGCTGCTGCAGAGGTGAGACATCAGAAGTTAAGGGAAAAACACTCTTTAGCGAACAGTTATAGCCAAATATATACCAACTTACTCTGTGTAAATGTGATTTAGATCTATAACAGTTCCATTTAAAAACAGATACCATGTGTTTGAGTAGCGCCTAATGATGATAAATCTGCCTAGAGATGAATGTTCAAGTACAACCTTCTTCCTTACTCAGAGTGGAAAAAGAAGAATTGCACTAAATTCTTTCACCATTGGAAAAGAGACAGCAGCAGGAGGCAGGTGATGACATTGTTTCAGCTGGAACAACTACAACCCTCTTATTCGTATTCAGCAAAGCCAGCCATTACCAATGTTTATTTATAAATAAATAAATAGCCAGCCAAGTAAGTAAATAGTCCATTTTTAAGCACAGACATTGATTCACAAGCCCACATACCCAAATCCAATCTCTTTGCTTGAGCGCCAATGGCTCAAAACCCCACAGCCACAGATGCAGTGCTACAGGCCTTTTACAGACCAGCAGTAATTTTTGGACGGTAATCTGGAGAAGCAGCAACTGTGGTGTTTGCAAGGATATTAGCAAGTGTCCTGCCTTGCTTGCAGCATTGAAATTCCAACAGGAGATAAATCTGCTCTTCACCTGTCATTGTGTAATTCCCTCCCTTGCTCATGTAGCATGGTAAACCATTTATGCTCCCCTCTCTCCCCCCTCACTTTTAATTATGCATGCAGATGGGATAAGGGCTCGCTGTCCAAAGAGATTACTCTGAATAAATACTTTAATAACAAGTCACTGCAATTAAGGTAGGGAACAAAAACTTCTTCAATCTTTAAAACGGTGTTGAGTTACAGATTTCCTTAACATTTTTATGATCTAATCATTGCTTCTGGGCAAATTCATGTTGCAATCACTTTTGCCAATCATGGCTGCATAAATAACTCACTGCTTTGTTATTCCCTGTTATGACCCTAAGGGGTTTTTTTTTTGGTTAGGTTTTGTTGCCTTCCCTCTCTCCCCTCCTCCTCTCTTCTTATTCTTTCGCAGGAGGGGTGGCCTTGCCAGGGCTTCGTTTTTGTTGTTGTTTGGTTGGTTTTCTTCCCTTTAAATAAAAGGCTACCGAGAGAATAAGCAAAACATTTTAGGAAGGAATGGAAGGTTAATAAACCCCAATGCTGAAATCAATCAGGAGAGCTCTCATAACACCTTTGCTCAGCACCTGGAAATATGGGAGGGTACAAACAATGGTCTTAACAAGCTAATTGCTTTCCAGAGCCAGCCTGCCTGAAGCCGGAGCTGTTTTACATTTCAGTTCATTTCGTCAGAGAGCACCAAAAGGCTGAAGTGATTTGTGGTGGTCTCAGGAGTCTCTGCCAGCTATGATGTATATAAAAGGAATTTTTTATTCCAGTTGTAACCATAGGCAGTAATGTTTATAGTAGGTGAACATATTAGCCTGGACGCAGGGCATGAATTTTACTCTAGCAAAAGCCCAGTTCATTTATACAGCCTAAGAGTTAAATGTCGGTATTTGAAGACAAATTATAGGGAAATTAATTTAAACCCATGTTATGTGGCAGAATATAAAAACAGACAGTCCTATCTATCTTTATCAATTTTTTACAGCCCTCTTAATTCACTTTGCTTCCAGCAACCCCTTCCCCACAAAACAGATTTTGCCCCCTCCTCCCTCCAGTGAGCACACTGCTGGCACCAGAAACGAGCACCCTAAACAGCCCTGGGGCCCTGAGGGACGGCCAGGCAGCCATCCTCACTCTTGCCACAGTGTTAGCACCAGCTCCACTGGAGAGCCAACCATCCTCACTCTTGCCAGAGCGTTTGCACCAGCCATCCTCACTCTTGCCACAGTGTTAGCACCAGATTCACCAGCAGCCATCCTCACTCTTGCCACAGTGCTGTCCACTGGAAAGCCAGGCAAGACTGCCTGCACTCCCAGGCCCCATTTGTGTTTTACAGACTACAGAGCCCTCATGGTACACATGATGCCACCACCTCCTGCACGTGGCTGCCAAATTAATTTAAAATACGGTTTCAAACAGGACAAGGAAAATTAACATCGGCAAAGTATGCAAGCAAATCCTGGTTGTCCAAAGGCCAGTTATGTGATCATGAGTGGGAAGGGCAATGGCTCACATGAGCTTGAATGGTGGCCAAGATGTCCCTGAAATTCTTGTGAGATTTGGTCAGTCACTGTAAAAGTCACTGTATTAGAAGATCAAAACCTTGTTCATTCACACAATAAGCAAAGTATTGTTACAGCCACCACAGTGTGAGTTTAAAGCCCTACTTTGCTTACTTAAGTAAACATGAAGCTTCTAATATGAAAAAAGAGTTCATTTGTTTGAGACACATGCAGAATAGCTGAAAGTATGGCAATTCTCAAAGATGTGCTGGTACATTTACTGCAGAATATCTTCTTTTAAAAAAAAGCCTTAATATTAGATCTTACTCTCTCACTCTATTGAATTTTTTGCTAAAAGCAGCAAGATTATCTCCTTTTTTCTCCTGCAAATTAGCCAGACAATACACAACACTGCCACAAAAATATTTAAGTCATTCAGATATAACAAGATCATGCATCTACTAAGGCAATACAGTCTTTGGACAGACATGCATGTCATAAATATTTTCATAATCTGCTTTAAAAAAAAAAAAGGAAGAGTGAAAAAACAGTATAGGAGAAATCCTACAGATTTTCATTCTAAAAAAGGTCATATACCTAAATGGATACATTTGATAATTCTTCATGTGTTCAGGAGCACAAATATTGAATTTGCAAGATGTTAGTTACCTGGGAGAAGTGGTACTTGGCATTTAACTGAAAGGTAGTTTTATGTCCAAGAAATATGCATTTGAATGTATTAGAGTAATACTTTTTATGCAGTTTATTAGTAAAGTATTGAGGTTGTATGAGGAGGAGGGGGAAACAAAAAAAAATTAGAAATGCAAAGGTTAGAATTTCAATAGCCACATTTACATGTAATACTGCAAGTACTACATATTTTATAGAATATATTAGTTAATTTTTTCACTAAATGTAAGTCAAAGAATTAAGAGCTCATTTATGGCTCTTATGAGATAATAACCTCAGTGGAGATAGCTGGCTTTGAGAGGAGGGGCTGCCAGCACACAGTGGTGACAGCTTACAGAAGCCAGGAATGGATGTCCAGGGAGCCAGGCAGGGAACAAAGAGCTTTTCCTTGGGGTGAAGCTCCACAAGAAGGCACAGCCAACCTAATGTTCAACTGCTTCCAAAGATACTCTCCCACTCACTCCTTCCATCCACACCAGCTCTGCTGCCCCATAGATCCCTCACTCCAGGCCTGAGCAAACTGTCCCAGCAAGGCAAAAAGACAACCAGGCACAAGATCAGGCATGACGCAAGCAGGGGGAGTGGAGCTGGGAGCAGAGGACACCTCTTCCAGCAATGGTCACCTGTCTGGGTGTGTTTATCCACCTTGCAAAATCCCAACCCCTTCCTTCAGTTCCACTCTTAAATCCTCAGGCTGTGAAGTCTGCTCCACGGCTACCTCAACTACTCACAGCTTACTCCTTGCTGAAATACTGTCTGCCTCCCACAGGCTGAAGTAGAAAAAAAAAAAAAAAAATCCAAAAACTACAGCTCCTGCTTCCCCAGAAACTGGGAAGAGAAGGGCCAGACTCTAGCACACCCACTGATTCCCTTCACTGTTCCCAGTACACTCTTTCCACTGGCACTTTGAGCAGAAGTGAAGTCCAGCTTAAAATCTGAAATGTTTTAGTTCAGAGCATCCAGCATCTACCTAAGAAGCTCTTGAATTCAACACATCAGCCTCCATATGCTTGTGCAAGCTATGTTCATGCTACAGCAATTCAAACTGGTCTCTTCAGGTCCAGGTTTCCAAGTGAAGCCAACATCAGGTTTTTCCACGAGGACTATTTATCAAAAAATGCCTATCTTATATACTTTTTGCATGAGGGAAAAAGGCAACTAAACCAGAAGACAGAGAATCTCCCCCCCCCCTCTTTGGTGGGGGGGGGGGGGGGCTTTATGATTTAAGAAGAAATTTTTCATTTTATCTCACTTTATTAATAGAAAAAGAAAATTAAAGCAGCTTCCAATCACAGCAAAGTGAGTCTGGAAAAAACTTTCCAAGAAGCTACTAGCAAGAGCAGAGAACACAGCTAATGAGATTCTTCACAATCAATATAATAACAAAGGCCTTCCTGTTTTTTCAGAATGTTTGTGAGAACTCACCACCTAGTGACATTTTCCTCACGGGTTTGCCAAGAGCATTTCTGGGACAGGCAGGAGCTCTATTGCTCCCTATTTACACATGGGAAAACTGTCACAGGGAGTCTTTGGGTGTGTCTGAGCACACAGGTGCAGCCCAGCAGCCCCACACTCCTCAAGGCAGCTCCAGGACATGTGTCTTGCAGCTGCAGGTAAACTAGCACAGCTCAGGCACAGCACTAACAGACCAGATTCATCTTGCACCTGATTAGCTCAGAGTCTGAGTTTCACTGCATTCACCCATGCAGAAAAGCCCTAATAGACCTCCCAAGCATCAAATAAGATGCCCAGTGATGATTCATTCCTGTAGTCCCTGACTGTAGCTTCAGCTTGGACTGTCCTTTCACTCAGGGCCGCATTCTCTGATCCATGGCCGGAACAGAACACAGGAGCTGAATCTCCATCTTCAGTCACCAGATGATGCGGCCCCATCAGCCCCCATATCCAATGGAAGACTCTCTAGAGATTCAGAGCTATTACAAAGATATGCAAAGATGAATAAAGCAATCAAAGGAAAGAAAAAGTCAAACACACACAAATTGGATTGGAATTTAAATCAGACAGCATTAACTTGAACTCTGTGGTAGAGACACAAGAAACTTTCTGTGATGTGATGAAGAAAGTTTTTTGACATGTGCACTCACAACCCAGTAGCCACAAAGCACTGGTCTTTTTAAATTCCCGCTTAAGGACATGCAGCTAGAAACCTGACTAGTTATCACCATGTTGCCAGTTTCAGCAGACTCAACTCTTTTCACTGCCTCAGGTAGGCCCTTGAAAACAAATGCTGTGAGAAAAACTAGACAAGGAAGGAGATGCTGAGGAAATGCCACTGACAGTGGGTGGATGAAGCTACACTAAGCTCTAGAGGTCTTTGGTCTCCCAAGAAAAATCTCCTCAGATGAATTGCAGGCAGACCTGAGCTTGCCTGTATGCTCTCCAAGCAGGTGTGTGTGCCAGACCATTTCAAGGAGCCGTGCACAGTCCCAGCAGCACAGCATCGAGCACCACAAGCCTGATCCAACTTACCTTTGATGTTTTTGTGGGGTTTGTCTGGGGGTTGGTTATTTTCTGGCAGCAACAGCAACAGTACACCACTTCCAAAATGCCTCTGGCCTGCGACTGGCACGTGAAGAATGTCACAGCAAGCTCACAGCTGTTTAACAGACACACCACTGCATCCATAACTGCGGCACCATGTACTGCTACAACATTTCACTGTACAGCTCACAGCCCAAAAATCACTCTAAAAAATGCTGCAAGAGTAAGAAAGCATTTCACCAAACTCAGGCAAAGGCTAAGACCCGTGTTTGGAGCTGGGTCTCCAAACAGAGCAATCCCTGTAACTACAACTAAGGATCAAGCTACATCTAAGCTTGATGCTTCCTAAGGGAACCAAACTTATAGAGTCTGCAGAGCCCCAAAGATCCACACCAGACTAATGGCAAATTCCACTATAAGTGTATTCAGATTGAAGTGGACCCCCAGTTTTTTTCATGCATCACCCAAGCATATATTTTTTTACAGTATTTTGACACATAAAGCAATGGGGTTTATTTTCTGCCTTAATATTTTGCATATCAATAGGAGAGAGATACGGTGCCTTTTGGGAAAGAAGCAATATGTGTGTCATTCTGATTTCTACCTGCAGGCTTTTTTCTCTCTAACCAAAGAAAGGATTAAAATAATGCAGCTTCAACTACTTACATATGAAAAGTCATATGAATAAAAATAAACTGCTGTATTAATGAATTAACATCTAAAAGGAACACTTTAAAATATAAACTAAGATATTCTAAGCTCTTTCCTTTAGCATTTAACAATTACATATTTCATTGGAAGCTGACCCACATTTAATTTTAAAATACTACTTGGGTTTAACACATACAGTCCTGTGCTTTGACAATTTCATCTCAGAAAAGCAACAGACTGCATTTTAGAAATCAGACTATCCAGGCACAGATCAAAGCCAACCCTAACATGTTTCTTCTGCCTTATAATTAAGAGAAATAAAATAAGTGGTTTGATTCTATGTGAATCATTGTTCTGAGAAAGGGTAGAAACTAGTAACTTCTATGAAGGTTTATTATCTAAACTCTGAAGTTGCTGCAAAGACTGAAGGTAATAAAATATTTTATGAACAACTTCCCTTTGCTCGTTCTTATATAACTGAGTTTATGTGGACTCCCTGGCACAGCGATGCTAAGAACCTGTAGGGAACTTTCTGCATATCCACTTTTCGATGTATTAAAGAAATCATCTGGTGAGAATCTGAACCTTATGAGCCTTCAATTCAAAACACAATTTCCTTCTGATCCAAATGCCTTAGGAAGCACAATTCTGAAAACACTATAAAGAAGCAAGTCACATACAATAAGACAGAGTGATCTCCTATCTGAAGCCCAACAGTTACATTTTAATTTACACTTGAATATTTTAATGTTGTTATCCAGTCAGTAAATTAACTCAAGATGCAAGAATAAAAAGGGAAGATGCATAGGGAAAAAGGTCACAAGGTCTACAAAAGTTAAGAACTTCACTTCTGTTTGAAGCATCGGCATTATGTTGTTGAATGCCACAGTTCTCATATAAAGGAATTGCTTAATACATTCCCATTCTGTTTGAAGGGAAATTAAATTTACATTCTTTGGGAATATGGTATTGTAATTAGTTCATGACTTGATTACACTTTGAAGTGAGCCGAGACTGCATATGGTGCATACAAATTACTTAAGTTATGGTTACCTACCTACAGAAAAGCTACCGAGTTAAAAAAGTTAGTGACAAAGCCAGGGCAGTCCTTTGAAGCTTTCAAGAAGCACACAAAAACCATCCAATTCCAATCTAGTCTCTGGACTCCCAGATGCCAGGTGTGAACAGAAATAAAAAACAAGTTTCCTAAACAGCTGAAGAGTTGTTTTCAAAAAATAAGCTTTCCATTTCCACCTAGAGCACCTGTAGAGCCACTGTTAAAATTGATCCCAATGAAAAAGCAATAAAAGATACAAGATTTCCTACCCTGGTTTAATTCACCACTATAATTTATCCTAGTACTTGTAATTTTGAAATTTCTTTTATATAGACAGTCTAAGTTTTATATTATCTACCAAGATACTCTGTTCTACACAGATGATGAAACTCCCAAGTTTGCTTTAACACTCTGGAAAATATTGAGATGCACAATGCAAATATAGTGCATCTAAAATTGGCCAAAGAAGAAGATAGCCCATATGATTTGATGAGAGCAAGGAAAGTATTTAAACCTAAAACTAATTCCAGATATAGCAGATGAACTCAGAGAAGTCTCTAACATACTTTCAAAATGCAAAAGCAGTTTAGGGTACAGGATTTGATCCTATGTATTGAAAATCCTTTCCACAGGATATGCCAATCAAACTGGACAGCTTATCTGCCATGTTCTCTGGTTCAAAGGTGGGTAAGGACAAAAATATCAGACACCATTGTATGCCAGCAGATGTGCCTGGATCGATAAATGCAAATACCATCTCAGAGCATGCATTTTCTATTCCAAGTGGAAAGCACATCTCCAACCTTATCTTCATTAATACAAACAAAAGAATACTTACAAGCAAAGAAAAAAAAATAAATTGAAGATATATTTTACAGACTGGCTCTGCTAACAACTTTCGTTTACTGAAAAGGAAGGAAAAACATAATACACAAAAAACAAATGCTGCTACATATACTGACAAAAACATGTATTTTCATAATAATGAACATAGGAGACCTAATGAGAGAAAAAACTAAGAACCTAAATACACAAAATACAGACCCCACAGATCGTTGTAACAAGATACTGATCCTGGCATGGGCCACGAAAATTTCTCTTTTTAGCATAAGAACTGCAGTGGCAGGAGATTTTCCTCACTGGCAAGAAGGCATTTGTTCAGAACATACTTGCTCCTTTCAAGACAGCTCTGCCAATGACTATAGTGACTTTCAGAATTTAAAGACTTCCTTTGGCATTTGCTTAAACGCCACAGCTATCCAGCCTCTTCCACTAGAAACTGTGAAGGAACTTGTTACTTATGTATTTGTCTACCAGCCAATAAATGTACCATGCATTTTTTATGGAAGAAAGGAGCCTGGAGATTCAGACATACACACTTTCTGTGCGAAACAGTCCCAGCACCTGAGAACAACTCCACACATTTCATCATGTACGAGAGAAAATAATCACAACCTGCACTGTGTGAGAACACAAAGCCAAAAGGAGGCATTGTACCTATCACCATCCACACAAAACCGGCGCTATTTTTCCTTCTACATATTTAGAGCGCAAAATTAAACAAATAAAAGGAACACTGCATAATTTAGCTTTCATTTTGTATCAAATTGCTCATAATTGTAACCATAAAATGATAATATTGTGCCATATGTGCATCTGCAGAGCCGGCAGCGGCGCTGACCGGCCCCGGCCGCGCCAAACGTGGGGCTGTGGCGCCACCGTGTGCCCGCGCCGGGTATTGCCGCCGCTCGGGGTTCATAATCTCACCGAAAGCATCGCCGTGCAAGCTGAAAATGCGGCGTGCAATCCTCCCGCTACTCCTCGTCCTCAAACCGCACTCTGCCCCACCCGCAGAGGGAGTCACGCCTTTGTGTGAAACACCCATCGCTGGGAATGTTTGCTGCTTTAGTTGCAGGCCTTTGTAAGAATAAAAAAAAATTTTGCAGTAGCCACTGTTACCGTTTACACAAAGCCATTTGTCATCTTAGTACTACTCGATATTAAAACAGACATGTTCCTTACTCTAATTTGACAATGAAGCTCCTGGCAGAAGCCTGAGGAGAGATAAGGTGGGAATTGAGGTATCTGAGAAAGGATGCTCAGCCTCTTATGTTTAGACACAGTAGGAGGAGTTATTTAACAGGATAAATGTGAGCTCAGAGTCAGAAGCATGGAGAAAAGGGGATGAAGAGGCAAAAGAGAAATGCAATGTAAAAGCTGAACTTACTGAGAGCAGAGCTACAGCACCTCCATCTCAATTAAAGAACATGCATAGTAAATCAAAAAGGTGTCTGCTTTGCAGGGAATGAGAATGTAAGATCACAAAACATCAACTTGTTTTATAACTAAGCCAATCAGGTTTGGTCTTGGTTACTATCAGAATGGGGATCACCTGAGAATACACAATGGTGTCTGTCTTGTTGCTTCCTTGCAGGAAACAATCATCGCTTTTAATTTTATATATTTATGTCTCTCACTGAACCTTTTCCTTACCCTTAAACAGGAATAATGTTGATGGAGGAAGGCAGTCTCCTTTAGCCCAGCTCCCACTACCTTCAGAAAGGGAAAGTCCTCATTTGGGTCCTTACTGGAAAGGAAATCTGGATGCTAGGGAAAGTTTTTATTTGCTGCTTCCTAGCATGGTTGCCACTCTGTATCTTCCACAGCAAGCATCAGGCTTGGGTATTTAAACTTTCTTATCTCCTCTTTTTAAACCAGAACATAATCAGACAGCACCATGCAGATTTTAATCTGACTATTGGCAAATGGTGCAAGAGGCAAGATGAAAATCTGTAAATGTTGCTGGACAAAAATAGAAAAAAAATAAATACCAGTGAACCAAGGAATCTTGCCCTTCTCATGGAACTGTCCTCAGCACTATAGCTAGAAGAGCACCAAATGTAAAAATCACAGATCATTCTAGATAAATTTTTTTCCTTTAAAACTATTGCTATTTTGACAGTCTTTCTAACCTTGTTAGAACACAATCTGTTTGCATGATGTAGAGAAAAACTCATTGCTTCTTTTCCTAAGATACAGCTGAGGTCAAAACAGACTCCATACCAGCACACTAATATTAAGGAAGGTGTCCTCAAACCTAAAAAGGGGAAAATATTACATGATGGAGTGCTGGAAAGATCTTTTCCACCATGTGCTGTACCCATCTCTAATGTGGTAAGGACTTCAAAATGACAGAACCCAGATGCTTGGTCCTTCCTTGTGAAATCTGGCTTTAAACATGCCAAACTCAGAAGCACTGGTTTCACTGAACTGAGGCCAGGGAAGGAAAGATTTAATAACAGCCTCATTATAAGGTTCATTGTTGTAGGACTATTTAATATACAAGATTAACACATCTTATCTCCCACTTTCACTCAAACCTATTATACCCCTCATTAATACATGCACATTTCTACATCATTTACAGCACTCAGGAATCAAATATTACTGTCTGAAACAGGGTGTGTTCTGCTGCTCTTCCTGGTAATAGGCATTTTTTGCAATAACAGTACTCAAAAATAAGCCTCATAAAATTAGAGACGTGGGTAGGTAAACAGGGCTGTCTAAAACTGGGAGAAACATAAAATAAAAATAATTTGTTCTGCCAACACTCCGGATTTCATTTCTTGATTTTGGTTCAAAATCAACAACCAGACCATCCAAATATTATATGACAGGAAACTTCTGCTTTCCCAACCTAATGAGTAATGGTATCCTTTCCTCCTGGCAATTTGAGATGTAGAAGTAGTAAAGTGACCCACAGCTCCTCAAATTAAGAGGCATTTTAAAAGTCTTCAGATCTGGACAATGAGAGAAGAAAAGGAAGCTGTAAGGTAAGAACACCACAATACTTCCCCAGATCACACTCCTTTGTGTCCACAGACACAGCAGGGCAAGCCAGAACAATGTACCTTAAAATTACATGAAGGGGAGGAAAACATATCCACTGTTCTCAGGAGACCAAAGGCTGCAGGTTGGCCCCTATTCCTGCAGGAACTGTTATGAGTTTGCAAGCATCTCAGGACAAAGAAAATGCACTTGTCCAGCAACTGAGCAGGTCCAGGTGCCTACAAGCCCTCCTGTGTTCCCCTAAGCTATGGAACTGCTCTTCACAGGAGGCTGCAAATGTTTATAGGAAAAAAAAAACTTAATTTCTGAAGCCACCCTATGGTAACAAGAAGGTTTTCAAATCAAATGGATATTACATATTGAGGAGAAAGGTAATGAACGACCTGGAATGATTCTCCTGAGAAGTACTGATAGCAAAGACTTAACTTCCATGGGCCAAATGTATAGCTCCTAGGACTTTTTCTACTGTTCTTGAAGGTAAAGATGCTTACTCTGGCTAATTAATTTCATATCAGAAAAGATAATTTGCTGGGACAGAGTGATGCATTTACACTGAACTTCAGGCTTTTTGGAACTGTCCACTATTTCAGGTAAAAACAGTCATGAGGAATTGGAAGTTGCTACCTCCTGCAAGAAAAAACACTCATCTCTAAATCCTCACATCTATTACCACTAAAGAATAGCTGACATTCTGGAGGTCTTCTTGGCTTCTTACCAAGAGCATACCAAGGTACACAGCTGATGTGCATGGACCACAGAAGTCCGAGGTATTGGTGGGGAAGAGAGGAAACCTTTTCCCCATAGCTATGACTCCTTTTTCCTCCCACTATAGTTCTCCACTCATCTTAGAAAAACATTGCTATGTGTTAGCCTTGAGGGTATCAGTGCCAGAGGGCTGTTACTCCTGAAGACAGGAATTCCTGAATCTAAACTCAAAAGTGCTCATCAGAAGAAAAAATAGCTGAAAAGAGTTTGCATAAAGACAGTTACTGGCAGCAAGAAAATGATACTTTCAGATATAGTCCCTCTCACAGGATTAATATTTGAGTAAGCAAATAGTTCTTTGGCAAATTCTTTACTTATTGCAATGCAGTCAGAATCACAGTGAGATGACTCCATGCATACAGCAACTGCTGATAATGCAGGGATCACCACGGATGCTTAGAAGGGCTTAGTCAACTCAAGAATAGAATAGGCCTTCTTGTCAAATACATTCCCATGGTTAGAAAAACAATTTTGAGCCAAACCAAATACAACATAAGGAAATGGGGAAAAAAAAAATCAAACACTAAAATGTTTTACATAACAGAGACCTAGAAAAGTCAGAGAAATTAGGGGTATTTTCCAGACAACCAGTGATCAAGGTAACCTGCACACCACGCTATATGAGAATGCCTATTTCCTGCCAACAAGGAGGAAAGGAAAACTACTGTATGTAAATACTTTGCAAGGACCCTGGACTAGAATGACTGGTTTTCAGGAAAAACACCACAATAAAATTAAAGAAACAGAGAAATAAATATAGACAGCTACCCTCCTCTGAGAAGTTCAAAACAGAAGACATATAAAGGGCACAAAAGCACTGAACATTTAGTCAGATTTTCTCATTGATAAACATCATAGAGACTATGGAGCCCCCAAAGATTTAAGACTTGACTTCTTTACTGCAGGATCAATTTAGAAGCCAAAACTGCAGCAAAGCTGCTCGGTACCTCTCCTTAATTTCAACAGGTCAAGGAAACATCCATACCTTTTCCATCTCTAATGGAAAATTATTCCTGTACTAACAGCCAGAAACCTTCATCACTGCAGTATCTCAACAGCTCATGGGTATCAACAGACTCATTGTCATCATCCCTGTATGTTCACTCTGCAGGGAAGGTCACATTTGATATGAGGGAAGCAGAGATACAGACAAGGTATGTGATTTACAGGACTTCACAGAAGCAAGAAAACCCACATGCATCAGACCTGAGAGTGCCTCCACAGCAGGCTGCAGTGCCATTCTGCCAGCACCATTCTTGGAGCTGTTGCACTCCATGCTGCTGATGTGGCATTCTGGGCAGCCACCCTAACAGTCCAATCCCCAGTTAAACCAAGAAAAAAAGGGATCTGCACTCTTTTTCAAGTTTCATGAGTAAGACATTTCATATATTCTTGCCTTCCTCTTCCAAGGATTAAGGTGAGAAAGAACTGAAGCAAAATACAGACAAAAATTAAAGCAGTAACTGTACCACAACACATCTGCCTCTGAAGCAAGAAGGAACAGACAGCACCAAAACATCTTCAGATCTGACAGGTTGCTCTGCTACCAATCTGCACGAGCAGGTGAGACATGTCACTCCATGACAAGTATCAGAAATAAAGGAGCTTAATGCAACTTCTAGTGTTGTCTAAGATTTCTCTCTATTGTGCGGAGGGAGACAACAAGCAGTTCTAACAGAACATGGGGAGATTTTTCTCCCCTGAGCTGCAAAGCTTTAAAATTAGCACTTTGTCTATGCTTGTTCTTTTAATGTCTGCATTTATTAAGGAGCAAAACAACCATGCATCTGAAATGCCAGAGAAATATGGATCCATAAATAATGCCACATTCCTATTCACACCTAATCTAAATATTTATGTAGTAATTTACCAGCAAAAGATGCAAACTATTCTTTAAATGCTACATTGTATCAAAGGTTAACCACGTGACATGTTTTATTATAAGGCTCTGAATTATGTTTAGCACAAATTTTTATTTTCAGTGAAAGTTCTGGTGTTGAAATGGATGGACAGGGACAAGGAGTTTTAGTCACCTCTAAAAGACAAATGCTGAAGTTCAGACTTCTTCAGTATTTTTTCAGTCCACATAGCCATAGGCCATGCAACTCAGCAGCATACTGATTGGGAGAGGAAGGGCCACCTTCTTCACAACTAGAAGAGCTAGAAATGGCTCTGTCAGGGAGGCTTGGTGCTTGCAGCAGGCCTGTGGGTGCAGAGTTGCACTCAGACACGCAGCCCCTGCTGGAATCAGGGCCAGATCAGAAGGGTTGTGCATGCCCCTGCTGAGGGAAGTGTTAAATGGAACAGCAGAACTGCCCCCAGTACAAGCACGTGCCTCGAATCTCACAGCTGATAGATGCAGTCTCACCCTGACAGTGAGGGAACACCCCTGTGCCCAGTATCTCACACAGGAATTCCTGATCCACTTCTCACTCAGTCCTACAAAACCCGGCTCCTCTTTCACTTCACGTCCTGCTGCAGTCATCATGACATATTTATGGCCGTAACTGTTCCTTTTGGTTCCTCCTTCAGCTCGCACCTTCATGCCTTCTGTTCCTAAAACCTTTCATATTAGACATAGTTTCCAACTCATCTTCTATTTTCTCTCTTACACAAGGCTTTCTTTAGAAATATTGCTTTGCTGACTTCGTTTCCAATTCTCTTGATCTCTACGTGATCTTCCACATAGAACACTTTCTTCAAGTCATCACTTTCCTCAGATGCAAGACCTTTGAAGCTCACTGCAGACTCAGCCATGCAGGAACTGATACAAAGATTTCCCGGTGTTTTCCGTTTTCACTAACAGAGCCCCTTCCATTTACATTACACTGAGAGAAATCCACTCTTGTGTGACTTTTTGAGCCTATAACATGCCACAGTTTTCAAGGCCGTTAAACAGAGGGGTTAAAAAACCCTCACGCTTAAGTTTAAGTAGTGCTCTGGAAGCTAAATATCTTCCAACTTGTAGTATAAAAAATAAATGAACACTACTGCCAATATGCCACCTCCTGTACTGAAACTCTCATGAGAAAAGGAATTCCCCAGTCTAAGCACAAGGTATACACAAATAAACATTATGACCCATTTTAAATGTCTGACTTCTTCACATTTCCTTTGTGACTGTGACAGCAGATACATCTAACTCAACAGCAGAAAAGGCTCACTTTTTCCAGAAAAACTAATCAGACACAGCAACATGAGATGTAGTAATGCTCCCTGCTTCAGCAAGAGATGAAGCACAGACTTATTGACAGAATCTGCATTTT
Organism: Ammospiza nelsoni; assembly: GCF_027579445.1. NCBI lineage: Eukaryota > Metazoa > Chordata > Aves > Passeriformes > Passerellidae > Ammospiza > Ammospiza nelsoni. The sequence continues at coordinate 80,846,152 of NC_080669.1, read as the reverse complement.
TGGTTCTCTGGTTCTCATGTGCTCTGCCTGAATAAGCTCACCAATCTGAGACAACACTTTCAGACACTGGTATTTTGAACACCACTGATCTCTGGGACTATCCTTTTTCTGCACCTCACTGTATTTAAATCAAAGAAACCTTGGCAAAAAAACCAGAGGAAGCTGGAAGCATAAATGTTCATTCTTAAGTTGCAGTAAAATCTTTCATTTCAATGATATACAGAAGTACTTGGAATGTATTACAGCTGATAAATGCAGAAATGAGGTATAGAATACTACTGAAAATAGACCTTATTTGTATGCACGCCATACAAATATGTTAAAATACGTAGTTAAATATGCTGTTGGAGTTAAGTAGCTTTCATAGAAGAGAATCATTGCAATTATCAGTGGTAATAGCAAATCCTCTCTGATACAGATGTTTACTTCCTGTTCTAAGAACTAGGGCAGGAAACAGCCATGTTAAAAATATTTGTATAGCACCAGCCACAGTGTTCCTATTTGTTACAGCTAAGTGTACAACCTGTAACAAAAATAGATAGTTTTTTCTTCCTCCCCCTCCAGCATAACTTAATATATTTAAAATCTTTAGTCAACAACCAAATGCCTGCTACCATATTTTGGCACAAGCTGTCTCTAACTACAGTCCTATCTCTTCAGTTAACAACTGGAACACAGAATTAGTCATCTCTAGGAAACAGATAGCATTAGCTTTTCATCACAAAAAGCTCAATTAAAGCCCATTTGAGAGAAGCTGAGCAACTTCTTTATTGCATTTTTTTCTTCTCCCTGCCTCTTGATAGCTAGGCTGAACCTAAATATCATTTACTGCTGTGAAGGCTAATATGCAAAGCCTAAGCACAGACCTGATTATGGTGAGTGCCTCTCTCAATTCTGATGCATGGGGGAAAAAGAAAAAAAGAAGTCATCCCCATACAGACAAAGCTTCTCCCCCATGCCCCCATGTTTACTTCTTGCCAATTTCTTTTGTAAAATGGGAGAGGTGTAACTGTCTATTCAATTTTTTAAATTTCACTGTGTGCCTTCTGTCTCTTAGAACGTGGCAAATACTGTCTCTACACTATATCCCTAGTACTTAGAATGCAAAACACTTTATGACACTTCTAGCTCTGGGAGAAGAGAAAATGAAGCATGAAATAAGAAATATACTAGCAGAACAATATTCATTGACACTGGTGAATCTGTACACTGCTGCACTGGGAAAGTATTAGTATTTGGGGTTTTAGGCTTTTTTTTCATATGTTTGCCCAGCCTGTCTGATGCCAATGGCATGTCTGCCCTTGCAGCTTTTCCATGTAACATGCAACTGAGACACCAAATTCATCAAATTATGCTCAAATCTGGCAGATACATACATTCTCATTTAAATGACAAATATTTTTAAGCCAAACTATATAATTATCCTCACAGTTCTTCATAAACCCCCCACCCCTGATAAAACACAATCCCATTTGTAGAAAAGTCTGGGCCCAAACACAATAGAAATAGAAATCTTCTCTCTCCTAGCAAGAGTCTAGAACTAATAATAATAATATTTTCTTTCCTAGCAAGGGTCAAGACAACAGATTCACAAACAATAAAGCCATAAGCACGGAACAAAATATATTAAAAAAGCATCTTGGCTGACCAAAATCTGACTTTGAAAAAATATTTTACAAATTATTCTTTGTTTCTTGCAGCTGGTACTGAAATTGAAAGAAAATGGCACAAAAAAGAAGAAAAGAAATCACATTCTCCAAGTCCATTATGACCAGCAATACTCAATTTAACATGCACTAATTCAATCAGCCTCACACTGATATTAGATAATGTGTCTTTACACTGGTTTTAATATACAATAGTTAAAATTCCTGCATAAATATACACAGGCAGTCACAGTGCCCTAAAATTTGTCATATCCAACAAGTAAGAGCTGGGCAAACAATAATTGGAAGAAAATGCATAGCAAAAACAGAATAAAGAATAAAAACAGAATAAAATCTGCTTTTCAGAGCAGTCTTCTGAACCTCAGCCCCAGAAGAGCAGTGATGAGAATCAGCTGTCTACCAGAATATCCTGGTCTGGTGTGTGGCAGGAAAGGTGTGGGAGCCTCCACAGCACCACAGCACAGAAAACGCAGGGACTGCCACTCCTGCAGCAGGTGTCCAAGCAGAAGCAGATTTATGTCTATCAGGCTAATCAATACTAAAATGGATCATATCTCCTCCACCTGGTGCCTCATGCCAGGAATTCAAATAGCCTGAAAAGTCTTTCTTTTGGAAAACACCTGGTGCGACCCCATTCAGATGCCACTTGTACTGCTGCCACCTCCCTCACTGCTCAGGGAAAATTTCCCTCTTATTCTACTTTTAATGGAAAAACCTTCCATGCACTGTAGGAAGGTACAAGACAGATCAGCACATCTTTGGGTGAACTAGTTAGAAATTTGGCTAAAGTCATTATAGCTAACTGACAAAAGTTTAAATCTTTTACTAGTGATTTGTTTGAATTATACATCGGATTGGTACTAATGTAATAGGGAACTTGGAATACGCAGCCCTGATTTACCAGGGATCTCTCATGAGGAATTATTTAAAGTAAAGAAGGTACAAACTAAGTGGCAAAAAGCAAAGATAAATGTCACAACACTCATTACTAGCAGGCCCAGTGTAACACTGACTGGGTCAAAGCTGCAGCACTGGGTATTTATAATGTGAACACATAACAAATACGTAAAAATCACTTTGTGTACCTCCTCTTTTTTTATTTTCTTCCAGTGTCTTGAGGGAGGACCATTCCCACCAGTTTCACCTCTCTTCAAATCTACCTGGACCCTTTTTGAAGGGAGAAGCTGGTATTTCATGGTTTCTAAACCATTTCCAAAGCCTACCACCTTGGTCTCAATATATTTTCAAAGAACAAAAGGAACTACCCCAACTACCTTATACACGCAAAAAGCTCACCCATAGTTATAACTGTACAACACCAGAACACCAAAAGAATTTTCTTATGTTTTGTAGCCAATTTAGTTATAGACCACCACAAATGGACAATTGGTTTTTGCATCCCCCCCTTCCTTAAGGTAGCGGGGAGGCAAAACTGCCAGGGGAGGCAGCAAAAACAAAAGACGACTTTCAACATCCAGAGTAGAACATGCAACATAGCTAATGCTTTTTTATTTTCATCCCAAAAATGGATGGGGTCCTATTTACAAGAGATAAGATTGGGGACGAGAAAAAAAGGTGCTTAATGCATTCTTTGCATTAAGGATAATAGGAATTTGGTACAAGTTTCTTGTATTTCCTGCTACATAAATGAAGTCATTGACTAAAACCCCAAGATAATTTCATGCCACAAACACCACACACCACTCATCAGAGCTGAGATGCTGACATTTGCTGCAGGGCTGGTACTGCTGCACTGAACTTAGGCACATAATCCACCTCTCCTCTAATTTAACTAGAATCTATTCTAGTCTGTACAAGAACTACAATCTTAACTGCAGAATATGTATATTTTTCCCTTGATTGCGTCTACTTGTTCTTTCAAGGGCATTCCCATTAGGAACAAACACTTCTCCATCCTCTCTCCCCCTGAAAGCAGAGTGAAAATAATCTTATCAAGGGAAACTTATTACTGTTTCCAAATTGCGCCTGGCTCTCAGCAGGCACACTCTCCAGGCAACAGTTTTGCCGCTACATTATAACTAATTTTTTTTTTTTTTTCCACATGACATTTTGTACTGTAAGTAGGTATAGGAAGGACAGATATATGTGGTTTGGAACGAGAAACAATCTTCTTGAGCCAAGCAAAAAAGCAGTGTCTCCCCTCACTCTGCACCCTCCTGCAAAGAAATTTTGCTCTGACTCCTCAGAACGATTTCTTAGCACGTTGCACCGTGGTCAAAAACAGACCCTTTCACAAATTAACGCTGCAAGAGACAGATGAAACCTGTAGTTTGTTCAAATTTGGAGCTCCAGGCTGCAGAGGATAATGAAGAAATAAAAGGAAAGAGGGGAAGAAGGAGAACAAAAGAAAGCCCAAAGCCATCGCTCGAGCCCCCGGACCTGGACGCGGCACTCGCTGTCCAACGCTGCCACCTGGTGGCCGCACGGGGCGGCGACACGGCCGCGGCTCGGGAGCGTCACCGCCGCTGTCCCCCTGCAGCCACAGCCACCAACCCCTCACAAAACCCTCTCCGCTTCCCGCTCCCTTTGTTCTTATCGCTTTCTGCATAAAAATCCAAACTAGATTCACCAGAACGCTTTAAATAAACTGTTCCCAGCACAAGGGAAAAAAGAAATATCTCAAACGAAGACATATGCAGTGGAATTAAATGTAGTGCATTTGATTTTTAGTGAGTAGATAAAGAGCAATTTTTTAATTAATTCAAGTTAAATCCACTAAAGGCTGCTTCAAGATCAATTAACAAAAATGCCTCAAAGTCACAGGCCATTATTTCAGACAAAGGGAAACTTACCCAAATACATACCAAGGAATTTATGTGTAATTTCTAGCTTTTTAAACAGAACATGGGCAAACACACAAGTGTTACTGACAGACACACATGACATTTAGCAGGATGAGACAACTATCTGAATCAAGAGAAAAAAACATCATATCTTAAATAATTCTTCTGACTAAAATAATCAAGGGAAATAGATACTTCCTTGGGAACAGGACAGAGAGAGCACAAGAATTTCACAGTAACAACAGAGAGCTGTGCACATCAGAACACCACTTCAAAATCATATTGAGGAGAGGTCAGGAGCTAGATCCCAGCCTTTAATCTGCAAATGTACGAACAGCAACTCTCAACCTACCTAAAAGAAAGGTCACACACTGCCATTCTCTCTCCCAGTAACCCCTACGGCCCAGCTCCTCCTTGGGAGACTCTCAGCTTAAGAGCAGGCTCAGCTGAGAGGTATTATTTAACCACATCACACTCACCCAGACATTACCTTCTTCTGCATTTCACAGCCTCCCAAAGGCATTTAACCAGCCACATCAATGTCCTTTCCCACCACATGCTCTCATGCTCCTAACCTGAATAAAGTTCTTGCTCCTCACGACATCTCTCCATGCACCAGGGAGGACCCCCTCACACACCAAGCAAAGGCATTTCTGAAAAGCTGGACCATTCCTCTCGATTCCAGAACCCAGGTGTGCAACTCTCACACACTGACAGCTTCCATACCCTTCCAGCTCATGGGAGTGAGAAACAAAACTCTACAAAACCCACAGCAGGTTAATGTTTAGGAAAATGTACAACAGGCCTGACATGAAACAAGGACTCTTAAAAGACAGCAAAGCAGCATCCCAGGCTTGTTCTCCAGCCAATGCATAGCTCCAACTTCCCACTTTATGCACAGCACCTTCCCATGTCAAAGACAACATAACTGTATGATACTTGCTAAAAAATCCTTTTGGCCATCGGGGAGTAACACTTTAGAACATGAGTCCAAAGAAGTAGTAAGAACTATGCCATAGCTGAAGTATCAAATTAGAAAAAAACACTGATGCAGTCAGTCCTACAGGCACATATATTGTCAGGAATGACAAAGCTTTGAAGGCATGAAATCCTCTTTGAAGCCTGGCTCCAGCAACTATCACTTTTTAAGTTTCAACTATTCTACATTACAATTTTAAGTGAAAGGGCCCGGCAAGCCTGAAGCACTTGGAATTAAATAAATAAATAAATAAATAAGTTTTTAAAAATACTGAAAATGGAGACCCTGTGATTTAGTACCAGCTTCAAAAAATATAAGTAAGATGACTTATGTTAGTTTTCTTTCTTTAATTTTATGGGGCAAGCACATGCAGATATTTCTAAATAATTTAAATATTGCAACTGTGGATGGCCATACTGGCACAACTCAGGCCTTTCTAATTCTGATTTCTTTTTCTTCTGTCTAGAAAATATTATTAAGCTGATTTTGATATTTATTCTTCTAATTCTCCAATAATAGGCTGACCTTGGTTACTGAAAGTCTTCCTTTGGTTAAGTGAAAGAGAACACGTTTTCCTTATGAACTTGCTGCATCCTTAAATACAGCACACACTCCCTGCATCCTCATTCTGGTGCCTCTTTGTTTCCAAAAATGTCACAAGTCAGGAGGACAATCAAAATCAAATCACTTTTCCCTCAGCAGGTCTCCGTAACACATTCAGCTTGCTGTGTTTTCTGTTGTTTTAAATCTGTAATGTCCTCTTCAATTTGTAAATTTTTAATTGGAACCACAAGACATGCAATTGTTCTCCCATTTCTGTAACTCTTGGGAACCTCATACCACTATCGTCTTGTTATTGAGCATTTTACTCCATAGGCTCTGCCAGTTTGATTGCAACTATTTTCACCATGTTTTTTTTTTTTTGTCTCTGCATTCAGATTTCTACCTTCCTATCCACATCTGTACTAGAAAGTCAGATGCAGGTGAACTTTTATCACTGTCCACTGCCTGCATCACTCTAGGTATCTACTACCTTAGAAATTCAGATGCAGAACAGAAAGATTGTACCTCAAATAATTCACACTTGAATACAATCTTTGCAGTAGACTTTGCACCTTATTTCTTTCCTCATCGTGATCATAAAACAACTGCTGGAGTTTGTATTTTCTCTGAATGAGATTCCCCAAACATATTCCGATTCATTCAGCTATAGGAATTCATTATTTTAGTTCGAACTAATGCTTAATCTTGATTGTGTCCGTGTCTCAGCTGTCATTTCTTCTTCACCACCTCTTCCTGTCAATTCAGTGCTTTACTTCTCTACCTTGCTACCCACAATGTTTTCAGCCTTTACTCCCATTGTTCTCTGGACTTCAAAGAGGACCTGTGTCTGCTTTCAAAGATCTTCTGCACAGGCATTAAATCAGATTGCCCTCATCACTACTGCTTACCCTACAGTCTCATCCACTAAGTTTCCATTCTTAATTATCTTGCAAGATATTTGGTAGTAAAAACACTGTAAATGCACATGCCTAATACAGAAGCATAAATACAGCTCCGAGCAAGTCACATTTGAACCAAACAAATGAGGCTGCAAAAGCAGAACACCAGCACTTTGAGATAAGTTTTGGCTGAAACAGGGGAGTAGAGCAGACGTCTCCAGTGTGCCATGTTCAGCACGGCTCACACGGCTGCAATAAGCAGCAAGCAGTGCTCCAGCAGAATATTCCAATCGGCTTTCAAAATAAATCTCAAGTAGGGGGTGTAATAATCAAGTTGGTAAACTCAATTTGAACATGAAATGTATTGATTTCTTCTGTGGCTAATCACCATCGTGATTCTAAATTATAAAGATCAGAAATTCTCTTCTCCCTGAATGCATACGGTAAATTGCAAACCAACAACAGCCCACAGAGCTGTAATTGCTATCCTGACAGGATAAAAACGCCTACTCATCCTATTGTTTTTGTGAGTCCATCTCCTCTCTCCCCCTTTTTCTCTGCCTTTTATTTTATCTGTTTTTTCACCACAAATGGGAACCTTAGGGATAGAAAAATGAAGAGCTTTTTCCAGATGTTTCCCACAGAATGTAGTGCTTCATTTGATGCTCCAAAAACCTGCCCTTTCTGGAAGTAACACACTGTGCATTCTCAGGTCAGTCACAGACTCATAGAATGGTTTGGGTTAGAAGGGGACCCCAGAGATTACCTAACTCCAACCCCCTACCATGGGCAGGGACCCTTTCCACTTGATCAGATTGCCCAGAGCCACATCGAACCTGGCATTAAACACTTCCAAGGATGGGGCATCCATAGCTTCCCTGAGCAGCCTGTGACAATGCCTGGCCAACCTCAAAGTAAAGAATTTAATACCTAATGTATTAAACCTGTACTTTCAGTTTGAATCCATTTCCCCTCGTCCTGTCACTACAGGCCCTTGGAAATAGTCTTGCCTCATCTTTCATCCAAGTTGACTGTCAATAACCATGACTAATGAATCTCACTTATTAGTGTTACTTCTCTATAACCTGCGCTCCATTCAACTGAGTATTTTCATGCATTCTGTTAATCCCACCCCTCTGATGGTTTTTGGTTTGTTTCTTTCAAAGCATACTCATCCCATTCCAAGTTACTCCTAAAATACAAATTTCACCCAAGTTCTGCAACACTTAACTAATCCGTGAAGATAGGCAACTCTCTAGTATCCCAGAAGGTAAGTGAGCTAATGTGAATGCCTCAAACACCAATAACCAGATGGCTGTGGAGCCAACCAAGGATTGCTGGTAATAACAGACAAGAATTGCTGGTAATAACCAAGGATAGCTGGTATTAACACACCATGAGAAAAAAAACAGGAAGTGGCTGGAGAAGGAGGCATGCAGGGATAGAGCAGCACAATTCCAGGACAGACATCCTTGTCCTGCTGGAGCTGAGCACAACACAACACAGCACAAGTGCAGGAATGAGGTCAAGAAGCAGCCATGGGCTGTAGGAGGAAATGGAGACCACCAAATACCCTGAAGCCTCCAACCCATTTCCAGACAGGTCTGGAAGAACTGACTGCACACGACTGCAAAATTACATTACAAACTTACCTCCAGTGCAGGAAAACTCATCTATAAAAAGGTACCCCCACAAAGCCCAGGACCCTGTGTGTGCACCCCAGGACCCTGAACACCCCATCATCTGCATCAGCAATGGAGACAGGATCTCTCTGGTGATCTCTCTTTCTTCCTCCCCCTCTTTAATTCTTATCTCTCTCCCTCTCTCTTCCACTTCACCTTACCCCTTTATCTTAATCCACTGCCACATGCTTTTATTAGGCCAAGGACTGACATACCACTTCTCATGCCAAGTGTGTAATTTATTAATACAACTTTGTGATTGTTTGCAGACCCTTTGACTCCTGTTGTTCCTTTCAACAATGAGCATCTAAAAATCTTGGATGCTCCCTTCCCCTTAAGAATGGGACATTCACAAACACCAGAGATATGAAAGGAAATTCCAACACTGACTTGTAAGATCTATCATAAACATCATTAGCCAGTTTGGGGTATTTTGCCACATTTCTGTCCATAGACTTCACTTTCAGTATGTTCAATAACCCTGAACGACTTAGAATCGAGAAGCCTGAAATGTTTAACACTTTACACCGTACTACACAACTTGAATTATTCTTCACAACTGTATTACTCTGGTTTTTTGCCAAATTTAATATACCATATGCTTATCTACTTCTACTGTCTTGGTTCCCAAAAGAGCATATCTGTTTCATAAGGGTAATGCCTCATGGGGTTAATGTTTGTATTATCTGATGTAGAAAAACATGGATAATCTTAACTAAGTGTGTCTGACAAGACAACCATGAAAAAAAGCCTTGCACATCTTTGTTGGGATTACTGCAATACAAAGCTGAACCCCTTTTGAAGACAGCACCTCTGAATAAAGTACAGAAAGGTCCCAACCTCAGGGTGGAATGAACAGCAGAATTTTCTTTCTTGATTTTCTAAGCGATATCATTATACAAAACAATAATGCTGATGCTGTTCATACAGAAAAGAATCTGCCACCTTCAGAAATCAGGACACACAGTATGGGCAATTAAGCTTTAACTGAGATGTGGCTCAAAGTAAGCATGGATGCAAATTAAAGTACAGCAGTCTAGAGCTTACTAGAAGGTCCTGAACTATGACCTTCATCTTTAATAATTAGACAAAGAATCATAAAGATCACTTTCTGGTAAAGAGCTGTGTGAAAATTACAGGAGGAACAAGTTTTAAATTTCCTACCTTCACTTATTTGCTGCATAATCATCCTCTAAGAAAAGGTAACGATGGAAAGTATGGAATGTATTTTTGTAGAGGGGTAAGATACCACTCAGTGTTTATTCTCAACATTTACCACCAGAGAGCTGATATCATCCTGTATTAATTTCAAAACTAATATTTAAGCATAACTGACTACTATAGACAAAATCAAGAAAGGAGCAAAGCAGTACATTTGAAGAGAACATCCTGCCTCTAGCATAGAACACAGCATTCTTGTGCAATCAGAGTAGATGATAACTTTGGCAAAATAACAGTACTTTTAACCACGCCAACAGAAGCATTTTTCCCTCCAGGTAATCCCTCACCACTGGTGCTTTACCAATTCTGTAAGAATAACCTACAGAGAAAGGCTGAGAGCACAGTAGCTGTCCACTCTCTAGCATCTCTCACTGCTCAGAGAACAATCTTTCATCCTCATCCTTTCCACTCTTTGCATATTCAGCTGCATATTCCCTTTCATAACAAGACTGGTTGTAATTTTAGCAACTTCGAAGTCTTAAGTAGGAAGATACAGCTTAGGCATTAAAAACCAGAGGGTTGCCATTACTTGAAAGGAGTCTGTTGGATGCCATTGTCCCCTGCATTTGCACAGATGAGCTGCTAATGAGAGAATTCAGGCATATTTTCATTTGAACTCTAAAATGTCCTCAAAAAGCTCCAGTTCTGCACCAGAAATTTCATCCTCTTGGGTTTAAGCAAAAATAAAGAGGAATTCATTTGCATTCTCTACACAAAAAGTTTTTAGCTAGCAGAAGGCCATTTCCTGATGTCAAGGAAAGAGGACTATTTTGTTCATATCACTCTTTATCCACAACTGTCTGTCTGCTCATGTGAGGGTCACACCAACTTAATCATTCTGAAGTTTTGATATAATAAAGAAATCCTGCTGATAATTTGCATTCAATTTTGAAAGAGAATTCACATTTCCCATACCTTTCACTGTACCCAAAACCACTACATTTCTCCATCTGCCAAACTGAGGCTTCTGCATTTTAGAAGTGTTCCACGAGACACCTAAATTAAAATTTAGGTCTTCTGTTACACCTGGATCTCGCCAGCTGGATGTCTGTCTGCCAATGGCAGTTCCCCCCTGAGAGGTAAGTAAGGAAAAGTGCCCTGGCATTATGCATTTGATCAATTCTCCCCCTACATAATTCCAGCTAGAACAGAAATCTCTGCACCCCCCACTAACCACGCAGGCTGGGTCACAAACCTCTCCACAAGTCTTTTCTTTCCTTCCCTGAGCAGGAGGGAAGGAAGCAATATTTCCTAATCATTGCAAGGATACAAAAACCGTACATACAAAGAAAAGTTACAAAAGCATACTCTAAATATTTTGAAGATGGGTGCATCACTCCAGAAAAGTCTTTGGACATGGTCTGAATGCATACATACATAGATTCCTCATAGAGACAGCCACCAATCAACCAAAAAACCCTCTTAACAGAGGGAACAAAAATGCAATTATTAAAACAAAAAGAAGAGCTGCTCTTGGACACTCAGTAGTAACTTAATTTCAGGAAAGTTACCAAGGATCTCTAGACAGAAACCAGAAAAGCCATCCGTCAGGTTCCGCTGTGTTTTAAAATGACTCCTCCTGGAAGAGGAAAGTTTCAACATACAAGCATTAAGATATTTTCTCTGATGTAAATCCCTCCACCTACTCAAGGACCATGTTGCCAAAGGTGACAGATACCATATTGCACTCACTGTATCTCCACTAGACAATAAATTACGTTTGCAGTATAAAGTTGTTCAAGAACAAGATAAAATATCAGCAGCCACACATCCAAACAGATACTTAACATGGAAATGGCAAAAGGCACTGTTTCAATTTACACCACTTGATTTTGTAGAAACCCTTAAGCTGTCTAAGGAATTAATGTCCGTGTGCAGACAAATGGAAAATGCCTAAATGTTCCAGGAGGAGATTAGGCTCAGTCTGAAATGAAAATATAGGAAGACAAAAGCAGCAGTAACTTGCAAGACCCATTGTCAGATGGGTTCTTGCAAGCAACAAAATGACACACTTTGACATAAGCAGGTTTAATACCACATCTTAAGGAAAGGGACTTCAAAAACAATATTGGATGGGGAATCTGAAGTTCCCTTTGTGAGCAAAAGGGTGTTTTTGCATACTGCAGGCTGTCCTAACTGGCAGTAGATCTCATCTTCACATGTTTTTGAAGGAAGTCCTAGTCCTTCTGCCTTCAGTGAAGGCAAAAGTTTCCTCCCAGAGTTTTACTGTGCAACCTCAGAAATTAAGACCAAAAAAATCAAAGGGAAACACAAGCGGCAGAATAAAGACATCTGAATTTTAAACATAGTCCTACTACAACCTTCCTTTAATATGTTGAACGAATTCTCATATTTCTATTTCATTTTCTTCATTTTTATGAAGATGAGATGGCTGCAATACATTTTAACTCACAGAATGAGGACAGAATTAAGAGCATTTGCAAACCACTGATCTCCCAGAACGAAAGGACCTAGATTAGCACAACACATTTTATCAATCCTTAGAACAAGCTGATTTTAAGTGAGCAGCAGCATTATGTAAATTAGTTACAGGGGGAAAAAAAGAAGATTCAAAAGGTTTAAGTAAATATAAAGTTTAGTACAGACATATACCCATTGGCTCCATAAACACATTTTCTATTTTCACACACAAAATGGAAGCTACCGCATTTCCTAATTATATTGCAAAAGAAGATGATCATTCCATGAAGTTCCAACTTCATTATTTCAATTCAGTAACCCTGTATGTTCTCATAAAGTCTTGAAACATTTATATAGAGAGACATATACAACACGTCACCTTTTTAATTTTATGAACACTGAAAGAAAAAAGCCATCCAAGTTTCAGGCTATTTTTAGAATTGACTGAAAAGTACAAAAACCACCTGAAATTTCCCATGTCCTCAACAACACTATCCCTCTTCCTTGAAAACATAAGAGTAATTTTGCTATTCATAAGACACACTACAGTTTCCCAGTTCATGCAGAATTCAACAATACTGTTACAAGCTGAACAATTCTTAGAATTGCCAAAGTTTGTGTACTCTCAAGGTAGATTGCATACTGTTATGCCCAGAAAGTAAAGCATTCATCAGGTTGTTTTCCTGGTTTGTCCTTTGAAAAAGGAAAACATTGCATGGGAAAGAATATAAAATGCTAGGTACAGCTTAATATCCATAATTTCATGTTTATGCATGTTATCCAGATCACAAAAATAAAGTGATAGCAAAAAATAAATCAGTTTGACCTGCATAACCAGGGCAGAGCTGAGAAAAGGTCTATTTTCAGGATGGTCCCATGGAAATTAATAAAACTAGTTACAGAAATTAAAGATGTGTGAAGGTGCCTTTCTTGGCTGACAAGCCTAGAATTATTGCCTAGACAAGCAATAATGACAAGCCTAGAATTATAGTTTTAGAACAGAAATTCTTTTATATTCTCAAGCATTTCTGTGAGATGCACAAAAGTGATCTCTTTCAGGACACTGAATACCTTCTCAGTGGCTCCTATGGCAATCATGTAAGGGTTGTTAACTTCACTGAAATATATCAAAATCTAAGGAAAAATAAATGCAACCATTTTAACTCCTCATTACAGTTCACAAGAAGAAAGTAATAAGCAGCAAGGCATGCAAAAAAAAATCAGAGCTCAGTACAAACATTACTCCAGCCATACCACATATTCTTATATGACTAGCAACACAATTTACTAAAACCAGTAAAACAAAACCATGTATAACTGAAAAAACCGACACTTCAAAAATCTGCAATGAACTTATTAAAACCACATATGCAAAAACCTCACTAAAACCTACCAGAAAATTTCTAATCTGGTTTCACTAACAACCCCCCCCCCACTTGGGGTATTTTGGCTCATGTTACTGCATCTTAAGGTGAACAAGCAACTACTCGTGCTCCTCCTCACATCTCTCATTAGCTGTAATTAACACATCTGTACTTCATGTATCCTGTCTCAAACTGTCATATGTTCTCTTAAAAAAAATTTTTAACTCCTCTAATAGAAGTCATGGCAACCTGGGAAACATAAGCCATAATTCCTCCCCTGCCCTTTTTTCCTTTATATTCAGGAGACAGGCTGGCTCCTTAAATTGGGAACCTTGACTTATACAAGGAGATGCATGCAATGAAGCAGTATAAATCAAAGCCATCTCCATTTCTGTGCATGTGCCATACCCATAACTGAATGCAGCACAGCACTCTTCCAGAGGGCACAGAAAACTTTCAAATATCGCCAAAAACCATACAAGTAAAACTTCTGCACTTTTTAACAGGAACAGCTGCAAATATGCTTCAGACTGGCATTTAAAGGAAACCTAGAAATATAGTTCTTCTTTTTCCCCAATCAAAAACTTGAGCAAGTTTACTTTTTAAGACAGAAAATGTGTCTGTCCTCATACACTCACTCCCACTTACTGATCTCTACCCTTCCCATCACAAAACCCAGAATTTCATTAGTGATCCCCAGAAATTCAAGACTGGGAATTCATGAGGCTGACTACCAGAGAAAGGGCACCTTTAAAGGAAGAAAAAGTTGTATTTGGCATAACAGCTCCTCAGCCCAGGACTGCTGGTTTCACCTTCCCATCATGAATTGCTAATACAATGCAAATAAAAATACACACACCACTGCAACCTGACAATATTTTGTTCACACATGCACACAATTAAACAGAAACAACATAGTTACTAGAACATGAATTTCTGTCACTGTCTTCTAAATTAGTAGCATTAATCTTCAATGTTTATTATGGTAGTCCTGTAATATGACTTGAAACAGATCCCTATACATCTATTAACAAGTAAATAGAAGTCTCTTCTATGCCTATAATGTTTTTTATAGGATCTCAGTTCTGGTCAAACAAAATGTTTAGGCTGAATTTTTTGCCTAATTAGGAAAAGATAAACCTATTTTACTTATGAAGGACACATCTGCCATTTGAATGCACTTTTGTAATACAAGCATGGAAGCTAGAGAAATATAAAATCGTATGAGAACTGCATTACATTCACATAAAGGGTAGTTTAATAATTCAAGGTTTATTTGGAGGTTTGTTTGCAACTGTAGGAAAGGTCAGACCTTATATGAATAAGGTATTAAGGTTTGCACATAAAGTCTAAGGTAAGGATAAGTAAAAAGGCTTGTTTACCATGCAGTTGCTCAGTGCTGTAGAGAGCTAACATTTTTAAAACCAACGCATTGGAAACAGCATGGATTACTGAAAAGATTCTGCATAGAGATCAGAAAGCATGCATCAGGAGTTCAACCGAACATCACAAAATCCGTTAACACGCAGATCGTGGGAAGTTTTACTGTTTTAAGAGATATGTGGCTTTGACTTACACTTAACATCCTTATTTTAAATTTCTTACTGCTCTTCCTTGCACTTCTTGAATTTAATATTGTACAAGACAGACTCCCATGCTATTGCATTAAACACTTACCACACTGTTTAGTGGCTGCCAGATACAACAAATTGTTAAGTGTGGACCTGGTCTGCGCTGTTCAGAAGAGAACTCATTACACCAATAAGCATCTACTTTGGGCATCCATAACTGGATGCAGAAATAGATCTATCCAAGAGGATTCAGAAATGCATATATTCTACTGCCTGAGACTGCTAGCTAAGTATTTGAACACATACCTGTGCATATTCAAATATGCACATTTTCACATTAAATAAGCTCAAACCAACTCTTACCAAAACACTTCCTCAAAGAAGACAGTGGGACACTAAGAATATTCAGTCTAATAGGAGCAGGAACAAAGACATAACTTACTAGCAGCCAACAGAAAAACAAGAATATTCCACAGCTGCAGAAAACAAAAATGCATGTTTCAGGAAAAGCAAACTTTGGCCTCATACAGAAATGCTTCCAAATCACCTACACTACCTTGGAAGAAAACAAACACAGAAATTTGTAAGCTTGAGAAAAAATCATTTCTGTTCTTCTAACCCAAGCCTCACTGATTAAATTCACAGAAATCTTAGTAAAATAAAAGTAAATTTAATCTTATTCAATCCTTTTATCCTCTTGATTTAAAAAACAGAAGTGACTGCATCTCCTGCAAACCCCTACATCTTCTCCACACCATCCTCAAGGGTGTCCTGGCAGGAATGGCAGCACCATAAGCTAACAGAAGGGACCACAGCATCAGTAGGTCAGCAGCAGTTAGGAACACCTGGACCATCTGCAGTATCTCCACCCCTCTTTCAGAAGTAAGGGAGGAGAAAGGAGCCCCACCCTGGCTCAGCCAACAGCCAGGCTGCCAAACACGTGCTTCCAGAACAGAGTCACATCAACACAGCCCAAACACAGCACAGGGCAGGCTGCACATCCATCTGAAGGAGTTAACCAATCTGCACCTCCTTTAAGCAAGGAGCTGCAATTATTTTATCCTGTGGTTTCCTTTACTTACTTGCACTTTCACATCATCACGATTTTGTTCTGCAGTTTAAACATGATTCATACCCTCAATTTAACTTTGATTCATAGTTTCTAATAACATCAGTCCATTGTCCAAACACTGCAAGGGGACATTAAACAAGCTTAGACAGTCTGGGGAATTTGCCCACCAACATTAAACACAGAATAATTGGTTGCCATAATATTGTTTTAGATAACAGTTTCAGATAAACAAAGTATAAGTGTAATGTTCCTGCTCTGAACCAAGAGAATAACAAAAAATTCAACAACTGTTGGACAATATTGCAAAACCTTGTATTATTAAAACACATAAATGGTTATAGCTTATTTCAAAGAATTGTTACCCAATTTCAAATTATATAAGAGCAGAAAAACAATCACAAAAAAAAAATTTGAGTTTTATGAGTGGGTACTGCCCCACAGCTCAATGTAAAGCTCTATTGTCTTTGTCCAGAATCTATAAGCTAGCTTACTAGCTGCAAAATGACACCCTCAGGAGTTTAGGTTAAATTGTCACTGGTTTGGAAATGTAGGCATCTAGTAATATACACACAGAAACACACATGCAATAAAATTCAACTATGCCTAATAGGTACCTAAGTTGGTTTTGAACTCCTATTAATGATACATTTCTCTGTAGAGCAGAGAACGCCCAAAAAACGAAGCACTGAGCAGATGGCTTTTTTAAAGTGTGATTTAAATATGTGGCACATGCATGACATGTGCCTTTCCTTGATTTTCCAGACACTAATTGTTAAATAAGACTTCTGAAGTATGCATAAATGCATGGAATTCAATAATCAGTCAAGTATTTAGACACAAAAGAGAAGTCAGCAGAATTTTATGGATAGACAAAAATTAGCTTCCCAAAACTAGAGTATATTCTGTGTTAAAAACATAGTCAGCACTATGAAAAAAATGTTAGAATAATACAAGTGCTTGTGCACATACACAGAGACACAAAGGAAATTGTTTCCATTTTCATGCCTAAAAGCATAAATATCCCTTTGTACCACTATACCATTTCCCTTATGAGATCTAACTATTAATACACAGGTTTTTTAATGAGAACTGTTTTCTCCCATTTATAGGGGATCTACCTCTGTGCCCCAACAGCCTGATACCTCTTTTTTACTGTCTGTATTGAGTATTCTTTTCCCTTTCATCCACATCTGTATCTTGGGTTTGCCAGTCCTTTTTCTTTGCCAGTGCCCCCCATTCCTAGCAGTCTACCCAGCAGAGTCATCAATATTTTTGGAATATACATTCCTGCACACACTGATTCCAAATACAGCAAGCATACATACTCCACACTTGCATATACATCATTAGGAGACTTCTAGGACCTTACACTGTCAAACCTTATTAAAGTGACATTTTTAAGGCTGACATTCCATTTTCTCTAAGCTTGTTTTGAGCAGACATTTAGTAGAAACCTCCCCCCATTCAGGATTTTAATCAAGAGAGAAAATTAGGAAAAAGTTAAGTCTGCTATCTAGGAAAAAGATCTATTAGGTCTTGTCTGGACTAGAGAAATGTATTCTTCTAAGAATCAATTTAGTCTTTGCAATGCACTTGTAAAATGTCACACATTCACACACAGAAAGCATTGCAGATCCTGTTAAAACTAGTTTCATTAACTCCAAATGCTATTTCAGTCGGGGTGAATTAATGGCAGCTAAGTTAAAGGTTTACTGGCATTGTAGTTAATGCTGATCAAAGAACCTACCCATCACCTTCCCCCAGTATACGCATGGTCCTTTGAAATCTGCCCAACTTCACCATTTCTGAGACCCCTACCACAAATGTGTGGGATGGTACCCAAACTGCAGTGATTTCACAAAGCACAACTAAGGACAGAGGAAACCTGTGACAGCTTGAAAAGTTTATCAGCAGTGGACACTGCAGAGCTTAATTTGCTGAGTGAGAAACAATTCATATTTCTAGACAAAGGCTTACAACTATGGCAAAGCCTCAAAATGAGAATGAAAATCTAAACTTAAATTCAGGTTACCTGTACAAAGAACTAGCAGCCAGAGAGGAAGACACATAATGATCCATCCTCTGCTGGAAAAGAAAATGATGCCTAGAGATCTCTTTCAGTTTTTTTTTCTAATATATTCTGCTAACAACACCAATTGTCCACCAAAATCACTTTTCAAACAGAAGAAGAAAACAAACACGTTGAAATTTAAGAAAATCCTCCCTTTTTTCAAAGACAACAATATTTTCATTTTGCATCAGATGTTTGGTTGCTTGTCAAAGTTTCATCACAAATTGTCACGTTTTGCTCAGTATTAAAAAAAAATTATTTTTTCATCAGCAGCTGAAAGTCTAATTGTGTGACTGATTCAGTATTGATACACCATGCATGTAGCAATGACAGACTGACAGAGTTTCAAAAAACAAATCACTTCCATTATGTCAGAGCACAATCATCAGAACAGCAGGATCACAACATGAGTCTCTCAATATGTCATGAAAGAACATAACAACAAAACATGGCATTTTTGAATTTGTTTGAAATACATTTTAGTGAAACAAAATTGCATCTCAAAGTATTAACAATGCCTGCAAAATAGAAATTTAAAATGCTGATCAGCTCTACATGAAAAAAATTGTTGCTTACCTTTAATTCACTTAATTTTCAATGTCTGCTTAAGAACAACTACTATACAAGCCAAAAACTGATGGAGGAGATTTCTATTCCTAATCTAAAGAAATAACTAAAAAAGAAAGAATAAAATATATAAGATGTTAGAAGTTGTTTTTTTTAGTAGACAAGATCCATCATAATAAAATGGTAGGATCAATTAACAACAATTTCCTAGCACTGCACCAAGGCTGTCTAACCACTATAAATTCTGATGTAATTTTTGCATATAACAGTTTATTTCACCAAACCCTTGTCTGTTCAAGGCTCTAAAAACCGTGGGAGACTTCTCTTGTAAATGAATCTTAATCAAAATTTGTTACGAACATCGCTGTGTTTTCCAAGACTCCTAATGCATCCTTTTCACAGAGCAAGGCACATAGCATTCAACATTCTGCAGGACCAAAGTGCAGGAAAATTGGCATTGTGGCAATAGAGGCTACATCTCTATTAAACTTACAGAGCAAGGGGCCAGCTGAGTTTTAAATAAGACAAAGCACCACATGGCTATACTAGGAGTCTCGTGTCTGTCAGCACGTCTGTTCCCAGCTGACCAGGGCTCCGACAGATGATTTGGTATGCAAGTTCATTACTGAATCTGTCCACACTCTGTACCTTTCATACTGGAGTTCTGTCAGGCCAATGAAAACAACCTGACAAACATCCTGCAGTGCGACACCATCCCTCTATGTATCTGTTTTATTAATGTGCATTCAGTACAGCTTAACGTAGGAAAATGTTACAGTGAATTATTCTACTGTTACCAGAGACTTATCTTGCCACTAGGCTTAATACTACATTTGATTCTCAAATAGGCTTTGTAAACATGAAACTGTTATGTCCATAGTCCATAACAAAGAAAAGTGTTTTGATGATGATTGTTCTGGTACGAGTTTACAAGCATGGAAAAACTACTGTCCATTACCCAGCTGACTTTAGAAGACTGGCTCTGCTTGAGATAAAATTGAGATCAAACAACAAATTTTAACAGATTTGAGGGAAATGTATCTTATACAATAAACTAGTACTACTAACCCGGTTTATCCATTCTTTGTATATTCGTTACCATACAACTGACAAAAAAACAGGAGATGAGCAGAAAAATAGCAAAGAAATACTGTGTGCATTCACATAAAATGTATAGCGGAGTCTCCTCAGGAGAGGACAATTCCATGAGGTGCACTGAGGATTTATGCTGTGACTGGCTACTGCGCTCCTTTCTGGATGTGCCCATGCCACAGGCACACAAGGGGCTCTCTGAACGCTGCCGTCAGCTGCAGGCCCACCCAAAGCATTGGATCAGAGAGGCCACTGGGATCAAGGTGGGCAAGGCAAACACTGCCAAGGATGAGAGGCAGGATTGAGCAAACTGGCCTCCAGCACAGCTCTCCAAGGAGTTCACTACAGCTTAGACTGCATGGGCACCATGCAGGTCATCACTTATATTTATTATTTGGGAAGGATATCAGAAAGTCCCAGAGAGAACATATCCAGAAGCATGATGTTTTCAGAATGCATAGAGCTGAAAATCCAAGATATCATCCCTTCTCTTCAAGTGATGCAACAGCATAACTGGAGTTCACATGGGAGAGTCCATTGTCCTCCAGTGCAGCACCCCAAAGAAACAACACAGCCTTGTGCTTCACACCATTATGTGCCTCCCATTGAAACTTCCTACCTGCTCCTACATCCATACTGCTCCTGACTAAAAACAATCTTCAGTGACAAGCAGACATGAAAAAATAATGTTAAATTCCAAAATATACAAAATACGACACAAAGTAACACAAACTGAATCAACTTACAGCAAATACACAACATAACCCTTTCAAAATACACAGCACTGAAAAACAGATTCACATTAGGGAACGCACTTCAAAGACAGTTAGACTAATTATCTTCCAAGAAAATTTTGGAGAATATACTGAGCAGAAAGTCTCCTTCCTAGGGAATGAAGATTCACATCATCTAGCAAGCAGATCCAAAGAGTGAAAAGGAGTTTATGTATAATCTCATATACTTTTCATGAGCCTTGTAAACTTCTGGCAGATTTAGTAATCTTCCATAAGTCTCCAGATTTCACAAGTCCTATTAAAATAAAATTCCTGACATTGAAAGAAAAAGGAAGTAGAAGAACACCTTAAGCAATGCAGTTTGGACAGAGGGGAGAGCGAGGGGAAAAAGCCAGTCTTTATTACAGTTCACAAACACATTTTTGGTTGCTCTTGAGGCCAAAAGATATAAAAGAGACAAAATACCACTGATTCAGCTTGCCCATAGTACTTTTATGTCAAAACTACAAGCTGCAGAGCAAAGCTCCTGCAACTCAAGTTACCCACACTTCACTTAATTTCAAGGACCAGCTGAAAATAATGACTCATTTAATAAGATATTAATTGCAGAGCTTTCCTTTCAAATGTTTTCTATGAAATATGAGGTAAGAATATATTTTAGTGTCTACTAAGATCAACAGATATGGCAATAGTAAAAAGAAGCATATCATCCAAAAGAGGGACAGATTAAGGCAAAGATGGAGCCCAAATAAACACTCAAGGACAGAATTTAGCAACTCTGATTTCATAATCAGTTGTCCTGTAATTTCTGTCAGAATTATTGCAGTCATGTTTATTTCCTCATGCACAGTGAAAACTCACAAAAAGCACAAAAAGCAAATAAACTATAAGTCTGTTGCAGATTTATGTCCCAAACCTCTGATTACTTTATCATTGCTATTTAAAAGGTAAAAGTCATAATGCTGGGAAGCAAACCCTGACTTTACTGTGAGCAACACCATTCACAGTTCTGAGACACCACCAGCTACTCAGTTAATGCAAATCCAGCTACATGATGCCTTTTTTCCTAAAATTTAAACCATTCACAACAGCTCAATGGCCTTGACCAACAAAAAGAACACCCACAGTGGTGTGTCCCTGGCTGACCATGAAGCAAGACTGAACCGAATTCCTAACGGGAAGAATTGAGAAGACAGCTTTGCCATGGGAAAAGTCAAGAGGCCTAGTTAAAGTCACACTATAATTTGTCTGCTCAGTTATCTCATTTGCTTTAGTGGACCAACCTTGAATCACAACATACATGTGCATTTAATCTCACCTTTGGGGACTTTCTATAACACCAATCAAAAGTTTTTCTGTGTAGCTTTGCAAAGATGAACTTCATCAAGACAACTTCTATAGGCAAGAAAAAGCAAACAAATCCCAATTAGTCCACACTGCTGTTCTGATGTTGCTAAGCTTTCTGACCTTTCAGTCATACAATCCTTCTCAGCCTTGTTCCATTTCACTCAGATTTCTAGTCTGTTCTAATCCAGAAGCCAAGACTTCCCATCATTCATACAAGTGAAACTTCTCTCACTTCGTCCTCTCTTTTCCCTTTGAGAGAGAGAGGGCATCTATTGCTCTAATCCCTTCTACATAAACATGAAAGTGAGGAAGATCTATTTAAGCAAAACACTGGCACAAGAACAAGCATGTTTAAGCTAGCTGTGACTGTGTCTAGCCTGGAAATTAGGAGGTGTCATAAAAAAAAAACAGAAGCTCTTCTAAAACACTGATCCTTAAAAAACAGCACACAGAAGAGAACTAACAAATGAACCAAGGCAGATATTTACAGTTTTAGGAACAGAAATATGTTAAGAGGATTGTTTGAAAGAGCCAGAAGGTTTCTGATAGTCATCTGCTCCCTGCAGATGAGCCAAGAGAATCTCCAATGCATTCAATGTCCGGTCGGAACAATGCAATTATATTGTTGTTGAAATCTTTGCACTGTCCTGTGGTTGTTTCCAAAAGGACAAGTGTAACACAGTAACATGAACCATGCCAACACGAGAGAAGTTCAATATAAACAGTTCATTAAAATCAACTAGGATTCACAGGTTGTGTGGGCATCAGAGCAGATGGACCCAGGAAGTACCCAGATGGCTTTCTGGGGAAACCACGAGCCTTCTTCAGTTACCAAATCTAGCCCCACTCTATCAGAGACAACACCAGGCAATCCTTCCCATAATCAAATTCGGTCCTGAAGGTAAGTTCATTTCATTTGCTCCCATCACTTCTCTCTGCAGATAATTAGAAACATATTCCTCGTTTTTAATTTCCCTCTTTTCATAGCAAAAATTCATGCAGTAGATATATTAACAGGTTAAAGCAAAGAGCAATGGCAAGTTAAATATGGTTATTTGCACTGAAACAGAGCAACAATGCAGCAATGCATGACTCGTCCAGTTACCTGAAGTGACAGCTGGACATTAAAAGCTGTGCTCACTCAAGTCTTACTCTGCACCAGTAAGAGATGTTGAGTAGCATCTTTTAAATCATACTAGGATCTTTCATTAATGTGTCCAGCAATATTTACAGAAACCCAAAACTTCTCCCTGAAGTTAATAAAATATTAAGAAATCCACACTGGAAGAGTTAATGTATTATAAAGGGTGTTAAATGCTTTGCTTGCATTTTTATATAATTACAAAAATTCTAGTCTCTGAAGAAACTACTTGAAAGCAACACATTTACTTCAGTATCCTGTTCTCTGCATGTAAACAAAATTAGACCTGCCAATCCTTGTGACCATAATACATTTGCTTTACCCCTTCTTTTATTTTTGCATTTTGGAATAAGACATATTCCAATCCTCCCGTTGATTCTTCCTACACAATTTCAAAGTGTCAGAGCTTAATGTGCACAAACATGCCAAAAACAACCCCTACAAGAAGATTACTAAATGCCCAAATTGCACTCTAAAAATCAATTTACAGAACTTCAGAAGACAGCAAGATGCCACTTTATTGTCAAATTCCAAGCTGAGTTTACGGAACTACTAGGTGGGGGAAAAAAGCATTTTTACTAACAAGGACTTAAAATATGCAGAAGTCAAATGACAAACCTTCACAATGGCATTTTCACATTTCCAAACAGTGACACCAAGAAATTCAGATGGCAAACATGTAGCTTCATGTATTAAAACATATGCCAATCCATCAAAAATGAAAAAGCCTGGCTGACTGCAAACTACTGAAAGAAAAAAAGCATTGCTAAATCAATCAAATTTGAACCTTCTTGAAGGTAGATGAACCCAGCAGACACAAAGAGTCTTGGCCTGGGCACTAAATTTAAGCATAATCATGACTTGGTGGGTTAAAATTATAGATTAGGATGCTATTACAGCATGCACTATTCCCTTGCTGCATCTGCACTGTCACCTGGGCAAGACCCAGTCACTGTAAACAACACCACACTTCGGTCTCCTGGGTCATTCAGCCAGGACATTTTGAGGAAGTTTTGATAGCCACAATTGTTTTATTCCATTATATTCTCACTACTTGGGATATACATCCTTCAGCTGACTCATTTTTTAAATCACTTCAGTACTTAAACTGTCACACTCGGCGCATAATCTGACACCACAGAGTCATAGTTTGAATATTTCAGTTCTATTCCTTTTAATTCTGTACCAGTTAATCATATTTTATTTAAAGGTAAAATGTTAATCTTCTGATGTTAAAAATCATCATATGTTACCTTTTTATGGCCACATATTAAAATAAGAATTCTTGCCAATTACCTAGAGTCTTCTTTTCAGGATTTAAATGAGACATTGACAAGAGGTCAGCTCAGACTCTCTGCAGTACAACAATCTGCTCTGCATGCCAGAGGTGCTCTCTTTAAATTTCCCAATACTTCACAGCTGAAATTAGCACATCTCACCCATTTGCTAGTCTACATTGGTGTATCCATATTTAATTCTGAGTAAAAGGTGTACCAAAAAGCAGCTGGCTCCAAACTGTTTGCTATAAAATGGTTGCCCTATTGCAAGCTCAAAACTCTGACAGAAATCTTTCAAAACCCCTATGGCTCTCTCTGACATAATGAAAGCAAATTTTTTGTTGTTTTAATATTGTTACTTCCCATGACTTAAAACACACCTCTACACACACCACCAGAA
Organism: Ammospiza nelsoni; assembly: GCF_027579445.1. Lineage (NCBI taxonomy): Eukaryota > Metazoa > Chordata > Aves > Passeriformes > Passerellidae > Ammospiza > Ammospiza nelsoni. Next base: position 80,821,300 of record NC_080669.1, on the reverse strand, counting down.
TGAGGTCTTAGACTGCAAGCATTTCCCAGCAGGGATTTTTGTCTCCATACTTGTCTGCAAAGCAACTAGCAAATTGTTAATCATCTATAATTAAAGACACCATAAGCCCAGAACCCATCAGAGTATATCTCCAGTTTACTCACGTGGCCCTTTATGCATAAAATATGCCTTTTTGTTTCACTCCAAGTACCTTTTTCTACTTGGCTGCCTCCTTCCAACCTTTTTTTAAGACATGACTAAAAAAGGCATTCTTTAACATGTATTTTTTATGTATAAAACAATGAAAACGACAACCCTCTGTAATATACTTCTCTCAGTCTTTTCCTTGACCCTAAAATTTTTTGTTTTATTTAAAAAGTTCAGAGTGTGTCCGTGAAATGCCATAACTGAGCAACATGCTTACATTTAACCTTCATGTCACACAAAGGCCAGCAAGCAGTACCACAGGTAAGTAGGAAAGAAAACAGGAGAACTGCCTGGTGCCACATCTGGTAAGTCAGGAAAAGCAGAGAACTGAGCTGGAGATCCACTGGACTTCCAGGCTCATTAACACGGGTCATGGTGGGTTCATAAGCAACACATTCTGTATCTCAACAGTTACTTTTTCCTGTGACCAGTCTGCATACTGCAGGCTGCACACACCTGCTCTGCCTTTAGCACTCTACTTGCAATAGTAAGCAAGTCATCTCAAGATAAATTCATACAGAACCAAATGCAACATACTAATTTCATTTTTAAATGGAAGAAAAGCAGTGTTGTTTTGGTGGTGCTGCTGATTACATTTATTTATTTTTATTTCACTGTTTCCACATTCAGACCTGCAGTTATTGGTATGTTGCTCAGGATTTTGATGCTCTGCTTTCAGTGTTGACTTCAGTAGAAGCATCAAAGCTCTTACATACATAAAAAAAAAGTCAGCCCCAGTTGTTCATACAATAACTACCATCCACACTTAGCGGCCAAGAGCTCATATACCTCTACCTGTCTGCAAAAGGAAAAAAATATTTTCAGTGTAAGACTAAAATCCTGACAATGTAAAAGTCAAAATGCACTTCTGAGAGAGCTGAGAGAGCCTAGGAGGTGAAACTGCTCCCTCCCTTAATCTTCTTTACAGCCATGCCCTGCTGCCAGGTAAGCCAATCCATGGACCACTGCCTGACCAGGCAGCTTGCTCTATGAGACTCCATACCTTACACAGGTGGCAAGCTCAAGGCTACAATTTTTATTTTAACATAATTGCCTTAAATTTTAGAAGATTCTTCCTCCTTCAGGCAGAGGAAAGTCTCCCATTGTTCAGAATGACGGTATCTGTTATTGCAACATTTGCAAGTGACTAACGGGGGTGAAAGCTAAGTTTCATTTTTTACAGATTCTTTAGAATGAAACAAACTATATCTAAAAAGTGCAGATATGCTTCTTTATTTCTTTTGCAGTTCAGGGGAGGGGGAGGGAAAAGCATCACTGATTTGTATATTAAAGTGCAAGCATCTGTCCTACTGATGACATTCTAGGGAAGCACATTAGCATAAAATTTAACGATGTCAAATAAGTGGATGTGAAATAGGGACTGCGTAAAGACACTATTTCCAAGCCTGACAGAAACATCACTGTTTAGAAATGCAAATGATACCATTATGTTCAATAATTATATGAAAATATGAACAGTTCAGCATGTTTTCCAGCCCTGATGGCGGTTAATGGGATGTACGCTTATGTAAATAACTACTATTAAAGCTAATGCTGAAAAAAACTAATAAATTCATACTAAAGCAACTGATTTAGTACGCTTTTAAACCCCAGCAGTGCTCACTTATTAGAAAGGAGTGCATTCTTATGTTTAGAACTCATTACTGTTACAAGTCACTGCAACTCCATCAATTACCATGCATTAATGAAAATGGGACACATACAAAAAAAAATTATTGCCTCTCAGCAGTTTTCTTTAAAGACAAAATATAGGGGTATTACCATCACTGGGCCTTGAGGGGAACTTATCAGCAGCATAATCCTTATTACCACAACTGTACTCCCTGCTCTATAAACCCTGGGGTATTTTGTGTCCCAAGAAGGGGATGACCTTTATGTAAATCTCTTGCCATATGCACAATGAAAGTGACCACACTGCCATCAGCAAAAGCTTACCATTTCCACAGTTAAAAATGTATTGAAATAAACACATACATACAAGGATCTGAACTGAAAACTGTAAATACAAAATGAAAAACTACCATAAACTCCTAAAACTAGACCAAAGAAGGTGTAATGCCAATAGAACTAAGGACAAAAGGTATAGGTGGAAATCTTCAATGAAGTTCTTGTCTCCAGATGAATTCCATCCAGTTTTAATAACCTCCTAGAGAGCCATGGAATTAAGACTTAAAGGATGCTATTCATTCCTCTTTGGATGTTTTTTCCAACTCCTCAGTATTACTCAAAATTCTTAGCCCTCATTAAACATCACAACTGACAGAGGAAACAAAACCAAGAGTGCTGTTATAGTAATGAATTCCAAAGGAAATTAAAAGCTGAGATTGACTGAATGTCTGTAACTCTACAACTAACCCACTTTCATTTTCTAAGAAGTCTATGGAAATGAGATATTAGTCTAACATCCACCACATCCTAAGAAGTTTAGCAAGGCTAAAAATGCAGTATATTAGTTTGCATTGACTGACAGTTTAAAATTAAGGATGGATCTGAACAACCCTACAAGAGACTATGGACAAAGAACTGATGCCAAATGAAGAAGATTAAAGCAGGACAGTCACCTGTGCAGTCTCACCTGCTGTAAAACAAGATGGCATTTTGCTAAGGGAAGGCACAAACTTGCAACTCCTGACTACAAAAGTACTGTCACTGAAGACCATGAAACCCCACATCAATAGAAAGGGGCAAAGAAACAGAAGCTGTTTTCATCATGCTTGAACAGTGACAAAGTTCTTACAGGCCAACGTCCACCATAAAAGCCAACATTAAATTAATGCTAGGCTTAAGTGCAACGTACTCCCCACAGCATAAGGCAAAAATAAAGTCTAGCCTAGCCTGAAAAACTTCCAATTTAAAAGCAGGCAGCAAAATAAGGCTTTCAGAAGGCCAGTAGCTCACAGAATACAACAGCAAACACATGATGACAGTCACTGTGACAAATGTTTGATGGGAGAGAGAGGGAAGAAAAAAACCCCCACAAAACTATCTGATTGCTTTCACTAAATCTCTGTTGAAAGAGAGGTATGAAGTGTTTTGCTATCTAGACCATTAAAACTATTTCATGAGTGAAGGCCACTCTAAAAACAGTAAGACAAATTTGCTGCTGATTAATAATAAAGCCATTCATTTTATTCTTCAAATCTAAAGTAATTACAAGCTAGAGCATGGCAAATGGATTTAGAAGAAGCCATAACGTCAGAAGAATCCTTTAAAGAAGAACAGTAATTTAAAAGACTGAACTGAATAATGAACTCCCCTGAACAACAATTATTATGAGATTGATTTATTGAAAGTGTATTTAATTATGCAAGAAATGTTTAAACTTTCCAAAATAGTGCAGGAAGACAGAGAAACCAATAGCAGAGTCAGCCCTACGTCCTCATTATAGTTGAGAAGCTGAAGCAGATGGAGAATTCATTTAGTTTAGAAGGATAAAGTACATCAATTTCTCTGAATCCACATTTCTAGTCAATTTGTTACAGTACCAGCTTCAACAATTAATGATCTCATTTTCCCATTTGTGCCTCCTTTTAAAAGAACTCAGTCTTTGTTTCCAAATGAGCAAAATGTCATAAAGAAAAAATGTAACTCAAACATCACTTTGAAAGCTCACATGCCTAAAGCCAAATGTTTCAGCAATAACCACAAAACCAGTGGTCAAATTCAGTCAAGTAAGTAGCCTGGTCAGTTTAAGTATCTGGAAAAAGCAGAAAGACCTGTCTTTGACCTGAGACACTTAAACTGACCAGCCTGACTCCTACAGAGAATTTTTTTTTTTTTTTTTACCTGAACTACTTCACCTTTTTTCTTAAAATACCTGATATTGATCTATGAGATTGCCATGGCTGAAGGTGCATTTCCAATGACACGTTTCTCCTGTTCAGTTTAGACAAGGGCAGCCCATCATCATATCCAGTTCTGTCAAGCCCACAAGACAGTTAATATAGACAATACCATAAACCTGTGCTTCAGATACCCAGAGCTGGGAGACAGGCTGGCAGGGAAGCACACAGCTACCCATAGGTATCCACAACGTGGCAGGGCAGAACTCCAGCTCCTACTCAGTTTCAAAATCATCAAGTCTCGAATAACAGATACAGATCACCACAATGTGAAAACATCATGAAACGTGGGAGATGGGAGAATGCTGCTAGCCCTCAACACTCACCTCAGAGGAGCTCCAAAATTCCATGCAAGAGCTGTTGGGTGGGAACATCTCCACTTCAGTCAGACACACACAGAACACCATTCCACTCTCTGTATAAAACACATAGCAAATATGCTTCTCCCATTCCACAGCTGTATTTCTGTGCTGACAGTACCATCTCACAGACAATCATGCACCACTGAGTGCAGAGGTTTAGGGCAAAAAGCCTGTCCAGCTCATATTCTACAGAGGCTGTTGCTGACTGCTTAGATGCTGCCTGCTAACTCTGGGTATTTTCATAACATGGACAGTGTTGCTAGATTGTGCTACAAGGCACTAACTAGGATTAAGCACAGAAAGCTTCAAATTAATCTCCAGCCATTGATCCATTTGAATACTCAACATTACAATATGTTTCACCTTGTTATAGTTTAAAAGTTCATGAAAAATTCAAAATATCTTATTTACCCAATAGTCCTTGACTGATTCTTCTACATTTCAGTTCGTAAATACATACATTATTTAACCAATACTGCAGTTACAGAATAGCATATAAATATTCAGGGACTTTTTAATAAGTGCAGCTTTTTTTCAACAGACCACAATGGTTGCTTAGGAACATTTACTAGTAGGATACCTGAAATAACAGTAAGAGAAACACCTTCAAAGAGTAAAGTACTTGGATAAAATGGAAGAAAGGAGCAAAATACTAATTCTCCATTCTCCTCACACACCTTCAAACAAATTATGATGCACAAGAAGATATATAGTATGCATTCACATATGAAAAATAGAAAGGGAAAAACTTTAAATGATAAGCTGAGGGAGCCAAGTTAAGAAATAAAAGAAAAATAATGACGGTCATTCCAAACCCTCAGTTCATAACTTGTCAGAAACTATACCATCAGGAACAGACTCAGCCAAAGTTAATCTCTAAAATTGTTACTGAGTTTTAAATAAATAGCCTGACTTTCAAAAGCACAAGTTTCCTGCAAATGGCAAATTTCCCTTTCTATAGAAATTTTCTTCTTACCTTGTTTTTTTTTTCAGGAGAAGGGGTGGGGGCACAGCAAGGCAGGGACCCATTTTCTCACATAGATGGTAAATGCAGTGCTAATATCTGTGCCCCACCTCACCCTGACACTGTGTGCAGACTGACATTCTGAGTGCAGACTGTCCCCTTGCCAACAGCAGCCCCAGGGAGGCGCACACACACATGAATCTGCCACACAGGACACTGGGACCACACATCAAACAAAGTACATGGCCAAAGCCCTTCTGTGCAAGATCCCCTTTGCTCCCTCATCTGTGATGACAACTTGGTGGGTCTGACTAAAAAAGAAAGGCAAGCATAAGTTTTCATATTTTCAGAAGATCAGATTTAACGTTACAGGGAAAATAAGGCAGAACCAGCAAGTAAATTCCATATTCTGATATCTCCTTTTTCCACCATTTTTTTCTTTGCATTAAGCAAGTCAGTAACTCTTTTTCTTCTGAAAAATACTACTAATTTTACATTAACACATTAAGATAGGAAAAGGAGAAAATATGTAAGCAGCCCTAATTTATGTATGCAAGACTTATGTAATGAACAGTACTATGGCAAAACTAAAAGCATTTTATTAAAGTCTCTAGATAATAGTTATAAAGCTCATTATTCTTCCAGCAAATTAATATTCTATGTCTCACTAACACTACAAGCAAATGAACTGTTTTAGTTAAATTAATATTCATGTTAACTGCATGCAAAACCAACTAATTAAGTAGTTCTATAATATTAAGGACATATGTAAACAGAGTCTGTGATTAATTTTAAGACTAACCAAGTAAATCACACAGGATTTGTTGTGTGAATTTGGCTGGGTCTTCAGAACGTGGTCTACTGGGAGGTGTCCCTGTCCAGGGGTTGGACCTAGATGATATTTCAAGGTTAAACCATTTTGTAAGTCTATGTTCAGTCAGAAAATAATTCCAACAAAAAGGTGCATTCTAAATATAAACCAAAACAGTAGCATAGTACAGGTGACTAGTTTAAATCTACAAAAAAGAAAAAAAGTTTGCAATAAACAGAATCTCTTCTTTCCTTTATCTTCCTATTCCTTGTCTATATAATAACAATTTAGAGCTTAGAATTCAATAACCAATTCTTAAAAGGTTTTAAATAAGTTTCCTCTTCACCTATTAGTAAGTCTTGACAGAAATGTTATAGCTGCTTTTTCTTCTTCATTTATGCAACCGCATCAAATTTGCACGAAAAAGATCCCTAATGGTGATAACAAAAAAGCTAAAGACCACAACATAATTTCTTTGAGCTATGAAGGTATCAGTAGTATTTGTTTCTTAATAATCTCATTATAATTTTTTCCTAAGACATATATCATGACAGTATTGGGACATCTTACGAAGGATATTTTCCTGATTGTTAAATTAAATTATATTATATTTTGGACCTAAATTAATAATAGGTGCCTGAAAATACATCAGGGGAAAAAAAAAGGAAGGCCAAAAGCTTTTCCATTAGCAGCTCCTACCAAAAGAGGAAAAAGATGCAGCACAAGTAGTCTAAGTGCATAACATGGTCCACACTTCTCATCCCTTACTGTAAAAATGCCAATGAAATAATACAAACAAGAACAAGGAAGTTGCAAGTCACACACTCCAAAGCCAATTCCAGAATCTAGACTGCCACTAGAAGCAGCTGAGTCACCATACAGCAGCAAAGAGAAGACCAATACCAAGAGTAGATGCTGTAGAAGACACCACAGGTGGTGGCACACGACAATTCTCACATGATTAGTCCCAAATTCTATTTCAAAAGTTCAGAGGGTGCTTGAACATCCTAAACAGACACATCCCTGCTTGCATCAGCCGTCTTACAATTGTCCGATTGATCCTAGGTCACCTGCACCACCTTGGCTCTTATTAACCCTGACTGCTTATCCCAAACACTTCTGAACCCATCAGTCACAGGCTTTCACATCAGTCACCTCCAGCTCAACCTCCTTTTCCAAGTCTTTCTTTCCAGATCTCATGTTCTAGATCTCACTTTCCCAACACACACGCTATTTACATTTTGCCTCTTTATCTTTTACGTAAACTTCACTTTCAGAAAGTGGTATTTTTCCCCACCACTTTGAAGATGATAAAGTTGTAGAATGCTTTCACTGGGGAGGGCATCAAGAGAGTGTGAGCAGCTGTTACTGGATTATCAAGGTCAGTCCAACTGGGCAAATTTTAGTAAGAACAGCAAGAGCTGTCATCCCAGCACATGTCCCTGAACACCACTAAGTGGCACATCTTCTAACAGCAGCACTAGAACTTTCTGGTTTATTATAAGCAAAAGAGTTTAATACAAACAAAACAAAGTTTTGATCCTCTTTTGGTTTTGGAAGTTTTTTTTTAAACACTTCAGATCACACTTCTTTTCAAAGAAGTCAGTCTGAAATGTAAATGTCACGAGATAAGCCAAGCCAGAACAGCTACTTTTGACCAAATTATACAATAATATGATAGGCCTGAATACTTCTCTAGGAAGAAAGGGTAGACCAACTGACTACTTGAAATCCCTAATTTTCCTTAATGCTGTTATAATTGCCAAATACTTAGCATTGTAATACAATACTAAGTATTTGGCAACCCTGGCAATAGACTGGACTATTTATGGTTCACAGTATGCTCATCACTATTGTTCGCCATAAACAGCACACCCTAGTACTAAGTACTCAATTTTCAAAGTTTCACCTGCCAAGGAAGGGTAGAATTGACTTCTAAATCTGCATGAAATTTTATTTGTTGCTCCCTATCCAGACAACACTGGCAGCTCCACAGCAAATGTGAGCTTGGGCTGCAGACAGACGCTGTTTTCTAAATGCTGATAAGTCACTCAAAGTTTTGTAGTGAGATCTTTGCATACCCACCCATCTCACTTCCCCCAAAGCTTCACAGTTCATGAGCAGCAAATTTGAATAGAGGGGTCTTCACAACTTCTCAGTGATAAAAAAATCAACCACAACAAAATAAGGATGAATTTTCCTCAAAATAGGGATTTCAAGCACCAAACAGTATTTCTCCTCCAAGAATCTCAAGGGAAAAAACAAAACAACAAAAACATGTCTAGCTGGAAACAACCCACACAGTCCCCATGCTAAGTGAACTAAACCCTTACCAGGCTGAAATTGCACTTTGCTGGATAGCTTCATTTACATCAGAAGCACCAACTTATTACTGCAGGGTACTTTTAAATACTGCAGTAAAGAAAGTTATCTTATAGAGAATAAATTTGCTATGTGGGGCAAAAAAAAAAATATATATATATAAAATTGATTTTAACAGGCTTCAAGTTTTTTTCTTATGGTATTATATCCTTGATATCTTATTTGCAAGTGGACACTATAGTCCAGAAGAAATTAAGGAATTTCAAGTTGCCTTACTTGAAACAGCCATAATCTGTATTCAGCCTCAGCAAGTCATTTGTACTATTCCTTGTCTCTGCAACAAGCTTTAAAAAATTAAGTGATCAGAGTTACACTGAAGATCTTGAATCATTCATGTATGATAGGCAAGAATTGCAGCAGTTAAAATTACATTGTTTTAAATTATAAACTTGTTTTATATATCTAGGTTTTACAGAGTTTTATGAAGTGTAAAATTGCATGCATTAACCTTCTGCCATGTCTACCAGACTTCTGGAAAAGTATTCATGCTTGTGCAATCTATTTCTGGTAAAGAAACAAAAGGAAAGGGAAAAAATCCCAAAGAACAAAACAAAAAAGCAAGCATGTCTACTTTTCACTAGCCAAATAAACTTCATGTGAATTAGTGAAATCTTTGTGTGGATAATTAACAAAAAGTCAGAAACATGCATCCCACCCACATTCATGAGCTAACTGAACACACAAGATTCAATATACAACAAAATACTGGATTCAATGAAATCATTATCAAAGAGTTGTCATCACATCTAATGGCTCTTGAAATACCTCAGATCTAATATTTTCCAGTAACAGTTCACAAACAGCTAAGTTTGTTGATGTGTATATCATTTAGGACAAACAGACAAAGTAAGTGCCACTGCGCTACAAGGGATGCTCTAAGTCATCAGGGCAATGCTCTCCTGACAGAGACCACGCATCACTGATTGTCTTTTCTAAGCCAAGCAAGTTCCATCATAAAGAAGCACTGTTTTTGTTACACCTCCAGTGCTAAACTGTGAAATAGGATTTCCAGAATTTTCAAGAACCTTCCTCTAAATTCATGCTTAAATTTCTAAATTATCTCTGTTTCTGTTTCAACACTGGCCAATAGCTTGAACAGCCTCTTTTTGTCACTAACTTTTCAACTTGAACAAAGGATGGCTCAGGACTGAAAACAATACTGCATACTGGGCTCCATCATGCTTTTTAAAACAACATTACTACCCTCCCTATCAGCAATACATCTCCCAATGAATCACACACTATTTGCTTTTCCTGTAGTTGCAGTCCTGTCTCTTCCCTATCCCACTGCAGCCAATCCTTAGCCCTCTGAGGAATTTAACAACAAAGCATCAATATCAGAGATTGGGAAGAAAAATGAACAAGAGAATTTTGTAAAGGTCTGTCACACCTCAGAAAGAAAAATATCAGTTCCTGCAATAGTGACTTTGCATGTGATATTCCAGGACTGGGACTAAGCATATGCAGCTTAAAGAAATGCAAGCCACAGTCAGCAAGAAAAGAGAATCTCCCAACTTTTTTATATACAAACAAATATATAAACCTACACCAAATATATAAACCCTACACCAAACAAAAAGTCCAAGCTAGCTAAACCCCCTAGTACATATATTTAATTTGTATCCATTTAGTGTCGATTCCCCTTCTCTGGACATGGAGAGAAATGGAATACCATGCAAGTTTTAGACCTAAATTATGACCACCTAACAGAATTTTAAAAAATATCTATAATAATATTTTAATGTGTAAATTCCTTATTGTCATTTTTTTAGTTGACAAATATCTCTTTCATAGCAAAACAACATCATAGGAACAGCTGGATGGCAGTTTAAGCTCATATGAACCAGTGTCACATGCTGACAAGTCATCTCTCTGATTGCTTTTGAATGGCAGCACATGCAGATTTATTCTATGCCATAAATTAGAACAATTATTTCTCTGTACTTCACTTTTTATTTCAGTGGGCCATTGCCCATATTTTTAAAGGATATCTTCCCTTTCCTTGATGATAAGTTCATTCTGCTCCTCTAGCTGTCTGATCTTCTTCTCAAACGATTCCTGTTCAGCTTTCAGCCGTTCTTCTGTCACCTCTTTTTCTTCACTTACCCTGAAAAGAATTTGAGAAAAATAAAATATATGCCCATAACCACAGTACCCGACTTCCAACTCCTCCACCACTTTGCAGGTAAATGGATAACATCCTCTCCACCCTTAAGCAGGTTAGTTCCTCACAATGCTTATAATACATTATACAGGAAGGTAGGTATGACTTGATGCAATACATCTCTTCTTTTTTTTTTCAGAAACACTGGTCTCAGGAGAGTACATGCACATTAATGGGCAGCATGGAGGAACAAAGTCAGGGCCTGAACCCACAATTAGGTTTGTCCAGTCTGATTCTCTGCAGCCATAATGAAGATTCACTGGGATACTTTCAAACCTAGGACATGAAGACAGAAAACTCAGACAGAAGAGCTTAGATGACATGACAGAAAGAAAATTCTGGAAAACTTTTCTTAATCTATAAACTAATCCTTCTTTCACCTTTACTGGTCAAATACAAGTTCAGGAAAGAATCATTTTTCTTGTTAGCTTTCTCCAAACAAAACTGTTTGTCCTTTTCCTTAAGGATTTTCAAATATCAAGCTGCAGGCGTAAATTTTCCTTTCTGTCTGGGGCATGGCACCCTGTATCTTGCTGCTCAGTGTAAATAATTGGATCAAGATTAAAGGATGACAATGGGAGAAAGGCTTACAATGATCATTTATTCTGCACCTCAAGAGCAGGCTATAAAAACAATTATTCTGGTATCACGTAGGCAAGAAGATCATTATGCACAGATGATCCTGTAACTATGCTAAAAAACGTGGCTTGGAAATCATGGTTCCATAAAAGCTCCACAAAAATATTAAGTAATGAGCTTAGACTAATAAATATTATTGCTCTGCACTTAGGCAATTTCTGTTGCTGAAGGCTCTTAAAGTTCAGTCTTTTATGATGATGAAACAGCTGCCACAACACAGGTGACAGGAGACCAAAGCAATACAACTTTTAGAAAACTCCAATTTTAACTTCCTTAAAGTGGAACAATCTTATAGGAAGAGGAAAGAGGAGGGGGAAAATGAAGTGTGTGTGTGTGTATATATATATATATATATATATATATATATATATATATATATACATACATAGATATATATATATATAGATATATATATATGTAAGTATAAAACTAATTCTGGCACTCATACTCATTCCATTAGACCAATATTCTGAACCGAATGTTTCATTCAAGGACTGAGCCATACACTTCATATCACTGTTCCCCTTAAGAGGGCACAGATTTGTTTTGATCTTCCAGTGGAGAAGTCATAAATACCACAAGTGGGTCACTCCCCTGGAGTGAATTATAGGCAAGCAGTATTCCCCAACTTCAAGATCAACCCACAGCACTCTTGTATCAGCTCAAGCAGACTGCGTGAAGTTGGAAATAATAATACTGGAACTCACATTTTTTCTCTACAAACTTAGAGGGAGACAGACGACAGATACCGGATAATCAAATTCTTTAACTTAGGGCAGTTTGAAAGCTTGGATCAAACTATTAATTGTACAGTTTCTAATGTACGGGGGGGGGAAAAAGACACTGATTAAGCCTAACAGCATTCCACTAGTCAAATGCACAAGGTCTCACTTACAACCTTGGGCCCAGTCTGGGAAGGTGTGATGAGTTCAACCTGTTCCTTGGCCCCTTCCCCTCCACTCACAGGCTGTCAAAATGGCTGTGCACATATCATTTAAGAAATGTGGTAACAGGAACTACCTGTATAAATTCTGGACCCACACCAACACCTCTGCACTCCTTAGCTAAGCAGGCAACAAACTTTTGAGCAATATCCACCACACTTCCTTGCAGTAACAGCCACAGCACATTTGCCACAAGCTGCAGAGAGAGATTCTCATACCCAACCGTGGCCCATTTGCTTCCTCTGAGTCCAGTGCAACCACCTAAATAACTACAGCACAAATGACCTTTTTTCACATTATCAGTGAAAGATGCAAGAACAAAGTTAATTAGAAAACCACAATGAAGAACACAATGGCTACCTGGATGAAAGACAGGAATGGAACAAGAGCAGGGCAAGCAACTGGAAAGAGAGAACAAGTACCATCTCCAGGATTCTATGCAAGGAAGGAAGCTTGGTCAGTAACTTGCAGGAGTGATGCTGCAAGAGAAAAGGGTTTGGGGCAACAAATGCTGGCACCTAATAACACTAAAATTGAACAACAGTACAAGAAAAAAAGGCATGAAAGAAGAGAGCACTAGAAAAATCAGACTAAATGTAGCAGGCTTTACTCATCTCTAGATTCTGTGATTTGTTTCTTATATCAGTGTGCATCACATTCACGTGCTGTGTTTGTATTTAACACATATCACAGCAAGCTGTCACACTCCCAGACACATGCATATATTGTGCCACATATCTTACGCAGTAAATGACTGAGAACAGTAAGTGATCTCAGAAGAAATGTGGCAGTAAGTGTTTATGTATCACAAAGCAGGAGACAGCCCATAAAGGGCAGGCGAGATACAAAAGACGGTTACTCACAGGAGGTGGCAAAAGGAAGTTAGAGAAAAGGAATACAAGAATCTCATCAGATTATGCTGGATTTATGTCACTTCCTATAAATAGCTCAGTGAGTTGCTGGGTTTTTTAATAAACTTATTTCTTTGCCTTCTGGCAGTACAGAACATATGATTTTTAGCAGAAGTATGGAAGACTTCACTGATGCTGTACAAAAACGTTACAATGCTCATATAATGCTCCTCAAAAGTATTTTCACCCTCTGTTCACCCACTTGGGTCAGAAAAGAGCAGCGAAAGAATGAAGGCACAACTACAAAGAGCTCAACTGCTCCACTGAGCAATATGCTGGTATCCAGCTCCATTGTTCTTGCTCCCAGGATCAAAAAGACAACTGACAGCTGAGAGCAAAGATGATGAATCAGAGGAACTATTCTTCTATTCCTTCCATTCAGTGTCTGCAACATTTTCTTGCATTCCATTCACATTCACCTACCTTGTGCCATAGGACGTGCACCATCTTTGTTCAAGATTTGCTTTAAATTCAACAGTTCAAAGGCTATATAATTCTAAATGCGTTTAAATAAATAATTTTACTTTACAGGAGCCTCTTTAGAAAAACTCATAATGCAAATATATTGACAAAAAGCCCTCCTAGGACATCCGCCTTAGTGTCAAAATTAATTCCTAGTTCACCAGTTCCAATTATTACTGCGTTCTCCCAGGTCCACTGCTGATAGTAGTATTTCTGTCTAATCTAAAGAAGGAATTGATCAAGGAGTTTGCGGATGACACTGACTCATTCCACTGAGTAAGCAGGACTGATGCTCTCCAGGTGGAATTTTTGAAGCACTGCACAAGTCAACAGCACTTCAAGTTTTATTTGTTTAATGAAAAACTGACATGCACAAGAAAGAGCCATGATAATACTCATATCAACACTACACTAGGGACAGAACTCAGCTCTTTCTGACTGAAGGCAGAGTTGGAAAAGCAAATTAAAAACAGTATCTTGTGCTTTTTAAAATTTTAAAAAATGAGCTTTTACCGAAAAAAATCTGAAATGCAGTAAGAACATTGCAGCTCAGCTAGTTAAGACACAAGGAAAACTGAACAAAAAACAGATATATAGACACTGGGAACTTCACTGATCAGTCCTACACTCCTTGGGAGCACTTATCTTCTAATAAACACCAATCTGGTATTAGTCTGTCAACTGGCTAGCAAAGATTAAAAAGGTTTGGCGATCATTCTTGAAAACTACAGGTTTTAAATTCCAGGCAAATAATGGCATCTGGAACAGGGCAGACCACCATGGCGGGCAGGGTTGGGGAGAGAGGGGAAGGAAAGAAAAAACAGAATTTTTGTCCAAGGATCAGGGTTCACAAATCTGATACATTCTACTCAAGCATCATATGCAGTTTGTACACATTAGAAAAAAATAATTAAAAAAAAACTGCTATGTGCCTAAAACCTAATTGAAATTGCTACACAATGGATAAATTTTACGATATGCAACCTGCAAAATACAAGACTAGATTTCACAGCACGAATTTTTAGCTACAAATGACTTTTTAAGCACAGAAAGTAAGTGTGATTGGTGATACAATAATCCTGGGCATGCTTTACCTATCAACACAAAGTAATTTCCAGGCAAGCTTAGGGATATCTCATTTGCAGTCTCACTGCCTGACCAATTAAGAAAACTGCAGCACAAAATTGCCCCTAAAGTAACACACAAAAAAAGATAAAAGATTTTGATTTTAAAGCCAGGTAACAATTTGGTTAAATATTAAGTAGTGTAACCCAGGAGAAAAGGCAACACAAGAGGCCAAACACACAAAATTTGTAATACAAACCACAGGCAAGTTTTCCTTCAAAGATCTTAAGGACTGGAAGAAAACCAGCAAATATACACTATTATGGCTTTACTGAAACCTCTTCAATGGTTTCCAGTTCTGTAACCAAATTAATATTCTGTTTTGACACCCATTTTCACTTTTTGTTAGAAAATTTCAATTTCAGTTGGTCAATTTCAGCTTCATATCAAAGACAGTAGAAAAGACTAGTATCCCAAACTGCTAGAACCCTACAAAGGGCTTAGGAATCCAGAGAGTTGGGATGAGGGAAGCATTTTCTCAGTAAGGGACAAGGGGCTGTCTGAAGGCTGTTTTAGTAGCTGCCAGTTACAAGTCATTCTGGGCATGCCAGTGATCTTAGCCAGAACACTACTATAATAGCAAAAACCATCTTGTATCTCATTTGGAAAGGGAAATCTCTCCCTCCCATGGGTGCAGAAGGGCATTATGATACCTTTCTACCAAAACTGCTTTTGAAGATTTGTCTGCAATGACAACAGGAAGCCAGTTTTCTCCAAGTTTATTTTATTCAAAGAAAGAAAGAATGCAAAATAGTTAGGTACCAATTTTTGCCACTAAAAACAAAATTTAAACTTTCATGAACAACTCTACATCACTTAGTGAATGCTTCCGTTCACTCAAAAGGCAAATTCCATATCTGAGCTGTACAGGCATTTGTGATCAGGGGAAAAGTATTTATGATGTACCTGCCATACCAGGAGCCCCAAAGTCACAGAACTATGGCTTTATACCAGTTAGGAGTGAAGTGAATCTTGCAAACATACACACATTCACTCTCTCTGCGAAGGAGTTACGACCCTCTCCATTTAACCAAAGGCCAAGAAAGAGAGATCTCTCAAAATCTGCATGTCACTCAAAGTATTTCACCCTAGAATACTTCATAATCAGTCTCAGTGTGGTGTCTAGCAAGCCCTCGATGTCCAACAGTCAGCTGGCTACGTCCCAGCAGGCCCCGTGCTGCTCCTCCTCAGAGGAGGCTAATGTGTCCTGACACTGGCAGCGAGCACGAGCACAAGAATCTTTCTGTGTCTTCACCATGCCACTGCTCATTCCATTACATAAGCTGATGACTGCTTCAGGAGCAGCCTGCAGGAATAAAAACTCAGAGAGAGTCTTCTTTGCCTCTCTTGAAAGGACTTTGCTGACAGGGAGAGAAAATTTGCTTTTACTGTGCCACTTTCACCACCACACCAGGAGGACCTTGCTGAAAACATGAAGGTGCCACACTGGCTGTCTCAGAAAATAATGACTGATCACACTCAAGAATACTCTACTTACTCACAAAGCACTTTGGCATTCATGGGCATGACTCATTCTTCTCAGAAATTCCTCTACAAAAGCAATTTTAAAAGAATCTGCTGACACAATAAATTAAAAAGCTCAAATTTGCTACATTCTAGTATTTTAAACTGGCTCCACTCTGCCACTCTCATTTCACCTTAAAAGGATACATTCAAAGAAGGGCAAGATAATGGTTAGATTTACAGGCAGCAGCACAGATCAAAAACTACGATTATTTAGCCTAGAAAGGAGGATTAGAAAGGATACAGCTGAGTCCTTTCTTTAGACCCCGTCTCAAAATCCAATTCCATAAAATTCCGAACAGCTAAGGTGATGTCAGCCACTGGAATCCCCAGCAGGAGATCTTTACAGCCCAGAAGCTCTTCTTTTTTTACCCCAAAGAAAATTATATTAATGTAGGTAGTATCAAAATTTACTCATACCAATACAAAGTCTTACACTTCAGCAAATTAGCAACCACACTGGCACACACAACCTCAATGTTCAAAAGTGCAGTGGGAATGAAAGTTGGAGGAAAAAAAGTAAAAAATAGGAAGAAAAGTACAAGAGAGCTCTCTCCTTCAGCAGTCACAAGCTGGGGAAAGACCAACCACTACCCTGAACTGCTCAAGCAAGACCTGGCTGAAATCAAAGCCTATGATTAAAGGAGTCAATCCCATTTTGC
Source organism: Ammospiza nelsoni (assembly GCF_027579445.1). Lineage (NCBI taxonomy): Eukaryota > Metazoa > Chordata > Aves > Passeriformes > Passerellidae > Ammospiza > Ammospiza nelsoni. The sequence continues at coordinate 80,804,301 of NC_080669.1, read as the reverse complement.
AACTGGTTTCCACATAAACAGAATTTTACCACTTTAAAAGAGCTTTCATGCAGCTGCTAACTGACCAATCTGTATCTTTTTACCATCCTGCAACAAATGTGCATGAATGAGCCTCAACTACCATTCATAAATTATAGCAAAATAAGGAACAGCAAGGTACAACCCCAGTGAGACCTTTATTATTCCAAGTATTTACTGCAGGACAGTGTTCCTATAAAACTTTCAACATTCTGCTGCTCCTTTTTCTTCTCCAAAGTAGCAAAGAATGTTCTACTGCTTGTAAAAGCTCTCTATCATTGCACAACTAAGGATGAAAATTATGGAGAGTTTTAAAAAAGTGACGAGGTGAGCGGAATTAAAGTTCAACTTCCCTATTACTCTGCAAAGGACTTTTAATTACATCCAATAAAAATATGATTAGGTTTAAAAATAAAAGAGAACTAAGTATAAAATAATAGTGTTCCACTAATTTTACTTTTCAAAATTAATGTTGCTGCACTTTCTATTTTTCTTCAAAGAAATGTCAGGCAGAAATATCAAACTGTCCTCAGGGAAAAATCACAGCATCTGAGATTTAAGAAGAATCCCATGCTCGAATGAATTACTGTACTACTATTCACTAGGGAGCAGTGTATTATGAGGAACAATGTAATAAAAGGCTTTTTTTAATATTAGAATATACCTCTATATATCAACAGTGGCAACAGTGTCCGAATAGCTCCAACATCTGACAATTTGTAACCAGGCATCCCACCAATCTACTCTTTATGACAGTCTTAACTATACATTTTCTAACACAAAGCATGATAAAATAGAGTTGCAAGCATGAAGAACTTCAGAAATTACTAAAATACTGTATGGCAAGAAATCCTGTATTAGTAGAAATTACTAGCAGGTAAAATGGTCCACTGGATAAGGATAATCAGAGAGAAAATATTCCTGGCTACACCAGAGAGTTATTGCATGACCTTGAGCAAGTCACTTAATTTCTCTAATTTTCCATATTTTCCTATATAAAATGTAAAAAGAACAGTAATGCTTGCCAATTATTGCACAGACAAAGGATCTACGTCAAAAAGCATTTAATTATTAACAGTAATTATTAACAATAACTTCTGGCCCAAAGGACGTGGGATCATCTCATAAGAGCTTCCCCCACTGATATGGCAAAGCCTACCAAAGGCCCATGTGCTCCTCCTCATTTTTAGAGACACTCTGTAAGAAATAGATTTCCAGAGATTCTGAGGTGTTAGGGATAAAGAGTAGGACAAAAATCTCCTCACTTGAATTCTACCTCTTTATTACTTCCTTTACCTTTGAGAATATTACTAGTGCTGGAATGGAACTTAGAAAAAGACTTCTCCTAAAGCTGAAAACTTGCACTATTTCTACCTCTCCTTTCAAGGAATAGGTAGAATCTCAAGTAATTAAGGGAAGCAAGAAGAAGTTTGGCTAGGTAAGTAAAAATTACACAGGCAAATCACTACCAACATGTTTCAGCCACAAGATCAGCAATGCACCTTTAACACAGCCTTTCATACAAAAGCTGACCTCTGCCAAATAATAGGAACTACAAAGTTTCATTTCATGACCAACAAAGTCTGTCATTTCCAAAAGCAGGATGTGTTTATTTGTAGCACTTGATACACACAACAAACAAAATCCTAGCCCTGTCATTAGGTTATTACAGAAGTACTGCTGGTCATGAAATTTTGACCTCCATTTTAAATATATATTTAGGGGTTCAGAAAGCAAGAAAAAACCAACCAGGCTGCTTACTTTATCCAGCAAGAAAAATTACCTTGTGCAAATATTCAGGTTTTTTAAGCAGTTCTACATTGCTTGATGTTAATTAGAGAAATGACTCTCTTTAAACTTAATGCATTTTCAGGTGATGCTTCTTCTTACCTGGCAAGTTCTTTAATTAAGTTTGCAATGCGTCTCTTGTCCTCAGGACACAAATCCTTTAAAGAAGCACTCTTCATTCCTCCTTCATTAGTGCCCTGAAAATTTAAAGTTTCATTTTAGAATGTACTGTTTAAAAGAAAACAAATACTTCATAAGCTATTAAAAGCATTTCAAGACCTAATAATTAGAAGCTGAAAGTAGATCAATTCCAACTGGGAATAAAATTCATATTTTTTAAATTGTAAGTACATTTCAATGAAACAAATTACCAAATTGTGAAGAATTATTTTAAGGTATTTGTAATTCAAATGCAAGCTGCTAGCTTCAATACTAAAACATGCTGGGTAAAGTTTTAAGACATGCACTATTCCTTGACTCATACTAGATAAAAAGGAGTAGGTTCTCATGGAAATCTAGTGCAGCAATATCCAAATCCAACTTCAAACTTTATCGTATTAGGATCATAATATAGGGAGTAAGGAAAAAAACATGCTGCCTTAGCATTTCTGAGCAAAGCATACAAAACAGCAAAACATTGTTAGCAGAGAGTTATTCTTATCCTTATTTCATATATAAGGATAATAAGTTATCCTTATTTCATTTTTCTAATACAGAGGAAAGCACACACACACCTTCACATGCGGCTACTGTTTCATTTTAATGGTTTATTTGCTTATTTTGTGAATATATACTGTATTTATGAATACATATATATAGTTATGGGGTTTTTTTCTTAGATAAGTACTATACTACTATGCTACTTTCGTAAATAAAACTTATCAAAGAAGGCTCTAGCGGGGCTGAGCACTTCCTATCTTTCAGGCGCTCCCGGGAACGCGGAGAGCGAGCCGCTGCACTTCCCAGGTGTGCCCACCAGAGGGCACTCTGCCGCCCGGCATTCCCGACTTCGGCTGTTTCCACGCAGGAAACGGCTCCAAACTGGTTTTATTCACCCAAAATTCCTGTGATCGGGTATTCAGTTCTGCAGCGCTAGTGGTAAGCACGAAATAGGAACCCGAAGATAAATGCAGCACTATGCTGTTCTGTCCAGGATTTTGGCAAGTTTCAGTACCTCCACTCAATCTGAAGGAGATTCAGTTTATACTTTTACAAACCCCCCCAAGTGCATGCAGTGCTTTAGATCAGATAAAAGAATGCCACCAGATGCCCTGAAGTTTGGCCAAGTCAACACAACAATGCACAAAAGAAAACAAAGCCAACACTGGGCTTCTCTCATTGTCAGTAAAAGCAGCTGATCTACACCAGAGAGGAAGTGACCCCTTTCATTCTTAGCTAATTAAACAGCATCTTAAAAACAATTAAAGAATAATGTCCACTACAAAGAGAGGTGATGTTTTCACACAGACGCATGTTGTACCTCTCTGACACTTCATTTTAACCTCAGTGTATTCTTCTCAGGGGCAAGAGGGAAAGCAATTTCACAAGGCAAATTTCAGCACTTTTCAAGGGGCATTTGATTTCACAATTTTCTTCCCAAACACATGTCACTCACAAATGAACACTAGAGAACATCTAACTTGGCTGAATTCAACTAAACGTATGGCTGAAGGAATTTCACTTCACATGCTAAAAATGTGTGACTGGTTTTTTTTTAGCAGACAGATGATGAAACTTCTTTAAGAAAAATGAAAAGTTACAGTCCTCAAAAAAGAGAATGAAGCTTGATCACATTAGTGAAGGGGATTTTAACAAAAGATCTCAAAAACTACTACCCAAACTGATGTCAGACAAAGTTTTTTGGGATGAAGAGGAAAAATCAGTTTTTCCTATCACCCACAAGTATGCAAAGATGGCACACAGGAAATTATCAGAGGGAGACTTGTACCATAACACACATCAAAATGAAGCTGTGGAATAATGCACAGCAATAGCTTGACCATCTAAAGAAGACAACAAAGGAGGTAGAGGCCAAGACTCTCTCCATTTCCCAGATTTCTGTCCTTTCTACACAGCTCAGGATAGAAGACAGTTTTGGAACTCGGTACTGGGAAAATATTCTCCACACCTTGGAGGGTGATAACCGCATGGCAAAATCATGCAGGATCACAGAAAGGACCACAGCAGCTCACCTACTCCAGCCTAGAGCATTTTACTCAGAATTATGTCCAGGCCAGGCTGGATGAGACCCTGAGCAGCCTCCACTTGTGGAAGGTGTCCCTGCCCTTGGCGGGGAGGGGGGACTGGATGATCTTTAGGGCCCCATTCAACCCAAACCCTTCTATGACTCTAAGCCATAGTAAAGCCATCAGCTCTCCCTGGACACACATACACAACGCTTTGCAGAAAGTGAGTTGTGTTTTTGATGAGAATTCCACGCAAAAGAAGTTCTTCTTCAATAACAAGTAAAAACATGTGTTCTGTTTGTTGCAAGTATTCAGAGCTTATCTTCAGAGTACAAAGTTTTCATGAGAATTTGGCAAGGCAAGCGAAAAACAGAAGGTTTAAAAAGACAAAAATGAAACATAGCTGTGAACACATCTTGTTGTCAACAATACAAAAGCACGAGTCGCCAATTAAGATTTCACATATCAGGCATTATATTTAAAATAAGAGTACACCAAAACCCATTTATACAATGGCTTTCACAAAAAAGGAGTAAAAACTCTCCAGACAACAAGTAACGCAATCAATGCACCATTCAACAAAACAGATTTTAATGTGGCACATGAAGGCATCTGTGAGGCAGCAGGCTTGTAGATACTTATGAAGAGATGCTTCTACATAAAGACTCTGCATAATGGGGGCTATTTGTGGAATTTATCTGCATGCCACTTAACAGCATCATTTGCAAAGCAGAGGTACATACCAGCCTCTAAAAGCAAGTACCGATAAACAGAGAAAGGGAAATATACATGTCCAGGAAAAGCCCTAAAAATTAATACTAGTTTAATAACTAGTCATGTGTCATGCTGAAGGATTCAAAGGACAATGACACTGTCAAAGCAACCAGAATTGTGTGATCTGTCTTCACATCAGAGTTTTGAACCCACATGTCTGACACACAGCACACAGAAGGCAGAGAAGGACATCTCAGATGAAGAACAAGATCTAACTGCATGATAACAAAACAGTGATGCAGAACCAGTCAAAGGTTTTAGATCCTGCCTGCAAGAGGCAAGAAGCCAACCCCAGTGATTTACAGGCTGGCCCAAGACAACTGCTAGGCAAGAGACTCAACAGTACTCAAATGACTTACACAGTTGTTGAACTACACAAACCATGTTAGAAAAATGGCATCTCTCAGTGGATTTCTAAACACCACAGCATCTGTCACAACACAGAATAACCTTCCAAAGGAAACCCCGCTGCTTTGGAATTTCTAATGCAAGGAACTGTAGAAACACATCACCTAGTCTCACAGCAGGAGACCACAAAATTCAAAGCAGTTGACATCAACTGACAAAGCTACTTCTACTGCTCAAATGCATTTTGAACTTTTACTATCAAAAACAAAAAGTGATTTTACTCTTCTAACATGAGCAGGTATAGCAAAAAGGTCCCTAAAATGAGGTTTTGCTCATGTAATTTCTAAATGAGATGACTGGAGCAATGAAAATGAATAAAATGAACAAAACTTCTTGCATATTTAGCTAGTAAAGTATAGGCTAGGCACTACCCATGGCCACATGCACTGCCTCCATGCAAATACACACATAGAAATATAAATAATCTGTTTTACATGGCCCCAGTTACACACCACTTACATAAATGAGCACATTTGGCCTTTGTTCTCTTCAGGTGATAATTTCTGCTAGAAAGCCACCATGAAAAGCTGGCAAAAAGTGTAAGAAACTGTAAAAATAATACTCTAAAACTGTTTAAACATTTTCAATCTGATCATCTTCAGCTTTTTTTCTATAATGTGCACTCTTAAGAGCAAGAAAAATTTGCTTTTACTCACCTGCTGCCCTGTCAGACCTCCTGTACCTCTATCAGGATCCATTGAAACAGAAGCAACAGCTACCGGCACCTTCAGCTCGGTTTGACCTGTTTGATATTTTGGCAAACACCTTGTTCTTAAATTTCCTTTTGTAGACACTCCTGTAAGTGAAAGACAAGCAGAACATGCAGATTATAAAGTGAAAAGGGGCCTTATTCTTGCCTTCCACAAAGGCAACCTTGCCTTAGCAGCTCTTTTTTTGAAAAGAATGAGCACCTCAGGAATAGGTCTGCAGGTCCCCCTGTCCTCTCACTCCATACAAAATTTCAGTAAGATGAATACATCAGCAGGAAAAGAGGTGCATGGCACTGAAGCACACCCAGCCACAATGAACATTTTGTAAATTCTGAAATGCACATTATGTCTTCAGACTGAAGTTCAGTGCAAATAAACTGTGTTTGAGTAAGATGCAAAAGCATAAAATTGAGCTTCTGCTTTGATACCCAAAGACAGTAAAGAACCAACCAGCAGTAAAGCTGTTAAAAGCACCACTCATATAATAAAATACCATTTCTTCTGTTACACAGCCAACCTACTGATGCTCGGGCTGTTTGTTTCTTTCAGGACCAGGCAAATGAGTAAGGCAACACTGCAGTGCACACTCCACAGCTCATCTGTCAAACATTTCCTGCCATAATTAGAATTAGATCAACACCACGAATGGTAAGAACATGAAAGCACTGAAAATCCTGATGCTGCAATTACAAAGTGCCAACACTGACACTAACGCTAAAACCTCTCAGGACCAGATTAAAGCCCATAGCTGCTTGGTAGTGCCTCAAGGTTTAATTTTTGACTATTCAGAAGTGCAAAAAGTTTTGAACAAAAAATATTAACTTCATACTAGCAGATCAATTACAATTATTTGGGTAATTAATTTCAGAAGTGTACCAGAATTCAAGTGAAAGAACTAAATTATAAACTCTAATATCTCCATGCTCACACACAAGCAAAAACAATGGTCCTGAAATTCTCTTCCACAGAAGTGGTAGAAAACTTCCCACAGTGAATAAATTTCCATCATTTAGGATCACTGCTTTCTTTGCAGGGCCCAGAGAAAAACAATCCAACTAACCTGGCTTAAAAATCTCTGCATGTGTTTTGTAGTTCAACAGAGATGTTTGGCCAGTAGTTTTGAAGGGTACCCCAAACCTAAAGAGTACAATTCCTCAAAACTTTAACTGCTGGATGACACACACACAGTTTCAGTCTAGAGTTAACCATCCCCAGACACGTTTCCAGGATCTTGTGTCACTTTAAGAGCTGTGTTTGAAAACAATTAAGAGAATTCTGAAGGGGAACTAAGAGCATTCATCTCTTCCCCAGCGAAGTACACAAGTATGCACTCAGTAAATTAAGGTCAAAAGAACTAATAAAAAAAAAAGAATTGCTTTATCTGTACACAATGAATCTTCATTTCAATTGATATCTTCAAAATTTACAAAAGACCTAACACCTCTAATGCTTCCACATTCCTTGGAGACCATATTAAAAATTCAGCTTGCCTGATAAATTGGATAAAGCCACACTGTACCTGCATCAGAAACAACTCCCCTGGAACTATTCATCTTATACAGTATGCTTATCTAAGCAGCAGAGGATAAATCCTCTGCTATAATCATGTATCTCCCATTACAACTTATGATTACTCTCTACCTTACACACACTTACGTACACAAACCACACACCTGAAAAGACACTGCAAATTTTATCAGCCACAGGAAAAAACTTTGTTTATGTCTATTAGAAAGTCATACCTGAAACAGGTACCTGTGGACCTTCTTCATCAGAAGCTGCATGTGGCTTTGTTAAAGGAAACAGAAAGACTGCAAGCTTAGCTCTTTAAACAGGACTGTAAAAAGAAGTATTTGGTCTCTTAATTTAGCATAGCTGTTGATAAGAAAACAGTCAACATTCTGGGAGCAAGAAAAGCAAGGGAGATTTAGTTAAAAAAAATCACCACAAAGATTGCTAAAACAAAAGGCCTTACTCCTTCTTCACTGCGCATTAACTGTAAAGATTACCTCAGAGGTCACCTTTGCAAAAGATCCCAGGGACCAGCCCCAGTTACAAGAGCAATTACTAAGATAATGAACTAATAATATTAATTTAAATTTAAACAGTTTATATGGAACATCTTGATGTGTAGGGAAAGCAAATTCTGAAACAGTGTATATTGATATTGTAATGAAATCTATTTGGGCAATACATTCTAAAAAACATAAATGAGGACAAATGCAAAAGGTTTCAAACTGGTCATTCTCATCTGATCATCACATGATGAGTAATCATAAAATTTTGAGGACTGATTTTCTTTAGGTTTCAAGAACTTTCAAATATCCCAGAGGTTTAACTATTGAATTACTTGACCACAGAAAACACTAAAATCAGAAACAACATGGCACCATATGGAATTACTTGACCACAGAAAACACTTCAAAATCAGAAACACCATGGCACCATATTATTTGTGCTATTAGCAGTCACTGTTAGCAGTTGCTGAACTTGAATCCCTGCCTCCTGAAAGCCTAAAAATAGGACTCAATATAACTAAGGGAAGGATATAAATCATGCTGCCTTCCTTCAAAGAGCAGTTTTTCATTTAGCTGAAGGTAAAGATTGTTATTCCCACATGAATAACTAACATACTTGTGACTTAATCCCAGCCAGAAACTCAGTACCACACAGTCACTCCCTGTCCACCTCCCTGCCCCACGTGGGGAGGAAAACCAGAGAGAAACAGTAAACCTCATGGGTAGAGATAAGAAAAGCTTAATAACTGAAACAAAACAAAATAGGACAATAATAATAACTGCAACATAGGGGAAAAGGGAGAGAGAATTAAAACCTGAAAGAAACAAGTGATGCACAGCACAGCTGCTCACTGAACAATGCCCAACCCTTTCCCCAGCAGGAACTGGCAGCTCCCAGCCAGCACCCCCCACTTTATGTACTGGACATGATGTTCTGTTATGGAATCTCCCTTTGGCCAGCTCCTGGACATGATCCCTCCCAGCTCCTTCTGCATCTGCTCGCTGGCTGAGCACGGGTCACTCAAGTCCATGTTTTTGGGTAAGCACTGCTGAGCAACATCCAAAACATCAGCGTGTTATCAGAATTATCCTCATGCTAAATACAAAACACAGCATACCAAGTACAAGGAAAAGAATTAACCCTATTCCAGCTGAAACCAGGGCAATACTGAAGTGGAAAACAAAAGCACAGGGCACAAAATTCTCCTCCACTAACTTTTTATACCCCTTTACTTTCCTCAACCTTCTGTGGTTGGCCAATTATCTCAATTGTCAAATTTCTACTAATACTCGAATTTCTACTAATTACTCAATTATCTAATTTCTCTACTGTTAAAGAGATAAATGCATTTAAGGTTCTGCAGCTGCATTCATGCAATAAAGTAAAATTGTAAAAATATTTCAGTGACAAGGTACAAACTCTTGCCTTCACTAAAATTTGATTCTGAGAGCACCATGTCAAAAACTTAATTTAGTAAATTACCACAGAGTGGAGGAAATTAGGAAAAGGAGTTTCCCCCTGTGGACAGCAACTTCAATCAACACCCACTGTCCATCACACATCTGGTACTTGTCACACTGGAAGGGCCTGATCACAGGCTCACTTATGATCTTGTTGATGCACTCTATCACTCACAATTATCACTCATCAGCCTCACACCAGTTTAAAAACACATTCAGTGAGTACTGCAGTCAAAGCCAGCTCTCTCTACAAACACTGAGAGCATTTCTGCTCTCACGTGTGAGCTGCAGCCTGCCACCTCCAGCTGCCAGAACACACTGTGGGGGCACAGCAGGGGGAGAGGAAGCTGAGCAAACTCCACGAGGAAGGCACTGTGCGTACCTTCTTTTCAAAAAGCACCAAGATGGATCAAAAGTCCAAGGCTGGATCACAGCCCAGCCCAAACAGCTGTGTCAGCACAGCCACAACAGCAAGCTGCAGGGCACTGAGAAGTGTATGTTCAGCTCACACTGCTTCAGGAAACAACAAACTTGAGCACAGGCAGTTCCTACTCAAATGACATACGGTTAATCTGTGTGTCAACACATGGCTATAGGAAATAAAACGATCTGCCTAAACAACATCCTGCTTTTAGAGTGTGCCTCTGGTACTGCCAGCTGCTGTGGATAATTTCCTAGTAGCACCATACAAAGACTAGTCGAAGTTGTCACTATTACTCCCCCCAGCTACCAGGACGACCCTCCTGGTGAAGCTTTGCAGCCCAGTGTATCAGAACTACTCAGAGTTAGAGCAGGCTGCCTCAATCAGCTGGACTGAAAATCATAATGACTCAGAGGCTGATTCATAAGCAACGTCCTTGCCTCAGAGTAACAGACTGGGGACAGCACCAGCGTCAACCTTCTAACATTAACCCACGGCCACGTGCCTCCCAGACTGCCAGTGAGGCAGGTGTAGTATTAAAGGCTGTGTACCACACAGCTGAAGTTCAGTGAACAGCAGAGAGAGGCACTGGAGAAGCTCAGCACCTGGTACAGTTCACCAATACAACCTGCCTTCCTGCGCTGAGTCAATTCAACAAGGGTGGAGGGAACTTAAATTTTCCAAATGTATTAAATGTATTAAATGTATTAAACCAATCTACCAAATTTCTCCTCTTTTGTTGAAAGCAAAAGTGATGCACAGTATAGCTGCTATTATCCATTATTTTTAAATTGTGCCACATGCTTTTCTAAGAATTTAAAACTTTTCCAAGGTCAGAGGAAACACTGCCTATTCACCAAAACATGCACAGTGGAAATGGTTGTCAGAAAAAACTTCATTCCTGGGAATATCATGATGCATGAGGCCACTGCTGGGCACTTTAAAACATATTTAGTTATAGGAAACAACCTGTTGACTGATAAAAATAGACTGTCAATGAAATTGCATCAACACTTCCACAAGTGAGCAGAGTGGTGACAATGGCAATAAATCCAGCATGTGCCACACACCTTCATCCCATTCACAGCACAGAAAAAGTTGTACAGTCTTTTTTACTTTACACAGATGAAAAATCATAACAACATGCTCCCTCAACAGGCCAGGGGATGGTTGGCCCTTTCACATTGTCCCAGGGAGTGTGCAGACATAAATAAAAGAGCACAGACACGTATTCTTCTTTCCAATGTCTTCCAGTTGATGCTGACATCCCACTTTCAGTCTGACTAACAGCAGTGCTTCAAACCCCTCATAACTGGAACTAAATTGTCCCCTTCTAAATTTCCACCAGGCCAGACTATCAATTCTAGCCCAATGACTTCAAGTCACTGAGCCTCCAACTCAGCCACACAAGCCCAAACACCAATGGCAGCTCTTGGTTCCGCACAAGCACATCATCTCTCCATAACCAGGCTTGTACAGGCTGAGCTCCCAACACCACAGCCACCACCCACACCATCTACGTGTCCAGCCCCACGTAGTCTCCCACAACAGGAGCCTGCAGGTCGTCTGCAGATGAAACCACCCCACCCTCACACCCACCCCTCAGTGACAGAGCCCTCCTAGTCCCACAGAGGCTCACCCAAAATGTTGTGCTTGCAGTCAAGTTTAGGTGCCAGTCACAAAAGACACTTCTCTACTCAGCTTCTAGCCTCAGTTTCAAAGAATCACAGAATCAATGAGAGTGGAAAAGACCTCTGAGATCATCGAGCCCAACCTGTGACTGGACAGCCCCGTGCCAACCACTGAGTGCCAGCTCCAGTCCTTCCTCAAACACCTCCAGGAACGATGACTCCTCCACCTCCCTGGGCAGTCCATTCCAGTGCCCAATCACCCTTTGTGTGAACAAATGCTTTCTAATGTCCAACCTAAACCTCTCCTGGAGCAGCTTAAGACTGTGTCCTCTTGTCCTGTCACTTGTCACCTGTGAGAAGAGCCCGACCGCCACCCGGCCACAACCAATTCCTGTCAGGCAGTAGTAAAGTGCGATAGGGTCACTCCTGAGCCTCCTTTTCTCCAGGCTGTTCAACCTCATTCTCTCCATTGGTTCCCTGACAAGACCCCATAAGCTGAACGCAATTTCCCCATTTCCTATATATTTACTCGCCCCGAGATTTCACAGCTGGGTCACACTGAAGAGGACTTACGACCCTCCCTTCTCTCCCAGGTCACTTTTGCTATGAAATCACGCGTAACCCCTACAAACCGGCACATACCCACTCCCTCTCCCCAGGCTAAGCCCCCTCCACACTCGCCAGCGGAGCCCTCACATAGCCTCTGCCACGGCCACAGAACCCCACCCGACCCACAGCGCCGCACCGGTTCCACGCCAAACCCCTCGACAGGCCGCCCCGCATGCCCCCGGCGGCCCCTCCCGCCGCTGGCCCCTCACACCGACCCCCAGGCAAGGATACAGCTCCGGCCCCGGCGAGCACCTCCACCCACACCGGCGGCCGCCGCCGCCATCTTGAAACAGCCGCCACTCCCCGCATACCCCCGCCGTACTCCCGGCTCTCGCCGCCCATTGGCTGTCTGCGCCTGAGGAACGCGGAGGGTTGCGAGGCTTGCCGGGAATAGTAGTCCTCTGAGAGCCGGCGGCCGCCGTGGGCCGACCAGGGCACCGCCCGGAAGAACTATTACTCCCAGCGTACCCTGCGGCTACGGGGCAGTAGAAAGGCCAGAAAGGCATTGTTCTCTGTCAGGCTGGGTAGAGACAGGAGGGTCCCGCGGAGGATGGAGGAAAAACTCCCCACTGGCATCAAGCCCTACCTGGACAAGCTCACCTTGGGCGTCACAAGGATCTTGGGTGAGTGGCGTTGAGCTACAGCCCACGGGCCGGGGGGAGGCCGGGGGCAGGCCGTGGGCGGGGGAGCCACCCGTTTGTGACAGCCCCTCCTGTGAATTGCTCAGCTGAGCAGCCTATGCACACACACAGACACATCCTTGTTTCTGAAAGCAACGGCAGGAATCCCGAATCTCTCGACTTTAGGAGTTTCATAAACACCAGAGAAGGAGAAGGTGGTGTTTTATGAAAAATCGTGGAATCATTGAATGTTAAAAGGGGGGAAGAGACCTCAAAGATCATCCAGTCCCAGCCCTGATGCCATGGGCAGGTTACTCAAGGCCTTATCCAGCCTGGCCTTGAACACTGCCAGGGCTGGACATGCCCAGCTTCTCTGGGCAAACCTGCCAGTGTCTCACCACCATCAAAGTGAAAATCTCTGTAATACCCAACCCAAATTTCCCCCCTTTCTGTTTGTATCCATCACTCCTTGTCCTCTCACTTAAAGTTCATAATGACTAGTCCCTGTCCAGCTTCCCTGTAGGCCCTCTCCAGATATTGCAATGTTCCTATGAGGTCTCCACACAACCTTCCTATGTAAATCGTGCCTAAATTTGGTCCTCTGTGGTAAGGTAGGGTCAGCGGAGAGTGTGCCCCATGAAGGGGAGTTTGGTATGGTTCATCAGTGTTCTGGTCAAAGGCCGATTTGTCAATCTGCTTGGGATCAGATCCCCATAAATAGTTGCCCTGCAGTTCATTCCCACATTGAAACTTGTTCCACAAAATGCCCTGATTGTCATTTCCAGGTTTTGCTCAGATATTGAGCCTTCTTGCATCCCCTCAGCTCCCTCTGAAGTTCAGCAGGATGCAAGGCATCCAAAGGAGGTATTCTCAGACAAAACTTTACTCATATCAGTGGAATCACAAGGATTTGTGCAAGTATTTGTGTGTGCAAAGGATTTCAGCATTAGACCTTTCATACATCAGCAGCACAGAGCACAGGACTGTCTTATTTCTAAGGCTGAAAAGCCATACATCTATCTCAAACTATGTGTACAACAAGATTGCAAATTGCAGTCCTGGAATTTCTTCCTGGGAATCTTAGAGCCAAAAGTGAGCTCTGTTATTATCCCACCCCAAAGAGGCATTGAGTTTCACCTGATAACCTCAGTGTATCTATAGTTGCACATGGGTTTGGATAGCTGCTCAGACAGATGAGATTAAAAGATCAGGGTTAAATTCTTTCTCTGAGCTTCAGTGAGGACAGGATTTCACCCTCAATCTCTGATCAGTGTTGTCATACTTACTTATTATTAGACTTCTTGAGGGAGGTGGTGGGTGGATTTTTTTCCTGTTTGTTTGTTTTGTTAGTTGTGAGGTCAGGATAACGTTATCTCTGCTCTGTGAGTGAAACTGATGATGATCATCATGGCAAAAGCTTCTTTGAAGTAGCTATTTAAAAAATTACTAGCCCTGCCCACGTTTTCACCACCCTCAGGTGTGTGAGAGCTGTGAGATGTGAGCTGTGTCCGAATGTTGTGTTGCCATATAAATGGTTTTGGGTAGGTGTTATGTCTACACCAGCAGGACATGGCAATGTAGGTATGGCTCTGAAAGTCCTGCAATGTCCCTTTCACATGGAAGGTGTTTCCTGGTTTGTGTTTTTTTCTTTTTCTCTCTGTGTTGCTGACAACTTGTACTATGCAATACAGCAATGTCCATCTCAGTGATGTTTTACTCCTTTTCTCTGTCTCTCCACACCTTCTGGGAATTTGGCACATTTTTTCCAGTGAAGTAGTCCAAGGCATTTCAACTGTGCCACCAAATTAATTAAAATTGCTTAGCTAATTGAAAAACATAACCAGTCTGTTCAGTACTTGTTTCTTTCAAATAACAAAGGGTATCTCGTTCAGAGTGACGCCTCACTCTGCATTTATTACTACTAGAAACTATCTTACTGTAAATCTTTCGGAAAGTCTCATGAAGTCACTTGATATTTTTTGCCTAAGGTAAAGTACAATCAGGCATTGTTTTGTTGGTTTGGGTTTTTTTTAACTTTAGTCTCTGTGGAAGTCCCTACAAGAAGGGATTTTTCTCATAAGCACTGTGGAAGCTATACCTTGAGGGGAAAAAAGGGAGAGATCTTTCCCATTGCCAATGCTCATTTTGGTGAAGTTCTGTGAGTAATAGAAAATTCCAGAAAGATTATTATTCATAACTAAGTAAGAATGGAAGATGTTAGCTCTTCTGGAATGCCCAAGATGGAGCCATACTTCGCTGTTAGCGCTCTGTATTAGATAAGAATGTAACTATTGAAAAATTTAAAATTAGCCTCAGAGTTTAGCCAGCTTACAGGCAGTATTAGCAATACTGTAAAGACTGACAATCCTGTGATTTCCTGCTTCAGCTTTGTGTCACACCATTACATTGACTGTTTCTGATTAATACTGCAAAGTGGTTTTGGGAGCTTCCAGACGAAATGTCCTAAAAATAGGGCAGAGTTTACTATGATCTTCATTCAGATTAATTTATAGGGTGTAGTCTGAAGAAGTTAAGCTTTTTCATGTATCTAGGTGACACTAAAGTGGCTTCTTCATTTCTTCCATCTGGAAGGAAAAAACAACTCATTGCAAAATTTACCCAAATGTTCAGTGGTGCTCCTGTCCATACCTACATGCATCTGTTAAACATGGTCTTCAGTTTACCCACAGTATATTTTTAATATAATGTTTGGGCTTTTAAGTTGGAATTTCTCTTTCTTTTGATGTTGGATTTGGTTCAGACTTCTTTAGAAGTTGCATTCTCTCATTTCTAGACTTCTTCTTTGACTGATACGATATTTAATCTTCTGTCATCCCAGCCAAGATGTTGTACATGATGAATTAAACATCCCTGCTGTTTTCTTTGATCACAGAAATAACAATTACTCTCTTATTATAATCTCTTCCACTTGTCATAAGGTTTGCATAGCTTAGATGGAAAAGGCTGGTTAGGTAATTGATTCCACTCTCTTGTTCAGACAGCTTATATTTGAGCAAGGAACAGATCACCGCACCTTGGACCCACCTACAAGAAGTGAAACTTTGTGAAACCTCAGAGTCTTCTGTATGTTGGAGGACCCCTTTGGCCAGACAAATTTACCTGTGTGACCGACTATGAAATTTTTTTAATGTCTTTAATTTGGAGTTTATTTATCTGATTCCATGTTTTTTCTTTTCAATTATCTGACAATGTAACAATCAGTATTTCCAACTGAAGTGGAGGCTTCCTGAAACTGAGCGCCACTGTTCCACCAACAGAACAGGCAAGAACAATGCTATTGATAGAATTAAAAGCCTGTCATTGAAGATAAAAAACAAACCAAAGCTCTCTAGTGCCTGCTTTTCCTGTCTGGTGCACTGTGTATGTTTTACCAAAAAGCAATTGTAATGTGTGTGACTGCTTTAGGGGCCAATACTTTCACAGCAGAGCCAGTCTTGAAAGCCTTGCATAGTTATCACTTCTATTCCATGGCCCTGTCTGCTGGGCTTGCAGTTCCCACAACAATTTAGTAGTCTTTCTGGACTTGATCCAAAGAGAATTATGTCAGTGGGAATTATTTCAGTTGGCTGTGGATGACATAAAACATTATAAAATAGTAATTGTAAAGGAGTCTATTCTGCCATCACACACCTGCAAGCACCATGTGGCTTAGTATCTTACATTTATATAGCATTCTTTCCCATAAAATATTCAAAAGATTTCTATAGATTGATAGGAGTTCAGTGCTTGTAACAAATTTTCATGTGTCCAGCTGAGGTTCCAGAGGACTGATGTTTGCTCATGCAGATCCCTTCAGCATGATCAGGTTCTGTGTCTGTCCAAACGCACTGAAACCAGAGCTGAAATGAGCCTGCCCTTGTGGAACAGGGTTGTTAGCAGTTCACAGCAGCACTGCACTACATCTTGTGCCCAGGTGATAATATCCTACTCAACAGAAACCACAGGGCATGCTTGCAAATAAAGATTCATCCCCCTGGAGGAGTTTTCCTCAAAACCCATCACTGATTTTTTTTTTCCATTTTTCCATGAAAACCTCTGCAAAAGATCACACCTTGAAGACAAATTGGATGTGATTACATCATAGAATCATAGAATGGTTTGAGTTGGAAGGGTCCTTAAAGATCATCTTGTTCTAAACCCTCCCACCCTGGGCAGGAATGCCACCCACTTAATTGTTGTATGTGTAGACATACAATGACATGTACATATATATATGTATTAAAAAAATTGAAGGATAACATTTTCTTCAGCATTAGACATCCTCATGCCAAGACATGCAAAGTACAATTACAGACGAAAGAAAGTGACTGCTCAGTCACCAGCACAGTGCTTGCAATCATTAATGCCTTTTCCCTGGCTGTCGCTCAGATTAGTTTGCAAAATTGTCTGTCTCACAGTGTTGCTGTCACCCATGCCAGCTGCAAACGTGCTCCTCTTTTCCTTTCAGAGACTTCCCCAGGAGTTGCTGAAGTGACTTTTGTGGAAAAGGAGCCAGCTGAACGCCACACAATCGTCTCTTGGGAGCAAGTGAGTATTTTCCTGGTAAAACTGCAGTGAGGTCAGTTTGAATGTGCAACAGCCCATGGAGAATGTCAAGTGCAATGGCAACTTTGTGTTTATGAGACAGCTTGTTACCAAGTTTGATGTATAGTGCAGCCTAAGCAGGTGTTGCTGGGTTTTTCTTAATCAGGTATCACTGTTTTAGGCTGTCACATGTACCTGATTTGTTAGAGAAACATCACCACTGTGGGTACATTCAGCATGACAGCTCTAAAAAGAAACCACATAACTGTAGTAGGCAGCTACAGTGGTGACTCAGTGGGGAGCAAACAGTTTTCTGACTCAGGTCCGAAAACATTTTCCAACTCCCTTTCAAACAAAATGAAGCAGTTCTTTATGATCCATGTCCATTAAAGGTAAGGCCTCAAGCTGGCAAATAACACTGAGCTACCCAGTTTGTTCCAGTTATCTTTTTCTATTTTTAGTCTCAGCCATTCGCTTCAGTTTCTCATATCCCTTTCTTTCACATCTTTGGCTGCCCAACCCAATCTCTTGCCTAGGGCATGTCGTGTTGCCTGTTGTAGAAGACTCTGAAGGACACGTGCTACCTTCATTCTGCATTATCTGACCTTACTGCATCGGTCTGTGTGATCAGAGGGCTCCTGAAAACTGTTGTGTGACTCAGGGCATTTTCATTCCCCTTTTGGAATATACATTTCTTCATAAATCCCATGGCCATGGTTGAATAACTGCTTGGTAGGTGTTGTTTGTTTAGGGATGGGACAGTAGAAGCACTGTGGCCCTTGGAAAGGGACATGGCAGAGAATGGAGTTGAGTGAATCATCCTCCCTCTGCTCTAACCCTGGCTGTGGCCTAAAGCAGCTGCTCCCAGACACTGCTCTTACCACTGCATAAAATACCTTCCCCTTTGACACCGAGCCATTTACTGCTTTTCCTGAACAGTGAGGAAAAGTCTTGCACTGGTTTTGGCAATGCCTTATTCCAATTAGTGACATTTATCAAGAATATATATAATACATATATATATATATTCCAGGTCAGAATATATGTAGTGTAAAACTGTGTATTACTTACTGAAACTTGTCCAGAAGTCAGCAACTGTGGTCAGGGAGAAATGTCCTGTTTTTCAGGTTTGTGTAAGCCGATCCCTGGTTTCCTCTAGCTGTTGTTCAGGTATTGGGTTACCTGAGCTGGAAAGTTTGAGGCACCATGACTCCAAGCCAGATCAGGTCTGGGAACACGGAGTAATATTTGCTCATTCTTCTGTTGAGTGGAGAGGACTGCTTCTCCTGGACATGGTGCTCATTCCTCTCATTTTCAAGTGCTGCTTCTCCTCTAAACTAAAATGGGTTTATTTCACAAATGAGCTATTCTTGTAAAGCCAAACAAATGCTGTAGCCGAAGCACTTCGTTCAAGAGAAGCCAAAACAAATTTCAGTTCCCACCCTCCCCCCTTGCCCAGCAATGGACTAAGTCAATTGTGGATGTAAATGTTGAAAATTAAATGAGTACAGTTGTGTTGGACTTCTAATAGTGAAGGACTTCGCTGTCTGTTTCTTCAGTTTTGGTTCCCTTTGAGTTGACTTTTTTTTTTAATTAAAAAAAAATAAAGCTCCCTTCTCAAATTAAAAGGTAACTGGATTTTTTTTTCCTTTTTTTTTCCCTCGAGCTCTGAGGATGAAGTGTAAATCTAACCCAGTCTACACAGTTGCAGGACAAAATGTCCTGCCATGATGATTAGGTGGAATGCACTCAACAATTCACAAAGATGTTCCAGGATGAGCTTGTTCCTCATTTTTCCTGAAACTTACCTTTCTTGAATTTGAATACGTTTGTTTTTATCGGATTTACGGCCACTAGGTGGCAATACTCATACACATAATCATTTTTCCATGGCTGAGATTTTTAACAATATTTCGCCAGAGTATATTTTTAACTTCCCTCTACATATTTCGTTATGAAATTATGAAACTATTTTTCTGTGATTTAGGAAAAACTGGTGAAACTGTTCCCAAAACTACATTATTTTTCCCCCAACAACTTCTCTATTAAGACTTATATTGTGGGGCATTCCACAGACTCACCAAATAAAAGGTTTATTCTTTAGATTATTGTTTAATGGAATAAATTTTTCCAGTCCCATTTCAGTTTTGCAAGGAAAGATTGCTTTACTTAGAAAAAAATCCAGGTGTTCAGAAGTTCTTAAAAGAAAATCAATCTTTTAAAAATTATTAATTAACATATTATTTTATTCATGCTGGGTATATATGCATTTTTTTTCTTTCCACCAGCTGTGTTTTCTAAATTGTGCTGTGCCATGTTTGTGCTACTACGTAACTGGATACTGCTGTGTTTTAAAATCTCACCGTGTTGAGATTAAAATAATCTTTAAAATCTTAAGCTTGTTGAATGTCCCTTAGCTGCCATGGAGCTTTGCAAGGGGACCTGAGCTTCATGACAGCACTTAGTGCAGTAATGCTGTAGGAGAGAAGAAGACATTTTTCCCAATGCAGAAAGAGCTGCTAATTGTTACATGTCAGGAAATAGCTCCTGAAGAATTTATTGGAAATCATCACACACACAAAAATACCTAAGGTGTATGATTGCCGAGTGTATTTACATGGGTAAAACAAGAAGTAAAAGAGGGAGTAGAGACAGTTACCTGGTCACCAGAAAACCAGTGGTAATAACTATATAATCCTAAGAAATCTTTCCCACTCCTAAAATTAGGCTGGCAATGGCTCTACTCCAGTCCACATGCAATTTCTAGAAATGGGTGTTACACTGAAATACTGCTAGGAGGCACACTGGTGCAGTGTCCAAATGAGTCACTTACATCCTTGTTTTGGTTTTCAAAAAATAGGAAATTGCATTTTTGTTAGAGGGACACAGGTACCTGAGACCATTTTCCCTTGTTCTTCTCACTTATTACTTGGGAGAAAAACCTGACCCACACCTGGCTTTCAGGTACTTTCAGTATCTCTGAGGTGGTAGAAAGTGAAAAGATCTCCCTCAGCCTCCTCTTCTCCAGTCTGAGCACCCCCAGCTGCCTCAGCCACTCCTCTCAGGCCTGTGCTCCAGACCCTTCCCCAGCTCTGTTTCCTTCTCTGGACACACTCCAGCCCCCTCAGTGTCCTTCTTGCTGTGAGCAAGCAAAGCTGAGCACAGATTCCAGGCGTGGCCTCAGCCGTGCCCCAGCACAGGGGATGGGCCCTGCCCTGCTCCTGCTGCCCCTCCATGGCTGACGCAGGCCCGGGGCCTTTGGCTTCCTTGGCCCCCTGGGCACCCCCAGCTCGTGTCCAGCCCCTGGAAACCAGCACCCCCAGGGCCTTTCCCACTCAACAGCTTCCCAGCCACGCTGTCCCAGCTGGAGCTGCAGGGGCTGCTGTGACCCAGGGACAGGAGCCAGCACTTGGCCTGGTTGAACCTCACACAACTGGCCTGGCCCATGGATCCAGCCTGTGCAGATCCCTCTGCAGAGCCCCCCTGCCCTCCAGCAGATCAGCACTCACACCCAGCTGGGCCTTGTCTCTAACTGACTAAAGGGGCTCTTGATTCCCTCACTCAGATCATCAGTAAAGATAAAAAACAGTACAGTACAGAGCCCTGGGGGACACCACTAGTGACCAGCTGCCTGCTGCAAGTAATTCCATTCACCAGCACTCTCTGGTCCAGGCCAGCAGCCAGTTTTAAATCAGAGAACAGAGCATCTAAGCCACAAGCAGCTGGTACCTCCAGGAGAATTCTGTGGGATTCAGTGTCAAAGACTTTTCTAAAGCCCAGGAAGTCAACATCCCTGGACTTTCCCTCATCCACTAAGAGGGTCACTGTGTTATAAAAGAAGATTGGGTTGGGCAGTAATGCCTCTCACACACCCATGCTGGCTGGGCCTGATCTCCTGGATCTCCTGTAGGTGCCATGTGATGGGCACTCAAGATCTCCATGGCTTCCCCAGTACTGAATTCAGGCTGACAGACCTGTAGTTTCCTGGTTCCTCATTTGAACCCTTACACACAATCCAGGAACCTCCTGAGCTGCTCCCTCTCTACTGCATAGTGTTTCCAACACACATGTGGAATGTCATCCCCCTTGCTTCTACAGCATCTTTTTGAGTCTAAGTATGCACGCAGGGTGTGCACCTTCAACAGTCCTTCTTGGCATCCCTCATGTCCACCCTCAATATTAGCCAAGCCTCCCATCCCTGATCCCCATGAGCCTGGGATCTACCCACCTTGAGCTTGCCTTGTGGCTGTGACTGTGGGAGAGATGGGAAGTGGATCCAGCAGGGCCAGTGCATGAGGTAAGCTATGTTTCTTCAAGCTGCATGGTGGGGAACAGGCTGGAGGACTTTTGGGAAGTAAGTAGTGTTTCTTACATGGTGTTCCCCCTCTTTAAGTTAAGCTTTATAACATATTGAAAAACTGGCTGCACAATATCCCCAAGAGGACTTGAAATCCTGTTCTCTGCAGCAGGGGATCAAGTCTCCTGCAGCCCCAGAAAATCAAGGTGATGTCCTGGGAGCTCCCCAGGTCAGATTTATTAAAGGTGCATGAACATTTCAATATGTTACATAAATTAACATCAACATTCACTGACAGCTAGGACAAACCAACCATAAAACTGCAGGACATTAAGGAGAGAGAAGGGTGGCTGCTGATGTGGTCTAATTCTTGGAAGCCCTGAGAAGTGACATGAATGCCTTCCTTCTCTCCTCAAAAGTTGGGTAAAACTTATTCATGCTTTTAGAGAAGTCTCTCTAGAGCTATATGTTTTGATTGCTTTCTGTTTCTTTAGTATAGGTGCTTGAGAGACATTCTTTCAACAGCGTTTCAAGTGAATTGCCGTATGTCAGGGTTCTTAGCTTTGGATCCATTTCTAATCAGGTCCTCGCCACAAAAATCAGATTCTCGTATTTTTCTCTGTACTAAATAGACTGTGCTTTCTTGGGAGACTATTTTGAGATAATCCAAAGAACAAAGAAAAGGAATAGACCTCTCACACCATATTAAGCACTTGGGATATTTTGTTTTATGAACTGATGAGGGTAACCAGATAACTGGAATGAAAACAGCTGCTTGCCAGGGCTGTGGTTAAGCCAAGTCTGACATGTTATTTAGAAACAATGTATTTTGTGGGGCTGGAGAACACAACCCTGACAACTACCAGTTGAGTGAGAAGAACATAGAATTTTATAAGCCATTTTTAGTATATAGTGTCTTGTTTCTCTGACTTCTGTCAGATTACTGTTCTGATGTCATATGGTCATGTGACTAAGCACAATGTGACAGATCCATAAATACTTTCCATCAGATGAGAGAAATGGATGCTAATGAAGTTTTCTATTTACAGGCCTTTTTCTGTAGACCCCAGACCTGCTCTGGTACTGCATTTTCTACCCGAATATTTTGCACCAGTGTGGGTTAGAGAATCCTGAAATAAAGTCAGACAGTGGCCATCTGGAGGAACAGTCACATGTTGATCTTTTTCAAAAGGAGGATTCAGAGCATAAAACCTATTCAGATTTGATTTTTCTCTTGTCTTAGCTATGTTTGCTAAATTGGGCTGTGCCTGAGTTGTAGCAGGATTTATGTGGATACTGCAGTGGAAGTTTTTAAACCTTGGATTTTGTCATCCTAGTGGATCTGGTTCTCCTGCTTGGAGAAGAACACCCACTGAAGCCAGGAGACCGATTCACATATGTGTTTTTAGTGCTGCCATGAATTAGTTTGAATCGGGGGATTCAACTTTTGTTAACTTTTGTTAACTTTTGTACTCTGCTGAGGCTTTGTAGCTGGTCTGTCAGACTTTCTTTCTTCATAGTTTTAGCCATAGTCACTGTGCTTACAGGTACAGCTTGAAACTGGAAGTGATGAAAGCACAGCATGAAATTATAAATATTTAAGACTGAAGAGAACCACAGAAGAAGGTGTGTTTGTGAAAAGCATTTGAAGAACTTCAGATATGGCCATGTGGTTTATTAATCACCTTAAACTTACTACCAGGTCCTCAGCCATCAGCAGACTCTTGACGTAGGATGTTAAATTCTTTTAAAAACAGCCTCTGCAGTGTCAGGTTATCTGTGGACCCTGAAGATTTTCTCTATCTGGATTAAGAGGGCTCTGAGCTAGTGACCAGGCTGTTTGATGAAGCAAGTGAAGTGACCTGCCCTATTGCAAGCTGCAAAGCCATTAGTGTCTGGGACTCTTCAGTAGCAGGCAATCAACATTAATGGATGTGCTTTAAAAGTAAATTAACAAGCACAAGGCTGTGGGCAGATTAGGTGCTCCTACATAGTGTGTACACCCCAGTTTAGGAGACAGAAACTGTGATAACCCAAAGAAAGTGTCAGTGAATAAGGCTTTAACAGGCAGAAAGGCTGTTCTGGTCCTAGGGGAGGGAGGACATGTGAACAGGATGAGACCAGCACCTTCCCTTGCTCATCCAGCAGCTGATGACTAGAGGCCAGCATTGCAGCTGGATTCACAGCTGGCAGGTTGCTCTTGCTGAATAGGTACATCTCTCTTCTCTTGAAATGTTAAAAAATTCATGCCCCAAGTGAAGCAGAGGTATTTGAACTGGATGTGCATCTTCCTTTTCCTTAGCTACTGGTTATAGAATATTCTGTCTTTATTTAATGAAACTTTTCCACAAGGAGAGTGGTGCAGCCCTTGGGCAAATCAGCATACACAGATTGTGGAACCTCGATCACGGGACACTCTCGTGAGTTTTGAGGTCTGATATTTTGGGAGCCCTGAATGTGACTATTTTAAATTTGAACTCACTGGAGTCAATCTGGTTTTTTCTCTGAAAGTTACAAACAGACCAGCAAGTAACTCTTTCAGTCATGCTTCTTGTTTGTGTTATTAAAAATGGCAGGTTTCCATTCTGTTTGATTTTTTGTACTTGACACTTCAGCAAGAGCAGAGGGTCACTGGTCTGCAGCCAGTCCTGTCCCCAGGAGGAGGGTTAGCAAATGCCTATGGTTCTTTGGCCTTCTTTTTGTTCCGAGGGTTAAGCCTTTATCCTTCCATCCTTGTATTTGCAGCTCAGCTGAAGAGTCTAAGTTAAGAATGACTCCTTCCACAACCAGCACAGGTATAGGAGTTGTTTTCTGGTTCCTAGAAACTCAAACTCACTGGGATTGCTTCTTTCACTGGTGGCTCAAAAGGAAGCAGGCTTAGGAGCCACAGCCATTCCCTGAAGTTTGGAGGGATGAAGCCAGACCAGCAGATTTCTGAGTCTGGCTTTGCATGTGCCTGCACACATACTTTTTGTTAAGTGAAATGTCAGATCTACTTGAGTATGTGCAGCTTTTGAGTCTATGCTTCTTACACCTACTTGGAGCTGAAATCCCCCAGAAGAGGAGAGTCGCTGTGCTAATATTGTACGTGCTTTAGTGGAATAGGTAAGTTTAGTCTGATTTCACTTAAAGCAAAACCCTATTATTTTAAGCCGTATATATGAAAAAGCTAATTGTTCTGATTTATGTGAGTTTGGAGTGGCTGCTAATCTCAAAAGGTAACACGATGTCTCAGTTTGGGAACAATGCTGTAATAATTTTGTGGTGACTAACTGCTCATTGTGAAATTTTCCCAAGCTACCTTTGTTAAGACTAGCAGAGTTCCAAGAAATACGCAGTTTTTTCCTCGAGGCTTTAAAATGAGATATTTGAATTGATTTGAGTCACCTTGGAGTTAAGCAGGGAACTTCGTGGCAAATATTTCTGTACCAATTTTCAATTGTTCTTAGGGTTTGGCGCATGTTCTGCATTTTCCCATTACACTTTGATTGTTATTTGCAGAAAAACTCCTGTGTATTACCTGAGGATTTAAAGAACTTCTATCTGATGACCGATGGCTTCGAGATGACCTGGAGTGTGAAGACTGATGGTGAGTCCCTGTGTCCCCCTCCACTGACAAGCTCAATTCATTGCAGCCAGTCCTCCTTCTGCAGAACCTCTTTAATTTCCAACTTAGTTCATGCACAATCAATACACATCTCTCAGGAAAAAATCTATTGCTTGTATATTCTGGCATCCCACAAAAGAGGTGCAGACACTCTTTCTTTCTGGCAAGAAACTAATTATTCATGACATAAATTCTGTTCTGTAATATACTGGCCATCTGTTGACACTCAGATTTAGATGTGTCATTTAAACCTCATACCTAACTCCCTCTGTAGTTCATATAGAGAGAAACAATTGTAGCTCATTATCCCATCATAAATCAGTAGGAAGAGTCACCCTCTGATAATGCTTCTTTCTCATTAAAATGTGTATGTACATGTTGGAGCCTGATTCTGCTTTCCACCAGCTGAAGTCCAAGCTTCATTTTCCATCCTCGTTCAGCAAGAATCAGGTAGTTTGTTCACTCTGCAGCTGTTTTCCTGGCTCTCATTGCCTTCGGGCAGGGTTCTCCAGTTGGGCCATGGACACTGCTCACTTCTGGAGATGGGTGTCAAATGCAGGGTCTTCCTCAGGAAGTGAAATGGCATTTCAGAGACAGTTCACATCAGTGCTTTAGCACCTGCATGACTCTCGTCATGTTTCCAGGGGGACTAATGACCTCTGTGGAGTCTTGTTTTCAGGGCTCACAAGTGCATGGAGACCAAGGCTGCTGGTACAACTGTCTTGTTTTCAGGGCTCACAAGTGTACAGAGACCAAGGCTGCTGTTCTCTGTCTTGTTTGAGCAAACATCCAGCAGTGCCTTCTGAGACCCATCATACTGGCACATGGCTGAACAGGGTACTTGCTGCCTTGATGTCTGCTAACAGTGTGGGTCCTCAGAAACACAGACAAGTGACAGGTCCTGTAGGATTCTTTGAAGAGCACCCACATTTAATGCACTAATAAAAGGCACTGTGGAAGTAGGAACCATGAGGATGCACCCTAAACAGATACATGGAGTGGAAGAGGACAAGCTGGCCAGTAAGCTGTGAATTTGTGGGTTGGTTTCTGATAGGAAGGGCAGTAGGAGGGAAAAGAGCTTTGAGGAAGAGGCTGTAGCTGAAATCCTGTAGCCAGGATTTTTAGTTTTTCACAGCTCTGAGCTAACAGCTGCAGCACAGTCCTTGCCAGCAGTGTAATTCCCATACCTTTATAGCTCTGAGATGGTGTTGCATCACATGTAAGTGGGAGTCTGTGTTTGAAAAAGCCTCATTTTTGCTCTTGTATAACCATTCTTCACCCCACAGAGGTTGATGTCTGGAGGAAGATAAATGCCTGCCATGCCTTCCTGACACTGGACGTGATTAATGCTTGGTTTCGTTGCAGATACCCCGATGCCCTTGGGCTCCATGGTGATTAACAGCATCTCAAAGCTGTGCCGGCTTGGTGGTTCCTCTATGTACACTCTGCCTAGCGCTCCAACTCTTGCTGACCTGGAAGATGACACAGATGAGGAAGGTAAGGCACAGTTAACAGGCTGGAAAACCTGCTCTATCTCATCCCTTTTGTTCTATTAATGTTAGAATATAGCACAAGATATGTGGACCAAACACTTTTCCACCAGGTTGCTCAGAGCTCCATCCAGCATAGCCTTAAGCACTTCCAGGGTTGGAGCATCCACAATTTCTCTGGGCAGCCTATGCCAGCACTTCATCACCCTCACACAAAAGAATTTTTCCAGTATCAAATGTAAATCTGCCTTCTGTCAGTGTGAAGCCACTCCCCCTTATTCTGTCACTACATATTCTTGTAAAAAGTCCCTCTGCATCTTTTTTGTGGGCTCCCTTCCACGTACTAGAAAGCCACAATTAGATCACCCTGAAGCCTTCTCTTTTCCATGCTGAATAAATCCAATTCTCTCAGCACCTCAGCTATCCCCCATGGCAGGGAAATTGGAACAAGATGGTCTTTAGTGTCCCTTCCATTCTACAATAAATCTACATCACTCCAGGTAGATGGGGATTGCTTGGTCTAGCAACCTGGTCTAGAGAAGGGTGTGCCTGTCCCTGTCAGGGCAGTTGGAGCAAGATCATCTTCCAGGTCCATTTCCAACCCAAACCATTCTGTGATTCTCTAATTCTCTGTCTCCTGGGCTGGATCTATTACATATCTTATTAGTTCCCTACTGCCTTGGCAGGTACATCTGTGTGCTGTGAATGTCATGGGGATTAGTGTTACCTGCATCCTCTTTTAACAGGCCTTTTCCCTGTTTAAACTTTCACCTGAGCCTTGCTCCAGTGATTCAGCTTCCAAAATCTTTGTGTGCTTAAGGTGTTAAATGAACAAAAGATAACAGGTTTTGTTTTGGTAGTGAAGACAGCTGGAATTGGAGAAGTAACTGGTATGCACATATAACTATGAGGCTACCCTGCCTAGAAATGCTGGGAATGCTGCTATTTGGAAAGAATAAAAAAGAAAAAGAAAGCCCACTCATTTTGTCAGAGCTCTCACATCCACCTGGAAAAAACAAGAGGATAAGAACACAGCCAGGTGTCACACCAATTTTTTTAAGGAGTGCTATTTGATTTCAGTCTTGTCTCTTATAGACAAGACCTCTGTAAGCTCTTCCAGCTCCTAAATGTGGCTGAAAGTAGTTTTGATATTCAGTTTGGCTGCAGTCCTGATCTTCTAGAAATGCTCAGTGATGGTTAAGGGTCTCAAGTTGAATAAGAGTCAGATGTGATTGTGGAGAAGGATGCTGATGTCACTCTGGAATGTATGGAGAAATAAATATCTCTGCAATTTCATTGAAGTCTTGTCCCAAGACTCCCTGTCCTCCTTAGAAAAAAAATAAATCAGGACAAAAAAAGGAATCATTTATGCAACAGAAATAATGGGCTTCAGTTGTAGCAAGGAAGATTCAGGATCCATGAGGAAAACTTCTAAGTGATAAATGATGGATTTGGATTGAGTACCTAGAGATTGTGCCTGTGCCTTCTCTAACACTGGAGAACTTTAAGAACAGATTAGACAAACCTCAGGGGTGACATCTGTAAACCTTGACTCACTTAATGCCAGGGAGGAAATAGAAGTCAGCTTATCTGTTTTCAGCCATCTAATTTTGACTCTGTGGTTTGTTTTCCTAACAAAGATGAAAATTTTTCTCACTTTTTCAGGTTTTTTTGCTTGGTTTTCTTTTAAACATGGGGAACTTAATAATTTCCAAGAAGTATAAATGTAATTGTTTGATTCAGTTCTTCATCAGCTGATTTATTAATGTATAAGACAGATAGGCTTTTTGCAACTGAGTCACAGTCAGTTTTCCAAACATGTTTCATACATTCTTTTCCTTTGTTTCAGGTAATGGAGACAAGCCAGAGAAGCCACACTTTGATTCTCGTAGTCTTATCTTTGAATTAGACCCGTGCAATGGGAATGGGAAAGTCTGTCTTGTTTATAAGCATGCTGAACCAGGTAAGACTGAAAAAAGAAAAGTTAGCTGTCTCTTGTTGTGGATTGTATCTGAAGGTCACATGTGGAGAGTTATCTTGTATTTCTGGTCTTCTTTGCTATTTGTAAGTGAAATTTTTACTGGGATGTCCTGTCTCCACTGAAGTCAGGAGCTAAATCTTAACTAAATCTAACATTTTCACTCCTTTTAGTGTTGGAGTCTGAGTTATGATTTCTGCGTGCATAGAAACAGGGAAGTATTCACATGTGACCTACAGACAATTGAGTTGAAATAACACAAAGCTCCAGTAATCCAGTTACTTGAATGTCTTGGAACAAAGCCATTACATTTTGATGAGAAAGGGTATAACTCTACTTAGAAATAAAGTGTAGATGATAAAAAAAGCTGCGACAGAATTAGACTGGGTCTTCCACCTTGTGCACAGATGCTGGGTCTTGAGGTACTAACTAGGCCAAAATGTCATAGGAAGGGTTAATGGGAAGGTGAAAAACGGGAGCTGAGCTGTTTTTTTTGACAGATACAGAGATAGCTGTTATCAGTAAGAGAGTAGTGAAACACCTAAGGCACTTGTAAAATAGTTGTCATCTGACACAGTCACTAGATGTATGTCTGTTTACTGTGTAGGATTGGGCAATTGCAATATACAGGTTCTTAAGAAAAATCCTGAGTTGTTATCTTGTACTTTTCATTGTGTGTGACTACAACTGCCATGGCAAGAAGTTCTTGTCCTCTTGCCCTTCCCCATGTTAGTGATTTCAGCACATACAGTTGATAACCGGGCAAAGGAAGGGAGCATTGGTTGCAGGTGTCAGTGTCAACAGAGGGGCAGTCTGTTTAAATGACAGTGTTAAGCATCTCAATCTCCCAACAAAAATCCTTCTTTTTATGCTACAAAGGATGTCACCACCAGAGAAATATTTGATCGCTGTGGAAAGATTTTGCAAAATGTGTTTTTGTTGGCAGCCCATACTACTGTGACTTCCAGACTCTGGACTCTATTCAGTAGTCCAGATCACTGACAATTGAGCTAGTTGCTTTTTACTTTGTGGGGCAGATAAATGTTTGCCATAATTGTACTTTGAACATATACTACAAAGTTGCTGATGTCCAAGAATGTTCCATGTAGCATGTCACTCCCAGGTTGTGAAGGAACACATTCATGGTCCAAGCATTGCATTCATTGTCCAGCACACAGCTAGTCAAATACCCCATGCAGTGGGTGAACACTGGGTATGACAAAAAGATTATAGTAAATAGGGCTAAATAGTAAATAGTCATCACATCAAGCTGATAGCTGGTCACTGGTGGGGTTCTGATAATGTCCATCTTGGGCTCTTCAGTGCCTTCATGAATAGCTTGGACACAGGACTGGAAGGAGTGCTTAGTTTGTCCATTATATTAAATTTGGAGGAGTTGATGTCTCCCTCAAAGGCCTTTCAAAGTGACCTCAGCAAATTAGAGAGATATGCAACCACCAACTGTATGAAGTTTAACAAAGCCATGTTTTGGATTCTGCACCTGGGCTGGAGCAAGCCTGGAGGTACATGAAACAGCCCTACTGATGAGTGTGTTGTGTCTCCCACCTGACAATGGCCCAGGGGTTAAACTTAATACGGCAAAGCAACGGTGTAATTTGTGCTTGTTTTATTCTAGTGGTCTCCCCAGACACAGAGATCTGGTTCCTGGACAGAGCTCTGTATTGGCATTTCCTCACCAAAACCTTCACAGCCTACTACCGCCTGCTCATCACGCACCTGGGTCTCCCACAGTGGCAGTATGCCTTCACCAGCTATGGGGTCAGCCCCCAGGCCAAGGTAGGACAGCAGAGTCCAGCCTGTCAGTAACTCTGCATAAGTATAGACTGGAAAAACATCTTCCCACCTTTTGGCAAACTGTCTGTCAGCTCAGGGGGGCCTCCCTGCTGAGCCATGGAAGGGACCACAAGTTTTTTCCCAGTAACATGTTAACAATGATTTGTTTCACAGTAGTTTGAATTCACTACTATAGTGTTAACCCTGCTTTTCTCTCAGAAGCTGAGCCTTGATAAAAATTATGACCAAAAAATGGCAATTTCAAGTCCTAGAGGTAGTTACAGAAGACCTCTACATAAACCCTTGTGAGCATTCCAGTCATTTATTATTATTAAAATTACTATTCTGCCATGCCAAAATTCTGCTATTAGAGGCTTCTGCTGTGTTTGACTGGGCCTTCAGCCCTATCCTTCCTCCTGTGAGAGATCAGGGGTTGGAGCTGATGATTCTACTGAACACAGCTCATAAGCCAGCACAGTGTCTGTGCACCTTGGCAAGGTCTGCTGGGACTGGAGTGTCCTGCACTTCAGCCAGACACAGCAGCTGTCTTACCAGCATGAGATTCCCTGGTCCTGTGTGCACATCAGAATTACTAAAATCACTCCTGACTTCCCATCAAACAGTGGCTGTAGAATTTGGTTCTTCTCATTCCTGATGCCTTCCCTGTTATACTGCACTGGACTTTATCAGTCAAGGCTGTGGCACTGTGCTCTGCCTTTCTGTAACTTTCCTGCTATAAATATTTTATTATGTTCAGTATCTTTCCAAACCTTAAGAGGAACCATTTGTATATTCCCTAATCATTTGCAGCCCCTCTTGGTTAAAATCCTCCTAGTTTGTTAACCATTATCATTTTAAAAGCTTGAAAGGGGGTATATTAAAGCTGTTTTCCACTAAGCAGTACATTAATAGATGATTATCTATATTTTTGTATTGAACTTCTGTATGTCCTGCTCAACACTTTGCTGATGGTTTCACTGTGATTTGTAATACCTTAACTACTATAGTTTTATTTCTGACCTTGTTAATGGAAAAAATAGAAAATCAGAAACAGAAACAATAAGACAAACAAACACAAAATTCTTTGTGTAAGGAGTTTAAAAACTTCATTATTTTATGTGTGAATAGAGGGAGGAATGTTACATTTTGAGAAGTTCAACTAGTTTGTTTTCAGTTTATAAGCACATATAAATTCCAAAGGTTTTTTAATCCTTTCTGCTTATCGGAATCTAAATAAATGTCATTTAGTCTCATACCCTCCTTTTGCTTTTCCTCCTGTTTCCTCCTGATTCCTCCTGAATCCTCCAGGATTCACTCTTCATAAGAGTTACACTGCAGGAAAGGTGGTGTTAGGATTGTGTCTGGTTCTCCTCTTCCCTATCTGGTATGCTGTTCCAGGACTGGGGCTGTAGTCAAGCCTTGTGTATCCTTATCACAAGCACTCTTCCAAGTCCTGTAAACTGCAAACTGATAAGTGGCATAGGATTAAGATCAAGTCTTGGGGAAGATGGGGAGCAAGGTGGAATTGTCTAACTGCAGTTTGAATTTAACCTGTTCCTTCCCCACCATCCTGCCTTTCAGCAATGGTTTAACATGTATAAACCCATAACCATCAACACAGCACTCCTGTCTGAAGAGGCAGATTCCTTTGTGAACAAGCTGGACCCCAATAAGGTATTTAAAAGCAAGAACAAAACTCCAGTGCTCAAGAAAAAACAGCCTCCACAGCCACCAGGCTCCCAAAAGAGTCACACAAGCATGACCTCTGCCAAGACATCCTCACTAGCAGGGAATTCTTCAAGGAAGTGAGCCTGCTGGATCTGACCCTGGACAACATTTGCAATAAGCTTTGATGTTTGCTGCTGCAGAGTCTCTGTGGTTCAGACCAAGTTCCTCGTGCATGAATAGATGTGCCCATGGAAAACACGTTGCAGCGCTTGCATGAAATATAGCTGCAATGTGGATGTAGTTCCTGGAGGCTCCTAAAAAAAATTGATAGATCAATTTTATTCCCTTCTGCTACTTGCAGCATGTACTTTTCAGAGGGCATGAAGGAACCTTTGATGTCACTGATCCAAAGGGAAGCATTTGTTCCTGTACAACTGCAGCAGTGAAATGAAAGCAAATATAATTCACTGTAACTTTAACCAGACCCATGCTGAAGTAGAGAGTGTGAAGATGTTTCTTCCATGTCCTTTGAAAGAAAACTATCCTGACCTTGCATGCTGTGGGAGCAGGCTGGAACCCACTGAACAGAGAATTATCTTTCACTCCACATAGAATCAAACTCTGCACTACCCTGTGCTTCATCCAACTTCTGCTCTGAGATTCATGGTACAATGGGACTTGAGACTTCCATGTCTCTGCATTAGCCACTTGCTCTGCAGCCCAGACCACTTTTTGGCCTTCAAGCTCGTCCTAGATTGGAAGGCAATATGTGTATTCTATTTGCCATGTGTGAGAGGTGTGGCAGTTGTCTTCTGTTAATTGGGCAGTTTTCTTTATCTCTTCCACAAACCACTCCTCCTTCCTGGGAGATATCCGCTGTTAACGGGCCATTGTTGAGTGTCACTGCATGGCTGATAAAAATTACAGCATCCCATTGTGAGCTGCTTCACCCAGGGAGAGGAGCTAAGCATTCCTACCTGGATATAATCTGAGATTTTGGGGCACCAGAACAGCGTTTCCACTGTATTCCCAGAGGAGCAGGTGCCTTTTCCACTGGATCTGCAGAGGAAGACCAGGCCCATCTACACCACCACTGTATCTTCAGAGGAAGACTACACCTTTCTACAGGATCACTGCTCCAACAAAACCACACCTGCCACTCCAGGACTGCAGCCACCATTCCAATTGGACTGCTGCCAACACCCTGACCAACAGGGTGTCAGGTGATATTCTTACTCTGTCAGTGTTGTTTTGTATTACTGCATTGTTTATTTTATTTTTATTTTCTTCCGTAATAAAGAACTGTTACTCCTGCTCCCATATCTTTGCCTGAGAGCCCCCCTTAATTTCAAATTTATAACAATTCAGAGGCAGGGGGTTTACAGTTTACTGTTCAGGAGAGGCTCCTGCCTTCCTTAGCAGACACCTGTCTTTTCAAACCAAGACAGTGCTGTATCTTTTCAGATGGTGACATGATTTGCAATAATCCTGAAGCGAGAAGCTGCAAAATCCTTTGTTGCCTCCCTTTGTGGGAATTGCTGAGCACAGAGTCAATGGTGTTGAGTCCCATCAGCCAGGAGGACCTCTTGGTTTGTCACACATTCATTTTCAAAGCTGACCATTGAAACAGACATTTTTCAGTTGGGCAGGATCTCACCAGGGGCTGCTGAGATCCTACAGCCTTAGAAGCTCCAATGCTGTTTTCTATACTGTAATTTTTCATGTTAGAACTGCACTGTAACCCATTCACTGCTGGTTTTCAGTTACCCCTCTTTGTTTCCATTACTTTTCTATGCTATTCTGTCTTCCAAATACACTGGAATCATGGTAGCACCCAATACATTTTGTGCCTGAATATGGAAATCAAAATCACTGTCTTCAAGTAAGCATTGACTATTTAAACAGCATCATCTCTAATTTTTGAAAAACCACCACATAATTACACAAGACAAATCTACCTCACAGGGATGTTGTGAGGCTTTCATGGGTATTTGTATGGGATGAAGCCATGCTGTAAGTGCTTAATAGTATTTCAATAAATATTTGAATATTTTCCTCCAAGGTGATTGGGTATTTGAAGATGCTTTGGGGAGCACATGGAGACGTGGGATGCAAATGCAAGAGCAGTGTTCAGGATGGATTGTTTGGGGTGCTTTTTCAATGCAGTAGAGAATCTCTCCCTGAGACAAGATAGGTTACAGTGCTTTTAGCTTATCCCTCTTGAGCTACTCAGAAACTCCCAATTTATTTCATAGAGGCCAGAAGACTGAACTTTGTGGCAGCTGTTCTGCTTCTGCCCTGCAGAAGTGCAAAGTCTCTGCAGCCACCAGCCCCTGCTCAGGTGTATTTTGCTGCTTCCAGCACTGCCAAGGGCCCACCTTCAAATGCCATTGCTGCATTGCCTGGCAGCCACTGTCTGCCACCCCCAGATGACAAGAAATCCTCCTGTGCACCCTCTGAAGCCCATGTGCATCTGGAGACAGGTGAATGTCTTCTAGCTGCTCCACTGACATAAAGTGAGCTCTAATGAGAAAGCACATGTCTTCCCACCCAACACCATAGCAATACCTTAGTTATGCTTTTAATATTGGGATGGGAATGACCATTAAATCCAGTAAATGCCCTTTTCTGGAATTCTGTGCAGTAGTGACGTTCTGTCACTTCCTGCTCTTGGAGAACTCTGTGTTGTTTGTTCATGGCACCCAGCCCTGGGACCGCAGTTATGTGCTTGGCATACATACCATACTTGCTTGAGCACTTTCTAGAAAAGTTAAGACCATTGTCACCCTCCTGGGAACAGGCAGCTTCTGATAGTGTTCTGCCTCTAATCCAGTGACACCTCAAACTTGTAAGGCTGTTGCAGACCCACTTCCTCATTCAGATGGAGGTAGCAGAATTACTGCAGCGGCGGGGCAAGCTCTTACATTTCTCATGCATTCAGAGCAGGAAAAAAGTATGGGGGGGCCAGTTTGTTCAAGATTTTGGAGACACTGTCACAGAAGTACTCTGACTTCTTTCCTGTGGTAGTAGTTGGTGTAGCTCAAGTCTAGAGTGTCAGTACACACATGGTTCTTTCCTGACAGCAGGTTCCAGCAGAACTGTGGCAGGATTCAGGAGACCCTGTAGTTTAGTTTAGTAATTTTTCAATGCTTCCTGAATGTTCAGATCAAAACCAACAAAATAAAAAACAAGCACAGAAAAACCCCAAACAACCCAACAGATTCGTGTTTCTATTTTACAGTGTCCTTGTTCTTCTCTCTTCTGTGCTTTTCCAAACTAGGTGTTTGTTAGGGTGAGAGATATGCAAATGAAGCAAGCCTAGGACCCTGGTCCATCCCTGTAGTATCTGTGTCTTACCAAACAATATTCCAGATCAAAATTTATGTGTTAATTGACTTAATCATGTTGTATCTACCACTGCAGATGCCTGTATTTTGATTTATATGAATATATGCGTATCTGGAGACTTGTAGCTCTGCTTTGCTTTTCTTCAGAATATGAT
This sequence comes from Ammospiza nelsoni, assembly GCF_027579445.1. Taxonomy (NCBI): domain Eukaryota; kingdom Metazoa; phylum Chordata; class Aves; order Passeriformes; family Passerellidae; genus Ammospiza; species Ammospiza nelsoni. The sequence goes on along the minus strand of NC_080669.1, from coordinate 80,768,776 downwards.
GATTGAGAATATGATGATTTTTGTTTTGGGTTTTTTTTGGTTTTGGTTAGGGTTTTTTTTGTAGATTTTTACACAGGGAAATTGAGTAATTCCTTCAGGTCACAGCCAGGTCTTGCCCTACATAGGTCTTGTCAATATCTCAGATATCAAGTTTGTCTGTTTAAGCAGAGTAGGTTTACTGAAATCTAGTCCCTCATCCCACCAGCGTGGTGGACAGACAGATGTGCCCTTCACATATGTCATCACAGCACATGGCCATCACAGTTGGGAAGTCTCCGTGCCTGCCTCATCTTTCTCAGGTTCAGCTTCAGGCGGGATGTGAAATTCAATGCAGAGTTTGTAGAGTAGAACACCAAAAAGACTTCCAAGAGTTGGAGCTGTGACTGGGATCCACCACCAGCAATGATCAGCCCTAAAATGAAGCACAGAAGAGGCAGCTGGTGAGCCAGACTGGAACCACTGCCCTGCCACCACATCCTGCTGGGGCAGGAGTGAGCAGAGGAGTCTGTCCCACTCCAGGCACTAAGCCTACAATTGTCTTAGACAAATCTGCTTTCCCCCCACATAACTGCTGGAAGGAAGGCAATTTTCCCCATCAGCATGGAAAGGCGGCTCCACACTGCAGGTTTCTTTTTCTCCAAAAGAAATGGGCTGTGTGGTCTTGATGAGTGGGACTCTCAGACACACACAGGCATTTTGCCTCCCTCTTTCCAATAAAATCTGTGACTCCTCTACTGAGCTCTTGAATATATTTTCTGGGATTTTAAGGAAAGTGGGCATCCAGGACAGGAGACTCTGGTAATGATTTCCCCATAGGAAAAGCCATAACATAACAGCATCTTACTAGACAGAGGAAGGCAAGGTTTCATGTCCAAATTCAGACTCTAAATTTAGGAGACCTGTTTAGCAATCCACCTGCATTCCGGTGAGCTACATTCTGGCTCTCTGCTCACTGAAAAAAACAACTGGATCTCCAGTGAACAGACAGACAATTTGGTGCCCAGACTGAGGTATCTGCATGTTAAGGTGAATCCCATGCTGGAGAATTGGTGTACTCCAAATTTTGTGTACATAATACAGAAGGCTCCTGTAGGCACAACCCTCCCACTCTGCAGTGCTACCATCACTTGGTCCAGAGAAAAAGGCTTCATGACACATTTTATCTTGTGCTTATCTCCTCCCTTGGCAAGCTGAGAAGGGTAAGAGCAAAACAGGTCACTCACGAGAAGACTTCCATTCCCCAGCCAGCAATTGCCGTGAAGATCCGTGGGGGCAGGTCCCTGGAGGGATTTATGGCATAGCCTGTGTTCAGCCCCATTCCCAGACCTATGCCCACGACCAGGATACCCGTGAGCATGGGCTGAGCGCCTTTGACAGCTGCGTTGTTTTTCTCATCATGGATTACTAGAATACCCAGCATCAGCATAACTGTTGCTGTAAACTGTGGGAGCAGAAAAGGGAGAAGAACATGTCAGGAGAGAGGATGGGGATGATTGAAAGATCCTGCTCAGCAGAGGAGAAGAGACTTCCCAGAATGAAGGAGCAGATGAGATTCATGGTCTGATCAAGGCAGGAGGGATCCAAATATACTCCTTCCTCACAGGTAGACTGAAGAAAATTGTTTTCTCAGCAAAAACCTCATCACCAAGACTGTTACAAACTTCTGAGCAAGGTCATCTGTCTCTATCAACCAGTCAGGGAGATGGTTTATTTTAAGTACATTCTGTCTAATAAGAGCAGAGCCATAACAAACTGCTCACGAGACAAACCTGATCACCTCTAGAGGAAGTGATGTTTTGTACAGCCTGTATGCAGATATCAGATTCTCACCTGGGAAACTGAATTTCCCATCAGTGACTACATAGCTGGCATTTGTAGATTTGCAGTGCCAGGACATCAAGAAGCATGGTTTTGATAGAGGTGATGACACCTGCCTCTTTCTGCTTTAGAAAATGCAGCTGGAGAGACTTGGACTGCTTGCACAGACACCAGCAAAAACAGAAAACCAGAAACTGTAGCTTTTGGCAAGGCACTGTCACTCTTATTTTCTTTCTTTTGCATCAAGGACACTGGTCCACAGAAGGCTGAGAGGATCCACTCCCCCCCTCTAGGCTCTTTCACCATCCTCTTCATCATGCCCAGGCAGGAGTTTTATCAGCTCAGATAAAACTCAGGCTTCCAAAGATTTGCACTGGAAGTGAATCTTCCTTCCCTAATGTCTCAGTGCCCCACATCCCCATGAAGAATCCCTTCCCTATTTCTGGGCATCTGGACACTGCACCATAAGCTGAGAATCCACTGCACACAGTCTCAATGGATCTGTTCAAACACAGAGTTCAGTCCAGGCTGTGCTCATGAGGAGACAGTCCCAGACTCTGTGCTGGGGAGGGGCAGCCAGCACAGCTGCTGAGGAGCATGGAGAGAGTGTAGGATCCAATAAAGAAAGGAAAGTGCAGCCCAGAACCCAGAGGAGATGACTGGTGATACAGCTCAGCTTCTCACTTCTCAGTGCTTGAACAGCATGCAGGGAATGTGTCTGGAGAGCCCCTGGACTAAGCTGTGGAGCAGCCTTCATGGATTAGGCTCTGGGATCTTACCTTTCAGATGCCTGCCTGTATGCTGGGCTCCTTGGGAAAAGAGGTTGTGGTTGTCTGTGCATGTAGGACACTGGGGACCTGTAGCAGCCCTGCACCACCCACCTTCTCCTGGCACACCACAGCCATCCCCACTGACCTCTGAGAAAAAGGCTCCCTGCAAGGACACATTGGAAGCAGGGTACGTAGAGAAGATCATTGCTGTGGCAGTTGGTCCTGTCACTGTAAAGCTCCCATTGGTGTAGTCATAAAGAGCATCTAGGAGAAATGGGAATTATGGAAGTTAGCACAGCATTTCATCCCACAGGACACACACACAAGTGCACCTGTTGCAGCCAGCACAGACATTAGGGAGAAGGGAGGCAGTGGAAGATGTGATGGAGGTGACACACTCCTTGCAGAGCATGATCTCACCAATATGTTACCTACAGACTTTGGTCTGCACTCACTTCTTTACACCTATCAGCTCCCTATTCCTGCTCCAGGAGCCTGGGGTGGCCTGGGTGGTCTGGATGCACTGGAGGTCTCCAACCCTCTGCCCCTCAGAGACATGCTAGAAACAATGGGTGGTGGGCCTCTGCTCACAGCTCAAAACCCCAAATGGCTGCAAACCGGAGCTCTACAGAGCAGTAGAGTCCCCCCAGAGCTCCAGCAGCACCTAATACAGGGTAGTTCATGAAAATAAAACCCCTGCAGACCTGGAAACAAAATGCTGACAAAATGCAGCTACTGCCCTTCTGCTGAAGACAGGTCTTGGAAGTGGGAATGCCCTGAGTAAAAGGACCTGTGTTCTCTGGTTTGTGCGTATCCTTCCCAGAGGTGTATCTGGGACCTGCTCTGAGCTTCAGTCTGTCCCACAACCCAGGGGCTTGCCCTCCTCGCCCAGAAATCATGCTGGGTACTGCAAAAGGATATATTTTGACAACACTGTGGGTTGACTGAAATTATGCCTACAGCAACCTCTGTGATAAAAGACATGACCCTACCGTAGTAGAGAGCAAAGACGGCAGCTGCTGCCAAAAAGGAGCCCAGGAACTGGCCGAACACATAAGCTACAGCCGTTTTCGCAGAGATGTTTCCTAAAACACACTGTGTAATTGTGATGGCAGCATTCATGTGAGCTCCTGCAAAATCACAGAAAAGAGAGGCCTCAACACTGATGCAGCTGTTTTGGAACATGTCACATGGTGGATGCCCCATCCCTAGAAATATTTAAGGCCAAGTTGGACAGGGCTCTGAGTAACCTGCTCTAGTCAATGTTTCTGCTCTTTGCAGGGCATTGGACTGGATGAACATTAAAAGGTCTCTTCCAACCCAAACTATTCGTTGGTTCTGTGCCCCATGCCTCGCAGTAATCACCCAGACAAAAGCCAGAACAACAAGACTCAGGTCAGGGTATTGCTCCTGCACAAACACAAAATGATCCTTTCTCTCTCTACAGCTGAATCATGCAGGTAAAAGAGCTCCTAGCTTGTCTTCTAAGAATTCTGTAGACCACAGGCTGCCTCACCTGTCAGATATACCTCTCTTGGGAAGGTATGAGTTTCCCTATGAGCTTCTCCCTACTGAGCTTAAAAAGAGACCATACTTCAGCACATTTTATGTAGCTAGTGGTAGATAAGGACCTTGTTTTGATGGAACATCTTGTGACACAGATGAAGCCAAATTACTATGTCAGGAAGGTGTGAAGTTTGTTTTGTAACCATACTATTGCTGGCTGAGCTGAGATCCCTTCTGCACTGCCCTCTGCCCTCAACAGATCAGCTCCTTCTCAAGAGTCACTTGGGACTGTAGGACCTACTTTTCTCAGTCTGCTTTCCCCAGAGTGTTTCCACCAGCTCCAAAAGGGTAAGAAAATCAAGAGCTGACTGCTCCTGACTGCTCACATGGAAAATTTTTCCTTTCCAAGACAACCCCAGGTTTGGACCTCTGTTCTACTCCAACAGTTTAAGAGCAAGGAGTTGCTTTTAACCTTCTGCCCATTAGGGCCCTTAATTTTTTTCTCTTGGTGCAAATGAATGCAGAAATTGCAGAAGGCAAAGGTAATGCTCTTGTCATGTGATGGATGCCACCTCATGGCACCAAAACACCACTCCCCAAGTTCGTGTGAGGCATCTGTGCATGGGTGTGCGTGATAAGGAGAAAATTTGCATAGCATTTCTATTGCAACATCAGCAGTAAGCTCTCCTTCGCAATAAATTATTTACTTCCCCGTGGGTTGTATCAGCAGCAGATTTTGGGAGCTCCCTGTCCATGGGCTGTGTTGGCATGTCCCAAATGAGGGAGCTGCTGAACCCTGGCTCTGCTGTCCACAACAGAAGGGGCTGGCCAAACCTCCTCCCCTCTCCCTGTCCCACTTGCCCTGTCACAGCTCAGAACACAAGCTGGGGTCAGTATTCTGTGGGTATGCTGTGCATGCCTTGTCCCCAGCCTCTCCTGCTTTTCAAGCCTGGGGACTCTAGGATTGCTTTTTTTAGGGGAGGGCACTGCCCATGCCATAACACACCCCTCCACAGCCCACTCCTCCTGTTCCCAGCACACATGGCCTTTTTGGGACATGGATATGTCCCATGTTTGACAGTGCTGCTCACCAGATATTTTTCCAGCCGCATAGATACCCAAGGTAACGCCAATGCCAAATGCTATGTTGATGCTCAGATACTGACCAACGCTTCCTTTTCCCAGTACCACTTGTGCCACACAGGACAAGCCAAAATCCTGTGTAAAAAGAGAGAAAGGAGTGTTAAAAGTATTCTTGTTGCTGTGGTAGACTGAGCTTCTTTGCTAGTTTTTCTGCAAAAGTAATGAGTTCCTAAAGACAGGAAGTCTCTGAGGTATCAGAAGACAAAGAACAGCCTTGCCCCGCAAAAACTGAAGTGATACCTGTGATTAGTGCCCATCAAACCAAACTAGGCACTCTTATTATGGTTGGGTATGGGGAGACAAACCCCAAACACTCACACCAAGAGCTGGGGCTCAGTGGGGTCATTCACACAGCCACACTGCAGATGTCTCTGCCTGAAACCAGGGGCATGGACTGGGGGAGCATCACTGTGGACCACTGGGAGAAAACATCCAAGGTGGACTGAAGGAGGGTGTGCAAATTCTTACTGTCCTTCTTTTCCTGGTGTGCAATTTATTGACTAAATATGTCATTTGGGCAGCACGCAGCTATTTGCCAAACTCGACTCTAATTTTGGTAACATTCAAGCCAAAGACAAGAAAGGAAATTCTGGTTTAACTTTTCCGTTCAACACATATATTTTAAGGTTGGAAACAGCCAAAGTTTCAGTGGGTTTTTTTAGTGACTGAAGGAGAACCAAGGGAAAATAAACTAGAGGTAAACACTCTTCAGCAGGAAAACACATATTCAAGACATTGCTCTGCCCTGAAAGAGAGAATTCTATTTCATGCTTTTGATGTGGTAAGAGTGGAAAAATCAGTTCTTTGCATGCTCTTACACTGAAATCTAGAGAAGGACAAGGCATCACTTGAGGTTTCTGCCTCATAAACCACTGAGGGTTTGGAAAGTGTATCCTGTTCCTTGGATTGCATTGATGTTTATCCAAGGTGACATGTCTTTCAAAGACACGAAAGTCAATATGTTCTCCAGCATATAAACTTCTGATTTGGCTTGTACTATTTAGATGTGATTTTTTTCTGGCTACTCTGCCTGCATCCAAATTTTATCTCATGTGTCTGCTTCCCCTCACTGCTTTCAGACATCACCCAAATTCTCTGTTCCCCAGAGAGGCTCCTCTTCTTATCACTCCTGTAGACACAGACCACACTCTGTGCACTGCACAGAGCTACAGCCCCCACAGTGTGAGCCCTTTCAGTCTGCCTCAGCAAAAGCCCCCAGAAACAGTTTGTGATGTCCCCTTAGCGTCTGCAAATTACACAAATTCTCTCTCTGATTGTTCCATCTCTCTTTTTCGTCTCTGATTTTTCCAAAGCCAGATACAAAAGACAACAAATGTGTAAGGCTCAAGTTTTGCAGGAGAGCACACAGGTGCAGAGAGGGTTGCAGAGGAGGAGACATGACTGTGCATAAAGAACAATATCCTGAAAAAACCCAAAGAGAGGACACAGAATCTGGTTTTCAGCACAGACCCAAACTTCTGTTTTCTCCCTGCATCCTCACAGCCCCAAAACACCATTTATTTCAATTTCTTCTTCCCTAGTCCTTAGTCCTGCTGCCTGGTTCCTTTTACCAACACTTCTGTCCATTAAACTGAGAGGCCCTGGGGTGAGTGTTATCATCCAAACAACAGCCATTCAGGCATCCTGGAGGTGCATCCAGAGCACAGCCTCTTGCACTGAGGGCCAGGGTGCTGCTGAGGAGTTGGGCGCTCTATACTTTGTTCTGACGCTGGATGCTGTTTGCCTTCAGCCCTTGATGGGGCCCATGGGCAGTGCCTTCCTTTTCTCTCTTCCGTCACATGGATCAGTGAAGGAAGAGCCAGTGTGAGCTGCAGGCTGCAAAACCTGCCTTGAACTGCCAGAGTGCAGAGTGAATTCTCCACCTCATACTGCTTCTCTGGCAGGACAACCCTGAAATTGTTCTTTGTCACCTGGGAACTTCTACCATCAAATAACAGAGAGAGAATGGAAAAGGCAAAAGAATTTGATAAAATGCTGCAGAGGAGTCATAGATATCTGTACTCTGACTTACTATGGGTGCAAAACTACCTGGGAGTGAAATTCAAACAGCTGGATGTGCAAAATTACATGATAAAAGCAACCATGCTCAGTACAGGCAGTTTTTGTCCTTGTAAATGAGCACCTTTCTTGGTACAGAAAGCTGTGTCAGAAGGTCCCTATGCTTACCCAAATCTTAATTTCTTCCTCTTTAAATCTCCAAGTGCAAGTTATTTAGGTTATGCCCAGCCTTTGCATGCCAGCCTCTGTCCAGTCTAAAGTGTCTCATCCCAGGCTAAGTCCAGGTGTAGCAAATTGGCACAGATAGATACTGGCCCTTCTCAGAGGGAGGATCTCATTCTGCTCTGCTGATCAAACACTCAAGATCTCTGGTCCCAATGGGTACTTCACCCCCACCAGCCCCTACAGTGACTGCAAAACCTTACGAATCCTCTACCCAAACATTTCTGAAGCAGCCCACAAGCTCAAACCCACTTAATTATTTCTTTGTGAAACAGATCCCTCAGGCAAGGGAGCAGTTTATCTATGATTTACATAAGCACTGTTCAATTGGCAGCAAGAAAATCAAAAGTGAAATCCTGGCATGCTTCACACCCTGTAATTACATTTCCTAATGGTGGATTGTGGTTCTGGAGAATTTCTCTGGAAAGTTCATTACCCTGGCAACACCAGGGGGAAGATGGATGAACACTATTTTCATTTTGCCGCAGCTGTCAGTGATAGAAGAGGCTGGGTCTGTTCTGCAGACCAGTTCAGTTCCCCCCCAGCTACACCACACCTCTGGCACAGCAGAAGGAAAAGTGTCCATTCACTTTATGGGATCTTCTACAAGCATTGTGGACACTATTCTTTTGTTTCATTCCCAAACTCTTCCTCAATTTTCTCCTAGAAGAGAGCTGAAAGAGCAACATGTCCAGGAAGGACAGTGGAGGTGGGAAAGGGTCCTCAGGAGCACAGGTTTGATGAGGAGCAGCTGCAGGAGCTGGGGATGTTCAGTCTGGAGAAAAGGAGGCTCAGGGAGGACCTGATCACTCTCTCCAGCCCCCTGACAGGAGGGTGTAGGCAGGAGGGCTGGTCTCTTCTCCCATGCAACAAGAAACAGGGCAAAAGGAAATGGTCTCAATTTGTGCCAGGGGAAGATTAGACTGGATATTAGGAAAAATCTGTTCACCAGAAGGGTTGTCAATCATTGGAACAGGCTGTCCAGGGAAGTGGTGGGTTTACAGATATTAAATACATATAATACCTTGGAGGTACTTAAAAGACATGTAGTTGGGCACTTAGGGACATGGTATAGTGGTGGCCTCCACAGTGCCAGGTTAATGCTTGAACTCTTGAAGGTTTTTCCCAACCTAAATAATTCTGTGATATTTTAATTCTATCCCACCCACTTCCCTCACTCCCAGCACCCACCTCCCTTTCCCTGCATTCCTTTTTTTGCTCCAGAAGGTTTTTGGCAGATGGTCTGCCTGCTGAGAAACTGCCACCCCACCAAAGCAGAGGGGTGAGCAGCAGCAACCAACCCCTGGGGATGTGGCAGGAAACCACTGACCTTACACACTGCTGCCTTAAATGGCTGCACACACACACACACACACACACATACAGAGACACACATGCACATGCACAGACTCCTCCTTACCATGAGGATGAATGTTGATAGTGCTTCTGCCAACATCTGCCTTATGGTAATGTTATTAATCCTGAACACATTCTTGACCTTCGCCATCGTCTTGTTGCAGCAGCCTCTGCGCTCCTGTAGTGATGGCACACTTCACTGCACTGAGCCAGGTTACCCTTTGAAACTTGGCACCCTCTCTTCCCCCACAGACACCTTCTCCCCTTTGGTTAACCATGAACAAGCCAACAAAGCAGCAGCTAGCCTCAAAGTCTTTCCCCCAGCCCTCCCTCGTATGCCATCCTATGAAAGCTCTATAGTAGGGATGCAATATTTCTGTTATGAGGGCATTGGTGACACCGTGCCTCTGCCCAGGAGAGCCTAACCCCAGAACACTGGAGCTGTCAAAAGCCTTGAGGTGCTCCTGATGCCTGTCTTTCTCCTTAACCTTTTCTACAGGAACTGAACAGGAATTTTGGCTCTGCTCTGCATTGTAACCCATTGACTGTTTGTTTAAGCAGATTGGATTGGGACTGTTTGCCCATGCAAGACTAATGGGTACATCTTCTGCAGCAAGGATGCTCTGCCTGGAGCTGGTGTGCCCTGCTGTCTGCAGCTGGGAAGAGCACAGTGCATTGTTTCAGGTGGAATATTTGCTCTCATTGAATGCACCTGTGCATTCTGCAGATGCCTTCGCACTCACAGAGAGCCTTGCCACCAGCCACCCTGTCCATCCGCTCATACAGGGCAAGGAGAAACCAACCTCAGCAAGGAGAGGTGGCCCGAGAGATCTTCAGTCTTACCTGGCTGCCACAGCAGAACCATTGCTCTCCTGATTCCTCCTCCATCTCCTCATTCCCTCTGCCTATCTCCCTGCTCACCAGGTGCTCTTTCCACGGTGAAAAAGTCTTAATACCTTTGCTTAATCACGGAAAAACATATCCACTGAACACTCAAGACCTTTTCCCTCAAGCCTTTTCTGGTTATTTGCTGGTTTTCTTCGCCTTCCTCTCAACCTGCTGCAGCTTCTCAGTGTGGCTCTGGAGGGGACAGCTCTGCACAAGTGTCAGCAGCTGCCCTGATAGGGACAGGGTGCTCTGCTCATGCTGCCCCTGGCCCTGCCTTCCTCTCCTCTACTGCATGGTAAAAGTTCATGAGCTTTTCTTTCACCCACAGGGCACTCAGCAGCTGTATGGAAGACCCTGGGAAGCTGATTCTCCTCTCTGCTCCATAGATCATTGTATGTCTTGTTGCAGGGAGAGTTTTATGTACTGGGGTAATCCCTCCTCCAGTGACAGATTAGCTATTGACCTTAGTGAACACCTGGCTAAATATGCAGTAAATTACTGGTCTGTCTCTGATACTGAGGATCATTTCATTATGATGGATGATAATCATGTTGTTTGCGAGGGTGTTTCTACAGCACATTTCTAGGTGGGATGGTTTCTGTCCTGTGGGTCTGTGGCCTGTGCTGCAGCATACTAAACCTTTCTAGGTCACTTCATCCTCTCCCATGCAAATGTTTACTGATGGAACACAAAGCATGGGTCCTGGACAAGACCCTCAAGTTTCTTCTGCTCGTGGTGATTTCCAGCTGACTTTACACGTCACCTGAAATCCTTGTGTCTCCACATGCTGGAGATCTCACAGCCTTTCTCTGATGGACAAGGTCAGTGGGTCAGTGACACCCACAACTGGACCTACAACTTTGTTTTGTCTCCTGCATCTCTGGGAGCCTTCCAAGTGGATTCCTTCCCTGTGGGCAAACAGTGAAGCTGCTGTGTCTGATAGGCTTTGGCTCCTGCATTCAGGCATTGGTTGTAGGCATCTCAATATTCTGATTCAGGCTGAAAAACAGACAGCCAATTTCTGGGAACATTGGGTTCTGAGGGACTTGCAGTCTCCTCAGGGAAAAACACAGTCCCAGTTTGCAAGAGGAATATTTGGTTTGGTGATAATATTTGCAGCATAATTCCCAATATTACCATCAAACTCTACAAAATTCCAGCATGCTTCTAGGAGCTTGTACTTTTATACAGGTCGTTCCACAAGATGGCACTGAGACATTAATTTCTCCCCTTAAGGTGTTCTGAAGGACTCCTCTGTTGGCTGCTGAAAATGCAAGAATCCCTTAATTTTGACATTCTGATGGCCATTTTGAGACATTAAAGTGACCTGCTAGTGTTCAAGGACTGTAAAAATAATGAAACCATCACCTTTCCAAAGGACTTGTAGGTCAGAGCACCTCTGCTCTCCAAGTACACAAAGTGTGTGAGCCTGTGCCTGAGTTTATAATGAGCAGAGAAAAATAGGCAGCTCCAAAGGGCAATTCTTCCTCACCTAAAATAAGCATCTGGTGCCCAACCTGAGTCATGCTAGATACTGGTACTTTCCCTCCAGTGTCTGCACACAGACATAGAGTGATGGGCTCCAACATGCACCCCCATGACCGCCAGGTGGGCTGGACTGCCCCTTCTCCCTGCATCCAGACATGATCTTGAGCAAGTGCAAGCCAAGTGAGTCAGCCAAGGGCTGGATTGCAAATATCTGCTGGTTTCCCAACAGCAATCTGCCCATACTTGCTGGGTTTCACTTACCCGCAGGGCTGACGAGGATCTCTGGGGTCACTAAACACTGTCCCCTACTGACACAAGCAGCCACACCATATCTGCACTTTGGAGACCTGGCCACCCTGAATTTTAGTGGTAGATGATTGTTGCCCAACTTCTGTTGTTCTCTGTTACCAGAATTTGCTGCTTTGAAAATTAGACGCTTTACTCTGATTTTCAGCCAAATTCTCAAAGGCATTTGTCAATGTGCATCATGAGCCCATCACAGTCATGAGTTAACTTAGTTCTTGAGCGTGCTATTGCTTAGTGATCCTGTAAGGTTTGTTAAAGAGCATTGGCTGCTCATGCTTAGCTCCCTCCATACCACCTCTTGATGTTTGCTTTGATACCTTCACAGGTTGAAACTTCACTCAACAGTGGTCCGACAATGATTTTGCCACATTTCCCACTTCACATTAAGCAGCCAACTGCTAAACCAAACACACTTTCCTCCCCAAGACAGGTGCGCTTTCAGCACTACTAATAAAAGTCTCAGTTTGGAAAGGAAAGTTTTGGCACAGTCAATGTGCACTAGCAGTTCTGGTGTTGATATCCAAGGTAATGAAGAATCAGGAGAAAAATGCCCCTGGGTCCCGCAAGAGCAACCCTGGGAAGAATGAAGACCCAGGCAGTCCAGGGCATTCAGCAAGGAATAACTTCTCTGACTCAATTTGGACAGTGCACATGCTTCCTCTGCACCCAGGAGCTCATTTATCTCTTAACTGGGCTAATCAGCAGGTGGAACATTGCCACTCCATTCACTTCAGCCCTGCTGGTGGAGCTTTCTCCCCAGAGGCCAAGAGGAGCATAAACAGACAGCTGAGCAGAAGAGCTGCTCACCATGGGCAAGAACAGCTTGTTCCTCAATCTGACCAGATGAACAGGGCACTAAAATATCTCCAGTGCCCTTCAGGAAGAAAGACCCAGCCAGAGATATCATAACAGCACTGGTATGGCCTTTGCTGTGCAGGACATAACCTGGAGCACCTGCTCCCTGTGATCTCATGTTCCACACTCATGGTCTGTCTCCTTCTCTTCTCTGTGGATGGCAGGCCCCAAACAAGCCTCACACACTCCATGTGTCTCTCAGCAGATGTCTTTGCTCTCTGTATCACCATCCCCTCTCCATTCCCAGGATAGTGGCCTCCTCAGCCTTTCAGCTCACCCATTGTCCCTTGCCTTGAGGCCAGACAAAAGTTCATCACCTGCTTCTCTTCCATAAACTGAGACTTGTTCCAGTCAGAAGTGTTAGGTGGAGATCCTTGGTCATTCACGGGTGGGCTCCTGCCTTGGGCAGGGTGCTGCCCTGCCCAGCCTGCTACAGCTTCAGGGCTGCTGCAGCTACAGGGCTACTCAGACAGAGGTAATCCATGAGGTAATGCTGCCAGCAGAAGAACTACTTGTCTTTGCTTGTCTTTAGGGGCAGAGCAGGGCTCTGTGTGATGGGGTTGCCAGGAGTGGTCCTGGTCTCATTGTTGGGCAACAGAGTGGAACCCTCCTGCTCACCAGGAACCCATCCACCCCATGGTGGGCCACAGTCCTCCTGCCCTTGTCTGACTTATCACACAGGATGAAGTCATTCTCAAATAAATCAAAGCATGATGGTTTTTGAGGCACCCACCAGCTTTGATCTGTGAAAATCCCTGGAAAATCTCCCCCACCCACAACTATTTAACTGAGTGAAATGGAGGCACAGGAGTAGATCAGGTCATAGAATTATGGAATGTCAAGGATTAGAAGGGACCTTAAAGAACATCCAGTCCCAATCCATCCTTGCCATGGGCAGGGACCTCTCCCACTAGACCAGGTTGCTCAGGGCCCTACCCAACTTGGCCTTTATGGCTGGCAGGGATGGGGCATCCACAGCTTCCTGGGCAGCTTCTTCCAGAATCTCACCATCCTCACAGTAAAGTATTTTTCCTAATATCTAGTTAATATTTCCCCCCTTTCAGTTTGTACCTATTACTCCCTGTCCTATCACTACAGCTCCTGACAAAAGGTCCCTCTCTGGCTTCCCTGTGGGCCCTTCAGATATTGGAAGGTTCCTTTAAGGTCTCCACACAACCTTCTCCAGGATGAACAGCCACAACCTTCTCAGCCTGTCTTTGTAGGGAAAGTGCTCCAGTCTTCTCATCAACTTAGTGGTGCCCTCTGGACTTTCTCTAGCAGTTCCATGTCTTTCTCATGTTTGGGGCACCAGAACTGTAAGCAGCAGAGATCCCAGAAGATACTATGGGATTTCCAACAAGAACATGCTGGCTCCTCACCTGCCATCACCCCTCATTTCAATGGGCATCTTGTTCTCCTGACCTGCTCAGGGGCATGTTCCCACTCTACCCCTCTGTGTGAGAGCATCCCCCTGTGCTGGGACTCTGCTGTGGGGCTGCACAGGCCCAGGCAGAGAGCAGCAGACTCTGTGGGTTCAAGTGCTCTCTCTGAGCCTTGAGCTGCCTCCTCTGCTCTGCTTTCAGTCCACAGGTAAGGTGGAAGCTGGGGAAGCCATGGGCTCAGAGGACATCATCACCCTGGAGAAAAGAGCAGCCAGTCTCCTTCTAGAGGAGCACAAACACCCACATTCTGAAAGGAGAGATTTAAGGGAAAAGGCTCTAAGCTGGAGGAGGAGACACTGGATCAGTAAAAGAGGTTTTGGAGTTGCATGGTGAAACCAGCACACTGCTCTGCGTATTTCCCTGCCTCTGACTGTACCCAGAGACAGCACAGCATGCTGAGTCCTGATGGCCAGTTTGCAATGGGTTGGCTCTAAGAAACAGTACCACTGACAAAACCCCTTGTACTTCATCCCATGCTGTCTTTTCTGCCTCATCCTTTCCCCAGGCACTCCAGTCTGGAATGCAGGATGTTCTGCAAAACACACCAGCCCAGCATCCACCTGAGCAGCACCAAAAAGCACAAGCTTGTGTTGACATTCACAAGAAGCAGAACCAGAGCAGGGCCTGCTGACAATCACACAGCCATGCTCCCTCTGCTGCTGGGCAAGGCTGAGCCAGTAGCTCTTCACAGCCACCAGGTGCTTGAGGGTGAACTGCATCCATACATTCCACCCACATAAGTGAGGCCTGTAAGCCTTTCAAGAGATGTTGCTAAACCCATAGGTAGGCCATAGAATCACAGAATCATAGAACAGTTTATCTTTAGGGGCCTTAAACACCACCTCATTCCAACTCCCTGCCATAGGCGGGGTTCCACCTTCCCCTTCCATCCAACACAGGATGCTGAAAGTCCTAAGTCTCTCAGATCCCCATCCAACCTAGCCTTGAACAACTCCAGGGATGGGGCAGCCAGAGCTTCTCGGGGCACCCTGTGCCAGGGCTTCTTGACCCTCACAGAATTTATTCTTAATATCTATTATCTGTCTATTCTTAATATCTATTATCTTGATTAACTATTATCTGTATTCTTAATATCTGATGTCTGTCCTCCTCCAGTTTAAGGCCATTCCCCCTTGCCCTATCACTTCAGGCCCTTGTAAAAAGTCCATCTTTTCTGCAGTCTGTTATCCAGACATTTTGTGGGGCGAGGAGCTGGCTGCTGACACTAATCATTGCCCATATGTGTAATCAGTGAATTACCCAGCTATCTCCCCCGGAACAGGACTGTGCTCTCCCATATCACACCTGCCAGGGGGTGTCTGAAGACCATGCAGCATCTGGCATGGCTCACATCAGTGCTGAGCAGTGCCTGCCCCGTGGGATTTGTCTCTCCATGGGGGAGGGAAAGGCCAGAATGTAGATGGCTGGGTCAGCTTTCTCAGCCCCAGAGGGCTGCTGCTGCTGCTGCTGGCGCGGACGTGAAGGCATCCAAAGGAAACCCTGATAAGCTCCCAGTATCTCAGCTGCGGGGAGATACCACACATTCCTTGTGGACATGCCCACAAATCCCTTCAGACACTGCCCAGCCTCTCCTGGAGCTCCAAGGATCCCCACAGGCATTTCAGTGAAAGTAGAAGTTTCCTCCAGCATCACCTATGCCCCACCACCCTCATGATCCCCCAGCCACTTTAGCCTCTTGTGCTGTTTTGAGACACAGGAAAGAGGGGCCAGGTGTGGATCTGAATTGCTCCCTGTCCATTCCCATTCTTTCAGTTCCTGCATGTAAAGATATTGACCCAGAGGAACACAGAGAAGTTGAAAATTCATCTGTTGATGGGCCCTGAAAACAAGCCAGTTTTCCTAGCTCATGTAGTTTCCCAGCACAAATCCTGGATGACACAAGTGGCAGCTTCATGAATTGTCCCATCGTAAACACAACACTAATATGCAATTTATTTTCCTAAGCACAGGACACTGCATATCAGTCACCCTGACAGTGCAGACATCCCTAACCCATGGCAATTACTAAATTTTGTCACTGTCTTTTTTGTCCCTGCATTTGTTTTTACACAGACACTCGAATGTACACATTCCTATTAGCCATTTCCTAGTGAAGAAGTAACTGTTACACACCACCTTCTGAATTTTGACTTCACAGGAACCTCATTATCAAATCAAATTATCAGTATATAATCTTATGAGAATGGCCAAGGATCAGTCCCTCACTCCTGACACGAACCAGTTACAGCTCTCAGGAATTAACTGAGGTGTATTTGCATAGGACCTGATATGATGGGCCTCTGACCACAGCACAGCCCCCAGTTTGTATCTCTGCCATGAGATACAAACCATATGTGAATATATAGGGAGTGATTTGGCACCTCAATTGTTCATACATGTTCCAAACTGCAGCATTAGGCACAGCAGGTGCCTGTCTGCACCTCACAGCTACAGGAGCAGCCAGTGAAGGATCTGCTGGGAAATATGTGACTGCTGCAATGACTTCGCTCAGAATAAGCTCAAACTGCTGCTCATGCACTAGGCTACATAATGAATGTTTAAAAGCCCTTGACACAGGATGCTGAAGGTCCTAAAAAGATATCTAAAGCTAGACAAATTCATGAGGGTAAAAATCCAAGCATGGCTATAAACATGGACACACATGTATCACAAGTGGACCCTGAACATTGAAGATTGTAAAATAGTTTTGGGGAAGTACATTTGTTTTCTTCACACACTCATATCACACTCTCATGGATCTTCTTCACAGGTCCAACCCATCCCACTGCCCGGCTACCTGTGCTATCCAATGGAATGGGATGTCCACCACTTCAGTACTTAAGTCACAGGAACAGAAGACTACCAGAGTATACTAGCTGCTGGTTTTCAATTGCCCAGATCTGAGATGACATGAAAATGATAAAAATAAATTCCTGGCTCTACTGTCCACCAGTGTGAGACCTGAGTATCCACTGGCCAAAACACGTTGTTCAGATGAAGCCTGTGGCAGGCAGAGGAGACTGCACCTGTACTCAGCAGGTTGTGTGGCCTCTGCTAAAACACCAGCCCCAGCTGAGTGCTGGAAGTGTCATCAGCTGCTAGGTTATCCTTCTTGTTACTCTTTTCTCCACTGTGCAGTGCAGATAGTGACCTCTTCCAGTTCCAGGACAGTCAAGGACATCCACTTCACCACTGGTGTTGTCAGTGGTCAGAGGGACAAGTGGGAGCGTGCTTCATATCCACAACAGGTCAAGCCAGCAGAGCAACTCCTCAGCTCACCAGAGCACTTACTATACTGCCTACAGCCATGCAGCAATTCAATGGCATTTTAGATACAGCAAAAGCTTTAGCTGTGGGATATCTATTTCCCTGTGTAGAGCTTCCTTTCTCTTTCCCTTCAGGAGCTGGAGGAGGCCACATCACTTGCGTCATTTAAAAGCAGACTTGAAGCAAAAGGCACTTGAAAACTCACCATGGGGAACGATCATGCTCAGGGCGGTAAATAACTGACTTTGTCTTGTTCATCTCGTATTTTATGGCCTTTCCTGTTTGTACAGTGCTTCACAGGAACAGGCAAGCTAGCAGAGCAGAGCCTGCTCTCTGCTCGCCTGCCTCCTCCTCTGTGCCAGCACCATCTCCCCTCCTGTTCTTTCTCTGCTGTTCAGCTCCACCGGATGGTAGCTTTGGATGCCACACTACCACACTGCAGTCACACAATACTCTCAGCAATGGCCTGGGAGAGAAAAATGCTGCCAGAGCCCTGGGAGCATTGCAGGACCCTGGCCACACTCCCTCCTCCATGCCTGGGGTGAGAGCTCACACCCTCCTCCCTCCTGGCCAGTCCAGTCCCTGATCCATCTGGGAGCTGTAGTGCAGCAGGGAAAAGGAGTGTCTGAGCAGGGTCTCACTCCCTTCCAAGTACTGTGGGGTTTGCCATGGGCCATCCTGGGAATTTAGGACATTAACAACATCCTCTGGACTCGCAGGACCTCTTTTAAAGCCTGCATTGGCAATCACATTAGAAGCAGCAAAGGGGAAATTTTACAATCAGTAATTGTGTGGGACACTGTACATTTGTTGAAGACACAGAGTGGTATGGTGGAACAAAGATGTCTGATTTCACCATGGTGTCCTCAGGCTGCAGCTGGACTCTCAAAGCATGTGTTTGTTCAGGAGCTTTGGATAAGTTCTCATTAGATTTTATTTCTGTCATACTATTGCCCCATATTTTTTGGACTCTGACTTATTTGGAAGCACTGCCAAAATAATCCATCACAGTGCCTTGTACCCAAAGGCAATAGCCTGATGGAAGACATCATGCCCTGATCAACATCTGCATAGAGCAAGATATGATCCAGGAATGACAAAAACATGTTATGTTCTAGGTTGTCAGCACTGAAGGAAAAAACGTGTTCATAATTTGCATTTGTTGATTCACACTTGCTAACAGGATAGCAAGACTGAGCAGCACAGAGCAACTGAGATTAATGAATCCTGATCATCTTTAAGCTTTCAACAGATTGACCCTAATGCATAACCCAGGGTCAAAGTCTACATTATGCTGAGTTTTATGTCAGCTAATTCAATACCCATCTACGTATTGAAATGAAGATAAGGCCCTGAAGATCCTGAAGAAAGCATTCCTGATGCCTTAAATTTCTTCCTGCCTTATGACAACCCATAACTGTGAAGAAAACTGTAAATTCTGTGGAAAAGTCCTACAATACCAGCTGGTGGATGACCACATGTAAGGAAAATGATGCTCCCATGGGCAGTGTCCTCCCCAGCCTGTCTGGAAGGAGTTTATCCCTCATAGATGCTGTCAGCAGTGGCTGCAGCACCCAGAGGTTTAATCAGAGGGCTCCTGTGGGGGTACCAGTCATCAGTTTTTCTGGGTCTGGATTGAAGGCACTTGAGACAGTAATTTGTGTTCAGACTCAAGTGTTTATTATTTCTTATCAGTAAAAAAGTCTCACTACTGTGAGTTGGGCAGCTTTTCATTAGAAGGCACAAAATGGCTAACAATCTCTAGTTACAAGGTCTTTTAAGACTAAACCATCCAATTAAGAACTGACACCTAGATTATTTTCCCTTTTAACCCAATAACTGATCCCAAAGAGCCCCCAATGCAGAATTTTCTGCCCAATTACAAAATGCCACCCAAACCCATGAAGAAGAAGGAAGAAGAAGCATGAAGAAGAAATCCAGGATGCCACCCTGTGCCCTCCATCTTGCTTCCATCCACAACATACTAAGAGTCCCAAAACCTAAATTTCTCACCAAGTGATGCACCTACACTGCTCTCGATAATCTATTTCACACTTTCGTGGATTCTAATCTATCTTGAAGTCTAGGAAAATTTCTCCATGAATGAGGGTCAAAGTCAGTGCTCCCCTGGGACTCAGGGCACAGCAGACAGGGAAATATTTCCAATGCCCTGGGTTTCCACAGTTTCCCTGTCAAGCGCTGACCCGTCTTGCCAGATCTGTCCTGCTCAGCTTTCAGCACATGATAGGATCATAAGCCAAGGCAAACGTAAGCAAAGGATAGAAACAGAGGATAGAGATCTCCAGTACGCAATTATACACATAACGATGTTTTGTTATGCACAAAGGTGCATGAAATATGTTTAAGGAAAAAAAAATCTGCATAGATAGGAGAATTGCTCATAACCCAGGATATTATCAGATCTGGGAAAATGCCACGTGAATGAGTCACTGGAACATCAGTCAATTGCTGTTTACAGAAAATGCCACAAAATTGGCTGTTGTAGTCCCTCTCCTGGATTTGTATTTCCTTTTCATCATTTCTATAAATGATTGGCTGAAATGTGCTATGGACTGCTCTCTTGCATTACACTTACCTCCCTTACTACCTTGCTCCAGTCCAGTCCCTCCTCCCTCTCAGTAAAATGTATTTTAATGAAGTATTTTTTTCAGATGATGATTAGACAGCAAACAAAGGCCCTTTGAAAAATGTTTTGCATCCTTCTGCCACAGCAGCTCTCCAACCAACCTGTCAGTGTGGTTGTGTTGTAGCCTTATGCCAAGGAGGGACACCAAATGTGACTGATCCAGCAAGTTTATATATGCCCCATTCCTTCAGAAGCTGCTGCTCACTATCTCACTTCCTCAGCATTTAGCACCTGAAAAATTCAAAGCCTGGTGATCTGCAGATCAGGACTCTGTCACAGAAGGCTTGTAAATCAGAGCTGGTGCCTTCAGGCCCAGCTAGGAGCCAGCAGCCAGAGAGCAGAGATCCCACAGCACCCTCAACACAGAGGCCTAGTCCGGATCTCTGCTGCAGGGTGGGTCCCTGCCCTGGGCCCTGTGCTGGGCTGGCCTCAGACAGGCAGGGACCTACACAGCAGGACAGCTTCTGGCTTAACTCCCATTCCAACCACCCCAAAAGGGCAGGGTAAAAACAGAGGAATCAGGGGGGAAAAGGGGTGGGGGTGAACAATAAGGACTGTGTGAGGAAAAACTGGGAAGCAGGAGGGCCCTGTGCTGCCCAGACTCAGTGTGGTATCGTTTGCGCAGCACAACACATCAATGCTTGGATAAACCTGGACAATGCTAGACTCTTTCTGAATCCTGGGCTGCATTGAGCTGCCACCACATTCCCAGAGAGCAGCACAAATCACCTCCACCCCCTCTTTGCAAAGGTGCTGGTAGCAGGAGACCAAACTGTCCAAAAGAGCTTGTGGCTTCAGGGCTGAGGCTGCCTGCCCTCAGTGCTTCTCCTTTGAGAACTCTCCCCTCCTCTGCAGGAGGAAAAGTCTGTGTGGGGGCAGCCACAGTCCATGGAGCAAAACCTTCCCACTGCTAAAAGCCATCAGAAGCCTCCCTGCCTCCTGTGAACCTCCACGAGGTTAAAAGGAGAGCTCTACATGTGTGTCTGCACGTGTGCCTCTGTGGAAAAGCAGGGGAGAGACTGGCTTGCTGCAATGAGCATTTCAAACAAAACAGTATAATTACACATATTTTTCTCCCATGAGCAGGATGGGAGCTCAGCATGTAACATCTGTTGCTTAATGCATTCCTAGATAGCACACAGATATTACGCTGATAAGCACCACTTAAGAACCAAGATAGCAAAGAACAGAAAGTAATGATTGTAGTTACATAGGGAACAGGTCAGATCTTAGTGTGACTTTAAAGCAACCTGGTTTCGACCCTTCCATTTATCATAATGAAAGTAATGCATATAGCAGTGAAGAATTTCAATAGCATTTTAGAGGCAATAATAGCTTCAGAAAGATGGCTTTCATTACATGGCTGTACAGCTGCCCCTGGAAACTGCAGAGGGCCGCATCTCACACCATTTATATCTTAAACTGAAAAACATCCTTTGGAAATGAAATACCTGTATGGATGATCTTGAGCTGTTTGAGAATCTAGACAAGACCAAAATTCACACCTGCTTCAGATCTTTGGCCTTCACCAGGGCACAGCTTACCATGTGAAAGGCATGACCAAAACCAAAAGGTGCCCACCCTGTGCTTTCCACACTCTGCCCTCTTCCAGTGCACCATGACAGTGCTTCCCGTGCAGGGCTAGTTCCTGATTCCCAGCTCCAAGAGGTGGCAGCAGCACCCCTGCCTTTGGGAAGCCACTCCTGTGCGGGACTGCCCTTGGAAAGGGAGAAGGACTGACACCCAAGGGAAAAGCAAGTGCACACCCACCTACTCAGACAGCCTCAGCATCTCTGAGCTGACCACCAGCTGCAGCAGGCCTAGCACTGTAGACATGCATAATATCAGACACTGAACAATGTATCAAAAAAAATTAAAACAAAATTTTAAAATGTTTGCATCTCGCTTATTTTTTCAAGTTAATAAAGAGCGGGTTTTCAATCCCAAAACTACTTTTGGGATTGAAAAGAGCCCTGAGACTCTTCTCATTATTCCCAAGGGGAATGCTTGACAGCATTGCCTATTACAAAAAACCTTTGCAGAAGTGTCACCTGCTTTGACTGTCTTCAAACACCTCAGAGACTAAAGGCTGAAAACAATTCAGAGTTGTCAGTAAGAAAAGAAAGAGAAGAGAAACAAACATCATCCTTCTCTCAGATACAATATAACCTCAACAGAACAAACATACAATGGAGAAAAGGATGGAAATCTATAGACAAAAGCTCCTTACATCCTGGGACAAAATAAAAACATCCCACCAGTTCTCATTCCACCTGCAAGGTGAGACTTACACCTGAGCACATCAAAAAGGATATGTCACTAAGCAGGGTCCTGTCACCTTTTTATGGTGGCTTCTTGTCTCCTTATACTGCCATAGGATGCAAAAATATTTGCTCTGTCGAAGCATTGATACAGCCCAGTAAATATAATTCTTGAAATTGCTGGTGAAAGACACAAGCTTTGGCATCCAGGCTTATCTTGATCTGGACTGCTGTTAGCTTACATTAACAATTGCCAGTGGTCAAATAACTTCTGTATAACCTGTTCTGGCTGTATCTCTGTGTTAGCATATAGGGTAAAATGGCAAGCATAGGTGGTCACTGCATAACAAGAAACAGCCCTTTAGGTTAATTGAGGCTGGGGAAAGCTGTTGTGCAACTTTTAAATTTCAGCTGGAAACTACTAGGAAGGAGAAAGAGTGTAATGAGAAAAAAAAAAAAAAAAAAAAAAAAAACAAAAAAAAAAACAACCCCAAAAACATAAAAATAGCCTCAAACAGACTGCAGGCCTGAGGAGCAAAGAACACCATCACAAATTTTGTGCTTGTCCTCATGACAACTGAGGACACTGATGACTCACAGAGACAAGCCACCACCATCACTCTGCTTGAGGGGACTGGTGCCACCAGACTGAGGGACATCAGGAGGTGAGGACAGCACTGGAGAGGAGGATTAGATATTGCAACTTTTTTTTGCAGCAGTTTTAAGAGCATTACGACTAATAAGTCTTAATGCTTTTAAAACTGCTGCAAAGAAAAGTTGATTTTTCTGTACTAATCTGGATTATAAATGTCAGTATCATTTCAACTGGACTAATAATAAATGTAGTATCTCTTAAGTTAAGATTTTAATAAACTTTTGGCTCTGTATGAATATAATGTGTTCATCTTGGCACATAGCAATATTTTAAGCATAGCATGACAGAAGCTGTCAGAAACCCAAGCTGATTGCCAGGCTCTAGTGGAGCAGAGCGGAGAAAACCTCTCAAGACAGTGGCTTCAAAGACAGGAGAGAACCCTGCACAAACCTTTTCCCCAAACCTCTCCTGCCTGTTGAACTCTTTGAGGATGCACAGGAGAACTGTTACTCTTACAAGAGCTGTAGCTATTCAAGGTGCTCCTGCTGGGAATTTTCAAACAAATTTTTTAAACAGGAATCAAGTATCACCTACTCCCAGCTTGTGCCCACATGGTAGCTGACCCCCATCCTTCTTGGACTGTCAGTTAAGCCCTTCATTTAACCAAACTGACCTTTCCCACAAACTGCTGCAGCTCTGGAAGAGATGTGAGCTGAAATTACAAATGAGGGTGGGATCCTTACACCCAGGCTCACTGTCTTTGGCCCATCTACAATTGGTTCAAGTTTAGAGTCACCTGTGAGAAGGTAATTCTGACCAAAAGACTCCATCTGAGGCTGGAAACACATTTCCAACAAGAGCCACAGCTTGGAAAGGAAGAGAGAAACATTCTTCTCACTCCCATCCTCGTTAGGTTATCCTCAAATATTTTCTGACCAATCTCTGCTCCAACTTTGCAACCTCCCTGTCTATGAAAGGGGCAGACTGAGCATCACTGAAAGCAGCTGAAAAGCCCAAAACTGCCCCTGAAATCATCTTCCAAAACTCACTGCACCATACAGTCAGAGGCAAAGATCACAGTGACATTATCACCTGTGCAAAAAGCCAGGTGATTAAGTAGTAATAGAGACAAAAAAAGCCTGAGGTGATGCTTGTTAGAAGCTGTGGAGACTTGAATGGATATGAATTTTATTGTCAAGCTGACCCAGCAAAGTTACTTAGTTTAAATTTTCCTATGCCAAACTTCAGCTGAAATAAATTTCTACCCAAGAAAAGTGTTCATTAAGCATTTCACTTAGAGATAGGAAAGTGTAGTGTGGGAATATGAAGCTTTTCAACTGCTCAGGCTTTAAAAATATAACAATGTCAGCCTTCTCCACTTTCCATGAGCTGGCTCCTCACTGTTTGGAGAGTACAGTGTTCTTCACTGAGATGGGCTCACTGCAGCCAACCATCTGTTTATTCATAAGACATTATTCTAGAATGGAAAGTGTCACCTGGGTTTCAGTGTATTGTTAAAGATTTTTGAGGGGGTTTCTTCCCATGACTTACAGCCATCTCTACCATATGTATTGGTTTCTAAAGTTTGTCCTGATTTCCCAAGGACAAAGAGAAAACAATTCCTGTCTCTCCTTTTTAAAATGGGTGGAGGGGAATGGGAATATGGGGAAGGAAACGTAGGAGAGGTATCTTTCTTTGTTAGAGGCTAGCCACAGTCAGACTGCAAAGAAATGGAGGCATCCTGCTCATTGCAGAATAATTTTCTGTGGAGCAATCATATTAGTCAAGAAAGATATGAAGACTCAGAGGTTTCTACCTCTTTCCACATATGAAATTTAAAACATAAACTTTAAAAAAACAAAACTTGTAATAAAACTGTGAGATTTGGCCAAAAACTACCCTGGGCCCAACAGATGAATCAGGCTTTGGCAGTTTCCAAGGTCGTTCCCTGTCACAAAAGTACATTGCAACATGAGCAAATAATTTTCAGGCTTCTGGAAATATCTCCTCATCCTTACCACATAACCTAGCAAGAAGTCTCAAATGAAGAGACTCTTTTGGTCAGCAGCTACATCCAAACCTGTGTTATTTGATTAAGCTGAGGGCTGTGAAAAGCAGCCAGCAACACAAACTGTTTGTAGGAAGAGATGATTCACTGGCTTTACTAGCAGCAGCAGAGAGAACTCTGTGTCCCCTTCCCACTGGATGCACTGTCCTCTTGCCTTTACACCCTGCTCATGGCTCCCAGCAGTGTCATCCACAGGGACCAAGGATTGCATGGAAAATTCACTTGCTGTGCAGGGAATACAGCCACATGCCTTCTGCTGACACACTGCACCTCAGGGCCAAATAGGTGGAACCTCACAAGGGCCTGCAGCAGCATCTGGGCAAACACAGATGAAGCAAATGAAGGAAAATAATTTTGCATCTGCCCAGTATCCAGAGCTGGAGCAGATTTCTCAAACTCATCACCTGCCATTCGGGCACAAAAGAAGCAGCCAGATACTCAATGCAGCTGTGCATCCAATGCCAAGAAGGGGCAAAAAGCTGGCCTTTCAAAAGGTGTCTGTTGTCCTCTTGCTAATCTCTCAGTTTGCAGTGCATGTGGGTGTGGTGGTGTTCACAGGGGTCCCAGGGTGAGGGAAGAGATGAGGATCTGACTCCATGTTTCAGAAGGCTTGATTTATTATTTTATGATATATATTATATTAAAATTATATATTAGAACTATACTAAAAGAATAGAAGAAAGGATTTCATCAGAAGGCTAGCAAGGAATAGAAAAGAAGAAGAATGACAACAAAAGCTTGTGTCTGACCAAGAGTCCAAGCCAGCTGACTGTGATTGGCCATTAATTAGAAACAACTACATGAAACCAATCAAAGATGCACCTGTTGCATTCCACAGCAGCAGATAATCATTGTTTATGTTTTCTTCCTGAGGTCTCTCAGCTTCCCAGGAGAAAAAATCCTAAGGAAAGGATTTTTCATAAAACCAATCTGTGACATGTGGTTAAGCAGTGATTCCAATGGGAGCCAGGGACAGCAGCAAAAGGAATTGCGGGATCACCTCCAGCCGTGGAGGCGCATTTGCAGCCCTTCTGTGGAAGCCAGCTTCCTCCCCTGCCTCCACTCCTCTTGTAAATCCATCCTGCCAAGCAGCAGCATCTCCCCTTCCATGGCTTTTCCCTGTGGCCTATGACCGCTCTTGGCACAGCACTCCCTGCTCCAAATGCAGCATCCAAGGGCTGATGTAGCTGCCAAAGCCATGAGAATTGTATCTGGAAATGATGGAGAGAAAATTACTCCTGTGGGGAAAAGACACTGTTAAAAATAAGTTGCTCTATGACCAATGGAGTTAATAAGGTGACCTTTCCTACAGTTCCCTTTCCAATCTCCTCCACCCAGATACTGCAGCTCTTTCCAGCATCTGCTACTAGCTTGGCTGGAGATTTGGGTCCTGTGCTGTGGCTGGCTTGGAGCAGTACCTGAATTGCTTCATTATCCAGGACACAAGTGCTCCTTGGTCCACAGCAGGTATATTGTGCAAAACTCTGCCTCTGGCTTGTGTGGAAGGAGCAGGGAGCAGCAATTATACAGATCTTTCTGCTCTATCCAGCTGCCAGTTTTCACAAAACTGTAAGCAAATTAAAATCTTGCACATCTCTTACTAGATGAAAAGTGTGGTGGAAATCATACTTTTGGGGACATAGTGGGGAAAAAGGAAAGAAATACAGGGGAAAAGTAAATGCAACACTTTTTTCCCCTAGGTAATTAGGTTTAAAAATACTGACAAATGACAATACTATGAACTTTACACACTGACTTAGTACAGGATAACCTGCAGTATCAATTAGGGACACAGTGGAAGTGTGAGGTCATGCTTGCTGCAACCTCTAAAAGATTTTCTGATCTCATTAAAGTCACTTTCAAGCTAATTTTAAGCAAGTGTGAGTGATTGTCAGAAAGGCCAGAGAGGGAAAGGGAGAAAGAGAAAAGAAATGCAGTAATAAAACCTGCCAAGAAATTACATCCCCACCAGAGGTGTAGTGTGACCCCATCAAAAGGCCACTCTGTCCCTCAGGAAATCTGGTTTTTCTGACAATTTTCTGGAGAAGCTGCAGAGAAAAACAATTGTAACTTGCTGCACTGCAAAAGAGTGCAATATCTGGTGATTTCTGAGATTTCTCCATCTCTGTTTTTCTGGGATACTATGGTTTTTTCCTGAAACATTGGACCTTGATCTTTGAAAAGCAACTCTGAAATGCTGAAAGAGGAGATAGCCTAACAAAATCATGTTAGAAAGCTCCACCCTCTGCAGCTGCTGCAGTTACCAGTTTTTGCCATGTCTTTCACTGTGCTGATCCAGGGCACAATCAGAAAAAGCAGAATAAGAATAGGGAAGGGACCTTTAGCACTCTTAGCACGTGGCATCAAGACCTGCAAACTGCCAAGTCCACAGCAGAAATTATTTTCTCTGACAGGCTGACTTTTTGTTTCAAATTCTGATTTTTTTTTTTTCTGATTTCAACATGTATTTGCTCCCGCTAGTGAATTTTTTCCAGTAATTTCATTCATTTTCATTTATGTCACTGTAGTCTGTCTACATGATAGCTGAGAGATGATGAGCCCAGTTTACAGCATCAAAGCTCAATTTGTATTTTTGAATTTTCTCATATCTTGATGAAGAAACCCAGCCATTTTTGAAAATCCAGTAATGCAGAGGAAAAAGGTGACTCTGGTGCCAGCTTATGTCTTCCTGAAGAATCCTTCTTGAGAAAGGTGTACTCCTTCTTGCAGGTTGGGAAACTGAGATGTAAACCTTCCCACTGAGTTGCCAACAATAACAGAAGAAAAGCATCTTTTCAGGAAGAAAGTCTGTTTTCCTCTTTGTTGTCTCTCTCAGAGGTGCATTATTTCCCCATGATGAGCTGCCAGCCAGCTCTCATTTTAATCAGAAAACATAAGCCAGCATAAATGCCTGGATTTTAAACCAGCCTTCCTTTCTCTGACACTTTTCTGTGGGTTGTGTTGAGGCATCAGAGAGCTGAAAAGCTGAGCTGGTGTGGGTTTAGAGGTTTTGTGGCAGTGCTGCTCAGCCAGGGAGGGTTTGCTCCTGAGCTTGGGCAACAGAATATCTCGATGCAGGGGAAGGAAGAGCCTGTGCCAGAAATAGCTGTAAGGCTCCAGCATGTCCCACAGACCACCAGGCAGACACAATCTTCCTCTAAATATCCGAAAATGGTGGGTGAGCAGTTCCTCATGTGCTGCAGATGGGCTGCAGAGAGAGGAACTGCCCAGCCAGCACAGATGGAGGAATGGGAGAGCATGGATGTGTACCAGGAATGTGCGTCACAGAACCCAGTAAATTCTGGTCCCCCACCAGTCCTTCTCCTGCTCAGAGCTATCCTAAAGAGCTTGAAGGTCTCCCTCTGCACAGCCTGAGTCACCATTCTTGTTGTTTAAATAGCCTCAAAACACCAAAATTTCTTAATGAAAAAGGATTGGGAAAGACATATGCCAGATGCCCAGCTTGGTTTTGGTCCAGACTGTCTGGATTTTCTGCAGGGGCTGAACATCAGCCATGAAGATGCAAACAGGGAGTTTCCACAGCTGCCTCTGACAGCTTACCCCTCTCAACCAGGCAAAGGGAGCAGGGCCCACAGGCCGGGGTTTCTGCACAAAACTGGAAGGAAGAGAAGCTGGAAATGGGGAATGATACTGATTAATTACTTGATAAAACCTTCATGGTGTTGGCCAGTGACCAGGTCTTCTTGCCAAGTACCGCAGAAGTAGGCACAGCACTCCATGATATGGTTTAGTGGGTGTGGTGGTGTTCAGTTCAGAAGTTGAACTTGATGGTCTTGAAGGGCTTTCCAGCCTTTATTAATCTGTTATTTATAAATGTATGGCTTTTTTTTTTCCCACAGGTCCTTAGTGTCCTAAGCACCATGTGCATTCAGTCTGGGGCCATTCATGACCTGTGGTACTTGTTAGCAACTTTGTCAGTTCATAGCAAATCTAGCACATAATTGGCATCATGATCATCACTTCCTGTAATCTGAAGGACCTCATAACACCGTAATTAATTTCTTGCAGTGTCCCTTTTGCCATCATGCAAACAATGACAATTTCATCTCCCAGTTTAGGAGAAAAACAGTCTCCCACGCTCATGTCTGCAAGTTTCCTGAGTGACCCATAGAGGTTTGAGAGCACAAGACAAATAAATAAAGCCACAGCTACAGTCCCAGACCAACCAGTCTGAATCACACTTTTCAAAAACTTCTGTCCAGCAAAGCTGTATGTCAGACCACTGTCACTGTATGTGAATACTCAGTCATGGCCTTTGCAATATAATAAAGAAACAGGAGGAGGGAATTGGACTAATTAAAACATCTTGAACCCATCCATTTACAGACACATTGTGTAGGAACTTAAGTTATGAAAAGCCTGACTAAGTTAAGTTATGAAAAGCCTAAGTTATGTTAAGTTATGAAAAGCCTGACTTCTTAGGCATACCCTGAGCTCAGCATTCCGTGGCTCAGCATCCTGCAACACTCTCTGCCACCCCTCCAGAGCTCCTGCAGCAAGGCCAGCTTTCCAAACAGACTTTTTGCACAGGCTGTGACAAGCTACTTCCCAAATTGCATCAGCCTCTCTGAATCCAACCAGCCCTATGAGATGGGTCCTTATCTGGGCCCCACAAAAAGTTTTTTGATTTCCTAAAGTTGTAACCTCACAGCTCCTTTAGCCTGCACAGAGCCAATACCCACAACCAGCTCCTCTTTTGGGAATCATCTGCCAATAGTTTTCAGGTTTTTCCCTAGCAGGCCACACCATTTGCAGCAGAATCCTGCTTGGAAAGAGTCTGATTTTCCCTACCAGATTCTTCTGAGGATAAAATCTGAATCCATCACTGCATAACACAAGTTTGTGGCTAAGATGCTCAAGAGTTTATTCCCCGGACATGAAACCTGACATGAGGTGTGACCATGGGATGCAATGCAAAAGAAACATTCCCTTCCTGATATCTGTGACATCTGAAAACCGAACAACTGAGTCAGCAGCGGCAGCACCCAGACGTCCAGCCTCCTGCTCATCAGCTCTTGCCCTAGCAACTGGTAAACCTTACAAGTACACTTGGAGTGATTTATTTGGTGATTCCACGTTAGGTGCAGGTGTAAATTTTGTTTTCATTCACTCATACACATGAGAGAACTCAGTGATCCTGGATGTCTTTTCCAATCTGAATAATTCTCTGGTCATAAGACAGTCTGCCATAGTTGAGATATGTATAGGGAAGGAGAGATGCTTCTTCCATGTGTCAGCAACAGAAGTAGATACTAAATGCTGTTCTTCACATTTGCAACCCAGAGAAGGGAAAATATTGTGAAAATTTGGGAACAGCAGGTGTTCATCCAGTAGAAGTGTCCAAAAAGTTAGGAGGTGAAACCATGCAGGCTTTGACACAAGGTTATCCTACTCCTGACCTGTGGAGCATTTGCTCTCTGTGCTAGACAGCTTTAAGGTAAAATATGTTCTCCAGGGAAAATACATCACTCTGGATCTGGGATCCTTCCCACCCAACACTTTGTGTCTGGGGTGGAGGTGCCTCTGCCAGTGGTGGATCTCACAGTGCAAAAGGGAATGTGTAGTTCAATTAGAAGCTGATCTCCAAGAGCAGTGTTGACTCAGCCATCCTGGGAATTTAATACATGTTCAGATGCAGACCCTTTGCTGAAGCCCAGATTTGGTCAGATTGCTCAAAACCCACCTATCCTTTCCTGAAAGAGCTGGAAAAAAATTATATGTCTGGTGTGCAGCAGGACACATGTTCCTGTCTGCAATAAAGCCTTTTTGTTCACTCTCTGTTTGTCTTCCCTTTGCCTTTGAAGTGAGAGCTCCAGAATACACACTGAACCTGCTAGCCCAAGGTACTACAAAAACTTCCTTATGGGAAACATAGTAATTACATTAAACAAAAATTTTTAAATGGAAACAATTTTGCATTCCTCTGCAAATACAACCCCAGACCAAGCTCTGGTCAGATAAATTGGATCCTGGTGTTCTGAGCTCCAGGTGTGAAACAGCTGGGGGCAGGAATGCTTCCTAAAATGTGAGAAAAAAAAAGAGAAAAATCATTTCCAGACAGATATGCTGGGAAGAAGGAGCCGAGGGGTTTTAGTATCTGATAAGGGCTGCCTTGCATGGTGCATGGCTGCACAGAGATGTAGCCCCTTCTCCATGACTTCTGCTGCTCTGCTCCTTTCCAATCCACCCACCGAGCTCAGCGCTGTGTCCCCACCTCCCTCTACCCTACTAAATCACCAGCCTGTTGAGCAAAATTCTTGCATGTCCATCTTCCTGTTTCAAATCTGCTATGTGTTTTCTGTCTGCCACCAGGCTTTCTGGCTGGCTAAGCATGTTAGTAAAGCACCAAAACTTCAGAGAAGAGAGAGGGAATGGCAGGAAATGGTCAATTTTCCACTGTCTGGGAAGGCAGGACAGCGGTCTGAGCCCTCTTGGCTGTACAAAAGGGGAGATAAAGGCTGTTGATGACATGGTGGGTGTTGAGGGTGAGGAAGGCAGCTCCAGCCATGCAGAGCTGTGAGTGTCTGTGTCTCTGGCGGCTGAAGTATCTGCAGGATCTAAGGGAGGATCTGGTGTTCACATGTCTGGATGCGCGCGTCTGTGTGGGAGTAGGGTTTGTATATATTATAATGAGAAGCTGCAGATGGAAACAACCCATTTTGGTGTCTAAGGCCTGGTTCACAGCCCATTAAAATCAGCAGGAGTCATTCCACTTACAGTGGTGGGGTTTGGCCCCATCTCTCCTTGCCCTTCCCCAACATGCCTGTGGCCTCAAGGGCTGCTCCTTGCTGCATATCCTCAGTTTAACCCTGTGGGCAGTGGGGCTTCCCATGTTTCCCAGAGTGGTGCCTTTACAGGGGATCTCTGGACATGCTCCCCCTCTGCTGTCACACCCTGCACTTACTGAGAGGCAAGAGCTGCTCATTCATCTCTCCTTGCTCAAGATACCAAGATGCCTCTGTTTGATTTGGTTTAGTAACTTGGCGTCACCAGGGGTTTTTTTTCCATCTTTTGTGTGGCTTTTATCTGAACACACTTCAACATCATCTCCCTCCTCAGAAGCCAGAAGGTGAAGTCAGAAAGGCTCACCATCCTATCACCTTCACCCAGTCTATCACGTTTTCCCCCAGCTCTGCCTGAACCTTGTTTAACCTGTCTGCATCCATTTCTGAAAGGTCTTCATTCTAGGTCTCAGACATCAAAAGCTCATGATCATTTGGTCTGATGGCTGCATTCTGTGCACAGTGATGGTGTTGCTTTCTCTCCTTTGGTTTTGTCAGGTTATTGCTGCACTCCCGTGTATAAAAGAGCCCTTTAAGATCTTATCAATTCCACATTAGTGTGGTAATATCCTGTAAACAAGGCACATCCCTGCCTTTTGTTTCTCAGTAAAATCAAATGATTATGCTCCTGAAGACTTTCGCTGTACGGCATTTTATTTCATGTTTTCCATTTGTAACAGCAGTTTAAAATGTGGATGTTGGAACAGGATCAAGCACAAGGGTATCAGTCATAAAGATGCAGGTTTGTTTCCACTCATCACTCCATCATTTATGCAGCCACAGATTGCAACAGTTTTGTTTGCCACAACATTGAGTTGGAGGTCAAAATTAAGCTGCTTCTGCTTTCTGCACCACAAACCCTCATCAGAAGTATTGCTGTCTGCTCTCCCCCTTGTCCTTCCCGAAATACCACCCCAGCACCATGGCTCTCTGGATGTGTATCACCCAAGTCTTGACCAGGCTGAACAGATCCATTCAGCTTTTCCATCCTGATAGGATCACAGGCTGGAGTGGAATGAGCAGGAAGGGAAGGGCTGAGCCATCGGAGCGGATCGAGGTCTGCCACGTGGGTGCCAGGGACAGTAATGCAATGTTCCACGTGAGCGTGCAGGAGATGTGTTCAGGGATAATGTACTTACACAGATAGGGAATTTTTTTCATTCCAGGATTTTATCAGATCTGGAAAAATGCTGAATGAGTGGGTCGCTGCAGTATCAGTGTATGGCTACACCATGAAGAGGGAACTGTGTTCCTTCTTTAACATCCACTGTAATTGTACAGCCTCTGCAAATAATTAACTGAGTCTAACCAGACTCTTTAGCCTGCGTTGAATGTGTATTATTAGTTCACTCTCTACCTCAAAAATTAATTTTCACTCTCAGACCCATGCCCCTTTATTATAATAGATAATGTGACATTTTATCCCAAATAATTTGGTGGGAATACTAGAACGAAAGGAGTTTCAGCCTGTTTGGGAAGAAGGGAAAGTCAGGGGAGACAAAAACTGCAAGAACATTCAGTCCCCATGCTGCAAGTTATAAGCTGATCACGTATACATTCATGCATACACATGTAGGCGTAGTCAACTCACTACTGCCACATGTTGCGGTCTGGTTTCAGCAGCCAAGGCTTTCCTAGCACTGAACTAGGAGATAAAATTGCATTGCTTGATCCCTGGAACCCCATGCCCAAAACGTGTGCTTGCCCTGTTGAGCTGGGGTGTGGGGGACGTCTTTTGTGAAAAATCTTTTCTTTAGGATTTTTTCTGCTGAAGCTGAGAAGTTTCAGCAACAAATGTAAACAATTATTATCTGCTGCTGTGCAATGCAACAGGTCTACGCGTGATTGGCCCCTCTTGGACGTTTATAATTAATGGCCAATCAAGATGGAGCTATCTCGGACAGAGTCTGAGAGAGCTGCCTTTTGTTTTCATTCTTTCTTTTCTATTCTTAGCTTAGCCTTCTGAGGAAACCTTTCTTTTCTATTTCTTTTTAGTATAGTTATAATGTAATGTATATATATCATAAAATAATAAATCAAGCCTTCTGAACATGGAGTAAACATTGTCATCTCTTCCCTCATCCAGGAACCACTGTGAACACAGGCACACTGGGGCTTTTAGGGGCAGATACAACCATGAACTTTGCTTAATAGTCCTGTAGTCTGCTCCAAACTGGGCCATTCCTCTGGGAGCAGACACACAGCGAGATGTTGAATTTTGCTAACACCTCTCCTCTGTATACCTCAGCATCTCTCAGAGCTCTCACCCCTCCATCCTTTAGCCCACAGCCACCACTAAGTCCCAGGTATGGCAATGCTGCCTGACAAGCTGTTTTCCTCTGTGCTTTTGTGTGACACCAACCCAAGGATGCCCATGAGGCAAGGGTGGCTGGGGCAGAATAGCCAGGGGATGGCAAATGTAGAAGTGGGAAGGCTATACAAGCTGTGGGTGTAGTTCAGCCAACAGAGAGGAAATAAGAATGGAGCTGAAGTTTCCCATTAGTTGGACCCCCAGCAGTCTGTCACCATGGAAAGCTACCTTAATTAAAAGCTCCCAACATAAGCATTTATTCCAGATAATCATGAAACTTAAGACTAAATGGGTGAGTGTCTGGTAAGGCAGCTTCTTGCCAGGTGCAGATTGCTTACTGCAGTGTCTTGTACTCTGAAGCAAATACTGTTTCTGGCCCAGGGCCAGGAACAGCCCTTTGGGCTGAGGGACTCAGGCTCCTGCTTGGACCAACAACATACAAGCATTGGAAAAAGGGGCAAGTGACATTTCTACTTGGAATGAACCTCTCAGGAACTTGTGTCCAGTCCTTTCCAGAGCCTGGAAAAGTGGTTTTTGTAAGTTGCCACTTATACTGAGATAGTGGATGTAGACTCTAAGGCTGGCTTGAGAGCACCCAATTCCTGTGAAGGGTTTGAAGACTTCACACAGTCTCATATGGTCTCAGTATGGACAAAGCAGTGAGAGAATGCAACACAAAACCAACCACAATTGAACTGATGAAGGTTTAAATGAGATTAAATCAACAAGGAAACAAAAGAAGTGTAAGTGCTGTCTTTATTCTGTGAAAATATAAAAGAAGAGCTAATCTGAAAATAAAATCCCCATGCAGAAGAAGCTACAGCAAAAAGGTCTAAGTTACAAACCACTGCTGGGGTTTGCTGTGGGTTTTGCTCAACCCAGCACCAGTGAGAGTCAGAAAAGTGCCTTCTCCAGGATGAATCCTGATAGGACAGGAAGGAAGATCGTGTGTGTAGGGGCACCCCCAGCACTGTACACCACGCTGTACATAGCAGAAGCTGGTCTGCACTGGAACCGTTTCAGCTTTATGTCCATCATCCCCAGGCTGTTTTTGCCATCTCCTACCATGGTGCATTCAGAAATGGTGGTGCAACCCTTCATGGCAGCTTTCAGAGACAGTCCACCTGTGTAGGGAAATAGAAGAAATGCATGGTATGTATCAGGGGATCCAATTCCCGTCATTAATCCCACCCTGGCCAGTGGAGTGCCCATTTCCAACCTAAGAACTGCCCATTCATTACATCCAGTTGGTTCCAAACCCACCAGCACTATCTGTTCCCATCCCGTGAACAAAGCTGAGGAAACAGCAAGGCCATCTTGGTTTACTCGAAATACAAGTAATTTAAGGTTTGTCTTCTTTCTTTCTGCTAAATAAAGATGACTTTTAAAAATTCTAAGCATTTAAATTTAAAAAGTGAAAATGTATTAAGTAGTTCTCTTTCTCATGTTTAAAGATTCTCCTGCCCAAACTTGGCTTCCTAAAGGGCTGTGTAGCAGTACACCAGGTATTCATTGTCTCCTTCTCTCTCTGACCCTCTCATGACATTCAAACTGGACAACTTTCTCTCAGTCAGATTTGATATGGAGTTGAGAAGTCTCAGTGACAAGACAGCCTGAGCCATTTATTAAGAGGAATTATTTCTCAAAGTCTTTATAGTATTTTAGCCAAACCAAGACAGAAACCTACTGACAGGCCCACTGAAACACTGAACATGTCCTTTGCCACCACTGGAGCATTTACGAGAGGAGATCCAAGCAGGTGCTGAGTGCCCAACTCTCCACTCAGATATTCTTGCTCCTGCTGCTTGCTTTTGCTAGTGTTGTTCATGTGTCTCTGCTGTGCAGATTATAGAGGTCTGGAATACTTTGTTGGACAATTTTATCTCAAATACAAATAAAGGCATTCCATTAGCTCCTCACCTTCCTGTGCTCCCCTACACTGCTGCTTTCTCTGCACAGTTTATCACACTGCAGAGGCCTTCCCCATTCACAGTGGCTGATCAATCAAGTTAAGACAAGTTGGGAGGATTTTTTATTTCAGTCATACACTGAATTAATTTTACCACTCTATTTTCATTGCTGTGACTATGAAAATTCTTATTTTCCTTCATGTTGTCTCTGTGAAACATGATCTAATTCAGGGTTTGGACAGCACATTAGTAAAGTCTATAGGAAGGACCTTCAGGCACCACATCATCACCAAGCAATATTATCAAGTCAAAGGAACTTCATCCATAACCATATACAAGATAATTGTTTTTCAGTCTGCTCCTACAGCTGGTTGCTGCCCTTTATTTCCATGGGTTTTTTCCCTGCCTGCAGGAGCACAGGTGTGCCATGGCAGGTGGAAGTCTTTTACCTGCAGCAGGGATGGAAAGGAGAGTGACCAGAAAAATTGCTGTCTACTTTCCTCTCTCTAATTACAGGACCTAAGGTGGGAAAAAGATTTCTGAGGGAGCTGTTCAAAGGCTGGACTTCAAGGCAGGGGACCTGTCCCTGGCTTTCCTCATGCAAAAGCACCACTGCAACTGTGTCTTTTCCCACATGACTGGTGTTACCCCATGGGAAAAGCAATGTTTCTGCAAAGCTCCATTTGATCCTCCACGGAGCTTGCAACTGGCTCAGATCCAGGCTCACCCTCATACATCCTAGCTAGGGCCAGCAGGTTCAGGGGCTTGGTCAGGTTTGTTACACACCCATGTACCAGGTTGCCCCAAGAAACCAGTTCCACTCTTGGTCTCAGTTATGCCATGTTATGAAGAATTCCAGCAATTATCCATGCCTGACTGGGAAGAAGGAAAGGAAAATGACACCTGCCCTTTGATCAGCCTAAAGTTTTCAGTTTTCAGTTTTAAGTTCCTTATATCTTCCCTTTTTTTTTTTTTATTTCACACCTTTAGCCCATTCTTATCTCAGTAGAGCTTTATCTTAGACTAATTTCACCCACTTTACCAAGAAGATGAAAAACAGCCCCAAATGATAGGCAGTTACCTGCATTCATTAACCCAGCAAGGTCAACACATTGGTCTTCAGATCCAGTGCAGTTTACAACTTCATTGCCACACTGAAAGGAGTCCACACTGTAGCAGGCAGGACACTGATATCCATTGGGCACATCATTATCTGGTGGCACTGGAATGAAAGGCAGGGGCTGTAGCTGCTTTCAGTGAGGGAATGAGAGGAATAACACAGGTGATGGCCTCACCATGGGGTGGATCAGACAGAGAGGGGAAGGGCTGCAAGGAAAATAAAGAGTTTACATGACACAGAGGTGGTCCGACAGTCATCACCCATGCAGCAAACCAAGTGGCTCTTTGCTTTCACCTTCCCATAGTTCACAGTGACGGGACCAAGGTTGCAGACGTGGGATGGCAGGCAGGACTTGATGGATGAAGAGATGGCCATCCCCCCTGTCACGAAGCAGAAGGCAATGCCAAGTTTTTCAACACAAAGTAACTTGCTTTCCCTCCCGTTAGTTCATGTACCAACTTCTAGGCAGCTGTCCCAGGGCCTAAGAGGGACCCCTAAGCCCCCTGAGAAGCACCACTGTGAGCCAGGACACTGCAGAGATGAGGATGTGACACGTGCCTCTGACCCAAAGCACAGGCTTGCTTAGCCTGTGTAAAATCTGCAGAGCGCACAGTCCATCCCAGCCACAAGCATCCTGACATGGTCCACCCATCAGCCAAACCCAGAGGGTGTAAAGGGGAGGAGAATGGTTAAACTGAGTCTGCTGAAGTGCTTGGAGGATGAAAGGTGGGTGCAGCAGCAGAAGAAGGCAGGCACTGGAGCTGCCAGCACCAAAGCTGGTAGGATATGAGCCAGACTCCAGTCTAAAAGGTAACAATCACATCACTGAGGCTGGGCCATGCCTCTAACACTACTCAGTGTCCAGCTGTGTTAGGGCTCAGCATCAGCTTTGACTTATCAGCTACAGGGATGTGGTTACTGGTTGACAATATTTTCTCTGAGGACAAGCTGAAAGAGCTGGGGTTGTTCAGCCTGGAGAAGGGCAGGCTCCTCTAGAGACCTCATAGCAACTTCCAGTGCCTAAAGGAGCTACAAGAGAGCTGGACAGGGGCTTTTGACAAGGACATGAACGAATAGGGCTAGAGGGAATGGCATCAGACTAAAAGAAGATTAGATATTAAGATGAAATTCTAGACAATGAGGGTGGTGAGGCACTGGAACAAGTTGCCAGGGGAAGCTGTGTGTGTCTCCCATCTCTGGCAGTGTTTAAGGCCAAGTTGGATGGGGCTCTAAGCAACCTGGTCTACTGGAAGGTCTCCCTGCCCAGAGCAGGGGGTTTGAAACTAGATGATCTTCAAGGTTTCTTCCAACCTAAACTGATTGATGATGATGATGATTACTATGATAAGGTGATAGCTCAGCCCTGGTGGCACTCCAGGATTGCATGGTGTCCCCATCCCAGCTTGAGGACAGGCAGGTTTCTCTCTCCACACATCACCAGTGCATCCCCAGTACTCGGTGTCAGCACCTTAGTGTAAGTCAAGGTTGAATCTCCCAACTTCCTGACTCAACTATTCACCTTCACCAGAATTAAAAGCCAGTGTGTCCCCCCACTATGAGGTTTTGGTCCTTTCCTCCACAACTAAGAACCAAACCCTCGCACTAGAAAACTGCTTCTCAAAATAGAAGAATAAAGAGCTTTTCCTGTCCCAGACTATCCTGATCTCTGGGTCTTCTGTCAGTAAAAGAAAAAGGAACAGGTTATCCAAGGATGGACCGTACAGTCCGTACAGTAACAGAACCAGGGAGAGAAAGGCAAGTCCCTATGCCAGCCCCACTCTGAAAGCCACTCTGGCTTAGAGGATGTCTCACCTATTAGGACTTCATGCAGAATAATGCCACAAGTGTCTTCACCACCAGTGCAGGTTTTCATGGGGCCAGAGCAGCTTTTTCCCATACTGTGACATACCTCACACTGAAGGCAGGTCCCTGGGGAGAGGAGGACACATTCCTGAGCAGCAGCCATAAGGGATCTCACTTCCTCTTTCCCTGATGTTTGATTTCAGCATTGATCAGCACTTTTCACATTTCTCTTCCCTCATGTTTCATTGTGCAATCTGTGCTGGGCTTTTCCAGAGTTGCTGACAACAGCAGCCCTGCAAACCCTTCATCCTGGCAGGCACTCAGGTGTTCCTGGATTCACAGACCCCAGATTTTCTCTTCGTAGAGAATAAGGGCACCTGAGTGGCTGGGGAACAAGAGCTGCCAGCAGGCACTGGCCGTGCTCTGTACAAACTACAGGCTTTCTCTGTAAGCATTATCTCTTTGTTTATTTCTTTGTAGGCATTAGGGGAAACCACTTCACCAGATACCTGCTGGAACACTTTAAGCAGACCAGAATATCAGATATTCTTCAGGAAACACTTAGAAAGGAACAGCATGTTTTTCAACAGAGAGCAAACAGGATCTCTTCCATGACACACACCCACAGAGTCCAGTGTGTAGATGAACAGGCCCAGGGCATGTGTCACCTAAACCCAGGTGCCAACCAAGGCACCTTGCAGTGGCCATGCCATCTGCTGTGACCCAAGTCCTCCAAGAGAGCTGTGCTTTTCTGGAGCAGAGCTGAAGGACAGCTGAGATGACATGATGTCCAAAATGTCACACAGCCCTGGACCTGAGTAAAATAAATGAGCTTGGAGATCGATTCAGCTTTCCAAAGGTCTGGCTGCCTCAGGGCAACCTGAGTCACTCTGGTGTCTGTCCTGGCTGTACCACCAGTGAGCACCACACAAAATCAGACTGTGAACTCACTTTGTTAATGCCAACACCCTCATCTGCACATTGACTCATGGGACCAAAGATCCCCCAAGACCAGTCACCCTCTCCCCTGTGCAGTGCAAATCCCCCAAGATGAGGAGAGTTCGTGGCTCAGATGGCAGCAATTGCCTCACACACTCCATTCCCAGACCTCTTTCATGGCTCACAATCCCACAGGTCCCAGTGAAAAACTCACCTGGGTCCAGGAAAGCCAGGAGGAAGCTGAGTCCAAGGGATACCCTCATGCTGATGGGACGTAAGCACAGGGAGCTGCCAAACCTCACCCAACAAAGCACTGTGTGCCACAAGGGCTTTATAAACTGGGAGGAAAGGGGTGTTTTAGGGAAGTAGAGGTTGGGGAAGTTTTCTGAACATTATATATATACTGCTGGGCACTAACACCAGTGTTTGCTTTTTCTTTTAAAGCACAGGCTTTGCCTTTTTCTTCACATGAGTGATGCTGTTTGGTTTTGCCCTGTTTAGAGCGTGCATCCTGTGGGGTAAGACTGGCATTCCTGGTGATACCAGGTATGTCTCTGGTAAAGACTTTGAGCGATGTTCAGCCTCCACCATCTATATGGACGATGGAGAGGAAACCATTTGAAAAGCCCTGGTGGTCTCACTGTCAGGCCCAAAAAAACAAAGTACAGCAAGGAGCAGCCAGGAAATTCCCCTGTTGAGTTTTTGGTGGTTGGTTTCCCATTTTGTCATTCCTATCATAGAGTCAGGAGCTCTCATGCTTACAGTACAGTGTGAAAGCAGCAGTGCCAAAGCAGTGAACTTCTTCTCCAAGCTAGAGTGCAGCTCCAGTTTGCAAAGTGACTGCCAAAGCACAGCTTGGAGCAGGCTCAGTCAAGGGTTCTGGGGGCTGAATACGTCAGAGCAGCAAAGCCAGTACTCCAGCGTTTGTGTTTTGATATAAAACACTTGGCAGTTGATAAGGAAGTCTCCTATTGTCCTTCCGGGCTTTAAATTAAACCAAGTCAGCATAGAGAAATTACGGATGCAAGACAGCCTGGTCCCAGATCAGGTAAGGTTATAGCAGTTTTCCATGCCCTGGCATCTCATGATGGGCTAATGAGAAGTGGCAGTGACCAACTTGGCACTGGCCCACAGGGTTCCCGCCCCATGGGCAGGTTTTACCAGGATGTGCTGCCTCACTGAAACCACACCCTACCCTGAAGATATCCTCTTGTCCTGCACCGTATTGGACACAGACCCTCCAGGACTTTTTGCATTGACAGACGGGAAGAACTGAAGTGCCCTCATGCTCCTTTCCCATTTGAGAATAACGTCTTCAAAGGACAGCTGTCCTCTGACATTTCCCAATATATTTAGTCCAGTGGGACCACTTTCTTAGCTAAGCCCACAGTGCTGTAAGAATGGGAATCACACTGGGTAAGAGCCTTGGTCCCCCATTGTCCATAAAGATGGTATCACAAGGAAACCAGGGAGAATTATATCTTCACCCAGAAATCTTTTCAGCTCAGAAATGGTCTCATGATGCAGTAGATATGTTAAAATCAAATCAAAGTCCTGACTGCTGCCTGTTCAGGATTAAAATTAATTTCTTATTGGTCTTAAACCTCACAAAGAATAAAATCATGTCCCCACGCAGGGGTACATAGATAGGGGTGATTCTGCCATTTGACTAAATATGGGACTGCAGATACAGATAGGAAGATGAGAAGATGTGACTGCCTCTGGTGGTTTTAATTTCAGGCCCTTTCATTTAAGATGATTAGTCAAGTGCTTGGGGGCTTTCCCTGAGCAATATGAGCACACTAGTCTCACTGAATCATACAGAACTCACCTGTTTCCCACCTCTCAGGGAGGGAGGGTCTGAAGCTGCAGCCTTTTTGTGTGTTTTTTAGGGATGAAACCAAGCACAGCAAGGAGGAGGCACCATCTGCAGCAATAAGAGACCTGGAAAATAACACTTATTAGAGAAGGTGAAAACAAAGGTGATCAGGGTACTCCCAGTCACATCATACAGGTCTACAGGGCTGGATAGGAAAAACTGTCATGGAGGGTTTACATTAGATATTGGGGGAATTTTCAAACAGTGGCAATAGTGAAGCTGATTGCCTGGGAAGGTGTGGATCCTCCATCTTGGGTGGCTTGGAAAAACAGACTAGACCAGTATTTATTAGGGGATTATATCAGTTGATAGGATCCTGCTCCAGGGCTGAGAGATGGATTAGATGCTCTCTCTCAAGATTCCTTCGAAATTAGTTCTTATATTTTAATTTCATGGTGTGCATAAAGTGCCTGCCATCTGCAGTGTGTCCGTGTTTCCAGAAGGAGAGAAGGATGATAACACAGCATTCATATCTTCAGGGAGGTGAGACAGAGGCTGGGGAGGTCAGAGAATCTGTGACACAAGAAAAGTTAAAAATCCAACCCTGAAAATAGCATTGGTAGGAAGGGGAGATGAAAAGGGACAAAATGAAAAGGAAAATCATTCTATGATCAGCAGAAGAAAGACATCCCTCTAGATGCTAGAGCATCTAAAAAAAAAAATGTGAATTTGTCCTGCAGAGTTGTAGCAGAAAATTCCAATGGGTATCATAAAATCAGGAATTATTTAGGTTGGAAAAGACCTTTAAGAACATTGAGTCGAGCCATCAATCCAATAGTGCTAATCTTAATATCCAATAAAAATCTCTCATGGCACAACCTAATGCCATTTTCTCTCATTCCAACAGCCCAAACATAAAGGTATCTCTTCAAAGCATGAAAATAATATATCAGATTTATATCACAGCTGAAGAACCCAGGTCAGAAAGCTCTGAAAAATAAATCAAAGTGACAAAATTGTGACAAAGAAAGTAAAGGCTAGAAGAACTGGGGTTAACAGTTCCTGTAGGAGATACTGAATGAAAGCCTTGCACAGTCCTAATTGGTGTTCAAAGGGAGGATTCCTAAGGGAGAATTACAATGTTGGCTTTAAAAAAGAAGAAGTGAGGTCAGAGCTAAGGATAAACCCTCTGATGGTGAGATCAGCTGGGGCCAAGAGGAGCACCCTCTTCCTGTGATGAAACACTTGAGAAGGAACCAGGAGGAGAGGATGTGCCTGGGTGAAGGGTGAATCCAACAGAGCCCTGGACCCAGGCAAGCACAGAGTGGCTGCCAGCCCTCGTCCCTCACAGTCACTGCAGCACGGTGACAAGGGCTCCCCTAAAGCAGCCCAGAGCCAGCAAAGCCCTTTCTGCAATGGCAGACAAATTGGCGCTCAGGATGAAGCCCTGTACACAAGGCTGGGGTGCTCAGCTGCACCCAAAGGGTCACCCACAGTACTGGCAGCCACAGCAGGGAT
This sequence comes from Ammospiza nelsoni, assembly GCF_027579445.1. NCBI lineage: Eukaryota > Metazoa > Chordata > Aves > Passeriformes > Passerellidae > Ammospiza > Ammospiza nelsoni. The sequence goes on along the minus strand of NC_080669.1, from coordinate 80,725,902 downwards.
GTCACCCCTTACCCACATCACCAGGACATAGATCCTGGAAAAGGCTGCAGGGACCATCACCATGGCCATTCGTAAACACAACGTGTCTCCTTTTCTTCTCTTTAGAAGACAATGCTAACTTCCCCTCCTCACTGGGCTAACATTTGAGCTATGCTAACACAGGGCTGTCTGAGACTCCAACAGCTCTAACACGTCCAGTGAAAGAACATGCCTGAGTAATACCTCCAGTAAATAAGCAGTGTTCCAAAAGCCCAGGCACCGGTTCTGTGGGAGCAGTAGAGCAAAGGTGTCCCCTGACCTCCGTTTAACCATAATGCAAGAAGACAGAACCACAATGTGTTATGACATTGCAATGGTGAAGTCATCCAGCCCATAAAGAAAGCTATAGAAGAAAACTCAAATCAACCCATTTTCTGAGCTGATTCCTAGTTCTCCAGAACAGAGACTGGCAAAAACTGTCTGGTTAACCAGACAAGGAAACAACACAGCAACTCAGAATCACAGAATCACAGAAATTCTAGGTTGGAAGAGACCTTTAAGATCATCGAGTCCAACCCATGTTCTAACACCTCAACTAGATCATGGCACCAAGTGCCACATCCAGTCTTTTTTTAAACTCTTCGAGGGATGGTGACTCTACCACCTCCCTTGGTAGATGATTCCAGTATTTGACCACTCTTTCTGTAAAATACTTCCTCCTTAATTCTAGCCTGTATCTCCCTTGGCGCAGCTTGAGACTGTGTCCTCTTTTTCTGTCTGTTGTTGCCCAGAGAAAGAGACCGACCCCCAGCTCACCACAGCCACCCTTCAGGAAGTTGAAGAGAGTGATAAGGTCATCCCTGAGTCTCCTTTTCTCCAGGCTGAACAACCCCAGCTCCCTCAGTTGTTCTTCATACGGCTTGTGCTCCAAGCTCCTCACCAGCCTCGTTGCTCTCCTTTGGACACTCTCAAGCATCTCAACGTCCCTCCTAAAGTGAGGGGCCCAGAACTGGACGCAATACTCAAGGTGAGGCCTCACCAGTGCCGAGTACAGGGGAAGAATGACCTCCCTGCTCCTGCTGGCCACACTGTTCCTGATACTAGCCAGGATGCCATTGACTTTCTTGGCCACCTGGGCACACTGCTGGCTCATGTTCAGCCGACTGTCAACCAGCACCCCCAGGTCCCTTTCCACCTGAGCACTGTCCAGCCACACTGTCCCCAGCTTATATCATTGCAGGGGTTATTGTGGCTGAAGTGCAGGACTCGGCACTTGGACTTATTGAACTTCATCCCATTAGATTCTGCCCATCCATCCAACCATTCCAAGTCCCTCTGCAAAGCCCTCTGTCCCTCTAACAGATCAACACATGTTCCCAGCTTAGTGTCATCTGCAAATTTGCTAATAAAGGACTCTAAACCCTCATCCATGTCATCAATAAAAATATTAAACAGAACTGGCCCCAGCACAGACCCCTGAGGGACACCACTGGTGACTGGTCACCAGCTGGATGCAGCACCATTCACCACCACTCTCTGGGCCTGGCCATGCAGCCAGTTCTGAACCCAGCAAAGAGTGCTCCTGTCCAAGCCACGGGCTGCCAGCTTGTCTAGGAGTATGCTGTGGGAGACAGTGTCAAAGGCCTTGCTGAAATCCAAGTAAACAACATCTACAGCCTTCCCTGCATCCACCAGGCGGGTTACCTGGTCATAAAAGGTGACCAGGTTGGTCAAACATGACCTACCCCTCCTAAATGCTGGCTGGGTCTGATACCCTGGCCATCTTGTAAATTTTGCGTGATGGCGCTTAATATAAACTGTTCCATTATTTTGCCAGGTACTGAGGTCAGGCTGACTGGTCTATAATTACCAGGATCTTCCTTTGCACCTTTTTTGTGAATGGGTATCACATTGGCCAGCTTCCAGTCATCCGGAACCTCACCAGTGAGCCATGACTGTTGGTAAATGATGGAGAGTGGCTTTGCAAGCTCGTTTGCCAACTCCAACCACTCCCTGCAGTGGTTACTGCATCTGGCCCCAGGCAGGAGTCTCACCATGTGCTCACTGATTATTGCTGAGGAAGTTTTCACATAATCACAAAGTGGTTTGGGTTGAAAGGGGCCTTAAGGACCATCTAGTTCCAACACCCTCTCACCTTCCACTAGACCAGGTCTATTTGACAGTCATTTGTCTCAGCTGCGATTGCACAAATAAATGAACCAGCCAAGGCATAGGTCGGTATAAATCTAATTGCCACTCCTGATATGGAGCTTCCCAATGTATCCCCTCAGCTGTGCTCCCCCCAGTGCTTCACCAGACAACCCTAGGCCAGAAAGAAGGGGATTTTATTGCCTCTCCCCACATATTGCTGATGTGGGGTCAGTGCTTGAACCAGGACCTGGGGAGGGAAGGCTGGTGGCACCCAGAGGATTCAAGGGAGCAGAGTCACACCCATGGCTCATGGGAGTCAGAGAATCAAGAGTTTGTCAGGAAGGAAATTATTGTGTATCTGGAAGAGCAGCATTCCTGTAATAGAGTGCCAGTTTTCACATATTACTTTCCCATGAGGACCTTACATGGCATGGTGCCAGTGCCAGGTCCCAGGTGGCTGCACTGAGCCCTCTCCTTGTACCTCTCCCCAAAGTGGGGCTCCTTCCCTCTTCCAGCCAGTGCTGGATCTGCCTTTCTTAAAAATACCCTTTAGGGTTCACTTTCCAGTCAGCCAGCTCAGTCCTTCAAGGTGAGAGCTCCTGTTGGCAAAGAATTTGTGAACCAGGGAAGACAAGAAGAAGGCTAGAAATAATATGAATGTAATAACATAAAACTGCTTCCTAAATGTTTTCTTCTGTGGCTAAAATTATGGCAGTTAACATGTTATTGCACCTGTGCAGCAACATTCCTGAGAAAATACACAGAATCAAATTGCTGAACACTATCAAATCATGAAACTTCCTCTTTCAAGGGATCAAGACATTTAAAGGAGTGCAAGGGACATTTTATTTTACCTTTGACACTATGCCATTTATGCCATTAACATTGATGAATTGTTGGCACCCTGACCAGCAGTAACCTTTTCAGCTGGAATAATCACCAGGGAATCCAACTGTTTTCAAATATCCTGAAGGAAAATAAACTTGCACGCACGTTAGTGTGTTCAATGAACTTCCTGTTCCAGCATGAGTCATCAGCAATGTCATCTTTGAGCATTCAAGAAAACAGCACCTGTTTAATCCATTGGTGGATGATGTAGAAAGTACATCCTGATTAGATATTCAGACCTCTTATTAGACATTCATATTTCAACGTCCTCTTTGGTGAACTTCTCCAGTGTGCAACTTTACCAGAAGCAGAGTTCATTCACTGAGAGAGTTCCAGGCTGGCAGCTGAGGCAGACCAGTTTACCAGTTCTAACTGGTACATCAAGCCAATGTTAATGCTGCATGGTCTGGTATCAAAAACCCAATGAATACATAAGATGAACTCTTTTAATACAATACTAATATCCACACATTTTATTTTTTTTTCATGGGACTGGTTCAGAATCTCAAAATGGAATGGAAAGTCAGCATTTCAGGAATTATGTCTAAGTGGCCTCTCAAGTAACCTGGATCTGCTCTTGTCCCTTGAAAAAGTGGCCTGACCCCAAGCCACTGGCAACTTGATTTAAGGTGTTTAGATGGCTTTGTTTTTTTCCTGCTTTATGCACAAAAAGTCTCCCATATAGCTGGAGCTGATGATGAAGGTCCCAGGTCCTGGGAAGGCAACAGACAAGTGGCAGCCTCCTACATCCCACTGGAATTTGTGAAGGAATTAGTGAGAACAATGGGAACCTATACATTTCTTTTAAAAGCCCAGTTTTGCGGGGGGAAAAAGGAGCCAGCCAAAGACAACCTGGTGATGAGGCATTGATACACTGCAGGTGCTAAGCTGTTCTGGGGGATTTTGGAGGACAAAGATTCATTCAGCCACTCATCTACTCCTTCCCTCTGGCTATCCACTGCACCCATCTGCACACCTCTGGCATGGAAACCCTCCTTAAAACAGACTACATTATTGGAAACAGGAGATGTGAATTGGCCAAGGCATTAATTTTTGCCCTGGACTGCATTTTTTTCTGAAAAAAAGATCACTCTATCAGTTTTCCACCTTCTCTTTGTCTTCAGTCAATTACTAACCAAGTCGCACCAATAGGAAAAAAGATTTTATCATGAAAAGCAGGAGTCACAAGTGAGTAAAACCTGCCTTGGAAATGGACAGATGAAGCCAAATCAAGAAAAATAAAAGTAAATTGTTACCACTAGGCTTGAGACAAAAGGCTATGCTGTGGCTCCAAATTCTGCACATGGTGGGAAATATTTGGAAGCAGGCATTTCTTTGAACATTTACACAGATGCAGACTGTCTGTTTTACACTGGAGATCTTTGAAGTGTGAAGAGCCAGACAACCTCATTTACCACTTTTTCTTAAGCTGAAGTGATCTGGAACTGGCTGAACCCTCCTTACAATTTCTGGCATTCCATCTTTCACTAGTGTCATGTTACCCCATCGATGCCATCCTGTTCTGTTGCAGGGCTTTTCCTGAGTCTGGTGAAGTCATCCAGCTATAGAAGAAGACTCAAATTCACCCCTTTTCTGAGCTGATTCCTAGTTCTCCAGAACAGAGAGAACTAGCATGATGCACACATCATCCCCAGTGAGCCCAGGTGTTATGTGCTTTTAGCATCAGTTTCTGTCTCCTCTTGCCTGGCCTTTTTTGTGAAGCATCACACATTGCATAAGGAAGAACTTGGAAACTCATGCCCTGCAGCTCAAGGAGACATGATCCCAGCTTTCCAAGTGATGCTCATCTTTCCCATCCCTTTCCAGTCCAACATTATTCATTGATTGATATTCATCAAAAATAAAGGTATTCCCAAATGAGCATGACAACACTAAGAAGATCATGTTAGCTTAAAGCCTGCATTGGTCTGGGCTCTTTTGAATCATCAGTTACTTTCATAAAGCAAAATCTATTGTTGGATTTGTCTAGTTATTCTTTCATTTTCTCACACATTCATGAGGAAATGCATCCATTGTTCTGGGTAAGGCAAGCCTCCAGGCAAAACAACTGTTTGGCAAGTTGTAGTACTGTGGACGTTCCAAACTGAAATAGAGTAGGTTTAGATAAGATATTACCAAAAAATAATATCTTTGCTGTGAGGGTAGTGAAGCAGTGGAACAGGTTGTCCAGAGGAGCTGTGGAAACCCATGTGCAAGAATTCAGGACTAGACTGGAAGAAGCTCTGAGCAACATGGTTTAATGAAGGGTATTGCTGCCCATGGCAGAGGAGTTGGAACAAGATGATCTCTAAGGTCCCTTCAACCCAAACAATTCTGTGATTCTGCATCCAAATATTACAGCAAACATCAGATAAATATCCAGAAGCAGCAAACAGTGAATGACGGGGGTAGAGATCCAAGCAAAACTCCAGAGCACCCAGCATGGAGGTGCCTAGGGTAGCCCAGCACCAGCTGGAAGAGCTCGTGGCACAGCACCATGTGGAGACATGGGTTCAGGTCCTGTGAGCAGGCTGGGTATGGGGTGCCATGCTGGCCTCCAGCATCCAGAGCTAAAGGAGCTGTCCAGTGTGGCACGGAGGTGCTCACACAGCTGCCTCCCACCTGGTTTCACCAGTGATGGGAGAGCTCTGAAACCAGTGTCAGATGCTGTTTGCCTGTGTCCAGAGCTGTGTGTGCCACAAGACAAATGACCTTGGTTTTGCACAGGTTGGAAAGAAGAAGGTAGAAAGCACCAAGCCACCTGAATGGCCTTGCAAGCGACAATCAGACTTTTCCATGACTTGTGCCTGTGATCAGTTTAGGCCCTCACATTACAGGAAAGACACTGAGGTGCTAGAGTATGTCCAGAGAAGGCAGCAGAGAAGGGCAGGATGTGGAGCTCAGGTTTGATGAGGAGCAACTGAGGGAGCTGGGGTTGTTTAGTCTGGAGACAAGGAGGCTCAGGGGGACCTTTTCCATCTCTTCAACTTCCTGACAGGAAGGTGTTGCCAGGCTGGGTCAATCTCGTCTCTCAAGCAACAAGTGATAGGACAAGGAGAAATTGCCTCAAGTCATTGCCTGAATCATGGCATCCCACCCCAGGAGGGGTTTAGATTAGACACAGGGAAAAGTTTTTTCACTGAAAAGCATTGTAAAGCCCTAAACAGGCTGCCCAGGGAAATGGTGGAGTCATCATACCACAGGTGTTCAAAAATCGTGTGTATGTGGCACCTGAGGGCATGGTTTGGTGATGAATGTGTGGTGGTGGTGGGTTGAAAATTGGAGTCATGATCCTGCAGGTCCCTTCCAACCTTAACCATTCTTTCTGTGGTTCTGTGTCATGCTTTTACCTACTCATACCAAAAGGATATGGACCAGGATTTCTCACTCACTAACAAACATCTTGGTTGTGGGGATAAAAGACATTCTGGCAAGGAAGTGTCTCCAGGATAATGTATGATAATGAATACATTTTCACAGATAGGCCTTCACTCTCCTATAACAACCAAAGAGTCACTGGTTTCAGCAAGTCAGGAGATCAGGCTGCAGATACCCTGGCTATATGAAATTAAAATTTTACAACAGGAATATCCCTAATAAAAAGCTTCTTGACTTATCAGTGACATATATGCAAACAAAATCCACCCCCAAATGTGGTCTGTAATCGGTCTGCCCTGTTTTTTCAAGCCTGGGATGTTACAAATGTACCTGATAGGGATGATATACTGACAAAGGGCTGGTGTTTCTGTGTCTTTTAGGCCCCAAGCAATCATCTGGGAAACCACAAGATTTTAATGAGCCTGCCCCAGAGACATTAGGTTTTATGGAAACAGATTAAAAGAATTTAACATAACAACTTTTTTTTTCTTAATGAGAAAAAAAAAAAGCCACATAGATAAGACATGGGAAATTCCAGCCCCAGTGATATGAAATGTATGGAAATGATAATCAGATGGATACAGAATGAAAATGAAAACAAATGTGAAAGGAGAAAGGCAGGTATTTAGAACAGGGATTATAAGATTATTAAAAGACTAGGGCATATATACATATATATATATGCAATGCAATATTTTTCAAGAAATTTTTTGTCATCTTTATGTTTTAACTTTTGCATGAACATAGAGGGAAAGGCTAAGGAGTACAGCTTTGTTCCAAATCTCTATTTGTCTTAAGGAGGACTTGAAAATGTCTGTATCTTAATATGAGGAATGCCAAAATTACATTCACTGGTTCACAGAAAACCTCATTAATGAGGGTCACCTCCCTTTAGATTGCAGGACAACAAAGGTTTCAAATAAAGATGAAAATTAAGGTGAAGCTGGGAAAGGCACACTCTTCTTACACACTCCCATATCCCAAGACCAGAGAAATAAAGGAAGCATAGACTGCACAGCCCACCACTGGGACCTGGACTTCCAAACCCTGTCAGTTTTGTGGGTGAAGATCAGTTTTGAGGCACAAAGTGTTGAAGACAGAATGGGACCCCAAGCAGAGTCATTGATGTAGTGCTCAAATTTGCTGAATGTTGCCTTCAAAAGCTCATGTGAAGCTGCTCCTAGGGATCTGCTGCAGCTCCTGTGTCAGGCCTCACAGCCACACAGGGATTTTTCAGACACTGTGAAGCATTTAAAATGCTGCCTAAATGCATTTGGTTGCCCAAACTGCAGTGTTAGCCTGCAAGTTCAATCCCACCTGAGGAGGTGAGGGATTGCATTACCCCTACAATTTTCCCTATATCAGATGATCCAAAGCTATAAAACCCACAGATTAATGACACACTCTGAAAGTGCTTTGCTTGACACAGTCCCTAGGGAAATTTAACTGCAACAGACCCAGTTATGCCAGCACTGTGTGTATGCATAGAAAGAGGCAGCACCAGGTCCTAAACCCCTCAGTGAAGAGGTCTAAGCTCAGGTGTGGTGCTGCATCCCCCTGCCCTTCCTTGGCCCCACTGCAGCTGAGGAATCCTCACTGGCCACAGCAGCTGGGCTCAGCCCTTCTTGTGCTTATTAGAGACAGGCTGCTCCCAGGAGCTGCTGCGGTCTAACAAGCTCCTGTTTTCTTTATGAACAGCCTTGGAAATTATATTTCTTCCCTGAGCTGCAGAAGCATCCCTCTTCTCACACTTCCAAAGAAAGCGCAGACCCAGACTGTGGCTGGGATGAAACATTCTTATCACTAAAACCCACCACCTTGTGACCCTGTAAGAAATGATCCAAAATGAGGCCTTTGGAGCTCTCCTGAGCCCCAGCAGGCTGTGACCAGCAATCGCCCTCTGAGTGGCGCCTCTCAGAGCCAACTCTCATGTTTGCTGTGCTCAGAGAATCACTGGATGACAACGAATCCTAGGCCAACACCCCTACTCTACTCCTTGGGGCCAAACCCTTGGACCACTGGGGAGGTGCAAAGACATCCAAAGTGAGTATTTCCCTACCTTAGAGGGGAATCTTTGTCAGTGTGCATGCACATGTGCATATGTTGGGGTAAATCTCAGAGAAATGCTGCTTTCTTAGATGTTTAAGTATCTTAGATATCTAAGTTAGGCCTGTAAGTAAGGTAAAGTCATAAGTTGTAAGCTAAGTTAAATGCTGCTTAGTGTTTGTTCTTTTGATAAAACGCTAAGTTTAACTTCAAAGTTATAAATTAGGTTAAACACTGTTAAGAGTCATTCCTCTGTTAAATTGCTACGGTTAAATTATAAGTTAAGTTTAAGGTCTAAATTAAGGTTAAGTTATAAGTTAAGCCAAAGTACTATTGCATGCTGTTGGGATTTTAGGCCATATTCCTTTTTATCCTTGCTGTCACTCTCCTTTTTTCTCACACACACACATATGGATAGTTCTCAGCTCATTTCTGTTTTGATTGGCTGGATTTTGTTTGATTTTGTTGTTGCTTGTTTTTCCTTGGTGTGCCTCAACTGTCCAGTGAATAGTAGAGTGAATCTTGCCAATGAACTTTGTCATGCTGTTGCCTAACAATAAATCTGTTTTTTACTGATACCCATGCTGGTGATTCTTTAAGTGATTTCAAACACTCATGTGTAACAACAAATGAGCTAAGTGAGCTCCTCATGGTCTCTTGGACAGCATAAATACCCTTCCAAAAGTAACCCTGCAAAGTACCTGCTGCTTGTACTTGCATCACTCATTCCCCATGACAATTCCACCATGGTGACATCCCCGTGTGGCAAGGTTGTAGACAGTCAGAAATATCACCAACTCTGAAAGCAACGTGCAGGTCAGTCAAGACACAGCATCCTGTGGGGGCAGCTCCAGCTACTCTGATCTCTTGTTATAGCCCCCGTTGCTAAGGGAATAGCTTTTGTGCTTCACGTGGGTTTGCAGCCATCAAGATCTGCAATTTATGAGGCAGAAAATCACTGTGGAATACACGTCTCGACCTGCCTTTTGTCTGTGCCAAGGAATAGATTTTTTCCCTGCCATGCTGGCCTGTCAGAGAAAAATATTTCTTTGGTGTGGAGCTGGGGAAGCAGAAAACTATTGCCCTCTTCCTATGCATCCCAGGGGCTCCTAGTGCCAGAAAAAGAAGATGCAGCCATGTGAAGCAAAACTGTGGTGCAACTTAAGTTTACCCTGCTGACAGAAATGTATTCCAAGGATTAGCTCTGATCTGGCAGGCTTTGTTTTGGATCAGACCCAGCACAGAGCGTACTGTGCTGTCTCTAGGTCAAATCAGGTGTCATTTGACTGCACTAAGCCCTTATAGTATCTCACCATGGCAGTTAAACCAAGATCACATCTTCCTTCTCCGGTATTGTCTGTTCTATGTGTCCTTCTCCTGTTTCCTCCTCCTTCTCCCTGGTGCTACTGCTCTTTGCTCCCCTGGAAAGGCAGTTCATGGAGCAGATCTGACAGCCATCCAGCAATGAAAAGGGAAATGTGTTCAGGCCATGCTGGCAGGGACAGAGAGAACAAGGTTGTATCTGTCCACATTTAGCTTGGCTGCCATAGACAGGGAACCACACACAAACTTTGTGCATGTGCTTAGTCAGGCACACATAAAAACATTTCTGTTGCCTAAAGTCTGTTTTACGAATCTTGGCTAATTGAATTTAAATTTATTCAGAACTCAAACCCTGTTTTGATTCAAATCTGTGTTGTAACATGACCCAGAAGCACACAGACCTGGTACAGAGGGTTAGGGAAGCACACCCCCCTTCTTCAGTCACACAGTCCCTGACATTTTTGCTGGGACTTTTTGCAGAATCTCATGTTCAGGTCCAGGGATGTGAGCCCACTTCCATCATGGACTGAAAAACCCAGTGAACCTCCTGCAAAGGAAGCTAAAAAATTAATTCCTCATCACATGGGGCTGAACTGACATCACTCAATGCTTGGAAACTGATGCCACAGGTCTCCTATGACATCCCCATTCCAGGAATGATCTGGTGGCTCCGATTTCTTAGACCTTCCTTTGCCTCAGGCTGTCCAGATTCTGGCTTGCTAGAGATTCAAAGCTAAGAGCATGACACTTAAGCTTGCCACCAACAATACCATGTGCCTGTAACATAGGATCCCCTACTGCGCTGGGCTGACATACCAAAAGGGAAAATGTTCTTTCCTCTCACTTTGCTCTGCACTATGGGCCCATCGTGTCATGGTCAAAGAAAACATGTTCCTCTTATGGACTGCAGACAGAGATTCCATGAGAGGGATGAAAAAATCTGCCTAAACCAAAGCCAGGATTAAACCAGGGTAATCCTGGACCATAGGCAAGTGCCAGCTTATGCAAAATGCCTTTGGCCTCAAAGGAAATGGCTGCCTAATGAATATCAGCAGAATTAGCATGTGCATGATTTCTATGTGGTCTCTGCCAAGGTTATAGTCAGCAAGAGCAGACTTTGCCAAGAGCAGCCTGCTGGCAAGGCCCCATATTTTCCTCTGCCTTGAAGCAAATCTCCCCTCATTTCAGGTATTCTCCTCCACCTGTGGTCTGCTCCTGCCAGCTCAAAAGTCCCCACCCATGGGGCACATTAATCCTTTCAGAGTCAGCCTCTGCATCCACTAGGAAAAAGAGCTGAGTCCCTTATGCAATATCTAATCAGCACTCTAAGACAGAGATGGTTTTTGTCCCCATTTCAGCCTGCAGCATGGATGCAAGACACAACTAGCTCAGAGCTTTAACAAGACATCACCAAGATGAATCATTACTACTAAGTTATGTGATTACTTAAAATCTGTATACATAACTGGATTAAATGAGTCCTCTCTCCTGTCTTCTTTCTCCTTTGTCCAATCTCCCCAATTATCTTCATCTACTGAAGCCAAGATCCTCTCAATACCTCCAGCTTGCCAGGGAGAGCTGCCCCAGCTTGCTATTTGAATTATAACACACCCTCTAGAAAAGTCTCTGGCTCAGAACTCACTTAAGTGAGAATATCCCTTAAGTGCATAACAAGAAAAGCACAGTTGGGTGAGTAATTGATTCCTTTCAGATTGAAATGGAAAAATCTTGTTGGGTCCTACTCTCAGTTTTCTGCTTCTGTACTTGCTCAGAGTGCAGCAGGTCTGTTTTCAGGGATTAGAGATGAAGTGAAGGCTCTGGGCTAGCTTCCCTGCCGGCTCAGGGACACCACCTGGGATTCACAGGCAGCTGTTCCTTTACTGTTAAAAGAGAGTTGGGAGAGGGAATCCCAGGGCTGCACAGGTGGAAAGGACATTGGGGGCTGGAACTAAATGATTCTTAAAGTCTTCTTCAATCAAAAAAATTCCATGATTCTATGATGGGAGAGAGACTTTTTATAAAATCATGTAGTGCAGGAAAATTGGGACTGGTTTCAAACTGAAAGAGGGCAGCTCTAGATCAGATATTTGGAGAAAAATCTTTATTGTGAGGGAGGTGAGACACTGGCACAAGTTGGTCAGGGAAGTTGTGGATATCCCATTCCTCAAGTGTTTAAGGCCATGTTGGATGGGGCTCCGAGCAACCTGGTCTAGTGGAAGACACCACTGCCCACAGTAGGGGGATTGGACCAAGACAATCTTTAGCACCCCTTCCAACCCAAACCATTCTATGATTCTGTGATTCTTCTTCTTCTTGGGGCCTTCTCTGAAGGGCTGCTTTGCAGTGGGGTGATGTTCAGACACTCAAAATTTAACTGTAAAATGTAAGATTGAGATTACCCCAAAGACAGAGCACAATTTTTGGAAAAGACACTTGGAGGAAGACCACCAGGAGCCAGGTGCCTCCCAGGGGAGGAAACAGAAGGATCTCAGCATCGAAAGGAAGTTGAGATTTCTAGATTTTTATACAGGACAGGAGCTGTAGTGATGCAATTTTTCACAACAAAGATAGGTGGAAGTAAGCTGCATCCCTCTGTGCCTCCATGCAAGGATGGCCACCTGATATGGAGCAGATGTTTCCTGTCCTGCCTTGACCTATCTGGATCTCTGACAGGATCCTGAAGGATCTCTGACAAATTTTTTGCTAGGTGCACATGCAGCACCTGCCACGGAGGAACCTGGAGGGCAGCAAACTTGTCAATCTGCTAAGGAGACAATAAATTTGGCAGATACAATCTCAAAGGATACAGAGAAAGAAGCTTCTGCCAGGGCAGGGACTTCTTGAGCAAAACCAACCAATCTGTGCTTGTTTCATGTGTGGGGAGGAAAGGCTGTGCAAGAACAACAACAGGAGCAAGTGTCAGCTTAGCCATAAACCAGAGAGGCCTTCTTGTCCCTCTGACATGCCTATCTCCAGCTATCCTAGCAATATGTCTGTTTTTCCTTTGGAGATGGCATGTTTGAATACTGGACACAGATGGACACAGGATGTAAATGGTGTCAGCTCTGGATGCACAGTGAACACCAACCACCACGTTGCAAGAGTTCTGTGCTCACAGCACTGCTGCCCTCCCACCAGTGGTGGCAAATAGAATGCCTTCCTTTTTCCCCTTTTTAGGAGAGACAGCAAGTGCACAGAAACAAAAGTCCATGGTCCCTATAATACTTTTTGACAAGGTTTGAGGAAAACATGAGGTTTGTTAAGGGTTTTGCAGAAAGAATTGTGGCACCCCTCACGGCACCACCCTCAATGTAATCCTTCATGACATCACCCTTCTAGAAGAACAACCCAAGGTGTCTTTCCATATGTTCAGGCTGGTGCAGCTGAAAGTGGGAAATTGGCTCAGGACTTCCTGAGGCAAGGGAGGAGGACTTTTCCCCAAACATTGATTTTCAATGGATTTCCATCTCTGTTTCTTAATGTGCTTTTTGTGCACTCTTGATTCCCACCAGTTATTCACCCCAGGGCAATCACTTGAGTGTTGCCACTCTATTAAATGTGAATTGAATTAGACAGGAGATAATTATCTATGTTGGAACTTTCCCAGGGTATCAGAGCTGAGATCCTCAGCAATATCTGATGAGATATTTACAGACCACAAGCAATGCAGTCATTATTTAAAATTATGGTGTTTCCCACACTGCTTCTTAGTATGTTTTTGGGACACCGGGCTTAGAGCAAGTCAGAGAAAGGAGTTAAATCACACCTCTCTATCACAAAGCAATAGAATTTTCCTTTGAGATCTCTTTGAGTGCAGATCTGCTGCTAGAGCTTTTTTATTCTCAGGTGGCTGGAAAACAGTCCTTTGACATGAGCCATGTTTTGTTGTGCAAACTGAACACTGACTGAGTCCATGGGAAGGGTCCATCATCAGTGCAGATACTGATGATGGATATTCCTCCCCTACCCTGACCTGTGATATCTTACCTTATTCATAGAATCACAGAATATTCTGAGTTGGAAGGCACCCACAAGGATCACCAAGTCCAACTCCCTTTGTTAACGCCAGAGTGATTATGAGCCAACAATGTGCTCCCAATGCAAACTGGGCAAACCACATGCTGGTTTATGTCAGGACTTTTGTGGCGTGCAGAGCAAGGGAGTTACAATCTCCACTGCTGGGTCTCCAGTTCAACAGGGCCACCAAGAAACTGGAGAAAGAGCAGATACAAACCAAGACCAGGAAACAGAATCCAGGGAGCTGGAATTAGTCTGGTGAAGAGTCTGAAGGGGAAATCTGCAACAAATACTTGAACTAGAGTGGTGGAGCTGTTCCCCGCAGGCACAGCTGATATAAGAAGGAGTAACAAAATGAACTCTGGGAGATCCACAGTGGACTTGAGGAAAAGCTTTTTAGCTGGCGTTGCAAAAGCATAACTAGAGGTCCAGCGCTGGATGTGAAAATAGCCAATGGCCTATATATCAAATCACATGCAAAAGAGCAAGTGGGATTCACAAATCGTGTGATTTATTGAATGCAACATGTCAGGGTTTTTGGTCTGCTGGTGATAATGCAGAGCAATTACACATAACACCTGCAATACAATTACAATCACAAGCTTAATATTCCATGTCAACACTCACACAGCTGAGGACACGGGGCTTACCAAAAGGTGTCCACTCCAGGGAGGATGAAGAGAACAAACCTGTCAACCTATCCCTGCAATTTCATGTCCAGTTCTGATCCTCTGGTTAGATGCAGCACTGGGTATTTTTTATACCTTGTTAACCATTATTGTGCAAAGGGCTGTGGTTGGGACTGTGGTCAAATCTTCCATTCTTTGTGGGCATGTTGTATAGAATATTTCTTGATAGGAGATGTACTTGACATTTATGGGTAAAGGGCAGAAGAACAAGACCATACAGTGTATGCCTCACTCCATGATCCCATGCACCAATGCCACAGCAACACAAAGGCCTCCATCTGCTTTCCATGTTTCCACCTGTGTGTTCCATGGCACACTGAACTTTACATTTTCTACACTATTTTACACTTACAACAGATGGGATGTATCGATTTCTCGAGGTCAGAATCGAAGGCACTTGACATGGTAGCTCATGTTCAGACTCAGGTGTTTATTATTTCTTATCAGCAAAACAGTCTCATGAATGTGAGTTCTGCAGCCTTTCATTAGCAAGGCGCAAAATGGCTAACTATCTCTTGTTACAAGGTCTTAAAACTAAACTATCTAATTAAGAAAAGACAGATTATTTTCCCTTTTAACTCAATAACTGATCCCTTGAAGCCCGCAATGTGGACTTTTCTGTTTAATTACAAAACATCGCCCAAACCCATGAAGAAGAAGAAAGAAGAAGGTGAAGAAGAAGGAAAAAGAAGGTGAAGAAGGAAAAAGAAAGTGAAGAAGAAGGAAAAAGAAGGTAAAGAAGAACATTTTGCCTCCACCTTAAAACTTCCATCTTGCTTCATATTTATTTCTATATTCTAAACCTCCAAACTCCAAGTTTTCCACCCTGTGATATTACACACTTCTAACCAACTACACGCCCATAATCCCAGTGCTATCAATTAATTTTGGAAGCCTGTTCCACAGCCTCTAGGTCAAATGCAGTGTTCTCTTGTGGGTCTGTGCCTTTAAGCACAGAAAATTTAAAATTCTCAGTATCTTAGATTCCAACAGGGATGGAGGACCAGCCCTGGGTCTGGTCACCAGAGTTATCTCCATCCTCAGAACACAGGTAAATCAATGCATGTAAAGTGGCCAGCCTTGTAAAGTGTTGGGGATAGCCCAGCTATTCTGAGCAGGAGATTGAAGTGCAGACCTCTGAAGATGTCTTCAGACAAAGCTTCTGGGGTTCAGTCTTCCCATCAGCTTTGCCAGCTTTTTGTGTGGGTGCAGAGAGGTACAGTGAGTTGTTTTAGTTGAAAAATAAGTCAGAAAATTATGGTCTGTTTCAGGTAGATACATTCTAGATGTTCCAATGCCAGCCTGAGAGCTGTGATGAGTGGTCAGCAGCAGAGTCTCTGAGCTGCCACCACTACCAACAAAATGTGTACAGGACCATTGGTAATCTAGAATAGTCTCTGCTTCATAGTAATTTGTATTTTGGGATTGACACACCTGCTGGCTTGTTGACTGAGGTGGATTCACGCCCATGTTGCACATGAACGAAAGATTACAGCCCACAAAACCCAGGTCAGGGACCAGTTGCAGCCAAACCATCCTTGACTTACTGGTTGTCAGACCCAGTTCAGAATGTAATGAGCCTCATGTGCAAGCGCATATAGGAGAACAAAAGTCCTGCCTCACCTTATGATAACAATTCAGTGTAAGTAATTTCACAGGCAACGGACCTCCTAATCAAGTCAGTTATGAAAGAGCTCATTTGTGGGGAGAGGAGGCAAGATTTGAATCTGAACAGAACTTCACAGTTAGTTTTGGTATAAAAGAAAGATAAATACTGAAATGTGCATTTGTTTCCATGAGGAACAACTGAAGGCTGCATAGCTTGTCTAAGAAAAGCATGACAGGACAGGTAGAGAAAGGGGTCCTGGGCTGGCTATGTGGAGCACAGTAAGAGAGGTGATGCAGGCCAGCTGTGGGATGATTAGTACAAAATGTACTTTTCCCTTATTTGTCTCTTCTGCTAACACACTAAGCTCTTCTGGTTCGTTTGCTGTCATATACAAATTCTTTGTTTAGTTTTGTTTAGCTTGACTGACATTGCAGTTCTTGAGAATCAGTGGGTGTGATAATGCTCTCTCCTGCTCATGATAGTGCAGTACTTCAGGAAACAGGATTAGAACCTGTACATCACTGACCTGCATCAATCACAATGGCAGGTAATGGAGAGGGCATTTCCAGGGGGAAAAAGCTTTTCCAGGAAAGGTCTTTGCAGTACAATAATAGTGGGAAGAGCCTCAGAGTTCCCCTATGAAGTCTATGCTGTAGATCTTACAGTGGCTGTGACCTCCAGTGACACTGGCTCCATCTGGAATATCAGCAAGGTACAAAATGTGTGTTTCTGGACTCACACTTTCCTCAGCCTAAGTCAGTTTCTCTTCTTTTTCCCTTCTTTTGAATAATAGCATTGATTAACTCAGGAGTAGTGGATAATTTTTAAGTGCTGTGCATTCATGGTGAATTAACTGGTTACAAATATCTATACAGATGGGACAGACTGAGAACACACAATCATTGCAACTCCCCACAATTTCCTAAGCTGCAATATCTTGGTTGCTTCTGTTAACATACACATCATCGAGAGTGAACCAAGAGGGAAAGGAGAATCAGCAATCCTGAATTTTCATCACGTCCCACATCTGCTACCAGACCAAAAGCATAAGCCAACAACAGCAAAGCTGCACCATGCAGTTTTAATAACGGCTCCAGAAATATTTCTCCAAGCTGGACTCCCAAGAAACAAGTGTCTGAAGCAGGGGGGAGGAACAAAAGCCAGTGTTGAGCAGATGGTGCCTCACAAAGCCTTTGCATGGCAGCTCCCATTCTGACTGCACTTTCAAGGAACTTGACAAGGATCAAGCCAAGGACTCAGCACAAAGCTGGAAGGATTCATCAGACACTGGGTTGATGGGGTGCTATATCATCTGCATGTGTGAGCACTTCCTTCAATTGGTCAAATCCTGCATGGGATTCCATCAGTGGTAACCACAAAGGGTTTCAGTCCCAGTCCAGATAATCCAGGTATCCTATATTGCCTGCTGGTTTTCAAATATGTGCTTTTATCTTTTATCCCATGCTCCTCATTCTTGAGGGAATTTTCATTGTCCCTCTTCTTCTGACACCCCCTCTATGTTCAAACCATCATTTTTCAGGCTGATCCTTAAAGTCTTACTTCCTTCTTCTGCCCCCTGGCTCTTCATCCAGCCACTGTTCTTGTCTGGTATCAACTATAACCAGAACTATGAGCTAGTTTGTGTCCTCAAGTGAGGCACAGGGCTGTCCATGTCCACAATTACGTCACTTTTCTCTATTACAGCAACAAGGAGGAGGAGGTGGGGAAGCAATGCATAAAACAATATTAAACTATTCTAGGAAAACAGGCTCTGGAGGAATTCAAAAGCCTCCTTGTTTGTAGAGCTAACATCTAATCGAAGAATCATAATAATAATAATAATCATAATTGCTTTTCAGCCAATTATGTTTTTCTTAGGAAATGCTCTCCACGGACAGTCACTTTAGGGAAACCATAATCTGATGGTTTGCAGATCAGACCCTTAGAGCCCCCTACAAAATCATGCTGAGAGGAGAAGCCCTGCCTCAAACACCAACAAGGCTGGGAGACACAGCATGAGTCATCTCATAGCTGCCTCTAATACAGGTCTGTATATCACATTTAGTTTCTACAAGACACTGAAGCCATAGCAACTGATAGATAAGAGAGACCCAGAGCCCGACCTGCTCTTATAGGAAGGCAAAGAATAAGAAGAGAGATCAGGTAAGAAAAAACAGAAAAAAAGTGGAGGGTGAAGGGGAGGGTAGTGCTGAGGTATGTATTTGACACAGGCACATTGGTGTGCAAGCTGCAGGTTGAGCTCTGGAGAGCAGGAGCCAGAGGCTGAGCCCCAAGCACGAGGATGTGAACTGCTGGCCCTTTGCACAACAAAGGGCACAGGGTCCTGCAGCCTGGGCAGGGGACTGAGCATTCAGGGACACACTAGGAGCCAATGACTCCAGGCTTTCCCCACTCTTAGACTCTTAGTGTGGGTATAAAAGTCCAGGGATTTCTCTGTTGGGGTTCCTCCTCAGAGGGAACAGCTTAAGCTGTTATTCTGTGATTACACCATGATTAAATTATTTTAAGGATCAAGATATCTGAAACTCTGCTTCTGTGGGAAACCTGGGGTCATGCCAGTGAGCAAGCCCAGTCTGAGTGCATGAGTCATGCAGGTGGGAAGGGGCCTCAGCTCAGGGGGTGCGAGTGTGATGGCCAGAGTGGCTCCTGGATGGCCAGAGAGGGAAGTTTCCCTAACAACAGCTGTCACCCTACATCAGAAAAACAGAATGGACTATTTTTGTTGGAAGGAACATACAGCAATTGTCAACTTGCTCATGGTACACTCCTGCATACAGATTGTTGATAAATATATTGAACTGGCCCTGAAATTGACCCCTGAGGAAAACTACTGATTGCCAGCCAGATGAGGGCCCATTCATTGCCACCCTTTGAGCTCTGCTTTAGCCAGTTCTTTACCCAGCACACCATGAACCTGCTCATCCCACAACTCGACACTTCTGAGGGACAGTAGTAAAAGCCCTCCTAAAATCCCGAAAAACTACATCCAGTCAGTGGGTGACCTTATCATAGAAGGATATCAAATTAGTTAAAAAGGACACTCCCTTGGTGAACCCCTGTGGACTGTGACTGATGATTACATTTTTCTTTAAATTCCTCACTGAACTGTGTGGCTACAACTGCCACATAGTAACTAACTATAAGCATTGTGGTGTTCCCCATTCCAGAACTTCTCTTTTTGTTAGAATTAAAAAGCCTTGTGTCCAAATTACCCTTAGAACTGTGGGCTTGTGGGACACACCTGAGTGTGTTGCAAAATCCCTAAAGCAGGAAATCACAGGTTTCATGCCTTGGGCAGAAAGACTGAACACCCTGAAGTTGCATGCAGGAATGGGAAAAGAAGTGTGGAATAAAATAACCACACCACTCCCCCAATAAAAGTATTTTTCTGTTATAAATGTAGCTGAGAAATAGAAGTAGTTTATGCTCCTGGCTTTTATATCCTGGCAACTGCAGTGTTGTAATACTTACCATGCATTACTGTAAATAGGATCCAAATTAAAGGTTTACATTACCCCAGCTGCACTCACACCAGCGGGAGAAAAAACCTGGGAGAGCAGCCCATAAACTCCACAGCTCCAAGCCTCTGATGAGCATCCCAGAGCAACAAAGAACCAGCCCGGGAAGAAAATCACCCTGTTTCCCCACTCTGGGGCTTTGAGTTCACTTTAACCTCCTCAAAGTGCTGGCCCCTTCCCGGCAGGATCCCTGTACCGCCCTGATGACTGACTGTGTTTGCCTCATACCTGGAGAGTATCCATGTGATTCACTCACAGCTCCTCAGGGGCCTTGCAGCTTTGATCCTGGCTCTTGTTGCTCATTTTTGTTTTCTCACAAGAGAGAAAATAACAAAGATGACTGACAACAGGCAAGATGAGGAGTCTGCTCCATGATCACCACCGGCCAAGGGTACAGGCCCAGGTGTTTAACAGGACTGGCTGGAGGGCAATGGGTGCAATGTTGTGCTAGGATCTTACACCACCCAGCTTCTGAGCCAACTCTGTTCCCTGGAACAGTGCACATTTTCCCTGAAAACCAGAGAAACCAATGTAATTGCCTTCCTAGAAATGAGTAACAGCACAGAATGACAGACATTTTATCAATTGACTTACAGCAATGACTCAAGTTTTGGTCTTTGGGCCTAGTTTGCCCAATGACACACTGAAACAGGCAGAAGGCTTTAGTCTTTCTTTTCCTTTTCCTTTTTAATATTTTTTTAATATACGTATTTCCAGACATGAGGAAATAAGCAAGAACTGAGTTTCAGCAGTCAGCAGCTGAATGTGGAGGGGCCTGTGTCTAACCAGAAGGGAGTTTTATGCAGAGTAACCTGCTTAGCCAAAACAGGCCTTTCTAAAAAGCACAGTCACCTTTGTGCTGGTTTTATTGTAAACCAGAGAAGTTTTCAAAACTAAGATTGTTTTCCAAGTTTAAAAAAAATCGAAAATAATTTACATATATATTTATCTCAACTTTGGGATCATGTTATCACAGGTCACTGCTTCCCTTTTTCCAGTCCTTGGAGGCTGTCATAGACTATCATGCTTACTAATGTCCTCTCAACAGGGTCATAATACTACTTCATTTCTCCATCCAGACAGAGACATTTATAGAATCTGTAGGAATTCTTCACTCCTGCTGTATCAGCCCTTCTCCCATTTTTGCACACAATGGGCCGAGAGCTTCAAAGGTACCAGGGGAGCAGAGAGAAGCTCTGCAGTGCAGGCAAGGCACACACTCACCCTCTTGCATACCCCTGCTGCATGATCACATAGCCCTGGTCTCCTGGGGAAACCAGAGAGAAGGGGATAATCATCTCATTGTATGTCTCCAAGAGTAAAATTATCCCCTGCAGGAGAGAAGGCTCCTTGTGTGGGTAGATTTCCCTGGCTGCAGAGCACTCATATGCTAAAAACAAGAGGAGTACCACGTGAGCTCTGGATCCAAGGCAGAGATGAAACTTGTTTTGAAGATGAGAGATTGCACACAGATCACTCTGGAAGACTTTCCCTGGGTTTCCTTTGAAGAAGCTGAACAAAACCTCACAGGAAAAAATAGTGAAACTTTTCTGCTTGTCTACCTGGTGTACAGCTGATGAGACAGGATGAGGCCAAGAGCTAATATACAACACAAACTGTCCCCCAGAGACACCCCACTGTCCCCTTCATGGGACATCTGTGATGCCAGAAGGGAGAAAAATAGGAGACCAAAACTGCCAGCAAGGACATACACCATGGAAGAAGACTCCCACACACTTTTCAGTAATTTCCTTGTTCATGCTTCCTCCTGTCTTTGCAGTGAGGTTTCTAAAGGGAAATACTTCATGATGCTCCTAAATATGCAAGGGAAAGTAGAGTAAGGAAGTAAGAATGAAATGAAATGTGTTAAAGGAGAAGCCTCTGCCTGAGCATTGTCACACCTTTCAAGGAGCTGCACACAGAAGACTGAGACTTTTAACTGCTGGGACTAGAGTCCCACTCCAGTGAGACATATGTATGCTAAAAGGGTTAAAGATAAAAGAAAATATGCCCAAGTAGTGCCAACTGACACCACCTGAAATGCAGGTACATGATAAATAGCCTGGAGACAAAGTCTTAGTTAAAGTATTTTTCTGTAAATCAAAACTGAACTCAAAAGGGAGGTGCTATATATTGTCTTATTGTATTCTTATTTTGCTGTTAAAGTTCTAGGAAAAGAAAATTGGATACACTGTTCTCACATCAAATAAGTAGTGCATCACCAAGCCAGTTGATTGATGACAGAGCCCTGAAAATAAAGAAAAAATTAATTGGGATCTTACTCTACTCATGATACTATCAATTCTGGTGACAACCACAGCATGGCTAAGTGGCAAACTAAAAAGAATTTCTACCTCTTTCCAAAGTTGTGGAAAAGTAATAAATTTGGGAAGAAAAAATTTACAAAGAGTATACAGCGTTCAAGTTCCAATTTCTTGACTCTCATTTTTTTGTTGTGAATCAGATAAGGCACATGATCCTACTGTGGCAGAGGGAGTGAAAAAATTAGATCTTATTGTTCCAGTTATACCAGTTGTTCTAATTCCAGGTGTTACGTGGAAGTTAATAGTGAACTTGGCAGATAACAAATTACTTTACCTTGAGAAAAAATTTACTCCATACCATCTGCAGTCCCTCTCCCCACCACAATGAATCAAATTTCCACTCAGCTAATAAGAGAGGAGTTGATCCCACAAATACCTGAAATTGGACAATAAACACTTAGGGACAATAGGTATTATTTAATCCCTCATGATCACTGAAACAGGTAGAACCGATGGCACAAGTTGGTGTTTCTAAGTCAAACTGACTTGTTCACCATTCCTACACATATCCTGTGTGGGATGGTGAGCATGGCTATAGGAGCAAACCTTTACCCCCTTGAGATGAACAAAAAGAGATGCAGCTGGTGCTAGAGGGACAGGACTGAGACTCTTAAATAGTATATGTGCTGATGCACTTGTGTGTAAATTGAGCATAACCACAAGTGACTCAAGGAATTTGGAACACCTAATGTGGTCCTCTCTGTTAGTATTAGGGACTAACCAATGGCTTGGGTCTGATACACAACCTCAGTGGGAAAAATCAGGGAAAAACACCAGGATCTGACTGTAGATAAACTGTTTTTGCTGTTGCAGTGCTCTTGCAATAGTCCAAGGCAATGTTTCACTTGGCTTTAACTGCATCCAAGCTCAACTTGTCACTGAGAGTCACCTTGTACATAAAATTTTGGGGAACAATCACAGAGTTTGAAAGGTTTCATAAGCTGTGCTCAGCATGTGAGCAGGAATTCTTAACAAAAATCAAGGGAGGACTGATGAGATATATTAGTTGTTTAGCTTAAATAAGTTTCAAATAGAATGAGCAACAGAGCTATAGTGTTTTGTGATTCAGTACATTGTTTTCTTACCTTCCCTCGCTTAGCATGAGTAGCTGAATTG
The DNA here is from genome assembly GCF_027579445.1 of Ammospiza nelsoni. Classification (NCBI taxonomy): domain Eukaryota; kingdom Metazoa; phylum Chordata; class Aves; order Passeriformes; family Passerellidae; genus Ammospiza; species Ammospiza nelsoni. Next base: position 80,702,843 of record NC_080669.1, on the reverse strand, counting down.
CTGAAGTCTTAGTCTGCCAGCTATGGACTTTCACCTAGATAAGTCCGTGCCTAAGAGTTCATTTTCTTAGTAATTTTCCTGGTAGCTGGTACAACACTGGGTTTTGCCTTTAGTGTAAGAACAACATTGATGACACACTGATGTTTTGGTTGTTGCTAAGTAATGTTTATCCTAAACCCAGGACTTTTTTAGTTTCCAGTGTTCTGCCAGCAGGCAGGTACATTAGAAGCACAAACCTGGGCATCACTGGAAGGAGCTCTAATCCCAGGCTCATGTGGTGCCCCAGGCAAGGCCATGGCATGGTAGCTGTGGAGCAAAGGCTGGAGCAGACAATCACCAGGGTATGGAAACTCACCTGACTCTGTCCCTCCATCCGCCTCCACCATGGAAAAGTCCCTGGTCACATCTGAGCAGTGAAACCCATGGGGAGGTAGACTTCAATAGGAGGGGAAGAGGAGAGGAAGATTTAAATAGGTTTTCCCAAGGTTTGGCTGAAATGTCTGAGTGATGGCACTGGCTGGGAGGTGAGGAATCACTGAAGATCATCTCACAGATGAAGATTCAGTCGGAAGGGAAGCCTGGACAAAGTCAGAGGCCTTGGGGAAAAGGGAGCAGGTGGAGGAACAGAGCTGGGAGGGTACACGGGACAGCACACAGGCTCTGCCCCTAAACTCCTGCCATGGCTCTTTTTTTCCCTGGACCACCTCCTGGCCTAAATTTCTCAAGCAAAGAGCTCAGTTCCACATGTTTAGGGCATAGGTGACCATAAAGCTGTGTTACCTTGGCTCAGGAAAAGGCTCTCTCATTACCCCTGCTCCCTTTGTATGTTACTTTCCTCCCAGGGGCTGACAGAGCTGCAAATGTTTCCTCCTCAAAAATGGAAGGAAGAAGCCGTGAAAAGACCAAGCCCCGAAGGGAAATAATAAACAAACCCATGACAGCATCACCTCTTTGATAAAATGCTGGGAAGATTTTATGAAAGCTCTTCAGAGAAATGTGGCTGGCTGCTAGCCTAGAGCAAGAGCTCCGAGATTCCTTGTGCCCCCAAATTCACAGCTTGCTTTATCAAGGCTTGTCCTTCCCCCCTGCCTCCACCACTGACTAGTATAAATGGTGTTGGGTGGGGGGGACTCTGCCACCGAAGAGGAGGAAGAGTGCCTTTATGAAAGAGAGGAACAGGACAAAACCTGGAAGACAAATTAATCTAAGAGACACCAAAATGCAGAAGAGGCACATAAAAGGGCAGAGTGGAGAAGAGGTCATGGGAAGGGAAAATACCAAGACACTTAACCAAAATGATTGAATAGCAAATGCTGTGCACAGGCTGTCTCCTTTGGTGTGTGACATTATCATCTTCAGCGTGCATCTTCTCCCTGCCTGCCCAGGGGCAGGGTGGTGCTGCTCTCTCTCACTCTCTCTCTCTGCTTTAAAGACACCCAGAGGCCCATGCCCAGACCAGCAAAGGGTCTCAGGCGTGGGAAAGCTCTGTGTCACCACTCCTCGCTTCCAGACACCTGGCATGCACACTGCAGGGCACACAAGTGCCCTATGGCACAAACAGGGAGATCCACCCTTCCCAAAACCTGTTCCCATCTCCTGAGACCAAGGGCAGTCCTTCAGATTTTCCATCCTCTGTTATTATTTCCTTGGTTATACATACAAAACATTTTTTTCCCCTGGTTCCACAGTTCAGGATAGACCCAAGCGCCCTGGTTTTAAGTTAATGGTTTCATTCTGGCCACTCTCATTGAGCATGGAATTCAAGGTTTAAAAGTCACTGAACTGAAATCAAGCAGAACTATTGCTGCCGTCACTCCTTGAGAGTCATGGCCTGTCTTGCTTTGCTGCTTTCTGTCACCAGGATTTTCCTGCTAGTAATGCCAGTCCCAAAAGCAGGGAGGGCGGAAGGCCACATTACCCACATCTTGTACAGCAGGCAGTCAGGATCACACAGCTCCACTTAGCTTATGAATCTCAGAAGGACTGGTGCAAAACTCAGCTTCTTCTGTCCAGGGATCCTAGTTGTGGAGTCTTCCTCACTGCAAGTATTCCAGAACCATCAGAGACAATCCTGTGGAATGGGTTGTAGGATAGCCTTGCTTGAGCAGAGACATTGGACCAGATAACCCAGCCAGTGGTCCCTTCCAACCTGACTCATCTTGGGCTCAGTGATCCTTCTAACATGCTTGAGCAGCAGCATTGCTGCTCTTAGATTTCAGGGAGTAGCTGAGCTAGTGTTTATTGGATTGTGGCTCTCCTGTGGACCTGTATGTCTGTCCCACTGGCCCAGAGGAAGCTTATCAGCATGGCTTCTCCTCTCCCATTATCGTCTTTGCTCCTGGAAGGCCAATAGACCTGTAAATATTTCCTGAGTGAGCACAAAGTAAATGAAAGGACTCAGGTATTTGCCTGGAGATAACCTAAAGCAATGCAGCAAGAAAGGGAAAGCGAAGTTAAAGGACAAAAGAAACTCTGCCCTTCTGTGCTGGGTGGAGTTCAGAGGCTCCAAGAGAGCCCAGAATGTTTAAATGAAAATGTAATTGTTTCAGGGTCCAAGCTGGCACCAGTCAAATCACAAAATACAGCTATTACAAGTTGTCCCTGTGACTCATACCTGAGAGGTGAGTGTTTTCCAGTATTAGCCTTTAGCATTAGTGCTCTGGGTTTGTGGCTCCTGGCCAGGGACTGGATACAGTCTTAATAAGAGCCTGTCATGTGAAATGACATGTTTATGTGACTGACACCTGAGTGTGCTCAGTTCAGATAGGGCAAGGAAACCAGTATATCTCTTTGACTCAAACTACATTTCTTTTAGCTCCACTATCTCAGGCTGAGCTTTAGCTGCTATGTCTGGCAGGGAACATCCATGTGGGACCATTTACCACTGAAAGCAGCCAGAAACCTCACATCTGAGGTATTCACTGACAGGTTCTTCAGGAAGGTGTTCCTGGACTCCCAAATACAATTTAAAACAGTTGAAGATCTCCTGGGACAAGTTAAACCTGCCAGGCAGGAAAGTTGTCTTCTGGCAAGAAAATTAGAAAAAAAGAAGTATTAATTATGAGACAACATCAGTGTTTCTCCTTGGGATAGGGAATGAGATTGCCCTTCCCCATATAAACCAGAACTCCTTTCAGTTACTATGCAAATGCAGCATTACTCCAGCTCCTCAAGAGAGCAGGTTTCAATGAAGGCTGTCACAAACCAAATGAAGAGTGTTTGGGAGCTCAAAGATGCCTCATCCATGTGGTTTTTGCTGCTCCCTGGGGGAGCATTCCTAAAGAGGGTAGGGAGGTGTAAGTGGCCACTGTTGGCAACTGGGTGCAGGGGCAGGCAGACCTTTCGTCTGCTCCCTGTGCCACTCCTATGCCTCTGTGGAAATGGGTGCACTACCACAAAGGCTGTGGAACTGTGGAGATTTGTAGAGTTTCTGCCTCTGCCCAGGCCGTAGCTTCCAGTGGGGAATTCCACTCCAGTTCAGTGATCTCCAGGACTTGACCCAGTCACACACACATAGGACTCTTAAAGCTACCTGCGCGGGGTTTGGACATGTGCCATGGGGCCTGCAGGAGATCTCAGCCCCTCTGGAGTGGCAGCTGGAGCCAGGCAGGATGACCCAGGGCATCTCAAATGGCTCCTGATCCCTGCATCATCTGAGGCATCTGAGTTTGAGCCCATAGTCAGCACAGTCAATGAAGAAATCCAGTTCTCCTTTCCAGGCGGTCTCAGGAGAAGTTCCTGCTGTCACTTGCCAGTTGGAGCAGAGTCATGGGCTTCCAGACTTCTCTCAGCTGCTCTTTGTCCCTCTTGCACTGTGCTTGTCTCATGCTGCAGAGCTCAGAGAGCTTCTGCACTTGCCGCCTCTGACGGGTTTTTGAACATTCTTACACAGTCACCCTTACACTCTCAGGACCCCAGAGACAGCACAAAAGTCTTCTCAATGTTCCACCTTTCTGATCTGGAGACACCATCGTCCCTGTCTGGAAGGACAACTATCATGCCAGTATCAGGAATGTTCATCCCTGTGGCCTGTTTCTTAAACCCAGCTGTTCATCAGGGCAGGCACGGGGCTGGGCTGCAGTGTCTGATGTCTGCTCAGCGCTAGGAGTGCTGTGAAACAAACAGACACAGAGAGAGCTCTGGCAATGTGCCACTCTGTGGCCCTGTTGCTCAGAGATAGAGGAGAATCTCTTATCTCATGCTTCCACCAGGGACAGAGATGAATTTGAAGAGCTAGTGGTGTTCAGACACTGAGAAGTGGGTAAATGCAGAATGTCCCGAATTAGATGAGAGTAGATCCTGTTCACGGAGGTATAGCTGTTCTTAACACAGTACTTTTCAAGGAGCAAAAGGGTTTTCAGGACAAGACCTGACCAGAGCCCAAACTATCTCTATCCCACCCTTTTCTTAGGCTTTACACACTCATTATATATGATGAATGTCACAGGACTCAGGGACGTGTTTTCCCTCCTGAAGGTGGTTAAATGGGAGCACCCTGAAAGTTCTAATGTCTAATGAGTTATACTTGAGTCTCACATCTATATCCATATTGCAGATTTTTATCCCTCACCAGAGTAACGCATGAGAAGGACCAAGTCATATCTCAATACTCAAGCAACAGTTGTGGAAATACATGGCACTTGCTGCTGGGCAAGCAGGGGGTAGCAGATAAGATATTCTTACTGACAGATATTCTCAGCTGTCCTGGAGGCAGGAGGAAGGTCTCCTGGGCCAGGCTGGTTGCCTTCATTCAAAGGAAGTTTGTTCCCTCTTCTGCCACCAGGTGCAAAGCCAGGGGTCGCAGAGCCAGGCAGGTCCTGTGAGCCAGCTAGCCTGGGCCAGACCCATGGACTGAGATGCAGATGTGTCCGTGCTTTAAGTGAAATATTTTAGGCAAGCAAGAAAAAGAAGCCAAACACACTTTGATTTGAGACAAAGTGTAGAGGAGTGAATGGACATTTTAGACAAAGTTTCTCAGATCCCAAAAGGTTTTATTAAGCTGGGTCCTGGCCAGCAGCAGAAATTAATAGAATGCAAGTGGATATCCTGGAGAGGAGGGAAAGCAGGAGCTGTAGTAAATGGGAACTGGGCAAATTCCCTGAAAAGGGCTAAGGCAATCAGTGATCTTGCAACCAACAAAACCACCATCTCAGGCAGCATATTTAATTTAGTTTCAGAAATCCTCTTATAGTTTTAGAAATCTTTAGCCTGAGAGCACATTCTCCTTGTTGTCTTCCTCCCATTTACTTATTTTCTTCACCAAGGTGTAGGTGATGGGAAGAAGGAAAAACAGTAAGCAGATGATCTGTCAATGCTCATCTGCTTTGAGTGCATGTGGAAACCTGCCCTGGTACAGCCCCAGCAGACCTGCCTGGAGCTGCTCAGCAAATGCAACCAGCTCCTGCACCCCCAGCAGGCACCACTGCCAAATGGAGAGCTGAAACTCAGTTTGAGAGGAAAGGGCTGCAGAAAGGGAGACTGTGCTATTCTCCCATCCACACTGCACTGCCCAGCAGCCTTTGTTCATGCTCCCACAAGGTGAAACAGAGCAGGGTTTGAAAGAAATCAGCACTGCTGCTGCCATTTTACAGATGGAATAGAGCAAACAGACATGGAAGAGCTTCCCAAGATATACCAAAAATGTCAAAGCACCTGCAGCAATAATCTTAGACCAGACCTAGAGGAATTGAATATATGGCCACTTTTATCTTGCATTTTAAATTTCATAAGTTTTAAGGTCAGAAGGGACAAATCCTGTCAACTTGACCTCCTGTAATGGAGAGGTCTGGGAATTTCCTCCAGTGAGACTTGCAGTTTGCAGTTTAACTGAAAGAGCTTTTTACAAGACAGCCAGTCTTAATTTGAAAACTTCACACAATAGAGAATTCAAAACACCTTTTAGTGTTTTGTTCCAACAACAAATTACTCTCCCTGTCAAGCATGAATAGTTTAAATTGTAGATTTATTTCTTCCTACAAAGCATATTTCAATGGTTTGACAGCTGGAGTTCATCTGACCTAAAACCCAGATTACTTTATTTTGCCAGAGGAGTCTTGCCTCTCCAGTGAGGCACTACAGTGTGATTCATTGCCTTTGAAATTTAGGTATGGATGGGAAAAAAAAAAAAAAGAGGAAAAATGTTTGGATTTTCATGGGTCTGCCAGGTGAGTAACACCCAGCAGGTCTCTCAAGGCAGCTAAACTGAAAATAAGCAGAACCACAATTTGCAGCAATTTAGGGGTGTTTGCTGCCAGGGAAAACACCTTTCCTTCCCCACAGTTTAATAATACTTCTGGAGCTCTTGAAATCTGGTGTGTCAAAGTGTGCCGTGCACTGCCCTCCTTACATGGCTAGCAAAGACAGAATCATGTCTCCTGTGGACCAGACCCTTCTGGGGGCTGTGTTCTCCATAGCTCCCCATCCACTGATGGCAGGCAATGCCTCCCCTTTTCTCATGTTGATAGATCTACTCAGCAGTGCTTGGTGCTTCTCCAACAGCAAAGCCAAAGCTTAACACAGTGGTTAAAACAGAAAATTTAACCTGAAACTGATATTTTATTGCCATTTTAATAAAGGCAATAATGGATCATTGACACATGAGTAAGGCAGGGACATAGTAAAAGTTGATTACTACATGCCAGGCAAAAGCAAGAGGAATCTGGTAAGTAATGCAACAACAGCAAAAAAAAAACACAAACAAAGGGGAAAAAACCAAACAAACCAGAATCTACACTACACCTTGGACCAAAAGTCTTAAGATCTGCAGCAGAACTTTCATGTATTGATCAAGATAGCTGAAGACACAAAGTGGTGGAAGAGTAGAAAAAGAGACAGTCCTGAAGGGAAATGAGAATTGAATTCTGCAGCTATGTTAGTTGATCACAGCAATATACACAGCTGCTACATGAAGTTTGAGGGATAAATTTCCATGTTAGAAATGAAAAAAACAACGTGCTGTCCGCACATAGAGTAAATCAAACAAACCTGGGAAATTTCTTTCCAAAAGCCATTTGATTCCTAGCTGGTGAATTGTCGGAAACCACATTCAACCAGACTTCACTGAATTCTTTGTATGGCATCATGTGGGAAGTGAGGAGTTATTTTAAGGCAACACGATTAATACAGGAAAAATCCAGCAGTACACACACCAGCCAAAGAGCAACAAGAATTTTATTTATAGGTAAGTTGCTTGTCTAATTCTGTGAGCAATTGTGTCCAGGTCTGTTGTACCTTTCCTTGCCTGGCACAGCTACAGAAAAAGAAAGTTGATTCGTGTAATATGCTAGATGGGGCTGGACAGTAGATGAAGGCAGAGTAGGATTCTGCATTCAGAACTATGTTAAGTGAAATAAGAGTAAGGGAATTTAAATTGTACAAAGAGTGAAGGACAAATACTTACCCAGTGTTTTTTTTGCTGTAAGAATAAGATGCCTGACAGCAGGACAATCTTACCCCAGCCCATACCTTGGTCACTAAACTGAGCACAGCTACTCCATCTCCTCCACATGCCTCAAAATCACACCCCGAAAGGGAAAGGCATAAAACACGAGTGGAGCATGTAGATATACTGCCTAAAAGGGTTAATTCCCCTTTGCTCAGGCTGAAGAGGAAAAGGGCTTGAGGAAGCTATTGCTATAGATGACTTCCTTTCCATGGTGAATTTTGCTGACAGCTACTTAAAAATACAAGCAACACTAGCATTTTTCAGTGTGGGTATTGACCTTTTATTTTTTTAAAAAGAAAAACAAAAAGAATACATCCTTTTACTGACTGGAAATGTGTACAATGATACATTTTTAATGAATTCACACATTAAAGAAATAGGCTTTGACCAAGTTTCTCCAATGCATGGGACTTCCAAATTCTTTCACAACCAATAATGCTTTTTTTCAAATACTTTGTAATAATATGGCATTGGGAGAGCCAGAGATCCCCTGAGATGCCAGTACTGCTAGTACAGGAGGTGCCTGACCTCAGTCCCTCAGCCATGAGTACCAGGGATATCCCAGTTATTCTGCAAAGTAGAAAAGGAGGTGCTCTACAAACCCCAATTCCATAATCCAAGACCATCCCAGCAAAACCCAAAACTATCTCAAAGCTGACAGAGAATCGGCAATTCCCGTACATCTCTATATGAACTCATCCCAACCTTGGTATTTAGTAACAGCTTCAAGGAGTATATTTATATATAAATCTACTAAAACAACAAAAATAAACCCCCAACAACACCACTGTAAAATTTACGTGAACACACGCAACTTAAGCAACACTGTGTTTCCACTGGATCTTGGCTATTAGCTGCTTGCAGTTTATATACAAAGCTGATTAATTAGAAAAGCTGCTTCTGGGAGCCAAGCTTTTTGTCCAGATTAGCCCTAGTTAGACTAAGGATTTCCTACATGTGATCTTCCATGAGATGGCAATACTAAAATTTTTTATTGTAACACCAGGATGTGCTTGTTTGTAAACATTTTGTCTTACTATTAAATGAAAATCCAATGCATTCTTACATTCTTCACTGACATTATGGATCAATATCTAGGAATTCATAAGAGATATGAAATTTTGGCTAATAAAAATCCTCTAGACTAGTTAATTCCTGGTGTCAAGGCACTGACTTTAACTTTAGAGCAACATCAAGCAGAATTTGATCCACAGAATCACAGGCAAAATTTCCTCCAGGATGTAGGAGGTTCCAATCCATGCCAGCAAAACAATTTAAGTTTTGCATGATCCCCATTCTACAGATTGGAACGCAGGATTGAAGGGAAGCAGTTTGCCAAGGTCACAGGCAATGTCAGCAACACAGCTCAAAAGAGCTTCAAATTCCTGAACAGCCAATTTATGTTGGACAACAATGCCCACTTCTCTCCTGACTCCTACAGTCCTCAATCCCCTTCTATTAGGAAAAGATTACATGATACTGCATTTGGAGGAAGGCTCACAGGGAAATGTCAAAAGCAAATATGTCAGGGATATACAAAAAACCAAAAAATGCTAGACAGGTAAAAAACTCTTCCTTCTGTTGTTCTTGAAGCTCTTCTTAAGTTCTCCTTTTTGCCAGCTGCAGTCCTGAGTAATGAGTACCTGCCAGATCTGGGTAGCAGCTTCCTCAGACCCTCTCCTTGTGCTTCACGTTGGCCAGCTTGACTGTTTCCTGCTCGGAGGCAGGGGGAGAAGGCTCGTCGTGACATCCGATCGTCAGCTGATAGACAATCACTCCCGCAACTGCCCCAAGGAAAGGAGCCACAACTGGGACCCACCACCAGTGGGACGGCTTACCAATCCTGGAAAACAAAAAGGAAGTGCACAAGGTAAGGAGTGCAGCCTAAGCATTGGGATATTTGCTGGATCAGGAGCCATGCAGGACCTGACCCTCTGCAGCCGTCACCACCCACTTGCACAGGACAGCAGCACCTGCAGAGCTTCCAAGGCAAATGTTGCCACACACACACAAACAAACACTTTAAATCCCAGTGACAAGCAATCCAGAATAACTACTTTCAGGACTTCCAAGACTGTCTCTCCACCAGGAAAGGAGAGAGGCATTTGCTGTGCCTACACTAGGCACCTTCAATTCCCTCCCACTGCTTGGAGGAAAGCAACCCTTGATAACATGGCTCTCTTAAGTGTCTACAAAAATAACAAACACTTCTCATTTTCTACCATTCAAAAATCATGATGTGTTCATGTTCAAGGTGCAACTGAAATTCTCAGATTTCCTCTGAGATTTCATCTTTGACAGCAATGTCATTTGCTCTCACCACTGGAAGCTGCCCAGCTTCCACAATTTCTTAAGAAGCCGAAAAGCAGACAGCATCTTTTAGCAACATTTAGACAATCCAAAGATACCTTGCCAAGACTCTTTATAGTGCCAGAGCTATTTGGATTCATAATTTATTCCCCCTTGATGCTCAAGGTGTTTGTCGCCAAGCACTTACCGGAACACTTCCATGCCCCAGCCAGCAATGGCTGTGAAGAGACGAGGCCCAAAGTCCCTGGCAGGGTTGACAGCATAGCCAGAGTTGAAGCCCATGGAGGTTCCAATAACAAGGACAACAAAACCAACTGTGAAGGCCTCCAGCCCGGTGGGGACGGGGTTGTTGTAGGGATCAACAATCGCCAAGACACAAACAATCAGGGAGGCAGTGCCAATGAACTGGAGAGGAATGGGGAAGGACAACAAGAATTTAATCCAGATTAGTTTTACAACTAAGTTATTTAACTCCTCTGGGATGTAATTCTCTTAAAAGGACCAAGTCACCCCACGACACTATCAGACCACAGCAGCCATAGGAATAAAAGAGTGGAGCTCCTCTCTTGAGATTATGGCAACCCAGAACCTCAATCAAACCTTTCTCCCTACCCCGAGAAGTGTTATGAATAGCTGTTTAGACAGCCAGAAAAGCTGGAAACAAACTTCCTAAACCTCTTTCCCACATGCCCTGGCTGGGTAGAAGCTGTCCCTTTTGTGGCTGATGGCAAGTTTAGAAGACAGTCACATTCAACAGCAACCACCACCCCATATCCAGCTGACCTCTGAATTGTGCCACAACGACAGTACCAGAGTGAAAGTGAGGAAGAGCTACCATTCCTCACACTATGGCTCTTCAGGGACTGTGACAAATTGCATTCTTTTCTCTGGTGTCCTGACCAGTATTGTAACACTTGTTAATGCCTTGGCACAAGCCTTCTGGCTGTAAGGTCCTTTCTGGCCCTACTCTTCCTATGGGCTAGTGAGATACCTGTGTCAACTCCAAAAAAACCTTTCTGGATACCTTATCTTTAAATTGCAATTAATTTCTAACTAAAGGTGAGGCCCAGACCCACCCAGAAATTCCTCTTCAAATGCACTTTCATCATCCCAGCACCCTCTCACCTGGTCAAAGAAGCCATTCACAACATTCAGATGCTCAGATGGGTAGGTGGCAAAAATACCAGCAGTGGCATTCTGTCCTGTAACAGTGAGCCTGTTACTGTCAAAAGCCCAGATAGCATCTAGAGGTAGGGAAGGAGAAAAAAAATAAATCATTTGCTGTAGAGCAAACACTTTTATTTGGAAAACTAATGGCATCATCCACCACAGCATTTTAACCAGTCAGGCTCAGAGGCAGATGGCATTAGTCCCTGTTCCTAACAATTATTTGCCAGGCATCAAGAAAGAGTCAAGAAGCAAACACTAAGGTGACTCCAACTCTCTCCCAAAGGTAACCAAACATCTGTGGTATCAGTCTTGGTGTGAAAACATGACATAGTGATATGGATCAGCAAACAGGATTTGGGCTTTTTTTCACTTTTGTAAGTTACAACTCCCAAGGCTGTCTTTAGGGCCACCAGTGCCTTGCCTACCACTGTGTAGAAGCTGGATAACTAACTTAGGGCAGTCTATCTTTCCTTCATAGTGAGTGGAAACAAAGCCAGACACCTCTGAATGTAGCTTCTCCATGGGTTAGGTAGCTAAAATGGGGTTAAATCCCTTCTGAAGAGGAGGCCTCAACCCAGGAACTGGAAAGGTAATTGGTGTGGAACTGTTGCCCTGATATTTACTGAGAGGAAGGAAGGTCTCCTTGCTTCTTACTAAAGTGAAAAGTAGTTCCAGCCAGTGCTGGGGTGGCAGCTTCCTCCTCCAGCTGCAAATAACAGTGATGCTGGAAATAACAGGTGCTCCACTCAGCTACAGGGAACATCACTCCTCTTGCCAGAAACAACTGGGAGGCAAAGTCTGATTCCAAATGTCACACTTGATATTGAGGAACAGCAAGGCCCAGCATAAAAATTCAGTTCTTGCCCACTGAAGATCTCCCTACGATGATGAAAAGCACACAGGAGAAATAGAGGCATGAGGAACTGGATTTGTAAGGTGCTTCCCAAGGTATGGAATCACTCTATAAAAGCAGCAAAATCTGCTAGAAGTCACATTATCTGGAAGTTAACACCAGACAATGCATTGAACGTCACAGTGAAGACTTCATTTTTTAAGCCAAGAAGGAGAAAATGCTTCTGGAACAGTGAACAGATGTAAAACCTTCATCACTGCTAGTGCTGCACTGACTTTTCTGGAAGATCAGTAGATACAAAAGAGCCTTTCCAGAGGTCCAGTGTTCATTACTCAAGGACAAAAACTTGCACTTTGACAATGTTTGTTGGCCTTCAGATTGCTTTGAGGAGGCTTGACCCCATCATCATGAGAATGGGAAAGCCATTCCACAAACACAGTAAGGAGGTCTCTTGGAATACTGCACTGCAAGTTCTCCTGTCTGATACAAAAACTTCCCTCCCTGCAGTGAGTCACAAACACAGTTGTCTCACCTCAAAAAAGACACAGGGTTTCCACACTTACCATAGTACAGCCCAAAGACAATGCCAGCTCCAAGGAAAGCCCCCAGGGTTTGTGCAAGGGCATAAATTGGCAGCTTGATCCAGGGCTCCCGGGCCAGTAGGCACATGGCAAAGGTGACAGCCGGGTTCAGGTGTCCACCTGCAGAGAGGATGGTGGTTAGTGTACTTTAATGGGCACAATTAGGTCCCAGAGTTGTGCCAGGGGCACTAGCTTCCATGCCAGTGGCACACAGGAAAAGTAGTATGAAAACCTGAACAACAACTGACACAGGTGAAACTTGTGGATTTGTCCACGTGGAGCCAGATGTACCTGAGACTTGTCCTGCGATCAAAATGCCGAGCGTCACAGCAAAGCCAAAGGCCAGGTTGACAGTCAGGAAACCTCCATGGGTCCCTCTGCTGAGAATGATCTGTGCAACAGAGCCACAGCCAAAGAGCTAGGAGGAGAAAAAGAGATTGAAATTACCCTCTCTGTTCCACATCAGGGCCAGCTGCTGACCAATGGCTGCAATTGCTCCCCTTACACCTTCATGGGACATCACAGCCCACTCACGACTCAAAGCCTTCACAGCTTCTATCTTTGGTCAAAGTATCTATGCATTATCTCTAGAGATGAGAGGGAAGAAAAAAGGGCACAGACAAATCTATCTCCTGGCAGGACGGACTGAAAATAGGGCTAAAATTAAAAGCAAGATATATCTACAGCAGTCTGTAACTCTTTGTCCAAACATCTAATTTTAAGATGCCAGGTGAGAAGGAAGAGCCAGACATCATCCTGGTCTGAGATATTCACAGTACAACTATGCTGATGAGGGATCTGGGTACCATTGTGTTAAAAAGACTAATTGCTTGACACAGTAGCACATAGATTGGTAGGGAACAATTCTGTTAATGCCTGGAAGTACAATTGTGACTGAAGAAGGCCACATTCAGCCTGACATTATTGGAGTTCTCTTTCCAGATTCCATCAAGAAAAGTCCATATTCAAGAGAGTCCACCAGCACAGCCAGTCTTTGCCTTCTGTCCAAGATCAGGTGTGCAGCAAACCAAACACTCAGGTGGAAAAATACTGTTTATTTTGGATTATAAAACTGTTTCCTAGTAGCTAAGGAAGGTGTTGCTTAAAGATGTTCACTCCAACTGGATAATTCTTCTCTTCCCAACTGCACCTAAAAGCCCTCATTCCTATGCTCACCCTTAACAACTGAAACCAGCTTCCCTCAGCAATTCAGTTCATCAGCCATCCAGCTGCAGGCTTTCTGTCTTGGCAAGTCTGTCCACAATGCAACATGTAATTTAAAGAGCTCTAAACCTGATCATCTGTATGCTTCTATCTCCCACTGGCTCCACCTGAACTGACCCTTGGTGCATTATCACTTGGAATTACCACATTGGCAGGTACTGAGAGGATGCTTAAACTAGGACAGAGATTACAGCCTGCTCATGAGATGCTCAAATCTAGGGATCAAGGCTTGACTTATTTCTTCTGACCACATATCCACAACTATGCCCCCACAAAGACTTTCTACTTCCGTAACTCCATCATCCCAGAATTACTCAACTGCCATAGAGGTGGCATCAACTCCTACAGGATAAGCCACCAAACAGGCACCAAGGTGGCCAGGTTGGCTGTTGTCTATTCTTCAGCCAACACTGGACATGCCCATTGAGCAACACACAATCCAAATCAGAGGCAAAGACAAAACAAACATAACTCATCCCCTCCCGTACCCTTGACAACTGAAGAATTGCTAACAAAGCAAAAGGTGCACTCAGCTTGCTTGGAAAGGAGCAGCCAGGTAGCCTGCAGGCTGATTCATGAGGTGGACACTCTGTAAATAAGTGCCTCTTGACAAGGAACCAGGTGCCCAACACAAGGGCCTTGTGTAAAAAGAATAAAGGAACCTGCAGAACTCGTTGGTGAGGGAGGGATAGCCAGCACTGCTCTCTACTGGGTGCAGTCAGAACAGCCCCTACAATATCCTTACCCAGCTGGGAAACCATGGCAGAGGAGACTCCAAGACAAAAGCAGAAAATATTTGTTATTGGCAGCAAACAGAAATAGCTATGCCCAAACCACCAAGGGACGCACAGCTCCAACTGAGCAAATAAATACAGGCTAAAAGCCAGGGTGAATCCTGTTTCTCCCTTTCCCCAAACTAGCCCCAACAAGCTTTGGAGAGATTTCAGAGAGTACGTGGCCATGGTGTTTGCCTCTCAAAGGCCACGCAGCACATTATTCTGACCAGGCAGGGGACAAGCCCACAAAGCCTGAGTTTGGAGGAGTTTACCCACTAGTGATCCATGGCGATGACGGTATTTGTCACTCTGTAATGACGGTTATTCACTCTGTAAGAGCTGGCAGTCCTGCAGGTGGTTGGTGCATGGTTATGCACATACCTTTTGGCTGCAGAAACCAAGGAGTAAAATTTTCCCACCTCCACCTCCCTGATCAGCCGCAAAGGTCTTCCCCTGAGCTGGAGGAATGCCAGGTCTGCCATTTCTCAAGAGGTTATCTCAGGAGGTCATTCCCCATCCTCCTCTCCTCCATCCTACACCTGGCAGTAGCACTCCAGCTTTTCCTCAGAAGGGAGTCTATGGGCCATGTAAAAACACCCCGGAGCCACTCCACAGGACCTTTACAGCTGTTTATCAGATGGGCCATGGGCACTGTTTGGCTTAATTCAGTGTAACAGTAGAAAACTTAACCCTCAGCAGATAAAAAGAGTGCAGTGATACTCAGGAACAGGTTTGAACTTTGATACGCATGTGTTCAATTCCATCCTGCACCAGTGGAGTCCACTAAACACACAAACACAGTGTCATGCATGACATCCCTCCATGGCATTTGACTTTAAGGAATCAGTTCAAGTCATGCCTACCCAGACTTCTGTGGCAAGTACCTTGACACTACAGAGTTTTGTTGTGGTAGTAGCTGATACAATTTTTAATCACACCACTTTCACTTCTGCTCTTTGCTAGTTTTCCTTCCAATTCCTTTTCCCAGATCAGATGAGACCAGAGAATCTCAGCTTTCATTTTATAGGTTTTGTTTGTCCACTGCTCACAGAGAGCTCTTCAGGAGCATCCAGCTTGGGTTGAACGGCAAGGAAGGTCAAATAAAAGCAATTCAACATTTTTCCCAGTCTTTTTAGTTCATGAAATGTATGTAAGACTTCTTAGCAAATCTTTTATCTCTGTAGTCAGGGACAGTGGTGCACACCTAAGGGGAGATCACACCCCATTCTTTTGATTTTAATAACCTGCCTCCCACAGCATTTTGTTTTGTGGTTTTGTTTTTCATTTGCATTTGTTGGACTTTTGTTTTGCTTTTTCATTTGTTTGGCTTTGGTTTTGTGGGGGGAGGTGTATTTTGGTTCTGTTTTTGTGTAAAAAAACCACTTCTGGAAGAATGTCCAGCCAACAAAAATGCAAGTTAGCACCTCCCATGACAGTAGGTGCAGCAGTTGACTGTTACACACCCACAATACTAGCCAAGTTCAAAAGTGGTTTTAAAGTGCTCATAAAACACTTGCAATAAAGCATCACTCCAATGTGTTAAACCTGCTCTCCAATGAATTGGAGTCAATGCAGCCATTAACCAGGTTAATGGAAGCCTGCTCCCTACTTCCATCTTACTGAATCTAGCAAATTTAACAGGGAGGTTTCTTACTGCTCATGGGGTGATTCAGCTTCTTGCACTGTGAAAAAGGGCTAAATCCTTGTTCTGCAGGAATGGGCTCAGGAGAGGCAGGGCTGCCAGACTCCAGAGGGGAAAAGAACACCCCTGAACGAAGGAGGCACCAGCAGCAAATAATGGGAAAAGGTAGCACGTTGCAGGGGATACCTCACACTCAGAAACCGTGAGCTCCCTGTGTCCAGGGCATGTTTGGAGACTGAGCAGCTGGCTTTGTCCCTGTCTCAATCACTCAAGTAAAAAACACCCCATCTCAATGTCTGAACACATGGAAGCCCCGTAGCCAGTAGGGGCTGGTAGGAAAGAGCCATGGAGGTTAAAAAGTCACAATAGCTCATGAAGAAACAGGGCTACTGAAGGCAGCCTATTTAGGCAGATCTTGTGGAAAACTGATTCATATGTGAGCTTCACACATGGTGCTCAGAACTCCTCTGCACAAGAGCCAGGTTTCTTTCCTTTCTTGTCTCCTCCTTCCTTTGCCAGCAAGCTTTTTTTACACCTTAATGTGCAACACAAAAGGCCTGAGAGCATTTGCTCTTCGACTTCAGACAGGTCTCTAAACGTAGGTGGGAAAGCTTTGCTGGCATAGACCAGGAGGAGTGCAATTACCTGAATTACAACTCTTCTGCCAGCAAATAAAGCAGGGATTAGGCAAGAAGCCTACTGTAAATCTACCCTAATCACCCTGGCGGATGGGAAAGACTGGTCAGCCCTTGATGCTCTCTGGTTAATGGGGAAGATGCCAGAAGATGCAGTCAGACCATGAGTATGCTTTGAAGGAGAAAACCCAGAGATACTGAAGGATGATTTTAAGTTTTGAACACACAGAGGATATCTCTCTTCATAGGGAGAAGGCAGGGAGCAAGATCAGCATGCAGAGATCTTGAACTCCACAGTTCACACGGCAGGATAGCCTCCACCAGACAGAAAGACAATGCAAGGAGCACTATCCTTCATGCTTTTCCTCAAAGCACCTCTCAAACAACCAGGCTGGTCATCATTCTCAATTTGCAAAGCAAGGAGAAACCTCAGACCCCAGAGCCCAGTTTTTTGTCCAGCACAGCTGGAGGCAGCCTGTACAGAAGCAGCCCTGCAGGAAGGGCAGCAGCAGATGGCCTGTTATGTTACAGCTCTTTGTGCACCACCCACTGAACCAGACCCAAGCCAGGGCTGCAGGGCTGGAGAGATGAGAGACTCTAAGCAAAACTGCGCCCCACATACATCACATGCTATAAAAAACATTGCACAAAGCTGGAGACATGAGCCTCCCTCAGCTCAAGAAACCTGAGCGACCTTCAGCAGAGGAGTTGGGCATTAGGGATGAAATTCACTGGTTTAGGTTGTTCACCCATGCACAGAGGGAAAAACATTTGTTCTGATGTCCCCTACAAGAGGTTTCAGCCACTAGAAAGACCAGTGTGACTGGTGGGGGCTTGGTCACAGGGTTGGGCACTCCTGGGGAAAAGATGCCTTCCCACCAAGGGAAAGTCTTAGTGTGTGGGATCTCAGCACCTCAGGATGGAGGTGCAGAGAGGCCGAGACCACCCTTGGGGGGCTCGGGAGTCCTGGAATGTTGCCAGAAGTGTCTGGTGGCTGGATTTTGATCCTACACAGGAGATGACACCTGTATGAGGACTGGGAGGGTTTCACTGGGTGAATGATGAAGGGATAAGTTAATTAGAGTGTAAAACACAGGGTTTAGGATTTCTGTACAGGGGGGTCTAAAGAAGTAAGATGGAGGAATTGGGGCGTGTCCTGTTCTTCTTCTTCTTCTTCTTCTTCTTGGCCTCCATCTTCTGTGGTGATAGTAGCACTTTGGGATTGGTTATTACTAAAAGTGCACCGGTTAATAAGGGTAGAAGGTATTGGGGAAAAATTATAAATATTGTATACGTAACTTCAGGTATAAAGATAAGTGACCGCCCCGGGGGCTCGCAGTGTGCTCATGGCTGACTTGCTGTGCAGACCTCTGTTGGGCTGAAAGAAAACCTTTTAGATAAACAATTAATAAACACAGAGACCAAGAAAAGATCAGAAGTCTCTTCTCGTCCTTTGAAGCGTCGGCTCTTCAAGGCCATCCCTGGGCCTTTCCAGGCCACCTAAACAGCTGAGGAGCCGACATTAGTGCCCAAGCTGTCCTGTTTGTAGGAAGGAGAAATGTCCTGCTTCTGGAGAGAGCCAGCAAGAAGGGATAGTTTTGGACAGTTAGTGAAGAGCTTCAATCCCTTCTGTGGAAGGGTTGAGGGAAAGCAGCAGTACTGCCACTACCCGTGTCCCCATACCCAGCAGCACAGGACCCACCAGGTCCTCCTTTGCAAGGAAGAATCAGCAGCACTCAACATGCTTACAGCAAGGATTTCCATTCACTTTTACAGCCTAGCAAAGCATTAACCAAGAAAAGAACTTTAATTTTTTTTAAAATTACATTTTCTAAATGTGATAAGCTGGGTTTAAGCAAACCACCCCAAATCAAACAGCAACTGTGGGAACTACTGTGCTGTCCCAGACAGTTGTGGGATGAGCAGCAACTTTAAGTTGCCAGCACCTAAGTGGGGCTCCCTTTGCTGTGGTCATCTCACGAGGTGAAGCTCCCCTTGCTTTAGTCATCCAAACCACTTTGCCATTTTTGTTTCTGTGGTCATATCCCAAAAAGCTGTCACCTAGCCACAAAGTCAAGGCAGCAACAATTGAAAAGCAATTAGGAGCTGTTTTGTTCTTTCTTTGTGCCTCTACAGTAGTGATTCACAGTGAGTCCCACTCGGAAATCAGTCATGATCAGCACATTACTTTTCCTGCAAATGTAAAAGACAAACAGAACCAGCTTTGGTATTTACAGCCAGCAGAGCAAGGCAAACAGACCGAGCCTTAAGAGAGGCACGGAGACCCACCATGGAAATCTGGCTTTAGTGGGTTGCTACAGTAATAACACAAACAGCAAGGGACTGGGAAAATGCCTTTGGCGTTTGTAGTGCTTAACGATTGCCAGCAAGCGGTGCTTCCAGCACAGGTATAAAGCTCAAGCTTAAAGTGCTACTCAGAGAGTGAATTTTGAAGCGGGGAAATGCCAATTTAAGTATCAAAAGAGATGTATGTAGAATCAGCATTACTATTTTTGCAACAATAGAGACACCACCCACAAATTAAATAAAAGTTATGCAAGGTGCTCCGCACAGCAAAAGTGGCTTGGAAGTAGACAGCAACTTGCCTTGGCATTCTTCAGGGCTTGGCTGCCTTAGCTGGATTATTTTTCTTATCTTAAAAAAAAGAGGCACTATTCAAACAGTCCTTTCCAGCTCAAACCACTCGATGATTCTACCTTCACCATCTCTTTTAAAAAAATGAGAAAAATAAAGTCAAGCACTAGGTTCATTCTTACAGGCAGCGAGACTTTGTAGGGATCTTCAATCTAGGTTTTGTCTAGAAGAGCTTAAAAGAGCTGCAGTCATTATGCGAGTGAAAGGGAGGAGGGAAGAAGCTGAAGCAGTGCCAATATCCACAGTGGGACAAGTTTTACATTACACAGTAAAATTTAAAGTAAGCTGCAAAGTTTAAACCATCTCCCTCCCTTGGGGCTCAGGAAGTTGATTTCAGTGTGAACAACATCTAACCTTAAATCCATCCCTGATAATATTTTATTCAAACATATTTGTGTTTAGTCAGCTCCATCTACCATGAAGAAAACTTTCATGGTTTCAGGTCTTTCTTCAGGCATTTTACTGTGAAGCCCAAAACAGATATTTACTGGGGTACAATCCCTCTAAATGCACACACACAGCTCAACCTGCTGGCAGGGTGGGCAGCAGGGACTTTTGCAAGGTACAAAATGACAATTTCTGTCTTGGGAGAAAATCCAACTCAAACAATTGTCCAGGCCAACTGAAAGGGGAAGGAATTCACCTTCAAGACCCTTTCTATTTCATGTAGGTGATACAATAAAACTATTAAAAGGAATCAGGGTGGAAATAAAGAAAAAACTGCAAGTTTTTTTTTGTCTTTGCTAAGACAAATAGACTGAGACAGCACAAAGTTGGAAAGGGATTGACTAGCTTGGATATTGCAAGCTTGTAGTCCTGGAACCCACTTTCCTCTGCTGCAGCCTGTTTTGGACTTCTGACCATGCAAGAGCATTCACTGAGTTTGGGACTTTCCCTTTTCTCTCACATGGTCACAGAAAGCCCAAGCGCTCTGTCCACTGCAGAGCTGCAGCAGGAGATCCTGAGTGAGTTTGACTCCTACAGGATGGAGTTATGGAGTTGACTGTGCCTCTAAAACCAGTTCAGGAACTCCTGAACATGGTGAAGGCTCAGCCTGTAAGCTTAGACACACACACACTGCAACAGAGCAGGTTTGATGCTCCTGAGGACAAGCGTGTGTTGCCCACTTCTGCCAATGCAGTGTCCAGCGTGGCTGGTGGGTGCCCATTGCCACTGCCGTTTTGGAGGCTGCTTATGATTTTGGACCAAACCCTTACTCGAGCTCTGAGCAGATCCCAATGCCTCTCTGCCTGGAGAGGCAAGGTGTAAGGAAATGTAGTTGCTGTTGTGCCAGCTGTTACAGACAGAGGATGGACTAGTGGGGTTTGGATCATGAGCCCTTCTGAAAGCTCAGATCCAAAAGGCCAAAGGCTTGTCTTGTTTCTCAGCAATATTAGCTTTGCTATCAGGAGGCATTAGTCCACTACAAGACTTACCTTGTTTCAATCCTGAGACTAACAGCAGCAACATCAGTGATTAATAGACAGCAGTCTTCTAACAGTTAATCACTTTCCTATCACCTTCTACCCACCTTAATTCCAAACAACCCTTCCTGGAAAAATCAACAGGACTTGTTTGCAAATCACCAAAGCTGGGTCGCTCTGACAATAAAGCCATTGCACCATACAAAGCTGCTTTCTTTTGAGAGTGGAAACATTTTACACAGTCTTAGCAGAGTCTCCTAAGCTGCCATACAAGATTCCAAAATGCTCTCTTCATCATCAAAAAAAAAAAAAATCTTATTTATGAGAGCATATAATTGTGTCAGTCTTTTTCTGTTGATCCCCAGGTTCTTCATCAAGCCTTCCTCTGCCTTCAACTCTTCCAACCCTTAGACTTCTCTCCAGAGAGTTCAGCCACCAGTTACAAGGAGGTGTAAACCCACAGTCACTCCACTGAAACCTTCAGGATTGCTCTGGATTTACACCACCTCAGAGGAACCTGTACCTGCAGATATTCACTGTGCGAACTCCAACTCATTTCTGCCTCAATGCATATGCATCAAACCTGTGGCCAGCTGGGCAGTCCTGCATTTTCAGATGCAGGTGCTCTAAGCCAGATATCCCTGCCACCGTTTTTCTACACCAGCATTTACTCCACACAGCTCATACACAACTCACCTAGCTGTCCATATCTGCCTTTAACTCTAAAGCAAATTGCAGCTGCTCAAAACATTTGCAACCTCAGGCATTAGACACACATTTATCCTGTTTTATCCCTTATATTCCACCCCTTTGGTAACTGAGCACTAGAACAGGCAGAAGAGTTTTATCTCCATTGGCCACTGAAAGGCACAGTGGCTGATAGCAAGCACCAGGTCCCAGCAGGAGCTGCCATGGTATCGTGCAGCCCCACTGACAAGCCCCTGGGGAATCAGTGGCTGACAGCAAAAGGACATTGCAACAGCTAAAGTTCTGGCTACTTCTTCATGATGGGATGCATGGGAAAAGTTAAGTGAAAAGAAACAAAAATGTCTTTCACTTCCTCGGGTGATAACACTTGCAGTATTTCAGAGCCAAGAAAATATCCTAAGGCGGACAGAAAGGAAGTTTTGCATGATCTCTAGCAAAACACTTGCTGCTTACACAGAGCTGTTTTGCTCCCTGCACTTCACAGATATACAGAAGCTTCCACACACCCAACAAGTTCTTCAGAGCCCACATTTTGTAAGAAACCCCAACGTCCACCCTTAAGCAATATGGATGAATTTTTTCCCTGTGCACAGGGACTGTCCTCCAGACCCCTTGCAGCAGGTTGCACCAGAGCTGGGCTCATTCCCAATGCAAACTCTGACAGCAACGCAGCCCCTTCACCAGGACAGCTTCCCCCAATCCCACAGGTCAGAAAGCATCCCACACTACAGCCCCACTCACCACCAGGATCAGCGTCCCCAAGCACTCGGCCAGCGCTTGCCGCACTAATTTGTTTCTGATCCTCAGGTGCTCCTCAATGGTAGCAAGAATGTCCTTTTGCCTCCCCATCGCAGCAGAGGTGCTTCTCAGGTGGTGTCAGGGGAACAGCAGCAGCTGACAAAGCCTCAGCAAAGTTTCTTCTCCAGCACAGCTGCCTTTGCTTATAAATAAGTTCATCGATGCCTGACACACCTCCTGGGTAACCACACCCCTTCCAGCCGCTCTTCAAACCCAACTTTTTTTTCCCTGCTTTTCAGCACGAGACAGCGTGGGTGGTTTTTTTCATTTTCCTTATTGCTTGCATAGGTGAGCAAAATATTCAGGGGCTTCATAGGAAGAAGGAATTAAATGCGTCCTGCTGAAGCCACTGCTATTTTCACCACCAGCTAAAATACAGGGCCATGTCTGCCCTTCTCCAGCTTCACTTAAATGTATAGACTGAGCAGTGCCTTACACATTTGTGTGAGCATGGTACCCTGCATTCAGGTTTCCTTCCCTCTTGAGCTGTTGCAGAGTGGTAAAGTGAAGTGTGCTCCTGTGCTGATTCAGAGGCTGCAGGTGCTTTGACAGAAAAATTGGGAAGCAGAAGGGTTTTAACCCCTACAACTAAGTCTGAGGCTCTCCTGAGTTCCAGCACTTACCCAGGTGAAGCTGGTACTGTGAACAAGACCAAGCCTCTTTCCACGGAATTCTACGTTTAGGTCCAAATTCTTTTGTGTTATTACAACTTATCTCACCCTCCCAGAGCTTTGGGAGAGCCCTCACAGCCCAATCCCTCTGAAAGCTGTAAAGAAAAGGCACGAGGCTCCCAGTGCAGAGCCAATTCTCATCACAGAACCACAGACTTACCAAGCCACACAGGAAACAGCCCTTGCTGCCTTTTCATTGTCAGTAACATCCTGTATCACTCTAGGATTATTCCACAGGATGGCCTGGATGAAAGCAGTCCCAGTCTGTACCATCTGAGGTGAGGACAGCTAACAGGACATGTGCAGCTCATGGCATCTGGTTTTTGTTAAGTGAGTAGTAAAAATTCCTGGGCTCCTTGACTCACCAGGCCTTGATGCAGAGCTGCAGGGCTGAATTTGCAGGACTAAATGGGAGCCCCTTGATTTGTTCCCCCACCTTCTCTGCAGAGCCACAGATGCCCAGCTTTTCCTCTTCCCCTCATTTAACCATCAACTTTCCTGTGGAAAAATCAGAGCTTTTTAGTACAGTGGTGAATAGGCCTTTATTTTGTACAGAAACTGCAGCCAACACAAGAAGCAGTCAGGAATGTGGCTAAGAAAGCAATAATGTGTGAGGAATCAAATACAGGGAAACACTCAAGTCCAAACATAATTACAGGGGCAGGAAACTTTCCTCGTTATTTTGTGCTCAAGCCCAGTCTGGGGCTGCCAGCATCAATGGGGTCCTCTGAACCACAGTGAGTGCTCCACCAGCCCTGTGCTTGCTTGCTTGCTGCAGCTGGGATTTGCAAGTGAGGGCTCAAGAGAGAAGTTTTCAGCCTTCTCTCCATATCTCTCCCCTCATCATCTTGCAGTGCATCACCAGAGCCATGCAAGCTCCTCAATTCCTCCTGCACTCCCCTCTCCTTTACATTCTGCCCTGTCCTTTTATCCTGATGCAATACCAAAGCAATCACAGCCAGAAATTAAGCTGTGTGTTGGGTTTTTACCCTTTTGGCACTCACCAAGCTAAAACACATGGCCACCAGCATGTAGACACTGTGTTCTGTGGTGTAGTTTTATTTAGGCTAGTTCCCATTCTTTCCCTGGTGGTGAGGACAGGTCCATCAGACCAGAGAGAGAAAGGTGAGGAGCAAAAAGCATGGGAGGTTGTGATGGTTTCCAAGCAGGTAGGAACATTTCTTCTGTCTCCAGCATTTGTGGCCCTCTGTTACAAGTTGAGGATACAGACATTTCCTCACAAATAGGGGAGGGAGGGGAGATGTTCAGGTTCCAAAGTCAATGGTGTGTCTTGGTTTTTGCTGGAACAATTAATTTCCTTCTCACTCGCAACTTGGATTCAGTTGAGAAAATGCTGATAGCACACTGATGTTCCAGCTGTTGCTCAGCGCTGTTTACCCTAACTCAAGCCCTGCTCAGTTTCCCAGGCTCTGGCAGGGAGCACAAGAAACCAGGAGGGGGCAGGGCCAGGAGAGCTGACCCAAACTGCCCAGAGGGATATTCCATGCCACAGAACACCATGCCCAGTGCACAAACTGGGGGGCAATTGGCTGATCACTGCTGGAAAACAGGCTGGGCGTCTCTCAGTGGGTGGTGAACAATGATAGTGTTTATCACATGCCTTTCTTGGGTTTTATTGTCTATCTTTCTCTTCTTCATTGTCATTGTCATAACTAGTAGCAGTGTATTTTATTTTGTTTTAATTATTAAACCATTCTTATCCCAGCCCACAAGTATTACAATCTTTTGCCATTGCCTTTCCCACCGGGGGTGGGCAGGGGGCAGTGCATGGTATTTTGTCTCTGGGGGTTTTTTGATCACGACATGGTAAAAGATGGTGATAAGAGCAGCATCAAAGCTGTTGCTTGGAGAAGTCTAGACACAGGCCAGCCTGAGGAGCTGGGGTGGGGTGGGTGCTCCGACACCAGCTCCGTGCCTGACTCACTGCCTGACCCCAAGCAAATCCTTCACCTTTCCACACCCCAGCTTTTCCGTCAGTAAATTGGACAGTGATATCAGATTCCCTTCTTGGGGCGTTGTGAGGGTGAATCACTGCAGCCCAAGATCCAGTGACTTAAAATGAGCAATAGGGAGTTATGCAATTGCTTTCCCAACGGGCAGTGGTGTTATTATCTAGGAAGGAGCTTGGGGAAAGGACTGTGATGCAATGCCAGAAGAAACGGGACATCCTTTCAGAAGCAATAACTAATCAAAATGTGGGCAAGGCCTGAAAGACCACACTGCTGGAGCTTCTCTGTGCCAATACAGAAATTGCTGTGCTACACCAGTCTGCTGGACTTAGGGACACATAATCTAAACAGAAATCATTTAAAGATGTCCGTGAGCAGCAATAGATTTCCAAGAAAGCCCATTTCCTACAATAACTGGTGGTCAGGGTACTTGTACCCATCCTGGTGGTTAGAATAAATGCGATGGTAGGAATAAACAAGGTAGGATGTAACAGTAAAGAATAACGAGACAAGACCTCGGGGCTGCTTAGCTCTCCTAGAGTTGGGTGTACATGGAAAGACATCCATGCCTTTAGGATTGCCTTGCACGGACATCCAAAGAACCTCTTTCACAGCACAAAGCCTCAAAGAAGGGAAATTTCCAAAACCGTCACAAAAACCTCATGGTGGTGACTTGCCTTCCTGGTGGTTTTGCCAGAGCTATTGAAGTACAAGCAAGGGATTTCTCTTGTCCATCACAGCGTGATTAAAATATCAGGTATTAAGGTACCTAGAATGGACTACCCCATCAATCAGTACAGTGTCAAAAATCAAGGCAGTAACACTCCAGTTTATGGAATCTGCTCGTTTACCCAGAGGAAACTCCAAGAAAAGAGAAAACTCAACTCAGCGGGAAGTCAGAGACAAGGTTGTTACATTGTGGTCCTGCCGTAAATCTCAAACTTTTCTTCCAGTGTCTTCTGGGACCAACAAATACAGCTGTACCTTGGAATTATCCAGGATTTGAACCTATGCCTTTTGATCCTGTCCAACAGAGCACTTCTCTGTGACATTTGTCACTTTCTTATTCCCTTCCTTTCTCTCCAGCAGAACCTTGCAATGTGCCACAATAAACTCACTGTGTGCTCTGGCTGTTATTTCTAGACAAGATCCAAAACTAACACCCAGGTTCCAAGTGTGCTGTTTGTGTTGCAGCCTTGCTGCTTGGCTCCGTCCCCCATCACTGCATGCCAGGGGAAAGATACAGGTGAAATTATGAGGGAAGAACCAATTCCTGGCTGCTCCCATTCAGCTGTTTTCCTACTGGCTATAGTGGTGCAAAATAAATTCAGGCTCGTAAACTTCTTGGCTTCTGCAGAATCCTGAATCACCCCCCAGTGATTTTTCCCATTTAAATCCAAGTTTAACAAAGCAACAAGACTTTTTCTTAAGTAAGTGAATGGATAAACCCGGGCTGGTGGGTTCCACAGCTTGTCCAAGCCAAGTTCATTCACTCATCCCAGGATGGATGGTGCAATCCAATGGGGAGAAAAGCGTGAATCACTCAAATCTGTGATGAGTCACCCATTGCACTGATGGCAGGGTCACCTGGTGCAAAAGCCGCTATGCCAAGAGAGGTCACTGTGTCAAGGCATGGCAGGATTCAGCCTTGTGAAATCTCCCTTTGGAAGACACCTCTAGCCATCTCCTTCCCATGATCGACTTGACAGAGCAGTATGGTGACATGTTCATTAGATTTCATTAAAAATAAAAATTATAGCTTGCCTAGCAAGGCAGGGTAGGAAGTGGGTGGGTAGGAAGTTTATAAGCTTTCTAAACCATTCTAGCTGGAGGGTTAAGCGCAGAGATTTCAACATCCTGCCTTGACTCTCCAGATTTGCACAGGCAGGTGTTTGTTTCATGTCTGGGTCTGCTTTGCCCTCCAAACTGAGTTAGAAAAATGAAGAAATTCCTTCAGGAAAGAGTGATAACCCACACAGCTGAGTACTGCTTATGATATCTGGTTTTGGAGAAACTTAAGGTGAAACTGCAATCCTAACTTAGGTTTCTGGGACATTAAAGAGTGGCCTGGAACCCAGCAAACTGGATTTGGACTTGAATTACTATATAGTAATAGGAATAATATTTTAAATTTCATTAAAATAGCTCTTCATGAAGCCCACTGATTGGGACCAAGTGAAGGAAAGGTGCCCTGAGTTTATGCCTAATGTAATTCAGAAGTATCTCATAGGGATGGATCCCCCAGAGCTATATTGGGCATGGACCTGCAACCTGCGCTCCTGGAGGTTCCTTGTCATGTCTAGTTTTCTCCTCAGCCCAAATCTTGTCCTAATTTACAGGAATAAACAATGTATATCATATATCATTCCTGCAGAGACATCATTTTCCACTCTCAGTGGTGGCCTGCCAGAATACCTACTCCACACTGAAAAAGCATCAATTGCTCCATAAGAAAGCTTTTTAATAACACGTCTGAAGGGAAAGCAATTACAAACAGCTCTCCTGAAACAGGGTTTTGGCAGGGGCTTCTCTCATAAACTGCTCTGTGTAGACAGCTGTTCTTCTGAGAGCTGCAGAGCCAGTCCTGCCTTGGAGACACTGCTGCTGTTGTGCACCACAGCAGGAGAGTTCAAAGACTGTGAAGGCAGAAGACACAGAAATGGTGTGAAGCTCCACAAGCCTGAAGTGTGAGTCAGGAGCAATGACAAGAACTTTCCCTACCAGGTGAGGACATGTCTCAGAATGGAAAGTGTGCCTGCTCTCCAACCTAACCACAGCTAGAGGTGTTCCTCAGCACAGAAATAATCACCTTAAGAGCAAAAGAACCCACCTAGATGTAATTTTAGATGTGTATTCCATGAGATCACTTTAGGAGTGTCCCTTTGTTGGGCTACAAAGGAAGACTAAAGCAATTATCCCAGGTGGAGACAGCTACATGTAACTGGTGTAACCCACCCAGTCTCTAAGGGGCTGCAGACCTGCGAGATGCAAAGACACTTCTACCACAGGTGAGGTGAGGTATTTGCAAAAGGAACAGGGAAAACTTAAAACTGTCCCACAATTCACAGCAGGGTCTCTCTCTGCAATGCCACTTAAATTCCAGATCACCTTTGTTCAAGAAAGGTGAATTAAATGTACAAAAGGTGCAAAGGAATGTCAGAACAACAGACGCGTGAATGGAGTCTCACCAGTCCAGTGTGGGCCAAAAGTGCTCAAATAAGGTAATGCAGTGAACCCAAGACCAAGCTGGGACATAATGCTGTCAGTAGGTACATTCGGAAGAAAAAGAAGTGTTTGTGTTGGCACAAGTGCAACTAGGCATGAACCAGCTGTTGACAATGTTAGGCTAAAGCGTAGAAACCATAGGAGCATGGATATTCAGCATGTTCCCGTTCAAGTAACAGGTTTCTCCTTTCCAGGAGATGCAAAGGCAGAAAGTATCAGAGGGTTAAATTTGAAAGGAGGTGTGGTGTCCCTCTTTTTCCCTAGTTTCTGTACCCCCAAATCTCACTTGCAGGAAGATTTCCTTCTAACTTTTACCCTCAGAGAAGAGAACTGGGTTCCTGAACTGTAAAAGCAATTTGGAGCAAACTCTATGCCCTGCCTCTTGTGTCTTCAGGGCTGTTGGAGGACTGTAACTACCAGTTCACCTGGACGCTCCCTAAATCCACCTCTGCAAAAGCAAAGTGAGCTTGTCTACACTTGCAGAGTCTGCTGTCCTCTTTGGGACATTCGTTCCTCCAGCTGATTTTAAATCAACCTGAATCCTGGGGAAATTTCCATACTGACCTATTTTTTTTTTCCTCCTGAGTAGTTTAAGTATTAAACATCATCCTTTAGCAAATAAGCATTAAGGAACTGCATTGTAATGGGCATTTCTGAAATTCCATAATGAAACAGGGATTTGGCATGGACAAGCCACCTGAGACAAGTGCCTGCGGCTGTGCAGATAACAGGGCTGTAAACAGAAGGGCTGGGCTGTGCACTGGATGCAACACCCAAAGTCAGAGGAGACACAGAGCACCCACCTCCTGATCCACCAGAAGAGCCCCTCTCCCAAAGACAGGGATAATGTCCTCTACCTGACAGACATCAGCAGGCATGGGACATGAGCTGGTTTGAGGCAAGAGCTTTTAATCTGGTTCTGGAGTCTTCAAGGAAGTCTTGCTCTCATGGGAGGAGAAAAGCAAAGAACTTGAAAGCCACTGTGTAGGAGCCACTCTGTTTTCCTCACTCCCCAAGCAAGAAGTTACAATGGTTGACAAAACCTGTGGCTGACCTGGAATGTCCCAAGAGTAAAGAGCCAACATTTCCTTATGAAAATGTCCTGACCTCTTTCTCTTGGCCTGCCCAGAAGAGATTAATGTGGGGATTTACACACAGAAAACCCCAAGAAGAGTCAGCAAAAGCAGATTCCAAATTGGGATCCAGGAGATACTCAGAATTTCAGTCCTAAACTAGGAGCACTGAAACAGGGCTAATCTTGTGCCTGGGAACACATCCTTTAGGTCCTGTGAGAGCACACAGGCAGTCCAAGCCCCAGTTTGCTTCATGGTTTGGGGCAGGTTGTTTTTGAGCTTGAGAAGCCCAGAGTTGAATCCAAGTGGTTTGTGGAAGCAGAGAGCAGCATATTGCAGAGGCAATCCAAGATCTCCCTGTGCCCCTTACTTCCAAGGGCAGGGCTGGGAGTTGAGAACAACCAGACCAGACGCCACAGGATCTGCCTGTCCTGGCACAGGATGGGGAATCAGGGAAGAGAAGCTGGCAGAAAGGAACACGTGCTTTCCTTTGAGCCACCAGTGCCTTTTGAGCCAGTGCTGGCGGCAGCTTCCAGTCCCAGCCACCTCCTCCTGGGTCAGACACTCTTTTTCCCTTTGGGAAGGAAGCCCCCATCCCTGTCAGCTGTCAGCATCCAGAACAGGAGGGGACCTAAAAGGAGCACCAGGTGGAGGCAAGCACTGGGTGTTCTGAAGTGACAAGTAGGAGATCCTCTCCCTCCTCCACCTACAGAGAGCTGCTGTGTCTCCATCTCCTTCTGGGATGCAGAGGCAGTGTATTCCATTGTCCTTGCAGCCCATATCTCCCAGTAAATCCCAACAGTAGAATCCCATCCTCACCACAGCTCTTGTTCACTTCCAGACTAGAGAAGGAGTAATGGGAAGGCAGAAAGAGCCTCCCAGTCAGACAGGGAGCTGAAAAAACACGGAGAGGAGATTATCCCTCCCCAGGCTGCAGCAGCCCAAGATCTTCCCACCACCAGCACTTTGTCACACCGAGTTTGCAGGGTGGTAGGAGCAGGGCAATACAGGCAAGGCATCAAAATGATCGTGCTGCAGCAGGATGTCTTGCCACACACCCCCCTTGAGAAATAATTTCCCAGATAAAGCTGTCAATGAAAGTCTGATGTGTGCGACTGGGGCTTCACAGGAGGGAGCTCTGGATCCTCTGGGAACAGACTCTCCTGCTTTACCTGTTAACTACACACTGATGTACCCATTCCTCAGCTCCAGGGTGGGGAAACCCTTCAGCCTGTCATGGGAGGTGCAGGTGATGGATCTCTGATGTGCCCCCTGTTTCCTGAGCCTGCAACCCAGACATTGCACCCACCACATCCTGCAGGAAGCCCAGAGCCCTGAATCAGACATGAGTCGGGCACCTGGAGTCAGCAAATTGGATCCCTATTACTGAAAAGCGAGATAAGATCTCTAACACTCATCCTGCTTGTGGCTCGGGGAGGATCTATTGCAGGCACCCAGCTGGGGCATCCTCTCAGCCTTGCAAAACCCTTACAAAGAGGCACCAACCCTGGCTCCACAGGTGCTCTCCCACCCTTCCCATGATGAGCACACTCGGCTGGCAGAAATGACAGGCTGAGGGAGTGGGGCTTAGCATGGCTGTCTTTCTGCTCATTCATCCTTCCCCCTGGCACATCAAGTCAGCAATGAGGAGGGAAGGGTAAAAGAGCTAGAGAAAAGCTGGTGGGATATCCCAGCATGGACCACTGAAGAGGAATAAGGCATGCCAGTCATTTTTGGCAGGTTTCCATAAGGGATGTGCTAGGAAGACTTGGTCCTGGTGGCTCCCACAGAAATCGCAGGAAGTCTGAAGTCAAGGCTGTTATTTACCTATATATTCTTGCCTTGCTTCTCATCTAGGAGAGCAAAGCTGTGTGTGAGGGGAAGAAGAGGCAGCAGTCTTCCTCTTCCTCAGACATCCCAGCACTTCGGAGATCCCTGAGAGGCAGGAGCTGTGCCTCCCACTCTGCCACCACTGGAACAGGTGGCTCCACAGCAGGAAGCAGAGCACACTGCATCTCTTCCAGTGGGCATCCCTGAAGCCCTGGGGAAACAGCAGCAAGGTGCAAGGCTGGTGGCTGAGCTCAGCAGACTCCAACCATGAGCTGTCCAGAGTCTGCTCATGTGGAGAGCCAGCAATAACTGCTGGGGTTTCAGCCAAGGCCATGGGCTCTGAGCAGCCGCAAGGATCCAGGTCCAGGGTGTGAAAGAAGGAAAAGCCATAGCAAAGGGAATTGCATTGGTGATGGTGTGACCTGCTTCTGGGACTGCAGCCCTTCACTGCAGTGTCTCATATTGTTCCCAGAGTTGTCACAGCAGTAATCCTGCTCCTTCAGAAACAGGTCAAAACCCTTTGCTCGTCTCAGTGAAATGACAAGAGGTCTTCAGCAGTGTGTACTCATGTACAAATGATGTTGCCCACACTGGAGAGGCAAGGTACCCCTCAGATCAGGCATACCTATCAGAAAAATATCAAATGGGGGACCAAGACACATGTTCTATCCTTTAGCAATCCTTTACACCAGTGCTGTCCCTGAAGAGAGATGCATCCTCTCAGGCTAAACAACCTGAGTTGTGTCAGTTGGACCACAGCAAGCCTGGGAAGCAGGGCAAATTGCTAGTAGTAACTCTTGCCAGGGCCTCTTATTGAGAAAGGAATTAACTTTTGCTCTCTGAAACAGAGTTTCGTCGCTCTGGGAGGAGCACTGCTCCCTCCACACCACCCTGATGGTTTTCTTTTCGTTACCACTTACCGTAAGGTGCTTCAGAGAGGTTTCTGGAATGTACACTGCCCTTAGGGTGACTCTGGGCCATGAAACTCTAGACTAGCTTGTGGACCTCTGTGGTGAAGGATCGCATCTGTTATTATTACTTCCCTCTGCTGGAGCTGCTGAACTCAGGTCACTGCTCTGTCTCTCATCACTATTGTTTTCGCCGCTTGGTAAACAAGTGACTTTCCGTCCTGTTTCTGGGACAATGCATCCTGCAATGGATAGGCTCCAAGCTGACACCTCAAGGTTGTTGTTGATTTGGGTAACAAAAAAAGCCAGGATAAATCTTCCATGCGTGTAAACTGAGGCATCTTCAGCTTTCAGCAGTGGAGAATTTAGCCCCTGAAACATGATTGCCCTGGGTGAGGATGCTCCCCTGCCTGTTTTCTGCACCACTGGCCTGTGAGCAGCACTACAGGTGGCTCAGACATGTTTGGGCTCTGCCCTAGCTTGTGTAAGGCCCTGGCCACTGCCTGGGATTATACTTGAGATATTCCCTCCTTTCACATCAGCCAAGATGAAGGAAAGCAGAGATATGTGTGTACAAACCTGAGCTTCAATAATGTTCAGAGACCCCTGCTGATGAGTCTGCATGAATGCAAGACACTTTTCTTAGTGCTGGATGTCCAACATCAGTGATGTTCTGGCTCTGCATTCCCATCTCCTGGTGGGATTGCCAAATCCATCAGGATCTAATTGCAAGAGCTGGACAGCCCTGCAATGTGCCTGGCCATGTGAGGCAGATTTTGAAAGGCCACAGCAAGGAAAAGAGGAGAGGAGAGGAGAGGAGAGGAGAGGAGAGGAGAGGAGAGGAGAGGAGAGGGAGAGGGAGAGGGAGAGGGAGAGGGAGAGGGAGAGGGAGAGGGAGAGGGAGAGGGAGAGGGAGAGGGAGAGGGAGAGGGAGAGGGAGAGGGAGAGGGAGAGGGAGAGGGAGAGGGAGAGGGAGAGGGAGAGGGAGAGGGAGAGGGAGAGGGAGAGGGAGAGGGAGAGGGAGAGGGAGAGGGAGAGGGAGAGGGAGAGGGAGAGGGAGAGGGAGAGGGAGAGGGAGAGGGAGAGGGAGAGGGAGAGGGAGAGGGAGAGGGAGAGGGAGAGGGAGAGGGAGAGGGAGAGGGAGAGGGAGAGGGAGAGGGAGAGGAACATCACATTGGCAGCAGATCAACAAGACAGGAATATCCACACCCAGCCCTGATGAGTACAGGGTTGTGGGGCTTCAGATGTTTTTGCACTTTTCAAAGATGTTTAAAAGTTAAAGACAGTGAAAACAGCACTAGGAAATTCACCTGAGGGCTAAAGCAAATCATACTTTGCAGGAAGAAGCTGAGAGTTCAGCATGTTCAGCTTTTCAGAGAGAAGATGTAGAAGCAGCTTGATTACAGGGTACAATACTACTTTAAGGAGAAAATACAAGGTCTTTAATTTCCAGGAGAAAGGCTTGTCAAGACAAATGTGTTCTAGCCTTGAGCCAGGCAAATACAAACGAGAAGCCCAGGCATGGGGGCTTGCTCTTGCCCAGGACAGTAGTGCTGGCTCTCCTGTGGGCTGGGGGCTCAGCACAGGGTGTCCCTTGGGGGAGAGGGGAGACACCAGTACAGAGAGCTAGAACGTGTTTCTGGCTGCCCCTGACTGCAGGTGCTGCTGCCTCAGAGCATGCTCCATCAAGCGCCCCTTTGAAAGAGCACACACTGAAGTGGAAGAGGGGAGAGAGGAGCAGAAGTGATTTACTAGCCTGAGGCTCAGACAGGCTGAGCCTGTGCTGCACTAGTCATGTAGTGTGGCATCCTTGAGCTCCAGGGATCCGGAGCCAAGCCAGAATAATTAATTGTGCAACACCTTTATGACTGGGAAACCTGCCTCCCCGTCCTTTTATACAATGGCAGTGCCCAGGGGCAAGTCATCTCTTGCTGGTTGCAGAGCTGCAGTGGCAGGAGCAGGGTCCCAGGGTGGGTGACAGTCGCTGCCACAAGGCAGGGCAGGGACAGCTCCTGCTGACCCTGTGTGAAGGGCAGGATGCATTTACAGAGCCATTCACTGGTATGGGAGACACTTCTCCAATCCCTCAAGGGAATGAGAAATGTGCTTTAACACCCTGTCCAAGCCCAAAACAAGAATTTCAACCACCCCAGCAGGTCTAGCTGATTTTCTCCTTTATCCTCTCTATTGCAGACTCCTACAGTCATCTTCCATTCATGCTCCCTTCCCCCTTGACACTATGCGTGTGTCATGGGACACCGCCAGGCTGCCCACACCGGGAGGATGCAGCCATACAAACACTCTCCCACGCACTGCACCCAGCGCACACCTCATGCCAGGCTCTGCCTTCCTCCTCCTCCTCCTCCTCTGCCTGAGCTGGGCCCCAGCCCCCAAGCCCTGAGTGGGCAGGGGCAGGGCAGAGCAGAGCCCAGGGCTGGGCAGGGAGCAGTGGGTGCCACTGGGAGTGAGCTGTGCCTGCCCTGCCAGGCTGGGACTGGGATGCGCTGGGCTCTCCTGGTGTTCCGCACACAGATGAGGATTCTGTTTCAAATCAAGCACATTTGGGCACAGGGACCAGGGGTGGTTTTGGCTGTGATGTCCAAAGTGCCTGCACAAGCTCTTCTGCTGTGCCTCATTGGCACAGCTGCCAGCACAGCCTGTTGCTCTGCTCCCAAGCTTGCCCAGAGCATTGCCAAACTGGCACTGCTGGGAATTCAGTGTTTTCTCACCTGCTGTTTACCTCAATTATTTCAAGCACTTCCAGAAGTAGGCTGGTAACAAATTTATGCTTTTACTCATCTTAAAAATCATAATTGTAAAGGC
Organism: Ammospiza nelsoni; assembly: GCF_027579445.1. Taxonomy (NCBI): domain Eukaryota; kingdom Metazoa; phylum Chordata; class Aves; order Passeriformes; family Passerellidae; genus Ammospiza; species Ammospiza nelsoni. The sequence continues at coordinate 80,668,123 of NC_080669.1, read as the reverse complement.
CCTGGTGGCTCTGCCTTGCATCTGGGACTGGAGAAATGGGTGGGAGACAGACCTGCAAGTAGGCAAGTGCTTTCACCAATGAAAACTTCCAGTGTGGCCCAAGTGCAGTTCATGTGGACTCAGCAGAGCCTGGACAACTTATTGCTGACAAAACACCTCTGAAATTTTGGAAGTTATTCATCTCTTATCTGAAATTTCTGCTCCCATAGAGGGGACAAGATCACTCACCACATCTTCCCCACAGTGGAAATTGATCTGTTCCCTCATGCTCACTGAGGCAAAGAAACCCAGAATGGGTGAGGCTGGGAGGGACCACAGTGGGTCGTGTGGTCCAACCTCTCTGCCCAAGTAGGGCCACTTTGTACTGATGGATTCTGGTGGCCCCATGGCAGGCAGTGGCTACCAGAAGTGAAAACCAGGGGCTGACAACATCCCCTGACCATGGTTTTCTCTGTGAGATGGTGTCTGGGTAGAAGGGTTATCCAAGAGGTAACAATCCCAGATTGGGGTGGAGGGGGGAGGTACAACATTATAAACACTACTCATAAAAAATTGGGCATATGGATGGAAACTCTGCTGTTTAGAGATGAAGACAAAGCATGGAGATGGAAAGAAAAGGGTTTGGGAGAGTGTTTAGGGTGTGATGCCATGGAAAGCCATTCCTGGAGAGATCACCTCATGGTTCCCCAGAGAGAAACCCAGCCAGGAAGGTGGCAGAACCCAGAGGTGGCTGAACGTGGTGCCAGAGACTGCCAGCCTGTGGAGGGATGAGAAGGGACAGGAGACAAATGAGAGCCACAGAGAGACCTGGTATCAGGGACACAGCATTTGCAACAGGGAAAGGGAGGAGGCATGTGTGGAGCTGATAAGGACTCGGGAGAAGCTGCAGAGGGACTGGGGCCAGTGAGCTGTGTGCAGAGGCAACTTAAACAAGAACTTAAACTGGGAGTTAAGACAGCAGATAAGGGCCACAGGTTAAGAGAGGGAGAGGGGGAATGTCTCTGCAGACAGGCAAAGAAAAAGAGAAGTAACTTAGGGCTGAAGGGCTGTGAGCCCTGAACCAGGCAGCAGGACATTGGGAAGGGCAAAAAAATTGGGGTAGACAGGAGAAGATGCTCAAAAAAAGAATGAATAAAGGGAAATGAGTGTGTATCAACCATGACAAGCTCTGCCATGAGATCCAAAAGATCTGTGAGTCTCACCCTTGTCCTCTGCTGTCAGCAAATACCCATATAAAACCTCCAGGCAAAACATGTTCAATCCCACTTTGTAATGAGACAGGGGCCTCCCACCAACTGGTCACCCCAAAGTCCCTCTGTTCCAGCTGGAAAGGCTGTAATGAATAGTGAGAACTGAGTAAGACCCAGGTTTTGATCAGTTGGGTGGCTTTTTTTCAACCACAGAGAAATGCTCCAGACCTGTGCAGTAAAAGAATTGTGTTAAATCTTTTAAGTCCGGCCCTCCACCAAGAAAAGCCAGCCTGGATTTCAGCCACACAGTTCCTGGGTTTAAAAAAAACCCTGGTTTTAAAAAAACCATGAGTTCACAGGTGAACACATAGTCCCCCCCACATCTCCTTTGGGATGTAAAACAGGCACTTCTCACCTGCTGAACAAACCTTGTATTTTCTGTTTCCCTCCTGCTGTCACCTGTCTTCTCCCAGGTCTGTCACAGCCCCTCCAGCTGGAGAAGTTCCTTAAACTTCCCTCACTCCTTGGGAAGGGAGCACGAGAGGGAGGCATCACCCCCTCTTCAGCTGGGCCAGAACAGACACATATAGTTCCCCATTTGATGTGCCCATGTCCATTGTAGCAGAGGACCCAGTGCTGTACCTGCAAGCCCAGCTTATCTGAACATCCAGCAGCGACCACTGATGGTGCAGACCAACATAAAGAGATGTTAACTCATCCCCTTGGAGAAGGCCAGTCATGGAAATCACTGAGGTCAAATAAAGCACAGGTCACATAAAACACCAGGAGGAAGAAGCCAGAGCCTGACCACAGCAGGGAGATATCCTGGTGTATGCCTCTTGGGAGGTCTGCTTGGGACCACCAAGATGCTGGAAAAGAGAGCATATCTACCCAGGTCTTGTGGGTGCTCAGCTACAAAGTATGGGGACAATTGGCTTTCCCTGATCTCCTCACACCATTGTCATGTAGACCCCCTCTAACAGGAAAAGACAAAAACACAAGCAAGAAATTAAATCAAATTGTTTGGCATTGCAGGAAACTTGGACCATGACTGAAGATGTTGGGATAACAGTGTCTGACTTGGTTGTAAATCCTGCTGGTGATGCTGATTTCTACAGAGCCAGCACTGGAGTGGGAAGGAAGGGTGCTGGAGGAGAGGCTTCTATGCAGCAAGCCTTAGGGATGATAACAGGGGTCTGAGAGCATTGGGCTACCTGTCTAGAAAAAGACCTGGATGTAGTGAAACATATGCTGGGCATGCACTGCCAACACAGGGTGTAAAACTGGACATCTGGGGCATGATTCAGTTATCTAAAGCAAGGAGGTCTCAGAGATGCCCTGAGGTACCTAAACAAGTCAGCAGATCTGACATGGGACCTTCAGGAGACCCTTGTCCTTCCAAAAGTCATCTGGGGATCAGGAGGAACATCCAGGTAATTTAGGCAATGGAATCAAGCTCCTGATGTGAGACACTGGTGTGAGTTTGGAAACCCCACAGAGTGTCTAGACACATCTCCCTTTGCCCAAATGTTTTGATCTATGTCTGGCCTCCAGCTGGCCAAAAGTGCTTTTGCAAGGACTTTATAACCTAGATAATTTGAATGGTTTGGTAAATGTTTTCTGGGCAACCAAAAAAACGTGTCTAAGATATCAGACCAGGTCCAGACAAGGTCTAAATCCACTCCACTGCTTTGGTTCTGTTAGATGCCCATCTCCCCTGTTGCACTGGAGTCTTGGGGATTAGCAAAGTACCAAAGGAAGAGCCAAGGGGGTGGACAGGCACCCTGGACTCTGAGGAATCAAGGTCTTAATTAGTCTTGTGGGACTCTGTCCTGAACATTTAGGATTTTACCCTCTGCATTTTAGCCCCAGTTTTGCCATCAGTGTCTTCAAAATGAGGCTGCAGCTTTGAGAAGTGCCAAGGCATGGCAAACCCTGCTGATAGATGTTAGACCTCCTGATCCTGGTATTTCTTTCCACCTCAGTTTTCCCTTCTGCACAATACAACCTTATCTACCTCATGTGGGCTATGCAATGATGACTAATTAATGTTAATGAAGCGCTTTCAGATCATCCAATTCAAGGACACACATAATTGCAAAATATTAATTACTGTTTACTTATTACCATGAAACAAATAGCAAACCCAGCTGCTTATCTTCCTCAGCCATGACTCAGAAGGAGGATGATGGCTGATCAAGATAGAGGTGCAGAGTCCAGTTAGTCCTGTACAGTGACACATGTGGTGTCTGTGTGTGTGTGTGCTTGTGTGTGCACGTGCAAAGGCACCTGACACAGCAGGGACCAGGCCATACTCATGACAAAGCCATGCAAGCTCAAAGTCCTTGGAGATGAGCAAGAACTCACTTTTGGCAAAGACCCAGATGGGAAAACGGATGTCTAGCAATGATTCATGTGTTTGAAAATTATGTTCATGAACGACCATGTGTCACGGAGAATTAGAAGTGTAAAAGCTGTAATGAATTACTGTGAATGACCAAAAAAATTGCTGTGCTTGAAAACACCATTGTCAAAGATCCCAAACCCTGCCTGAGGGACGAAAGAGAAAGAGGTAGGGAGAACAACATCCAGGAATGGAGAGCTTGGCAGACAAATTGAGGGGAAATTCAGCATGGTGATAGAAATGAATTTTGGGTTGAGCTTTGAATGAGGTGGTGGTCAGAGAACTGGGGCAGGATGGGTATTTCACAAACAAGAGCCACATAGGTGATATCCTCTGGTCAGCTCAGGTCTGATCATGTTGATGAATCAAAAGGGGTTGATTCTATTGGAAAAGCAACAATTCCAGCTAACCTGCAGTAGAGAGGCTTAGGAAGGACCCTGCAGAGTGGTGAGGGGCACTGAGTTGCTTGCTGAGGTTTCAGAGGCGGGGTGAAGGGTTCACACTTCTGGATCTAGTGGAACTGTACTTTGCAAGGAGCAGTGGAGAAGAGAGGAGGGAAAAACATGGAGGAACACAGAAGTTTTGGGAAAATGAGAGCAGAGGTTGGGTTTGGGAAATCCATGCCACGGATGATGAAGAACTTAACATTACAAAGTTTTTCAGGCACTTAGAGGTGTCTTCAAATTACCACCTGACCTCAGAGGACCTACCAAATCCCTTAGGCATTCTAGTATCCTTAAACATCTCAAATTGCAGCCTAGCATTTCCATTGACATGCAAAATTGTCTTCCCTGTGAGGGCTTGAAAGAGTGACCTGAAAGCCCCTGGCTGTGTGTCCTGCTTGGCCACTTGCAGAGCTCGGGAGCCTCTGGGCCCCTCTCTGGGTGACTTTCTCTGCAGGCCAGTTCAGAGCCAGCTGTGTCCACTGTCAGCAACCAGAACAGCCCTATCACTCACATGGAAATACACACAGGGGAGCTGGATACACTCCCCTAAATAGGTCCTTAGAACTACAAGAATGGTTATGCGCTACAAAAGCAAGATCTGCACATCCAAGTCCATTTGCTTTCAGGGGTCTTTAGTTAAAATAAGTGACTATAATGCACAAGTCCAAGGAGGTTATGCAAGTTGATGCTGCTCAGTGAGGTGAAAGATGGGGCACCTGATGTGCCATGGAGGCAGAGCAGGAATGTGTGTAGGTCAATGGCAGCAGCCAGCAGCTCCCTTTACATGGAGAAATACCAGCAGGACAAAGTTGGCTTCTGGACCCCAGAGTCCATGGGGTCCTCACGCTGTTCTCTTTCTGCCACCCAGAACCCAAAAACAAGCCTTATCTAAAATTAGGCCTTTTTTTAGGTGCAGTGATGCAGTGTCCTCCACGTGCTGCAGAGCAAAGCCAGAGGACTCCCTGGAGCCCACATTTTGGGGTCTGGAGGTGGTAATGCAGCAGTCTTGTATTTTATCCAGGACTGCTTTCACCAGGGTAGAAAACCAATCTTAAAGCAACCACAATCTGAAATCAAACATTTTTGCTGCTGACTTGTGACTTCTGCCAAATTCCCCAAGAGAGATGTACAGCAAGCAGCTCCCTTTAGAAAATCTGTGTTTTTCTCTGAGACACAGTGACACAATGACCATTTCCCTCCAATCCTGGTGTCATGATCTAGCTCCTGATTATATCCTCATCTGGAATAAAGAGGTCTAGCCTAAGAAAATGCTCTTAAGCTTCAGGGTGTCTTTGAGATATGATCAGTCTGGAAGGCCCAAGTCTAATGGGGAAGTTTCCTCCTCCTTACACTGCAGATGAAGGTTCAGAGCAGCCCGAGTGCTTGCCCAAAGCTGCTCAGAGAGCTGGGAGCTCAAATGCCTTTTGTCAGCCACACTGATAGCTCTGAGTGTATTATGCTCATTTTGCTCTTCATTAATTGCTTCCCAACAAGTCCTGGCTGTGGTGGAGTCAGTCTGTGCAGCCTGAACATCACGACATGTCCTGCTGATTCCTGAGTGCTCTCGGGAGCATTCCTTGCTCTTGGTAGCAACATTGCTTTTGGGAGCAATTTCCCTCCTTAGTGCTTCAATCACCCATTTGAGAATCTGCTAAGGCTCTTGCACTCTCAGGATTCCATTGACTTCAACCATTCAGAGAGAACAAACAAGTCAAATATAGACTTGTTTTTCAGAAGAATGATTTTACAGTCCTTTCTGTTCCTGTCCCTCAAGCTCCTGGAACCATGTATTTCCAAAAGATTTCCAACAACTAGCTTTTAAACCCCTAAAAACCATGTCCGGGCCCAGATCTACAAGAGTGAACCACATTTACTGGGTTGTCTTCTCACAAAAAGCAGTTTCTTATCTTTGTGATAAGCACACTTAACAGCTTGGACTAAAACTTTTAGCCTTGAAAAGCAGGTTTTATTACTGCAGCCTCTTAACAGATCTGTTTCATAGCCATGAATTAATGTGGGTTATGTCCACATATTAACACTAGCTTGATCATCAGACCTATTTAATGGCTTCAGAATAAATAGGACTAAAGTAAATATAATAAAAAAATAAATTAATTAAAAGGTAGGTGTTTTGCCTCACTCTAGACCTGGAGTCTGATTGTATGCTGTCTCTTCTGCCTGGAGGTCCCATGAGGAGACACACCAGTAGCCATAAACACTATTGACTCCAGGGTGTTGAACTTGAGGTTATGTCAGGAATCTTCAAAGGGAGGAACTTTCCTGGTCCCTGATGAATGGAGAGTGAAAAAGAATATTTTGAACAACCAATTTGTCTTTTATTGTCCAACAAGAAGCATAAATAAATAAATTATGAGTCACAGCATCTTCCTGTTTTTGCATCTTTAGCTAAGGGGAGGTAGATTTCCATCTGAGCAGCTCCACCCCGTCTGCATCAATTGTCTTATTTGTGCTGGCTCCCACACTCACTAATTTTACACTCTCTCGCACTTTCTGCAGCACTGTATCTCCTTCCTTGGCCCTGTGTGTGTGGAACAACTGACCTCTCTTCATCTCACAGAAACCAAACAGCCCAGCTGCCCTTGCAAGGGCACCCACCAGAGTAAAGGTCTCACTAGTGCTCCTGATTCAGTCCTAATACGGGAGCTGCTTTTACCATTTCTCTGTTCCCCAGCACAGATCTGCTCATGTGGGCAGACCAGACCTATCAAAAGACATCTGCAAACTGTCCTTTCATAAGACTGGAATCTTGCAAAAATCTGAAGTCCTTACGACATGGATCTGTGCTCTAGCTGGTTTCATGACACAGTGAAAGTTGTGAGGCAGATGCATACCACGATGAGGAAAGGAGAAAGGAAATGCAAGAGGACTTGTGAAGGCAAAGTCACTTAGCCCTCATCTTCCACAATCGATCAGATCCCACAACTTCCTTCTCTCTGGGATTCCCACTGGCTCTGACCAGGATTTCATGCTGGAAAATGCCTTTGCATCAGAAGGGACAGGACTGAGAGCTGCCCCCGGGGCACCAGGTAGAAACACTCCCTTGTGTTCTGCAGGCTGGATAGCAGAAAAGATAATGTGTGGAGTTCTTTTTCCCAGGTTTTTTTCCCAGCAGCCTTCCCACCACACTTGTACTGCTGGATCCTGTGTGCCAGTACTGGAATAAGAGCAGTGGTTTCCAAAAAGAAGATTTGAAACATGGATCATAGGTTTCAATAAAAGGAATAATCAGCAAACATGGGGAATTCACCTTGGGGGAAAAAATCTAAATCAGTAAAGCAAATGCAAGAGAGCCCATGTGCTACCAGAGGACATTGTGGATGTGTTTACTCATCACAAGAGACAAATTAGTGCATCCGAAGGCATTACTGCCAATCAACTAATGTAGTAATTGACTATATGCAAAAGACTAATTCATTTCAAATGCGATAAAAAATGTTTGCTTAACCCAGCCATGAAGGTGTTTAAACTCACCCATTTAATTTCACAATCAGGACAGGCTCAAACAGAAGAAGCCAGTCAGTTACTATGTTTCATCTGACAGGTAATAATTTCTTATGATGTGTTGACTTAATTCTCTTGCAATCACATGAGCATGCCCTTAATTAAGCACATAAAGGCAATCTGTCCTGACGAGAAGGGGAAAGAGGAAATGCAGTGAGAGATGACAGTGACAGCATCAGACACCAGCTGGTAACCTGGGAATCAGAAAGGAATTTTATAGCAAATGGGAAATGCTGTCCTGTGAGGAACAATGATCATGACAGTAAGGCCTGGAAAGACAAGGATAAAATCAGACAGGCTGAAGAACCTGTAAAGGTTAGAAACTAGTGGGAATATATGAGGGGCTCTATAGAAAATGTCCTTGAATTACGTTGGAAGTAAACGGAAGATGAAGAAATGCAGACCTACTCTTGGCAGGAAATGGGAACACACAGCAAGTGATCCTGGGGGCACGAGGAGGAGAGTGGCCAGTGGTCAAGGGCATTGATCCTCCCCCTCTACTGTGGCGTGGTGAGGCCATACATCGAGTGCTTTGTTCACCTCTGGGCTTCCCAGCTCAAGAAAGACATGGAAGTACTGGCGAGGGTCCAGTGGAAGGTTATAAAGATGGTGAGGGGACTGAAGCACCTCTCTTCTTAGGAGGAAAGGCTGAGAGAGCTGGACCTGTTTAGCCTGAAGAAGATGTTTACGTCTCTCAGTGTTTACAAATACCTTAAGGACACCTAAAGGTGTCAGAAGATGAGGCCAGACTCTTTCCAGTGGTGGGAGGAGTGTGTGGCTGAGTGAAAGCTTGTACATCCCATACCATGCTCCAGATGAAGGAAAAGGTTAAACTGGGACATATTACCAACAACAGAAAATGTTAAGAAGGGCTGGGACAAGAGTCCAGAATGGAATAAACACAGGATGAAGCCCAGTGGGCAGAATTTAATAAACCAGGGGTACTTAAGGAAACAGTCAGAGACGCTTCAGACCCATTAGTAATTATCTTTGAGAACTCTTGGCATTCCCATAGGACAAGTGAAGGGTAAACACAACATCTATCTTTAAAATGCAGGCCCAGGAGGACACTGGGAGTCCCAGCTCAGTCCAGCCACCTTCTGTGCTGGGAAGGACCCCTGCCTTCCCTGTTGACTGATCCATTTGTAAGTGCTGGGAACACAATGAGGTGATTGGTGCAGGTAAGATGGTTTGCTGAGGAGAAAACATATCAAAACAAACCTGCTTCCAGGCAAATCATCTTGTGGTCTGGGAGGAGGTGGGGATGAGGTACCACTCTTGTCGTTCTCCAGCATGAAATCCTAATACAAAATCAGCAGAGTACAGTTGCAGCTGTGGTTAAAAATTATTTGTTATTGGAAACTTTCTTCTGCAAAATGTGATCTCAAGTACAGGAACATCTCAAAAGGCTGCACACAGGGGCCAGGCTTGGGCAGCATTTTGGTTTGTACTTTTACTGATTCTAAGGCAGAAAAAAAGGAGACTTACAGTAAGTCTGGGAGGGCTCCAGAGAACAGGCTCAGGTAGAATGCAAATGACTTTGTAAAAGCAAACTAAAAGTCTGTAGTGCCATGGGGAAAAGGGTGGCTATCATGTGGTTGGTAAGGACAGGAGAGCCAGAACTAGGTCATGAGAAGTAATCATTTGGCTTTTTCCATTGCTGATAGAGCTGGAACTGGAATCCAACTCCCAACTGCCATTACAAACCAGAGGTGTCAGAACCCAGGACACCCCTCTGGCTGTCCAGGGTGGCCAAGACCCCTGCCAGGGGGCTCAGAAGCCCTGGTACAGAGCCCAAATCACCTGTGGTTTTGATTATGACCTGTGGAGCAAATTACCAACCTTATATGAAGATCAGCAAGACACAACAGTTTAGGCAGAATAATAGTGAAGTTATCACAGGGTGAAAAAGTAGATTTTGGGGTTTCTAGAATGAGGGTTCAGGAGGCAAGATGGAGGGAACTAGGCATGTCCAGCCTTTCTCCTTCTTCTTTTTCTTCTTCTTAGTCTCCATCTTCTGCTGTGATGTTGGCACTTTTAGATTGGTTTAGAGTAGAAGCTCACTGTCTAACATAGGTGATAGGTACTGAAAAGTAATTGTAAATATTATACATGTAGTTTTTAGTATAAAAACATAACACCGCCCCGGGGCAGGCAGAGTGCCTGGAACTGTCCTGCTGGATGGACTTCAGCAGGGCAGGAGAAAGAATTTTATAGATAAGGCACAATAAACAACCTTGAGACCGAGAGCTGAAGAGCTCCAACTCATTCTTCAAGCACCGGGCTGGCAAAAGAGACTTTTAACATTTCTCAGGGTCATGGTGACCAGAAAAAGATCCTGAGACAGAGGGAGCCAGGACAGGAGAAGGGTTGGAGGTTTCCAGAGGAGAGTTTTGGTGTGAGTTCAACCTGTGTGGGGCACAGCTCCCAGCTGGAAGAAGCCCAGCGTGAAGACCACAAGCAGTGCACACAGCAGGGAGCTGTGGGAGGAGCCGGCAGCCATGTAAGCCTAAGAGAATGAGGGTCTTGCAGGAATCACCACAGTGCTGGCCTCAGGATTTGTGGAGCCCCAGTTCCAGCAAGTGTGGGTAAGACTGATCCCCTTTCCTAAAACCCACCCCAAGGTTTCATGCCCACTTTCTTTGGGGTCTTTGAAAGCTTAGGGGAAAAAAGTACTGTGTGTACAAGGCCTTTGCCTGGGTTTTCCCCACACAGACCTGGGCTTCAGGGTTTCCATCTATAGAGTGGGCCTTTCTGCCTGTGCTTGGGCAAAATTAACCCAAGGAGTGGGAGGCACTGGCTGGGAACAGAAAGAGCAACAGGGGCTGATGGAAAACCCACAGGAACAAGGCAAAGTAGGGTAAAGGTAAACCGCCTCAGTCCAGCTCCCTGACTAATGTCCTGGGTGGCACAAGGCAGGTGAGTCAGCAAGGAGGGAGGGAAGCAGCTCTCTCTCCCCTGCTCGAGCTAACCACAGGGTCCCTGGCCCCCTTGCCCCTCTAGTTCTGCTGCCAGACCCTGCTGGGCACGCCTGGCACTCAGGGACAGCCTCCTTGCAGGTATTTACCCCATCCCCAGCACAGTGCCACCTCACCTTGTGCTCAATCACTCCACACCTAAGGGACCCCATCGACTCATGACATGAAAGCATTATTCATCAGCAGATGGGAGAAAGGAAAGCTGAGGTTTACTTTCACAGAGAATTATTTTTTTTTACTCAATTCCCTGGCCCAGGGGACACCTCTGCAGTTGGAGAGGTGCATCACAAAGGAATCACATCTTCCTAAATCTGAAGGATGCTTTCCCAGGGAGCGATGCTCACCAGTCATGTTGGGCTGCTGCCACATTAATTTGAAGGGTTTCAGGTGGACATGCAGGCAAAGAATGGATTCACAACAACATTTAGGGACAAGCCTAGTGTCATCTATCCACAACTTGACCCATGTGAGCCACCCACCACTTCTCCACTTCTTTTACACAGCCTGCCTCCAAGCTGCTCCCCATCACTTACTGGTACAGCAGGGTTCTTTGGAGATGGGCTCATCTTTCAGCAAAGCCCTCTCAGCCACAACAGGGCATTCAGCACAGAGCTGTACAGTGTGCTCTGCCGCTGCTGATGAGGTGGAAGCAGTCAGTCACTCATCTCCATTATTCCTCACTCTTCCCCCAGTGCGCAAGCAGAGCAAGAGTGGGACATCTGCTCCACAGCTCCCTTCACCTGAGTTTGGACCTTCCTTCCTCATATTGCCTAAAAGTAGTTGGGTTTTTTTGGTTAAACTGGAAGAGAAAAATCATCCCAACCCACCCAATTAGCATGGCTGCTGGAATCTCTCCCAAGTTTTGAGCTAATCAGACACACCCAAACTTTTTCCCTGTTCCCCTTGCCCAGCCCAGCATCTCCACGTCCTGCACAGAGACAGGACTTGGTGCTGCCAGCCCCAGAGTCCCCAGCAGACTGCTGATCACACACACACACACACACAGACACACACACACACACACAGACACACACACTCCACCAACCCTCCCACACCCACCTCTCTCCACTCCCCCTGCAGAGAGACCCCTCAACTGCTCACACCTCCCAGGGCAGCCACAGCCCCTTGACTCCAGCTCAGTCCCACAGAGAGTGGCTCAGTGATGATCCCTGAGAGCTCCCACCTCCCCTGCACTGGGTTCACCAGGACACCCCCTGGGTCTCTGGTGCTAAGACCTGTCCTGGCTGATTCTCTTGAGACCAGCTCAGAGGTACACACAAGCTGGTGTGCTGCTGGGAAAGGGTTAAAACCCCAGCCCTTGGATGTTGGAGGGGAATTTTGGAAACCACAAGGAATTCAGGCTGCTTTGAGGCAGGGTGTACAAGGAAACCCAAAGAACCACAGGCAGTTTGCTGTGTGGTTTAGGAAGCTCTCAGCTAATTGCCACCTCCTGTCTGAGGTGGTGCTGGACTGTGTTGTAATTTAGATGTAAAACAAGATCAAGACATTCACCGGAACTCGATCAACCCAGAAAATAGAATTTACATGCAACTCATAAACCTGCTTTACAGAGGAAGTTGTAAAACCAGAGACCCTCTGGTCCAAAAGGCAAGAAAACAATTAATGTCTTCTTATGGGAAAGCAACTCCTACGCATACAAGACATCAGATTTAGGGTAGACCCAACATGTACATGAGGAAATCAAGCTTTGTGAGGTATTTATGCTATTCAATGAGAAATTATTGTGCAAGAAATACTATATATCTTGCTGGCTGTGAGCAAAGATGTAGGAGGGTGTTATTAGAACCATTAGGGATATTAGATATATCATAAAAACACAAGCCTACGTTCTGCTTGAGAAAGATGCTGGTTTGAGAAATACACTGCTTGGAGAAAGGCAGCAGTGTAAGTACAGACAAATCACTGCACATTTTGTGAAGTCTGAAAAGTATTTTCCTATGGGGGCACTTTCTATCCCCCAAGCATCTCAAGCTGATAGATGTCTCAAAAAGTTTCTGTGGATGTTGGTTGTCTTTCTGATTCAAGACTCTAACCAGCCTAGGTTATTTCTTAACCGATTGTGATGACAAAACTCTTTGAAGAAGTTTAGTGTGGATTTTCTTCACCTTATACAAACTTCTGTGTGATTACTGCTTCACTCCTTTTTTTTTTTATAAATCTGGGAGAGTTTATGTTTCATATGCTAAACTCCCATATTGTTAGCATGGCAACTCACAAAATAGAGAGTATTTCTTGTGAGCAAGAATCAGGAAATATTTGTTTGGCAGCTCCTTGGGAAATTCAAAAAGAGACTGGGATGTTTAAAAATAAATTGCCAAGACTTATTTCAAAGATTAGTATAATTAAAAACAACTTTTATGCTCGAGGACTTTTATACACATAGCAAAGTTTGTACGGTTTATTTGGAACAAAATCTTCGCTTCTGCAAGACCCTGAATAACCTAAAATGGCATCTTACCTGTTGAAATTTATTCAGATAATTTCTCTACTTTAAAAAAAGGAGAAGCAAAAATAGTTTTTTCTAAGAACAGAAAACTCCCCAAAGCTATAAGCTGAAAATTTCAACAAATGAACTCCACAAGAACAGTGACTCATTGCAAGGACATAGAGGCAACACAAACAACCTTCTTCAGATCCAGACAAGTATAAAATAATTGCACTTTCTTTCTTATTTGAGTCTTTGAAAAGAAGTGATCATAGAATACCTCTGAACTGAACATGTAAATGTGTCCTCTATTCTCATCTCTCAGCACTCATCACACCCTCTCTGTAAACAACCCAGCAAGACAAATAACTGAAATAAAAGAGTTTATCACATGGCACAATTGCCAGACTCAGCAAAGTTTTAGCAAAATGACATATCAGAGGCTTCTGTGTTCTGGGTGAGGCAAAGCATTTAAAACACTACTCACAAATCAGACTGTCACCTTCACAGATGTTAATGGACTTTTTAAACATTCTCATTAATTCAGCATATCCCTGTTAATCTCATGATTGGGACATTTTCCTCAAGATGAAACACAAACAAAATTACAATGAGAAAGAAACCCAGTAGGATTTGGTTGTGCTTCAGCTAGCTACTGAGGTCTCAAGACAAGTCTTTAGACTACTTATTCTGAATAATAGGCTTAGAGGACTTCTTTTATTTCATAGAGTTTATTAATATCACCTGTGCTTGCCCTTTCAGCCTGTGAGTTTTATCCTGGACATGCCCATAAGGATTCTCCAACAAGGAAATGGTGAAGCCTCCTATCTACTGCTGATCCTAGCTCTTCTACTAATTTGGGGAAAAGGGTGAGCCCACTTAGAGCTGCAATCCCTGCCAGGCCTTTCTGCAAAGGGATTGGAGATAAAATGAAACACGCTTCATTGTCTGCTTACTTTAACATCCTAAGAAATACCTTTGTCCCAAAAACCCCTGGGCAAAAACATGCAGGCAACCCTCTGGAGTGGAAAGCCCATCTCCACAAACCACAGTTAAAAGACAGTGTGTTAGGAAAAACAAGGCAGTGGTGCCCACGCTGGGGTGGGATGCTGGAAGCTAAAGTGGGTCAATGAGTTACTGCATTCCAGAGACAATGGCTGCCCCACTTCTAAACGGGGCCCTGAATTACCAAAGCCTGCCGGCACATCAGCCCAGGGTTTCAGAGACAGGAAGGTTTTAAAACTGCAAATGAGCTGCAATTAATGGAACTGGAATAGAACCAAAATAGCAAGACAAAGAAAGCCCCTGCCCTTGCTCTAAAATTACAGAGAACCTGGATCCACCCAGTGAGTGAAGTGTGAGTATCTCACCTCAACTGGATCATCCTCATTAAAACCCTGTCCTCAAAACACTTTCCAACTCCATCATCTCTTCCACTCTTTCTTCTGCCTCTCAGTGAGACCTCTCAGAAGCATGGCCTCTCTATAAAAACTACACACACTGCAAGACTTTATCCAGTTTATCCCAAACACACTCTGTGATTTTGTGATTCAGCGATCTCTCCTCGTTAGCAAACAGAGTATTGTAGTGAATAACTGCAGGTTTTGCTTTCTTCAAGCCACTGCAAGTATTTTTAGAGGAATCAGATCCTTGTCAAACAACGACAGTAGCATCACAGCCAAGCTTCCTGGAATTACCTTTTGTCTTGCTGCTACCAGGTAAAATTCATGATAGTGCGGATTAGCAGAGAGGTGGATGACATTCAGGATGTTTGTCAGCATTGTGAAAAGTTAGGATCAAATCTGAGGCCACTGTATTTGCCTCCCAGAATCAACATGCCAGGCTTGTGATGCAGAATCATAGAAAAATGGAGCTGGGGATGTCTGCCTAGCAATTCATAGATACCTGGGGCTGGATTAGTGGATTAGCATTGCTCAATGTACTTTTACTAATCCAGAAAAGGAAGTGAGCAGTTAGGTGACAACTCGATCATCGCTCACACCCTTCTCAACTGTGTTTATGAATATATTAAATAGCAAAGACCATAAATTAACACTAGTTAGTTACACAATCATAAAGAACTGGGATGCAGAGGGACCTGGAGAGAGCCAAGAAGGGGTCAGCCCTAACCTTGTGATTACAGGTGTTTATCAAGCCTGTTCTTTGAGATTCCCATGCTGGGAATTGCCAGCCTGCCCAGATCACACATTCCAGCCCCTAGACATCCCACTATGCCTAGAATTTCCTCCATTGTAATTGCTACAATGCACTCTCCTAACTTTCTACCTCCCTAACCAAGAGAACAAATTCTTCCTTCTATTTCATGCATTTAAAAGTTGACATTGGGCCCCTTTCGCTCTTCTTTGTGAAAGAGGAGTGGTTCATTGTCTCTCACTTCAGAGTTGGGCCCTAAGTTCTTTTGCAAGGACAGAACTTTTTAGAGATATTGTATCTGTAGACAGTCCTAAAGCATATAGAAACTTGCTTTTCTTATTCACCTTTTCCAGACCATGTACAAATAGAGCAGAAGGAAATAGGCCACAGTCTGGAAAACCCCTGCTCTAGACCCTGTACCCAGCCACAGATCATGTTCCCTAGCCCTCCAGTCATTTCTGTTACGTTCTCTGAACCCTCTCCCACTGGTACATAACCTTCCTGAAGGGCAGTGCCCAGAACTGGTCATATTACTGCCATGTAGGCATGATCCACACTAAAAAATCATTTAAACTATTTCCTGTGTCCTACAAACAATGCCGTTGTTTATACGTCCCAGGAATTATTAAATTTTCCTTTCTTTTTTGCAACACCATGACTCTGTTGACTTATGGTCAGCTGATAACTGCTCCAGCCGCCTGCAAAGCCCTTTCTGTACAGCTTCTCCCACCCCAGGTGACTGACTGCCTCTCCCTTGTTTGTGCAAAGGACTATTCCTGGATCCACACCAAAATCTGCACCATCTTCCTTGAAATATATCCCTTCTCTATTGTCAGAGCTGACAAATACAGTGAGCAAAGAGCTGATGGGGTTTGGCACGTCACAGTGAGCAAGGAGGGACAGCATGTGGTCTGTAATACTGGGAAAAAAGCCTCCATCTTGCAAACTGAAAAACAAAATAATTATTCAGAGGCTTAGTTCAGCCTCTCTGCTGAGAGATCTGACCACCACAGTAGTCAACTCACTGGCAACATCTGTTCCACCAGTGATCAGCCACATTGTTCATTGATTTTTTAATCAAAAATCTCTGCTTCCAGTTGGGAACTTCTCCCAGCTCCTTCTGATTCCTTGTTGATGTTCTGCAAGATGCAGCCCAATCAGCACATCTCTCAAAACAGCCTGGACAAATGAGGGTGGAACTGCAATGCTAGCACCCCACAGCTGTGGTTACTGTGGGTGAACAAAGTTCAGGCAGGGATTCCCAGAACCAAAAGTGAGAAGTGTGATTTCCCCAGTTCAGGGCCCCAGCACAAGCTGCCTCCCTGCCAAAGCCTCCTCCTGACGCAAAACCCACTTGCACTTTGCATTTCATCTGTGGAGGGAAGTGAACTGTGAGCTCCCAGCAAGGCGCAGCTTTAACACCTACCTGGGGCTTTACACCTCAACTGCCTGTCAGCTGAGTGACCAGGAAACCCATCAGAGTGCTCCTGGCCTTCCATATGCACCTTTGCCA
The DNA here is from genome assembly GCF_027579445.1 of Ammospiza nelsoni. NCBI lineage: Eukaryota > Metazoa > Chordata > Aves > Passeriformes > Passerellidae > Ammospiza > Ammospiza nelsoni. The sequence continues at coordinate 80,651,470 of NC_080669.1, read as the reverse complement.
AAGCTGAAATTCAAAGCAAAATAGCAGCAAGAAGCAGGAGGATGGATGAAAGGAAGTCAGGAATTTTCAAGAATATGTATCCTTTTTCTTTTTTTATCAAAAGGATAAATAAAGTCTGGAGGGTTTTGACTTCATAACTTCACTCTGAAATGTCCCATAGGCCAGAGGTGTGTGAGGTGTCTCATGCAGGGTGGCCTTACAGACCCTGCTCCCCAGGTACAGGTGGTGAGGACAAGCCAAGCAGATCCGTGAAGGATCTGATAATGCCCATCTCATATAAATTGTCGTCTTTAATTTCTCTCCACACTAAAGAAAATTTGAACAGGCACCAAGCACCTCAGGTAGTTCAGATCACACATAAAGGCAAAGGAAGGGTCCATCAGGTTTTCTGCATATCTTCCTCCCTTAGTATCAGGATTTCCTAATCACTACAACCTTTCTTAATAATTAGACTTCAGCTGGCAGGATGAGAGAGTTGGGGCTGTTCAGTGTGGAGAAGACTCTGGGGAGACCTTCTAGTATCTAGAGGGGCTTCAAGAGAGCTGGAGAGGGATTTTTTTACATGGACATGGAGAAGATAAGGAGGAATGGGTATAAACTGACAGATGGCAGGTTTAGATTAGATATTCGGAATTCTTGTCTGTCAGAGTGGTGGGGAAGTGACACGGGTTGCCCAGATAAGCTGCGAATTGTCCATCCCTAGAAGTGTTCAAGGCCAGCATAGGTGGGATGACATTAACTGGTTCACTGATGACAGCAGTTGATATTAATCACTTGAATTTCAGCGTTGAGTGGACCTTTGAGCAACGTGTTCTAGTGAAAGGTATCCCTTTAAAGTCTCTTCCAACCCAAACCATTCCATGAGTCTGTGACTGAGGAGTGCTTTAGCACCCAAGAGCCTTCCCTGCTGTAGTTTATCCTGCAGGACACTGTTCACACACCCAGCAGTGCAGTCAGCTCCCAGCTCACACACAGACAGGTATCAGGTTCTCTTGCCATTGCGAAATACTTGTAGTTGAAAGGCACACAAAAGAATGTCAAATCCCAAGTTTTTCCACAAGCACAGCTTCTGCAGCATGAAAGAGCATTGCAAGGGCCCCAGGGCTCAGTGAGGTGGATGGGGCAGCCCCACCTCGCCAGGCTGTGCAAATTGTGTCAGGCCACAGCCATGCTTGCACCACATCCCTGGCAATCTCAGCAAGAACAACCCAGCCTCTCCTGTAACAGGAGGGGAGGAAGGCTGGAAAGGGTGGGTGAGAGTACCTGTGAGGCCCTGGGATGCTGCATCACCCCTGTTTGACCATTCCCTGGGAGAACTCATGCACTGGCCACACAACGAGCCAGTAGTGACACTGACCCAGAGCAAGAGGGCCCCACAGTTATTTTTCTTTATTTTGGCATCTGCAGTGGTTGTTTCCAGCCCATTAGCTGTTCTGTCAGTGCCTAGGTGTGGATGATTCCACTCCTGGGGCACAGATGAGGCCCCATTGATGGATTAACCACCTCAATAGGCAACATGAATGGCAGGCATGATTTGTGCGCTGAGCTGCCAGGAGGAATTGGATTTTAATCTCATGCCAACGTGGGTCATATCCTCAGCTCACAGCCTGAATCACATCCTCACCTCACATTCCTGACCCACCTTCTAGCACAATCCAGCCTCATTGGCAAGGAAATGGTGAGGGCATTTCAAACACCACAGACACAGCAAAGAGGGAGCTGGGCCTGGGAGTCCCATTGCAGCATGGGTGCAGCTAAGCCCCCTTTAAACGTGACCCACAGAAGGAAAATCTTAAGCCCTGCCTTCTTTCTTTTTAAGGAGTTTGGAGATCTTTCTGGAGATGGACATGGACAAAGAGCCACCAACCACAGCTGCATGCATTTGCTTTCCTAAAAACACACCCTCCCAGAAACAGCAAACTCATCCACACAACAGGAATCAGGTCTGGTCCTTGATTTGGTGAGTGCTCTGCAAATAAATAACATAAAAATTCTCTGATTACATAAGGTGCATTGCACAATGCATTATATAAAGCTAGGGTCATGGCTTAATCAACCAGCACTCTCTTACATCAAGAAAAATTAATCTGAGGAGCAGCAAGGAAGGAGGAGGAAGAGGAGGATGCTTTCCGTCTCTTAAGGAGGTGTCTGGCATGCACATGGCACACATGACCAATGAGCACACCTCCAGCTCAACCAGCCCAAAAGGAGCAGCTTGCAGCCAAACTCTAGTTTTTGGCTCAAAGGCCATCTGCAGGGTGCATGAACAGGGCAGGAGATTTATGCATCCCTCAGAAAACAGACCCATAAGCACAACCACCTCACCATTAATCTTGTCTGGCTCTAATGGGATTGCCCAGAGGCACAGGGTGTCCATCAACCACTGTAATGCACCTTGGAGGAGAGAAATGAGAAACTCCTCATGAATGCATTGTTTAAAAAGGCCTGGTTTTCTTTTCTGACACTTATTGATTTCAAATCAGTGGGAAATAGCCAAGGGGAATGTTTCAATGTTGACAGTGATAGAGGAAGTTACACAGCAGCGGCTGGAAATCAAAACAAACTGGGAATTCTGGGCTGAATCTGGTGCCAGAGGTGCCCTAAGGTACATAACAGAAGCCAAAGGTCCCACTTCTCTGCCCTAATATACGGATTTTTCTGTATATAAAAAATAATGTGGGTTTCATAGTTTTTAAGGTCCAAGAATGACATTAAATTAGTCACAGGATTTCCAATCAATCCACCACAGGGCTGGCAGGTGGGACCTGCTCCTTCTCTTGGAAAACTTTGCTCTTAGAGAACCCTGAGGCTGCCTGTGGCTTTAATACAACTCCTTCAATCAGTTTCAACAGGTCTTGTACAGGATTTTGAGCCTGCAAGCACTTCAGGGTAAGAAATATCTGCAAAAGTTCCCACCATGTCTTGCAGAATCGGATCAAATCAGCAGGGACATCAGTGAAAATCTTTTTAATACTGCAAGTTTCAATGATAATAACATCCATTAAATAGGAAAAGCAATAAATCTATAGGGGATATATGGTGAAAATAAATGGTCAGGTTTCAGCCACACTTTGAAGTAGCATAGAATGGCCCAGAGGCAAAGAAGTGCTGGGAACTGCTTGGTCCATTGTTCCAGACAGGCAGAGAACTTTTGTGTACCAGTGGAGAGGCAGAAAGTTGCAAGGAGAGGAGAAATGCCCTCTTTGATGATTGATTTTGCAGCTGGGCTATTTCATGGAAGGTGAAATTCAGAAAGGAGAGATGGGGATGCAGGAAACAGCAAGGGCAGTGCAGAGAAATCCTCAGGGGATATTTCTGAGCCTTGGAGGCAGATGGTTTCTAATAGCTCTTCCCATGAGAGTGGCCATAAAGGAACCTAAGAGGAGATAGGACTTTGTGTTCTGTCCCCTTTCCCTTTGGTCACAGGAGCACCAGCTGTCACCAGGGAAGTACAAGAGAGGGGCCAATTAGATGATATACAGATGGAGGGGTGTCACACCTCCCTGGCACTTCCCAACACAGCTGTCAGCACATTTAGGGGGGAGAAAAGCAACAAAAGAAACCAGAACCTTGCCCTGTGTAATAAAATCCAAAGGGAAATAATGAGAGGCAAGAGGGGAGTCAGAGCACATTCCCTGTGACCAGCCATTCCCAGGAAAGGATTTCCTGTCATGTCTTCTGCAGAAAAGGATGAGTCAGGGAGAAGTTACCACAGGCACAACAGGGCATGCAGGTGTGCACAGGGAGACAGCTTTCCTCCTTTGGTCATGGCAGTGGGGAGCATTACTCAGGAGACCTTTCTTGCAGCCAAGATCTCCACAGGTGGGGTCTCACAGGTCCTCAGGAGTCAAGGACTCTGCAGACAGATCAACGTGCTGAAGCCTGGATGTGGCATTGGGAGAAATTCAAACACTTGGAGCCTGCCTGTGCCCAAAAGCCATTGCAATAGCGATGGGTTGGGTTGGAGGAAGAGGATAGGGAGTTGCTCCTAGCTACTCCTTCCACCTGTCCTCCTTTTCTTCCAAAAATGGTGTTATCTAGGGGTTATCCAGTGCACAAAGGCTCTCTGTGCCAAGGCTGGATTTCTGAGTCACTAGATGAAAAGCAAACCCATGCCACAAGGGAGGCAATGACTGTAATGCAAGAGTGAGAGGGCTCTTGCACAAGGCGCTGGGTTCCCAATGATCACACCTGGACAAAAGCTTTACGTGGGCTTTAGTGCTCCACATAAAACTCCCTGGGTAGACATGAGATGCCAACCCATGGGACGCTCAGGCTGGCTGCACCTCCTGTTTGTCCAGTTGGGAAACTGGTTCTGCAGGATGACCAGGGAAACCTGGCCCCAGTGAGGCCTGCACCAAATCCTCCCTTTGTGTGAAACGGCATTTAACAGGTGCCTCCACTCAGGCTTTCTCCAAAGTGTCTCTGCCACCCACACCTCTATCCCACACAAAATGTGTGCTCAGGGGATCCCAAATAATCCCAGCACAAACAGACTTTGCACTGTGGCCTGGGGAGATGTTCGCTCATAGAATTCTCAATAAGATTAGGTTTTGCAGCTTGTTTTAGCACAAAGGTCCCATCAAAGCCATTTGAAAGAAAACAGAATCTGACCACAAGGTCTCCTAGTTGGTTCTGGCAAGCTTTAGTTACAGTCAGGCAATCCAGAATCCTGCTTGATGCACAGGCTGATGGCTCACAGGGCTTTTTGTCACTGTGGGTTGTAGCACAAGATTGCTCAGATGCAAAAGGGAGGTGAGATCCTCTGGCTGCAGAGGAGCCCTCTGTGGGCCATGCAGCTCCAGGGAATTCCCAGGTCAGGGAATGGATGGGGGTGAGTACACTGCACCAAAGTATTAGGCTCAGAGGAGAACTCTGCTTAATCTCAGGATCAAACCATGTGCCAAAGCCAAGGCACAGAAACCACTAATGGCACATTCCTGGCCAAGAAACAGCTGTGTCGGTACTGCACAGGTAGGGTTCCTGGCAGCACACTGGTCCATCAGGCAAACCCTCAAAGTTTTGTCAGGCCTCAGATACGGTGCAGGGGAGTCAGCACTGACCTCCTTCAGCCTATGCTCTTCACCCAAGGACTAGGGGATTCCATACTCAAACCCCCTCTCTCCCCTGAGAAATGAGACACAGAAATGATCAACCCCCAGGTTAACAGCCCCTGTAAGTGTCAGACAGACACAGGTGAGATATCCGTGTCTCTCCTTTGGAAAGCTCCCTCTCTTTGCACAAAATAATCTGAAAGGGAACACACGAATCACTTCCACCAGGGGCATGGCAGAGGGCCCTCAGCAAGAGCCCCTTCCCTCAGCACCCTCTCACCTGAGCATCCATGAAAGGCTTGTGTTCTGGCCTCTGTCGTGGGAAGGGAGCCAGACCTGGATCTTCTGAAACCACAGGATAGGATAGAGAGGTAAACAAGTAGAAAACAGGAAGACAGCCAGGAAAGGAAGCCACCTGTAGGAGAGCACAGACTGGGACTACATACCTTCCCCCACGTGGAACAAAAAGGGATAGAAATTGTGGGTATTTGGCTTAAAAAGCTGTATTCTCAGCCTGCAGTATTTTGGGAATGTGGAAGATTCCCCTGCTGTGCAGTGTACAGAGTCCAGGACAGTTAATACCATGTTTCCAGGTGGGAAAACCCACTGGGGTTAGAGGTGCTGTCCCACAGCAGTTCCCTTCCCTGGGCATCCCACCTGCATGTGATGCATCCCAGAAGCCCCACAGAAAAGTCCTCCCCTCACCAGGCTCTATAATGACAAGGAGCCTTGCTCTTCCTCCTCTTGTTTTTGGTGTCTAATGCCTGGCTAAGGAATGGAAAGTGATACATGTGTATAGAGTGAGGCAGGTAGGAGAAACATTCAGAGTGATAGCTACTACTGACAAGCTTAATTATACAGGCATAATTGCATATTTTTGGCCACAGTAAAATATTTGCCAGCACTTTTCTGTCGTATTTGTTAGTTGCCATGAAACTTAAGGTGTTTTCAGGGTCTGATAAATATGCACTAGATGAGACACAGCATGAAGCTGTGACAGAAACTATCCGTACCATGTGAAAGGAGGGATCCCAAGTGACTTGCACCAAGGAAGAGCTGGTCTGCCAGCTCAACTCCGCCAACAGACCTCTGATTTTTGTGGCACTCTGCTGCTCAGAAGCTCTATTGTAGAAGAGATCCATTTCTTGGGGGAGAACCTTTGCAAACAAGGTTGCATGTCAGGTTTTGGCCAAGCGTTGCCATTGAAGCAGCAATGCTGACCCAGAGCTCAGGTGAGAAGTGCTGCAGAGCCAGCATGGTGATGCTGTGTGCATGGCTTGAGATAGAGAAGGCATTTCTGCACCACCTTCCCTTGCTGGTTTCCCTCTAAAGCATGGGAAAAACAGCAGCACCATGCTGAGGGCAGGAGGGAGCAGGCAGCTCAGTAAGTGGCCCCTTCTTTGTGATCCTTTTCAAATTCTTTTCAGCCTTTAACCTTTTTATTCTATTGTTTATCTGCTGGGAGAGCTTTGGAGCACCTTTGCTGCCCAGAGAGCTTTGGAGAGCTTTGCTGCTCAGCCACCTCCTTATCTTCCTCTCTGTGATGTCTTTGTTCAAGGGCAGTGGCACAGTCCAAGGCAAGGGAAGCTGATGTCTTGGAGGCATGGACAGAGTACAGACCATGGAAGTAACATGGGAACACTCACCTTCCTGTCCTTGGGTCACCCAAGCACACCTTGCACCTTCCTTCAGCTGTTGCTGTGTACTCTGCTCTCTCTGCTTATGGGGGTTGGCTCCATCCCACATTAAGATCAGTGATTAAAGCAGGGAATAAATAAATACAGTAAATTGAGAAAGATCAGCTCATCAGGCCAAGTGCAAATGCTACAGAGTCATCCAGAAAGCATCCTGTAACATGCAAACAGGAACTGATAGGGATCCTCTTCCAAGGGCTGAGCTTGTTCATAACTGATGGATTCCCTTGGCCAAAACCACCTCCTGCATTTCTGGGTGTGAGCTCTGCTATCTGCTGCTGCATCACACACAGCCCAGATCTCTCCTGGGCCGAGGGCAATTCTCAAATTGGAGAGAATGGAAGCATCAGCAGGGGCAGATCTGTTGTCCTCATTAGCCCATTCTGTCAGGGAGCATTTCAGGCTGAAAGTGAGGGAAGGAACATGCCTTTTTATCTTGTCACATTCTTGCATATGGAAGGGAATAACTGAATCCCTGTGGCAAGTTCTGCCTAGCAGAGCAAGCCCAGCTGCAGAACCTCACACTGCAGCCCACATAAACATCACCTTGGGAAGATCTCCTGGGAGCCACAGCACAAAACAGCTCTGTGCCTGGCAACAACTACAACAGTGGAAAAAATCCCTCACTATGGAGCCTGGGTCTCAAGGCACTGTAACACAAGAAGCCTCACCAGCTCATTTCCTTACCCTGGGGAGGCTGCACCACGGGAAGCCACCTGAATCCTCTCATAGGAAGTGCTATGATGGGGAGGACACTCAGCAAAACAGGTGGTATCACACCTCACCTGCACTGCACAAGGCATTGTGAGAAAAAGGACATCTTAGGAACCCTCAAGGAGGGGTAATGAGGCAAGACAGCAGCAGGATGAAGCAACAACTTGGGCAGCAAAAGACACGAGCAGGAAAACCTGCTCTTGGGTCAGATGCTTCAGCCCAGGCCAGATCACCCCTCTCTATCCCATTCCTGCCATTACTGCTGCTGACCTTTCAGAGCAAGCCCTGACATCCAGAGATCTGCAAGGCAGATGGACAGTAACCATCAAAGCTGACCACTGGCATCACTCAGGCTGAAGAGCTCCACACCCTGTGTGTCTGGTTTGCATGGCCAGCTTGTGGTTGGAGAGGGGCTACAGGAGTGGCATCTATGAGAAGCTTCTGGAAGCTTCCTCCCCCTGTCTGGCACAGCCAATGTCAGGCAGTTCCAGGATGGACCCAGCACTGGCCTTTAGGGGCTTCAGCTGGTCAGAGTGACCCTCAGATGCGTTAGAAAGTCTCTTTTCCCAGCCAGGCAGTCAAAGAAGGAGTCAGAACTCTTCAGTTCTCAGTCTCAAAGTTGTTTATTGTTTCTTATCTATAAAATTCTCTCTCCTGTCCAGCCAAGGTGCACTCAGCAGGATAGACAGAGGCACTCTGCCTCCCCCAGGGTGGTGTTATCTTTTTATACTAAAAACTACATGTGCAATATTTACAATTACTTTCCAATACCTGACACCTGTGTTAGACAGTGAGCTTCTACTCTAAACTGATCTAAAAGTGCCAACATCACAGCAGAAGATGGAAGCCAAGAAGAAGAAGGAGAAAGGCTGGGCAGGCCCAGATTCCTCCATCTTGCCCCCTGAACCCCCATTCTAAAAACCCCCAAAAATCTATTTTTCTCCCCACAACAAGCTGATTGTTATTCTACTTATACTTTTGTGGCTTGCAGATCCTCATATAAGGGTGGTTATTTTTCCCATGGGTCATAAAGTCACGGGCGTCTTGGGCTCTGTGCCAGGGTCTCTGAGCCCCCTGGCAGGGATCCTGGCCATCCAGGACAGCCAGAGGGATGTCCTGAATTCCCACACTGGCCAAGGCTGGGCCAATCAGGAATGACAGTAATGCCTTTGTGACAACATATTTAAGAAGGAAAAAAAAAGTTATTGTGCGGAGGTAATTGCATCCAGAGAAGAGTGTAGGGTGAGAATGTGTGAGAGGAGCATCCGTGCAGGCCGGCAGGGCAGCGCAGCAGGAGGGGCAGGAGCTGCTCCAGGCTCTGGAGCTCAGATTGCCCTGCAGCCCCTGGAGCAGCCCAGGCTGAGGCAGCTGTGCCCCTGCAGCCCAGGGAGGGCACGGGGGAGCAGAGATCCACCCGCAGCCCTGGGGGAGCCCAGCCTGGAGCAGGGGATGCCCAAAGGAGGCTCTGACCCCGTGGGAAGCTGTGCTGGAGCAGGACCCTGGCAGGAGCTGTGATTCCATGAGAGAGGAGCCCAGGCTGGAGCAGGTTTGCTGGTAGAACTCCCCTGTGGGGGACCCACGCTGGAGCAGCCTGTTCCTGAAGGATTGCAGTCACACAAGGCTGAGCCACACCGTGGGATGGACTCACATTGGAGATGTGCATGGAGAACTGTCTCCTGTGGGAAGGTGCCCACACTAGAGCAGGGGAAGGGCTCCTCTCAGGAGCAGCAGCAGGGACAGTGTGTGATGAACTGACCATAATCCCCTTTCCCATCTCCCTGTGGCACTGTGGGAGGATGTAGAACTGGGAAGGAGGGAGGAGTGAGGTGGGGGGAAAGTGGTTTTAAGATTTATTTTACTTCTCATTATTCTGCTCTGATTTTGATCAGTAATAAATTCAATTAACATTTTCCATTTGAGTGTGTTTTGCCCATGACAGGATCTGATGAATGATCTCTCTGGGTCCTTATCTCAGCCCGTGAAATTTTGTTGTATATTCTCTTGTCCAGCTAAGCAGTGGCAGAGCAGCTTTGGTGGATGCCTGGCATCCAGCCAGGATCATCCCACTCACCCTGCAGTTCCCAGCCTAAGCCTGGCCATCCCCATGGCAGGGATTTGGTGAGCTCCTTGACAAGGCAGCTGTGTGCTCACCACCTCAGAAAGGCACACAAAGAGCTTTTGCTGGCCAGGCTCTGCCTGGGGATATTCACAGCTCTGAGGGATGGCCCAACAAACCCTGACTCCCTGCCTTTGTTCCTCTAGCATTCCACACTTTTCCATTCTGCTGCTGCTGTCATCTCGACCATCCCAACTCTGCCCTTAGTGTTGCCTTGCCCAGCATGGCCATTTCTCACATGGGCAGCATCACAGCTGGGATTTCAGACTGAGGGCAACAGGGCCTGGGAGCAGGGGATTACCCACAAGGGGGGGTTACAGAGAGATGGGGTAGGAGGGATGGTTTCCCCATGCCTCCTCCTTGAGCTGTTCCACCTCACATGGGAAAGAAAGAAAAAAAAAAAAAGTCCCTTGAGCCTCAGAATGCGTAATAGTGAGCACAGCTCCACCATGAGTCATCTCTGCTTGCAGACAGGACAGGAGGGCTGAAGTTTCCCACGACTTGAACACAGAGGACAGCCTGGCACTAGCACTATAAACCAGGGGAACATCTCCCACAGGGTGAGAGATACACACACACAGCCCTCAGACACAGCCCAAGCCAAAGCCTGGCCTGAGAGGAGAGGACATCATGATACATGGCTCTCAGCTGCTTGTGTTATGTGACATTCAGCAGGATGCCTTCCAAGTCTTGTGGAAGCTGTCCCTGTGGTAGATCACCTGGGTAACAAGATGATCTTTCAGGTCCTTCCAACCAAACCATTCTTTTTCAAATCCCAGCTTAATGGGGTCAAGTAAAATTTCCTTGCAGAGTCAGGGTCCAACCTGTGTATAGAGAGCACAGCCAGTAACTGCCTACCCCCTGGAGAGGACTCCTTGGATGTGTCACTGCTGAAATCCCAAGATGAATACAGGAACTTCTCACACAGGTGCCACAATCCCACTGGAAAGACTAAAAGCAAACCCACTCTTGGATCATCCTGTGTGCTTTATGCTGCCATAGAGATAACAGCATGAGAAGCTTCCACCTGCTCTGCCCTTTCCCACATTTCCCTGTGTGTCCCTGGAGATGTAGCACAACACAGAAGTAGCACTAGGGATGACAGTGCTTGTGGGATGCACTACATTCAGGATTCCAGCTCCAGCCCCTCTGCTCCCACCCCAGAAGCAGATTATGGTCACCCAGCACATTGGAGGTGTGTGGGGAGGTTGATGCTGCCCTCCAGCCCTCCCAGCTGGTTTGCCAGGTGCATGAGCTGAAGGCATAAGCTGAACAAGTACAGCTTGTGCAGGGACTCTCCCTCTGAGAGCTTTGCAGCCCTTTTTGGGGTTACACAGGTTCAGGCTGTCCTAGTGGGCAGTGCAAGGGTAACACCACGCCCGAGGGTTTCACTGGGAATGGGTACACTGTTGAATACAGCATGGAGGCAGCTCGGGCCAAGCAGTGCAAGCCCTACTCTCCTCTCAGTGCTGCATCCATGCCCATCTACCTCCCAGGTTGGCTATTTTTGTTGATAGAGCACACAGCCAGATCCTGTCTTCTCAAGAACTCTGTGTGGGTGATCCCCAAACAGACCTCAGATTCTCTGGCACCACTTGCAACATTCCTGCTGCACACACTGAGCTCTGCCTCAGCAATGCTCAAACCCTCAGAAAAACAGATTTCTGCTCTCGGGATCCCCAGAGAGCTGCTCTGGTAGTGAGCTCACCTTTGTTGCCTACAGCAGCTCCCAAGGGAGGCTGTGTTGATCTCTTTCCTAGGAGATGAACACTTCTGGAGCGCAGCAGCGTGTGCGCTGGCACGGCCAGGTCTGCCCTGACTCACACTGAGCCCCGTTTGCCCCAGGGCCACCAGTTCCAGCCATAAATCCCAGCCTGGGCAAGGCCTGCCAGCACGCTGGGCTGGCCAGAATTCCTGCAGAAAAGCTAACACTAATAAATGCAGGTTTGCTGGAAGTGTTGGCACGAGGCATCAGGATGTTGCTGAGCTCTGCGCAGAAACCTACCAGCAGCGCTGTGGTTTCAGATGAAACTCAAGGCATGCGAGTCCTCTGGCCAAGTTTCACCATGGGGTTTCAGTGTCACCCTCAGCAGCAGGAGTCAGCCACCACTGCAGGACACACTGCAGGATGCTGGGCTGGGAGCACAGCCAGATCCCCAGCACATCCAAGGCTGGACGTGCTCCTGGGTTCAGGAGGCAGAGGGGAACTGGTCTCCCCTGTACCCACAATGACAGGGTTCCCTGGCAGCCTGCAGGTCCTGGATTTCATCTCACTCCCCAAAATGTGGTAGGGAGGTGTAGGATTGATGGGGGGACAGCACGGTCGGGATGGACAGAGACGAGAGATCTCTGCAGCCAGGTCGTGGAACTTGTGGTTTATTGCAGAGGGCCTGGGTGCAGGGCCCTGCTGGGAGAGAAGAGAGGAGTAGAGAGGATAAGAGGGTAAGAGCATAAAAGGCAAGAGGTACGAGTAAGAGCATAGAAAAGTAAGAGGTAAGAGTTAAGAGCTAAGATAGCAAAGTTCCCGTTACAATACAATAAATCTTATTCTGTGTTGAATATTCTGATTCTCACTTAACCAATCTAGTACAATATACAAATCCTATAGTATTTCTATACAGCCTATAAGAATCACTATATTACCACACTGTGCTACATTTTAAACTCTAAAAACTCCTCTTTGGACCCCTTCTGCCAAGCTGGCAGGGTCTGCTCTGACCCTTGGGCCTGTCTGCAAGCAGAGGGTGTTGTTTCATCAAAAGGGGATTACCTTCAGCCAGCCACACCATTGTTTTCCAGTTGTTCAGTAACTAAGGGATCTCAAAGCTTGCTTTCATTTCAATCTCACTTATAGTTTCTATATTCTCAAAATCTTTTGCCAGACAATCATATTTATAAGGCTTTCCTGTTTCATCTTCCCCAACAGGGAGGCCCTACCCCAGTGCTCTCACCCCAGGAACACAGGAGAGGCTCACATCAGTGGCACCTGGCTCACAAGCCACTGACAGGGCAGCTGGGACTTGGTTGGTGAGTCCACACACCTCCATCCCCAGCCTGACTTGCTGCAGTGATTACTGGAGCTCAGGCAGCCCTCATGCTGGTTGACCTCTGCATCCCTGTCAGCAAGCACTGCCGCTGGGAGCTGCAAGGCCAAAGCCTCCCCATCTCTCATCCTGCACCTCCAAAACTGCAGCTTGTGGATTCAGGGCTGCTGCTTGCTACTGAGCATGCTGTCTTATCCAATTGCCACCACCAAAAGATCTTTGCCCATGCAAAACTGCAGACAAGCCACCTCCTATTTCCAGGGGCAATAGGTTTGTGGGGGAAATCCCTCCAGTCAGGCAGGGCTCTTCTGTCCCCATCACAGGAGGGATGGCAGCTTTGCAGCATCCGATTTCCATGGAGCTGCCTTGCAGAGGGAGAGGTGTAGGAGAGGCCTTGAAGAAGTGTGTTACAGGCTGATAGTTTATCTTGGACCACTCCTGAGCGCTGGCAATCCCTCAGCCCTTGGAAGAAAACTCTCTTGGCTGCTTTGAACATTACTGTTCAAGCCCAGCAGCAGGCACATGGAAATATTTTCATGCTCCAGGATATGTCTTGCTGGAAGAGGGAGAAAGAGTGGCCGGATTCATGTTCCTGCTTCCAGCGTTGCTGGTGACTCGTCCTGGGACTTGGGTCCCATTGTTTCACAAACCACACCATGTCCAGCTGAGATGGGAAGACAAAGGCAGCCCCACACTGCCAGACCATGGCTATCAGGCATTTTTATAGCCCTTTATACATATAAGTGGTAAAGATTGCAGCCTTTAAAGGGAACTGACACGTTCACTCCCCCCAGCCTGGCTCTGGGTAGGTGAGGGAACAGCTGCTGCACTGGGGAAATGGTGAAAGCCAAATGAGGAACACAGGTCTGGAAAAGGCCAATGCTTCTCCCCATAGTGGCTGCACCAGTGACACAGCCCCACCTTGGGGTGGACACCACATCACTGGGTTGAGCAGGGGGTGCCAAATGCAATTTTGGATGCTGCTTTGGCTGATGGCTGAGACCCAGGTCCATGGCATGAATATCAGCATGCCAGCCATCCTCCCACCTTGCACAACAGGGACAGGTTTCCCCTCTTTCCAGGACCATTCCCAGACCCGTGGCTGTGATGTTCCACCCATTCCCTGCCCAGACCCCACGCTTACCCCGAAACTCCCTCCCCATGTGCTGCTCACGCCCTCCATGTCTCATCCATCCTACCTGCCTCCAACCGTTGGTGCTCCAGGGCAGGGAAAGTATCTCCTTGCCTCCTTTCCATGGGCTGTGGCAAATTGCTGGGGCTAAACAAACTGCAGTTCCTGCCAAAAATCATCACTGTCGTGGGGCAGGAGCTGGGAGCGTTACTCACCCAGGGAATTGTGTTTGCCTGTGTCAAAAAGGGCTGGGGGCAGCAGCTGCCCTGCTCACTCTCTGCTACACACCAGTGGTGATGTGGCACAGGCCACCAGTCCCCAGCTACATATTCCAGGGAAAGGCATGTCATTCCCCAGGTCCTCACCACCCTCCAACAAGTACCCAAAAGAGTGAAGGAAAGGCATACCTATATAAATATAAGGTATGGGGCAGGGCAACACCTTGCCCTGTAACCATGCAAGGGAGGGATATGAAGCATACCTTGAAGGGCATAAAGGAAAGGAAATGTCCTTGGGATGGGATCGCCTGGGCAACAGGTCCTGGTGCTGTGGCAGCAGGAAGAATGTTAACCATCTACAGCCACAGGCTGTACTGGGAGAGAGCATGGGATTTGGTTGCCAATTATTCCACCTGGCTGAGCCTTTAGCAAAGATAGTCCCCTGTGACAAGATCTAACAGAAAGGGCTGGCTCAGCCCTGCACTGTAGGACACCCCTTGCACCATGCAGTCCTGCCCTGTGAGCCCTGATCCCACTGGATGGAGGAGAGGCATCTCCCATCCCCTCTGATCTTCCTTTGGTTTGGGAAACAGCCTTGTTTTGGGACAGGGTATGCTGGTCCTTGGTATCCTTACAGAGCTAGCTGCCCAGCTGCAATACACACCCCTCATCCCTTTCCTGTAGCACTTTAGGGTCTCTCATCATGCAGAAGGACATGGTTACCCCACAGCAGCATCTCCAGCCCACAGCCGCAGTCTTGCCCTGCATTAACACAAAGCAGGTCAGCATTTCACTAAACCAAGCCTGGCTGCCATGTCTATTCACAGAATCACAGGACAAGCTGAGCTGGAATGGGCCCAAAAGGATCATCGAGTTCAGCTCCTGGCCCTGCACAGAACCATCCCAAGAGTCACCTCAAGAGTCACACCATGTGCCCAAGAGCATTGTCCAAACCCTTCTTGAACTCTGTCAGGCTTGGTGCTGTGACCACATTCCCAAGCAGCCTGTGCCAGTGCCCAGCCACCCTCTGGGGGAAGAACCTTTTGCTGATATCCAACCTAAACCTCCCTGGCACAACTTCAGCCATTCTCTCAGGTCCTGTCACTGCTCACAGAGTGACAGGGATAGTGCCTGTCCCTCCTCTCCCCCCATGAGGAAGTTGTAACTACAATGAGGTCTGCCCTCCAGGCTGAACAGACCAGGTGACCCCAGCCCCTCCTCACATGGCTTCCTCTCAAGGCCTTCATCATCCTTGCTGCCCTCCTTTGGATGCTCTCTAGTGAATTTATATCCTTCTTTTATTGTGGCACCCAAAGTTGCACCCAGAGCAGGACAATTTGCTCCCTTGCCCAGCTGGCCTGGTGTCCCCAGGACAGGGATGTCCCTTCTGGCTGCCAGGGCACTGCTGACTCATGTCCAGCTTCTCATCAACCAGGATCCCCAGGGTCCCTTTCCCTGGCACTGCTTTCCACCCCTCATTCCCCTGTCTGTCTGTCCCATGTCCCAGCCCTGTATCCAGGGTTGTCCTTGGTGCAGATTCCGGCACTTTCCTTGTTGAACTCCATGTGGCTGGTAAGATTGCCCAGCCCTCTAATTTGTCGAGGTCTCTCTCAGGGCCTCCCAGCCTTAGAGGGAATCAACAGCTCCTCCCAGTTTTGTATCACCTGTGAACTTGCTCCAGTTCTGCATCCAGGTAATTTATGAAGGCGTTGAAGAGCAGAGTGCCACAGATGGAGCCCTAAGGAACCCCACTAGTGACAAGTCCCCAGTCTGGTGTCACCCCAGTCACTATAACCCTTTGTGCATGACCTGTGAGCCAGCTGATCTCCCATCCTATGATGTCTTTCTCCAGCTGTGGAATGGACATTCCAAAAGGATACAGTGAGATACAGTATTGAAAGATTTAATGAAAGCCAGGAAGCTGGCTTCCTGAACTGGCTTCCCTTGATAACTAGGCAGGGAAGAGACAGAAAATGACAAACTTAAAGCCTGGTGAGGCCACCACTGTAGTCTGCCTCCCAGACACTAATCCTCAGTATTTTAATATGCATGTAACAATGGGATGTAGCCAAAAAGGAGAGACTCAAGGCTAATAAATCAATACAGTACCAGGTTCCTGCCATGCCCTTCTCTGGCACCTCCCTTAGACTTCCCATGCATATCCAGGAGCAACATTAACAGGAACACTCTGTCTGGCACCTTCAGCAGTGCAGGAGTCGCAGCACAAGGCACAAGTGTTTCTCTGCAGGCTCACTGCCAACACAAGCTCTCGGCACCTTCGTTTGTGACAGCAAACGAAACCCTGGGGAACAGATTCCCCCTTCCTTGCTCTCTGGTGGGAAGAGGCAGAGTTTGCAGAGCCTGCTCAGGATGCTCAACAAGAAAGTGGAATAATGGGGAGATCCTTGATACACCCCCCAGTTCATTCTTCTGCCAGATCCCACCGTGCATCACCAGCTACCCAGCACCTCCCCGCTGTGATTTTGGCCAATGTTTATTTTTCTCCTGGTGGCTGCTGAGCCTCTAGCACTTGAGTCTAGTGCAGAGGCTTCACAGCACCAGAGAATACAGCTTTGTGACAGCTCATATGGTCTGAGCAGCTTGCAGTTTTGTTCTGCTCCCCCTCACACAGCCCAGCAACCAGCATTGCTTCTCCCACTACCCCTTGTGTCCCAACCCCAGCCTCCTTCCAGACTGCATTTCTCCCATTTTGCAATTCCCCCATCCAATATCTTGATTTCCCCTTCCCTGTGGTGCACCTTGCACTTACCCCTTAGCTGCATCACTCTGCCTTTCTGAGGAGACCACAAGCACTAAAAGCTGCCACCTGCCAGAGCTGCTTTGCTGGGGAACCAGTACTTCCCAAGAGCTGCTGCTTTGGCTGGGAATAATCACTTCAGGTCTAGAGCATTTGTCTGATAACAAAAACCCCAGCCAACAAATTATTGCCGAGGCTAGAAGAATGGCCATTGTGGGAACAGCAAACTAGGAGAGATTGTTCCCTTTCTGTGCCAAAAAAACCCAGACAATCGCTCCTTCCCTAGCCAGCCATGGAAATTTAACCTAAGGGTTTACAAAAATGCCTAGAAATTGTGGGTGCCTGAGCAAGAAGCTTCTTTAAAAGGCCTTTATTTCTAGGACACATGTGCTTCTTGCTTTCAAAGGGTCAGCCTCAAGCCAGACAGCCTCACAGAGACTCCAAACAGCCTCTCAAAAGATCTCAGCTGCCCCAAAGAATGAACATCAAAGTCTGAACAATTCAGTGAGCATGGAAACCTCACACCACTCAACGTGCTGTGGTCATCCCATCACCCAAGCTTGCTTTATCAACCTTCTCCCTTTCATAAATCTTGTTATGGTCACTCAAAGCTGTCAAGGGCACCTGGCAAGCAGGAGTCTGGTGGCTCAAGAAAGGGCTCCATCCCCCTCCCAACAACTGCTGTCTGCCACGTCCTTGCATCCTTGCAAAGCATGAGCTGATCCTTTTGGAAGAAATCTGCCCAAAGGGTGGCTCAGGGAAAGGCCCAGGGGGACCCACCAGCATTTGGAAAGCCCTGCTAAAAAGCAGAAAGCACACATAAAGCAGGCAGCACTTGAGCCCTGTCTTGGCTGGCTCCATCCATACACTAAGTGCACCTATATCATCACGCCAGCCCAGTCTTGCATTTGGAAACACCTCCCTGTTTGCACTCACCCCCCACACACAGGAGACCCCTGTGAAGAGCTTCTGAGGTAGCTTTGCAAAGCCAACACATCAAAGCCCATTGCTGCTGCCTCAGCTCTCCCTCTGCCCTCCTCCCAGCTCTTGCAACACGACACTGCGTGGGCTCCCCAGGGCAGCTCTGTGTTTGTGCAGCTCTTGTTTATGGCTGGGACCACAGCTAATCAAACAAGCGAGTGCCCACTCACTGCTCTGGAAGTGGAAGCCCAGCATGGTTGTCAAACAAGAGTGCTCTGAATAACCCAGGCCCTACCCCAGCTTTCACAATAGGAATTAGTCACAGGGCTCCAACAGGAGCAGTAAATCCACAACAGGAGATACAGTTACAGCAGAGACCTCACTTGTCCTCTCTTGTGTACCTGAGACACCCCTTTCCTTTGGATCCTGCCTTTCCAGACCCCTTACAGGTGCAGGGACCCTCTGCTCCTGAGAAAGGTGTTTTGGATTTTGCTTTAGGTAAAGTGCTGCTCAAGAAGTCACAGCACAGCAATAACCAGGCCCTAAGAGCAACCAGCAGATGGGCAGAGGAGTCCACCAAATTTATTACAGGGATGGAGCACCTCTCCTATGAGGAAGGGCTAAGAGAATTGGATTTGGTCAATCTGGAAAAAAAAGGCTTCAGAGTGACCTAACTATGGCCTTCCAGTACCTGAAGGGAGCCTACAAGGAAGATAGAGAGGAACTTTTTGCAAGACACAGTGACAGGAGAAGGGGGAATGGCTTCAAACTGAAAGAGACTAGGTATTAGGGAGAAATTCTTCCCAGTGAGGATGGTAAATACTTGGACATTGGGAGATTTAAGGCAATGCAGAGTTATCCTTCCCCTGAAAGTGGAGCCTGTGCATCACCTACAGCTTTGGCAACAAGAGTATTGCAAGCAAAGCTGGGATAATTTGTTATCTGGGTAACTTTTGCTGACACAGGTGTATCCCTTCCAGGTGATGTAACCTGGGCTAGCAGTGGTCAATATGGTGAGTCTTAGGTGAATTCATGACAAGGTCTTTACTGAGGTGCCCATGTTTGTCACCTAAACTTGGCTCACATCTGGCTTCTGAGCACAGTGGCACCACCTTATGAAACACCAGCAGGTTAGGACTTGTACAAGGGTTTGCTTATGAGTTTCATTTATCACCATTTTATTGGGACCTGCAGAAGATTTGCCTGGATTTTTCCTGTCCCTTTGCTGCACGCTGCAAATGGAGGGTGGAGGAGCAATTTTATGCCTTTTTAAAGGGGAGAAGGAAAAAGTAGAAATGCAATACCTGACAGTGTAAAAGAAGAAGATAAAAGCAGAGCTGGGCTGGGGAGGACAGGGTAGAGATTACAGCATTGTTCAGCTGAAAAGGCAGAAGCCATCACCCCATAAATATATCCAGGCAGGGAATAAGCCACTGACTGAGGGGCCACATCTCATGACAGCCCCAGAGAAAGACGAGCAGGACCTTCAAGCCTGCCTGGTGAAGAAGGTAACTGGAGGAGCTCTGCTGCCCTGGAAGCTAATGCAGGCTCTGGCACACATCTGTGACCTGGGGAAAAGCAGATATATGCAGTGGGGAGAATGTTCCAGCATCTGCAATATACAGCAGGGGGAAAAGCAAAGGTGGGATGGGGCATGGAGGGAACAGGCAGAGCTCTGGCACAAGCAATCACTACACCAACTCCACTGCAGTTTACCTAAAGCAACCACTGCACCAACTCCAGTGGTGTCCAAAAGCTGTGTTGGCAAATTTACATGATTCTAATGTCAAATTGCACATCAGAGTGAAGGCAAATACTCAAAAAGAGGGAACAATCCAGCTACCGAGGAAAATTACAGCCATCGCTGAAGGCAGGTTGGGCAATTCCAACACCTAGAGGATGATAAAGCACAACAAAGAGAAGATTAAGAATTAATCCCTAATTAGCTGCTTCTGAAACCTGTCGAAATCACTGCCTGCATCATTTGTTCATGGATTTGTCAGCAAGTTCTGAGGCTGCAGGGGTCACAGCAGCAACAGAACATGCTGCTTTGTTCTCAGGTGAGAGGTCTGTTATGCCCATTAAGAGCTTTTGATGATTTCAGTTTAGGTGTATTCAGAAAGCTCTTTCCAGAAACAATGGGCAATGGATTCCACATCAGCCACCAGCGCAGGGAAGAGAGAAAAATTATCCTGTAATTTAAATGTACCAGATTTATCCCATAGCCAGGGGTGCTGCACACATGTTCCTACCCCACTGTGTGAGGACACACAATATTTCCAACACTGAGCAATGGGCATTAAGCAAACAGCACAAGGCCAGAGTCCCATCTCTGCCATAGCCCACTTTAAAATGATTCAGAGAAAACATCTGAAAGACAAGTTGTGAATTTCCTCAACAAAGCCCTGGGCTCACTGCCAACAGCTGGAAAGGCTAGCAGGTCCTGAAGCAACACACTTAACTTCCTGAAATGCTCCTAACCAAGGAACAACTGCCTAGTTATCAGTCTGCCTAAATGTCCACTTGCCTTTCCAGGCTTGATCTGCAAAATCAAGCAAAGTCTGCTGTCATGAAGTCTGTTTTCTTTGCTCTGCATCTGATTCACCCATGCTTTGCTGTTGGAATGTGTGTTCTGCCTCCACCAGAAGAGGGGATGGGACAGTTGCATTTGCTCCAACTTATTTTCCTCTCTTCCCTTATCAGGAGCCTTCACAATCATTCTACATGAGAGAAACATCCCTGCTCTGAGCAGGGTCACGTGAAGCAGGTTGCCCAGGATTATGTCCAGTTGGGTTTTGAGTATGAAGTATGGAGACTCCACCTGGGAGTCTGTGGGTAACCTGTGCCAATGTTTGATCACCCTCATGGTAAAGAAAAAGCATTTTAAGCAGAACTTTCTGCATTTCAATTTACCCCTCTCACCCATCATTTGGACCCAATCCATCTTCTTTACTGCCTCACCACATTGGCAAAACCCCCTGAGCCTTCTCTTGTCCAGGCTGAACAAGCCTGGCTCTTGCACCCTCTCCCCTCATCACAGAGGCTTCAATTCCTTTATTGTCTTTGTTGCCCTTCACTGGACCTGCTCCAGTGTCTCCTTTTTATTGGGAAAACCAGCACTGAACACAGCATGCCAAATACGCCTCACTGGGGCTGAGCAGCAGGGAATAACCTGGTCATTCTTTTAACAACTGTTCTTCTGGCTTTGCTAACCCCTACAACAGCAGCATCTCATGTAAACTCCCTACCAAACCAGGAAACTGCCTTTCCATTGCACACTTCAGTCGTATTTTTCAGACCCTTCCATTTTCATGTGAGCACACCTCCAATTCCTACAATGAACAAGAAACGGGTAGATTTTCAAAAAACTTTATCCCATCTTTATATTTCCTTCAAAATAAAAAGGCATTTGTATATCAGGTCCCATTGCTTTTCTGAACCATACATATAAAGATAAATAGAGTAAAACATACAGTTCTGGGATTTAGAAAGCTAAAAGGATCTTCTAGGACTGATTTATAGAAAGGAACAGACCCAGAGGTAACAAACTGCTTGAGGACAGGCCGCTCTGACACCTCTCAGTGGTTTCAGATAGTCCATTTCTCTGTATGAGCTTCCACACTTTTCACCAGGCCTTCTCCCAAAATCTCAAAGTCCTCCAGAATTGCCTCCACATTGGGAATGCAGACCAGCTCGTTGTTCAGAGTTGTCACCTTCCTTCCCCTCATGCTGGAGACCTGCAGGACACAGAAAACATTGCAAAAATGGGAGCACCTACTCAGAGTTGCACTGCAGCCTCTGCCAGCCCCAAGCAAGTGAACCAAGTTCCTCTCCTGCCTTGTCACATACAAACCTTGCTACACCCAGTTCCACAAGTTTAACTTCTTAACGCTATCAGTGCTCATTTTTAGAGCTAACTAAGTGCAAAATTACCCTTCCAGCCCCTTTTAGGGTTTACCCTGGAGCCACAGTCCCAAGAGTGTGAGGAAGTCACGAGGCAAAGCAATGGCCAGGGGCATGGTGGAATGACAAGTGTGCAGATGCATGGCAGAGCCTGGGTAAGCAGGGCACAAGGAGTGTGCAAAAGGGACCACAGCACAAGGTTGAGTAAGAGCTACTTCTGCTCTTTGGTGGGTGTCAAGACCTCAGGTGGGAAGGTATCCTTGGCTCCAACAGTGGCAAAAGCAGAACCCTTGTGTTTAACCCAGCCAGACTCAGCTCCGATGCAAGCATCTCCTCCTCTGTTTCACCACTGTGAATAACTGGGTTTCACAACAGCAGCCAGGTAGAATGGCCAATGCCCTCTGGCCGTGAAGAGAGGGGAGATAAATCACCAGAGACTGACAGCAGAGCCTGGGCTGCCAGCTCACAGCCATGAGTAACCAGTTTCTTTGCGTCTTTCCTTCATAGAAAGCAGCATGAATCACTCCAGTGTGCCTCACACCTGGCTTAACCACCCTCCAGGGTTTGCCAACCCACACAGAGCAGCTGGAAAACAGCTCCATGCATCAACGAGGACATGGGCACTCCAGATCTAGGCTTCTTGGGCTGGGTATTTCTGGGAAGATCCCAAAGCCACAAGAATGGGATAGTCTATTTTCCTTATCAGTTCTCCTGATACTGAAGGCACTGTGGCCACATCTCTGTCTTGATTTCTCCCCTTCCAAGAGGCGACAAAACCACGACCTCCATTTCTCAAAGGGCTTTGGGGTTGATGAGAGTTGGACTCTCATCAATTACCATACAGAAAGATAAAAAGAGCCCTTCAGCTTTCAGGGTACAAAGGTAACACGACGCTTAAAACAGAGGCAAAAACTCACCTTAAAAGGCTGAGGCTGGAAGCTCAAAGGTTTCCACAGAACTGCAATCACTTCCCCTCCATGCTTGTCATAGAAGAACAAGGCAAGATCATCAAAGGCGTTCTGGAGAGAAAACAAACACAGGTTAAGGACAGTGATCCTTCAGTAACAACCCCTGAGTGTCTCTCACTGTGGTCCTCCATCAGCTGACCTGGCACTACCAAGCTGTACCGTCCCAGTGTCCAGCAACCATATCCAAGATTCCACAATGCACGAGACAGAAAGAGGCAGGCCCTGCCCAGCAGGCAGTCCTGCCACAGTACATCTCATGTCACCAAAGACAAACACAAAACCAGAGGCCAGCATCTCAAGCTCTGCAATCTGTGCAACCAAGATATCAAAGCTCCTTCTTCCACTGAGATAAACCCCATGTGAGCTGTCAGGACTTTATCAAAAAAGGAAACATTAGAGCAGAGGTTTTAAGTAATAACACAAAGTTCTGTGGGGTGGAAAGATGGAAAGCTCAAAGGAGGCAGTGCAGCAATCTGTCCTCCTTGCCCCTTGTGCTTCAGCAGTGGTGCCAGTGAGCATCTCCTTTGGTGGTGCTGGGCAGCAGAGATCAAAGAGAGATGTTGCACAAAGGGATGACTAAAGCCCAGCCTGGCCTCCCCCAAGCCCAGACCAGCTGGATTCCCAGGGCTGCAAGGAGGCAGATGAGCACCACAACACAAGGAAACAATGCTGTGTGCAAGCAACTTCTTGAACCCAGAAGTCTGGCCCTACAGCTCATCACCCAACATGCTGATACCAAGAGAAGTGTACCCTGAAAGAAGCTGACCAAGACAGCCAAGCAGCTGCTCCCTGATACGTGTTTGTCTTGGTGGAGATCAACATCAGGCAACAAGAGGTATTTAGCAGGCTGAGCAAACAGTCCCCAGCATCAGTACAGGAGAAGCTTCTGCACAGGGCTTCACCAGACTTGGAACAAACTATTGCCCAGAATACAGACCCTCTGCTCCCTCTTCAGCCTTCTTCTCCCTCACCTTAGTTTCCCAGCTTTTACCAAGAGAGGTCTCTGCTGGCATCATCGTATCATGAGGTTTTCATGAGGATGTGTATGAAAAGAAAATCATAATCAAAGACAAGCTTGGATGGGCTCTTGTATGGACATACCAGAATTGCAGTAGGAAAAAAAAGTAGAGTGGGTTGGTGCTACCAGTGATCCTAAAAGGCAAGGTGACATTTTTAGAATACAGACCTGACAAGCAAGGAGAGGTGGAGTTGTCTGCAATCTTCAGAAACAGATTTGAGTTTGGAGTGTTGCTGCCCTCACAGAGGGCAACAAAAATCAGGTCATCAAGATGGAAAGATCCCAAGAACTGCCTACTCATCCCACTCCATGGGCTTTCACATGGGCAAGCCTGGTCAAGGCATTATTTCACCAAACTGGCTAGAAAAACCACTGTCTAAAAATACATTTAAAAAGAGGTAATCCACCCTGGCATTTCTGTACTGAGAGCAACGGGTTATGCTCAGAGCCCAGTCAACAGGGGAGACTCCTCTTTTTTTAGCCGAAGAGGGAGGGAGGGAAAGCTCAAGGAATGGCAGTAAAGCTCAGGGCACGCTGACCGCCAAGGCACAGCTTTCTGAAGCAAAGGGGAGCAGACATGTGAGAACCTGAAAAAGCCCAGCTACTCTGCAGGGCAAGGCCTCAGTGCCACACTATGCTCCTTGTGAGAACAGTATTTCTTACAGATGCATCTTGCTGGACAGAAGCCAGCAGCATTTGCAGTAAAAAAAAATCTCCCAGGCTCAGCTAATTTCCCAATAAAACCACTGTTTGGCCTGATACCCAGCAGGTTTGGGTTTTTTTCCCCAACCAGCAGGGAGCAGAGGGCAGATGTTAAAAGGATGGCATCCAATTCAAAATCTCAGCACTTGTCCTGCTCCCAGTGTCATCCATGTGATAGTGTTTCAAACTGGCCCATGAGCTGTGGAGTTCTTGAGAAATGGCAGCATTAAAAGGGTCAGGTATGTTAGTCACTGCACTCCTGTTTGTTCAGAGGCTTGGGGAGTAAAAGCAAACAGTTCACCCTCCTTTCCACATCCCACGTTCTCTGCCCAGTGTCACTGGACTTGTCTGAGCCTGCAAACACCTTCTTCCAGGAAAAGTTTCAGAGAAAAGGGAGAAAGGGCAGGGACTAAGTTTGTTCACTTCTCCAGGTGCTCTATCTTTGGTTGCAAGTCAGCTTCCAAGGCCCACAGAAATCCCCGCCATCAACAAAACCTACAGCTGGTTCCAATCTCACAGGGACATGGGGGACCTACAAGCTCAGGGCTACACTTTGGAGAGGCCTCATTGTCCAGAGAGAAGGTGTATATGGCACCTGGAAGAAGATTAGAACAAGAAACCATCTGGGTTATAGGAATGAAAAGGGTGGAGAAATGTAGTGAGTAAAACAATGCCTGGATCTAAAATGGGATTACCAGATTAAGCACCTCCATCTGAAGCATGGATTTTGCAATGAGCTAAGTGAAATTTAGTTAAGTATCTACTAGTTGTTAGGTATCTACATTGTTAAGTATCTACTTGCTGCTAGTTAAGTAGCTACTGTTTAAGTATCTACATTGTCTTTTAGGGAAAAGATTTTTTCCATCTGACCCTTTATCCCCACATTTTTTTCTTGCTTCTACCAAGAGATTAGGCTCGTTGCATCACAGATGCTGGAAGAGCCTTTAAGGGAGGTCTCTGCACACAAAAATGTGTCCTACAGTACTATTTCCTGGTTCAACAGCAGCTCAGAAGGCAAATGCATCAATAAACACTTGCTCAGTGTTCAGAGAAATTTAAGTGCTCTTAGCAAGGAACCCACCAGTGTAAAACCTTATTAAAGCTACTTACTTCCAACAAACAACTACTTATTTGTGGTTAACATTTCAAGGTTTCTGCCACCCTATTGTGACCTGCCCTGATGCTCCCAGGTATGTGACACGGAGAGAGCCTCCCCCACAACCCCAACAGAGCAAGGAGCGCTGTCCAAGTAACCCCAGGCTGGGGCTACCTCTGTGACTTTCTTTTCAAAGACAAAGGAAATCCTTGGGTTTGAGATTCAGCTGATAAAAGGTTTCAAATTGAATTCAAACTAAGCAAACTTTTCCACCTGAGAGCTACACAGCCATCCCTTGTCCGGGGGCTTGGGGGCAGCAGGAAAGAAATGTGGAAAGGAAAGAAGCCACTCGTGTCCTCCTGGCTGCACCAGCACAGATGTCAATCCACCAAATCATTGAGACAAAAGTCTTCTGTCACTTTCTACACGACAAACCCTGCAGAGGCTCTGGGAGGGCATTGCCAACACAGAAGAAATGCAGCCACAAGTCCCGTGTCAGCTCAGCCCAGGAGCACATGGGGCTGATGCCCCACTGAGCAAAGGGGCACACACACGTGTACCCACCCTCAGCCCAGGGCACTATGCTAAGGGTCTGTGGCAGCTCTGCAGCCCTGAAAGCAGGTGATGGATTTCCTGACACCTCTGCCCTTCCAAAGGTGCAGATCCAGATAGGAAGCTTCCTGCCCAACATGAGAGCCACAGAACTTTCTCAGCTTTTCCCTGTCTACCTGGTGTTACCATAGGAGGACTCAGCCCTGTCAGTCAAAACAAGAAGGGAGCAGACTGACCTGGAAAGATTTCACCAATTACAGCTACAACACAGGATCACAGCTTACATGTTTTAGGAAATAGAAAATTTTTATTATCATTAATTCCTTTCTAAAATGCAGTAGCAAGAGACGCATTTTTACACAATGAAGAAGAAACAAAAGGGCTCAAAGTCTCAAAGTCTTCCTGATAGGTCTTGCCTTAAGGTGCAAGAAATGCAAAACATTACTTTAGAGGGATGTTTATTGTAAAGCAGGAAACATTTTCCTGCTCATCCACACAGAAAAGATCTCACAAAATGGACAACTTCTCTGCCACAAGCTCTTCCTACAGCCCAACAAAGCTAAATCTCAGTGAATGACAGCACATCCCATCAGTGACCTGGTGAGACCAAAGACCCAGTAAGAAATGTGAGATCTGTTAAGAGCCATAACAGACAGGCAGATGGACATGGCACAGGCAGCTTCACCCAATGTACCCCACAATCAGTGAACAGCTCAGGGAAGTGACCAGAGCCTTTGGCTTTTGTGAGCTCCAGAATGCAGGCAGACAGGCATGGCAAGCAAATCCACAAGCCCTGTGTGCTCTGGATGGTCTCAAGGCCAGAGGATAGCCAAGTCACCCTGGAGCAAAAGCTGCACGGACTGAGCCTTCTCACACCACATCCCCAGCAAACACAGGAGTGCTCTGCAGCCACACAGCCACCAGAACATAGATCAGCAGCCATGATGGAGACTCAATGGGAGCCTCATCCCAGACACTTAAATTTATTTAGCCTTGCTGCAGAATCCCCACCAGGAGCCAACCCAGGGTTTGCTCAACCAGGCACTCTGAGCTGTAGGTGGCAGGGAGGCTGCTGATGGGCTGAATCTCCAGGGAAGCCCTCTCTCTGGGATGTCTGGCACCTGCTTTCCCTCAGAAGTGTCTGTCTGCAAAGCCTTCTCATGTGGACAGGATCACAGAACAGGCCTTCTCTATCAGATCAGTTCTGGAATTGAAGAATTTGCTGCCTGAATCCCACAGCCAGCCTTTCATCTCTACCCAGAGCCTCCCAGGCACCAGAGCAACTCAGGCCAGTTCCTGCAGCACATCTCCTTGAAGCGGGAAAAAAAATCAAGCAGTCAGGACTCAGCACCTCTTCTTTCATTTTCTACTCTGATTAAGCTCCCTGGTAAAGGCACACAGCAATCTTTCAGCTCCAGAGCACTACTGCCTTGCTAAACACTTAGACTTTAGAAGAACAGGGAGAAACAGGCTGGACAGAAGAGTGAATCTCCTGGTTACCAGCCTCAACTAGGGGAAGAAGCCACTCCCTGCCCCACTCAATTCAATCAAAACACCAAGGCATTTAAATCCTGTTTTTGTGTGGAAATCTCAGTAAAGGCCAGATGTTTCTTTTCTTCCCACAGAAGAACACAAAATCCCACATCATCTGTGAGGCAGATGTCTCCCTTTGTTGCTACAAACCCACCATGGCTGCACTGTCAGCCATGGCCACAGCCCCCTTGCTCAATTCTGTGGTTTGTGCTGTTAAGAGAGAGCAAATTACTCTGAATCAAAGCCAGTCAGTTCTGCGTCCAAACTGCCTTCTCATCCAAGTTCTCTCAGAAGGATTCACTGCTGTCACCACACTTCTTTCTGGCACCAACTTCTTGCAGGGTTTGGATCACCCCCAGAGCTTCCAGCCCAGAGGACAAGGAAGAGCTGAACACTGCTTAGAGCAGCAAGAGCCAGGGAAGGAAAAATAAAAAGGTGCTGGAGAGGTTACCAAGCAAAGCCAAAGTCAATGAAAAGGTTTTGCCTTGAAGCAACAACATCAATACACTGAGAGATGAAGTCAGATGATTTCTCATGGAAGGAGTAGCTTCTATTGACAGCTCAGCAACAGCAGCTTGCAGTGGTCCTGCAGTGCAAAATCAGCTTTTGAGGCATTCCAACTTAACTGGATACAACTGAGTTCTCTGAGACCATGCGCAGCACCACTTCTGTGATTTTTTCAGGAAAATAAACACCTGTTTGCCTAGAAAATCAGATATTTACCAGCTCCTTCAGGACTGCCCACTACTGATTTGGATGCTATGAATGACAAGCAAACTGTTACTGCACGATATCTCCAATATGATAGCCACAAGAGAACAAACAATATCTAAAAGCACTAAAGACAAAGAAAAGCCTCCCAGATAGAGATGCTGAGGCAGATTTCGGGCTCTCTGCCCCACAGCTCACTCTTCAGAGAAAGCTGCAACCAGTTCCTGATCTGTTCCCTCCTAGGAAGCCTCATGTCAAAGAACAAGGGACACCAAGAGAATCAATACTGCTTCCAACAAGCAATGTGACCTTTGCTCATATGCATCTTTCTTCATTGGGATGTCAGCATATTGGATTTAGGAGCAGCTGTAGTTTGCAACCTGAGCAAACCCAATTCCCAATCTATTATAACCTGTATTAATAAAAATGGGCAGTAAAAAGCAGTAAAGATTCAGGCAATTTGGATGTCACTATTGACTGGACCATGTAAATCATAACTGCCTGAAGATTAATGAAAGCTGCCTTCCAGGAAAATCTTTTCTCTACCTTTCACTTCCAGAGCCACTTACTGACATCGACTTGTCTAGATATATAAAAGTAAACCCTGTAAACCTCAATGAGTTTCCTGATTGACTGTCTCAATCTACAGCCAGACCTGCTGCAAGCTTCCCCAAAGAGACAGCTCTCCCAATCAGCTCATCCAGCATCCTCCAGTTTCTCTTCAAGCAAGCATTCTTCTTTCTTTCAGGCTTCCATGAGAGTTGCTTAGCCCTGACCCCTTCAGAGATACAGAGGCTCTGTCCCCATGCATCTGCAGCACTTTGGTAGCTGCTGAAAAACTCAGTTCAGCAATAGAACCCACTTCCAGCATGAGGTAGAGAAGTATTTCACACTTTAAAAACTCCATTTTCTACCCACATCTGCACCTCTTGGCTGAGGTTTCCTGGCAGCAAGTCAAACATTCATCACTGAAAAGCAAGGGACAGGTCTTGGTGTGACTCCTCAGACACCAGAAAGAAAAGTGAAAGAGCAAACAGTTCCAAATCTGCTTCCTCCTCCCTTTTAAAACCCTTGTGAAGGATGCTTCTCCCTTTCCCTCTTGCCCAAGAAATCTCCCAGTGCCCTCTAGAACATGTCTGCAGGACCTCGAGGTCCACCTTCCTTCTCAAAGGGAGGAGAGCACTGGGCACCTCCTCTCCCAAGTGTCCTTCCGGGTGAGGAAGCAGTGCTTTTTGCAAGGAAATTGTATCACAATTTGGTGGTCTTCCTCAGTTTTATGAAGCCTTTCACACATCCCTGTCTCTCACCACCCAAGACTATCCCAGGCTGCTGTGGGTGACAGGAGGACTAAGCTTACACCTTGGCAGACCTGGCAGCTCTGCTGAAGCCACAGCAGATTCCCATGGGCACAGGTTATCATGCACTGGGGCTGGCAGGCAGCCTGGGGGATAACACAGCTGTGCCCAGGATGAGGAAACCTTCAAAGAAACCCTTGCAGGTTTTCTTTGCCCAACTCTTAAGGTACCTAATTAGGGGAAAGGAGAGCTTGAACTGAGAGGGCCCAGAATCTTCCAGCCTAAACTGGAGTTTCAATTCAGGCACCACTTTTTCAATGGTGGCCAAACACTGAGGCAGGGAAGTAGGAAAACCCTATCTCTGGAGACAGACAGCATCCAGCAGGACTGGGCTCTGTGCAGCCTGCTCCAGCATGAAAGCTGGCTCTGTCCTGAGTGGGGAACAGGGCCAGAGACCCCCACAGGCCTCTTCCTGCCACAGCCAGCCTGGATTCCCCTGCTTACAGTTCTGACACTGCTCAGAGCACTCCTATCAGTAAGGGATGATGGCAAAGGCAGGCTCTGAGAAGATGGCACCACAGCCCCACCTCTCTGCACAACCGACACTAACGTTTAACCCAGCTACCACACCTGAAGCTGGGAAATGCCAAAGTGCCAGGTGCTGCACAACTGCAAAGCACAGGCTGTCCACATCCAGGGAGGATCACTGCTGTCATCCAGGACTTTGCACATCTCCCCAGCTTGACAAGGCTTTGGCTTGGCCTTATGGTGGAAAAGAACATGGTCTATGACTTTGGGTACTGATGTTCTCCATATTCCCACATTAGCAACTTCCTCTGTTATTATGCATGTGGCCAAACACAGAGAAACCACTCTGTAACCAATACTAATCTCCTCTGGCTCACACAACCACTGGCCTAACATTAGAAAGCTTACTGGGACCATGTCATGGATACCTGTACTTCCCTCCAGAAATTGCATGTGGCTACTGCCCATCATGCACACCAAATGGTGGAAGAAGTCATGAAAAGTGAGTTAACTAACTGAAGACAAATGGTTTAAAGACACTTTTGTGCTGAATACTATCTTCTTCAGCAAAAGCTCCTGGTGGTTTCTATCTGAGCTCACCCTCACATCATAGCAGCACTCCCATTTCCATGCAGGAGGTGGTGTATTCACCAGGACTTCTGCTGGAGAAGCAATGCCCATCCCATGTAAATACCTAAAGATGTCACCAGCCATGTCCTGCACCATCAGCAATCCAAAAGCCAGAGGGGAGCTCCCCCTTGGGTACCCCATCTGCCTCTCCAACAGGCTGTGCTTACCCTCAGCTCCTGGAGGTACAACTGCACAGGGTCATAATCCACCACAGGAAAGAGGATGTTCATGGCAGAGCTGTTCTTCACCACGCCACGAGAAACCGATTTCACCGGCCGGTCCACGCTCTCCAGGAGCCGGGGAATCTGGCTGGGATTCAGGTGGATCAGGACATCATAGAAGTCCAAAGGAGGGCGGAAGACCATCTGCAGGGAGAAACAAACAGTGCTAGTCAATACAGGACACAAGCAGGCAGGAGGGGTAAGAGAGGTTTCCCAAGTCCTTGTTTGCATTTTGTCTCCTTCTTCTTAGGAAGCAGTAAACCAAAGACAAATCTTTTGTGAAATTCATGTTACAAGTTTGCCACAGACCCCAGGAAGCCTACCTGAGTAAATGTTAGTGGGGTGGGCAACAGAGAGAGGGACAAAGAGGTGAGCTGAGATAGATAACCGCACTGCACACAGCACAGCTTCAGGATGAAGAGGGGAATCAAGAAGCCAACAGGAGCTGAACAAGACACAGGGGACAAAGGAGCTGTTTAATAATGGGCTGGTGCCATCTGTCCACCAGGACTTGCCCCAGAGGGCAACAGCATCTTCCATCAAACAGACAGAGGGTGAGAGCAAAACCCCATTAATGGACGGGAGCAATCCCAGACACATAAATATTTGGACAGGCTATTGGATACAGCTGTATTAAAATGGAAAAAACCTAAAACTACATGTATATTTTCAAATGGAACAAATGATGCAGAGACATGAACAGAGGCATGGGACACTGCTCATCTTGGCACTGGAAGAAAACCCACTGCCTGGAACTAGTTTACAGCCAGGCCAGGGAGAACACACATGAAGAACATCAGTGACCAGCGCTGAGTCAGTCCCAGCTCTGCTGCACACAGACCTCCTGTCCCACCCAGAGATCAAGTCCATGGCTTCCTGTGTGTGCCCTGGGAGCTAACCCATGTGTGCATCTTCATGACAGCAGGCATGTCCCCATGGGACCCACATGCAAAGGCAAAAAAAACAGCTTGCAGCACTGTCTTAGATACAGGAGGCAACTGCAGAGGAGCCAACTCTAAAGTAAACTGGAAAGGCTTTTCCCTCCTCCCTTCCCCAAGCTCTGCTCTCGAAACATGTTCATCCCTAAGGAACATCATAGGCTTCCATAGGGAGGACACTGGCATAATTCCATGGCAATGAGAAACATTCCCACTGCAATGGAAGGGAGGAAGGAGGAGTCCCAAGGAGGCTGAGTCAAGGTGTTGGGAGGCTGCTCTGGCCAGGTGACAGTTTGTTTTAGAAGCTAATCACCCTCAGCTCACAATGTGCCTCTTGAATTTCAGTCTAGGGCCAGCACTGTGACTGCAACACACTGGCCATGCCTCATGCCTTCACAGCCCTGTAACACACACTGCTACTGCCTCAAGTACATCCACACCTCATAACACTTCCAGTGCAAAATAAAGCAGAACAGAAAGCAGTATCAGTAAGTCCTTTTCATATTGCTTAAGCAGAAAAAAAATCCCACTGTATGTGCTGTTTCTGGTTTTGGTTTTCATTTGAGGTTTTCTGTTCCTAATGTGAATCTGTCACATCTAACCACTGCTTGGCTTCTTTAGTCTTTTGAGATTCAATCTCCTGGTTCACTACCTCATACATCAACAAACTACCCTTCAAAGCACATGTATCTCCCTTCAAAGGGCAAATAAATATACATCTCTAAAGTCCATTGCATTAATGGATGTTTTAGTTTACTTAAAGAATGAAATCGCTGAGAAACTGAAGAGGGTTAAACTCCATAGGGGCTTTACTCCTCCATTCAAACCAAAATAACATCCTCCTAAAGAGCCTGTCCTGCCAAAACCTCCAACACCCCAAGCTTGATTAGAGTTGAGCACACAAGCCAGATTTCCACAACTATTCCAGAACAGTCTCCCAGAGGAACCATTGGATCATGTCATGGACACACAACTGGTTTGGCACAGGAATATTGTGGGTTTGCTCACGTCCCAAGAAAACTAGAGAATACAGAATAAATTTGTCCTAGTCACCCCAAGCTGCAGTGCAGAGCTCGGTTCCCCAGAAGCAGGGGGGCATAGAGGGACACCAGACTCCCTCTTCCATCCCTGCAACTTTACATCCCAGGGCAACCCCATGGCCACAGCCTGAAACCTCCTAACACATCCCAGCAACCACCATCAAAGCCCAGTCTGCTCGGCCAGAGCCTGAAAACCCTTGTCCCCAGGGGTCACCTTCACATCCTGGTCACTGAGTGGGTCCATGAGCTGCTCCTCCAGGGCACGGAGAGACTCCGAGGCGAGCAGGACAAGGCGCTGCAGGATCTGGGCAGGGAGGGAAGTCAGAGGGTAAAACTTGGCAGTCTTGGATGTAACAGGGACATCCCTCCCTCACAGGGCTCTAGAGCTGGCTCCAGCACTAGGAGCAGAGAAGTGCCCCAAGCCAGCAGCACCAGAGGGAGGCAAGGGGACAAAGGGCCCAGCTCACCTGTGCCGAGGGGCGCTCCCGGGTCCACATGGAGCTCCACTGGTCCTTGGGGGTGGCCAGGAACATGACAGGGAGGCGAGAGCGCGATGCTACAAACTTGTTCTTGATCTCCATGCAGTCAGAATCTGGAGAGGGCAGGCAGACAGGTGAGATGCTCTGCTTGCTCTGCTCCATCCACAGCCCTCTGATCTCCTCACCCACATCATAGCCAGGAAAAGGCAGCCCAACAGGATTTATCCTCTCCCATCCTCTGATCCTATATTCCATTTGAAACCAGAGCTCCTTCACCTCGGACTTGTGCCTCACTCCCATCAGATGGACCTTTGATCTGAACCCACTCAGGTGAGCTCAGGCAGGGTAGGTACTGAGAGTGACAAGCTGGAAGTTCACATTATAAGCTAGTGACAGTTTGTGTTATCCAAAGAGTGTTCTACCTTTTGTCTTTTATTTCCCCTCAAGTGGGGAAAAGCTCCTTAGTTCATTAAAATAAGTTGGAGGGCACTTTGGAAAATATTAGTTTTCAAAACCCATTCTCTCACAGACACCCTTATTTTTTTTTATAAATCAGCTTTAAAGCTGGGGGTAACTATCTCCCCCATCCCATGACTTTGCAGAGCAAATACAATCCCATGGTCTCCTGAGGCTCCAGCCTGTACCCAAAAAACAATCAACAGACAAAACACTAGAGGGCAGGAACAGACTGCTTCAAAGACAACTCCACATCCAACACCACCCACGCTTGTCACAGATTTCAACAAGAAGACCAGAAGCAGCAGAGCATCATCGTTGAGACCCATCTCTTTAGAGGCATGCAGGGAAGAAAAGGAAACCACACATGGCACAACCAAACCCATCCTGCAGGCAAGTGAAACACAACAGGGCAGGAGCAAGGGAGTGGAAAGTCTCCTTTTGATAGTGCAAGCTGTGATGTATCCAAGAGATGTGGAGCCAGGCACTGACCAAGGAGGGCCCAAGAATCTCATGGTGCAGCTCTCCTACCCACTGCCTGCTCACCTGTGAGGCCACTGTTCAGGTTGACTATCAGAGGGTTGTTTTTCCAGTCAAAGGTTGCCAGCAAGTTGAGGAAGCGCAGGAACCCCACCTGTGGAGAGCTGCAGGCAGGACAAAACAGCTCAACATCAGCATTTGCTTCCCTGGCAGCAAGAAAGGCTGCACTTGGGGTGACTTAGTGAAGGCCCAACCCACATGCAGCCCAACAAGGGATATCTGTGATGGGAAAGGGAAGTTCAGAACAAATTTGAGACACTCCCCCTTCTCCAAATCTCCAGGCAAAGTCTTTTCACCCTTTTCCCTCATTCCTCAGGAAAAAGAAACCAGCAAAACGTGAATCACAGTGTCCCCCCAATCCCCTCCCAGCTGCCCGATCTTCTGATGCTCTTCCCACCCAGACTCCTGGGTCTGGAACAAGGAGGAGGTGGAAAGAGGGCTGCTCCCATCTCTGGTGCAGGCCTGAACACCAGCCAAGTTCCCAGAGAGCCTCTTCCCCTGTAACATGACACATGCACAAAGCCAGATAGCTGGGAAGATGGGAATTCTGTTATTTTAGGAGACAGGAAAGCATTCTAGGCATCAGACTGCTGTTCCTGCTACTTTGGGAAAGGAAACTGCACCCCAAGTGCAGGGCAGAGTAACCTTTTGACTCCATACAGAAGAAAAACATTTCCTTTAACTTCATTTCACTTCCTCTGGGCCCCATAACATCGGTCTGCCAGCAGCCAGCATTTACCAACACACTGCTCCATTCAGATTTCAGGGCCCAACCCCTCATTCCTCCCTTGGAAGCCTTTGCCAGGAGGGAGGCTGGAGCTGCCATCACCACCCTGACATCCTTCCTAGGGAGCCCAGGAGCCCCAGCATGCTGGTAGCCACAAACACAGCTCTCACCCTGCTTCTCCTGGCCACCACCTCCAGTACAAGGGGCCTCACCAGCCCTCCAGAAGGTACAAGACACCCTGCAGTTGTGCCACCAGCACCTAGAGGCCACAAGGATACTCACTCCCAGCCTTACCTGCTCTCCCCTTTTCTCTGCAGTGCACAGCATGGGGAAAGCCACAGCTCTCAGCGCTAAGCATCTCCATCTCCTCTGAAAATTCCCAACAGGACTTGGGACAGTATTCTGGCAGCACAGGGGCCTCATGCTCCCTGCTGTGAACCCTCCCAACACTTCCCACCTGAGCAGCATCCCCCCCTTCCTCCATGGCATGTAATGAAAGGCACTAAATCCCCATGGGGCCAGCTCCTCATCCTCACCTGGGTGGTGTGAAGGGGGCTGGGTGGAGGAAGAGGAACGCCACAAGCAGGTCCACACACTCCTCAGAGATGCTGTCACTCAGGAGCTGGGCGCTGATCCAGCGCTTGGCCAGCCGGGAAGTGCTGCCAAACACAGGGTGCTGCTGCTGGAGCCTGTGAGGAGGGACACATGCCACTGCTCAGCCCACACACCCCAGGACCCACACTGGCATTTGGTGAGAAAGAAGAGAGGGGCAAAAATCTGCAAGGAACACTTACACAGCATCACAAGCACAGAGACTTTCAGCAGATGCTGAGATGTTGGGGGAAGAAGGGAAAATGCTGCCTCATGCTCCCCTCTAAACATGCTGCATTTGTCTCCTCACACCAGTGACTACAGCGTGAGAAGTGGTGCCACTCACACCCACACCCCTCCCTTAATCCTTCCAAAGAGCATCTCACAAGGCCAGGTGAAGGGCCACTTCCCAAAGCAAGCTCCTCTACCCAGGAGGGATCCAAGCTCCTCTACCCTCCAGGATCCAAGAGCACCTCCATGCTGGTTTCCAGCCATGTGCCACATTCTGACCTCTCAGGCACTTTCTGCCTCACTTACCCATGCAGTGAGCTGGTTAGATAGGGCAGATGCAACGTTTCCAGCTCCAGCTGCCGAGACTCCTCTGTGTCCTGGTACTTCAGCATTCCTTCTGGAGTGACCACTTCCTTCAGGATCAGGGGCTCCCGGTGGTAGGCTACTTGGAGACGGAACATGTAGCCATCCTGAGATGGGACACAAGGCAAAGTCAGGCTGGGTGGTGACATAAGCAGCATGATGTGTGTTATGTTGCTCCTCAGGGATACAACAGCAGCATCCTGACATCAATGCAGTCTCATCACACTCCTTCCTAGGCCTACCATCCAAATATTGTTTTTGTCCAGTGGGATCACTGCCACAGCCCCCCACCAGCATAAGGTCACTGCCACACCCCCCACCTGAGTAAGGTCAGGCCTGGGGAAGGTTCTGGGGACCCCCCTACCTTGTACACGTCAGTGTGGGTGACTGCAGGTCTGCACACCAGCTGGTGCTGCTGCCGGAGGAGCTCAGCCAGCTGGAGGTGGAAAGCGGCCTTGATGCGCTTGATGGCTCCTTTGTCCTGCGGCCACTGGCCACTGCCTTCCATGTGGCAGATGACTGGGGGCAAAGGGAGAGCAGGAGGTCAGGGAATCCCATCCAGAAACAAGATGCTGGATAGGGGTGTCTGGAACTACAGGTTACAGCATAAGGGCAGGAGGAGACAGGGTTCTGCTCCTGCCTGTAGCACACCAACACAGCAATAACAGAGCCAGGATTGATGCTTGCCTCCACTTCCCTCCAACAGATCATCTCCCACTCACATGTCACCCCACTTACCCTTCAAAGGTGTTATGTAGGCTGGGCAGGGCTTCTCCTCCGAAGGAAGCAGAAAGTGCTTGCTTCTCTTATGGAAGGAATAAATTGGCTTCATAGGAATGGGAGGAAAGACCTGAAAGAGAACAGCCACCCAGCAACTGAGAACAGGGAGCAGAAACCTCTTGGCTATGTGTATCCCCTCACCCAAACCTCCCACACCAGCAAAGCCCTCCAGTACAGAGGGTTTGGTCAGCTTGTGCACAGCCAGCCCAAAGGATGGAACAGCAAAGAAGAGGCACCATATTGCCTAAGGGCTCTCAGGAGCCACAAAAGCAGAGAGTGGTTCATTCTCCTGGTCCTGCCTCACCCCAGCTCCCTGCAGCCCCCCAGCTGTGGCCCTGGCCCAGGACACTCACGTCTGTGTAGCGGAGGGCTGGATGCACACCCTGCACCGCCGTCACCGTCAGTGGCAGCTCCTTCAGGTTCCACAGCTTGCGGCTCAGGTCATCGTAGGAGCAGACAACGCTCACCATGGCCTCCTCACCCGTTCCCCCTGCCTGCGGACACACAGGGAGCCTCTCCAAGCACCTCTCCTGCTCCTGCACTCACCTCGCCTCCCTCATGGGCTGCCAACCAAGTTCCAGCACTGCCACCCCAGGGAGCAGCTTCTGGCAAGAGTGCTCAGCAAAGACAAGGGCAAGGCTGTCTGCAACTCTCCAGCAGCCCCAGAGGCAAATAAAATTATTTATTTTGCAAGACACTAAGACAGCACCAAGAGCTGTACTGCCAGCAGTCACTATAGTAAAGGAGAAGCCAAGAATGATCTGGGAATAAAGGGATCATACATTGGCAAGGTGAGAGCAGGGCTGCAGTCTCCCCAGCAGTTACCATGACTCCAACAGAGGCAGCAGTTAATAGAAAATTCCACTGACTACATCCTTAGCCAAGGCAGAGTGCTGGCAAATGGCAAAAGCAAAGACAGAAAACATTCAGAGCATCACAGGAACCCCGTGGAGGGCAGCAGAGAAGCACCAGAGGGAGAACTGGTGCTGCCCTTACTGCTTCCACCTCTCCAAGTAACAGCAGAGCAGCCTGATCTGTCACATTGGTGACACCAAACCACCCAGCTCAGAGGCAGCTGAGTCACACAAGGAGCCAACCTGCCTGGAGTTTTGCAACCTGGGCTCTCTGGCAGAGCAGCAGCACCCTCTGTGGGTGTGCCATGAACCACCAACCCCATCTTGATTCTGGCTGCACCCTTCCTCTGCCTTCATCCTGCACATCCTCACACTGCTGGCTCCCCAAGCTGCCTGCCCACAAACAGCTGGAGGAGCAGGTACCCCTGCACCCACCACCCCCTCAACAGCAACTTTCTCCTTTGTTCCTCAAAGACTGGCAACAGTGGAACCCCTAAGCACCCCTCAGGCTCCAGGAAAATGCATCCCCTATTAGACTGGGGTGTATCAGCCCTCCTAACCCCAGATCAGTCTGAAGGGACACAGCACACAGACCCTCCTGCCTCACCACACAACAGCTGTGAAAACCAGCATCTCATCCCAAATCTGACACCCAGCTCTGCCCAGACCGCAATCAGTTCTGGCACAGGAGATCCTTTCCATCAAATGTGCACCACTTCTGAAAAAGTGGAAAGGAAACAATTTCTTCCTCCATCCAACAACCAGGTAAAGAGCTGGTTGTACTGATGCCTTTTTGGGACTACCTAAAAGCAGAGCCAGACAAAATCAAGGGAATAAAAAGGGCCTTCAGGCACATTTTCAGGCAGACAAAGCCCCCCTCAGGGGCTACACCCAAAAATAGTATGGGTTTTCATACTTTCTTAAGTTTGGTTAATTTACACATTAGGGGTTAATCTTCCAATTACAGCTTCAGGTAATGAAGACATTTACTCCAAGTTTGCTCCCTTTTGTTTACATTTCTCAGGGCCTGAGATAGTAAGGTATCCTTGATTTCCAGGCCTAGAGAGGAATTGTTTTGTCTAACTAAAATGTGAAGACAGTAGCTAACACTCTATATGGGGTTTAGAGTTATACACTAAAGAAGTGCAGCATTACAAATATATGAAAAATATTAATACTAAAATCCTAAGGCATCAGTACAAAAAGACCAACAAAGTGTGCCAAAGTGCTCATGGCTCATCTCCAGACTTTAATTTCACAAGCTGAAAAGCAGAAGTTGTAAGGAGGGACATTTCCCAGCCTCTGAGATGCATCTTTTCTGTCTGAAAGTGCAGTTTTTTTGTTTTGGCTGCACATTCAAATGGAGCACAATCTAGCCCTTTGCAATATGCCAGGAAAGATCCTTTCCCTGGGTTTGCCAGCTGGACCTAAGGGATGGCACCACAGAATTGCCTGGGCCATGTCCTAAAGGATGCAGCCAGACAAGCACTGTGGGACGGGAATATGTGCTCAGGCATGTGGACAGAGGGACAACAGCAGTGACAACAGGACAGTAGGGTGCTTGCAGGGGAACATGAGGGTGGGGGATGCTAAAGCAAGAGGAGTCAGCAGTTTTGCACTGGCTACCATGAAAGACTTGGCAGATCCTTACCCCTACTTCATTCTCTTGGGAACCACCCAGCTGCTTCAGAGCCACTCAAATGACCTCCCTACAGCCCTTCCCTCACTGCTTTTCCTGGAGAGAGCCCCAGCCCCACGGGGAAGCAATCATACCTCTTTCCCAGTCTTGATCACAGATTCCAGCAGGGCTCCTGTGTAGCAGATGGAGGACTCAGGAATATCTGCATGGCTATGTAGGAGAAGACAACAGAGCATCACAGCTACGACATGCCAGCCTATTGATCCTATTGACACTGCATGGGTCAGCCCAAGGATGAACAATCCCTCTCTAAGGAAGATCCTGGTGAAAAGACAAATCTCTGTGCATTCCTCCCTGCCCAAGTAATCCACCCAAAGTGACCAGCACTTGTGCAACTTCACAGGATGCAAAGCCAAAGGCACCAATGTGCAGCCTTTGCTCACAAGACCCATCCTCAAGCCAGGACAAAGAGGCACAGGCAAACCCTCCTTTCTGTGCAAGAGGCCCTCACTTTCGGCAGATAAACTGCTGTATAAACTGCTGCTTAGGCATTCCAATGCCATAGAGAAGACACAATCTTGTGAACCACTACAAGGTCTCAGAGGATTTCACAAAAATGTCCTGCAAGGTCCAGACAGCTTCTCTTCCAGCTCTGAGGAGTATCCCAGCATCCCATCCACAAGGTAAGGGCAGGACCATGCTGCCTCCTTGCCCTTTGCACTACACCCAGCAGAGGCTACAGCACCAGGTGCCTGCCCTTCCCACCCACTTTTGGGAAGCAGTTCACAACATTAGGACAACTAAAATGATCTCAAATGATCTCACAAATCTGAAACAACCCACAACACCCCAGAAAGCATGAAGCTGGCAATGGGTCACCAAGGACAGGACACATGGCAGGAGTGACACATGGAGCGACCCACAGCTGCTGCTCAGTGCAACTTACAGCTTCAGCAGGTGCCTGATGATCTGCTCAGGAATGAGGCGCTTCTGGCAGGCAGTGCTGGCCTCCCACACCACAGCCTCACAGATGCTGCCATCCTGGAACCGACGCAGCTCTGACTTCTCTCCCCAGAATGTCCGGAACTCCAAGGCCTGTGGGGGAACATTGACCAAGCCAGCACAGGGACACGGGTCATTTCCAGGCCAGACAAAACCTTCCCAAGATTACCTGCCAGCCTCCCAGCTGTCTTCAACCACAGCACAGCACCAGCTTTGCTCTTACTCAGCACAAGCAGGGCTCCCCTCACCTCAGGGTGATCAGCCTGAGGACCCTTCTCCAGCGTGCTGGCAGCAAACTCTGGGACAAAGAGGAGGCCAAACGTCAGGGGTCCCATATCCTTGTGTTTTGGGGGGTCAGCATCAATTGGCCACTGTGGGAAAATGAGGAACATGAGGCACAAGGAGAGATGAGGTTTATGGAGCAGCAGCTGCTGGGATATTGGGGTGCTAGATGAACCTCCTGCTATGTCCTCCCAGGGGCCCAGACAAGCACAGACAGGGCAAGTCTCATCTAATAGGTCTCCCCAATTACAAGAAAAGCTGTCTTCATCCTTCCTCATTACTGGACCAGAGCTTGTGCCCAGACCAAGCAACACAGCTGCATCCCACAGCCCAGTGCAGGGCCTCAGGTTCCATATTCCCACCAAGGGAGACAAGCCTGTCTCCTTCCCCAGTGAGCACAGATGCCCTCCCTATGCTCTGTAGTGCCATCAGAGACATGTGAAACCCTACAAGCTGCAAAGGGTGCAGTGTCATTGCCTAGCTGCCTTACCTCGGGGATCTGGGGCAGGGAGTGAGCCACAAGCTGTGCTCTCTGGGACAGACCCCGTGCCAGCAGCGAGACAACGAAGGGCAGGGCTGCAGCCACATAGTTCCCACCCCGATCCATCAGCTCATTCAGCAGCTCCATCTTCTTGCAGGTACCCTGCAGCTTGGAGACATGCTTCAGGCTACAGAGAAGAAGAGAAGCTGGTCACCTACCTCTGCCACCAAATCCTTTCTGAGAGAGGGCTATGTTAGAGGATGGATGAAATGGGGAACTGAGGGTCCTAGCCCACGATGGGTGCTACAAGAATGCCCTCTGGCATCTCAGGAGATGCTGGTCATTGTTTCCAAGGCTTAAACATTGCTCCCCTCCTCTGGGAAGCTATCTAGACAGTAAAAGTGGAACAGCCCAGTACAAGGAGGCACCAGCGTCTATCTCAGAGCTTAGCAGAGCCACTTCCCACCAGGTAAGTTCAAATCTAACCCGGACCAAAGCCAGCAGCAGCTCACTTGTCTTTGAGCAGGCTGCCTCAGCACCACCCCACCAGCACAGTGAGACTCACTGGAAGATGTGGTCAAAGGTCCTAAGCATGGGCTTTGGGGTCATGAGCAGCACCTGAAAGCCATCCACCATCCGGTCATCCAGAATCTCCATGGAGCGCTTGGCTTCCAACTGGACCTGAGCAAGGAGGGAAGGCAGTGCAGGAGCATGAATGCAAAGGGAGAAGGAAAGCAAATCCCTCCAGCAGCGGTCACTTGTGCTCCCCCATCAACGAGGGCCAGCCCAGTTCCATGGTCAGCAGCACACCCTGATCCCAGTCTCTGTCCTTAGCATGAAGCCAAGTAACAAACTGCTCTCACTGCTGGCCAGTCTGTCCCTTCTTGATATCCCTGACATTAAGGTGATCCATTTTGTTTCTCTCCTACAGAACAGCTACATCTGCTAAAGAGCTGCTTGGCTTCACCCAAAGGTGCACACAAAGAGGGAAACAACTTTCCCACACCACTCGAGCAAGACTGGCAAGGCAGTACTACATTTAAGTCTCCAAATTCACTTCCAAGCTTCAAAATTGGAGATGTTAAAAGCTTAGGAAACCACAATGAATGCTGTCCGTTGGTCCTAGATTCTCCTCAAAGATACCTAACCATCCTCTGTGTGAGCTCACTCCTCAGACAGCACCTTAAGAAGCCACCACAACCTGCTCAGTACCTGGTGGTATTTGCTGGCAGTCATATCAGCACAGAGATTGACC
Source organism: Ammospiza nelsoni (assembly GCF_027579445.1). Classification (NCBI taxonomy): domain Eukaryota; kingdom Metazoa; phylum Chordata; class Aves; order Passeriformes; family Passerellidae; genus Ammospiza; species Ammospiza nelsoni. The sequence goes on along the minus strand of NC_080669.1, from coordinate 80,609,004 downwards.
AATCCAGAGGGATCCACAAAGACCACTTCAAATGCTTGGTGGAAATCATCCAGGACAGGCTGGAAAAGCAAACACAGTCCTTAGTGCTACAGCGTACCCCAAAACTGTTGCCATCTGCCGTCCCTGCAACAGGCACATCCTACCCCCAGGAGCAGTGGCAATACAGACAGACTCAGGCACAAGACCCCTCAGAGGGCTGCTTACCAGGGAGGGATCAGCATCCTTGGCTAGACTGATCCCTGTCACACTCAGGTCAGTGGTGGCTGTGGACAGACAGGAAGGAACAAGTCACACCAGCATCCACACCTCTCCCCCTGGTGACAGTGGCATGGTTACATGCCAATACCACCAAAGTCTAAAAACATCAACAGAGCTACAATACAATGCTGGCCTCCACCCTATGATGAGAATTACCCACTGCAAGCTGCACCATCCAGCCCTGCTCTGTTGACTCATCTCCTCCTGTCCATCCCACCTGCATGGGCTCAGCACAAAAGAAAAGCCACAGTGGCCTCTATGCTTCTTCCCCCACTATGTGCAGAGACAGCAACCTTTCCTGGTCCAGAGGGGCCCCTGCAAACTCACCCAGGAATTGCAGAGTGCTTCTCAAAACCTGGTAGCCACTCATCATTTTCACAATCTTGCGCTTCATCAGCAGGTAGGCAACAAGCATGGAGACCAAGAAGCCACTGAAGCACCCCAAGCCCTGTGAAAACAGAGGTACCACAACCCCGTGGCAGCACACAAATTAGGACGAGGCCTCCATGAAAACCTAACACAGCTCAAAGCAAAGCCACAAGCCACCACCCCACCCACCAGGACCAAAGCACTACCCTTGTGCCAAAGGAAGGAGAGCAGGCCAAAGGCAGGTTAGCCAGGTGAGCAGAGCCCACCTTGGCACAGAACATACCTTACTGAGCTGCCGCTGGTTCAGCCAAACTTTGAGGAGGGCCACGCCATCCTTCATGCCTGGGAAGTCCGTGGCTGCATTAGACAAGAAATGCAGGTGGGAGAGCATCACTGTGTCACAGAGGATGGAGTTGTTGTAGTGCGGGGTTGGGGGCTCAGTGGTTCCTGTGTGGAGAGATGACAGCACGCTGAACCCAAACACCAACCAAAAACCTGAAGGGCTGCAGTGAACCCACCCACAGGCACTGGGGGCAGCCTCTGCCTGAAACAAACAGCCTGATGTTCCCCCAGCCCCAGGCTGTACCTTCTTTGGGGGTGCTCTGCTCCATGAACCAGGCGGTCCGGACGTTGTTCTTGCTAGGGTAGAAGCGGCTGGGTTTGAAGAGATCCGAGGTGGGACAAGCATGGAGTCGGACAGTGACAACCTTCTCATCCTTGCCTGTAAGCACCCAAGGGGAGAGGTACAGGAGGAAGAGGTGTCAGAGATTAAACTGGGAAAACAAAGAGCATCCCCAGCCTGGGCAAAGGCAAAACCTCCTTCCCAGCAAAGTTCCACAGCTGTGGAAATCATGTCAGAGCAGAGAGTGACCACATCCCAGAGCCAGTGATGACCTTGAGGTCACACATCTCATGCCCCAGCCTCAATCTCCTCCCCACTGCCCAGCCTGGCAGGCTCACCTGCCCTGGTCTTGCCATGCCACATCTGTCCCAGACCCCAACCCACTATCTCCTGAGGACTGTGGGAACAAGCAGCACAGCCCATGCATCTCATGTCATCTCATTAGGGAAGAGACAAACTGCACACGGGTTCCTGGGGAAGGCAGGAGGACAGTGGGGAACAGGGCTGGGGAGAGCAGGAAGGAAGGGCAGTGCTAGATACAGGGCTGGGGAGAGCAGGAAGGAAGGGCAGTGCTAGGTGTGTTTTGTAGGGTTTACTTTTTTACTCCCTGAAGTACCCATAGGATATGCCAGCCAGTGAGGCCAAGGCTGGAGAGCCCAGCCAAGCACAGGGGAGAGACCCTGAGGACTAGACTCTGTGTGAAGAGAGAAAACAGCTGAGAAGCACCCAAAATTTAGCACCAATTGTGATGGCACCCTAAGAACTATCCCTCTCCAAAGGGGCACTAAATGGTATCATACCACCACCAGCACCCTCCACCCAACACCTGTACCCAGTCACACCCCACACCAGAGCAAGGCTCAAGTGCCACCTTGAGGCCTCAGGAGCAAGATGGGCTTCAGATGGTTGCTGTTCATGTAGGCAAACTTCACACTGCCAAAGAGCTTCTCCTTGGACAAATGCTGGGCAATGTGGGACAGGTACAGGGCTCTCTTCCGGTGGTAGCGCTGATTCAGGTTATCTTTGTCCTGAAAGATTTCCTGGGAAAAGAGGGACAGGACAATGTCACCTCACCTGCCTGCCAAGTTCGGTTCAGCCCAAGGCACCCCTGCACCCACAGCTCCCCCTGGCCCCACAGGCAGCCCTGTCTCAGCCCCAAGGAGCTCCAAGCTGGTCAGGAGCTTGATACTGGCTCACCGAGCTCCAGGACTACAGGAGACAAGAGCAGTCATGCAGCCAAACAGGGTGTGCTTGGTCTCAAGCTTTTCTTGCAATCAAGTCTGAGCAGCAAGAGGAGGTTACCAGGCTCCAAACATCTCCCTCCCTTTAACAGTCTTGGGAGCTGTGGTAGAAGTGCAATTGGGTACAAAAACAGACAGCATGCATCTCCCTGGCAATGTTCCATCCAGGCAGAGAAAAGGAAGATCCTCATGAGGAACTAAGATCAAACAGCTGCTCTGATAGAGCAAGAGGCCAGCCCACACTCCCCAGCTCCTTGTGGAAGTCATCCTGCATATCCAGATGCTGCCACCTCACTGAGGAATGGAGTGGGCAGGGCAGGGGTCATGGAGGACAGGAGAGGACAGGGCTCTGCCAGGGCCCAAGCCATTTAGGAGGTGGCATGGCCAGACTCACCCGTGGCATGGTCACTGCAATGTCCACGTTGATCTCTGGCCTGACACAGGTGCCCAGCAGGTAACTGCCCACCACCTTCAGCTCAGCTGGGGGCACGAAGCGGAACCTTCCCTTGACGCTGAACGGCACCTGCAGGAACGGGACCTTCACACCCTCGGAGAGCCAGGCCTGGTCAGTGAGCTGGGAACAGACAGGACACACAAAGCACTCTGAGCACCAACAGCAGCACACGTGCGGGGACCAAGACCCCGCTCCCCACACAGCTGCACAGAATCTAAAGACAGTGTCCCTGCTTTTTCCTCGAAGAAAAAGCAAATTATTATTTTTTCAGCCCCTAAAGGAGACAGTCCACGAGTAGCTGTGCTTGCAGAGCAACAGCAGAGCCTGCTTCTGCTGCATCCAGGACAGGGGTGTTGCCACCTCTCCCATAACCCTGGAACATACTTCAGTTTCTGCGGTCTCTGGGATGGCGCTCAGCAGGCTGTTAATTTCATGGAGGAAGGCATCGATCTTCTTCTTCTTTTTGTCCTTCAATGTCACCTCCTTCAAAAGCTCCTCAATCTGTAGGGGGAAAGGGGACCATCAAAGGCATCTGTAACACTGGAAATGCTGCTTTTACCTTGTCCTCCAGCACCAACCATAAGCCTGCTGCAGAGGACAGCTGGTGAGTTGGGGGACACAATAAACTCTCTTTAAACCCTGCCTGATCAGTTCCTGCCATTTTCTGTGAGTGCTGGATTGCAATCATCTCCAGCCTAACAAAAAAAAACTCTGACGTAATTCACACAAGCACAGCTCTCAGGAAGGCAGTTTGTATGACAGAGAATCAGCTGTAGGAAACAATCACACAGATTCCCACCACAAACCAGGCCCTGGAGATCCTGCCACTGACAGCAGCAAGTAGCTAGGAGATCAAAGATGTTCCTCATAAAAATCACCAATGTTAGAACTACCTGAAGGATGGGATGCCATACATCCCATGCAAGCTCAAGGAGTGGGCCCATGAGAATCAACTAGACACCATGTGCAAGATGTTGAATCCAGCTTGGGGGATGAGCAGCCGTGCCCAGAAGGGCTTGGGGGTGCTGTGGGTGAGAGGCTGCACATGGCCCAGCCATGGCACTCCCAGCCCAGAGAGCCAAACGTGTCCTGGGCTGCACCCAGAGCCCCGTGGGCAGCAGGGCAGGGAGGGGATTCTGCCCCTCTGCTCTGCTCTGCTGAGACCCACCTGGAGCACTGCATCCAGCCCTGGGCTCCCAGCACAGGAACCACAGGGACCTGCTGGAGCCAGCACAGAGGAGCCACCAAGGTGATCAGAGGGATGGAGCATCTCTCCTATGAAGAAAGGCTGAAAGCATTGGGATTGTTCAGCCTGGAGAAAAGAAGTCTCTGAGGAGACTTATTGTGGCCTTACAGCACTTAAAAGGGCTACAAGAAGGCTGGAGAGGGACTTTTTATGAGAACATACAGCTATAGGAAAAGGGGCAATGGCTTTGAACTCAAAGAGAGTAAGTTTAGATTTTAAAAATGGGACGAAATTCATCCCTGTGTGTTTGCACAGGTTGTTCAGACAAGCTGTGGATGCTGCATTTCTCAAAGTGTTCAAGGCCAGGTTGGACGGGGCTTTGAGCAACCCAGTGGTCTTGTGGAAAGTGACCCTGGGGAGGTTGAAACTAGATGATCTTTAAAGGCCCTTTCAACCCAAACTGCTCTATGATTCTATGGTCCAGCTGCCAGCTGATCTTCCCCTAACACAGCCCCAGCTCATCCCCGGCTCCGGGCTCTCCCCGCGGGGCAGTGCGCGGCCCCCCCGGCTGACCTGCAGGCGGAGCAGGCTGGAGTGGAACAGGTCCTCCGTCTCCTTCAGCTGGGTCAGCTCCTCGCTGGTCGGCGGCCTGTACAGCTCGGCGCGGCTCAGCTTGGCCGGCTGCGGGGCTGCGGCTGCCGGGGCAGCCCTCTTCCCCCGCCGCACCAGGCCCCCGGCGGGGGGCTCCGGGCCCTGCTCCGCTTCCTCCGCCGCCTCCGGAGAGCCCTGCGGGTAGAACACAGCACAGCATGGCTCGGTTCGGTTCGGCCCGGCCCGGACCAGCCCCGCGATCCCCCGGCCCGGACCCGCCGCCTCTCACCGCCATGGCCGCCGCCCACGTGCACCCCCGTCACCACGTGCGGCGCCGCGCGCCCCGCGGCCGCCGAGCGCCGCTTCCTATTGGCCGCGCACGGCGGCGCGGGGCTTCCCATTGGCCCCGCCGCCCATGCCCGCCCGCTGGGGGCGTAGCCGCAGCGCCGCGCTGCTTCCGCAGCAATGGCGGCGCCGCTGGCTGGCTCCGGGGGCCGCGGGTTTGCCGAAATCGCCGCCTTTCACCCCAAAACTGCAGCTCTCAGGCACTGTGACGGACTTCCGCCTTCAGGCGGGCGAGCGCGGGGCCGCCTGCGCGCCGCAGATCCCGGTTGTAGTATCTGATGCTTTATCGGGGTGTATATCCTGGATGTGGCCTGCCGAGAGCCTGAGCCGGCCTGGCCTGGCCGGCAGGAGCGGGCACCGGGAGCCAGGAAAACCCTTCTGGCCTGGAGGAGCGGGCACCGGGAGCCATCATCCTCCTGGCCAGCTTCCGCAGGGACTGGGAAGGACAGCAGGAGCCGGTGGCATCCTACGCGCAGAACACTGCAGTGGGAGGAATATCCCCTTTATATAAATGAGATATATAGGCCTTTACAAAAGCAGCTCTGTACACCGGGTCCGATCAGATTTGGGTTGTCAGGGCATTTAAAACATCATGCCATGTGTGTCCCTGAATAGGAGGACACAGATGTTGGACCAGGTAATTTGAATTCTCTTTCCAGCTTTTTGGATAGCTAGTCAGTTAATTCACTTCTCTTCACACTGCTATGACAGAGGCCTGCTGTGTCTCCAGTGGGACAGTCCTTCTTCTCCAGAGAGACTGCTCTGGGATAGCAGCCCTGGAGTCTGTCATCTCCATGCCAGGTCCAAATTCTCCCTGAACCTTGGCCACACTCAGTACCAATTTTTTCCTGCACTGTGGCAACACTACAAGCGCGATCTCTTCAAGGCAGATGTGTAGGCATGTTAAGACAGAGGGTAGGGGATCAGATATCCGTCCTGAAGGTAAACAAGGAGTTCAGAGAACTCAGTGAAGTTAGCTGAGGATCCCTAAGCAAGATCAGCCCACTGCTTGTAGGCTGTTGGGGGAAAAGGAGGAGCTTTAGGGTAAAAGCTAAGCTCTGTTGGAGGCAGGGGGTGGGAAACAAGCTGTTTCCAGAGGATGTTTGCAGCTGATACTCTCTGCCCTGCAGGTCTTTCCTGTGTCTGACTTGCCTCAGAGCAGGGTGGGCTCTCACCTATCCCTCTGCCAGGAAAAGCAGAGTAATGTGTTCTGCTCAGCTGCAGAGCTCATTTCCACACACTGCAGCACCTCTGCCTGGGACATCAAAGTGCCAAGCTCCTGCTGAAGGCATTGTTTCTGTTCCCAAAGAAGGCTGGCAGCTGACCTGCTGCTTGGCTGGGGTGGCCATCAGCACTGTTGCCAAGAGCCCCTCAAGCCTCTCATCCCTCCCTCGTATTTAATGACCTCCATGCAGGGAATTTGCTGGAAGGTCTCAGCCTTTTGTCAACTCAGCTACAAGGACTCCTGCAGGCGGGCATTTGGTTCCTGCTTTCCAAGGAGAGTGTCTGGAGACCAAGGCTGCTGTGTTTGGGGAGCAAATCCTTCACACAGGCAATTTGTGGCAGGGATGCAGATGGCTGTAGGTGTGACATGAGGCTTCTGGTCCCTATTACTGCTTGTGGCAGTTGCTGCCTGATTGCTGCATTACAGCCTCTCTGGATCCCAGCCACCAGCAGCAACTTCCCCAACCCTCTCCAGAGGATCCCAGGAAAGGATTTTGCTGACTATAACCTCCAAATCAATTTTTCCTTCATCTCAGTGGCCTTGGTCAGATTCCTCAGGCTTAGCCCTCAACCTTGAGCTGAGTAGACAGACCCCTTCATCCATCTGCGTCCATGCACACACTCTCCTGCCAAAGATTCCAAAGTTGCCACCAGAATTGACTTCTGGTTAGTATGGATATTTACCTTCTGTCCAATTTTGCTAGTAATTCCTGAGTGCAGCCTTAGTGATTCCACCAAGTAAGAATCAGTTCCTATCTTTGGATAGAATCTTTGGATCCTATCTCCTATCTTTATCCTCCCTGTTACCAAAAAAAATCCAGTTTCTTGGCTGGAAGAACTCCTGTTCCTCCCCCTTCCTGACAGGGCCAGGACTGCCACGCTCAGCTCTGCTCACTCCCCCAGTGATTCACTGCCAGACACCTGCAGGTGCTGTGGCCATACCTGCAATGCCAGGCTCCTCTCTTTTTTACAGGGAGGGTAATTACAGCCCTGTCCAGGATTCTTAGGAAGGCTGGGCAAACCAGTTTGGTCATCCCTGTCCCCAAGGACACATCCTCATATTGCCTGAGAGCAGCAGGGGAGGAGGGGCTCACTCAGGGCCAGGTCCAGGGTGAGTTGCTGGGGTTCCATTGTGCAAATCCTTCAGCATTCCCTATGCACCCCTGCTGTTCCTGGATGGTGTGTGATGCCGAACTGGTTTGTATGAATGAGTTCAGCATCTGATTTGGGGTCACAGGGGGGAGTTTAGGGGACTGGGGGGCACAGGACGTGTGCTGTGGATGTGTGACCTCAGGGCAGCCCAGCCAGCTCTGCAGTGGAGAGCAGGACCACTCATGCTTGCCCCAGAACAGGTTCTTTAATAAAGCATTTCAGCACATTGTGAGTCATTAATTACACCCAATCCTACAGTGCTAATAGTAGTAATATTAATTTTAAAAAATTTACTGCATTCCATACCATGTGCTCACCCTTGCAGGCATCATGCACCTCCTCCTATCCTGCCTAGCCCAAAGAGCTACTGCTGAGCTCCTGCTTCTTGTTATGCTTCATCCTTGCTGCTCAGAGACACCTAGTACATTGGAGGAATGTTCCCTGCACTCTATCCCTGGAAATCTGGGACTTCCTGGTTCAGGTGAAGCCATTCCCAGGTGGATTTTCAACAATGGTAAGCATCCCCAAATTCTGTGTACAAGCATCTCCTCAGCATGACCTTTTGGAGCTCCAGCTTTCCTGAGAGATACAGACAGATGGCAATGTGGCACCAGTGCACCCATGGGAAAATCCCACATTGGCAGAGGGACCACTGGGAGCATGTGGAATCACATCCTCGGTGCTGTCTTTCCTGGAGCAGCACCTGAGCACCGCCAGCCCTCAGCCCGCAGTGGTGACGCCCTCCAGCACACGAGTGCAGCCCGGCACGCACACCTGTGTGCACACACACATCCCTGCTGCCTCGGCCCGGCCTCAGGAATGCTGCCAGGAAGGGGCTGCTGTCGGCGCGGCTGCCGAGCAAGTTTAGCTGATCCCGACTTGTGTCTGCTTAACCTCCTGGGGTCTTCCCAAAAACACCACTGCTGTGGAAATGCTCCTCTCCCCTGGCAGCTGTGGAGAGCTAAACTTGCGGCAAAAACCTTGGCAGACCCTGTAGCTTGCAGGTGTCTGCAGGCAAAGCCAGGTCCTCTTCAGGAGCTCCCCCCTCCAGCACTTTGGCATCCATCCCCAACCCTCTTTGGCCACCCCATGGCTGTGGCTGATTTTTTTTTTTTACCAAGTACCCCAAAACCTCATCCCAGTGATAACACCTGGACATGGCACTTCTCACTGCCTGGCAGCTTCACCCAGATTTGATGGAGTTTCTCTGCTGCTTCTGTGTAGTGGGGGCTCTGTCCCACTTCTGCATTTCATTGTAGGATTAAATACTTCCTCCCTTTGGTTTCTCTAGTATTTTCAAGTGTTTTAAATTCTCAAGTATTAACACATGACAAAGCCATTTGTAACTCTCAAAAATAACCTGGCACATAGGCTAATGACACACTCCCATAATGTTTGACTGTCCATCCCAGGTATGGCCATATCACAGAAACACATAGCCACTGGGCAATCTTCTCAATGGCCAAGAGGTGGGGGACTTCATCATGGCAAAAGGGTAGGGTGAAGTAGATGTTTGTAGTTTTTAACTTCCAAACATTGACGTTTTAAACAAAAGCTCAAGGGCTTCATCCTGGGGTTTGGGCAGACACCCAGCACATTCCTGGCAGCTGAAAAAGTAAGATCCATGGAGAGCTGGAGGCCAGCTCTGCCTGTGGGATGGGGTCAGAGGGATACCCAGGTCCCTCCTGGGGCTCAGGGACCACCCAGGCAAAATAACGCTGCACTGAGCAATGTGAGGTTCAATCATCACTCTTTTCTTGAATGGATGATTGATTGTTAAGCCTCACCTGGTTCATTAAGTCTCAGCCTTCTGCACTGGGACATAGAAAGTGCTTTGCATCCTCCCTCCATCAGCAGAAGCTGCGGCTTCAGGGCTTTACAAGGGCAACACTGAGGTTCACAGGATGGTACAACAGCCACAGGCCTCCTGGGTGGGTCAAATGCTGGGATGCTGTGTTAGACACCCTGTCTGAAGGAAAAAAAAAAAAAAAAAAAAAAAAAAAAAAAAAAAAAAAAAAAAGCAAAGCTTAACTAAATCATACATATATGTCAGGGGTAGAGAGGGAGAGACTGATTTTGAAGTCAGTCTCTGGCAGCTTTATCTGAAAACTGTGGTGATCTGAATTACACAAAGAGAACTAATGGGAAATTGATATGCTTTGAAATGTACCAGCAGTTTTGCCTCCTCTTAAATTACCAATTTGCATCTTGCATAGGTTGTTTTGTGTACCTTGTTTTTATTCTCTGGTCTCTTTGTTTGCTTTATGCAACAGGCAAGAGAGCAAATTTACCTTATTTCCTGTCTGTTGCCGGGTTGGATTTACACATAGCAACAAGAAGAAACTCTTTTTTTTTTTTTTTTCTGGTAGTAAAAAACAACTTGCAGTCTCTAAAAATCACATTGGAGACTCTGAAGGAAAGGAAAAGCTCTGCCTCCTTTTCTCTTGCAGTCTTGTCATGTTTTATCAGTGATGAGTTTGTATGCCTTGCCTGTCCCACCAAGGCACCCCTGGGCAATCTCCCTGCAGTAAAACTGTTCTGTTTCCAGGCCACAACAGAAAAAAAATTCAGTCTTAAGGGCAGCTCCTGAGACAAGAGGGGGTGGAGAGAGCCGGGAACATGCAAATGTGAGTTTTATTTATTTGTGGCTTAAACCTCTGAGTGCCAAATCACCGGGCAATGTGAGTACCCTCCCTGTCTTTCCAAACCCAACTTGCATGTTGCTGAGCAAATGTCAGCAGAGGTGATGGTGGTGATGACGACGACAATGATAACGTGATTAATTAAAATCTTCAAGCACACCTGACTCAGATTTAACAGCTCTGGCCCTTTTTATTCTTTGGTTCAGTTCCCCCCATTCCAATGACTCTTCAAGACAGGTATGTTACATACTCATTCACCTGAGGGGAACAGAGGCAAGGCAGTAGAGGGTTTTGCTGGAATGAAAATTCCAGAATTCAGGAAGAGCATTCAGGGAATTCCCTCATAGTTCTCCATTTTGCCTTTGCTTCTCATAGAAACAGAGATTAAGCAACAGTGTGGACTGTGTCTCTGCCATATCCCTCCTAGTTTGTGATTTTCAGCCCACAGAGGCTGCCTCACCTCCGGATGCAAGTGTTTCAGAGCCATTTTGTTGAATTTGGCAGCTCAACTGAGTGGAGGAGAAAGACCAAGTCTTCCACCATGGGGAGGAAGATAGTGAGGCACTCTGAACCACATTACTAGCCACTCAAGCCTCCTGTAAAGATGGTGCTATCAGAAATCAGCTTCAAAGCTTTGCCACTCCAGGAACACCTTGCAAAAGACTTACTTTGTGAATGTTGAATCCTCCTCTTGCATTGAGATGAGTCCCCATCATGTGGCCTCACCCCATGGTGTGCCTTTGGGCTGGAAGGGAGAAGCACTCTGGCTTTGGGCTGGGATGAGCCCCCCTTTCCTGGCCCCTAAAGCAAGACTGCAAGACTGCTCTGTGAGCCAGAGCTGTCATCTGATAAGGTCAGATTCATCTTCTTCCCCAGCAGGGAAGACACCTTTGAGCTCTACATATGGGTTCTTCCACCAAAATAAAAACTGGCCATCAGCTTTGGGGAATCTTGGCAAATCTTTGCTGTCCTTTAGCCTTGTTTGATCTCAAAGAGAAGGAGTTACCTGTCCTGGCTTAGAAAGCAGAGAGACACACCCCCAGATGAGTCAGGAGAACACAAGGTGAGACCAGATGCCTCCTGGAGGTGCTAACAGCTGCACAGAGAGCTGAAGGCTTTGTGCTATCTAACATTCCAGTGGATCCAAAAGTCCCAAAACCCAGGGATGTCAGGCATGCCTCCCAGCTGAATGGTACCTCATCCAGCCCTGCTGTGCATTACCAAGCCATGGGCAAAAGGCTTCATTGCCCCCTGGGAGATGGGCCTCTGTCCTGAAACAGGCTGGCTATTGTAACCCAAGTTTTATACTGGCGATGAATGTCTCTGCTGTTATTTGGGGTTTCCTTTGCCTCCCCTCTGCCTGGTGTGTGAGGAAACACAAAGAGACCGATCCCATAGGAAACAGATCTTGCAGTCTGTGTGAGGACAGCAGCAACTTCCAGGGAAGAAAATTTGGGCATGGGACAATTTGAAGTCACCTGGCAGATGGTGGGCATCTCATTTTGGGGAATTTTCCTTTAGTTTGTTTTTAAACAATCTGTAGAGTTGTACCTAAGACTCACTGAGCTTTTTATGAAAGGAATGGAGGCAAAAAGGAAACCATTTTCAAATGATCATAGCACTACAAGGTCTCTGTGTCCATGGGAGGAGCAGCTGTGTAGGCTAGCAATCTTCTGGAACAAAAAGACACTAAAGGAAAGGTTATAGTACAGCCTGCAAGGTTACTTGCACGAGTGTGGCTGGACAGAAAAGGACCATTTGTCATTTTCTCCACTGTGAGGATGAGGGCATCAAAAAAGCTATGAGGTGGCAGGATCAAAACAAGCCCCAAGGAAATGATTCTGCACCCAAACAGATCATTAGATTGGGCAGCTGTTAGGTACAGGATGTTGCAAATGCTTAAAATTTATCTGCCTTCAAAAAATAGCCAAGCAAATTAATGGGAGAAAAATTTGAAGGCTATTATGTATAAGTACACTTCTGGCTCAGGGAGTCTGAGTCACAAAAAAAAGGTTGGACATTGAGGAGATATTCTGGGGATGTATCACTTGTCCTTACACCAGGGGTGGACTTGCATGAAGAGAAGTGCTGGGGTAGATGGGTCCTTGTGGGCTATTTCTAGATTCCAGAATAGACAAGCATCCAGCACTGAACCTTTGTGCTGGCCATGACAAGTTTGCCATCTACCTGTGCGAATCTGCCCCAAGACCTCACTGCTGTGCTGGGCAAAGCACTTCCTGGAGGTTTGGGGGGGACAGGACATGTGGCCCCCAGCAGGTGGGGACAGCAGATAGTGCCTATCAGGACCTGTGCAAGCAGGTCCTTGGAGATAAAACAATGTCTGGGGAATCACTTAGTACAGTGCCTTGATAGAGCAGCAGCTGCTGGCTCTCAAGCCAAGAAACCAACCCTGAAGGACATGAGATAAAGTGAAAGCAGAGGGAAACCATGACCTGGCAGTGAGAATTTCCAAATCTCCTTTTTCGTTCCTGTGACATAGGAAAATGAGATAAAAAGGGAAAATATTCAAAGCAACACATACCTCAAGCAGGCACAGCTCATCCCAGCTCACCCATACTCAGCTCTGAAAGTGGGTGCAACATTTTCATGGTCTTGACTGTCAAGATGCCCTGTGAGCTGCATGAGGAATGGACTGGCAGGAGCACAATTCGATAGGAACACTTTTCAATCTTCTGGGCTGTTTTTACAGCTGTGTCTATAAAACAGGCAAGTTCACTGCCCTCAATACAGCTTCCAGTCTTTAAGTCTTCCATAATGCCCATTGGTAATGGAGGTAATTAGTATTTTCCATCAGATGGCTATACACTGTACCCTGTACCCCAAGGGCTCTTCAAAGCATTGTCATCTCTCTCTTTGTGTGCAAACTATCTCTGGTGCAACTGGTCTCAGTGCTGACAGACACCCTCAAAGTCTCAGGTCTTGTTCAGCAACCACCTCCAATGTCAATAAAATATGACTCAAATGGGCCCATTGCCAAATTGATGAGCACAAAACACAGGCAGGGACAGGATGCCCATGCAGAGGGACTTGGACAAGCTCAAGGAGTGTGCCCATGAGAATCTCATGAGGTTCAACAAGGCCATGCACACTTGGGTTGGAGCAACCCCTGGTACCAGCCCAGGCTGGGCATGAGCAGCCCCAGAGCAGCCGTGCCCAGAAGGGCTTGGGGGTGCTGTGGGTGAGAGGCTGCACATGGCCCAGCCATGGCACTCCCAGCCCAGAGAGCCAAACGTGTCCTGGGCTGCACCCAGAGCCCCGTGGGCAGCAGGGCAGGGAGGGGATTCTGCCCCTCTGCTCTGCTCTGCTGAGACCCACCTGGAGCACTGCATCCAGCTCTCAGGTCTGTGCTATTACAAAAGTACAGACCTGTGTACTGGTTTAGAGTACAGTGGCTGGGGTAGAGTTAATTTTCTACACAGTTGGCTTTCTTCACAGTTATGTGGCTGTGTTTTGAGTTTGTGCTGAACACAGTGTTAATAACATAGACATGTTTTTGTTATTGCTGAGTGGTAACAAAGAGCCAAAGCCTTTTCTGCTTCTCATACCACCACACTGGTGAGAAGACTGGGGTGCAGAGGAGGCTGGGAGTAGACACAGCAAAGACAGGTGACCAAACTCATCAAACTGATTCCAGACCATATGAAATCATGCTCAGTATATAAAGTGTTGAGAAGGAGGTAGGGAGAGATTTGGAGTGATGGTGTTTGTCCTCCCAAGTAACCATTATGTGTGATGGATCCCTGCTCTCCTGAAGATGGCTGAACACCTGCCTGCCCAAGGGAAGCAGTGGATTAATTCCTTGTTTTGCTTTGCTTGCATGCATGGCTTTTGCTTTTCCTAATAAACTCTCTTTATCTCAAGCCACACGTTTTCTCAGTTTTACTGCTCCAATTCTCTGCCCAGTCCCACCAAGGAGAGTGGCTGCCTGGGGCCTGGCTGCTGACTGGGGCTAAACCACTACAGCCTGTCCGAGAGGTGGTGGATGGTGGATGCCCCATCCCTGGAAACATCAAGACCAGGTTAGAAAAGGCCCTGAGCAACCTGCTTTAGTTGAAGATGTCCCTGCTCGTTGCTGGGGTGTGGAACCAGATGCACTTTACAGGTCCCTCCCAATCCAAGCCATTCTGATTCCATGATTCAATAAGTGAGAATCCTTTTGTTTTCCACTTTACCAACATTTTGGAAATACTTCCATGGATAGGAACAGCCAGGAGATTAATGAGCTATTTTCCAAGGGCCCCAGATAAAATATTACTCAAATGGCTTTTATTATTTATTAATCATCAGAATATGAGGAGTAACAGCAGGGTACTCTGTTATCAGAACTTTTGATTGCTTTTGCAGGTTTCTAAACAGCAAGTAGATGTGAAAGAAGCATACGTGTATATATATCTAATCTATATGTGAAAGTCAGTATATAGATGACTGTAAACAAAAATGAGATTAGGGCAGTAAGGTCAATGGGACAATATTTTCACATGTATGAAGAAACCCCACAGCAAAATGCCCTATGGCATTGAAAATTGCTCTGGAAGAAGCACCTTTATACTGTTATAGGACAAATAAGCATACTGTGTGCAAACCCTCCCTTCTATTTTTTTTCACTTGTAAGCATTCAAGTAAATAAAAGCATGTCTCACTCTAGGGAAAAACTCTGCATTTCTAAAGCTGAGCATGTGTTCTGATGCTTAGGGAAGGATCTGAGTGTCCTGGCACTGCTCACCAGTGCTGCACTTAAAGAAAAAAAAAAAAAAAACAGAGATAAATATATTAAAAATGGATGCTGAGAGAAAAACATGCTTGAGATGGAGAAAGGCTTTTATCTAACTTTTGTGGCCTTCGTGGAATGTTGGCTGCTTATTTGCAGAGAGAAGAATTCACTCCTCTGAAAGTCCTTACTGATTCCTCTGTTCCCATCTTGCAACCCCTGCTCTGCACATTTTTCCTGAGGAGGGAGAGGCCTCCACCCCACAGGCCTTTTCTGCTTTACCCCACTCTCATACCTAAGGGGCAGCATGAAGACAGAAATAGCTAAAATTTGCCTTTTTTTTGGTTCTTCCTGACCACTGGCAAGTATGTTCACAGTATTTTTTTAACTTCCCCAGAGAAAAATCAAAGTAAGGGCCTTTGATTATCTTGGAGATAAGGAGATGCAGACCCATAGAACCAGACTACAGCCAGCTCACCCAGCTGAAAGCCTCCCCTGCAGCACCACTGAATGTGTCAAAGACAAGAAGAAAAGCATATTAATTTAAAGCACTGTGCAAATGAGGGTCCTGATGCAAAGGCTTAGATCTTAAGCTCCCTCTCTCCTACTCTTCTAGATCATTGAAATGGAAAAAACATAGGAAAAACAAACCCATTTGAGATAAAAACCACAGCTTATTGTTTGGGACAGCATCAGAGCTTTCTCCATCTTTAAAATGGTAATTCTGCAGAATTAATTGTCCCTGATGTACATCCAGACACAAACATGGCTGTTGGCTCTTTTTGCACACTTTCTGCCCTTGAATTGGCAGCTGCAGGTTAGAAGATGGAAAGAACCCATCCTAGAGGCCAGGCAGAGGATCTGAGATGTGCTAGATGGGACAAGGAGATGGGATATGCCAAAGCTACTGTAGATTGAGAGCTTCAGGTTGGTGCAGCCAATGGGTTCCCTGCAGGATGGAGAAGCATGAGGTTAATTAATGGAAATCTCACAGCAAGTAAACAAGTCTGGAGGAGATATACCTGGCCCTACAGGCAGCTGTAGATGGGGACTGAGATGTTGGCACAACAAAGCATTGAGGGACAGCACCTGCAGGGCACAGCCATGCTCTACCCTGTCCATGTGCCCCAGGGACCCTTTTGGAGGCCTGAGCCCTCCAGCCTCAGTCACAAAAACAAGGCAGGAATATAACTGTGGCTGCCCCAAGGTCTGCAGCAGGGTGCTGATGGAAATGGGGTAACCAGCAAGGAGTGGTTGGAGGGGACAGGAATGCAGAGCAGCTGGTGGAGCCAAGAGGAAGATAATCAACCCCCTGAACAGTCCCTGCAGGCTCCCATCCCTCCCTTCTCCAAGAGAGTGTGTGAGCACTGCTTTCCAACATGGACAATGCTAGAGGATTTCAGCCTTGTGAACTCAGTGGTTTTCTATTTGTTTTTTTAAGACCCCATAGAAGTTCTTTCCAAATTTCCATGGACAGCAAGCCCCAGGGTGGAGATGACAGCATCTCTCAGCATGCTCAGGACAGGCAGGAAGGCTTCTCCAGACTTGCTGACCTGTCTGGGAAATTTGCATCAATTACCCTCCAAATGATTCAGGCTCCTGCAGGAAAGTTCAGCCTCTTCCTTTCTACATATGAGCCCCCAGAGGAGTTTTCAGGATTGGTGCAAGGGTGTTCCCCTGCCCAATTCTGCTTCACACTCACCACAAAGCAGTTTCCAGAGCTCACAACCTACTGGTGCACACAGCAGAGTGAGACATTAGATGTGGCACACAAGCCCTACAAGCAGTTTTTCAGAGGAGTATACCTCTTTGTTAGGAAGTTGGAGATGGAGATGATCCAGGAGGATCCCCTGCCCCTAACCATCTCTGGACCTTTTCACTCAAGAGATTCCCTCTGCTATTCAGTCACCCAAGCCTGCTGCCATGCCTTGGGCTTGGTGCTTATGCTGTAGTTTGGTTTTCTTCCTCTGGATCTGTTCATCTTTAATGTGGGAAAAGTCACAAAAAGGCCAAATTCAGCCTCAGCAAAGCAAGCTCCAATTCAATTCACTGATTCCAAATGGAGAGTCTTCTTGTGGTCAGTTTTCAAAGCCTTGGGCAAGATCTGAGCCATGCATCTTCATCTACGCCTTGCTGGGCCTGCATTTGAGTTACTGGCAGAAGATGAGTGCATTGATCCTGGAGATGAGCCCACAGAGACCACCCAAGGTATGGCAATGAGTGAGAGCATTGTAAGCTCAGCTGACAAGAGCTGATATCATGCCATATACCATCAGCATGGTACATGGTGTTGGTGCCCCTAAGCCAGGAATGGTGCGAGACCAGAGGGCTTCCTCTTCACCCCCACTTACCTTCTGCAAAATGCTATCCGTCCCCACCATGTCTTCTGCAGAAACATGAGGGTAAAATACCCTTTACTTTGAGGGTAAAAGCAGGGTCTGGTGAATCCACCAGGGAGCTGCTCTGTGAACTCCAGCTCCTTCACTCTGCTGCCAATGCCTGCCTAACAGAGACGGCTCGTCCCCAGAAATGGGGACAGCTGTTAGTCCCTCCTTGATGATCACCCACCCCACAGAGCTGATCCTGTGGGTGAGGTGAAGGTGAAACACTGGGGATGTTGGTTTAGGCTGATGTCTCTCTCAGAGCACACCCCATGCTGCCCTATCCCAGCGGCGCTGGCATCCACGCCATCTCAGCCACACCAGAATGCTGGAGACAGCAATGTCTTGTCCAGCAAGAAGAACCTAAAATTCCAGCTCCCAACACAGAAACTATTCCTGGGACTGAGCAATATGGATACCCCAGTCACAGCCCCATCAATAAAGAATTGTGTTCCACAGCTTGCTGCTTTGGAGGTGCGTAACAGTCACTTCAGGTTTCAGCAGAGTCCTGATGGGTCCCTCCCTTCCAACTCAACATTTCTATGATTCTATGAGATCATGAATCTCTGAACACCACAGCATGTACCACCACCCCTGTGAGCAGCTGGAGGACTGTCCCTGCAGCTGGCAGCTTGAAAAGGCTCAGATATTCTGCACACTGAGCCCAGAATGGAAGGTGTAAGGTGACCTGAGCAGCCAGGTACACAAACTCTTGGAAATTCAAACCACTAAGGTCACAGTCATCACACTCCTTAGGCCCTGGAATCACAGCTGAAGTAGCATTGTAATGCACTTATAATTTATTCATCAGCTGAATGGGAGCAGCAGGCACTGTGACAGCACTCTTTTATCAAGCCCTTGTGATGGACTTCATCCATTTTAAAAGAGCAAACTGGAGTTGAAAGGCAAAAAAAAAAAAAAAAAAGCCAACTTTATTCAAAGTAAAACAAACAGAAAAAAGGCCAAATCAAAATAAGGAAAAAGAATAAGCTCCACTAAAGATCTAGTTTTCTCTTAATTTTTCTTCTCCTTTGCTCTGAATCTTCCAAACTTTGCATTACGCTGCTGGTGGCTACTTTGATGTAGGGGGCTTCTGTTAACCCAGATGCTGCTGACTGATGCTCAAAAGCATCTTTTCATCCCTGTAATGAGTTCTGCCTGAGGATGAGCTTGCCCCATTTTTAGGTGAAAGGGATCCAGAAGGAGAATTGTGGACCGACTTTTATTCTCAAAGATTGACAATTACTTCTCTTGAGTACTCTGATGCTCTGCTCCCCAGACAGAGGAACTTATGTAGGTGTCAATGCAAAGGTGAGGGCACTTGTGTGACTGTTCTTTTGGAGTTTTTTGTTTGGGTTTTTTGTTTTTGTTTTTGTTTTTGTTTTGAGGTGGGACTCACCCCATGCACTAATAATGCATTGTTCACTTGGGCAGCAGACCAGATAATCACATCTTGATTTTCCTCACTAAATGCTCAGGGAGTTTTATGGGAAAATCTTTCTTTGGCATCAGGGTTTTTGTGTCAGGGCTGAGATCCATCATGATGGTGATTGTCTGTTGCCTGGTCTGGGACTGAGGTATCTAGTGTAAACAAAAGAAGTAATCCCAGATTCCTCTGTTACTGCTCCTCCAGGGCAGCAAAACCAGCCTGCAAACCCCAGCTGCTATTTCCCCTTATTCCGTAGGCAATGTTTGCTGCCACTGTGGGAATGATGGGCTGCCAACACCTCTGTGGCCTCTGCTGGAGATTTGCACCCAGCCAGGGCAACGGCAGTCCAGGAAGGAGACAGAAGAAATAATCTTGGCCCTTCTCTCTGTCTTCCATACCCCTACAGTAGTCTTGGTAAGAAAAAGCTGGGTAGAATTTGGGTGGTGAGGAGACATATGAGGTCTAGAAGAGGAAGAGGAGCTGAGTCCAGAGCTGAACCCCATTGACCTAGGAGCATGTGAATTTCTACTTTGGGCAGTCTGAAGGATAAATACAAAAGAACTGGTTGGACAAATATATCTTTAGCTGTTTAGGACCAGCTTTGGGGCAGGACAGTGATGAAGTGGACCTGCAGGTGTCCAGCTCTGTTTCAATACAGCCCAAGGAATAGCTGTGCTTGCTCCTTGAGTTACAAAGGGCTCCTGGTGGGGTAGCTGTAGGCTAAGTAGAACTCCTACTGCCTATCTAATCTTCTTCATCACTTCACCATCTGACTTGCTGGGGGTAAGAAGGTGTTAAAGTCCAGCCCAGAGTCCCCAGCATCCCTGCTGATGTTTCACCAAAGCACAGGAGTAGGGAAGAGGCAGGAGGAGAGGAAAAGGTGTTGATGGTATTGGATTTTATCCCAGGGGAATCCAGTTCTCCTGCAGAAGGAACAGCTATCTCATCCTTTGAGCCACTCAGGAAAGAAACTAGATAAAGCAGTGAAAAGTATCACATGAGAGGAATCTGTCCTGAGAATGGAGTCACACAGGCACTCCCACATCTTCCCACCTCTTGTCCTCTCTGACAGCTCATGGAGCAGTAACCCTCTAATGTGACACCAAGACAGGTTTGCATTTTCAAAGCTTCTGCTGTTGCTAAGCAGAGGAGTTAACTCTCAGTTTGTCATCCTCTGTGAACACAGCTCACAGGAAGAAAGAAATAAATGAGGAAGAGAGATATTAAAAACAGCTGATAATAACAAAGCAAAGGACCTAGAAGTTTTCAAGTCAGATTTAACCTATAGTACTGGTGGCACCTTGAGGTCCAGTTTACAGTGACAAGTTCTGCTGCTGGGGACTGGATAATGGTATGTGTAGCCTCCTCCTCTCCCAGTGAGACTTGTCTTTCCTGGAGACCCATGTTCCCACATCAGACCCTATTTCTTGTTCTGTGAGCCCAAGGAACAAACTGATTCATTCAGGTGAAAATAAAAGAAAATATAAGAAGGAAGAACACTGTTTGTGGCAGAGCATACCCCATGTAAAGCGCTGCTTGCAAGTGAGCTGTGACCACCCATGGGAGAGCAGCTGAAGGAGGAGGAGGAGAAGAAGAAGGCTTCATCCTTTCATTATGGTATATCAAAGGTGATTGGAGGGGAGAAATGCCATATGAAAAATCAAAAAAGTTATGCTAGCCTCAGGGCAGCCAGGGTTCAGGGGAACGGGACACCAGGCAGAGCAGCTGAGCCTCCCTGAAAGCACAGGCAGAAATGAGGCAGGAGCCTTGGAGGGGGCTGCCAGGCAGCACAGGCTTCAAAATGCTCTGTTGCTTCAACAGTTTCTATTTTCTTTGAGTGTTGAATGCTTTGCAGGAAAGAGAAAAAAAAATCAGAGGGAAAAAAGACCAATACCTTTTCTGAAAGCAGACACGATGGAAAATTTGTGGTCTGCTCTCTTGAATACACCAGGGCTTGCTTTACTTTTTGCCTTGCATGATTACATCTTACATTAACATTCAAGGCAGGCATCAGGCAGAGATAAATCCTGAATAACTCCAAACTTTGCTTCTTCCATCTCTTCCAGAATGAGACAGGTTGAGACAAAGCCTGTGCTGGAGGCTGGCTGCAAAAAAAGATGCTTTGAGGGCAGTACAGTACCAAATGAGCTTGGCTCCTGTACATTTTTCTCCAAGCATGAGCAAATCCATGTTTTACCAGCAAGCTGGGATGCCCTATTAACAGAGCAGGTCTTTGCTGGCTGGATGAGCCCAGAAATCACAGAATGAGTTATGTCCATCAACTAAGGACAACTTAAGAAGCATGTGAAGATCCATTAATATGTCCTGAGGAGTGCAACAACAGTTGCAACAACAGTGGTGAAAAGGCTGGATGAATGTCTTTTGAGGAGGAGCTGAGGACTTTGGGCTTGTCTAGTTTGGAGAAAGGGGGTTTGAGGTAATGCTCTCTTACAGATTCCTGAGGAAGGGAAGTGGAGAGGGAAGAACTCAGCTCTTCCCGGTATCCAGTGATAGGACATGTGGGAATGGTTCAAAGAGTGCCAGGAGAGGTTTAGACTTGGCATCAGGAAACACTTTTTTGCCGAATGGGTGGACAGAATAGGCATCCTAGTGAGGTGGCTAATGCCCCCAGCCTGTCAGCGTTTAAGGGACATTTGGATAATGCCCTGAACAACATTCTTGAACTTTTGGTCAGCCTTGAATTGGTCAGACAGTTGAATTGGATGGTTGCTGTAGTCCCTTCCAACAGAAACAGTCAATTCTTTTCTATTCTATTCCACTGACATAAATAAAAAGAACATGGGATCGAACTTCCACCAGAAAACACACACAGCATGGTGCTGCCCGGCCTGCAAGGAGTTTCTCTGAAAACCAGTGTTTCATGATCCAGCCCTCCAGCCTCCTGCTGAGGAAGTGAGAGCTGAATTAAGCAGCTTTCAGTAAATCTGAGCTCAGTCCAAGGTGGTAAAGAGTGAGCCACAGCCACTGACCTGTTCCAGTGGCTGACCTGTCCCTGTAGGGGAGCACACACTTTATTTCAGCAATCAGTCAAGCTCCTGATGGACGAGAGATGTTGCTCCATATTACCCCGGTGGCACTGAGCAAGAACGCATCCCGGCTCCATGAGAAGATTGATGCCACAGGGACACTGTCCAGGGTGAGATGGGATTTTGCAAGGGCTGGAGTATTTTATAGCTTGGAGGCAATCAGAAGCCCTGGTCCACGTACCACCGACAGTGCTGGGGCACCTCTGGAGAGGGTAACGGGGGCGACTCTGGGGAAAGCTCAAGAGGCAGGAGAAGGACAAGCAGAGCAGCCTCAGGGACAAGGGGAAGGATGCCTTGCTTTTCACTGGAAAACAGCAAATTTGTCCTGGGAGCAGCTGGAGCTTGGGGAAAACCATCTGCTTCCTGCTCTCCTCCCTGGGCCAAGGTCTGCAGAAGGAGCCAGAGCCAAGGCTGCCAAGTGTCAGGGAGACGCTTCAAGGTCCCCCGGCAGTGCAGGCTGTCCAGCTTCAAGGTCCCCCGGCAGTGCATCTCCCACCAGCACACAGGGCCCTGGCTGTCAGTCCTGTGCCTTTGGGAAAGTCCATGACTTTGGAAAGTACAGGAGATTGATTCAGTGGTCACCCATGTCTACAGAGTTGTCATTGGGATGGGAAAGCCAGGGAGGTGATGGGGGCAAAAAAGGTTAAAGCCATGTAATGATGTAGGGATGATGGGACACATCATCCAACCTGTTTGTCCAAGGAGCAGATGCCCCTGTGAGGTGGCCTGAGCCCTGCCATGAACAGAAGGATGAAAGAAATGCCAAGCAGAAATGGGTCATCCTCTTCCTGGACAATCACTGTTATTTTTCTTTCTTTATTTTTTTTAATGAATATTATTTATGTTATTCATTAAATACTCACTAAGGAACAGGTGCTGGCTCATGTTTACTGGTTGATAGATCTCTACACTTCTGCAAGCATTTTTCACCCTTAGCCAAGCCAGGGAATGGCAGGAAGGCTGGAAATGGTATGTTCTGGTGTGACTACATCTGTGGAGAATGTGAGAATGACATGTTGGGGTGAGGGATGGCAGCTGTCTATTTGTGTCCTACTGCAGCTTGGGATCTGCTGCAGGATTTCTATGGTGCCCTGAGTCATGCGAGTTCACTCTTCAAAAACCACGCTCTGTACAAAAACCTCTGTTTTGTGACCATGGGTGCGTGACAGTGGGCGAACCGTGTGCTGTTGTACCCACTCATGACCTGTGACTATCTAGACAGGCTGGATGGATAGACCAATTGTGTGAGGTTCAATAAGGTCCTGTGCCAGGTCCTGTCCCTGGGTCACAACAGCTCCTGCAGCTCCAGGTTTGGGGTAGAATGGCTGGAAGGCTGCCCAGTGGGAAAGGACCTGGGGCTGCCTGATAAGAGCCAAACATAAGACAACAGCAGTTTGCCCAGGTGAACAAGAAGGCCAGTGGTATCCTGGCTTGGATCAATGGTAATAAAAGCAGCAGGATTATGGAAATGATCCTTGCCCTGTACTTGGCACTGGTGAGGCACCTCAAGTGCTGTGTCCGGTTCTGGGCCCCCCAATCCAGGAAGGAGATTGATGTGCTGGAACAATTTCAGAGAAGGGCAATGGAACCCGTGAAAGGTCTGGGATCCATGTCCTGTGAGGAGCAGCTGAGGGAGCTGGTTTAGCCTGGAGAAGAGGAAACCCAGGGGGTCTTTATCACAGTCTGCAGCTCCCTGACAGGATGGTGCAGCTGCCGGTCAGTCTCTTTTCCCAGGCAGCCAGTGACAGGAGGAGGGCATATAGAATCACAGAAACACAGTTTAAGCTGAGTTGGCAGGGAACTACCAGCATCATGGAGTCCAACTCCTGGCCATACACAGGGTGCCCCAAGAATCACACCCTGTGCCTGAGAACATGGTCCAAATGCTTCTTTACCTGTGTCCTTGGGGAGCCTATTCCACTGCCCAACTACCTTCTGCTGAAAAACTTTTTCCTGATATCCAGACTAAACCTCCCCTGACACAGCTTGATGCCATCCCCTCAGGTCCTGTAACAGAGATCAGTTTCTGCCTGTCCTCTGCCTCTCCCGGGGAGCTGCAGTGAGGCCTCCCCTCAGTCTTCTCCAGGCTGAACAGGCCAAGTGCCCGCGGCTGCTCCTCACACGGAGGAGCCACCCTCTGGAACGTTCATCATCCTTGAGGCCCTCCTGTGGACACTCGCTAATGGCTTAAGGTCTCAAGCTGTGCCAGGGAAGGCACAAGGTGGACATTAGGAAGAATTTCTTTACAGAAAGGGTCATCATGCATTGGAATGGGCTGCCCAGGGAGGTGATGGGGCCATTGTCTCTGGAGTTGTTTAAAGAAAGACTGGACGTGGCACTCAGTGGTGGTGTTGGGTCATAGGTTGGACTATGGTGCTATCACAGATCTTTTCCAAAGGACTCGATGCTGTGATTTTGTAAGCCCCCACTACACCATAACACGGCGTCTCACCCCTTCACCCCCCGGACTCCTCCTCCCCGTCGGCCACAGCGCCAGCGAGCGCAGTCCCTTTAAGGGCACGCGGCGGGGGGCGTGGCGCGCGGCAGCGCGTGCGGCGGGGCGTGGCCCGGGGCGAGGCGGGGCGTGGCCTGGCTGTGCGCCGGGGCACGGCCGGGCGTGCGGCGGGGGCGTGGCCTGGGGGCGCGGGGGGCGCGGCTAACGGAGCGGCGGGGGCGGGGCCGGCGCGGCGCGCTGAGGTCAGCGCGAGCGGCGCCGTCACAAAAGGAAGTGGCGGCGGCGGGGCCGTCAGCGCGGGGAGGGGCGGGGGCGGCACCGGCACCACCGGCACCGGGACCACCGGGAGCGGCACCGGGAGCGAGGAGGCGGCCGCGGCGGGGGCCGCGCCGCGCCATGGCCCAGCAGCAGATGAGCAGCTCGCAGAAGGCGCTGATGCTGGAGCTGAAGTCGCTGCAGGAGGAGCCGGTCGAGGGCTTCCGCATCACCCTGGTCGACGAGTCCGACCTCTACAACTGGGAGGTGGCGATCTTCGGGCCCCCCAACACGCTCTACGAGGGCGGGTACTTCAAGGTACGGGCCTTTCCCCCGCGGCGCGGGCCGCGGTGTGGGGCTGGGCCGGGGCCGGGCCTGCGGGAGGGGGCACGGGCACGGCCTGGGCAGAGGGGGAGCCGCGCCACGGTCGCCGCTGCGCTGCCGATCTGTTCCCCTAGCCCCAAAGAGCCTCCCGGGGAACCTCGGCCCGGCGTGAGAGTTCTGCCCTTCCGCCCCGAGTTGCCCCCTGGGCTCTGCTCTGTGCGTGTATTTCACGGAATTGTTACGGTTGGGAGGGACCTCTGGAGATCATCTAGTCCCGTATTTCCACATCCTTTTAGTAGCTGATGGGAACTTAGAGGAAAGATGGGGCAAGACTATTTACAAGAGCGTTTAGGGACAGAACAAGGGGGAATGGGTTCAAACTCAAAGAGAGTATGTTTAGCTTAGATATTATGGCGAAATTGTTCATTGTGAGGGTGTTGAGGCACTGGCACAGCTTGCCCACAGAAGTTGTGGATTCCCCATCCCTGGAAGTGCTCACGGCCAGGTTGGATGGGGCTCTGAGCAACCTGGAATAGTGGAGGCTGTCCTTGCCCATGGCAGAGGGGTTGGAACTAGATGATCTTCAAGGTCCCTTCCAACCCAAACATTTTATGATTCTGGGATATTTATTTCAAAGTAAGAGGCTTCCAAGCCATCCGTTGATAGCTTCACTCATTGATGGCTAATTCAGTGTAAAGGCAGTGTTTTCCTCAGGACTCCGTAGGCTTCAGGGCTGTTTGGCACAATTTTTTTTCTACTCCTGTGTTCTTCCTCTCCACACTTTAAGAAGGCAGCCTTCAAAGGGCTGCAGCAACACATAATGGGTGAAGGTAGATTCAATTCCTTTCTCAGCCTTCCTGTTAATACAAAAAAACTTTTGTGGTTGCTATTTCCACTCTTGTGAATACAGCAAGTAAGAAATCTGGCACAGCCGTCTCAGAAAAGACCTGAAGGGAGTGTACTTAAATTATCAAAACAACTGGAGGAGGGGGAGTTGCACTTTTTTCTTAAAACAGGCAATTGGAAAACCTTTGTTCCTGCAGAAGATGTGTGGCACCGGCACACTCCTATGTGCTTGATGTCTGCTTGATCTCTGGCAAAATATTGTCCCCATGAGCTTGCTTCTCCCAGCAGTTAACTGTTTTAGTTGTGGCTCCTGCATCTCCCATTTCATGCCCTTTGGCTTCTCTCAGACTGAAAAAAGAAAATTGGATGATGTCTTTGCTTGACTAACATGCACCTTCAGTGCCTCTTGGTCTGGTCAAGGTTTAAGAGCTTTGTTCCACAAAACCGAAATAACCTGTAGCTTGGGGAATAAAAGATTTGAGTCATGTTCAGTTTGGCCTCATTGTTTGGAAGTAAAGGAAGGCTTTGGCAAAAGACTTGTCTTTTGTAATGAGTTGGCTGGCTTACTCACGTAGGTGTGATAGGTGTATTCTTAGACTCACCTCCATTATTACTTATTCAGGAAGTCGCTGGAGCCTTTAGTTGGTAACAGTGTCATCTTTACATCCGAATGGTCTGGTGACCTCTTCCTGCACTTAGATTACTCATCCATTTTTTGTCAAAGAAATCATGACTGATCAAAATAGTTTTGTTTGGTTGGGGAGCTCTCTGGACTGCATATTTGCAGTTGTTCCTGGAAAGAAACTGAAGCTGCCTGAGAAGTAATTTGGGATGTGTGTGAACAAGTGTAGATTTAGGCAAGGCTCCCAGTTGCCTTACCTCAGCACTATGATTGGGTTTTTGGGTACTTGATGTCCTTGAACTGCTGTGCCTTTCTTCTAAATTCTTTTGACCAGCCCTGTGATGGTAGTTTTGAGTGTGGGAAGATGAGGTCTCATGATGCTTCCACCCATCCCCAGCAGTGGGATTCCCTGCCAGTGCCATGGCTGAAATCTCTTGTGTGTTGTTTCTGTCTCATCTTTCCTCCATGAAGAGCCCTGCATGGAGGATTTTTGTAGTATCTGGTCTTTGGTTATGCATCTTGACTTCTGAGACACAGAAGAAAGAGTTCTGTGAGAAGTGATATTCTCGGCTCTCTTTGTCTTAGGTCTTCACATGTGTTAGACTCTGCTTATGGAATAATTTGGAGATAAAAATAATACCGTAACATTATTTGATGGGTGACTCCTGCAATATAGTAATTGTATGTGCAAGCCTGAACTAGTGCTCACCTTGCATGTGTTTCATTTTCTGTATTTATTAACTTGATGAAATATTTAGCTTCATCTTGTTTTGTGATTGCAGTTTAGTAAGGTTAGGAAAGTGGGATTAGAAAGACACAGTTACAGGATGTAACTTTTTTCAACTTTGTGGCAGTGGGAATTGTGTTCCACTAGAAGTGTAGTTTAACAGCAGGACCTTGAGGCAAAGTACACAGGCTTCTAGTTAAGCTAGAGCACAAATACTTCAAGGAAAACTTGTGGTTAAGGTGACTTCAATAAAGAAAGTGTTAGGGATGTTGATTGGGGAATGCTATTGCTTGATTTGTGCTTTGGGAGCTCTTGGGGGTGGTCACATCAACTTTTGGCACCTTGTTTATTCTTGGAGAGGTACTGCCTTTCTCTCTGGGTTGTTGGAGTAGTAGAATAAACTGAAATGAGAGACATGCTCTCTCTGCACCTCCTTGACAGAAGCTACTGTCTAAAGCTGGTTCAACAACTTCAACCAAAACAGATTCTGGTTACAGCTGCAAGTCCTTTAGCTCTAACATCTGATAAATTGAAGCAGAGAATAAGTACCCTTGAATGTTTGTTTAAATGGTAGGTTGTCAACATGCTGGCTATAATAAAGCCAGGGACTTCTTAAAAATTCAAGTGCAGTGTCTAAGCATATTTTATCAGCTAATGTAGCATGCCCAGATCTGCTGCAGTGCTTCAGGGTTTAGGACTGCCATCTAGATTAGCCTCCAGGAGCAACAGCTATATGAGCAGCAGCTTGTATCAGCAAGGGAACATGCAGCTGCCCCCCACCCCATTCCTGTGATCAGCTGAAGGTGGACATCTGAAGAGAAGTAACATCAAGCTTTGTCTTACCTGGTTGACAATATGGTTATCCCAGTCACAGCCCCATCAATGAAGAATTATTATATTATTCAGTCATGCTGTATAGCTTTGTAAGGTATTGAGCAACCTTAAAGTTCTTGACTACCATCCTCAAAGAAGGAGTTGAGCTATTCCATGCACTGGTTAGCTCTCTTCTTTGCTGGTAGGGGAAAAACAGTTCAGGGACAGTGATGTTAAGTCCTTCAAAGAGGTCCCTCAGCTGCTGGCAGTAAGAAATTGCCAGTTTGACTAAAGTTCTAGCAGAATCATTTTTGTTGGGCCACAGGTATTGAACTGCACTAGGTGAAATTGGTTTTGTTCCCAGACTCACTCACAAAGTGTAAAGGTGAAGTGTGGGTAGACCTTGTTGTCTAAAGTGCTGCTTACATCTGATTCACTTGCTGAGTTTTTTGAGTGACAAAAGGAAGATTTTTCTCAGAATGAAGTGCTTTGTGTCCAGGTCACAGATATTGACAATTGCTTCTTTCTTAGCTCAGCTTTGAAGGACATGGTGTAATAAGTTGGGTCTTTAGATCAGATTCCACTGGGCTGTGTGGTAGTTCTGAATTGCTCTGGAAGTGATGGAAATAGGTCTGGTTTTGCAGGCAGTGCCTGAGCAGCAGAGAACCAGAATGTGCCACAATCTGCAGAACTAAGTGTGATCAGTTCATCAATGCCACCTTTTGCTATAGGCATCTTTGGTTCATCTGAGAGGGTGCTTTGCTACATGGCAGAACTTCTTCATCTTTAATTTTGGCAGCTGATACATAAATGGGGATGGCCACAAGAAAGGTTATTATGCCGTAATCTGGGGCTGATAGGTACTAGGTGGTCTACGTCTCAATGGCTGAGGGCTGTGCATGGTGAAATCTTTACCATCTCAGGTGACCATTCTTCCCTATCTTGAAATCCAGTGTCTTTCTGTAATGCTGGAGCATTATCTTCAGGGCCTGGAGATTGATGAACCTCTGCCCAGTGCTTTGATTGAAGAGTGGATACTTGCTGGACTATTTAAAAGTGTTTCCTGATGGCTTGCTTGAAGTCCTGAATGTTTGGTGCAATTGTACCTTAGCAAGAGAGGTTTTAATTGTTTTGAGAAAGACAGGTCTTCTGATTTTTTTAGTTGCATGGTATTGTAGTTGTGCTGAGAGCCAGGGTTTCAGGGAAGGTACAAGTGAAAAGTTATACAAATAGAAACTTCATTAGCACTGCTCAGAAGCATGATTTGACCAAGCACACTGTGTCAAGAAGCGTGTTTAACGTAGACAAAAAGTCAATATTAAAAACTCCTTCAGAGGTGATTCAGGCTGGGTAAATTAAAATGAATATACCTAGCATGAAAGGAAACAAGAAAAATTAACTACATTGTTAAGAGTTACTGTTTCATAGTTCTTAAGGCAGTTTATTTCATAAGGTACTTTTCCTACTTGAAGGAACAAGCCTTGACACATGAGTTGGAAGGGGAGAAAAACACCAAGCATTATGATTAGTTTTGTCAAGTAATTTAGGGGCTAAATACTTGTCAAGGCATTGTTATCCGTGCTTTTTGTAACTCATTAGCCCTGTGCTGTATAGAGTTCTGTATTGTATCTCAGCTTCTTCCAGGTGATTTGATTTCAAAGTAACTTGCAAAATGTGTTAAGATTTCAGAGCAGGAAATAGATGGAGAACCAGTCAGTTACCAATAACTGATGGCAAAAATGAACACCATGTTTGAAAGTTTGGTGTTGTAGTCTACTTCTCGTGATGCTTAAAATTAGGCAAATAGAAGTTTTCTAATCACTTAGAATTATATAACTGATAGAACATTTAATTACTCAAAAATACCATTAATGCCAGGATGAAAATGTGAGGTACTCTCAATACAAAAACTGCCTTCTGTGGGCTTCTGCATTGCAAGGTCCTGCAGAGTTTCTCTCTGTGTATTCTGTTGCCCTTAGGTATCATTGATGCTAATGAGCAGTGGTTTGGTGCAGCAAATGGACATGGTATTGCAGGTGAATGGGGCCCTGCTTGCTCCAGGACTATGGAGCTCCTGTTCAGTCTCAAAAGCCAAGGACCCTCCAAGCTGTCAGCAGGCAGGGAAGCAAAAGACTTCTTCCCGTGTTGGTTCATGGATCAAAAGCACAGATACGGTCCCAGACTCTCAGGCCTGGGGAATACCCCATTGCTCCTCACTCTGCTGTTGCAGACAGGTTTTCTGGTGGCTGTGCCTCTGCACTGCACAGACTACTCATCCATCCTGTAACCTGCTCTGGACATCATTGTATCCTCAGAAGGAGATGGTGACAGCTATCCCCCAGTCCTTTCCCTAGGGATCCTCTGATCCAGGTGGGACTGTGGTGTGTGATGAGAAGTTCAGATGGTGGTTTCCAGTTCTGATACTGCCTTAACATAGGAGATCACGTGCAGCTGGGTCCTGTTGTACAGCAAGAGGAGTGCTGTAGCACAGCCCAACTCTTCCATCCCATTAGAATAAAACAGAAAAGTTTCCATATCAGTAAACTGAGCACTGTTCATTTGCCTAATTTTTGTTCAGTGGTCCTTTGATAAGGTAAAATAGAACTTGAGTTTTAGGGTTTTTTTCTCAGGTAACAATGCAAGGAACTGTGCCTCTTTTTGTCTGTCTGTTCAAGAGATAGTAACTAAAAATGTGTAGACTTATATGTGGTTCATATTATAGGAATTAATGGAAAGTTTTGACTATATAGTGTTAGAAGAGTGGGGTTTTTAAAATTTTTTGTGTATAAATCCTTTAGATCCAGTATTGCAGTGATGTTGTCCAAGTGTCTGAGGCTTTTACACGTCTGTAACTTTTCAAAACTCAAACATGTTTTTACCTTGCTGTTTCTGAAGTCACTCTTATGCTGGAGAGCCTTGCTATTTTACATGTTAATATATCCACACAGGGTACCTTCTCTTTAATAGCACCTAAGGTCTGCTATACAATGCTTGTTTTGCATCTGGAGGGTAGGGAATGTCAGGAAAAAATGCTTGCAGAACCTTAACTCTGATCTTTGATGTGCAGTTTTGTTGTGTGCCTTTTGGCGTGTTCATCAGGTGTTCAGGGTAATTAAAAGTATGGGCTAAATGATGGAGGTTTTACGCTGAACTTCAATGTAGCTGAGTTCAAGTTGGAAATGTCACAGTTACACATTGTCTGCAGTGTGGATGGACTAGAGATGACGTGACTCATAAATACAGCTGCTCTTTTGATTTTGGCTGCGTGTGATCAGATGTGTACATACACACATGCATGTACACAAAACTAGTCAGCTATTTCCGGAATGCTGATTCATTTTTAGACTTAGTGTTTTTATCCACCATTATGGGTCAGGGGAATTGAAGTTAATCTTGCTAAGCTTTTGTGGTAGTGACTTGCTGAAAATGTCCCATCTCACCAGGCCAGTTTGATAGTAATAACTTTGGCATTGTGTACCCACCTTTGAAGCACTAGTAGCCAAGAGTAAATAAATTGATTGATTGATTGCCCGTTGTCACAGTTGCTGAAATATTTAAAATGCATTTGCCCAAAGTGGCTTACAAAGAGAAGAAAAATGAGAGCTACTAAATTACTGTGTGTTTAGGATATTTTGGAATCTTGCTTGACTTGAAGAAATGTGACCTCAAGACTTCCTGGGTGTTCATTTT
Organism: Ammospiza nelsoni; assembly: GCF_027579445.1. NCBI lineage: Eukaryota > Metazoa > Chordata > Aves > Passeriformes > Passerellidae > Ammospiza > Ammospiza nelsoni. Next base: position 80,577,602 of record NC_080669.1, on the reverse strand, counting down.
AAATTGAAGCTTCTACCCAGAGAACAACAAGAACTTAAAGGGGCTGAATGTTAAATGGGTGACACTTGGAGGCATCATAGTGTTTGTGGTTTAGAAAGAGAAGGCTGCCTGGCAGGCAGGCTGTACCTTACTACTTAAGGTTTCAGTACTAAAAGCAAGACATATGTTCCTTTTGGACTGCTTTGTTGTGTTAAAAATTGTGCAGCTAATTTTGATATTCAGGTTAATATGTTTTGTTTGAGAAATCCTAGTTGATAGTAATAAGGACATGTTTGCAGTAGCTTTGTGACTCTTCCCGTAGTTACATATCCTAGTTAAGTATTTAAAATATATGTTTTAATGTTCATTGTAGCAAATTATTTAAAGAGGTTAAGATACAAAAGCCTCTGCCATGGTTTGAAATGGTGCAAGGATCAGTGTTTAATCAGTTGTATCACTTGGGTCAATTTTTGCGTGATAGACACTTGTCCATTGTGCTAAAATTCTTTGGTTTTAAATTAATCTTCATACATCTCTGCAACTAGAAATCTTTTGCTGTCAGACCTAGGTAAAAGCTGAAATAATATTCTTTTTTTGCAGTACCCTCTTTGGCCTTGTCAAAACAAAAGCCATGCAATGGAATAGCTCTGACTTACAATACATTCTCTGAATACACATTTGTTCTTGCATGAAGTCTGCTTGTATAAGCCCCTTATTCATGGATGTAAACCACACTGGTGTGCAAGTGTTTGCTTATCTTGGCTAGAGAAACTATCTGTAAAAGCACTCACCTTTATTAAAAGAATGGGCTTCTTATAATGTGTTGAAGAAAACTGAATTTCATCTCTGTGCTCCCAGCTACTTCTCTGCAAAAGAGTAACTGGACCCACATCTGGTAGTTGACTACCTTTCAGCAGTGCATTAAGCAGTATAACTTGAGAGGCTGACATCTCTTCTGTACTTTTTAAGTATCTTGTAGCTATTATCTAAATCCCTTCTAATTTATCATTCATGTGGTAACAAAATTCCCCTACCCAGATGCTTCAGATGAAGGTGCATGGTACTTTTTGTTTAAAGTGAAAAGAAAAAGCCTAGTCTTTTCTTAATGATATTGCCACTTCAGTGGGATCTCTGCCTAACCTCATTTTTTATTTCTGTGTCCATGTTACTCAAAATGCTAAGTAAGAAAGATGTTGAGACACAGCTCTTACTGAAAACTTACCGTTTCATTTCAGTGGATGATGGTAATGTTTCTTCTCTTGTATAGTTCTCAGAGTTTCTTGAGTCAACCACAGCCATGTTTAAACAATTGACTGTAGAGGACCTGTTGCTACTTTTTTTTTTTTTTTTTTTAAGCACTTCTAAATGAACCTAGGCATTTTATAGTGTTATATTATCTCCACTGGAGCATATAAAAATGAAAATTTTGAGACCTACTTATGGAATGATTTCCATTTCTCAGTCTCTGCCAGAAACCTGAAAGCTTATGTCCTTCAAAATTATACTAATATACTTTCTGTGAAGTTTAACTGATTTTCTTTTTTTTCATGCTGGTTGCAGTCTTTGATTTGTGTGGATGAAGCTTGGCTGGCTTTGGCCTGAAGTACAACAGTAGTGGCACTACTGGGAAAAACTAGGTAGGTAGGGTAGACTTGATTGAGACTGTGGACATTTGGGCTTTTGAATTTTGAAACTGGCTGTATTATTGAATATTTTTTGATACTGAAGATGGTTTTGACCTTCAGAGGTTTATGGACAGACTAACAAGGGGCTAAAAAGCAGATCTGGATATCAGTTCTAAATTACAGTAATAGCCAGGTATGTGGTCTTGTACCCATATCATCCATAACTGTACTCCATTTGGAAAGAGATTGGAGTTGTACCAGCTGCCACTAAAGAGAGATGGGGTAAGAATTCTGCTGGTCTTGGCCACTTTCTTCTCAGTGTTATGAAATGAGCCTGGGTTCTGTTGCTGTTAGCGGTGATACTCCAATTTCACAGATTCAAGGCATCTGCTTAATGTTCAGCTTGGATAAATGACTGTTAATTTTCACCCAACTTGCAGGCTTATCCCACAGCTACTAAGTAGTTATTCACGTCTCTAATGTAAGTGATGTACTTATGCTTGGCCTCTTCAACCAGGGACGATATTTTGCCTGCAGAAAACAGCTAAGTAACCTGCTGGTGGTCAACAAAAGCCCTGAGAAGCCGTGGTGAGGTGGCTGCTATAGGTGTGTGGTACCTTCCTCTGCCAGGGAGGTTCCTGCTGGCAGATGTGGATGTATTCCTGAATAGCAAAATCATTCGGATCATATTGGGGTAAGGATAATGAGTAAGAATCCTAAAGCACACATTGCCCGTTCCTGTGCCTCATGGGGATGCCTTGTGAAATGTCACATGGGCATGTCTTCAGCATGAGCACCATGCCTGGGGTCTAACCTGCTGTCCAGGCAGCTAATGCCACATCCTGTGGGATCAGCTCTGTGTGTGCAATGACAGAGGCATGGAGGAAGGCTCTGGTGTGCTTGGTCACAAAAGACTTGTCATTGTCATGCCACCAGGCCTCTTTGTCTTGGAATCCCTTGGAATTCAAGCCTCAGGCATCTCCCTCTTCCTTCCACTCTTCCTAAACTGGAATAACTGTACTTGAGTCATGACTGCAGGCTCACATGAGGTCACCACATGTGACTTGTTTGGTGCTCCTGGTGTCTCAGCCTTGTTCAGTTTCATCTTGTCCCCTGCAGCTGCCAGCTTTGCTGAGCATCAGGATGACTTTCACCTCCTTAGAAACAGAATTGTTAAGGTCAAAAAAAAACCTCTAAGATCAAGTCCAACCACCAGCCTAGCACCCACTACCCTGTTCACCACTAAACCATGTCCACAAGTGCCACATCCGTGCTTTTTTCCAAGAGAATGGTGAAGTATTTTTGAGCTGACTGCATCTAACCTGTACTAACTAAGATGGCTGGTGTCTGCTTTTAAAACAAAAATTTTGCTAGATAGAGCCTCTAAGTTATACTACAGCAAATCTAGGAAAGCTTTAGCTGGAGGTCAGTTCTGCTGTATCTTTAACTCTTTCATGCTCCAGTTTATTTTGGATTGTGTAGCTTTTTGTTCAGAGTACATTAGTTCATAACTGCATTTAGAATTAAGTTTTGAAGTTTCCTTTTCTTTCCTTTTCTTGCAAAGTACAGAACAGTGACTTCTGCACTCTAGAAAGAATGTTTCACAGAATCAGTTAGGTTGGAAAAGACCTCTGAGATCAATTCCAACCTGACCATGGCACTGAGTGCCACGTCCAGTTTGCTTAAACAGCTTCAAGAACAGTGTGAACCTGCTCCAGCACCTCAGTGTTGTTCCTGAACTGAGGGGCCCAGATCTAGAGACAGCACTTAAGTGTGGCCTCACCAGTGCCAAGTACAGGGGGAACAAACTGGAGCAAACTCTGTGTAACTGGTGGGTTTTATGTGGTTGTCGTCTAAACTCTATGCAGGATCTGTTTCTTGTAAAAAAAAAATACTATGAAGGAGGTGTTTTATGGAAGAGGAACATAAGAGGATTATGAGAAATCAGTTTCTTCCAAGAAAAGTTTGTGTCTATTACCAGATGCTTTTATGGCCAACCAAACATCTTCTGCTAGGTAGCAGCCAATAAGCCTTCTTTGGCGCATGTTTAGCTGAGCTTTATGTGGTAAAACTATTAAATATTGCTGTGCCACATTTGCTCTGAATGCAGATCACTACAATCTGATGTCAGACTGGGTGAAAGAGATGCAAAAGCCAGAATCCATTATCTGTTAGGCCCTTTGTGTGGGTGAAGCACAGCACTTGTCCAGAATAGTCTCTGGATGCTGCACAAACACGATGAGAGAGCCCCTGCAGTGCTTTGTTCATCACCTGTAGTGACAGTAAAAGGTGCTCATGTGAAGGACCCTGGGCTTGCATTAAGGACCCCTGTAGACACACAGGGAATTTTATAAAATGTTCTTTGACAAGAGTAAGAGTAATTTAGTGAATAGAGACTAAGCCTTCTATCTGGTTCATATTCATTATTCTGGATAAATTAACGCCTTTATGTAAAGTATGTATATCTTATAATAGCATAATTGACTAAATCTGTAGGTAGAAAGTGTTTTGCTTTTTATAAATAACTCATGGGAGAGCTTTCTTCCAAGACAAATTGGACATGTATGTTTACAAGTACAGTATTTAATTTTGGAATAGCTGAAGAAATTAAGTCAATAGATTTCAGGCTCTTCAAGCACAAAAGCAAAGAAATTTTTTTTCAATAAGAACTTCTGCTTATTCCTGGTTTTTAAAAATAAAAGCCTGAGCAGTTTCTTGAAGCACCCCAGCACAGAACCTGATGTACTGACAAGTCACACTCCTCTGCACAGACTTTGTCCGTGAGGCAGCTGGAGCAATTCTCTAAGAGCAAAAAATAAAGCTGGGGTTGTGTAACTTAACCTGGGGGAGGAGGGGGACATTCCTGGTGCTGAAGAGAAAGCCATCAAGTCAGGGCCTGGGTATGTAGGCTTGTGAGACGTATGCTATGCAGGCTTCACAAATAAATCTCAGAGTGTATTGTGGAGAATCTGGGTAAACTTCTCACTGGAGAAGGCAAGGGATAACTTTGCCTTGCCTCATCATTTGAAATGTCAGAGGGACCTGCACAGAGTTCGAAGCCTGTAGTAACTTGTGAAAACCCTGCTTTTTAATTTCCACTTCTGTGATTTCCTTCTTGTACTGTATTAATTGCTCCAGCCTCTTGTTCACTTCCATTACAGCCACTCTAGATCTGCTCTCCTGTGCTTTGAAGGGTAGGTTCAAAATAAAGCCTCTCGGCACAGAGAAACCAGCATGTGGGATTTGATGTGAAGTGTGGAAGTGTGAAAGGGCTTGCAGCTCTGCAGCACAGCTAGGGAAACAGCCTGGTGTGGCACGTCGTGGAGTTGGCACATTTCGTGGGCAAGTTTTGGTTCCAGTCAGTTAAGACAAGGTTTGAAATCTCTTACTGACATGCCTCTGAGTTCTGTTGTGCTTGTCACCCCAAGTGCAATTACCCAGGCTATGCCACAACACTGAGCTTAAAACACATGGGCAGAAAGCCAAATTCTGCACTTAGCAAGCACTTTAAATAGAAAACTACAGCACAACTGACCTGCAGGTACCTTTCCTTCTATAAGGAAAGCTGGTGTTTCTAACTGCTTTAATTATAAATGCATTGATAAATACTGTTGTAGATCACCAAAATAATGTTAAGTCACAGCTTAATGTGATTGCTATGTACAGTTTGAGTTTTAGGCAGAATATAAAGCCTTTACCTTCTCTAACTTTGTTAACCTTGTGGAAATAGGTACTTTGGGCATTTACCAATGATACTGTAGCAACTGTGGCAGAGCACCAAGGTCCACACTAATAAACCATTGAGATAATTTCGTAGTATTTAAATATGTCTGCAACGCAGCAGTGGCACATTTGACCTGTCTCAAGCACAGCAGTGGGGTCTGTTAGCAACAGCATGATATTTAACACCAGTTGTGAACTGACCCAGCTTAGAGTTGGTTTTGCAGCCCATGCTTAATCCCACGTGTCCATGGTTCAGCCACCACCTGTATCCGTGATAATGGATGCAAAGCTGGTACAGTTGCAGCTGTAAATCTCTTAAGTCACAGCAGTGAGGGCCATGTAGACAGAAACTTGGGAAGCTGCTCTGATGTGGCTTCAGATGCCGATGGTACAAAGATGCTGGTAGCTTTGTTAGTATTAAAACTTAACCAGACCTAGCTTAGTTGCTTCTGTTGGCTTATCCCATATTTTGTAAAATGTAAATTCTAATCAAAGGTCACGTTGTGATTAAAGTTGCAAAATCTTGTTTGTGTTTAAGATAGATGGACTGGAGGAAGAGGAGTGCTATGCAGGACCTTACTGCCATACTTTTACTATTGAGAAATCCCAGGAAATTATATTACAGCATCCTAAGACTTGGCTGCCTACAGAGCTCAGCTGAAAGTGCCACTTAGTTTCATGGCTATCATGGCTAGAAAGTTTAACAGTTTAAGCCTCACTTAATTAAAAGATCCATATTGCTATGGGGATTATCTACTTAGTAATTGCTTAATGGAGGTTCTTTGACTTTTTGTAGAAAAGGTACGTGTATTGGTGCACTTTTCAGTGCCTAGATGAGCTCAGGAAATATTTTGTCACTTTGTTTCTCTTGGTAACAAAATTGGAGACTTCAATTACTTGAGTTATTGAAAGTACATAGGGGCATAAGCCTGGTTTGGATGTTTACCTCTGTGATTGCCTTAGTGCTTGGAATTTAAACTATCAGACTTTTTACAGCTTTACTGGAGGTCTCACTGCTGAGGGTATAATTAAAACAAAGCTGTTCCTATGTCAGGAACTTGAGATTCTTAGAGATCCCAAAGGTCACTAAAAGTTAAAAAGCCACAAAAGCCAGATTTCAAAAATCACCGCTTCTGGCAACTGATTTCCTAGAAGTTATGGTGAGCGGAAGGGAAGCCCAAGATAGATGAGTTGAGGTGCTGGTGTTGATGAAGTGGTTGTCTTGGCAACTGCAGTCACTTAAATATCCTGAGGAAAATAGCAAGCAAATGTTAAGATTGAGAAATGGCAATGGATTGACAGAAGAACTAGAAGCAATGAGCAGCTTGAGGCTTACACGGGGAGTTGAATATGACTGCTGCAGCAAGTTGCTGGTTTTTTTGAATGTTGTAACCCCAATGGTTCTTCACTTGTAATGACAGTGTGCCTGGCTGCTTACTTGCTGCATGAGGCCAGATCTCTGGGGAGGCACCTTCCAGGGTATATTTATCCCCAAAAGGTGACTGATGCATGTGATGTGAATTCAGGTTCTACTGGTGTGCTTCATTTTGCAGCCCCCCTGTTCAGTGTAGTCATACAAGTATTGCAGCAGAATCCCAGTGCAAAATAAAGCCCTCAGGCAAGCAGGTACTAGTATGAGAATTGTATTCCTTGTCAGAGATAGCTGCAGGAGCTGCAGCTGTGTCTGGGATTGCTCTAGGTTTCTGTAGTGCTCTCCATAGTGAGAAATTGAGCCATCTTGCTACGTGTGTTTTGCTAGTCGTGATTGCATGCACCGATTTGTGGTTCTGTAGGAAAAAGCTGGTGAGTTTTAATCTTTTGCTTCCCTCATGAAGTACTTAATTCTGCTTCACTTCAGCACAAAAAGCACAGCCCAAAGAAAGCCCAACTGAGTAAAACAAGCAGAATTTGAGCCAGTTTTTTCCTGCTGCCACAAGCATATTTGTAACTGCCAACTATGACAGGTATTTCTACAGGCACTGAATCTTAAGCAGAATGCCAGGTGCTCAGAGAAGTTAATGAAGACTAGGTGTACTCTTTCTGTCTTTCATCTAATACTTGGTTTCTGAGCTTCTCTTTGTGTAGTAACTTGTGAAAAGTCACAGTTGAAAACTTCATTCAAATGGAAGTGAAAAACTTATAAGCTACTACTTGCTGCAAAGGCCAGCAAATAGTGAAAACTGCTGGTAGGATTAATTTCCTATCACATTTATTCCCTTGTTTTTCTCTAGGAAAAATCCTACCCTGCAGATACAGGAACAGTCACTCAATCAAATTTTTTTTTTTTTTTACCTGCATGTTTAAAAGCTGCCTGGTTCTCCTGATAATGATCAGGGTACTAGGTGGACTTGATATTTCTGTGATACAAATCCAGTTTGGTGCTCTGGTTATTTCATTGAGTCATTTGACCATCTATTTCTGCTTAGCCACATTTTTCACCGCAGGTGAAATCTCTGCTTTCTCTAATAGCAGTGTAAGCCTGTGCTACAGCTAATAGCTGATTTACTTCTAAAACTTTGCCTAATTAGAGAGAGGTTGTCCTTGGCAAGTGATACCAGTTTCTGCAGCACTGAAATGTTAGAAATTGTGGTCCCTGGTGTAATGCAGATACTGATGGTAGGTGTTTTATTTGTGGGTAGCTTTTGCTGAAGGAGCAATGGTAAAAATACCTATTTAGGCTTTTCCCCCTTCCTAGTGTATAAGTTTTTAAACTGTATTACATCTCCCTCTGACCCGTCAAGGTTTTTTACTCTGAAAGTGCTAATCTGATACAGGACTTCTTAAGGCATCTGTAACTTCATCTGAAACCAATCAACAGACAAAGGTTCACAAATATTTCTGAAAGTAGCATGATCTGTTTTAAATATTTCCTATCATTGCAAAGAATATTTAATTAAAAAGTGAGAGAGTATGAGATGAAACCCGGATCACCTTGTGTAATCACTTTGAATTGTGTGCTTATAGTGGTCTGCTCTGCTGTTAAGATTCACTATTTTTATCCTTCTATTTTCACTAGTTTAACAGCTAAAATTCTGAATATGCCTGGTAATAATCAAACCCACCCTTTTGTCAAAATGAAGCTTGATATAGGAGGTTTCATAAACTAGGCACTACTACTATATGGAGTAGTCTGAGTTGCCTGAAGAGAGCGTATGGTAGCTGGCACTTCAGTGGAGATGACTTGGTAATTACAGCTCCTTTGTCTGAGTCCCTCTGCCATTTCATGGGGCTAATGGCAAATTAAGCTTTCTGTAGATGCAAGGAAAGCAGACTGCTAAAAATATTTGGGTTTTGTACATCTTTAATTATTTTATTGGACCTGGACTAGAACGACATCTTGAAGTGCAAGGTGTGAGGTCAAAGTGGTTAAACTCTCCTGAAATGAATAGTCCTGCCACTGGAGCAAAGCTTCTTGTGACCAGAGATCTTGATTCTCACAATCCTTTTACAACAGGACAAGGCAAGACTATTAAGACACTTTGGGATGTTTTTTTTTTTTAGCTTTAGGTGGTAGCTGTTTGCTGAAATCAGCAGAGAATTGCTTACTTAGGTGATCATGGTGATAGTCTGGATGTTTTGCTGTGATGATCTGACTCTGAGGGTGTCACATCAACTTCTGCGCCTTAAATATCTCAATTCTAGTTTGTGTTGTAAGCACTTGTGAATATAAATCAGCTAAGGTTTGGCTTGAGTTGCTTTTTTTCCAAGATAAATGTAATATACAGTTGTATAAGCTAACTAGAGGATTCTGAACCTGAGCTAGTGAAATCTAGTTTGATTTTGGTTTTTGTAAGCTAATCCTTAGTGCAATTTACTTGTCAGTTGCTAGAACAGTGGGCACTGCTGCTCTGTGCTAAGCAAAATCAGAAAAAAAAAATGTATCTGTGATATATTGGCTGACTTATACCACGAGATGTGGTATTCCTTTAATCCTTTTATAAACTGTTTTATCCTAGCTAATGTATTTGTGGATGTTCTTATTACCCATATAATGCCTAATTCCGTTTGAACTCTGCTAAACTGTTTGCCTTAATGTTGCTTACCAATAATTAGCAAAACACAGGTGGATTGTGTATTAACTCTAGATCCAACCTTCAAAATTTTTTTTGTGCTGACCTGTTATGCTTTTATGCTGGTAAGATTTCCGTTGCTGAATGGTGAATGGGAACTCATCCAGATGGGTGCTTGAATCAGCCTCATTGCCAGCCCTTATCTTGGATCTTTTCTTGATTTTGTCTTTAAAGCTCTTATGTTGAGTTTCCACTTGACATGGCAGGCTTTTTAAGAATGTTGGATAGCCTCCTTCCCAAACTATGGAGTATGCTATAGGAAGCTTCACCTTCACTAAGTAAAAAAAGCATCTGTGTCCCTTTTTATGGAAATTTGAGATTAATTGCTGGATGTCATTCTGCTGTTTGCAATTTAACTATGGTGCTATTACACATGTTTATACACACAGTTTATAATAAAGGGTAAAGGACTAGTAGTAGTTGGTATTCAGATGGTTTAGATGTCTGATCTGGATGTTTTATAACTTTGCTAAGATGCTGGAGAACCCCCATTTTGTGATTTTGTTTCCATATTCTTCCTTTCTCAGATGTTTGTTGTAGACAAGTTTGGTTGTTCAAGGTCAAAGTTCCACTTAAAGTTAAGGAATAATGCAGGATTCTTAAATAATCCCTCCTATGCTTTTGTAGCAATATTTTTATCCCATGCATTCTTGCCTTGCAACTGTCACCATTTTAGAGCAATCTGTGGTAAGTAGGATAAAGAACTAAAATTGTACAGAGGTGCCTGAAGTGTCAACAACTTTAGTACTGAAGGGTGGCATTAAGGGCCAGCCCACTTATTTTACATGCCCAGCTTTGGAGTGAGACTTGGAGATGTTCAGCCATCTTTTGTCTGGGAATAGCTATGTCCTCCTCAGGACTTTGGCTCTTGCAGGAAATTTAATATGTGGCTCTCAGCCAAAAGTACTGGAGGTGTATTTAGTTCCCACTGCAATTTAAAGGGACTAAACACATATCTTCTGGGTTTTGTTTTTTTTTTTTTTTTTGAGATAATGTAGTTATCAGGCTGTAAGTTTATATTGAGGAATCCTTTCTTTCCCTTGTTGAAATTTTGTGTGCTGGGCTCTTGGCTGCATACTAGGGTAAAGCCTAAACCCAGCCAGTGAAGGAACAACTTTCCTCTGTAGCTTAAGGTGCTCAGCTGCAAGGAGGGATTACTCCTGTTTATCAGCTCACATGCCAGAGTGAAATGTTACTGATCCTGACAGTTTTTTCCAAGCTCTGTGCTATGAGCTGTCAGTCTCCTTTTGTTTTCTGGCTTGGGCATTTGCATTCCTGTCTGGACAGTGGCCTGATGCCAAGAGGAAGGCTGAAGAGAGCTATGCTTACTGCCCTTTAGGATAGGGCATCCACCCAGAAGGTGGAGGATGCAAAAGTGCCTTTGGACTAAATGCCCCAGTGCTAGCTGATTGAATAAGGTGTCCCAGTTCAGCTGATTTTTTTTTTTTTTTTTTAAAGAAAATAGGACAATCATCTGAATGAAATGTGTAGTACAAGTGGTCACGTACAGGCTCTGAGTCAGCCTTGTACACAGAACTACTTGTAACCTTGAGTTCAGTATTAAATTCCCAGAGCTCGGTGTTCAGGGCATTTTGTTTCTTGTCACTTTTGTTGGGCAGGTCAGCAAGCACTGTTCAAAAGGAATGTAAGGAGAATCCTGGGTCTAGAACCTGGAGTTTTCAGGGGTGCATCCCTAGTCTGCACTGACTCCTGAGATGCACTTCACAAGCACCCAGCTTGTCATGCTCACCCATGCAATGCTTATGGTGTTACTCCTGTTCTAGCAGGGTCCAGAAAATCAAAAGATAAGCTGCTTTTTAGGTGTCCATTAATTACTCTGTTCTGGAGAGTGCAGGATCTTCTTTTCTGCTTTAAACTGCTGTTCTTCTATTTTTGGAAGACACATCTGCAATAGAGATTGAGAAGGTAACCTCAAACAGTTCCTGTCCCATGCCCAGTGCCTAGTAATTTATTTGTGGCAGAAAATCTCTTAGTGCAACAGGAAAATTACTTAAAATTTTGTTCACCCTTATGAACACTTTGTCACTGGCTAACTTTTTTACAATTCTTTTTCTGGTGAAATTTTCTCTTTAGTTTACTGTAGTCAGTTGTCTCATGGATGAAGCTGTGATTTTAAAGACAACATTTCACACTGGAAGCACTTTCAATGTCCTATGATAACATGTACAAGAATGTCAGATCAGTAAGTGTTTAATTTGCAAATTGAAAATCTTGCTGTTGTGGCTTTTTGTGTTAAGCTTCTGGACTGTAAGGGTAATGAACTAGTGATGCAGCCTTCCATGGTCATTAATCTGTTATTGTAATAGCTGTGTTTAAAGCTAACTGCTCAAAGTAAAGAAACGAATGAGCTATGTGTTACCTTAGATATAATTAGATATGCTGCCTGGTATGTTTATTTTGGAGATTGGAGCAGAAGCATAAACCCTGATACAATACAGGCTGCAGTGCTCAGTGCAGAAGCGGTTGTACAGGGAATGTGAGCTCTGCAGCACACACAGCTTAGAGCATGGTGTGAGTTACTCTGCACTGGATTTGCTGAGAATTCTTTTTTTTTCATGCCGATAGGAGAATCACAACATTTTAATCCTGGTGGCTGCATTAGTTATGTCTGTATGAGATCTGATGTCCATAGACTTAGTACCCTGAAAAGGTGGACAGTACTGCAGCAAACATGAAGGAAGTTGTGCTAGGATATGTCATTGCTAGGATAGTCCTGAGGTCACTTCCCCAGTATCCAACTCCTCAGTATTTTCCTCTGAGGAAGATCAGGCCTCCTGAACCTAAATTACTGTCCCAACTTGTCTATAGCCCTGTTGATATGGACTATAGACAGCCACGGAGTTCAGCCTTGGTTTCTCTGCAGGCTTTCTATCTTGAAAAGATGACGTGACTTCACTGAGCAACACTAAACAAAAGTTAATTATGTATATCTTCCAGGTACTTGTTTTAAAACACGTTGAAGCTATAAAATATACTGGATCTGCAAAGCTGCCATTATGCCTGCACTTAGCACAAGGGCCATTTTGCCACCAGGAGAAAGTATTTTGTCCTACAAAGTCTAAATTGACTCAAAGGTTTTTGGTTGGTTTTCTTTGGTGTGATGTGGGGATTTTTGTTTTTGTTTTGTTTTTTAATATCATCTTTGCAAGTAGTAGTCTAGTGTTAGTTTCAGCATCAGAGTCTTCTTTTTCTGCTTTCGTACATTGGTACGTGCTTTGAATGATGCCTGCTTGGGAAGAGACTAACTGAAAATATTGCAGAGTAACTTGAGCAGCAGACAGTGTACTACTCAAATGAGGCTAACTTCTGTATAATGAGACCGAAGGAGAATGTTTTGAAACTCATCTCTTTACAGGAGGCAGTCAGTGCTGTTGGCATATTTTAATGGTACAATGTGTTATTGCTTGTATCACATCTACTGTGATGAGGCTGTGACTTGCTGCATGCTCTTGAACCTGCAAAGTTAATCCAGCCTACAAATACAATAAGGGGTTTGTGACTCCTAATGAGCTGCAGAAATGATGGTTACTGTATAGTTGATTGTATGTAAATAGAAGTAAATTGGAACCCTCTTGAAAGTTCTGCATACTCTGAAGGGTGGTGACACATGATTTTTGCTGAAACTGGGCTCTGTAAGAGTGGCTTCTGGTGATTGCTTGCTTATTCCACTCTTCCAACAAAGTCAAACATGGTATGTTAATGACATGCTCCAGAGAGGTATATGTGCTGCTGAGGCTGTAATTCTAAAATGTTCATTATAAATCACATAATTATGAAGTCTGGCCAAAAATTATTGGCTTGGCTGTCTTTATCACTAAACAAGCAAGCAGGTCACTAATTTAACTTGTTTAGATTATTTTTCCCTTCTGCCATTTCCCTGCCCTACACCTACATGCCAAAATATTGAGTGTTAGAATGGGAAGGAAAACCCTGACTCTATTTTGTCTTCCCAAAGGAGAGAAGTACTCATAGAGTATATGTGTGCATGCATATATGGAGTATTCAGATTATCAGCAGATTATTTGACACCTAAAGCCAGAGCTGATGGTATACAGAACTGCCTCATGAGTCTTCTATAGGAAAGACAACACAGGCATTTGTGGAGGATTTCAGCAGTAGCCAAAGGCTCCTGGTTGGGATTTTTTTCCTTTGCATGCAATCCCACACTTGCTGAAAAAGATTCAACCTTGGTGGTTGGTCTTTATGTTGTACTGACTGAACTGTTGATGCTTACCTATCTAAATAAAGGTCTAAAGGGTGTCTTCTTCCAGAATAAACCATTTAAATTATAAATTAGGGACGTTCTGGCTAGTTTGTTATCTGGCTGCACAGTAGTGCCAGGAGGGGTGGGAGGAGGAACACCTCTGTTATGACTTGCACCACTTTGGTTTTTTTTCTTCTTGCTTAGAGCTAGTTTGGGTGCTAAGTTGTTTTTAAGCAGTACTACTGAGGATTTATCAGACTCAGTTGAGTATAAGAGATAGGAAACAACAGTTTATACACTTCAGATTTTGTGGTGTTCAAATGCCGGTGACAATCCTGCCCACATTGTCATCATTCAGCTGGTTCTTAATAGCCTGTTTGATGTAGTAATTCCAATTGTTGTTTTTGTCTGGATTTGACAACACACTGAGTGTGGTGCTTGTTTGGGACTCTGAGCTGTCCTGCTGGGTGTGTAACTGGTAACCTGTTAGACCTCACTTGTTAAAAATGCTGTAAATCTAAACAAGCTCTGGGAGTGTTTTGGCATTGAGCTCCCAGTGCATTGCTGTTCCCCTCAGCAGCTGCTGTGCTGCAGCTGCTTGTGCAAAGGCACAACTGTGCTCATGAGCATCCTCATGACTGCTGCTCCAAATAAGTGTGGTGGTGCAGAGAAAGCATGGAGATAGTGAGCAAGATTGATACTGAGAAGATACCTGATGTTGTTCAAACACAGGTGGGGAAGGAGGGCATCTTCACTAGTGAGAAAAAAACCAAACACAAGCTCAGGATTTTAGAGGTAATTTGAAGTTAGTTCCATAAACGTTTATGAGGTAATAGAGTGGACACTTTCTACCATGCTGGACAACTGTAACAATAAAGTTTACAAGGATGCTGCTTCCTCTTTGCAATACCTTCTTGGAATTGAAGTCTCCCTGCTCAACTGAGAAGTCCAAACTGCATCTTTAATGTCCCTTTACAACTAATTTTCACCTGTGCTCAGCATCTAGTACCCCTTGAGCTTTCTCAGTGCTTTAATGAGCTCACTGTAACATCTTCTGTTGTTCCAAAGTGCCTTCTCACTGTTGACAGGCTCTTCATGCTGATATCCAGGTGTTAGAAAAGTACATTATTTGTCGGTGGAATGGCCTTGATTAAGGTTTAGGGCTTGATGTGCTTTCATTTTCTCAGACCTGGGAGGAGATTAATAAAGCTTGGGAGGCAGGATGTACCACTGATAGTGGGCACAAAGAATACAGAGTTTACCAGACACAAGGACATTTGGCAGAACTCCCAAGATAAGGAAGAAACCAATAAAGTCAACAACTGAGAAATCGGCTCCAACTGGATATAAAGTAATTCTGCAAGGGAAGATTAGCACCACCAACTCACGGACCACTGGCCCAAGGAACCCACTGACTCAAAAAAAGAGTTGCTTTTATTAGTCTGTGTGCTCTGAGAAGTAAAGGAGTAATTTAACTAATAGAAGATAGTATACTAACTAATGAGGGAGCTCTGTAACTTGTAGCCAGTGAGCATTAATGCCTTCGTTTGGTAAAATATATAAATAATGAAAGATTTTGATAGTTGTTGTACTGGCTTTGTGGATTCATCACCAGCCCCCATTTCTGTGCAGAACTGTAAATAAATCAAATAGCTCAACTCTGTGTGGGGATCAGCCTCTTGCACAGTGGGTTAAAGAAACTACTTTGGGACAATAGCACTACAGCACAGTGAAGCTTACTGCATGGAAAATGAGCTTGAAAGAATCTCCAGATTGGACTTTGGCACTAATATGAGTTTACTTCCAAACAGTTGATATTTGAATCAAACTGTCATATTTTAATGTATTGTCCTTTCCAATACTGATTTATGTACAAGATCACAATTGCTTTTGTCTGCTCAGTCCACTGGTTTTGTCCTTGATACTGCCTGGTAGGTTTTAATAAAATACTTAAGACAGCTGAACTTGCTATATGTGTTTTGATGGGGAGGAAAAGAACAACAAAAGAAAGGCTTTAAATATGGTTTGATCATTCACTGTAAATTAATACAGGCATTTGTGCAAAGAGTTAGTAGCAAATGCAGATAAGATGCTGAATGCAGATAAGATGCAGAGTGGCAGCCTGTCTGCCTGAGAAAGACACCAGAGGCTCACCTGGGGTCTCTGCAGAGTGTTTTGACTAAAAGAGTACAGTTTAGTACTCCTGATCTTTCATGTTAGCAGGAAGATAGTTCTCAGTTAACCTTATGTATGTTAATTTTCCCACGGCCTTTTTTTATTTAGCATTATGACAGTTTGAGAAGTACCAGCTGAACTGTGTAGCACATAAAGAAATAACACTGGGATAAATATGTCTCTCTGAAAGCAACCTCTGAGAGGAATCCAGGAGTCTTAAATGCTGATTTCTGGAGTGTGGGTAGTCGGTTTGGTGTCTTCTCTGAATCCTTGCTGTACAGACAGCTGAGTGCTTCAAGGCTGGGAAGTGACAGACTAAAATGGCACACACAGTACTTAAAATAAATTAGGATTTTAGATTATTCTAGGTGATTAAGACCAAGTTAGTGATCAAATAGGTCAGTTGCTGAAGTCTAATAGCTGTCAAGACATCAAATTTAAAAGTACTACTAGGTAAAAAATAATTAAAGTACCATGTAGAAAACATTCAATCTGATGCTTTTTGTTTTACATTTGGGGGACAGGGTAAATGTGTTAATGAAATTAAAGAAGTTTTCTTGAGTTACATCAAAAGGGGTGGCAAGGTGGTTCCAAGGAAGTGAACTGAATGATCATTTACCTTGTGATATTGCTTACTCCTGTACTTTGTGTGTAAGTGAAGTGGGTTTTATACTGATGTTTCTGTAAATCCTGTGTGGTAAGCAGGGTCTGATGACCTAGTAAAAACATTACTGAGATGGGAGTGCCCTGGGTCCCCAGACATACTGTGCTTCTGCATGTGCAGTTCATGCTCCAGATTCTATGGAGGAACTGCTGCTCTGCCATGCAGACATTGCTTAGCAGTTGTGAAAATGCTGGTTATTAGAGTGGGATTGCAGACATTTTTGCCATAGTACACAACTTGAACCAAGCAGCTGCAGCTGGTTTCCTGGGATACCAGAGCAGAAGCCATGAACAGATTAGATGTTGTTCCCCTTTTGCTCTTGGACTCATTGACTGGCTTGTCAGTCTTGTCTAATCAACTTAGATTGCAGGTTTGTTTGAAGTGTACCATATATGGAAGGGATTAGCAAAATCAATATGATGTAATTTATTTTGTCACACATGAAGCTGAAGGCTGGTGATGCAGTTAAAGGCAAGGGTCTTTAATCTACAAGGTTTCCCTCTGCTTTCTGTGGTAGGTACAGGGCATCTACTTGTGTAGCTCTCAAGTACCCTGTTAGGAAGGTTAAGGATTCTTGGCACTGCTGCGTATTAATGTCAATGCCTGTCTTGAAATAGGAGATAACTTGGTAAGCCTTCTGATATTTTTTTAATACCTAAATGAGTTAAATTATTTCTTCTTGCTATACTGGTGCTGGAAGTTGGCAAGCTGACCTGAGCACTTCAAATATCAAAAAGTCCCTTGGAAATCAATCTTTTTTTAGAGCTTTTCTTTTGACATAGTGAATACTGAATGGTAACCTTTAGAATAAAACTTGCGTAGTTTCTGTAACAGGAATTTTTCGGAAATCTCTTCCTATTTGTGGTGGTAATTCCTTGGGGTAGAGAGGATAACTTCCCTGAACTACAAAGTATAACATGCTAATTTGAAACTCTGTTGGGTATCTAGAATTGCAGGCTGTTTGAGTTACAGATCCTTACCCTACTGATAAGCCTGGTTTGGTTTGAAAACATATATTTAATGTTGGTGGTGGTGATATTGGACTAAAGTTAATCAACTTTGAAGTCCCTCAGCAGCATTGTGGCTAAGAAGGGAGGAGACTGAGCATAAAGAAATATGTAGCTAAAGGTACCCTGCTTAGGATCCTCACTGAGAAATTTTTTTCACTTCCTCTGTTTCTAAATTGGAGTTGAAGTGAAAACATGAATAATTGATGCCATAAATACTATATGTGAGTTCTGCTACTTCCTGGGATAGTAATGGCTTTGATTTCCTCTCCTAAATTCACATGACAGTGATAAATGTGCTGTCTCCTTCTCCAGGAGGTTTCAGAAAGCACCAATTTCTGCTGACCTAATTGGTGCCAAAAATGATAATTAAGTTTCTAAAAAGCTTTGTAGGTAGTCCTATTAGAGTAGGTATTCATGACTGTTCTGATAAGTGGGTGCAAAGTGGGAGTTAAAAGGGATTCTCTCATCATTGTGTGATTGCTTAGTGTTGCTGTGCAGGGGAGGAGAGCTCTGCTACTGCAAAGCATCTTTGTAGTAAGATGTTCATATTGATATGTAAGGATTGCTTCTGGATGTTTTCAGGTGCACGGAAGTGTTTTGTTAGAAAAAAAAAACACAAGGGGGTTGGTTTTGTTATTGTACTCCAAGACATATGTCCGTTCATAAGAGCAGTGTGATTATTTTAATTAAATTTAACAAGGTCAATATGACAGTACTTGTGTGAACTTTAAAATGGACACTGGAGATGTTCCTTGTCCATGGGTTTGGAGCATAGGAAAAAATGCTGCCGTGTCAGGGAACCACTTTGTACCTTAAAGTCTAACAGTTATTATGTTTTGGATGTTCGCCTTTATAAAAAGTAAGCTTGTTGGTAGTATGGTGTAATCCTCTACTTCCAGTGGAAAAGTTAAAATCCAAGTAGTTTTGGACATCTGCAGGATACTCTGTGTTGCACCAACTCCATCAATATTGGCCATAGAACAGTATAATGCTGAGTGGGCAAGTGTAATGTTAAAGGTCAAATGTGCAGAGATCTTCAGAGACAGTTGTGCTGCTTGGCTGAACTGTTTGTGTGCCTGATGCATAAAATGTGTGATGGAATGCTGAGGTCTACCTTGAGAGTGGTTTTGTGAGTGCATGTTACACAGGTCACCCAACACCCTACTTTAGTGTACTTTGTAGGAATCAGTGGGGCTGCTCCTAAGGTGGATAAACTTTTTCACAAGGCCCATTAAGGACTGGAGGGGTGTGGAGGCAAATTGTCTGGATCTGGAAATGCATAACCCTTTCAGTACTGCAAAGAAGACCCTTGAATCTGATATTTTACTCATCAGACTGTTGTCAGTGTCACTGAAGGTCACTGCTGTTGCAGTGTCTGATGGAGACAGTTTTACTCATCTGAAAATGCTTTTCCTTGGAGGCAATAGAAACTGGGCCAAGGTGGGATAGGAGCGACTGAGCAGGAGCTCTAGTAAATAATACTAAAGTAAAGAATAGGAACAAAAGGATCTTTGTGGTTGATTTTTCTGACAGGCTGCTTGGAATGAGTTCATGCAGTTTTCCCTCACTCCAGGACCCTTACATTTCAGGTACTCCCCCCATGTGTTTCTCAAAACTCTTTGAGGTGCATAACCTGGCATTTTTTTGTGAGCTGTTGTGTGCTGGTATTGCCCCTTGTATGGCTAGATACTTCTAAAACTAAAAACTCATAGCATAAAGCTTTTCTTAGGCCAAAATTTCCATCCTGTAGCTTCTCTTGTAGAGAAAAGCAGCTGAGAGCAGCATAAACCAGCTACAGGAAAACAGTTGACTCCTGTTGGTCACCTTGTGGTGCTCTCCTGTCCCAGCCAATGCTGTGATCTCCCCCCAAATATGCCAAGACATACAGAGCTCCTAAATGCACATCACTGTATGCTTGTTCCATGGCAGCATCTGCAGAATTCTGTTTTTTTCCCCAGGAAATTAGTTCCATGCAGAAGTAAGACTCTAACCATGTAAAATTACAGCTTTGTAAGCAACATGAGTGTAAAGAAATTCTTTGTCTTCGAGTCATTTTGCAGTATAAATTTCATTCAGAGGTCTAACATAGCAACATAGTTTCCTATATTTATAATTTGAATAATGCTTACTATTTAATACATTATTTTCTAGGCACAGGATACCTCGAAGGCTGTACTCTTTTTATTTCATTATATCCAGGCCTTCTAAAACAAGCCCTGACAATTGGCAGTTACTATAAATATATTGATCATGTGTAGAAGGCTTTGAAGTTACTCTGCAAGCAGTTGTATAACTTCTGGTAGTATTTGAGAAAATAAAAATCAGCACCTGTTCTATTAATTATTTCATTTCGGGGAAAGTCTACTTTGCACATCAGGAGTGTAGGGAAGATAGAGACCTGTGGTTGCCAGACAAATTTTTTGGCTGCTAAAAAGCAAACCTCTGAAGTACTTTGACAGCATCTAGCCTGCAATTATTGTTGCAAAGTGCTGAAACAGCATTAACATTTTGATCTGAACCTTGTAACTACAAACAAAAGCTGGCTGTTTCATTCAGTGCTTGATGCCAGATGCTCCAGTTCTTTAAGGGCTCATACTGGAACCTAAATGGTATGTGAGTTGATGCAGCCAAATTGCCAAATGTGTTTTTTTTGTTTTCCTTCATGCTAGGCTAAAGGAAGTGTTGCATCAGTATTAGTGCTTACCAAAAAGGATAATATTACAGGGCCTTCTGAAGGAGTGAAAGCACCTTTCCAGTTATGTGCCACATCAATGTGGCTGCAACAGGTCACAAGTTTGGAGAAACTCCACAGTTAATGGCACCTGCTGGACTTGCCAATGGAGTTCAAACACAACTGCTTCCAGCTGGCATTATCAAAGTTCATGCTCTGGAAAAGTCCTTTTACAACAACAAAACATTCTCCATTGCAGTTACCTGTGGAAGATACTGCTCTAATGTCGCTGTAAAGTTGCTCAAAGGATGTGTTTCTGCAGTGCAAGGCTTACACATGTTTGCCTTCTATGTGCATAGACACAGTTTATTTTAAAATAGTGATCTGCCTGTGTCAGTATAACTTACTGGAGCAAACTGGTAGCAGCACTGCTCCCCGTTCTAGAAAACTCTAAGAATTCTTGAAGTCATGACTTGGGAGGGGTACAATTGGGGATTATAAAGCCATGCGTTACACTAAAAAAGTCAAGAGAGGATGACAGTTTACTGTCTTGCCTAATTTAAGAATGAATGTGCATTAAATGGAACTATCAAGCAAGTCAAAATGAAAGTGGATTTTTTACACAGTATGTAGTTAAAACTGTAGAAATAATTGCCACAGGATGTTGTATCTGCTTCCCTGCAAAAAATATTAGTCTGAAAGAGATTAAACAAGTCGTTAGGATATCCTTCTGTTCAGTTTTTTCACTAAATGTTGCCTACAAATGGAAAAGGTCAAGAAGCAAGCTGTATGGTTCCCTTATTGAATCAAGGCAAGGTAAAACTTGTAGGTAGAGCACTACTGAGAACATCCTGCTTGGTCCCAAGTGTGTGTGTGTGGCTTGCAGGTCACATTGCTGGTGACTTGACTGGGAGTCATGTAACTGTAGGCTACATGAATGCCAGCAGGGCTCTTACCCTTGAGCATCTGCTAATTTATAATCACATCTACTTTATCACCACTAGAGGCTCCTCCAAGTCATGCTTTGGATTCATTTCTGTGGCAGGAAGCAGCTTATGCTCTAAGTAGCATGCAGATGTCTGAATCTGTCACTGTAACACCTCTTTACAAGCAGTGAATTTTAATAGTTTTTTAATATCAAAATACAGCCATTCTCTTGCTACTGTGGCTCAGAATTCAAATAATCTGTTTGAAATAGTTACTGAGTATTAACTACTGATGAACCTTAAAGCATCAGCGCCGAGAAGCTTGTGTTACTTGCTGGTAGGTGGAAAAAAGAGTCACAAAAATACTTAATGGTCAGTGAGGGTAAATAATTTTGTTTTACCATGAACGTATTTTATCCTAGTGTAGATAAGACTTTAATTACCAACACAGGTTTGCAGGCCTCATTGTGTAGCTGGGGTAGGTTTACCATGACAGGGCTGTACTTACAAAACATTGATGACTTTTGCTGCAAAATGCTTATTTTACTGCATTGTAATTTGATAGAGTGTATCAGGTACACTGTGTCTTATCTAACAGCCTAACAACATGAAGACTTAAGTTTTCAAGAATTAATCTGATCAGACAGGAAAGAGTATCGTCATGGGATTGTCCAGCATATAAATATGGGTGAATTGTCTGTTCTTGCCAGTCTTGGGATTTGGTAGTCTTGGCTTATTCCATGCACTATCAAGTCCAGTGCTTGCTCAGTATTAGTTTTTTGAAGATGTGTGGGTATCATTTTTCTCTGGATGGAATAAGAGAACCCAGTTTCCAAACTGTCTGTATGGATGCTGCATTTTCTGAGTGTGGAAGCATGCTGGAGCACTGCACTTGAGCTATCAGACACAGTGTGAGTTCTTATAAGTGGTGTCTGTATCACAGATAATTACACATGATGATGTTGTTATTGAGAAAGCGGAGGAGCTTTTAGATGAGTCTTTGCAGGAAGGCAACATGCCTTGTTTCTGAGGAGGCTTCAACACATGAAGTTGCAATGAGGCTACTGGCATGCACTTGCAAATGTTTTGGAAGATCGTATTTTGCCTGTTTCTGTAGCATTCAGGCAAACATTTAAGACCTCTCTTAAAAAGCAGAGCTGAAAAATAAGTTATCCAAGAATCATAAGAAGGTAGATATCCAAAGAGTCTAAGTAGAAAATGATGTCTCACAACAGAAAATTTGTTTGGTCTGGAAGTACTCTTTTTTTTTTTTTTTCCCTGACATATCACCTGTTCCTACAAATATTTATAAATGCAGCACCTCTTGCAAGAGCTTTTGCTGTCAGCCTGATATTTCAGTTCATCTTGTTGCTCGCCTTAGACTGGCCTGCTTTTTTTCCCCATTGTTGGGTTTGGGGGCTTTTTTTTAGCAGCATTCCAGTTTGTACTAAGAGCAGACTGTAGACCTACCATAGATCTTGTCTTATCTTTGCTCTTATGCCAGTCATGCATGATCTGTCACACAAATTTCTTCTAAAGTTAAGTCAGAAATGACACTTTGAATCAAGAGCAATATCTATGACATGCTTAAATACAGGAAGAAAAATGAAATGAGTTCTAATTCCCCTTCAGATCCTTTCTTTGTACGGGCAGGAAATAGTGCATAATATGAAAGCTACTTTAAGGGTTGCTTTTAGTCCCACAGTTGAACAACTTTCCTTTGACTTTCCTACAAGTTGCATCTTTGTCCAAGTGATAAGATCCCTTTCCTCTAGTCTCATCTTACACCTGTCTCATTAATTTTTTGCCTTGACCTTAATCCTCTTAACCTGTGGTAGGCGTAAGTGGTTCTTCCTGACTGCTACTCTCACCTGGTATACCTTCAAACTTAATAGTTCCAGTAATTAAATTAATTTTATTAATTAAATAAATAAATTAATATTAATCCAATAGTTTCAATTAAATTCAAGCTTGAATTTCAGGACTGTGTGTTCTTGTACCAAGCTTGTTTGACTGCAGTAGTTCTGCTTTTATAAGTATAAATGATACCTTAAATTATGCTGCACTGCAGATGACTCAACCTGCTTTGCTCCCTTTTGCTGGCTCTTTCAGGAAATTTTTTTCAGCAAATTGAGGTTTCTGGCTTTATCTGGATGTTGTATTAGTAATTGACATGGCAGCTAGTTTGAACATAGGTAGAAATATTAATGCTAGCGTTCACTTCAGTGTTGCACTTTTCTCTTGTATATCCATAGTAAAGTAATACTGGTTGTTATGCTGTGACCTCCAAATCCTCTGAAGCACAAGGCAGGGGTGAAAAGAGGTGAAGAATGACAGAATGCTGAATGCCTCTTTAATTTGGCTCCTCACTAGCAAAAAAAGTCCACCCAAAACCTATTACTTTAGAAAGAATAGCCTGTGGAGCAAGGGATGTCTGTGTATCAGCTAATGCATTTATCCAAGCTAAAACTTTGTTTGGTCTGGTTGGAGCAGCCCATAATGATGAAGCTGACAGGTGCATCATGCAGTAATGTGAAAATTTGCCTTTGTGTCTCAGATATAAGCTTTGTGCTAGCAAATACCTTCTGACACAACGCTGGTTCCTGCAGTGAGCTGGAGGATGCTGGGCAGGAGCCAGCTGGTGGACACGTATCAGACTTCACTTGTGCAGGATCAGAGACTCTTTTCAGATGGGTGGTACACTGGGTGGGGCTATGCATAATACAGTTTGTGACTGTAGGGTTACACATCTACACTAACACATTGCTGATTGGGTCTCCACACTTGGGAGATGGTGCTGCTGATTTAGCTGCTTGCTTGGAAGCAGTACAGTCCAGCAGGCTTGCTTGCTGCTGCTCAGTGTGCCTAGATTTACTGCCTGTGTCCAGCTCCGAGCAGGAGAGCTTGTGATCAGTAATGCAGTGGCTGAAAAACAAGTAACAAGGCTGCTAGAGTGCCTAGCTGGCTTCTGCATGGCAGCCAGCATAGATGAGATTTCAGCTGCAGTTCCTGAGTGCTGCCATTCACCTTCCAGATGCCTGTGTCCCTTATTTAAAGAAAGTCGGCTGGTATGCCAGCTCAAGAAGTCTCATCAGAGTGCTGCTGCCTGCCGTGCTGGGAAAGGCAAAGTTGTGTAACACTGCAGCACAGTGCTAGGGTTTACACTTAAAATGCTATAAATATGCCTCTCCCCTTGCTGCTTATGAAAGAGGTGACTGCATCAAGACCTGCCCTGTGTTTTTAGCAGAACATGTGATGGGCTGTCCCTTGAGAAGAGTTTTCCTCTTGCATCCAGCCTGGCTTGCATAGGAAGAGAATCGAGGCAATTAGTCATTCACTGACTCATGAATGGTACTTGTTTAAAGAATTGGCTAAAAATAGTGAAAACAGGCTGAAGGAAAGGGTGTTCTCACACTGAGCTAGCTTGGACATCTCTTCACACAGCAGATACAAATGTTATGGCTTGCTTCACAGAGCATAAAAACAATCTGCTGTGTTTTGGTAAAGATGCAAAGTTGGAATGAATAGGTGAGTTCACAGACACTCTGTCCAGCATTATTGAAAATTGGGATGTGTTTTTACAGTGATTAATCACAGAACCTTGAGAGTTTGGGAGGGATCTTAAAGGGTAATCCAATCCCAACCCCCCTGTTGTGGGCAGGGACACCTCCCACTAGACCCGGTTGCTCAAAACCTTATCCAGCCTGGCCTTGAATACTTGCAGGGATGGGGCATCTACAGATTTCTGGGCAACCTGTGCCAGTGTCTCGCCACCCTCACAGTATAGAATCTTCTCCTAATATCCAACCTCAATTTCCCCTCTTTCAGTTTGTGCCCATTACTCCTTGTTCCATCTATAGTTCCTGATGATGAGTCCCTCTCCAGCTTCCATATAGACCACTTCAGATACTGGAGAGTTCCTGTGGGGTTTCCATAGAACCTTCTCTTTGCCAGGCTGAACAGCCCCAACTTTCTCAGTCTGTCTGCATAGGGGAGCTGCTCCAGTTCTCTCAGCAACTTTGTGGCCTCCTCTGGATTTGCTCAAGCACTTCCATGTCATTCTCTGTGCTGGGGTCACCAGAACAGTATGCAGTAATACAAGTGGGATGTCACAAGAGTGGAGGGGAAAATGACGACCCTTGACCTATTGGCCAATCCATTCTTTGGATTTATCCCTGGATACATTTGGCTTTCTGGGCTGCAAGTGCTCACTGCCAGCTCGCATTGAGTTACTCATCAACCATCACCAACAGGGCTTCTCTGCCAGGCTGCTTTCAATCACCCACTTCTCTGTGGATGTGCCACAATCCAGGTGTGGGACCTCACACTTTGCTGTGTTGAACATTATGGGGTTTGCAGAGTCCAACCTCTCCGGCCTCTCCAGGTCTCTCCAGGTGGCATCCCTTCCTTCCAGAGCATGATTGCACTACAGAGCTTGGTGTCATCAGTGGATTTACTGAGGGTGTCCTCAATCCCACTGTCAGTCAATCCCACTGATAAATTACCAGGATAAGTCTGAAGTATATCATGCTGTCTCGCAGTCAGCCTTTTCATAGATGTGCCTGTGTAAATCTGCTTCAAGAAAACATTAATTACTCATCCAGTAAGGTTAAATTCCAAAATGTGACATCGAGCAAAATATTAAAGATGTCATAGTCTAATTCAATTCTTGCTAAAAGAGACAGTCTTTTTGACCCTGAAGCCTGGCAAGGAGAGAGAGGTGCCCAAAATAACAACCCTCTATGTATGTAATTGGAGGACTTCCACCCATGATGCCAGAGATGCCAGTAATGTACCATGATAGTTTGTATAAACAGTCTCAAATATTCCCACCACTACTCCAGCAAAACTAATTGTTTTTACAAATGGGAAAGATGGAAAATTGCATTATCTGAGGTGGACAGAAACTGTTTCTAGAATAGTTATGCTCGTGTGAGAGCTTTATCTGTTCAGGTACCAGCATGCTGAGTTATATGTAGAGTAGGGTATTTCAAGTCCCAGCTTCTACTCTGAAGCAAAGACCTAATGGGAGATGCGTAATTTTGGTTTAGATGCGGTGTCCCTAAGTATCTCTGGCTCCTTCAGAAAATACCAGGCTGCGCAGGGAAAATTAAGTTTCACACATTTGGAGTTATTCTTCCTATTTTGTCTAAATGGGGACGTCAGCATGTTTGTACAGATCTAAATAAGAACTGAGTCATCTGTTTCTGCCTGGAAAATAGTCACACAGAGTAGCCTCTCTGCATAGCCCACACACAGTGACCTCAGTCTCAAGCCTGTGTACAGTCTGTGGGCAACCTGAAGGAATCAGATCCAAGAGCACAATCTCTACATGAAGCCTTCAGCCATGGCAGAAACCTCCTAACATATGGCCTGTCACAGTCTCTGATATATTTCATCTTCATCTTTTTGTCTCCTAAAATCAGGACTGATCCTGGAGTAAAGGTTAAATAGAGGGTGGAATCTTGTAATATTTCAGCATGGAGATTCCTGGGAAAATACATAAACCTCAATATGATATCAGCTTTCTGTCATGGGAATCTGAAATTTCTTTGTTTGGCCCCTGTGTCAAAGCTGAGTGAAGCTGTTGAACCAACAGCTAGGTCTGTGAAAGAGGATCAAGTAATTCTGTTTGGTGGTGTTGCTAATGGCCTTCTCAGTGATGGCACAGCAGACAAGAGCAAAAGCTGAGTCAAAATGGGCAAGTTATAGAAGTGATACTTTGTTGTTTCAGTATGCCACTGTTTCCAACTCAGTATCTCTTGCTAAATGCTGCATCTCCTTCACTGGTTGAAATGATAGCATTTTCTGTAGCATCATGAAAAGTCAAATTGACAATCAAAGGAGTGGAAATCAACCTGGCAGTTGCTACCTGAGTGTAGGTGGTGCTTGTGTAATCTGGCCCTTTATCTGCTTTGGTTTGGGTTGGATGACTTGCCAACAATTTCAGCTTTATGAACATTGCAGATAATATATTGCAGATAAATATTAAATAACATCTTACTGTTAAAAGACATTCTGGTAAAAGGAAATCTAGTTTGTACCAGAGGAAGTCTTCCATTGAGAGCAACAGATTTAGTAGTGCCCCAGATAACTAAATTAGGAAATGTGTATGAGATATGATTTAGTGTGAAACAAGAATGGGCTGGTGCCTGTCAAACCAGTCTCTGATTGTGTTAGCTAGCCTTACTTCTTGACTCATCAGTGCTCTGCTGAATTTTGGCTCTATCTTCTTTTTTGTTTAGATGCTTCATGTCCTTCCCATGAGATCTAGTTTATTCTTCACATTCAGATCTTTGTGATTTAAATTCCTTATGAAACAGTGCAGGTAATGGGGGTATAAGGGCTTTTCTGCTGTTACTATTCATATGGCCACTGCAGCACCAAGGGAGTTTTCAGGACTCACAAGTCTTGAGTGGTCTGGTCACTCCTCTTGGATCAGAGATGTGCTCCTCCTATTCTTTGAAGCACAACAGATGGCAATAAGCACTGATACAGTGTTGCTGGGAAATGAAGCAATAACTGGGTTTGAAGTACCAGGCTAGCACCCAGCTCTGCCACAAGAAATTGCTTAGGCTGTAAGTCACAAATGGAGCTGAAAGAGCTGTGTTGGCCCTACATTTTTACCTCACCAAATAGTTGACAGTGCAGTGGGATGGCTACAGTGCTGTTTTACATGTTGTGAGCTGGATGATACTGAGGTGCTTTAAACCTCACTGCTGTGAGAAACTGGCTGCTTGTACTCACTGCTGACCTCCACTGAAAATGCTTTCCAGCACATAGTGTTTAATACTGCATGCACTAATCCAGGCCTAATGTGGAAGAGGAGATTCTGTTAAATGAATTGCATAATGTGCGATGCACCAGCAGCAGGAAAGGGCATTTTGTGGGATTAGATACAACCACTTAACCTGGTGGTGGCCTGTAGTTCCTGTTCATGTTCAGTGTGTGGAGCAGTCAGCAGGAGCACACTGGGGAGCCTGGTTGTGCCCCTTAAGAAGGAAAGTGAGGAGTCCTTGTGTGTCTGCAAGTCTGCCAGGGCAGATGAGTGATCTGTAAGATACTCTGTGTAGTACCTGCACAGAGTCAATAGGAGCTTATCTGTGGGCTGGCTGTAGCAGATAATTACACATAACAGCAAAATAATTTCAAAACTCAAAACACTTCCTTTGTATCTGATCTTAAATACAATTTGCTAAAGGTCCTTGCCCTCACTAATGCAGAGTTTTAGAAGGGCTGGCATCAAGCTTGCCATGTTTTGAAATGGAAGTAATCTCTAAATGGCACTTCCAGGAACACCAAGCAGCTGCAGTTTTTGCTGGCCGTTGTAAAAGCTGCTGGTGTTCCCCATTATCCTCTAATCAGATCCGTTGTGATCCTGGTGGCTTTCCAGGAAATGTGTGTGCTTCCCCCATGGCCTGTCTGCACTGGGTAGGCAGGATGTTTTCAATATTCCTTCCCTTTCTGCCTAAAAATCAGGGGTCTCAGTTTTGTCAGCTTGAAACTGCTGTAAAAAATCAGTGTCAGACTCCTGAAGTATCATTTACAGCTAGGCTGGGACAGGGGCTGGGAGGGAGTCTTGCCTGTGTTAGTCCCATGGCCTCACTATTGCAGATCCAGACCAGGATGCTTGGCCACCTGGGCGCATGCTGGCTCGTGTTCAGCCATCGTCAACCAGCTCCCCTTGGTCCTTTCCTGCCAGGCAGCTTTCCAGGCCTCTCTGCCCCAAGCCTGGAGTGCTTGGAGTGGTTGACACAAGTGTAAGCGTTGAGTCAAGTATGTGGCAAGATCTCAAGAAACAAAGTTGCTGTAGTAGTTATTCGTAGTGACAGAATCAGTGAATAATTTTCAGTCACATAAGATCTAGTGAGACTGTGTGTTTTTCTGGCATACATAGCAGAACCTGTGCTTTTATCTTATCCAACTTAAAGAAGATTAACAAACCTGAAATGCAGTCTCTGTTGAAGGTGCAGGGAAGCAGTAAAATAGGAAACAAAGTGACTGTGATGGTAGCAATATTCTTAAAATACGTGCTATGGTGTAATTTAGAAGTTGAAGTCTTTGTGATAGCTGTAAATGTTTCTAAAGGGCTGTATCTTCTGTCAGGCTGGACTTTTTAGAAGAGTTTATTATTTTTCTACAGACTATAAGCATGACTAGTTGCAAACTGGGGAAGGGAGGATTGATTGTGACTGGTCTTCATGTTTCTATCTATGGAGTATCTTCAGTGATGTCAAGGAGCCATGGCATGCAGCTGGCTAAAATCAGCACCAAAATAGAATTATTTCTGTTCTGTTTAAGCTCAGTTTGAGGAGTCAGGCACATGGTGAATGCAGTAACTGTTTGGAACTTGCAGGGGGGAACTGAGCTGCATATTTAGTCCTCCTAAATTAGTTTGTGTGGCTGTAACTGAGCTAACAACAAGCTCCCTGAAAACTCTGCCACTCTCAAGTACCTAGCAGCCTGGCTGAGTTTAACAGATATTTTGCCTTATATCAGTGAAATTGTAGGGGAAAACTATTCTGTGAGCTCTACTTAAAATTAGATTTATTGCTTAATTTGGTCTTTTTTTAATCATGTTTAGAATCAGGCTTTCAGTGGGGAAAAAAATGACCTCTAATTGTGGCTGTTGCTGCATTTTGCACGCAGTCTTGCAGCTTCTCTTGGAAATTCTTGGCTTGCTTAACCCACACAGAAACTCAGATAGCATTCAGTGAGAGCAGAGTAGGCTTACGTAACTTTCCATGGTTTCTCTTGCAGAAGAGATGAGGTAATTCTCTCAGACCTGTTTGTAATGGCCTGGAAAAGTGTTTGGTTTCACTTTCAAATTCTGGATGATCTCACCATGGGGACTTGACAGTAGTGCTCTTTTTGTTTGGGAAAAATCCCTGCCTGTAATTCAAGGTTTTCTGTTTTGGGGGCTTTTGACTCTGAAATCAGGTTTGTAGAGAAGCCTTATTTGCTTTATGTTCCAATACAGAACCTCAGTGTGCTAAAGAGCTACCGACTAGTTAGAAATAGCTGATCACCATGTAATGTGGCTGCTTTCTCTAAATGTGTGATGTATTACAGGGAAGCTAGGTTCTTGATTGCCTGCACGTGGAAGGAAAGATTTCTCTTATTTCTCCAGTTGGGTTTTCTGTTCCTAGAGCTCAAGATAACCCTTCATGTGATACAACACTGCATTCCATAGTGATAGTTATTGTAGGCAGGTAGTCCTTCTCTAATAAAGAACTGTGTTTGTCAAACAGGATTTAGAAATTCGGAACAGTTTTCCAGGATCTACAGCATCTGCATGAGTCTGCATCACATACAGGGACATACTGGTGACTCAGGCTCAGCTTCTGGAGTAGTCTTGCTGAGACAAACCCCTCAGGGCTAGACAGTTTGAAAGCAGAGGGGTTTTACTGGGAGGAATGAGACCTGCACTCCTTGAGCATCTATATGGGCTGTAGGCATAGCAGTGCTGGTAATCTGCTGGCACAATGTTTTTTGTTTTGGTCACCTGGAAGCTGTGGCTGTGTAGAAGACAGATTTTGCTAAGACATCTTGTAGGTAGCTCAACCCTGAGTTTCGCTGTCTCTTGCATTTTTAGTCTGTCCTTTTGCTTTTGTTTTGTGTCTTAAATCTCACAAAACTGTGTGTAAGCACAGGAATGGGCTTTCTTGGGAAAACTCCAGAGTCTGGAGGAGTCTGCAGCTACATGATGCAAGCACTTGAGTTGGAGTGAATGTGCCCTGCCTGGATAGATCTCTGCTCTGCCCACAGTGCAGCATGTTCTGGACCCAGGCATGTCCTTGCTGCAGCAATGTGGTGACAAGAGCCATTCACTCACTGCTCCTGGAGCAATGACATTCGTGCAACTGGCCTTAAACTATGGGATTGTTTAAGTGGATTGTAAATCTCTTAGCTGTGTGTGTGCTGTGACAAATGGCTGTGGGGTGAGGACTCAGCGCTGCTGTAACATGCCCACACACAGTCATGAGTAGGCATCTACAGACCATAAGGCCATGTGAACTGGTGAATTTCTTTCATAAAGGTGAATAGAAAAACCTTCTTTTCTTGACTATCTGACACTCTGACCCCATAAAATTTGGGTTGTAGGGCAAAGGTGTGTGCTGGTAAGTAAAACTCTAGCCAGGTACTTAACAGTTCTGTAATCTGTTTGTTTTGGTTGTCTGCTTCTGTGTACTATGGAACAAAACTTTCCAAAGTTTCTCTTGTTGAGCAAGGGGCATGGTTACATACTTAAGTGGAGGAGAGTGACCTGGAATCCTGCTCTTACCATGTTGTCCTAGGGTGACTAGGTTTCCTCCTAAATTTGTCTCAAACTGGGATAAATATGAATCTTGCTTTTGGGATCCCTTGCATTCTCTATTGCAAATGAAGCTGGCTGTGTTTGAAGGACCAGAAGATGCTTCTCTGGAGATCCCTTGCTGGGCTGGCAGTAGGACTTTTTGTTGAGCAGTTCCAAGGAAAGGGTTTGTGCTCCACAGCGCAGCAAACAGCATGCAAGTCCACCTTCCAGAGAGAAATATTTTGGACACTTGATCAGTCCATATTCAGACTGCTGTGAACAGCAGGACAGCAGAGAGAAGTTAATTTCCAGTGCTAGGATCTCTGCAGCCTTCCCATAACTGACTTGACTCAGAGTTGTGCCCCACAGATGGTTGTTGACCACTGCAAGCTGTTTGCTGTCATTGCCCACCAATATTCCTCAAGGTGCACTGATTTATTAAACAGACACTGATGATGTTGAGACTTCTGTGGAGGCAAAACATGTAGTATTAGAAACACAGGTGGATGGACCAGCTTAACTTTCAAAGAAAGACAAAATAACTAGGGCAAGTTATGTAATAATTTTTTTTTCATCATGGGAAGAGTAATTTTAAATATTTGTACAGGCAAATATAAAACAGGTATATTCAGCTTAGTAAACATTTTTTAGTCTGCTTTTGAACTCAGAAAGAGAGCAGTGCTCTCTCGAGTTAAAACTTTTCCAGTCTGTTTTACCCTGTTTAACAACAGCTGTTGAATATGCTGCTTGAATTAGGACGTGGTAAATGCATTTTGGCTTGTCTTCTGAGCATTACTAGCCCAGATGTTTTGATTTTTCTTGTTCAGTTAGTGTTTTGCTCATAAGAAATCGCATAGTGTTACAATGTGGGGCCACTTGGGCACTGGTTTATTGAATGAGCAATTTAGTAGCCTTAATGAATTTTTCCCCCCCCAATCTTTTCACTGTAGTTATTGGTTGTTGGTCTTTTTTGTTCTGTTTCATAGCTAAAAGATTCTGCTTTTTTTCAGGCTCACATTAAATTTCCTATTGACTATCCATATTCACCACCTACCTTCAGATTCCT
Source organism: Ammospiza nelsoni (assembly GCF_027579445.1). Lineage (NCBI taxonomy): Eukaryota > Metazoa > Chordata > Aves > Passeriformes > Passerellidae > Ammospiza > Ammospiza nelsoni. Next base: position 80,545,171 of record NC_080669.1, on the reverse strand, counting down.
GACCAAAATGTGGCACCCCAACATTTATGAGGTAAGGTGTTTTTTAAAAAAAATTGTCTTCTGGGGTGTGTGAGACAGCTTTGTGCTTCCTTAAACTCAGTATGTGTATGGGTTACTTTCAGAGGGTAGCCAAGGCTGTGGGCTGTCAGCAATTGGATCACAATAGAACAACACAGCAGGTCCAGGAGAGGAATGATTCCATATAGAGGCAATTGGTTCAATATCACCCAATTCCATAGAGCTGCATTGGAAGGCTGAAAGCCTGTTTTGGTTCAAAACTTGATCTTTAGTGGAGGTCAGCCAAATCCTAGCTGAAGAACTTTTGGGTGTCCTAGAAGAATGTCAGCCTGGTGAGAAGCACTGCCTCTGTTGTTTTGGGAGCTAAAGGATTTCACAATGTTCCTTTTGCTGCAGGTCTCTCTCCTTATCACAGGTTTTCTTATGAGAGGTTTTGCAGACTTCCTTTGAACCCACCTGAAAACTGGAGTGTCATTCTCTTCAATCCCATGAACAAATAAAGCCCTCAGTTGATATCTTGGGCTTGTAAAGTCCTTTTCTGATAAGTTCTTGCGGCCAAATGCCCAGCTTGGAATGGGTGTGCTTCAAATGGTGAGAAGTGCAGTGATGGCTTAGTAATAAATGTCTAGAAACCTTGCCAAACTTCAGTGCAGAACAGAATACTAACCCACTTTAATTATTAACTGATCCAGGGAATTGCCCTAAGTCCAGGGACATCCTCACATCAGTTATCTGACAGTTTTGTGATGTAGGTTTTGTACTTGGCACAGGATCTTTCCTGTAGCCAAGAATGATGTTTTTCTTTAAGGCTCTATTTCAGTTACAGGGAATTTTGATCTATAAATAAAGACAATTTTGAAATCTTCAGATAATTGCAGACACATACTGTGGGTATTGATTCTGAATCTGGAAATCCTCATGCAGGAGGTGAGTGGCAAATGGCTACCAAAATAAAATGTACAAAAGCAAGCCTTGGAAAGGACCTCTCCCTGTCCTGGTGAGAAAGATGAAAAATTGACTAGAAACGACTGATGGCAGCAGGAGGAACTAACCCAAAACTTGATGTGTGTATTTTGGGTTTGCTCTTCAAATACACAAGCTCTCAGCTTTGTGCTTTGTGTTTATAGGAGTATTTCTTGAAGCTGAGGGAATCTGAAGCAGCTTGCAGGCTGTTTTGGAAACATTTAAGCAATGAAGATGAGGCACTGGGGTAACTTCAAATGAAACTGAAACTGTCTCAGCAAAGTGTTTGATGTTTGAGGGTTTTCAGGAGGAGGGGGACAAAAATCCCCTCTTAGTGCAAGGAAGATGAAAGAAAGTAGCAGTTTACAGAATCTGCTGGTAGGACCAGATGGAGAGTCTGGGGCTGACATTCCAGTTCTGAGCAATGAGACTTGAGCAATGTGTGTTTTTTTCATCTCTGGTTTACTTGGTCATCTAATTGAACTTTGGTAAAACTGCATTCACTTGCTCTTTATTTTTATGACATAACCATTCTCAGTCCTGATAGAAATGGAGGATATACCTCAATGGCAGATAAATACCCCATTCTCCTTGTTTGTGTTTTTCAAAAATGTATGTAGGGAGAGGCTTGGCCCCTGACTGTCCTCATCTCTGAAACTTTGTGCTGACCTCATCAGGCCCCATTAAACCTTTACCTCTCCTCATTCTTAATGAAAGTGCAGTTCCCAAACATGTAACACTGATTGTGGCAAGACAAAAACTTCTCACATCGTTGCTTCCCTCTATCTTCATTTTGCCAAGTATCTGCTTGTCCCCATGCTGCTGACCTGATTGCTTCAGGAACTTTTCCCAAGTGCTGACATGCTTCCTCTGGCCACTAGCATTGCATTCTTCCAGGAAAAGGTTAAAGGAAAAACTAATGGAAATTATTAGTGATAACAGAGTAGACTGAGCATAATCTAATATTAATAAAGTTAACTTCAGCTTGGAGTGATACTATAAAAGTTCAAGATTTCACAAGCCTGTTGGGGCACTAAAAGGGAAACTGCCTCCTTAAAGCAAACTGTTCCAGCAATGTAAGTATTTGCTTTGGAATTCAGCAGCTCTGGGTTCTGCCTTGCTGTGTTCTTGACTAAAACCTGCTTCAAAGTGACAAAGGCCTGCTAGATTAGCATACCTGGCATGAATAGTGCACTGCTGAAATCTGGATACAGATCACAACGCCCCAGGTGAGCTGCTGCTATCTGTAGCTGTGATCACTGGCCTGGGCTCAAAGGCACAGATGCTGTTGCTGTGAGCAGCCCTGCTCTGTGCTCAGAGCAGTGTTGGAACGATGTGAGACCAGGTGTGTGGGCAGCTTCCAGCCTGGAGTCCTGAACAGAGCTGATCCCGTCATCAGTCTGTGCCCTGGACTGGGGGAAAAAGGAACAGCATGAGTGCTGCCCCACAGCTGGCTGCAAAGCCCATGGGGCCTGGAGAGGCCAATGTCTGCTGGCCAGCCCCGGCCTCATCTGCTCCTTCACCCCATCCTGCAGTAGGGCACTGGTGTGTCCCTGGAGTCTGCCTCAGTGGAGGATATCAGCTGGGGTGGATACTGCTCCAGCCCTCCTACAAAGCAGTTGTGTCAGAGTGCTGTTGCTGATGGAGAATTGGGTTGACAGATTTCCTAAATAGGAATTATAGAGCTTTAAATCTATATTCAGGCCATAAGACTAGTGAGTAGAACACATATTGAGAATTATGTGGCTGTATGGCTTCCATATGCTGCCAGAATATTCTTCCTTTTGCATGCTGGAAGGGATTTTCAGTGAAACCTTCAGAAAGCATCTCCTGCTTTTTCATCTGGTATTTTGAACAGATGTGTCCTAGGGGAGCTGTGTAAGCCTGCCCCACACCATCTGTTCAAGGTCCTTGTGTCCTGGGAGATGTAATGTTTTCATACCTGAGCTAGTAGATGGTGATTAAACCCCTCAATTCAAAAATTTCTTGCAGCTAGCTCAAGCTGCCAGTGGGAGCACAAATTTTCTTTAACCCTACTTGGGGTCTCCTGTGATTAAACCTTATGTCACCGTGGCAGTAGTACTTGCTGTCTGGAAACCAATCTAGTTTTATGTTACATTTTTACTATTTTTGCTTACTTCAGTACGTTCTTTAAACTGCTTGATTTTTGTATTGGGGTTTTTTGCCAGTTTGCAGGCTAGCCCTTGGGTATAAAGTAGATCCAGGAAGAATTCAGAACCATTTTCAGCCCTTGTTGGTTTTTGCTGGCACTTGGATATTCATATCAACAAGGTTAAACTGATCAGAAGACAGTCTGAATGGTGGATTTGAGTTATCAGGCCTCAGCCTCCAGCCAAGCTATTCTCAGTGCTTTTTTCTGTCTTGCAGAATGGAGATGTATGTATTTCAATTCTTCACCCACCTGTAGATGACCCACAAAGTGGAGAGCTACCATCAGAGAGGTGGAACCCTACCCAAAATGTCAGGTAACTGTGAATATGTTGTGCAGTGGTGACCTCAAAGGCCTGCCATCTCCACAAGACCTAAGGGCTATGGTGGGAGGGGTTTGGGAGGGAATTTAAGGTTTTGTGGGGCTTAGGGCTTGAATCAAGTGGGAACCAGACATACCAGTCTGTCTGAACATACTGGGCTGACAGTGCAGAGCCTTCTGTCCTATTCACAGGATTTCATACTCCAAAGGCAAGTTATCTCAAATGTTGAAGCCTGTCTCATCACTGTTATCTTCTTCAAAGTACCACTAGTGGAAAAGTGCGTGTAATAGGTTCCTGGTGCACACCAAACTGCTCTATTACTCCCTTTCCCTGCAGGACAGGAGAAACAAAAATAACACAGAAAAGAAAACAACTTCCATGTTTGAGATAAGGCAGTTTAATAAAGCAATAACAAAAGCTTGTGCACATAAGCAAAGGGGGGAAAAACAAATCTCTACTCACCATTGGTGAGCAACATTGAGCCACTTCCCAGGAAGCAGGGCTTCAGTGCATGTAGCAGTTGCTCCGGAAGGCAAACTCTGTGATATAACAAATATCCCCCGTTCCTCCTCTCTCACTTAGCTTTCATGTCTGAGCTGATGTTACATGGTATGGAATATCCCTTTGGTCAGTTTGGACCAGCTGGCCTGGTTATGTCCCATCTTAGGATTTTGCCACTCTCAGCCCCTTGATGGGTGAGTGGGGAATGTTGGAGACAGCACTGATGCTGTGTCAGCACTGCTCAGCAGTAGCCAAAACAATTGTGTGTTATCATACCTGTCTAACTATGAATGGAAAGCACTGGGGGCTGCTAAGGGAAAATGAGCTACAGCTCAGCAAACTCAATACAATCTCCACTCTTAATTCCATACCATTTGTTTGATCCTACATAATGTATTTATCTTCCAGCTGTTCCACTGTATTCCTTTCCCATTACTGGAATCCCTTTTACCCACACATATACCCCAAACTGCATCCTTGAACGATATCTGTACCAAATGTACATTTTCACCCGCCTGTCCTTTCACAGATGGATATTATTCTCCTGTTTCATGGCTTCCTCCACCCCTCCAGATCCATGACTTGTGCTCTACCCCATCAGGATGGGTGGTCAGGACAGGAGAAGCAGCACACTTGATCTTTGGTCACCAGCCTGGCTCACATCATCATCACATTCTCCTTGCTCCTCACAAAATTCATTCTTTGTCAGGTCATGTTGTTCCTGTTCCTTTACTTCCTGTGACACAAAACTCGCACAGTTTGTTTTTCCCCCAAGGTTAAATTTCCTTGAGGTACACACTGGGTCTCCCCATCCTTCCACGTTACCTGCCAAGTACACCCAGGTCCTTGGGTAAAGACAATCCCACCAATGTGTTTGCCTTTTCCCATGGGAGGAGAATCCACACTGACTTCCCCAGCCACTTTCCTGTGTGTAGTGCAGGAACCTTATCTCCTCCCACAGTGTTTGTGGGCTCAGTTTGGGCAGGATCAGTGCAGTTAGCAGATCCCCTAGCATTTACCAGCCAAGTGGCTTCTTTTGCATCCCAGTGCTTCCATGTCCCATTACCTAAAATTCTTAACAGTCTTCAGCATTTCTGAGTCTTTCTAGAGGTGTGTGGGTGGTAAGGGATGTGATATATTCTCTCAATGTTTCCTTGCTTTGGAGTTTATGAGATTATTTTTAAAATTAGTCCCATGGCCTGATTCAGTTCTCTCTGGGGTACCATGTCACCGCAAAATGTATCTCTCAAGAGCTGAGATTGTGTTCCAGGCAGTGGCATGGTTTACTGGGTACATTTCCAGCTAGTTGTTGCCTCTGATGTAGCAAGTGTGTAACTCTTGCCTTGGCATGTGTGTGGCCCAGTGTAATCTATTTGCCAGGCCTCACCACACTGGAAAACCAGCCACCGCCCTCTATTCCAGGGATATTTCACTCACTTGATGGCAGCACATTTCGCATTTGTGGATAACCTGTGTGATGGCCTCTGTGGTCAGCTCCATCCCTCAATCATGAGCCCATCTGTGTGTTGCACCCCTTCCTAGATATCCTGAAGTGGCCTGGGGCTAAAAATAGCTCACCCTTTTGTTCCCAGCCTTGGTCTCCCTGAGCTATTCCAAACTTCACAGCCTTAACTACCTGCTTGTTGTTCTGTTTTTCTGCAGCAGATAAGTACCAGGAGGCATTGCTCACCAAACACCATCACAGACAAAATAGTCTAGAATTAGAGATATTAATTAAATTTGTTACCAACAAAATCAGAGCAGGATAATGAGAAGTAAAATAAGACCTTAAAAACACCTCCCTCCACCTCTCCCTTCTTCCCAGCTCTGCCCCGTACCACAGCAGGGTATGGGCGTAGTGGAATGGGGGTTACTGACAGTCCATCACACACTGTTTCTCCTGCTGCTGAGGATGAGGAGCATTCCCCTGCTGCGCCATGGGGTCCCTCCCACAGTGTGCCAGTTCTGCATTCACTCTGCCAGCATGAGTCCACCCCATGGGCAGCAGTCTTCCCCAAAATACTGCAGCGTGGGTCACACTTCCATTGGATGCAGTCCTTCAAGGACCAGCTGCTCCAGTGAGAGCTACTCTCTCCATGGGTCTCCCACAGGATCACAGCCTCCTTTGGGCATCCCCTGCTCCAGGCTGGGCTCCCCCAGGGCTGCGGGTGGATCTCTGCTCCCCCGTGCCCTCCCTGGGCTGCAGGGGCACAGCTGCCTCAGCCTGGGCTGCTCCAGGGGCTGCAGGGCAATCTGAGCTCCAGAGCCTGGAGCAGCTCCTGCCCCTCCTGCTGCGCTGCCCTGCCTGCCTGCACGGATGCTCCTCTCACACATTCTCACTCCATTTTTCTCTGGACACAATTAAAACTTTTTTCTTATTAAGTATGTTATCATAGAGACATTACCACTCTTTCCAGTTGGCCAGCCTTGACCAGTGGAGCATCTGTCCTTGGAGCTGCCAGGCTCTGCCAGACATAGAGGAGGTTTCTGGCAGCTTCTCACAGAAGCCACCCTTGTAGCACCTTGACTACCAAAACTTGGCCCTGCACACCCAATACAGGATGTTTTTGAGTATTCTGACCAGTAGAAGCAACTTTGCAGAGTTCTGGCTGTTGTTTGCATTCCATTGTTTGTCTCCTGTCTTCCTGAGTGGTGTTGGGTGGGTGGTTTTCTTCCTTACAAAAATACAAAGGATCACTAAGGCCAAGAGACATTCAAGGCCTAACCTGTCCATGCTTTTGAAACAGCAGTTGAATTTCATTCTCATTACAAGACACCGTCAAATAAAGAATCAACTAGGTTACAAGCCTTAACTCAAAGTTAGGAAACGGCTTTGGGCATTAATTACATAAATCACAAATATTTTGGGTATTTCATTATATTCAACCCTAGAGACTGACATGGAACTTATCATTGTGCTTGTTCTCTAATTTCTGCTGTCCCTCACTACAGTTGCAGTTTTTAGTGCTAATGCTCTTGAATCATCTTGGGCTTAGGGGTGACAGGTCAAAACATTCCTCAGCAAATGCAAATAAAACTGGTCCTTCACTTGTAGCCTGCTGCCACCATCACCATTTGGGCAGAGTGCCAGCAGAAGCGCATCCTGCTGGGGTCCCATCTGGCTTGGGAAAGCTCCAAAGTGTGAGACAGGAGGCACAGGGGCCAAAGATGTGGGAGGGAGCTGCTCCTCTGCTGCTGAATTCTGTAAATCCTGCCAAGTGTTGACTATTTCCCCACAGATGAGCAGGGTTGAAGTGTCTGAAGGGGGAAATTCACTCTTCAGCTGTGAGAGTTCACCTGTGCTTCTGAGGTGTCAAGCATGGTCATTTATTTTTTTAAACACAATCAGTATGGGCTTTCCCATCACTGGGAACAAGGTGATGCAGGCATAAGTAAACACAGCAAAACCCAGCAAGATGTGAAGGAATGCAGCTCTGATGTGTTTGGCTGAGAATCCTGCTTCCTGTGTCCCATGGAGCTGTGAGTGGTAGAAGGCCAGGGGTTGAGGCTCTCTGATCGTTTTGATTGTCCTTCTCCACATCTCCCCGGCCTCCCCTGCCCTTGAGCTGCACAGGCCAGGACTCTGCACAGTATTCAAGGTACTGGCACACCTGTATCTCCTGCAGAGAGGTGAGGTACTGTCTGCCTGTTGCTTTGTTTCTTGAGGATTCCCATTTGTCTTGGCTTTTGTTGCCTGAGATCTGGGCAGATTCCACTTGATCCAGTAACATGACTGTCAGTGCAGCCTAGGCCAGAACTTTTGACTTTATACCAGAAGGCAAAAATGCACTTGGACCAGTCTATACCTACCTCTTGAGGTGGCTCTGAGAGGCCTACAATGTGGATAGCAGCTGGAATTAAAAAAAAAAAAAATTCCTTTTCTAACAAGGAATGTAATATGATGTGCTGGTTGGGAGCACCAGCCAATCTACATCATGTCTCTTTGGGAAGAAATTGATCTGTCTGAGCCTTCTTATGTTGATGCAGGAATTAAAACAAGAACAGGTCTGTTTCTGTGAGCCTCTGCTGGCTGCTCTACCATGCTACAGCTGCCTTGTCTGAGGGGAGACAGATCCCTGACAATATCCCAGAGACTCAGCCCATGCAGTTTGCATCTGCTGCTGAGGTTTTCAGTCCCACATGGCTGAACTTTTTTAGTGGTGTTAGTCCTGTCAGATCCCCCATGCTGGGATGCCTTTCTGTTACTGTCCCCTCTTCAAGGCAAGCAGATTTAAGTTGGAGGACATTGTCCAGCTCTTAAAGGTATCAGCAGTGATGGAGCTGGTCTGATGTGCTGGATGGGAAGGAAGAGCTCAGAAAATCAACTGTAGAATGGTACAGTTGATCAAACTACTGTATTCACTTCTAATACAGGTGTCTTGGTGTATTTAAGTACCTTAGCAGTAACTTCGGTGTCTGGACACCACAGTGAAAATTGGCTTTTCCTCACTGTTGATGGAAGTGTCGTAGAGCAGATGGTAAATCCAGATATTAATTCCCATCCTTGGCCTTCCCTAGACTTCGTTTGCTTTGCAGAAAGCTGCTGCATGATGCTGGAGCTGACATGCTGGCCTGTTTGCAGAGAATCAAGGGCTCTTAAATGAACTCTTGAGATGAAGTAGAAAATGATCTCTTATGCCCATCATTCCAACCCAATGAGACAGTTTCTTCCAGAGCTGCTGTTCTCTTTTCGTACAAAATTATATAATTTAGAAAATGAATTGTGTAAGACTCTCTTGATGGCTGTGCTGAACAGTCTGTTCAGATACAAGTGTTTATTTTCAAAACCTTTCAAGGTACTCAGTATCCAAATGACCAAGCATTTCCTGGAATTGTACCCAGATATATGATCTGGTAGATGTGCTCTGAACATGCCCCTGAATCAGTGCAAACATGACTGTGACTCCCAGTCCCCTTTAATCAAGGTCTGCAAAGTGGCTGTTGGGTAATGCTGTGTTTCAAGAGCTGTTCCCTGTCCCTTGTTTGTCCCTTCCACTTGAAAGGGAAGCTGTTGCTGGCAGGACCACTGGGATGGGTGATGCTGTCATGATGGCTGGATATGGGTGTTGGTGCGGGTTGAGGCACAGTGTGAGCAGCAAAGGCTGCAACTCCCAAGTGCAGGGTTCTAGGAACTGCAGGAGAAAGCTCTGGACAAGAGGATGGTGTTTGCAGCTGGTAAATGCCAGCAGAGCAGGGCCCCTGACTGAAAATCCCAGAGGACTGTCTGTCTGTCTGTTTGTCTGCCTGCCCACCTGCCTGCCAGGGGTTACATGGCTGGCTCGTGTTGGCTCTGCTGAATCCCCCTGGGCCCTGGCACCTTGCCTGGGCATCAAAAAACATCCACACTGTCCTCCCCTTGCTGTGCTTGAGAGCTGCTGCTGCAGCCTGAGTGAGGGGAGAGTCCTGCCTCAGCCTCCCGACCACCTGGCAGGGCAGGGGAAAAGTAGTGCAGCCTTTTCTGCTGGCCTTGGGTCATTGCAGCCCTTCTCCCTTTGCAGGGCAGGCAAACAGCCTGGCCTGGCTTCCTGCTGGAGGCTGCAAGCCACCAGGAACAGCTCACAGAGCAGATTTCCAGCCCCTCCCCATCTGTGGGTAGTGCAGACCAGCTGAATTCTGGTCTGATTGTGGCTTTCTGTGCTGCCCTGTCCCAAGAACAGACACGATGCGCTGTAGTCAGATGAGGTTTGTGTTGTATCACCTTCCCTACACCAATGTCCAGGGTCTGAGGTTCATGAGTACCTGTTGCCACTTAAAAACACTCAGCTTAAGAGGACAAGATGACTTCAAACAAGTTTATGATGCAGCACCTAAAGAAGTTGTGGATATCCAGAACCCATGAATGCATTAGCTCTGACTCTGCTGTTGTGGTTACCTCTTTCAGGACTATCTTACTGAGTGTAATCTCTTTGCTTAATGAGCCCAACACATTCTCCCCAGCCAATGTGGATGCGTCAGTCATGTTCAGGAAATGGAGGGACAGTAAAGGAAAAGACAAGGAGTATGCCGAAATCATAAGGTAAGCTTTGCCAGTTGTGATGCTGGGCTACCAGCATTCTGCTTTGAATCCTGTCAAACAGGCTGCTTCCAGAATTTGCTGAAACCAGCTTCTCACAGCAGAATGTAATTTGGAAATTAATTTCAGTGTCTTATTCAAAGTCCATGCTTCAGGTCCCTCCAGAATTTTCAGCACACAGAAGCAGTGCAAACTTCTGGGGCAGGAGGACTGGGCTGATTTGTCTTCAAATTGTTCTTTTTTCAGACTCATCTGTCATGATGCTCTGCAAAACCTATTGGCTACTAGTAAATCCCAGTCTAAGTCCCTGCTTATCTTTAAGCCCTGCATTGCTTGGGATGTGATGCAAACTGACTGCATCCTACTAATTTCTGTGCTTAATGCATGCACGAATCATAATCTTGTCCCTCCAATTCAAAGGAGCCTCAGCAGGATTTGTCAATGGCTTGCAGAGCTGGGTTGGATTAGCTGGAACCAGTGCTCAGTCCTGCCCTTGGAGAAGTCCATGGTTCATCAGGAGCTGCAGGGGGATGATGTGAGCGTGGGCCAGGGCTGCTGTGGAGGGACAGCCCAGCCTGGAGCAGGAGTGGTGGCGCGAGGCCACATCTGCATTGTCTGTGCCAGCTGGGCAGGCAGGATCTGGCCCTGGGTGGGGCCAGCGGGGCTCTGCCTGTGCAGAGAATCCTCCACTCCCTGGGCTCCAGCAGGGCTGGGTGCACTCCACGCAGGGAATGGCAGACTGAGGGCCCTGGGTGGGCGAGGGGGCAGGCTGCCATCTGCTCCTCCTGCTGGGATGCAGCAGCCAGGCCTGGCTTGGGGTCATGGAAAACACTTGGCTCCTGTGAGCGCCAGGCTGTGCTCTGGGGTGTGCCATGAGCCTCAGCTGCTCTGCCCCCCCAGTGGGAGCTGAGAGCTGCCAAAGGCTTGTGGGAATTGCAGTTTTGAGCATGCTGTGGGAGAGCAGTCAGCGGCAGAGTCAATAAATCACCCTAGGAAATCCCTGACCATCCCTGCAGTACTGAATGGAATTTGCTTTGGCCTCTGGCAGGTCTCTAGTGCAGAGCCTGTGGAATAGCTGATTTCATGAGAGGGTGTGTGCTGCAAACCCCCTTGGCATGCTCCCAGGCCTGAGGCTGCAGGAACTAAATCTGTTTCCAGTGCTGTTTGTGGTGCGTCCTGCCAACCTCAGCTCCCTTCCCAGCTGCCGGGAGGGCGGGGTAGGGCCTGGAGAGCAGGCTGGGAGCTGAGCCACGGCACCCGGCCCTGCTCACATTCCTGTGTGTCCTTCTCCCGCAGGAAACAGGTTTTGGCTACCAAAGCTGAGGCAGAGAAGGATGGCGTGAAGGTCCCCACTACACTGGCAGAATACTGCATCAAAACTAAAGTGCCTTCCAATGACAACAGTTCAGATTTGCTTTACGACGACTTGTACGACGACGACATTGACGATGAAGACGAGGAGGAGGAGGATGCCGACTGTTACGATGATGATGATTCTGGCAACGAGGAGTCGTGACCTGCTCCCTCTATGCCCCTGTACTGCCCTGCCGACTCAGGCCAGAAGGGAGCAGCGGTAACCTAGCAGCAGTCCAGCAAAAAAGTGGGGGGGAGGGGTGTCAAAAAAAAAAACAAAAACAACAAAACAAAAAAAAAAAAAAAAAAACCCAACACAAAACTTTGTCTCCTGCTGTCTCCTGTTGTATGGATCTGTTCGCTCCTTTTTTATGGACCTCTTAGAGACCCTCCACAGAATGTCTGAATTCTTGCATTCTTAACCCTTTCATCACTGTATTACAATTTCTTTTTAAAAAAGAAACTCCCCTTTTCACTTCTCTACAAAATGCTCACAGCAAAACAGGTTTGCTCATGTTTAGATTCTTGAATTAAATACAGTCTTGCATTGAGATGTTTAATGTATTTAAAGCTGGAACAAACCCATTGGAAGCTGGGTTTTTGGGAGCTCAAAGTGCTGCATTTACTGGGAAGAAAAAAAAATCCCCACGAAGCAAATTGCCAAGGTTTAGCTGCTCCATTTACAATAATAGCGTGTGTACATTCGTTTAGCCTTGTGGTGGTGGCTTTTCCTTTATAAGGTGTGGGGCGGAGAGTGTTAAAGCTACTGTGTGTTGAGCTTGATGGGATGTCACTGAAAGGTACAGTATTCCTTTTCACCCTGCTAAGTTAGGAAATAGCTGGCCCCTGGAGCCCCAGAGGGCACAGTCAGCTTTGTCTCTGGAAAAGGCTTGTGATATGAACTTAAAATAAACACTTAACACTTCACATCTGTACAACTGAGCCCTGGGTTGCTATTTTTTTTTTTTTTTAATTTTTTTTACTTTTTTTTTTTCCCAGGCTAGGATAGGGTTGAAAAAGTTCAGTTTAGCCATTCTGCTGAGATCTGCTGCCAGCTGCCCCTCTCTGGAGGGAGGAGAGCAGATGTGCATCCTGCTGCCCAGAGGGCCGCCATTCATGCTGGATTTATTTTTGGCAGTGGGACAGAGCAGCAGCCTCCTGCCCGTGCTGGCTGCAGCCCCTGCTCCCTGCAGCCCCAGCCCTGGGCATCTGCAGCTGCCTCCCATCACCTGTGTGGGTCACCTGCGGGCAGGGGCTGCTCCGTGCAGCCCAGTAAAAACACCTGACAAGCACTTGCTTAGACGTAGGTTTGTCTGCACTGAAAAGGTAGTCAACTATAGGGGAGATAAAAAGGTTTATGATTTCAAAAAAGACAATCCAGGTGATACAGTGTGAGATAGATCCTAGCTCTCTAATGATGTCTGGAATTCTGCCCACGTTTCATAGGCATTGACTTCCATTCTAATTCTCTGCCTAAACATGGGAGCTGAAGTTATTGGGGTTTCGACTACACTCAGAAAAGCTCCTAAAAGAGGGGAATTCTGTTTGTCCTCCCCCAGCACTTGTATTTTTATGGAGGCAAATTCTTTACTGTGGTTTTTCAGCAGAATGGTAAGAGGTAGCATTGACTAGATTTTTTTTCTGTTTTCTTTAAGAGAAGTACTTAGCATGCATTTCCCAGAGGAATTCAGAGGAGAGCCCGCGGGGCCGGCGGAGTTGGGAGCTGTCCGTGTGTCCGTGTGTCTGTGCCGCGGGGCAGCGCTGGGCTCTCCTGCCCGGCTCCCCGGGGCACGGCGGTGTGCGCAGCCAGCCCCAGGGCAGAGCGGGCCGGCCGCGGGTTCTGACGGGCTCTCCGCAGCTGATGCTCCGTGTTCAGCCTCCCGCATGTTTTTGAGAGCCCTCGGCAGAGCTTAGGGCGCTCCATCCTGGGCAAGGGGATCCTGCATGTTCCTGCCCCAGACCCCTCTTCCTCAGACGCTCGGCTCCCCCGTGCTGCGTGCTCGAGTTGGGCTGCGGTGCCCGAGTTCCGTCCCGCAGGATCCCCGGATCGGCAGCCGGGCCTGGCGGCCCCGGGAGCAGCTCGGAGGTGCTGGCCCTGCTTGGGCGGGACCCTGGGTCCCCACAGGTACAGAGGCATCACCCTGACCAGAGCCCGCGCCTCCCCGCCGTGTGTCTCAGGGCTTTCCATGGTACGTCCCCAGCTGCGGTCCCGCGGGGGTGCCTCGGTGGCAGCAGCCTTGTTCGGGATCCGCGCCCGGGGCAAGGCTGAGCAAAAGCTCCGGGGCCGCTGCCCGGACGGGGAGGAGAGGAAGGCCCTGGGGGCTCCGCATGAAGCGCGCGAGGCGGATCTGTTCCCAAAGTGTTGCTGGGCTGGGGTTTGCAGGGAGAGTCCCTGCCCGGCGGTGCATCCCTGTGCCCGAGAGGCGATTGATTCCTTGTGCCCGGCGCTGCCTCGGCCGCCCGCCCTCCTGCTTGCATGTTACCTGGGAAGGCAGCTGCACCCTCCTGAGCTGTCAGCCTTCTTCCAGCAAGGACTTACCCAGCCCCAGCTGCTTTTTGGAGCCTGCAGCGGGGCTCCCCTGCGTTTAGTGACAGTGTGGGGCACCCCCAGCAGAGTGTGGCAACACTGTCTTTGCTGATGGCTTGGTTGGAAATGAGGATACTGCATCTTTCAGGATTTCCCTTGTACTTTTGACCGTCTTCACTGTATACTCTCCAGTGACTTGTATTTCCAAGCTTGGTGTTGTAAGATGCATTATTATGACTCTTCTGTTACCCTTTTTTAATGACAAAAAAAGCAACCTCTTTTGAGAGCTCCGACATTAACCAGACTAATTTCTCTTCCCCACTGTCCTGTGCAGTGTCATTGCTTGTTGACTTGCTGGTTTCCTTTTTTTGAAACACAACTGAAGTATGAGGGGATTTTTTTGAAACTATTTAAGAGATTGCAGAAAAATGTTTACCTGCTCTGTGTATTCTGGGTTTTTCTTAACCCCTTTTCTCCTGTTTCAGTCAATATTAGCGTTTACATTTGCAGCTACATGTCCCTTCAAATGCAGTTTTCAACCATTCTGAAACCAGCAGGGTACACTAGGTTTCTTAGTAGTTTTCTTAGCTGAACTCCCAGATATTTTCCTTTTTTTCTTCAGTATAATTTACCAGAAAGAATTAACTGATGCATTTTTGTGTTGTCTTCTCCTTCAGTAGTTATATTTTGTCTTTTCTGCACATCTGTCTACTAATAAAAATGTGAAATGAAAATACCTCCATGCTGTTACTTTCATGTTTGAACTGGTTGCATTGCATGGGTTCCTCCAAGCTTTGAATAACAGCTGTTTACGAGCTTATTGCGCCTCTGGCATCAATGGACATATTTATACACCAATATCTTTAAGTTTATTGCAAAATAATGCTGCAGTTTGACAGCTGCCTGCACCTAAGACTAAAGAACAAACTGATTTAGAGGACTTTGGCAAAAGGCCAGACCTTTGCTGTTATATTTAGTCTCCCTAAGCAGGAAGGGGCAGACCAGTGAGAAGGTGGTCTGTGGATTTGTGACCGGAGCAGGGATGCAGGATTTGGGCCGGAGCTCCCGGTGCCCTGTCAGGGCAGGAGCACGGAGCTCCTGAAAGGGTTGGAGGGGGTGGGAGAGGAGTTTGACCGCGGGGCCAGGGAGCAGCTTTGGCAGAGAAATTGAGGTCACGGCTGTCAGCCCTGCCAGGTGCCAGCCCTGCCGGTCCCGCGCTGTTCCCTGCAGGCTCAGGAGGGGAGCAGGGTGTTTGCAGTGCCCGGCTGCTGCAGTCGAGCTAAAATTAGTGGGACAAGTGTCAGGGAGTTGCACTGGCTGCACTTGGTATCGATGGCAGCACAGCAACTGCTGAGTCAAATGTGGCTGGAGCCCAAGGCTTCTGCTGCACAGCTGAGCTGGAGGGAGTGTGATGGCATTTTGGAGCTGCCTTCCCAAAGCAATCTCCAATCTCTGGAAAGGGACCAGGAGGGATGGTTCTGTCTGGGACCTGGGCTGCTAGTATCTCCTGCCTGACCCTACAGCACTGGGCTGCCCAGAGCTGCCAGCAGCTGCTTCCTCCAGCAGCAGTGTGGGACCAGAGGCAGGGCAAGGGCTCCAGCCCACCCTGCCCTGGTTAAGTCTAGGGGGCAGCAAAGGGGGGTCTTCCTCTTCTCTCCTTGGTGGCCAAGTGCAACTGGGCAACCTTGCCTCTGCCATCAGCAGAACAGGGCTTAGAGTGAAATTGCTGCAGGCAAGTCCTGCCAAAGTGACAATGTGGGGGAAGGGAGAAACATTTTGTTGAGTCTCACAAGGAGGAGAGGAGCCTGCCTGTGGCTGTGTGGGCAGGACCCCAGAGCAGCTGGGAAGGTGTGAGTCCTGAGGCTCAGGGGCTGCTGGGGGCTGGCACCATCTCTCCCCTGTTGCCTTTCCCCAGCTCCAGCTGCTGCAGGACATGCACGCAAGAACCAAGCTACACCTGCGGGGCAGCACTGGATGTCTGTAAACAAGACCTGGAGAGTGAAGGCAGCTCTGGGGCAGTCTGTGCTTTGAAGAGGGTGAATGAGGTGCTGCTGCTGTGAGGGCTCAGCTGCTGGTGCAGTCTTGTACAAACTGATGGGCCCCAGCCTGCAGAAACATTTTTGCCCTCCTTGACATTCAGGCCCCAAAGCTGTTGGCAGTGGGAAAAGGGCTTGGAGCAGCTGCTGGAGTTCAACCAGTGTCAAAACTTAAGGCACGGCAGAGGAATGCCATTGTAATTCTCCTGCTGTTCAGAGCCTGGGGGAGGCCTAGGTGACAACTGGGCCTCACAGGGCCAGCTGAGAAAGAGAAATGGTTCTCAGGGTAGAAACAGATTTATTTTTTCTTGCGGATACTAAAAGAATAAAAGCTCCTTGCCTGTTGTGAGTTTCACATTTACCCACTTCCTCTGCTGCACAGGGACAGGGTGATCAGAGGGTAAGTCTGGGCAGGAGCCTTCCCTCAGGAGCTCTCACACCCCAGCCCTTCCTCCCAGTGGAGCCCATGGACCTCGTGAGCAAAGTGCGAGGGCAGAGCTGCAGCTGTGCTCCGTCCTTACCAATCCCAGTTGCTCACAGGGACTCGGAGCACCATCCCAGGAGAGCCAAAGGCAGAACGGGCTGCTCATGGCAGCAGGGAGGATGTGGCTCTGGATCCCATCCCTGCCGGGGGTGCCCGAGAGCTCTCAGCACGCAGGTGAACTCGCAGTTGTCAGACGCACCTGCTGCTCCTGCCCTCCCAGCCTGGCTGCTGCTGCAGGAGCAGGCAGAAAGGGACAGGCTGTAAAACTGCTCCTGGAGCCTTTGAAAATGCAGACAAACACCAGTGGTATGATCAGATATTTATTAGGTGGAGGAAGGGCTATAAAGAAATAAAACTCCTAGAACATTCACCGCACTGGTGCAGGACAAGAAGGACCAGGAGTTGCCTCCAAGGTTTTTGTTTTAAAAAAAGTGGGGAAGGACAGATGAAGTTTCCATCCAGTAGCTCTGGCTGTCCTGGGAAGGTGGCTCAGGGCAAGAAGAGGTACAAGACACAGCTTATACTTTTATTTAAGAAACCGCTACATAGTTCTTCCTCTAATGATGCAAAGGAGGTTCCAGGACACACTGAGCCATCCAAAGTCTCTTGCTAGAGAAAAACACCACCAACAAAAAAACCCTGCACAAACAAAAACCAAAGCCCTGTCCTTTTTATTATTATTATAAAAAAATTGAAAAATTTAAAGTTGAGACTGCAGCTCAAGGCCACAGTGATGAAACTGCCCTTGAGCTTGTCTTCCACAGCAAGAGGGCAGGAGGGAGGGAGGAAATGAAAGAAAGGGGAAGGCCTACAGAACTTTTTTTGCTTCTTTCTTTTATTTTCCCCCTCTAAAATAACAGGTATATTGGGGGTCGGGGGGTACAATCAAACCAACAGGACACATCTTGATTTAGGTTTTTGGAAGGGCAGGTCTCCTTATTTGTCTGAATTTAGAACTGCATTAAATAAATGGGCTCCAGCTCCAAACAAAAGGGCACAGTTTGTCTGACAGAGTTAAAAAACCCATAGAATTTAAAATACAAAACAAAGAATGATGCCCTGGTGCAGATGGAAAATGAATAATTAGTTTTCCTACAAAGAAAATAAAGGAGGCTGCAAGATGCAGAAATCCACATTTAGGCTCTATTACATTTACAAATACATACATAAATATATTACATATAACAGCAACTCAAAGAGGAAGCAGGCGAGTCACACAGAGGATGGCTGGCTGGCTGCAGTTCTCCACGCACAGACGTTTGGCTGAGCAGTTACTTTTCCTAATAATTCCAAGAATGGGCTTCAGCTTTTATTTTCTTTTTTCTCTTTTCTTTTGTTTTCTCTTCTTTTTTTCCTTCCTCCTCTCCTTTCATTCTCTCCCCCCTCCCCGGTTTCGGGTTTAGTTTGTCCAGTATGGAGAAGTGCCATAGGCGGTTTTGGTAGCCTGAGACTTTTGCTGCATGGTGCTGGGTTGGTTGCGTTGGCCAGATCCACCCTAGAAAAGGGAAACAAAGGAGACAGGAGCATCAGCTGCCACAGTACCAGCATTCCCAGGAAGACAAGCCCACCCCAGCATCTCCAGGGACAGCCCTGACACCCAGCAGTGCTGCAATGCTCCCCCCTGCACAGATCTGCTTCTGCCCTGCACCATCTCTGCAGCCCACGGTCCAGGGCAAGCATCCATGGGCACACCAAGCAGGAGCTTGGGATGCACTACTCCACTGCCTCCCAAGCACAACAGGCTCAAGCACAAGGAAAATGAGGAGCAGGGCCAGGCACAGCAAAGGAGCTTTCCCAAGGTGAGCCAGACAAGGATGTGACACATTTGGAGCACAAAATCATGTCCCATTACTGGACTATAAAGCTGAGCACTGTTTTTTACAGGGAATATTTAGTGCTAGGAAAGTAAACACACGTGCAGGTGAAACCAAATCAGAGCTGACATGCAACCTGCAGGGGATGCTTGATTTTTCCCCACAAGTGCTCACATCCTGCCCTCCTGCCCCCCTGACAGGGGACAGCAGCACCTGCCTTGGCTTCAAACCCCACAAACCATCCCTGCCCAGCCCACAGCAGGATGGGCTCCTCACACAGGCACAGCCTGGTTGAGGCAGGCAGGGATCTCTCGAGGTATCTCGTCCAACCCCTTTGCTCAGGCAGGATCACCTAAGAACCAGCTGCCCAGCATCATTCCCAGACAACTTCAGGGATGGAGACTCCACCAGCTTCCTGGGCAGTGCTTGGTCCCCATCCCAGCAAAAACATTTTCTCTGATATTCAGAAGGAACTTCTTGTGTTCCAGTTTGTGCCCCCTGCTCCTGTCACCGGAAAGAACCTGGCTCCATCCTCTTTACATCTTCCCTTTCTGCACATTGATGAGATTCCCTCTCAGTGCTCTCCAGGCTGAACTGTCCCAGCTCCCCCAGCCTTTCCTCACAGGAGACAGGATCCAGCCCCTCCATCACTCCTTCCCTGGGCACTCTCCCACACACCCATGTCTGGACACGGTGCTGCAGCTGTGGCCTCACAGGGCTGAGCAGAGGGCAGGAGCAGCTCCCCTCACCTGCTGGCAGTGCTGAGCCTGGAGCAGCTCAGGATCCCATTGTCCTTTTCTGCTGGAAGGGCACATGGCTGCATCATGGTCAGTTTGTGCTCACCAGGCCCCCAGGGCCTCTTCTGCTTTCCAGCAGGGGGTTCCTGACTTACATTGGTGCACAGGCCTGCTTTCTCCCCAGGGACAGAAATGGCATTTCCCCTTGCTGAACTTCAGCTCCCCTCCCCAAGCTGGTCAACAGCCAGTGCTGCCAAGGCCCTTTCCCAGTGAGCAAAGCAAGCAGGAGAAGGAAACAAGCACCCCAGAGCCCTGATGGGAAGTGGAGCAATGTGTCCTTGGGGATGCTGCAGAGGCAGAAGGGGCTGACTCACCTGCCCATCCTGCTGCAGGTGGTGATGCAGCATCTGGGAATGAGGCTGCTGATGTGCAGGGAGGATGTGGAGAAACGGGGCTGGAGCATAGCCCGGGGCAGCACCAGGGTTGAGGGGCCCAGTGGATCCGAGAGCAGAGGGCAGGCTGAAGGGAGGCGGAGTGCCAGCATGGAATCCCTGCTTGTCAAACGTCTGCACAGGGGGCAATGGGCACAGCATCAGACACTGCTGTGAGCAGACCCAGCGAGAGCAGAACAAGAGTGGCCCAAACACACATCACCTGAACCTTTCACCTACCCCATGAGGAAGCCAAGTCACACTGAACACCTGCAAGCACACCAGAGGATGAGTTTCAGCTCCTGTTCTCACCCGTATTTCTGCACTAATGGCTTTTGACATTTTTATTGTCACAGACATTGTGGGGCTTTTTTCCCCTGACCTCTTTCCATTCAGAGGGACATGGGATCACAGCAGCTGCCTAATCAGTCCTTCCCCCAGTGAGTGGGTTCAGCCTAGAATTACTCAACCTATCCAGGACAGCCCAACAAAAACACAGGAAGCTGCAGTAATATGTTCCTCCTGCTGGCCAAAGCTTGACCCCAAAGCACGGAGCTGACAGCTGGCTTCCTACCTGTAAGCATGGACGGCAGCCAGACACCTATTTCCCCTGCTGAGCATGCAGGGAGGAGCAAAGAGGAGCTGGACATAAGCCCACTGCATTGCACAGCTTGTCAAAGCACTTTCTGCTTTGCCAGGGCAGCTGCACACTGAGCAGAGCCACAGGAGACAGGGACCCTTGGGGGTTAGAGGCAGGCACTACTGCCTGTCCCTCTGATGGGAAGCAAACAGCCTCTCAACTCACCTGCTTTGGGGGCTATTTGGACTAAAAATGCTAACACCCATAAGTTCATTTGCACCCAGGACACTGCTGGCGTAGTGTAGCGTGGGCAGTGTGCAGCACAGGGAGCACTGAGCCTCTGCCAGCAGCTGCTGTCAGGAGCTGACACCGCAGAAACAGTGGGACAGAGGATGAGGCTTCACTCCAGCAGCAACCAGAGCCAGCGTTAGAGATGCCGTGGCCTGCTGGCCCTGAGCCTGGCCAGCCTGGGAGTAGGAGTCATCAGCCTTGGGCCCTGAGGGAGGAGGGTCCAACACTCCTCACCTGAGTCTTGTTATAGACTGAGCCACTGATATCAGGCACACCCGTGTTACTTGAGGTCACAGAAACACCTGGAAAACAGAAACACAACCAAGTGTGAGAATGTCACCCCACCAGCCAGCACAAGCCCAAGCTTTGCTCCCAGCACCTCTGGCAGCCTCAGGGGATGCACTGCCCCGCTGGTTCTCCAGACCCACAGCACCCCACATGGGAACAGAGGAAAGGGCTCAGCTTCTGGTTCCCACTGCAAAAGCCCACTGGGATAAATCACCTGGGTCCACACCCAGCCATTAACACTCGGATTCTGTTGTGCTGTGTTTCGCTGCAGGATTCCAATGCACTTCCAATGCACCAGGTAGCAGTTAGCTGCACTGACCACTCACTGAAGCCCACTAAAAGCCAGCATTCCCCTGGATCAGAGGTGCATTTGGCTCTGTTGCAGCACTCAAGAGCTTTGCAGTAGTGCCCTGAGTGATGAGACTCAGCATCTCCTACACATGTGAACCCCTGTCCTTTCACACCCTACAGAAGAGTGAAAGTCTGCAGTGCCCCTCTGCCCTGACAGAATCAGCATCACTACCTCAGAGACACTTATTCACAGTTCCACAGAGGCTGGGTCTGATAATTCCATTTGGATCAGAATAAAGCCAATGGTTGCTTTTTTTGGTGAATCAGAGATCTGGGCTCAAGAGTACTGCTCTAAGCTTTTGTAACCCTCCTTGGGCACTGCTGGATTGCTTGAACACTTCCTGGGTCACTTCTCCACTGAAAAGAGTGTGACCACCTGGTGTTTCAAATGCCCAGCAAATGCTTGGTCCTTGCTTGAGAATGAGGATGAACCACATAGTGCTAAGCAGCCCAGTACAGGCTTCTCAGATCTAACCAGCATGTGCCAAATAAAGCTTTTGTATGAGCTGCATAAATTCTTCAGCTTTTATGGTCACAAAGGAAACATTTCCAAGCACAACACAATGTTATGAGTGTGCACAGGCAGCAGCTAGACAGCCCAGAGATGTGTGAAGTGCCCTGTTCCTCTCTAACACGTGGGTGTCTCAGGTGCCTACCGAGAAACTTAAAATCTAGCTATGATTTGGCAGAGGAGCATTTCAGCAACAGCACTGAACTGCTCAAGTTTCAAAATCACAGCACTGTTGAAGATCACTATACTCTTCAGCAAAGAAAGCTCTGGCTTAGGAGGCAGCTTACCATTTCTCCCACATGTAATTGGTCCAAGCTGTGCATCAGCCACACAGATTTTTATGTGAAGTTCAGCAATGAGGTTCACAAGGAACAACTAAGTCATTAGAAAAGCATTTTGTGTATGGGAGATGGAGAAACAGCTTGGATCACGGCCCTGTTTAGCGCTGGCTGCTGTGTTGACTGGGAGTTTGCCCTACTAAATCCCACTCCAGGGGAACCTCCAGTCTCAAAGTGTTACCTTTCCCAGGTCCAGTGCCAGCAGATTTGCTTTGTGCTTGAGATGAGCCACTGTAGCCTCCTTTGCTGTAATCTCCAGCTGCCGTTCCCTGCGTTAAGTCGTCGTAGCCTGCACAAGGGGTGCACAGGGAGGGCGTCAGGGTGCGGAGCGGCGCCGCGCTCGGGGGCAGCGGGGCTGAGCCTTACCTGCACCGTAGCCGTGCTGGCTGTAGCCACTTGCCTGCTGAAAGGGAGTCGAGGCCGTGCTCAAGTTGACTCCATGCTGTTTAGCAGATGCTGGAGGTACCTGGACAAAGCACGGGACGAGAAGTGCTGTCAGCTGGAACACAAGCTGGAACACAAACTCTCTCTGCCATCTAGTGGGGAAGGCATCTTCCACCTCGTGTCGGGAATTCAGTCTGGAGTTGGGAGGACTGGGATGGCATGGGACTGCTCACAGCAGTAACTTGCTATAGTGGATTTGTGTCACAGGATTTCTCCTAGAGCTGTCCCTGTGATTGCAGTGCAGTCCTCCCTCAGAACAGGTTGTGTATTTCTTTCATATGCTGAATGTAAACAGCAAATTTTTACCCACAAACCTGACAACAACCACAGAATCAAAGTAAACATCAATTCCTGCCTGAGGCTGTTCATAAAATACTAGCCTACAGGGCCCTAAATAGCCTCATCTACCCTTCTGCCTGGAGCAGCACCTCTTCCCAAATAACCTCCTCCTCCTGAGACTTCCAGCCCTGCTCTCTGACTTAATGGGGTCTCCTTCATCCAGGCTCTTAGCTCACTGACTCAGCTTTGGGTCCCCCCTTGACTCTCCAGGGACTCATAAGGGCTTTCAGGAACAGCAAGCCCACAAAATGCAGCTGTCAGGTATCTACAGAAACTCACACAGGGGTCCATGAGTTCTGGCCTGTCAAATATTTTGTTTTCTTCTGGGTGAGATTGCAGCTATTTTCTCACACTGCATGTTTTTGGAGATCTCCTGCAGACTGGGGAAGCTGACTCTATTCCACTCTAATGAGAATCCACCTAAATACTGACTCCAGCTCTGCAGTGCTCAGTATGAGGAAGCTGTGGACCTGTTGGAGCAGATCCAGAGGAGGTCACAAAGGTGATCAAGGTGATGAGCTCCTCTCTCCTATGAGGACAGGCTGAGAGTTGGGGCTGTTCATCCTGGAGAAAAGAAGGCTCTGGGGAGACCTTACTGTGACCTTTCTCCACTTAAAGGAGGCTTATAGGAAAGGTGGGAAAAACATTTTACCAGGCCCTGTAGTGACAGGACAAAGGGCAGGTGTTTTCAACTGAAAGGTGGCAGATTTAGATTAGATATAAAGAAAATAATCATCACCACGAGGGTGGTGTGACAGTGGCACAGGCTGCCCAGAGAAGATGTGGATGGCCAATAGCCCTGGAAGTGTTCAAGGCCAGGTTGGATGGGGCTCTGAGCAAACTGGTCTGGTGGAAGGTGTCCCTGCCCAAAGCAGGGGGATTGGAACAAGACAGTCTTGGATGATACCTTCCAACCCAAACTTTCCTATAATTCCAAGAGGAGTGGAGTGTTTGGGCTGGAGAAAGCAAAACTGGAGAGGCATGCAGGGAGCACTACAGCTGAGGCTGTCACACTTACAAACATGGTTGGCCCATACTGGAATGCACTGGGAACACCGGGCATCCCAGCATAGTAAGGGAGCCCGGTGTAGCTGTACCCTGGGGGCAGGGTCGGGTTGAGGAAGGGCTGCTGAGTCGTGTGGTGAGTCTGTGTCTGGTTCTGTTGCGGCTGGGCCAGCGTGGTTGCAGGAGCAGGAGAGGCAGTGTCTCCACGGCCAAATTTTGTTACATCACCTGTGAAAGAAAGAACTGGTCAAAAAAGCTATCAAAGATACTGCAAAAGTGGAGAATTCAATGGACTTATATCCTCTGAACAGGAGCAGACAACTACAGAGCAGGACACATCCTACACCTGAAAGCCTGCAGTTGTTTATGGGAAACCCTCACCCAGTCTGTTCCTGACAGCCACGGGGATATTGCCTGTTTGTGGCACAGAACTCTGCGCCATGGCTACTCCACTGATAAAGAGAGATGCCAATACTCACCTATCTCACACGGTCTGAGCAGACTCATTACTATCAGATCATTGCAATAAAACATGCTAAAAGCAGAAGCATGGTAAATAGCCAGAGAGCCAATGGTTGTTGGGTTAAAGTGTGACTCTCCTGGAGGTTAACCTGTTTAGCTAAGCTTTAGCTCATGGACTGAAAGCAGGTTAGGATTTACAGGCAGTGATGGGCATATTTTTGCCAATGTCTGTTTATTTATCAAGCATGACTAGTTAAGATGTCCAGTTCCTCACACCACCAAAGTTCTGAAGACAGTAGCTGAAGGCCAGGAAAGCAAGGCTTGCATCGAGGGCCACCTTATTGAAGAAGCAGGAAGGGAAATTCAGTTATTAACCAAAAAACAGCCTCCCAAGAGAAGCAATAATGAAGCAGAAAATTCACAAACACTTGTACTTTCTGGCAGCCTAGAGAGCAGCATGTTCACATGTTTACCAAGAAGGTGACATATATCAATCCCTTCTACCTCACTCCCAACCAGTATTCCTTTTTGCTGGTTACTAGGAAGTATGACAGCACTTAATACCATCATTATAGGAACTGCAATGCCTATGGCTACAGTTTTAAGCTGTAATCAACTGGCAATGGGTGAAAACCACTGGGATGAAATCTGGGATGGCATTAATATCATCTTTGCACAATGACAGCTAAAGAGCGAGAGCAGGAACAAGGAAGGGCTTCTCTGACCACAGAAGGGAAAAGCAACTCCTCTCTGAGCAACAGGAGAATGACCTGCACTGAGAAACCAGCACTTCTTACTTGCCATCATCATCTGTAGCTAGCACTCACCTGAGTATGGGTTGTTAGCAAGGCTCCCATCTCTGCCTGTCAAGGTTGCAGGAGCCGGGAATGTAATTCCATAGTAATCCTTGGAAGAGACAACACCATTTATTAATAGTGGAAACTGGAACACAGCTGGACACATCTTATGAAATGCCTACTAGACACAGAAGAAAATTCTAAAAGTAAGAACTAAAGGAGGTTTGACTGGAAGCTGACCTTACATTGTGCAGCAGAGCTGAAAATTTACCTGGATCCTCAAGCTAAAAATAAACCTACTTTATACACACTTTTTGTGTTATACACAAATATTTAATCTCTTAATGGTAAGTTAAAGGCAATAACTAAGTGATTTCCCACACAGATCCCAGCTCTGAACTGTCATCTTCCAGTGAGACTGCCTGAAAGAGAACTGAGCATTGTCACTCAAACACCTGGGGTCAGACCAGGACTGTAATCACAACATTGATGTGAGTCTAAGGGTTTTGCCCTTGTACTAAAAGTGTTGTAAACACTTGCCCTGTGTTCTAAAAGTGGATATGTCAGCTACAAAAACAGCAAAAACATCACAAGAGAGAGAGAGAAAAACAGTTACTATTGGATAACTGAAAATTTTATTTAAACTACTTTAAAGGAGATCTCAGGTCACAGTCTCCAAAGTGGGGTGTGTATCCCAACCCATTGGGTTGCAGGAAGAAAATGGATTTCGTACCTTTGATAAATATTACCAAAGAGAATTTTTAAACAGTGTTTGTTTAACCTTTCTCTCCTTTTTTCATTTTTATCTTTGTGTATGTTTTATAATATATATATTAGCACAGGGGTATGTAATTCAGAAATAAAAATATACTGAAGGTGAGTGCTCACAATTTTTTTGCCGATAGGGTGCATAAAAAAGGTGGAAACCACTGCCTCAGATCATTCTTTTACGTCTTCTACAAGAAGGTAAGCAATACTAGAAAGCTTGCACTTTGAAATGACAGGATATGCTAGCAAAACCAAAGCAGTATTTTGACCTCAGTTTGAAAAAAAAAGACAAGAAGTTTGCCCTTCTCTCTCTGTGTGAACTCCACCTGTGGGTCTGGTAATCTTTTTTTTCCTCCTAATTTTCATGTTCTACTCCTCGCCACCTCCAATCCAGAAATAGATAATGCTTTAAGTAGTAATGTATAAATTTCCACACATTTTCAAATACTGAAAAATCCTCCTCCTTTATCATACCCCTCTCTGCAAATGCCATAGTGCCTCAAATGTTTTCTCAGCGTGGACAGCAATCTCCACTTTGCTCCACTTCTGTGCATCCCTTCCCTGTCTCCTACACCCAATCCTCCATCACTGAACACAAAATAATGTGGCAAAGTTTTAGTATTGTAGGTGCTTTCTGTAACTTGTAATGGTGTCATTATTATCATCAACCTTTCCTTCCCCCTTTAGGAACTCCAGCACGAATCACTTGACAAAACACAACTAAATTCACATTAGAAGTCTTAGCAGGTTATTCAAAAGCAGCACTCTCATAACCTTCTGATGAAAATGCCACAAAAAGAAGATCTAGAGAAGAGATGTGAACACAGTTCAGCTGATATGAACTGGCACAGTAACATTTTCCCCCTATACAAACTGGATAAAATATAATCAAATCTGCATGAGAAGAGGGTGTACGGGTAGCAGTTATTCTCACTGCACCTCGGGCAGGGGAAAACCACATCAGCACTGAATATCCTACTTGTGCATACGTACATTCAAACTAAAAACTCATTAGAAAATACAAGTGCAAGGCAGTTAGGTGTGCAGTTCATGCCTGCCCAAAGGAAAATATCAGGGAAGACACTCTGTTCTTCAAACGTCACAGACATCTCCTGACCTACAAAAGGAGAAGCTGCCTAAAGCCAAAAGTGAAATATCAGAAATAGGCCCAAAAAGCAAGCAGAAAAGGATGAAAAAAGGGAAAGTGATGAGACAAAACAGATTTAAGTTCCACCCAGCAGCTCCCTGGGTACCACACACACCAGCTGATGCATTTGTAAGATCTTTGCAACAGATGAACAGAGAAGACAGCATATCCCAATGTAATGCACACCAAAAGAACCCAAACAACAAAAAAATCCAGTGAGATTTTACAGCAAGCATGTTAGTTGAGTTAAATAAAAAAAAAAATCTCAGGAGAAAATCCCATTGTTGCTTTTTCAGCAACCACAGGGATCTCCTGCTGCTGGAAGTTACACAGGAAGCAGTGACGACTCACACTTGGACCTTTGCCCACTTTCACTTTTCACATTAAGTGGCCTGGCACATGAAAGAGAAATATTCCCACCTCTTCCTGCCCCCAGACCATCTAACAGTGCCACATTTTCACAAAGACTTCACAATACAATTAAAAAACCCCCAAAATCCAGAAAGGACAAACATTGCATGAATAGTTGATGAAAAATCCTTTGTGACATCTGTGCATTTATTTCTAATTACCAACATACCAAGGGTAATTAACTCTGGATACAGGGGTATGAGAGATGGCTCCAAAAATATCATGCAAGTTTTTGCAGGGAGAGGAAAAACTCTTGCACTAGCAAAGCTGCAGGTACCACAGAAAAAATAAAAAAGTACTAAAACATATATACATATACACATTTAAACAGAATTTTAAAAGATTGAGAGACTAACAATATTTGTCAATGAAAAATATAAGAAAACACTAATTAACATGCAAAATAAACATTATATACGAATCATATTAGAGCATGCAATATGAAAAAAAATAGATGCTGGTACATAGAGAAATTTTTAAATAAACCCCCAAAAACGGCAACACACAAAACAAATGAAAAGACAATCCTGAAACACATCCCCGGCACAGCCAGCCGGAAAACTTCTGCCACACTTTCGTCTCCTGTAATAGCTCAGTAGCCAGGCTTCCCCCTGGCAGCAGCCCAGAGAAAGTGTCAGCTCCCGTTCTCACAGCAGCGTCCCCTCCTGGCCAGGGACAAGCACCAAAGCTCTCAGAAGAAAGCAAACAGAAAAAACAAAAGTGAAAACGGAAAAGTGAAATTACCAAGAGGATGGCGATGAAAGGAAAGCCTGGACCTGGGCATATAAAACTGCACAACCAGCAGCATCCTAAGCAAAGCAAACACGTCTACCGAGCCAGGGCAGACTCCTGCACAGTGCCCGAAGCTCCACCATGGCTGCACCTGGATGCGCACAGCCCCGCCAGTGGCACAGCACCCTGGCACTGCTGGTCCTCATCCTGGCTCTGGCCACCGGCCTCCCGTGCCACCACCTGCGGACACACGATCCTGGGAATGCACTCCAGCATCTGCAGGACATGGCCCCAAGAACGACACTGTCCTGCAACCTCCAGAAGCGGCCCTTCTTCCCCGCCAGCCTGCTCCACGACAACCTGCAGCCGCACCAAGCCGCCGCCACCGCCCTGCGCATCCTGCAGCACCTCTTCCACACCCTCAGCTCCAACAGCACCCGCCAGCACTGGCCCAGCCACGCTCGCAACCACCTCCTCAACGACCTGCAGCATCACATCCACCACCTGGAGCAATGCCTCCCCGACAACGCCGCGCCCTTCAAAGGACCACGCAACCCGCTGCTCGCCATCAACAAGTACTTCAGGGACATCCACCTCTTCCTGCACGCCCACAACCACAGCGCCTGCGCCTGGGACCACGTCCGCATCGAAGCTCTTGTCTGCTTCCAGCACGTGGACAGACTCATACGGCGAATGAAGCACCAAGCTGCTCTGGACCCCACTAAGCCCACGGATAGCAAACACCCATCCCCAAACAGCACCAGTGGCCACGGATGGAGCGGTGATGGCAGCAGCCCAGGCTGGGATCACCTGGGACCAGTCACACCTCTTCCGACTGGGGAGCTGATGGGGAAAGGGGTGTGACCGTGGTGACACTGGGGTCAGGCTGTTGCACAGCCCACACCCAAACTACAGCCACTGGAGTGGAAGGAAGAGGAAATTTCTGTGCTACACTTTTCATGGACAGCTACGAAGCACAGGGGATATGGATGGTACTTATTACCTGTGGAATTACTGCGTTCATCTGAGACTGTAACCTCACCTGATGAACGGGAAGGGGATCATGGACACTGGGAAACTACGGTGGGACTCTTATTCCAATCACTATTTGTTACAAAACTCTGTTTACTTACTTATTTAATTAATTAACTTAGTTGTTTATTTATTTATTTATTTATTCTTTTGTTAGAAATAAAGACTTGTTGTAAAAGCAGAAAAGAATGAAAAAGCAAAGTTGCGGTCATTATGCTTCATGCTTGTACCTGACATGCAAAGATACCAACTCCTCAGGCTGTGAGGGGATCAATCTCCCTCCTGCAGCCCATTTTGCCAATGCCTCCTGCCTGGGTCGAAGGCTGTGGACAGCAGACCCTTCTCAGGGAATGCTGGTCCTGCAGCCCCCAGGCATTTCTTAATGCTGCCAGATCATTGGGGCACCCATTTGCCCCAAATGGCATGATGCCTGCCCTGCATACTTCCTCCTCTTCCACCACCACGCTCTCCCTTCTAGACCCTCCAATAATGCCAAGACATGAAAGCCACCTCCAAGCCATCATCCTACCTCAACCATTCTGCAATGCCACAACACTGCTTTGCAAGAAACAGGGTGGCATAGACAAGGTGCACCTCAAAGAATCAAGGAGGGGATCCATAAAGGTCTGCAGAGATTTGGACAAGGAACAGAACTCCAGTGCTATCAACTGCACCCAAGAAACACCAAAAAGAGACAAAACCCACAGGAGATGTCCAGAACTGCTCAGTGCTCCGCAATGGCCACCACAACTGGTCCAGGATGCTCCTGGCTGTGCTTACATCCCAGTGGCTATGGGGACCTGCTGCAGCACACAGAGCACATGATCCTTGTCCTTCTACACCCCAACACATCATTAGCAAGCAAAGAGATCCATCACTCAAACACCCTCACTCAACATGGTCCAACCCAAAGAGCACAGCATTCCTCATGAAGGAAACTGCCCACGCACCACCAGCACCAGCTGCTCCTTCACCCTCCAGCCATCAACCCAGAAGTATCTCCCCAGGTCAGCATGGGACAAAGAGGTTGTTTCCTGTGCTCAACAACGTCTACCACTGCATCCCTGCTCTGTGTAAACACAAATGATCACTTCCTGTTCAGCTGAGTGAGAAAAGAAGACCAAATACAGAATCATAGA
Organism: Ammospiza nelsoni; assembly: GCF_027579445.1. NCBI lineage: Eukaryota > Metazoa > Chordata > Aves > Passeriformes > Passerellidae > Ammospiza > Ammospiza nelsoni. The sequence continues at coordinate 80,515,167 of NC_080669.1, read as the reverse complement.
ATCGCTAAGGTTGGAAGAGACCTCCAAGATCATCAAGCCCAGCCTTTGACCAAACACCATTAAGCCATATCATGAAGTGCCACATCTACTCAATTTTTGAACACTTGTAGGGGTGGTGACTCCAGCACTTCCCTAGGAAGACTGTTCCAATGTTTGACCACTTCTTCAGTGAAGAAATTTTCCCTAATATCCAACCCGAACCTCCACTGGCACAACTTGAAGACAGTTTCTTTTCCTATTGCTAGTTGCTAGGAGAAGAAGCTGATTCCCACATGGTTATAACCTTCTTTTAGATTGTTGTAGGGAGTGATAAGGTTAGCCTGAGCCTTCTTTTCCCCACACTAAACTCGCCTAGTTCCCTCAGCCACTTCTCATATGACTCACTCTACAAACCCTTCCCCAGCTCTGTTTCCTTCTCTGGACACACTCCAGCCCCCTCAGTGTCCTTCTTGCTGTGAGCAAGCAAAGCTGAGCACAGATTCCAGGCGTGGCCTCAGCCGTGCCCCAGCACAGGGGATGGGCCCTGCCCTGCTCCTGCGGCCCCTCCATGGCTGACGCAGGCCCGGGGCCTTTGGCCTCCTTGGCCCCCTGGGCACCCCCAGCTCGTGTCCAGCCCCTCGTGTCCAGCATCCCCAGGGCCTTTCCCACTCAGCAGCTTCCCAGCCACGCTGTCCCACCTGGAGCTGCAGGGGCTGCTGTGACCCAGGGACAGGAGCCAGCACTTGGCCTGGTTGAACCTCACACAACTGGCCTGGCCCATGGATCCAGCCTGGGCAAATCCCTCTGCAGAGCCCCCCTGCCCCCCCTGCAGATCAGCACTCACACCCAGCTGGGCCTTGTCTCAAACTGACTAAAGGGGCTCTTGATTCCCTCACTCAGATCATCAGTAAAGATAAAAAACAGTACAGTACAGAGCCCTGGGGGACACCACTAGTGACCAGCTGCCTGCTGCAAGTAATTCCATTCACCAGCACTCTCTGGGCCAGGCCAGCAGCCAGTTTTAAATCAGAGAACAGAGCATCTAAGCCACAAGCAGCTGGTACCTCCAGGAGAATTCTGTGGGATTCAGTGTCAAAGACTTTAGTTCTGAAGTCCAGGAAGTCAACATCCCTGAACTTTCCCTCATCCACTAAGAGGGTCACTGTGTTATAGAAGAAGATTGGGTTGGGCAGTAATGCCTCTCACACACCCATGCTGGCTGGGCCTGATCTCCTGGATCTCCTGTAGGTGCCATGTGATGGGCACTCAAGAACATCTCCATGAGCTTCCCCAGCACTGAGGTCAGGCTGACAGGCGCAAAGCTCCACGGATTCTACTTCTGACCCTTCCTGAAGACAAGCATTACACTAGCCACACTCCAGTGCCTGGGGCCTCCTTGGCTAGCCAGGACTGCTGTAAATTATGGGAGTGGCTCGGTTAGCTTTCCACCAGCTCTCTTATATATTCAGGCACACAGCAGGACCAGGACCCTTCAAGATGAACCCTCCACTTGTACTACTGTCCTCCTGATGCTCGTATCCAGAAACACCCTATGATGTCAGGAATGAGGACCTCATTGGTTCTGTATTTTCTGAAGCAGCTGAGGAACTAAACCACTCTATGATGAAAACAGGAGCAGTGGTGATGACAAGCTGGAATACAGGGAATTCCAACATGAAAGAAGAAATGCATTTGTATTATTTTTTGTATTCAGGTGATACAACACGAGAATAGGGATTAGAGAAGTTGAGTGATATCTATTCCTGATATCTAAAAGCATCACTGGATGCAGGCTCTTCTGATACCACCTCCACTCAGCATCACACTGCACTTGGGATAACCAGGGCAAAAAACCCATTAAAATTAATTTTAAAAAATCTTTTATTGTTCAAAAGCAACAGCTCAGATGAGACATCTTCAACTCCATCACAATGAACGTCAAACTGCAAAAGGGAAGCAAGGAACTGCAGAAGTTTCATCAACATTCAGTGCCCAGGTGCTTAGACGCAGAGCCACCTCCTCAACTTAATGACTTGACGAACTCCTGAGGTCCTTAGAAATAAACTATTTTACAACTCTATCAAAGGCTAAAAAGAATAATTTATTCGTATGAATACAAAGAAAACAACCATATGGTAGACAAAAACCCAAAAAAACCTAAGGGAGAACTACAAAAAGACTTGGTAAGTGTCCCAGGCAGAATGGAAGTTTTGGACAACATTTATCAGGGAAGTCTTCCCATTGAGGTTCAGAAAGTAACTCCTTGCTGGCTAAACTCCTTCTCAGAGAAGTCTGGAGGCAGTTTAATACAATCCTAATCCCACATTAGGTACATGGTTCGTCTCTAAAGAATTATATAACTGTAACTGAGTCTTCATAAAAATTTGACATGTAAGATTATGGACATATTTATTTAAACATCTATAAAGGAAACATATTTATACGGGAAAAACAAATTCATAAATTTGTAAAAACAAATCTGTCATGACAATAATCAAAGAATTTTAATCAGAATTGTCTATGACACAGACAGTTGCAACTACTTGTACAGTACTCTACTGTACAAATCCTTCAAAACCAGCTTAATAATAGGCTAGAGAACAATGCAATTAACCCAATGACTATTGTTCAGTCTCAAGGAATAACCTACAGATATGTCCCCAGTCAAGGGAGGAATATCGATGCACACTAGTAGAAGGTCTGTACGGAAAAACTACAGTTAGGGTGTGAAACTGGAATTTTACAGAATAAAATGATTGACTCTAATGCGTTAAAAGCAGTGACAGCTCAAGCAGCACAGTACCTTAATAGAAATTTACCAGCTACTTCGTAGAAAAATCCCAAACCCACCACTTCCCTTTTTTAAACCACAATTAACTTGCATGTCCTGAGCAGTGCAAATATATATCAGGACACAATACCTTAAAAATTTTCAAAATACTTGACTTTAGAGGAGAGGAGGAAGATTGAATTTAGCACCATTCAAAACAAACAACTATGTTACTTGCCCTGCCCAAAATCACAGCTACAATTTGAAAAAAGGAAAGCCCAAATTACTATCCTGCAACTGATGCGCAATGTCCTAATCAGGGCAAGAAGGGAAATTCAGCAAAACAAAAGAGGAAAGAGATGAACCCAGAGAGAAAGGAAAAGCACAAAACACCCACCACATCAAACCAACAAAAGGATGTGGCACAAATGCAGGGCTTCATTCCCCCAAAACGAACACACGAAGGGACATATCCGTGTCATAAAAGAGAATTAAAAGACCATCCCAAGCAATGGAGATCCCAACAACGACCTGGCCCAAACCCACCACAGCCACAAACACAGACTGGAAATCACAGAGGGAAACTCCGGACAATCAGAAAGTGATGAAGGGAAAGCTGCCTGGCGTACAAAGCCCCGCACCCGGGGGCACCCCAAGCACAGCCACCAGCAGCACCAGCCGGCCTCACCAGGCTCCTCCTGCCCGGCAGCACCCAACAGCACCCACAGACTCACCATGCCTGCGCCCACAGCCACAGCGCCGTGCATGCCGCACGCCGCCCCGGCGCTCCTGCTCCTCCTCACCGCTTTGGCCAGCAGCCTGGCCTGCCAACACCTCTGGACACACGAGGACACCTTCCCCGGCGACGCTCTCCGCCTCCTCCAGGACATGGCTGTCGGCCACACGCGGCCCTGCCACCTGACACAGCCGCCCTTCTTCCCCGCCAGCCTGCTCCACGACAACCTGCAGCCGCATCAAGCCGCCGCCACCGCCCTGCGCATCCTGCAGCACCTCTTCCACACCCTCAGCTCCAACAGCACCCGCCAGCACTGGCCCAGCCACGCTCGCAACCACCTCCTCAACGACCTGCAGCACCACTTCCACCACCTGGAGCAATGCCTCCCCGACAACGCCGCGCCCTTCAAAGGACCACGCAACCCGCTGCTCGCCATCAACAAGTACTTCAGGGACATCCACCTCTTCCTGCACGCCCACAACCACAGCGCCTGCGCCTGGGACCACGTCCGCCTCGAAGCTCGCGCCTCTCTACAGCACCTCCACAACCTCACACGCACCATGCGCCGCTAGCGCCAACACCCACACACCCAGACACACCTACGCCCCAAAGCCACCTCCAACCCCACGCCTCCTCTCACCCGGGACCACACACAGCCCTGCAGCAACCGCACGGCACCCGCAGCCTTCAACCGCTGCATCTCCAGCCATTCAGCTGCTCCTACTCATATGGACAAAAGACCTTCTCCATTCATTTCTTGACTTCTATGTTTATTTATTTGTTTATTTATATAATTTATCTAATCACTTATGTATTTATTTTTATACCTCTTCACTTATTTATGCCACGGCAAATAAAGACTTATGACAAAACACTTGCCACTGCCTCTCCTCTCTCCAGCACCCCAACCACTCTCTGCCACAGGGGAAAGCCATCTCCACCCAACACAGACTCCAAGCCCTGCTCGAAATAGCCCCCGACCACTCGTCTCAATGGCCCCTGCCCAAGCAGCATCCTGCAGCAGCCTCTGAGCAAAAACACTGCCAGTCTTTGCCCAACACCACGGAAGCACCAAACGGAAAAACACCCACAGGCTGCTGAAGAGCACCGCTGCACCTCATCTGCTTCATCCACACCGTGCTCCGTCCATCCAATCCGTGCCTCTCTGACGCACAGACAAGGATGTCATGTGGGACACTGTCAAACACTTGGCACAAAGCCAGGAACACGAGGTCACTTGGCTTGCCCCTCTCCACCACTACTGTGGAGCCCTAACCATAGAACAGCACCAAAACCGCCAGGAATGGGGACTCTGCACTTTGGAATGCCATGCTCCCTGCTCCCAATCACCTCTTGCTTCTCCACTGGCCTTAGCATAGTCTCCCGCAGAAGCAGCCTCATCTTCTTGCCTGACACACACCTCAGCCTGACTGCTCCGTAGCTCCCACACTCTTCTGCTTTTCCCTGTCTAAGAAAGGGAGTTACATTTCTCATCTACCACTTCTTGGCCACTTCCACTGACAGACACCAGGTTTCAAAAACCATCCACATTGGCCTACCAACTCCATCTCAAAGTTCCCTCAGGACTCATGCATTCACCTCTTCATCTGCCACCCACTTGGACACATTCAGGTTGCTAAGAGGGTCTCAAAGTTGGCCTTTTCCTTCACTGGCCTGGGGATCTCCATTCTTCAGGCAGGCCTCTCAGCATTTGCCTTGTGCGACTTCAGCAGCTTGCCTGGAGATGGCTGACACACAAGGCTACAAACACTCACTCCTCTCCACAGCCTCTTTGCCCCAAAAGCAAACAGAACATTCAAATCCCAAGATCCGCTCCTAGCAACCATCCAACCATAATCCACGAGGCCAGGGTGATCATCCCATTGCAGATCTCTGCACACCCCAAATGCCTCTTCACTGCTCCCCAGCTTTTGGGCGCTTTTGGAAAGGCATCTGAAGCTACTGGCAAACCTTCACTACTCCACCCACAGAAGCCCAGCCCCCGCAGCCTTGCTCAAACCTGAGGTCCTCTGGACCCCTGTGCCTCTCCAGAGCCATGCCCTCCAAGGATGCCACACCTCTCACGGACTAACCAGCCCTCAACTAGACACACTCTTTCAGGCAAGGGCTCTGGCAATGCCAAAACACACCACCATTGCTTTCGTGGGGGACAGTCCTCTTTGGCCCTGTGGCCGCCACACCCACTCAGGCATGGATCTCCAAAGCGGACCCTTGCTCCAGGGCCACAGCCATGGCAGCAAGAACAACAGTAAGAGCAAAGCCCTTCCCTGGCACCAACCGCTCCACTGAGCCTTCCTTGCCTGCCTTGGTGCCGGCTCCTCTCAAACACAGCAGCAGGAGCACCTGCCTCCGTGCAAGGACACACTCAGGCCTCCAAGGCCCACGTGCACACACAGCCCCTTCAACACTGCCACCGCCTCGGGCCATTGACCGCAGCAGGGGAAACGCCAGCGCCCGCCCACTGACATCACCGCACACCCCTTGCAACCACAAAAGGAAAACAGTGGCTAAGATGAAAATAAAGGCAAGCCACCAAGTGAAAGGAAAAGTGACCACAGCCACAAGCAGGGCTTTGCAGGTGGAAAGCATGCTTGGGCACAAAGACAGACTCAGCAGCACAGCACGCACCGCACAGCTGGCCCGGCAGGTGAAAGGGAACAGCCAAGAGCCCTCTCCACCACACCTGACGCCGACGCCTCTGAGCCACAGCTTTCACAAGCCCGGCACACCGCTGCCACCACAATCCCCAACCACGGACACCCCAACCAAACACTTCCCCAAAACCAATACAGCCACCAGGACAGACTGGAAACTACAGGCAGAAACTCCGGACAATCAGAAAGCGATGAAGGGAAAGCTGCCTGGCGTACAAAGCCCCGCACCCGGGGGCACCCCAAGCACAGCCACCAGCAGCACCAGCCGGCCTCACCAGGCTCCTCCTGCCCGGCAGCACCCAACAGCACCCACAGACTCACCATGCCTGCGCCCACAGCCACAGCGCCACGCCTGCCGCACGCCGCCCCGGCGCTCCTGCTCCTCCTCACCGCTCTGGCCAGCAGCCTGGCCTGCCAACACCTCTGGACACACGAGGACACCTTCCCCGGCGACGCTCTCCGCCTCCTCCAGGACATGGCTGTCGGCCACACGCAGCCCTGCCACCTGACACAGCCGCCCTTCTTCCCCGCCAGCCTGCTCCACGACAACCTGCAGCCGCACCAAGCCGCCGCCACCGCCCTGCGCATCCTGCAGCACCTCTTCCACACCCTCAGCTCCAACAGCACCCGCCAGCACTGGCCCAGCCACGCTCGCAACCACCTCCTCAACGACCTGCAGCACCACATCCACCACCTGGAGCAATGCCTCCCCGACAACGCCGCGCCCTTCAAAGGACCACGCAACCCGCTGCTCGCCATCAACAAGTACTTCAGGGACATCCACCTCTTCCTGCACGCCCACAACCACAGCGCCTGCGCCTGGGACCACGTCCGCCTCGAAGCTCGCGCCTCTCTACAGCACCTCCACAACCTCACACGCACCATGCGCCGCTAGCGCCAACACCCACACACCCAGACACACCTACGCCCCAAAGCCACCTCCAACCCCACGCCTCCTCTCACCCGGGACCACACACAGCCCTGCAGCAACCGCACGGCACCCGCAGCCTTCAACCGCTGCATCTCCAGCCATTCAGCTGCTCCTACTCATATGGACAAAAGACCTTCTCCATTCATTTCTTGACTTCTATGTTTATTTATTTGTTTATTTATATAATTTATCTAATCACTTATGTATTTATTTTTATACCTCTTCACTTATTTATGCCACGGCAAATAAAGACTTATGACAAAACACTTGCCACTGCCTCTCCTCTCTCCAGCACCCCAACCACTCTTTGCCGCAGGGGAAAGCCATCTCCAATCAACACAGACTCCAAGCCCTGCTCGAAATAGCCCCCGACCACTCGTCTCAATGGCCCCTGCCCAAGCAGCATCCTGCAGCAGCCTCTGAGCAAAAACACTGCCAGTCTTTGCCCAACACCACGGAAGCACCAAACGGAAAAACACCCGCAGGCTGCTGAAGAGCACCGCTGCACCTCATCTGCTTCATCCACACCGTGCTCCATCCATCCAATCCGTGCCTCTCTGACGCACAGACAAGGATGTCATGTGGGACACTGTCAAACACTTGGCACAAAGCCAGGAACACGAGGTCACTTGGCTTGCCCCTCTCCACCACTACTGTGGAGCCCTAACCATAGAACAGCACCAAAACCGCCAGGAATGGGGACTCTGCACTTTGGAATGCCATGCTCCCTGCTCCCAATCACCTCTTGCTTCTCCACTGGCCTTAGCATAGTCTCCCGCAGAAGCAGCCTCATCTTCTTGCCTGACACACACCTCAGCCTGACTGCTCCGTAGCTCCCACACTCTTCTGCTTTTCCCTGTCTAAGAAAGGGAGTTACATTTCTCATCTACCACTTCTTGGCCACTTCCACTGACAGACACCAGGTTTCAAAAACCATCCACATTGGCCTACCAACTCCATCTCAAAGTTCCCTCAGGACTCATGCATTCACCTCTTCATCTGCCACCCACTTGGACACATTCAGGTTGCTAAGAGGGTCTCAAAGTTGGCCTTTTCCTTCAGTGGCCTGGGGATCTCCATTCTTCAGGCAGGCCTCTCAGCATTTGCCTTGTGCGACTTCAGCAGCGTGCCTGGAGATGGCTGACACACAAGGCTACAAACACTCACTCCTCTCCACAGCCTCTTTGCCCCAAAAGCACAGAACATTCAAATCCCAAGATCCGCTCCTAGCAACCATCCAACCCTAATCCACGAGGCCAGGGTGATCATCCCATTGCAGATCTCTGCACACCCCAAATGCCTCTTCACTGCTCCCCAGCTTTTGGGCGCTTTTGGAAAGGCATCTGAAGATACTGGCAAACCTTCACTACTCCAGCCACAGAAGCCCAGCCCCCGCAGCCTTGCTCAAACCTGAGGTCCTCTGGACCCCTGTGCCTCTCCAGAGCCATGCCCTCCAAGGATGCCACACCTCTCACGGACTAACCAGCCCTCAACTAGACACACTCTTGCAGGCAAGGGCTCTGGCAATGCCAAAACACACCACCATTGCTTTCGTGGGGGACAGTCCTCTTTGGCCCTGTGGCCGCCACACCCACTCAGGCATGGATCTCCAAAGCGGACCCTTGCTCCAGGGCCACAGCCATGGCAGCAAGAACAACAGTAAGAGCAAAGCCCTTCCCTGGCACCAACCGCTCCACTGAGCCTTCCTTGCCTGCCTTGGTGCCGGCTCCTCTCAAACACAGCAGCAGGAGCACCTGCCTCCGTGCAAGGACACACTCAGGCCTCCAAGGCCCACGTGCACACACAGCCCCTTCAACACTGCCACCGCCTCGGGCCATTGACCGCAGCAGGGGAAACGCCAGCGCCCGCCCACTGACATCACCGCACACCCCTTGCAACCACAAAAGGAAAACAGTGGCTAAGATGAAAATAAAGGCAAGCCACCAAGTGAAAGGAAAAGTGACCACAGCCACAAGCAGGGCTTTGCAGGTGGAAAGCATGCTTGGGCACAAAGACAGACTCAGCAGCACAGCACGCACCGCACAGCTGGCCCGGCAGGTGAAAGGGAACAGCCAAGAGCCCTCTCCACCACACCTGACGCCGACGCCTCTGAGCCACAGCTTTCACAAGCCCGGCACACCGCTGCCACCACAATCCCCAACCACGGACACCCCAACCAAACACTTCCCCAAAACCAATACAGCCACCAGGACAGACTGGAAACTACAGGCAGAAACTCCGGACAATCAGAAAGCGATGAAGGGAAAGCTGCCTGGCGTACAAAGCCCCGCACCCGGGGGCACCCCAAGCACAGCCACCAGCAGCACCAGCCGGCCTCACCAGGCTCCTCCTGCCCGGCAGCACCCAACAGCACCCACAGACTCACCATGCCTGCGCCCACAGCCACAGCGCCACGCCTGCCGCACGCCGCCCCGGCGCTCCTGCTCCTCCTCACCGCTCTGGCCAGCAGCCTGGCCTGCCAACACCTCTGGACACACGAGGACACCTTCCCCGGCGACGCTCTCCGCCTCCTCCAGGACATGGCTGTCGGCCACACGCAGCCCTGCCACCTGACACAGCCGCCCTTCTTCCCCGCCAGCCTGCTCCACGACAACCTGCAGCCGCACCAAGCCGCCGCCACCGCCCTGCGCATCCTGCAGCACCTCTTCCACACCCTCAGCTCCAACAGCACCCGCCAGCACTGGCCCAGCCACGCTCGCAACCACCTCCTCAACGACCTGCAGCACCACTTCCACCACCTGGAGCAATGCCTCCCCGACAACGCCGCGCCCTTCAAAGGACCACGCAACCCGCTGCTCGCCATCAACAAGTACTTCAGGGACATCCACCTCTTCCTGCACGCCCACAACCACAGCGCCTGCGCCTGGGACCACGTCCGCCTCGAAGCTCGCGCCTCTCTACAGCACCTCCACAACCTCACACGCACCATGCGCCGCTAGCGCCAACACCCACACACCCAGACACACCTACGCCCCAAAGCCACCTCCAACCCCACGCCTCCTCTCACCCGGGACCACACACAGCCCTGCAGCAACCGCACGGCACCCGCAGCCTTCAACCGCTGCATCTCCAGCCATTCAGCTGCTCCTACTCATATGGACAAAAGACCTTCTCCATTCATTTCTTGACTTCTATGTTTATTTATTTGTTTATTTATATAATTTATCTAATCACTTATGTATTTATTTTTATACCTCTTCACTTATTTATGCCACGGCAAATAAAGACTTATGACAAAACACTTGCCACTGCCTCTCCTCTCTCCAGCACCCCAACCACTCTCTGCCACAGGGGAAAGCCATCTCCAATCAACACAGACTCCAAGCCCTGCTCGAAATAGCCCCCGACCACTCGTCTCAATGGCCCCTGCCCAAGCAGCATCCTGCAGCAGCCTCTGAGCAAAAACACTGCCAGTCTTTGCCCAACACCACGGAAGCACCAAACGGAAAAACACCCGCAGGCTGCTGAAGAGCACCGCTGCACCTCATCTGCTTCATCCACACCGTGCTCCATCCATCCAATCCGTGCCTCTCTGACGCACAGACAAGGATGTCATGTGGGACACTGTCAAACACTTGGCACAAAGCCAGGAACACGAGGTCACTTGGCTTGCCCCTCTCCACCACTACTGTGGAGCCCTAACCATAGAACAGCACCAAAACCGCCAGGAATGGGGACTCTGCACTTTGGAATGCCATGCTCCCTGCTCCCAATCACCTCTTGCTTCTCCACTGGCCTTAGCATAGTCTCCCGCAGAAGCAGCCTCATCTTCTTGCCTGACACACACCTCAGCCTGACTGCTCCGTAGCTCCCACACTCTTCTGCTTTTCCCTGTCTAAGAAAGGGAGTTACATTTCTCATCTACCACTTCTTGGCCACTTCCACTGACAGACACCAGGTTTCAAAAACCATCCACATTGGCCTACCAACTCCATCTCAAAGTTCCCTCAGGACTCATGCATTCACCTCTTCATCTGCCACCCACTTGGACACATTCAGGTTGCTAAGAGGGTCTCAAAGTTGGCCTTTTCCTTCAGTGGCCTGGGGATCTCCATTCTTCAGGCAGGCCTCTCAGCATTTGCCTTGTGCGACTTCAGCAGCGTGCCTGGAGATGGCTGACACACAAGGCTACAAACACTCACTCCTCTCCACAGCCTCTTTGCCCCAAAAGCACAGAACATTCAAATCCCAAGATCCGCTCCTAGCAACCATCCAACCCTAATCCACGAGGCCAGGGTGAGCATCCCATTGCAGATCTCTGCACACCCCAAATGCCTCTTCACTGCTCCCCAGCTTTTGGGCGCTTTTGGAAAGGCATCTGAAGCTACTGGCAAACCTTCACTACTCCACCCACAGAAGCCCAGCCCCCGCAGCCTTGCTCAAACCTGAGGTCCTCTGGACCCCTGTGCCTCTCCAGAGCCATGCCCTCCAAGGATGCCACACCTCTCACGGACTAACCAGCCCTCAACTAGACACACTCTTGCAGGCAAGGGCTCTGGCAATGCCAAAACACACCACCATTGCTTTCGTGGGGGACAGTCCTCTTTGGCCCTGTGGCCGCCACACCCACTCAGGCATGGATCTCCAAAGCGGACCCTTGCTCCAGGGCCACAGCCATGGCAGCAAGAACAACAGTAAGAGCAAAGCCCTTCCCTGGCACCAACCGCTCCACTGAGCCTTCCTTGCCTGCCTTGGTGCCGGCTCCTCTCAAACACAGCAGCAGGAGCACCTGCCTCCGTGCAAGGACACACTCAGGCCTCCAAGGCCCACGTGCACACACAGCCCCTTCAACACTGCCACCGCCTCGGGCCATTGACCGCAGCAGGGGAAACGCCAGCGCCCGCCCACTGACATCACCGCACACCCCTTGCAACCACAAAAGGAAAACAGTGGCTAAGATGAAAATAAAGGCAAGCCACCAAGTGAAAGGAAAAGTGACCACAGCCACAAGCAGGGCTTTGCAGGTGGAAAGCATGCTTGGGCACAAAGACAGACTCAGCAGCACAGCACGCACCGCACAGCTGGCCCGGCAGGTGAAAGGGAACAGCCAAGAGCCCTCTCCACCACACCTGACGCCGACGCCTCTGAGCCACAGCTTTCACAAGCCCGGCACACCGCTGCCACCACAATCCCCAACCACGGACACCCCAACCAAACACTTCCCCAAAACCAATACAGCCACCAGGACAGACTGGAAACTACAGGCAGAAACTCCGGACAATCAGAAAGCGATGAAGGGAAAGCTGCCTGGCGTACAAAGCCCCGCACCCGGGGGCACCCCAAGCACAGCCACCAGCAGCACCAGCCGGCCTCACCAGGCTCCTCCTGCCCGGCAGCACCCAACAGCACCCACAGACTCACCATGCCTGCGCCCACAGCCACAGCGCCACGCCTGCCGCACGCCGCCCCGGCGCTCCTGCTCCTCCTCACCGCTCTGGCCAGCAGCCTGGCCTGCCAACACCTCTGGACACACGAGGACACCTTCCCCGGCGACGCTCTCCGCCTCCTCCAGGACATGGCTGTCGGCCACACGCAGCCCTGCCACCTGACACAGCCGCCCTTCTTCCCCGCCAGCCTGCTCCACGACAACCTGCAGCCGCACCAAGCCGCCGCCACCGCCCTGCGCATCCTGCAGCACCTCTTCCACACCCTCAGCTCCAACAGCACCCGCCAGCACTGGCCCAGCCACGCTCGCAACCACCTCCTCAACGACCTGCAGCACCACATCCACCACCTGGAGCAATGCCTCCCCGACAACGCCGCGCCCTTCAAAGGACCACGCAACCCGCTGCTCGCCATCAACAAGTACTTCAGGGACATCCACCTCTTCCTGCACGCCCACAACCACAGCGCCTGCGCCTGGGACCACGTCCGCCTCGAAGCTCGCGCCTCTCTACAGCACCTCCACAACCTCACACGCACCATGCGCCGCTAGCGCCAACACCCACACACCCAGACACACCTACGCCCCAAAGCCACCTCCAACCCCACGCCTCCTCTCACCCGGGACCACACACAGCCCTGCAGCAACCGCACGGCACCCGCAGCCTTCAACCGCTGCATCTCCAGCCATTCAGCTGCTCCTACTCATATGGACAAAAGACCTTCTCCATTCATTTCTTGACTTCTATGTTTATTTATTTGTTTATTTATATAATTTATCTAATCACTTATGTATTTATTTTTATACCTCTTCACTTATTTATGCCACGGCAAATAAAGACTTATGACAAAACACTTGCCACTGCCTCTCCTCTCTCCAGCACCCCAACCACTCTTTGCCGCAGGGGAAAGCCATCTCCAATCAACACAGACTCCAAGCCCTGCTCGAAATAGCCCCCGACCACTCGTCTCAATGGCCCCTGCCCAAGCAGCATCCTGCAGCAGCCTCTGAGCAAAAACACTGCCAGTCTTTGCCCAACACCACGGAAGCACCAAACGGAAAAACACCCGCAGGCTGCTGAAGAGCACCGCTGCACCTCATCTGCTTCATCCACACCGTGCTCCATCCATCCAATCCGTGCCTCTCTGACGCACAGACAAGGATGTCATGTGGGACACTGTCAAACACTTGGCACAAAGCCAGGAACACGAGGTCCCTTGGCTTGCCCCTCTCCACCACTACTGTGGAGCCCTAACCATAGAACAGCACCAAAACCGCCAGGAATGGGGACTCTGCACTTTGGAATGCCATGCTCCCTGCTCACAATCACCTCTTGCTTCTCCACTGGCCTTAGCATAGTCTCCCGCAGAAGCAGCCTCATCTTCTTGCCTGACACACACCTCAGCCTGACTGCTCCGTAGCTCCCACACTCTTCTGCTTTTCCCTGTCTAAGAAAGGGAGTTACATTTCTCATCTACCACTTCTTGGCCACTTCCACTGACAGACACCAGGTTTCAAAAACCATCCACATTGGCCTACCAACTCCATCTCAAAGTTCCCTCAGGACTCATGCATTCACCTCTTCATCTGCCACCCACTTGGACACATTCAGGTTGCTAAGAGGGTCTCAAAGTTGGCCTTTTCCTTCAGTGGCCTGGGGATCTCCATTCTTCAGGCAGGCCTCTCAGCATTTGCCTTGTGCGACTTCAGCAGCTTGCCTGGAGATGGCTGACACACAAGGCTACAAACACTCACTCCTCTCCACAGCCTCTTTGCCCCAAAAGCACAGAACATTCAAATCCCAAGATCCGCTCCTAGCAACCATCCAACCCTAATCCACGAGGCCAGGGTGAGCATCCCATTGCAGATCTCTGCACACCCCAAATGCCTCTTCACTGCTCCCCAGCTTTTGGGCGCTTTTGGAAAGGCATCTGAAGCTACTGGCAAACCTTCACTACTCCAGCCACAGAAGCCCAGCCCCCGCAGCCTTGCTCAAACCTGAGGTCCTCTGGACCCCTGTGCCTCTCCAGAGCCATGCCCTCCAAGGATGCCACACCTCTCACGGACTAACCAGCCCTCAACTAGACACACTCTTGCAGGCAAGGGCTCTGGCAATGCCAAAACACACCACCATTGCTTTCGTGGGGGACAGTCCTCTTTGGCCCTGTGGCCGCCACACCCACTCAGGCATGGATCTCCAAAGCGGACCCTTGCTCCAGGGCCACAGCCATGGCAGCAAGAACAACAGTAAGAGCAAAGCCCTTCCCTGGCACCAACCGCTCCACTGAGCCTTCCTTGCCTGCCTTGGTGCCGGCTCCTCTCAAACACAGCAGCAGGAGCACCTGCCTCCGTGCAAGGACACACTCAGGCCTCCAAGGCCCACGTGCACACACAGCCCCTTCAACACTGCCACCGCCTCGGGCCATTGACCGCAGCAGGGGAAACGCCAGCGCCCGCCCACTGACATCACCGCACACCCCTTGCAACCACAAAAGGAAAACAGTGGCTAAGATGAAAATAAAGGCAAGCCACCAAGTGAAAGGAAAAGTGACCACAGCCACAAGCAGGGCTTTGCAGGTGGAAAGCATGCTTGGGCACAAAGACAGACTCAGCAGCACAGCACGCACCGCACAGCTGGCCCGGCAGGTGAAAGGGAACAGCCAAGAGCCCTCTCCACCACACCTGACGCCGACGCCTCTGAGCCACAGCTTTCACAAGCCCGGCACACCGCTGCCACCACAATCCCCAACCACGGACACCCCAACCAAACACTTCCCCAAAACCAATACAGCCACCAGGACAGACTGGAAACTACAGGCAGAAACTCCGGACAATCAGAAAGCGATGAAGGGAAAGCTGCCTGGCGTACAAAGCCCCGCACCCGGGGGCACCCCAAGCACAGCCACCAGCAGCACCAGCCGGCCTCACCAGGCTCCTCCTGCCCGGCAGCACCCAACAGCACCCACAGACTCACCATGCCTGCGCCCACAGCCACAGCGCCACGCCTGCCGCACGCCGCCCCGGCGCTCCTGCTCCTCCTCACCGCTCTGGCCAGCAGCCTGGCCTGCCAACACCTCTGGACACACGAGGACACCTTCCCCGGCGACGCTCTCCGCCTCCTCCAGGACATGGCTGTCGGCCACACGCAGCCCTGCCACCTGACACAGCCGCCCTTCTTCCCCGCCAGCCTGCTCCACGACAACCTGCAGCCGCACCAAGCCGCCGCCACCGCCCTGCGCATCCTGCAGCACCTCTTCCACACCCTCAGCTCCAACAGCACCCGCCAGCACTGGCCCAGCCACGCTCGCAACCACCTCCTCAACGACCTGCAGCACCACATCCACCACCTGGAGCAATGCCTCCCCGACAACGCCGCGCCCTTCAAAGGACCACGCAACCCGCTGCTCGCCATCAACAAGTACTTCAGGGACATCCACCTCTTCCTGCACGCCCACAACCACAGCGCCTGCGCCTGGGACCACGTCCGCCTCGAAGCTCGCGCCTCTCTACAGCACCTCCACAACCTCACACGCACCATGCGCCGCTAGCGCCAACACCCACACACCCAGACACACCTACGCCCCAAAGCCACCTCCAACCCCACGCCTCCTCTCACCCGGGACCACACACAGCCCTGCAGCAACCGCACGGCACCCGCAGCCTTCAACCGCTGCATCTCCAGCCATTCAGCTGCTCCTACTCATATGGACAAAAGACCTTCTCCATTCATTTCTTGACTTCTATGTTTATTTATTTGTTTATTTATATAATTTATCTAATCACTTATGTATTTATTTTTATACCTCTTCACTTATTTATGCCACGGCAAATAAAGACTTATGACAAAACACTTGCCACTGCCTCTCCTCTCTCCAGCACCCCAACCACTCTTTGCCGCAGGGGAAAGCCATCTCCAATCAACACAGACTCCAAGCCCTGCTCGAAATAGCCCCCGACCACTCGTCTCAATGGCCCCTGCCCAAGCAGCATCCTGCAGCAGCCTCTGAGCAAAAACACTGCCAGTCTTTGCCCAACACCACGGAAGCACCAAACGGAAAAACACCCGCAGGCTGCTGAAGAGCACCGCTGCACCTCATCTGCTTCATCCACACCGTGCTCCATCCATCCAATCCGTGCCTCTCTGACGCACAGACAAGGATGTCATGTGGGACACTGTCAAACACTTGGCACAAAGCCAGGAACACGAGGTCACTTGGCTTGCCCCTCTCCACCACTACTGTGGAGCCCTAACCATAGAACAGCACCAAAACCGCCAGGAATGGGGACTCTGCACTTTGGAATGCCATGCTCCCTGCTCACAATCACCTCTTGCTTCTCCACTGGCCTTAGCATAGTCTCCCGCAGAAGCAGCCTCATCTTCTTGCCTGACACACACCTCAGCCTGACTGCTCCGTAGCTCCCACACTCTTCTGCTTTTCCCTGTCTAAGAAAGGGAGTTACATTTCTCATCTACCACTTCTTGGCCACTTCCACTGACAGACACCAGGTTTCAAAAACCATCCACATTGGCCTACCAACTCCATCTCAAAGTTCCCTCAGGACTCATGCATTCACCTCTTCATCTGCCACCCACTTGGACACATTCAGGTTGCTAAGAGGGTCTCAAAGTTGGCCTTTTCCTTCAGTGGCCTGGGGATCTCCATTCTTCAGGCAGGCCTCTCAGCATTTGCCTTGTGCGACTTCAGCAGCGTGCCTGGAGATGGCTGACACACAAGGCTACAAACACTCACTCCTCTCCACAGCCTCTTTGCCCCAAAAGCACAGAACATTCAAATCCCAAGATCCGCTCCTAGCAACCATCCAACCCTAATCCACGAGGCCAGGGTGAGCATCCCATTGCAGATCTCTGCACACCCCAAATGCCTCTTCACTGCTCCCCAGCTTTTGGGCGCTTTTGGAAAGGCATCTGAAGCTACTGGCAAACCTTCACTACTCCACCCACAGAAGCCCAGCCCCCGCAGCCTTGCTCACACCTGAGGTCCTCTGGACCCCTGTGCCTCTCCAGAGCCATGCCCTCCAAGGATGCCACACCTCTCACGGACTAACCAGCCCTCAACTAGACACACTCTTGCAGGCAAGGGCTCTGGCAATGCCAAAACACACCACCATTGCTTTCGTGGGGGACAGTCCTCTTTGGCCCTGTGGCCGCCACACCCACTCAGGCATGGATCTCCAAAGCGGACCCTTGCTCCAGGGCCACAGCCATGGCAGCAAGAACAACAGTAAGAGCAAAGCCCTTCCCTGGCACCAACCGCTCCACTGAGCCTTCCTTGCCTGCCTTGGTGCCGGCTCCTCTCAAACACAGCAGCAGGAGCACCTGCCTCCGTGCAAGGACACACTCAGGCCTCCAAGGCCCACGTGCACACACAGCCCCTTCAACACTGCCACCGCCTCGGGCCATTGACCGCAGCAGGGGAAACGCCAGCGCCCGCCCACTGACATCACCGCACACCCCTTGCAACCACAAAAGGAAAACAGTGGCTAAGATGAAAATAAAGGCAAGCCACCAAGTGAAAGGAAAAGTGACCACAGCCACAAGCAGGGCTTTGCAGGTGGAAAGCATGCTTGGGCACAAAGACAGACTCAGCAGCACAGCACGCACCGCACAGCTGGCCCGGCAGGTGAAAGGGAACAGCCAAGAGCCCTCTCCACCACACCTGACGCCGACGCCTCTGAGCCACAGCTTTCACAAGCCCGGCACACCGCTGCCACCACAATCCCCAACCACGGACACCCCAACCAAACACTTCCCCAAAACCAATACAGCCACCAGGACAGACTGGAAACTACAGGCAGAAACTCCGGACAATCAGAAAGCGATGAAGGGAAAGCTGCCTGGCGTACAAAGCCCCGCACCCGGGGGCACCCCAAGCACAGCCACCAGCAGCACCAGCCGGCCTCACCAGGCTCCTCCTGCCCGGCAGCACCCAACAGCACCCACAGACTCACCATGCCTGCGCCCACAGCCACAGCGCCATGCCTGCCGCACGCCGCCCCGGCGCTCCTGCTCCTCCTCACCGCTCTGGCCAGCAGCCTGGCCTGCCAACACCTCTGGACACACGAGGACACCTTCCCCGGCGACGCTCTCTGCCTCCTCCAGGACATGGCTGTCGGCCACACGCAGCCCTGCCACCTGACACAGCCGCCCTTCTTCCCCGCCAGCCTGCTCCACGACAACCTGCAGCCGCACCAAGCCGCCGCCACCGCCCTGCGCATCCTGCAGCACCTCTTCCACACCCTCAGCTCCAACAGCACCCGCCAGCACTGGCCCAGCCACGCTCGCAACCACCTCCTCAACGACCTGCAGCACCACATCCACCACCTGGAGCAATGCCTCCCCGACAACGCCGCGCCCTTCAAAGGACCACGCAACCCGCTGCTCGCCATCAACAAGTACTTCAGGGACATCCACCTCTTCCTGCACGCCCACAACCACAGCGCCTGCGCCTGGGACCACGTCCGCCTCGAAGCTCGCGCCTCTCTACAGCACCTCCACAACCTCACACGCACCATGCGCCGCTAGCGCCAACACCCACACACCCAGACACACCTACGCCCCAAAGCCACCTCCAACCCCACGCCTCCTCTCACCCGGGACCACACACAGCCCTGCAGCAACCGCACGGCACCCGCAGCCTTCAACCGCTGCATCTCCAGCCATTCAGCTGCTCCTACTCATATGGACAAAAGACCTTCTCCATTCATTTCTTGACTTCTATGTTTATTTTTTGTTTATTTATATAATTTATCTAATCACTTATGTATTTATTTTTATACCTCTTCACTTATTTATGCCACGGCAAATAAAGACTTATGACAAAACACTTGCCACTGCCTCTCCTCTCTCCAGCACCCCAACCACTCTCTGCCACAGGGGAAAGCCATCTCCACCCAACACAGACTCCAAGCCCTGCTCGAAATAGCCCCCGACCACACGTCTCAATGGCCCCTGCCCAAGCAGCATCCTGCAGCAGCCTCTGAGCAAAAACACTGCCAGTCTTTGCCCAACACCACGGAAGCACCAAATGGAAAAACACCCACAGGCTGCTGAAGAGCACCGCTGCACCTCATCTGCTTCATCCACACCGTGCTCCGTCCATCCAATCCGTGCCTCTCTGACGCACAGACAAGGATGTCATGTGGGACACTGTCAAACACTTGGCACAAAGCCAGGAACACGAGGTCCCTTGGCTTGCCCCTCTCCACCACTACTGTGGAGCCCTAACCATAGAACAGCACCAAAACCGCCAGGAATGGGGACTCTGCACTTTGGAATGCCATGCTCCCTGCTCACAATCACCTCTTGCTTCTCCACTGGCCTTAGCATAGTCTCCCGCAGAAGCAGCCTCATCTTCTTGCCTGACACACACCTCAGCCTGACTGCTCCGTAGCTCCCACACTCTTCTGCTTTTCCCTGTCTAAGAAAGGGAGTTACATTTCTCATCTACCACTTCTTGGCCACTTCCACTGACAGACACCAGGTTTCAAAAACCATCCACATTGGCCTACCAACTCCATCTCAAAGTTCCCTCAGGACTCATGCATTCACCTCTTCATCTGCCATCCACTTGGACACATTCAGGTTGCTAAGAGGGTCTCAAAGTTGGCCTTTTCCTTCAGTGGCCTGGGGATCTCCATTCTTCAGGCAGGCCTCTCAGCATTTGCCTTGTGCGACTTCAGCAGCGTGCCTGGAGATGGCTGACACACAAGGCTACAAACACTCACTCCTCTCCACAGCCTCTTTGCCCCAAAAGCACAGAACATTCAAATCCCAAGATCCGCTCCTAGCAACCATCCAACCATAATCCACGAGGCCAGGGTGATCATCCCATTGCAGATCTCTGCACACCCCAAATGCCTCTTCACTGCTCCCCAGCTTTTGGGCGCTTTTGGAAAGGCATCTGAAGCTACTGGCAAACCTTCACTACTCCACCCACAGAAGCCCAGCCCCCGCAGCCTTGCTCACACCTGAGGTCCTCTGGACCCCTGTGCCTCTCCAGAGCCATGCCCTCCAAGGATGCCACACCTCTCACGGACTAACCAGCCCTCAACTAGACACACTCTTGCAGGCAAGGGCTCTGGCAATGCCAAAACACACCACCATTGCTTTCGTGGGGGACAGTCCTCTTTGGCCCTGTGGCCGCCACACCCACTCAGGCATGGATCTCCAAAGCGGACCCTTGCTCCAGGGCCACAGCCATGGCAGCAAGAACAACAGTAAGAGCAAAGCCCTTCCCTGGCACCAACCGCTCCACTGAGCCTTCCTTGCCTGCCTTGGTGCCGGCTCCTCTCAAACACAGCAGCAGGAGCACCTGCCTCCGTGCAAGGACACACTCAGGCCTCCAAGGCCCACGTGCACACACAGCCCCTTCAACACTGCCACCGCCTCGGGCCATTGACCGCAGCAGGGGAAACGCCAGCGCCCGCCCACTGACATCACCGCACACCCCTTGCAACCACAAAAGGAAAACAGTGGCTAAGATGAAAATAAAGGCAAGCCACCAAGTGAAAGGAAAAGTGACCACAGCCACAAGCAGGGCTTTGCAGGTGGAAAGCATGCTTGGGCACAAAGACAGACTCAGCAGCACAGCACGCACCGCACAGCTGGCCCGGCAGGTGAAAGGGAACAGCCAAGAGCCCTCTCCACCACACCTGACGCCGACGCCTCTGAGCCACAGCTTTCACAAGCCCGGCACACCGCTGCCACCACAATCCCCAACCACGGACACCCCAACCAAACACTTCCCCAAAACCAATACAGCCACCAGGACAGACTGGAAACTACAGGCAGAAACTAGGACAATCAGAAAGCGATGAAGGGAAAGCTGCCTGGCGTACAAAGCCCCGCACCCGGGGGCACCCCAAGCACAGCCACCAGCAGCACCAGCCGGCCTCACCAGGCTCCTCCTGCCCGGCAGCACCCAACAGCACCCACAGACTCACCATGCCTGCGCCCACAGCCACAGCGCCACGCCTGCCGCACGCCGCCCCGGCGCTCCTGCTCCTCCTCACCGCTCTGGCCAGCAGCCTGGCCTGCCAACACCTCTGGACACACGAGGACACCTTCCCCGGCGACGCTCTCCGCCTCCTCCAGGACATGGCTGTCGGCCACACGCAGCCCTGCCACCTGACACAGCCGCCCTTCTTCCCCGCCAGCCTGCTCCACGACAACCTGCAGCCGCACCAAGCCGCCGCCACCGCCCTGCGCATCCTGCAGCACCTCTTCCACACCCTCAGCTCCAACAGCACCCGCCAGCACTGGCCCAGCCACGCTCGCAACCACCTCCTCAACGACCTGCAGCACCACATCCACCACCTGGAGCAATGCCTCCCCGACAACGCCGCGCCCTTCAAAGGACCACGCAACCCGCTGCTCGCCATCAACAAGTACTTCAGGGACATCCACCTCTTCCTGCACGCCCACAACCACAGCGCCTGCGCCTGGGACCACGTCCGCCTCGAAGCTCGCGCCTCTCTACAGCACCTCCACAACCTCACACGCACCATGCGCCGCTAGCGCCAACACCCACACACCCAGACACACCTACGCCCCAAAGCCACCTCCAACCCCACGCCTCCTCTCACCCGGGACCACACACAGCCCTGCAGCAACCGCACGGCACCCGCAGCCTTCAACCGCTGCATCTCCAGCCATTCAGCTGCTCCTACTCATATGGACAAAAGACCTTCTCCATTCATTTCTTGACTTCTATGTTTATTTATTTGTTTATTTATATAATTTATCTAATCACTTATGTATTTATTTTTATACCTCTTCACTTATTTATGCCACGGCAAATAAAGACTTATGACAAAACACTTGCCACTGCCTCTCCTCTCTCCAGCACCCCAACCACTCTCTGCCACAGGGGAAAGCCATCTCCACCCAACACAGACTCCAAGCCCTGCTCGAAATAGCCCCCGACCACACGTCTCAATGGCCCCTGCCCAAGCAGCATCCTGCAGCAGCCTCTGAGCAAAAACACTGCCAGTCTTTGCCCAACACCACGGAAGCACCAAATGGAAAAACACCCACAGGCTGCTGAAGAGCACCGCTGCACCTCATCTGCTTCATCCACACCGTGCTCCGTCCATCCAATCCGTGCCTCTCTGACGCACAGACAAGGATGTCATGTGGGACACTGTCAAACACTTGGCACAAAGCCAGGAACACGAGGTCCCTTGGCTTGCCCCTCTCCACCACTACTGTGGAGCCCTAACCATAGAACAGCACCAAAACCGCCAGGAATGGGGACTCTGCACTTTGGAATGCCATGCTCCCTGCTCACAATCACCTCTTGCTTCTCCACTGGCCTTAGCATAGTCTCCCGCAGAAGCAGCCTCATCTTCTTGCCTGACACACACCTCAGCCTGACTGCTCCGTAGCTCCCACACTCTTCTGCTTTTCCCTGTCTAAGAAAGGGAGTTACATTTCTCATCTACCACTTCTTGGCCACTTCCACTGACAGACACCAGGTTTCAAAAACCATCCACATTGGCCTACCAACTCCATCTCAAAGTTCCCTCAGGACTCATGCATTCACCTCTTCATCTGCCACCCACTTGGACACATTCAGGTTGCTAAGAGGGTCTCAAAGTTGGCCTTTTCCTTCAGTGGCCTGGGGATCTCCATTCTTCAGGCAGGCCTCTCAGCATTTGCCTTGTGCGACTTCAGCAGCGTGCCTGGAGATGGCTGACACACAAGGCTACAAACACTCACTCCTCTCCACAGCCTCTTTGCCCCAAAAGCAAACAGAACATTCGAATCCCAAGATCCGCTCCTAGCAACCATCCAACCATAATCCACGAGGCCAGGGTGAGCATCCCATTGCAGATCTCTGCACACCCCAAATGCCTCTTCACTGCTCCCCAGCTTTTGGGCGCTTTTGGAAAGGCATCTGAAGCTACTGGCAAACCTTCACTACTCCAGCCACAGAAGCCCAGCCCCCGCAGCCTTGCTCACACCTGAGGTCCTCTGGACCCCTGTGCCTCTCCAGAGCCATGCCCTCCAAGGATGCCACACCTCTCACGGACTAACCAGCCCTCAACTAGACACACTCTTGCAGGCAAGGGCTCTGGCAATGCCAAAACACACCACCATTGCTTTCGTGGGGGACAGTCCTCTTTGGCCCTGTGGCTGCCACACCCACTCAGGCATGGATCTCCAAAGCGGACCCTTGCTCCAGGGCCACAGCCATGGCAGCAAGAACAACAGTAAGAGCAAAGCCCTTCCCTGGCACCAACCGCTCCACTGAGCCTTCCTTGCCTGCCTTGGTGCCGGCTCCTCCCAAACACAGCAGCAGGAGCACCTGCCTCCGTGCAAGGACACACTCAGGCCTCCAAGGCCCACGTGCACACACAGCCCCTTCAACACTGCCACCGCCTCGGGCCATTGACCGCAGCAGGGGAAACGCCAGCGCCCGCCCACTGACATCACCGCACACCCCTTGCAACCACAAAAGGAAAACAGTGGCTAAGATGAAAATAAAGGCAAGCCACCAAGTGAAAGGAAAAGTGACCACAGCCACAAGCAGGGCTTTGCAGGTGGAAAGCATGCTTGGGCACAAAGACAGACTCAGCAGCACAGCACGCACCGCACAGCTGGCCCGGCAGGTGAAAGGGAACAGCCAAGAGCCCTCTCCACCACACCTGACGCCGACGCCTCTGAGCCACAGCTTTCACAAGCCCGGCACACCGCTGCCACCACAATCCCCAACCACGGACACCCCAACCAAACACTTCCCCAAAACCAATACAGCCACCAGGACAGACTGGAAACTACAGGCAGAAACTCCGGACAATCAGAAAGCGATGAAGGGAAAGCTGCCTGGCGTACAAAGCCCCGCACCCGGGGGCACCCCAAGCACAGCCACCAGCAGCACCAGCCGGCCTCACCAGGCTCCTCCTGCCCGGCAGCACCCAACAGCACCCACAGACTCACCATGCCTGCGCCCACAGCCACAGCGCCACGCCTGCCGCACGCCGCCCCGGCGCTCCTGCTCCTCCTCACCGCTCTGGCCAGCAGCCTGGCCTGCCAACACCTCTGGACACACGAGGACACCTTCCCCGGCGACGCTCTCCGCCTCCTCCAGGACATGGCTGTCGGCCACACGCAGCCCTGCCACCTGACACAGCCGCCCTTCTTCCCCGCCAGCCTGCTCCACGACAACCTGCAGCCGCACCAAGCCGCCGCCACCGCCCTGCGCATCCTGCAGCACCTCTTCCACACCCTCAGCTCCAACAGCACCCGCCAGCACTGGCCCAGCCACGCTCGCAACCACCTCCTCAACGACCTGCAGCACCACATCCACCACCTGGAGCAATGCCTCCCCGACAACGCCGCGCCCTTCAAAGGACCACGCAACCCGCTGCTCGCCATCAACAAGTACTTCAGGGACATCCACCTCTTCCTGCACGCCCACAACCACAGCGCCTGCGCCTGGGACCACGTCCGCCTCGAAGCTCGCGCCTCTCTACAGCACCTCCACAACCTCACACGCACCATGCGCCGCTAGCGCCAACACCCACACACCCAGACACACCTACGCCCCAAAGCCACCTCCAACCCCACGCCTCCTCTCACCCGGGACCACACACAGCCCTGCAGCAACCGCACGGCACCCGCAGCCTTCAACCGCTGCATCTCCAGCCATTCAGCTGCTCCTACTCATATGGACAAAAGACCTTCTCCATTCATTTCTTGACTTCTATGTTTATTTATTTGTTTATTTATATAATTTATCTAATCACTTATGTATTTATTTTTATACCTCTTCACTTATTTATGCCACGGCAAATAAAGACTTATGACAAAACACTTGCCACTGCCTCTCCTCTCTCCAGCACCCCAACCACTCTCTGCCACAGGGGAAAGCCATCTCCACCCAACACAGACTCCAAGCCCTGCTCGAAATAGCCCCCGACCACTCGTCTCAATGGCCCCTGCCCAAGCAGCATCCTGCAGCAGCCTCTGAGCAAAAACACTGCCAGTCTTTGCCCAACACCACGGAAGCACCAAACGGAAAAACACCCACAGGCTGCTGAAGAGCACCGCTGCACCTCATCTGCTTCATCCACACCGTGCTCCGTCCATCCAATCCGTGCCTCTCTGACGCACAGACAAGGATGTCATGTGGGACACTGTCAAACACTTGGCACAAAGCCAGGAACACGAGGTCACTTGGCTTGCCCCTCTCCACCACTACTGTGGAGCCCTAACCATAGAACAGCACCAAAACCGCCAGGAATGGGGACTCTGCACTTTGGAATGCCATGCTCCCTGCTCCCAATCACCTCTTGCTTCTCCACTGGCCTTAGCACAGTCTCCCGCAGAAGCAGCCTCATCTTCTTGCCTGACACACACCTCAGCCTGACTGCTCCGTAGCTCCCACACTCTTCTGCTTTTCCCTGTCTAAGAAAGGGAGTTACATTTCTCATCTACCACTTCTTGGCCACTTCCACTGACAGACACCAGGTTTCAAAAACCATCCACATTGGCCTACCAACTCCATCTCAAAGTTCCCTCAGGACTCATGCATTCACCTCTTCATCTGCCACCCACTTGGACACATTCAGGTTGCTAAGAGGGTCTCAAAGTTGGCCTTTTCCTTCAGTGGCCTGGGGATCTCCATTCTTCAGGCAGGCCTCTCAGCATTTGCCTTGTGCGACTTCAGCAGCGTGCCTGGAGATGGCTGACACACAAGGCTACAAACACTCACTCCTCTCCACAGCCTCTTTGCCCCAAAAGCACAGAACATTCAAATCCCAAGATCCGCTCCTAGCAACCATCCAACCCTAATCCACGAGGCCAGGGTGAGCATCCCATTGCAGATCTCTGCACACCCCAAATGCCTCTTCACTGCTCCCCAGCTTTTGGGCGCTTTTGGAAAGGCATCTGAAGCTACTGGCAAACCTTCACTACTCCAGCCACAGAAGCCCAGCCCCCGCAGCCTTGCTCACACCTGAGGTCCTCTGGACCCCTGTGCCTCTCCAGAGCCATGCCCTCCAAGGATGCCACACCTCTCACGGACTAACCAGCCCTCAACTAGACACACTCTTGCAGGCAAGGGCTCTGGCAATGCCAAAACACACCACCATTGCTTTCGTGGGGGACAGTCCTCTTTGGCCCTGTGGCTGCCACACCCACTCAGGCATGGATCTCCAAAGCGGACCCTTGCTCCAGGGCCACAGCCATGGCAGCAAGAACAACAGTAAGAGCAAAGCCCTTCCCTGGCACCAACCGCTCCACTGAGCCTTCCTTGCCTGCCTTGGTGCCGGCTCCTCCCAAACACAGCAGCAGGAGCACCTGCCTCCGTGCAAGGACACACTCAGGCCTCCAAGGCCCACGTGCACACACAGCCCCTTCAACACTGCCACCGCCTCGGGCCATTGACCGCAGCAGGGGAAACGCCAGCGCCCGCCCACTGACATCACCGCACACCCCTTGCAACCACAAAAGGAAAACAGTGGCTAAGATGAAAATAAAGGCAAGCCACCAAGTGAAAGGAAAAGTGACCACAGCCACAAGCAGGGCTTTGCAGGTGGAAAGCATGCTTGGGCACAAAGACAGACTCAGCAGCACAGCACGCACCGCACAGCTGGCCCGGCAGGTGAAAGGGAACAGCCAAGAGCCCTCTCCACCACACCTGACGCCGACGCCTCTGAGCCACAGCTTTCACAAGCCCGGCACACCGCTGCCACCACAATCCCCAACCACGGACACCCCAACCAAACACTTCCCCAAAACCAATACAGCCACCAGGACAGACTGGAAACTACAGGCAGAAACTACGGACAATCAGAAAGCGATGAAGGGAAAGCTGCCTGGCGTACAAAGCCCCGCACCCGGGGGCACCCCAAGCACAGCCACCAGCAGCACCAGCCGGCCTCACCAGGCTCCTCCTGCCCGGCAGCACCCAACAGCACCCACAGACTCACCATGCCTGCGCCCACAGCCACAGCGCCACGCCTGCCGCACGCCGCCCCGGCGCTCCTGCTCCTCCTCACCGCTCTGGCCAGCAGCCTGGCCTGCCAACACCTCTGGACACACGAGGACACCTTCCCCGGCGACGCTCTCCGCCTCCTCCAGGACATGGCTGTCGGCCACACGCAGCCCTGCCACCTGACACAGCCGCCCTTCTTCCCCGCCAGCCTGCTCCACGACAACCTGCAGCCGCACCAAGCCGCCGCCACCGCCCTGCGCATCCTGCAGCACCTCTTCCACACCCTCAGCTCCAACAGCACCCGCCAGCACTGGCCCAGCCACGCTCGCAACCACCTCCTCAACGACCTGCAGCACCACATCCACCACCTGGAGCAATGCCTCCCCGACAACGCCGCGCCCTTCAAAGGACCACGCAACCCGCTGCTCGCCATCAACAAGTACTTCAGGGACATCCACCTCTTCCTGCACGCCCACAACCACAGCGCCTGCGCCTGGGACCACGTCCGCCTCGAAGCTCGCGCCTCTCTACAGCACCTCCACAACCTCACACGCACCATGCGCCGCTAGCGCCAACACCCACACACCCAGACACACCTACGCCCCAAAGCCACCTCCAACCCCACGCCTCCTCTCACCCGGGACCACACACAGCCCTGCAGCAACCGCACGGCACCCGCAGCCTTCAACCGCTGCATCTCCAGCCATTCAGCTGCTCCTACTCATATGGACAAAAGACCTTCTCCATTCATTTCTTGACTTCTATGTTTATTTATTTGTTTATTTATATAATTTATCTAATCACTTATGTATTTATTTTTATACCTCTTCACTTATTTATGCCACGGCAAATAAAGACTTATGACAAAACACTTGCCACTGCCTCTCCTCTCTCCAGCACCCCAACCACTCTCTGCCACAGGGGAAAGCCATCTCCACCCAACACAGACTCCAAGCCCTGCTCGAAATAGCCCCCGACCACTCGTCTCAATGGCCCCTGCCCAAGCAGCATCCTGCAGCAGCCTCTGAGCAAAAACACTGCCAGTCTTTGCCCAACACCACGGAAGCACCAAACGGAAAAACACCCACAGGCTGCTGAAGAGCACCGCTGCACCTCATCTGCTTCATCCACACCGTGCTCCGTCCATCCAATCCGTGCCTCTCTGACGCACAGACAAGGATGTCATGTGGGACACTGTCAAACACTTGGCACAAAGCCAGGAACACGAGGTCACTTGGCTTGCCCCTCTCCACCACTACTGTGGAGCCCTAACCATAGAACAGCACCAAAACCGCCAGGAATGGGGACTCTGCACTTTGGAATGCCATGCTCCCTGCTCCCAATCACCTCTTGCTTCTCCACTGGCCTTAGCACAGTCTCCCGCAGAAGCAGCCTCATCTTCTTGCCTGACACACACCTCAGCCTGACTGCTCCGTAGCTCCCACACTCTTCTGCTTTTCCCTGTCTAAGAAAGGGAGTTACATTTCTCATCTACCACTTCTTGGCCACTTCCACTGACAGACACCAGGTTTCAAAAACCATCCACATTGGCCTACCAACTCCATCTCAAAGTTCCCTCAGGACTCATGCATTCACCTCTTCATCTGCCACCCACTTGGACACATTCAGGTTGCTAAGAGGGTCTCAAAGTTGGCCTTTTCCTTCAGTGGCCTGGGGATCTCCATTCTTCAGGCAGGCCTCTCAGCATTTGCCTTGTGCGACTTCAGCAGCGTGCCTGGAGATGGCTGACACACAAGGCTACAAACACTCACTCCTCTCCACAGCCTCTTTGCCCCAAAAGCACAGAACATTCAAATCCCAAGATCCGCTCCTAGCAACCATCCAACCCTAATCCACGAGGCCAGGGTGAGCATCCCATTGCAGATCTCTGCACACCCCAAATGCCTCTTCACTGCTCCCCAGCTTTTGGGCGCTTTTGGAAAGGCATCTGAAGCTACTGGCAAACCTTCACTACTCCAGCCACAGAAGCCCAGCCCCCGCAGCCTTGCTCACACCTGAGGTCCTCTGGACCCCTGTGCCTCTCCAGAGCCATGCCCTCCAAGGATGTCACACCTCTCACGGACTAACCAGCCCTCAACTAGACACACTCTTGCAGGCAAGGGCTCTGGCAATGCCAAAACACACCACCATTGCTTTCGTGGGGGACAGTCCTCTTTGGCCCTGTGGCCGCCACACCCACTCAGGCATGGATCTCCAAAGCGGACCCTTGCTCCAGGGCCACAGCCATGGCAGCAAGAACAACAGTAAGAGCAAAGCCCTTCCCTGGCACCAACCGCTCCACTGAGCCTTCCTTGCCTGCCTTGGTGCCGGCTCCTCCCAAACACAGCAGCAGGAGCACCTGCCTCCGTGCAAGGACACACTCAGGCCTCCAAGGCCCACGTGCACACACAGCCCCTTCAACACTGCCACCGCCTCGGGCCATTGACCGCAGCAGGGGAAACGCCAGCGCCCGCCCACTGACATCACCGCACACCCCTTGCAACCACAAAAGGAAAACAGTGGCTAAGATGAAAATAAAGGCAAGCCACCAAGTGAAAGGAAAAGTGACCACAGCCACAAGCAGGGCTTTGCAGGTGGAAAGCATGCTTGGGCACAAAGACAGACTCAGCAGCACAGCACGCACCGCACAGCTGGCCCGGCAGGTGAAAGGGAACAGCCAAGAGCCCTCTCCACCACACCTGACGCCGACGCCTCTGAGCCACAGCTTTCACAAGCCCGGCACACCGCTGCCACCACAATCCCCAACCACGGACACCCCAACCAAACACTTCCCCAAAACCAATACAGCCACCAGGACAGACTGGAAACTACAGGCAGAAACTACGGACAATCAGAAAGCGATGAAGGGAAAGCTGCCTGGCGTACAAAGCCCCGCACCCGGGGGCACCCCAAGCACAGCCACCAGCAGCACCAGCCGGCCTCACCAGGCTCCTCCTGCCCGGCAGCACCCAACAGCACCCACAGACTCACCATGCCTGCGCCCACAGCCACAGCGCCACGCCTGCCGCACGCCGCCCCGGCGCTCCTGCTCCTCCTCACCGCTCTGGCCAGCAGCCTGGCCTGCCAACACCTCTGGACACACGAGGACACCTTCCCCGGCGACGCTCTCCGCCTCCTCCAGGACATGGCTGTCGGCCACACGCAGCCCTGCCACCTGACACAGCCGCCCTTCTTCCCCGCCAGCCTGCTCCACGACAACCTGCAGCCGCACCAAGCCGCCGCCACCGCCCTGCGCATCCTGCAGCACCTCTTCCACACCCTCAGCTCCAACAGCACCCGCCAGCACTGGCCCAGCCACGCTCGCAACCACCTCCTCAACGACCTGCAGCACCACATCCACCACCTGGAGCAATGCCTCCCCGACAACGCCGCGCCCTTCAAAGGACCACGCAACCCGCTGCTCGCCATCAACAAGTACTTCAGGGACATCCACCTCTTCCTGCACGCCCACAACCACAGCGCCTGCGCCTGGGACCACGTCCGCCTCGAAGCTCGCGCCTCTCTACAGCACCTCCACAACCTCACACGCACCATGCGCCGCTAGCGCCAACACCCACACACCCAGACACACCTACGCCCCAAAGCCACCTCCAACCCCACGCCTCCTCTCACCCGGGACCACACACAGCCCTGCAGCAACCGCACGGCACCCGCAGCCTTCAACCGCTGCATCTCCAGCCATTCAGCTGCTCCTACTCATATGGACAAAAGACCTTCTCCATTCATTTCTTGACTTCTATGTTTATTTATTTGTTTATTTATATAATTTATCTAATCACTTATGTATTTATTTTTATACCTCTTCACTTATTTATGCCACGGCAAATAAAGACTTATGACAAAACACTTGCCACTGCCTCTCCTCTCTCCAGCACCCCAACCACTCTCTGCCACAGGGGAAAGCCATCTCCACCCAACACAGACTCCAAGCCCTGCTCGAAATAGCCCCCGACCACTCGTCTCAATGGCCCCTGCCCAAGCAGCATCCTGCAGCAGCCTCTGAGCAAAAACACTGCCAGTCTTTGCCCAACACCACGGAAGCACCAAACGGAAAAACACCCGCAGGCTGCTGAAGAGCACCGCTGCACCTCATCTGCTTCATCCACACCGTGCTCCGTCCATCCAATCCGTGCCTCTCTGACGCACAGACAAGGATGTCATGTGGGACACTGTCAAACACTTGTGGCACAAAGCCAGGAACACGAGGTCACTTGGCTTGCCCCTCTCCACCACTACTGTGGAGCCCTAACCATAGAACAGCACCAAAACCGCCAGGAATGGGGACTCTGCACTTTGGAATGCCATGCTCCCTGCTCACAATCACCTCTTGCTTCTCCACTGGCCTTAGCATAGTCTCCCGCAGAAGCAGCCTCATCTTCTTGCCTGACACACACCTCAGCCTGACTGCTCCGTAGCTCCCACACTCTTCTGCTTTTCCCTGTCTAAGAAAGGGAGTTACATTTCTCATCTACCACTTCTTGGCCACTTCCACTGACAGACACCAGGTTTCAAAAACCATCCACATTGGCCTACCAACTCCATCTCAAAGTTCCCTCAGGACTCATGCATTCACCTCTTCATCTGCCATCCACTTGGACACATTCAGGTTGCTAAGAGGGTCTCAAAGTTGGCCTTTTCCTTCAGTGGCCTGGGGATCTCCATTCTTCAGGCAGGCCTCTCAGCATTTGCCTTGTGCGACTTCAGCAGCGTGCCTGGAGATGGCTGACACACAAGGCTACAAACACTCACTCCTCTCCACAGCCTCTTTGCCCCAAAAGCACAGAACATTCAAATCCCAAGATCCGCTCCTAGCAACCATCCAACCATAATCCACGAGGCCAGGGTGACCATCCCATTGCAGATCTCTGCACACCCCAAATGCCTCTTCACTGCTCCCCAGCTTTTGGGCGCTTTTGGAAAGGCATCTGAAGCTACTGGCAAACCTTCACTACTCCAGCCACAGAAGCCCAGCCCCCGCAGCCTTGCTCACACCTGAGGTCCTCTGGACCCCTGTGCCTCTCCAGAGCCATGCCCTCCAAGGATGCCACACCTCTCACGGACTAACCAGCCCTCAACTAGACACACTCTTGCAGGCAAGGGCTCTGGCAATGCCAAAACACACCACCATTGCTTTCGTGGGGGACAGTCCTCTTTGGCCCTGTGGCCGCCACACCCACTCAGGCATGGATCTCCAAAGCGGACCCTTGCTCCAGGGCCACAGCCATGGCAGCAAGAACAACAGTAAGAGCAAAGCCCTTCCCTGGCACCAACCGCTCCACTGAGCCTTCCTTGCCTGCCTTGGTGCCGGCTCCTCCCAAACACAGCAGCAGGAGCACCTGCCTCCGTGCAAGGACACACTCAGGCCTCCAAGGCCCACGTGCACACACAGCCCCTTCAACACTGCCACCGCCTCGGGCCATTGACCGCAGCAGGGGAAACGCCAGCGCCCGCCCACTGACATCACCGCACACCCCTTGCAACCACAAAAGGAAAACAGTGGCTAAGATGAAAATAAAGGCAAGCCACCAAGTGAAAGGAAAAGTGACCACAGCCACAAGCAGGGCTTTGCAGGTGGAAAGCATGCTTGGGCACAAAGACAGACTCAGCAGCACAGCACGCACCGCACAGCTGGCCCGGCAGGTGAAAGGGAACAGCCAAGAGCCCTCTCCACCACACCTGACGCCGACGCCTCTGAGCCACAGCTTTCACAAGCCCGGCACACCGCTGCCACCACAATCCCCAACCACGGACACCCCAACCAAACACTTCCCCAAAACCAATACAGCCACCAGGACAGACTGGAAACTACAGGCAGAAACTACGGACAATCAGAAAGCGATGAAGGGAAAGCTGCCTGGCGTACAAAGCCCCGCACCCGGGGGCACCCCAAGCACAGCCACCAGCAGCACCAGCCGGCCTCACCAGGCTCCTCCTGCCCGGCAGCACCCAACAGCACCCACAGACTCACCATGCCTGCGCCCACAGCCACAGCGCCACGCCTGCCGCACGCCGCCCCGGCGCTCCTGCTCCTCCTCACCGCTCTGGCCAGCAGCCTGGCCTGCCAACACCTCTGGACACACGAGGACACCTTCCCCGGCGACGCTCTCCGCCTCCTCCAGGACATGGCTGTCGGCCACACGCAGCCCTGCCACCTGACACAGCCGCCCTTCTTCCCCGCCAGCCTGCTCCACGACAACCTGCAGCCGCACCAAGCCGCCGCCACCGCCCTGCGCATCCTGCAGCACCTCTTCCACACCCTCAGCTCCAACAGCACCCGCCAGCACTGGCCCAGCCACGCTCGCAACCACCTCCTCAACGACCTGCAGCACCACATCCACCACCTGGAGCAATGCCTCCCCGACAACGCCGCGCCCTTCAAAGGACCACGCAACCCGCTGCTCGCCATCAACAAGTACTTCAGGGACATCCACCTCTTCCTGCACGCCCACAACCACAGCGCCTGCGCCTGGGACCACGTCCGCCTCGAAGCTCGCGCCTCTCTACAGCACCTCCACAACCTCACACGCACCATGCGCCGCTAGCGCCAACACCCACACACCCAGACACACCTACGCCCCAAAGCCACCTCCAACCCCACGCCTCCTCTCACCCGGGACCACACACAGCCCTGCAGCAACCGCACGGCACCCGCAGCCTTCAACCGCTGCATCTCCAGCCATTCAGCTGCTCCTACTCATATGGACAAAAGACCTTCTCCATTCATTTCTTGACTTCTATGTTTATTTATTTGTTTATTTATATAATTTATCTAATCACTTATGTATTTATTTTTATACCTCTTCACTTATTTATGCCACGGCAAATAAAGACTTATGACAAAACACTTGCCACTGCCTCTCCTCTCTCCAGCACCCCAACCACTCTCTGCCACAGGGGAAAGCCATCTCCACCCAACACAGACTCCAAGCCCTGCTCGAAATAGCCCCCGACCACTCGTCTCAATGGCCCCTGCCCAAGCAGCATCCTGCAGCAGCCTCTGAGCAAAAACACTGCCAGTCTTTGCCCAACACCACGGAAGCACCAAACGGAAAAACACCCACAGGCTGCTGAAGAGCACCGCTGCACCTCATCTGCTTCATCCACACCGTGCTCCGTCCATCCAATCCGTGCCTCTCTGACGCACAGACAAGGATGTCATGTGGGACACTGTCAAACACTTGGCACAAAGCCAGGAACACGAGGTCCCTTGGCTTGCCCCTCTCCACCACTACTGTGGAGCCCTAACCATAGAACAGCACCAAAACCGCCAGGAATGGGGACTCTGCACTTTGGAATGCCATGCTCCCTGCTCCCAATCACCTCTTGCTTCTCCACTGGCCTTAGCATAGTCTCCCGCAGAAGCAGCCTCATCTTCTTGCCTGACACACACCTCAGCCTGACTGCTCCGTAGCTCCCACACTCTTCTGCTTTTCCCTGTCTAAGAAAGGGAGTTACATTTCTCATCTACCACTTCTTGGCCACTTCCACTGACAGACACCAGGTTTCAAAAACCATCCACATTGGCCTACCAACTCCATCTCAAAGTTCCCTCAGGACTCATGCATTCACCTCTTCATCTGCCATCCACTTGGACACATTCAGGTTGCTAAGAGGGTCTCAAAGTTGGCCTTTTCCTTCAGTGGCCTGGGGATCTCCATTCTTCAGGCAGGCCTCTCAGCATTTGCCTTGTGCGACTTCAGCAGCTTGCCTGGAGATGGCTGACACACAAGGCTACAAACACTCACTCCTCTCCACAGCCTCTTTGCCCCAAAAGCAAACAGAACATTCAAATCCCAAGATCCGCTCCTAGCAACCATCCAACCATAATCCACGAGGCCAGGGTGATCATCCCATTGCAGATCTCTGCACACCCCAAATGCCTCTTCACTGCTCCCCAGCTTTTGGGCGCTTTTGGAAAGGCATC
The DNA here is from genome assembly GCF_027579445.1 of Ammospiza nelsoni. Taxonomy (NCBI): domain Eukaryota; kingdom Metazoa; phylum Chordata; class Aves; order Passeriformes; family Passerellidae; genus Ammospiza; species Ammospiza nelsoni. The sequence continues at coordinate 80,479,764 of NC_080669.1, read as the reverse complement.
TGAAGCTACTGGCAAACCTTCACTACTCCAGCCACAGAAGCCCAGCCCCCGCAGCCTTGCTCACACCTGAGGTCCTCTGGACCCCTGTGCCTCTCCAGAGCCATGCCCTCCAAGGATGCCACACCTCTCACGGACTAACCAGCCCTCAACTAGACACACTCTTGCAGGCAAGGGCTCTGGCAATGCCAAAACACACCACCATTGCTTTCGTGGGGGACAGTCCTCTTTGGCCCTGTGGCCGCCACACCCACTCAGGCATGGATCTCCAAAGCGGACCCTTGCTCCAGGGCCACAGCCATGGCAGCAAGAACAACAGTAAGAGCAAAGCCCTTCCCTGGCACCAACCGCTCCACTGAGCCTTCCTTGCCTGCCTTGGTGCCGGCTCCTCTCAAACACAGCAGCAGGAGCACCTGCCTCCGTGCAAGGACACACTCAGGCCTCCAAGGCCCACGTGCACACACAGCCCCTTCAACACTGCCACCGCCTCGGGCCATTGACCGCAGCAGGGGAAACGCCAGCGCCCGCCCACTGACATCACCGCACACCCCTTGCAACCACAAAAGGAAAACAGTGGCTAAGATGAAAATAAAGGCAAGCCACCAAGTGAAAGGAAAAGTGACCACAGCCACAAGCAGGGCTTTGCAGGTGGAAAGCATGCTTGGGCACAAAGACAGACTCAGCAGCACAGCACGCACCGCACAGCTGGCCCGGCAGGTGAAAGGGAACAGCCAAGAGCCCTCTCCACCACACCTGACGCCGACGCCTCTGAGCCACAGCTTTCACAAGCCCGGCACACCGCTGCCACCACAATCCCCAACCACGGACACCCCAACCAAACACTTCCCCAAAACCAATACAGCCACCAGGACAGACTGGAAACTACAGGCAGAAACTAGGACAATCAGAAAGCGATGAAGGGAAAGCTGCCTGGCGTACAAAGCCCCGCACCCGGGGGCACCCCAAGCACAGCCACCAGCAGCACCAGCCGGCCTCACCAGGCTCCTCCTGCCCGGCAGCACCCAACAGCACCCACAGACTCACCATGCCTGCGCCCACAGCCACAGCGCCACGCCTGCCGCACGCCGCCCCGGCGCTCCTGCTCCTCCTCACCGCTCTGGCCAGCAGCCTGGCCTGCCAACACCTCTGGACACACGAGGACACCTTCCCCGGCGACGCTCTCCGCCTCCTCCAGGACATGGCTGTCGGCCACACGCAGCCCTGCCACCTGACACAGCCGCCCTTCTTCCCCGCCAGCCTGCTCCACGACAACCTGCAGCCGCACCAAGCCGCCGCCACCGCCCTGCGCATCCTGCAGCACCTCTTCCACACCCTCAGCTCCAACAGCACCCGCCAGCACTGGCCCAGCCACGCTCGCAACCACCTCCTCAACGACCTGCAGCACCACATCCACCACCTGGAGCAATGCCTCCCCGACAACGCCGCGCCCTTCAAAGGACCACGCAACCCGCTGCTCGCCATCAACAAGTACTTCAGGGACATCCACCTCTTCCTGCACGCCCACAACCACAGCGCCTGCGCCTGGGACCACGTCCGCCTCGAAGCTCGCGCCTCTCTACAGCACCTCCACAACCTCACACGCACCATGCGCCGCTAGCGCCAACACCCACACACCCAGACACACCTACGCCCCAAAGCCACCTCCAACCCCACGCCTCCTCTCACCCGGGACCACACACAGCCCTGCAGCAACCGCACGGCACCCGCAGCCTTCAACCGCTGCATCTCCAGCCATTCAGCTGCTCCTACTCATATGGACAAAAGACCTTCTCCATTCATTTCTTGACTTCTATGTTTATTTTTTGTTTATTTATATAATTTATCTAATCACTTATGTATTTATTTTTATACCTCTTCACTTATTTATGCCACGGCAAATAAAGACTTATGACAAAACACTTGCCACTGCCTCTCCTCTCTCCAGCACCCCAACCACTCTCTGCCACAGGGGAAAGCCATCTCCACCCAACACAGACTCCAAGCCCTGCTCGAAATAGCCCCCGACCACACGTCTCAATGGCCCCTGCCCAAGCAGCATCCTGCAGCAGCCTCTGAGCAAAAACACTGCCAGTCTTTGCCCAACACCACGGAAGCACCAAATGGAAAAACACCCACAGGCTGCTGAAGAGCACCGCTGCACCTCATCTGCTTCATCCACACCGTGCTCCGTCCATCCAATCCGTGCCTCTCTGACGCACAGACAAGGATGTCATGTGGGACACTGTCAAACACTTGGCACAAAGCCAGGAACACGAGGTCCCTTGGCTTGCCCCTCTCCACCACTACTGTGGAGCCCTAACCATAGAACAGCACCAAAACCGCCAGGAATGGGGACTCTGCACTTTGGAATGCCATGCTCCCTGCTCACAATCACCTCTTGCTTCTCCACTGGCCTTAGCATAGTCTCCCGCAGAAGCAGCCTCATCTTCTTGCCTGACACACACCTCAGCCTGACTGCTCCGTAGCTCCCACACTCTTCTGCTTTTCCCTGTCTAAGAAAGGGAGTTACATTTCTCATCTACCACTTCTTGGCCACTTCCACTGACAGACACCAGGTTTCAAAAACCATCCACATTGGCCTACCAACTCCATCTCAAAGTTCCCTCAGGACTCATGCATTCACCTCTTCATCTGCCACCCACTTGGACACATTCAGGTTGCTAAGAGGGTCTCAAAGTTGGCCTTTTCCTTCAGTGGCCTGGGGATCTCCATTCTTCAGGCAGGCCTCTCAGCATTTGCCTTGTGCGACTTCAGCAGCGTGCCTGGAGATGGCTGACACACAAGGCTACAAACACTCACTCCTCTCCACAGCCTCTTTGCCCCAAAAGCAAACAGAACATTCGAATCCCAAGATCCGCTCCTAGCAACCATCCAACCATAATCCACGAGGCCAGGGTGAGCATCCCATTGCAGATCTCTGCACACCCCAAATGCCTCTTCACTGCTCCCCAGCTTTTGGGCGCTTTTGGAAAGGCATCTGAAGCTACTGGCAAACCTTCACTACTCCAGCCACAGAAGCCCAGCCCCCGCAGCCTTGCTCACACCTGAGGTCCTCTGGACCCCTGTGCCTCTCCAGAGCCATGCCCTCCAAGGATGCCACACCTCTCACGGACTAACCAGCCCTCAACTAGACACACTCTTGCAGGCAAGGGCTCTGGCAATGCCAAAACACACCACCATTGCTTTCGTGGGGGACAGTCCTCTTTGGCCCTGTGGCTGCCACACCCACTCAGGCATGGATCTCCAAAGCGGACCCTTGCTCCAGGGCCACAGCCATGGCAGCAAGAACAACAGTAAGAGCAAAGCCCTTCCCTGGCACCAACCGCTCCACTGAGCCTTCCTTGCCTGCCTTGGTGCCGGCTCCTCCCAAACACAGCAGCAGGAGCACCTGCCTCCGTGCAAGGACACACTCAGGCCTCCAAGGCCCACGTGCACACACAGCCCCTTCAACACTGCCACCGCCTCGGGCCATTGACCGCAGCAGGGGAAACGCCAGCGCCCGCCCACTGACATCACCGCACACCCCTTGCAACCACAAAAGGAAAACAGTGGCTAAGATGAAAATAAAGGCAAGCCACCAAGTGAAAGGAAAAGTGACCACAGCCACAAGCAGGGCTTTGCAGGTGGAAAGCATGCTTGGGCACAAAGACAGACTCAGCAGCACAGCACGCACCGCACAGCTGGCCCGGCAGGTGAAAGGGAACAGCCAAGAGCCCTCTCCACCACACCTGACGCCGACGCCTCTGAGCCACAGCTTTCACAAGCCCGGCACACCGCTGCCACCACAATCCCCAACCACGGACACCCCAACCAAACACTTCCCCAAAACCAATACAGCCACCAGGACAGACTGGAAACTACAGGCAGAAACTACGGACAATCAGAAAGCGATGAAGGGAAAGCTGCCTGGCGTACAAAGCCCCGCACCCGGGGGCACCCCAAGCACAGCCACCAGCAGCACCAGCCGGCCTCACCAGGCTCCTCCTGCCCGGCAGCACCCAACAGCACCCACAGACTCACCATGCCTGCGCCCACAGCCACAGCGCCACGCCTGCCGCACGCCGCCCCGGCGCTCCTGCTCCTCCTCACCGCTCTGGCCAGCAGCCTGGCCTGCCAACACCTCTGGACACACGAGGACACCTTCCCCGGCGACGCTCTCCGCCTCCTCCAGGACATGGCTGTCGGCCACACGCAGCCCTGCCACCTGACACAGCCGCCCTTCTTCCCCGCCAGCCTGCTCCACGACAACCTGCAGCCGCACCAAGCCGCCGCCACCGCCCTGCGCATCCTGCAGCACCTCTTCCACACCCTCAGCTCCAACAGCACCCGCCAGCACTGGCCCAGCCACGCTCGCAACCACCTCCTCAACGACCTGCAGCACCACATCCACCACCTGGAGCAATGCCTCCCCGACAACGCCGCGCCCTTCAAAGGACCACGCAACCCGCTGCTCGCCATCAACAAGTACTTCAGGGACATCCACCTCTTCCTGCACGCCCACAACCACAGCGCCTGCGCCTGGGACCACGTCCGCCTCGAAGCTCGCGCCTCTCTACAGCACCTCCACAACCTCACACGCACCATGCGCCGCTAGCGCCAACACCCACACACCCAGACACACCTACGCCCCAAAGCCACCTCCAACCCCACGCCTCCTCTCACCCGGGACCACACACAGCCCTGCAGCAACCGCACGGCACCCGCAGCCTTCAACCGCTGCATCTCCAGCCATTCAGCTGCTCCTACTCATATGGACAAAAGACCTTCTCCATTCATTTCTTGACTTCTATGTTTATTTATTTGTTTATTTATATAATTTATCTAATCACTTATGTATTTATTTTTATACCTCTTCACTTATTTATGCCACGGCAAATAAAGACTTATGACAAAACACTTGCCACTGCCTCTCCTCTCTCCAGCACCCCAACCACTCTCTGCCACAGGGGAAAGCCATCTCCACCCAACACAGACTCCAAGCCCTGCTCGAAATAGCCCCCGACCACTCGTCTCAATGGCCCCTGCCCAAGCAGCATCCTGCAGCAGCCTCTGAGCAAAAACACTGCCAGTCTTTGCCCAACACCACGGAAGCACCAAACGGAAAAACACCCACAGGCTGCTGAAGAGCACCGCTGCACCTCATCTGCTTCATCCACACCGTGCTCCGTCCATCCAATCCGTGCCTCTCTGACGCACAGACAAGGATGTCATGTGGGACACTGTCAAACACTTGGCACAAAGCCAGGAACACGAGGTCACTTGGCTTGCCCCTCTCCACCACTACTGTGGAGCCCTAACCATAGAACAGCACCAAAACCGCCAGGAATGGGGACTCTGCACTTTGGAATGCCATGCTCCCTGCTCACAATCACCTCTTGCTTCTCCACTGGCCTTAGCACAGTCTCCCGCAGAAGCAGCCTCATCTTCTTGCCTGACACACACCTCAGCCTGACTGCTCCGTAGCTCCCACACTCTTCTGCTTTTCCCTGTCTAAGAAAGGGAGTTACATTTCTCATCTACCACTTCTTGGCCACTTCCACTGACAGACACCAGGTTTCAAAAACCATCCACATTGGCCTACCAACTCCATCTCAAAGTTCCCTCAGGACTCATGCATTCACCTCTTCATCTGCCACCCACTTGGACACATTCAGGTTGCTAAGAGGGTCTCAAAGTTGGCCTTTTCCTTCAGTGGCCTGGGGATCTCCATTCTTCAGGCAGGCCTCTCAGCATTTGCCTTGTGCGACTTCAGCAGCGTGCCTGGAGATGGCTGACACACAAGGCTACAAACACTCACTCCTCTCCACAGCCTCTTTGCCCCAAAAGCACAGAACATTCAAATCCCAAGATCCGCTCCTAGCAACCATCCAACCCTAATCCACGAGGCCAGGGTGAGCATCCCATTGCAGATCTCTGCACACCCCAAATGCCTCTTCACTGCTCCCCAGCTTTTGGGCGCTTTTGGAAAGGCATCTGAAGCTACTGGCAAACCTTCACTACTCCAGCCACAGAAGCCCAGCCCCCGCAGCCTTGCTCACACCTGAGGTCCTCTGGACCCCTGTGCCTCTCCAGAGCCATGCCCTCCAAGGATGTCACACCTCTCACGGACTAACCAGCCCTCAACTAGACACACTCTTGCAGGCAAGGGCTCTGGCAATGCCAAAACACACCACCATTGCTTTCGTGGGGGACAGTCCTCTTTGGCCCTGTGGCCGCCACACCCACTCAGGCATGGATCTCCAAAGCGGACCCTTGCTCCAGGGCCACAGCCATGGCAGCAAGAACAACAGTAAGAGCAAAGCCCTTCCCTGGCACCAACCGCTCCACTGAGCCTTCCTTGCCTGCCTTGGTGCCGGCTCCTCCCAAACACAGCAGCAGGAGCACCTGCCTCCGTGCAAGGACACACTCAGGCCTCCAAGGCCCACGTGCACACACAGCCCCTTCAACACTGCCACCGCCTCGGGCCATTGACCGCAGCAGGGGAAACGCCAGCGCCCGCCCACTGACATCACCGCACACCCCTTGCAACCACAAAAGGAAAACAGTGGCTAAGATGAAAATAAAGGCAAGCCACCAAGTGAAAGGAAAAGTGACCACAGCCACAAGCAGGGCTTTGCAGGTGGAAAGCATGCTTGGGCACAAAGACAGACTCAGCAGCACAGCACGCACCGCACAGCTGGCCCGGCAGGTGAAAGGGAACAGCCAAGAGCCCTCTCCACCACACCTGACGCCGACGCCTCTGAGCCACAGCTTTCACAAGCCCGGCACACCGCTGCCACCACAATCCCCAACCACGGACACCCCAACCAAACACTTCCCCAAAACCAATACAGCCACCAGGACAGACTGGAAACTACAGGCAGAAACTCCGGACAATCAGAAAGCGATGAAGGGAAAGCTGCCTGGCGTACAAAGCCCCGCACCCGGGGGCACCCCAAGCACAGCCACCAGCAGCACCAGCCGGCCTCACCAGGCTCCTCCTGCCCGGCAGCACCCAACAGCACCCACAGACTCACCATGCCTGCGCCCACAGCCACAGCGCCACGCCTGCCGCACGCCGCCCCGGCGCTCCTGCTCCTCCTCACCGCTCTGGCCAGCAGCCTGGCCTGCCAACACCTCTGGACACACGAGGACACCTTCCCCAGCGACGCTCTCCGCCTCCTCCAGGACATGGCTGTCGGCCACACGCAGCCCTGCCACCTGACACAGCCGCCCTTCTTCCCCGCCAGCCTGCTCCACGACAACCTGCAGCCGCACCAAGCCGCCGCCACCGCCCTGCGCATCCTGCAGCACCTCTTCCACACCCTCAGCTCCAACAGCACCCGCCAGCACTGGCCCAGCCACGCTCGCAACCACCTCCTCAACGACCTGCAGCACCACATCCACCACCTGGAGCAATGCCTCCCCGACAACGCCGCGCCCTTCAAAGGACCACGCAACCCGCTGCTCGCCATCAACAAGTACTTCAGGGACATCCACCTCTTCCTGCACGCCCACAACCACAGCGCCTGCGCCTGGGACCACGTCCGCCTCGAAGCTCGCGCCTCTCTACAGCACCTCCACAACCTCACACGCACCATGCGCCGCTAGCGCCAACACCCACACACCCAGACACACCTACGCCCCAAAGCCACCTCCAACCCCACGCCTCCTCTCACCCGGGACCACACACAGCCCTGCAGCAACCGCACGGCACCCGCAGCCTTCAACCGCTGCATCTCCAGCCATTCAGCTGCTCCTACTCATATGGACAAAAGACCTTCTCCATTCATTTCTTGACTTCTATGTTTATTTATTTGTTTATTTATATAATTTATCTAATCACTTATGTATTTATTTTTATACCTCTTCACTTATTTATGCCACGGCAAATAAAGACTTATGACAAAACACTTGCCACTGCCTCTCCTCTCTCCAGCACCCCAACCACTCTCTGCCACAGGGGAAAGCCATCTCCACCCAACACAGACTCCAAGCCCTGCTCGAAATAGCCCCCGACCACTCGTCTCAATGGCCCCTGCCCAAGCAGCATCCTGCAGCAGCCTCTGAGCAAAAACACTGCCAGTCTTTGCCCAACACCACGGAAGCACCAAACGGAAAAACACCCACAGGCTGCTGAAGAGCACCGCTGCACCTCATCTGCTTCATCCACACCGTGCTCCGTCCATCCAATCCGTGCCTCTCTGACGCACAGACAAGGATGTCATGTGGGACACTGTCAAACACTTGTGGCACAAAGCCAGGAACACGAGGTCACTTGGCTTGCCCCTCTCCACCACTACTGTGGAGCCCTAACCATAGAACAGCACCAAAACCGCCAGGAATGGGGACTCTGCACTTTGGAATGCCATGCTCCCTGCTCACAATCACCTCTTGCTTCTCCACTGGCCTTAGCATAGTCTCCCGCAGAAGCAGCCTCATCTTCTTGCCTGACACACACCTCAGCCTGACTGCTCCGTAGCTCCCACACTCTTCTGCTTTTCCCTGTCTAAGAAAGGGAGTTACATTTCTCATCTACCACTTCTTGGCCACTTCCACTGACAGACACCAGGTTTCAAAAACCATCCACATTGGCCTACCAACTCCATCTCAAAGTTCCCTCAGGACTCATGCATTCACCTCTTCATCTGCCATCCACTTGGACACATTCAGGTTGCTAAGAGGGTCTCAAAGTTGGCCTTTTCCTTCAGTGGCCTGGGGATCTCCATTCTTCAGGCAGGCCTCTCAGCATTTGCCTTGTGCGACTTCAGCAGCGTGCCTGGAGATGGCTGACACACAAGGCTACAAACACTCACTCCTCTCCACAGCCTCTTTGCCCCAAAAGCACAGAACATTCAAATCCCAAGATCCGCTCCTAGCAACCATCCAACCATAATCCACGAGGCCAGGGTGACCATCCCATTGCAGATCTCTGCACACCCCAAATGCCTCTTCACTGCTCCCCAGCTTTTGGGCGCTTTTGGAAAGGCATCTGAAGCTACTGGCAAACCTTCACTACTCCACCCACAGAAGCCCAGCCCCCGCAGCCTTGCTCACACCTGAGGTCCTCTGGACCCCTGTGCCTCTCCAGAGCCATGCCCTCCAAGGATGCCACACCTCTCACGGACTAACCAGCCCTCAACTAGACACACTCTTGCAGGCAAGGGCTCTGGCAATGCCAAAACACACCACCATTGCTTTCGTGGGGGACAGTCCTCTTTGGCCCTGTGGCCGCCACACCCACTCAGGCATGGATCTCCAAAGCGGACCCTTGCTCCAGGGCCACAGCCATGGCAGCAAGAACAACAGTAAGAGCAAAGCCCTTCCCTGGCACCAACCGCTCCACTGAGCCTTCCTTGCCTGCCTTGGTGCCGGCTCCTCCCAAACACAGCAGCAGGAGCACCTGCCTCCGTGCAAGGACACACTCAGGCCTCCAAGGCCCACGTGCACACACAGCCCCTTCAACACTGCCACCGCCTCGGGCCATTGACCGCAGCAGGGGAAACGCCAGCGCCCGCCCACTGACATCACCGCACACCCCTTGCAACCACAAAAGGAAAACAGTGGCTAAGATGAAAATAAAGGCAAGCCACCAAGTGAAAGGAAAAGTGACCACAGCCACAAGCAGGGCTTTGCAGGTGGAAAGCATGCTTGGGCACAAAGACAGACTCAGCAGCACAGCACGCACCGCACAGCTGGCCCGGCAGGTGAAAGGGAACAGCCAAGAGCCCTCTCCACCACACCTGACGCCGACGCCTCTGAGCCACAGCTTTCACAAGCCCGGCACACCGCTGCCACCACAATCCCCAACCACGGACACCCCAACCAAACACTTCCCCAAAACCAATACAGCCACCAGGACAGACTGGAAACTACAGGCAGAAACTACGGACAATCAGAAAGCGATGAAGGGAAAGCTGCCTGGCGTACAAAGCCCCGCACCCGGGGGCACCCCAAGCACAGCCACCAGCAGCACCAGCCGGCCTCACCAGGCTCCTCCTGCCCGGCAGCACCCAACAGCACCCACAGACTCACCATGCCTGCGCCCACAGCCACAGCGCCACGCCTGCCGCACGCCGCCCCGGCGCTCCTGCTCCTCCTCACCGCTCTGGCCAGCAGCCTGGCCTGCCAACACCTCTGGACACACGAGGACACCTTCCCCGGCGACGCTCTCCGCCTCCTCCAGGACATGGCTGTCGGCCACACGCAGCCCTGCCACCTGACACAGCCGCCCTTCTTCCCCGCCAGCCTGCTCCACGACAACCTGCAGCCGCACCAAGCCGCCGCCACCGCCCTGCGCATCCTGCAGCACCTCTTCCACACCCTCAGCTCCAACAGCACCCGCCAGCACTGGCCCAGCCACGCTCGCAACCACCTCCTCAACGACCTGCAGCACCACATCCACCACCTGGAGCAATGCCTCCCCGACAACGCCGCGCCCTTCAAAGGACCACGCAACCCGCTGCTCGCCATCAACAAGTACTTCAGGGACATCCACCTCTTCCTGCACGCCCACAACCACAGCGCCTGCGCCTGGGACCACGTCCGCCTCGAAGCTCGCGCCTCTCTACAGCACCTCCACAACCTCACACGCACCATGCGCCGCTAGCGCCAACACCCACACACCCAGACACACCTACGCCCCAAAGCCACCTCCAACCCCACGCCTCCTCTCACCCGGGACCACACACAGCCCTGCAGCAACCGCACGGCACCCGCAGCCTTCAACCGCTGCATCTCCAGCCATTCAGCTGCTCCTACTCATATGGACAAAAGACCTTCTCCATTCATTTCTTGACTTCTATGTTTATTTATTTGTTTATTTATATAATTTATCTAATCACTTATGTATTTATTTTTATACCTCTTCACTTATTTATGCCACGGCAAATAAAGACTTATGACAAAACACTTGCCACTGCCTCTCCTCTCTCCAGCACCCCAACCACTCTCTGCCACAGGGGAAAGCCATCTCCACCCAACACAGACTCCAAGCCCTGCTCGAAATAGCCCCCGACCACTCGTCTCAATGGCCCCTGCCCAAGCAGCATCCTGCAGCAGCCTCTGAGCAAAAACACTGCCAGTCTTTGCCCAACACCACGGAAGCACCAAACGGAAAAACACCCACAGGCTGCTGAAGAGCACCGCTGCACCTCATCTGCTTCATCCACACCGTGCTCCGTCCATCCAATCCGTGCCTCTCTGACGCACAGACAAGGATGTCATGTGGGACACTGTCAAACACTTGGCACAAAGCCAGGAACACGAGGTCCCTTGGCTTGCCCCTCTCCACCACTACTGTGGAGCCCTAACCATAGAACAGCACCAAAACCGCCAGGAATGGGGACTCTGCACTTTGGAATGCCATGCTCCCTGCTCCCAATCACCTCTTGCTTCTCCACTGGCCTTAGCATAGTCTCCCGCAGAAGCAGCCTCATCTTCTTGCCTGACACACACCTCAGCCTGACTGCTCCGTAGCTCCCACACTCTTCTGCTTTTCCCTGTCTAAGAAAGGGAGTTACATTTCTCATCTACCACTTCTTGGCCACTTCCACTGACAGACACCAGGTTTCAAAAACCATCCACATTGGCCTACCAACTCCATCTCAAAGTTCCCTCAGGACTCATGCATTCACCTCTTCATCTGCCATCCACTTGGACACATTCAGGTTGCTAAGAGGGTCTCAAAGTTGGCCTTTTCCTTCAGTGGCCTGGGGATCTCCATTCTTCAGGCAGGCCTCTCAGCATTTGCCTTGTGCGACTTCAGCAGCTTGCCTGGAGATGGCTGACACACAAGGCTACAAACACTCACTCCTCTCCACAGCCTCTTTGCCCCAAAAGCAAACAGAACATTCAAATCCCAAGATCCGCTCCTAGCAACCATCCAACCATAATCCACGAGGCCAGGGTGATCATCCCATTGCAGATCTCTGCACACCCCAAATGCCTCTTCACTGCTCCCCAGCTTTTGGGCGCTTTTGGAAAGGCATCTGAAGCTACTGGCAAACCTTCACTACTCCAGCCACAGAAGCCCAGCCCCCGCAGCCTTGCTCACACCTGAGGTCCTCTGGACCCCTGTGCCTCTCCAGAGCCATGCCCTCCAAGGATGCCACACCTCTCACGGACTAACCAGCCCTCAACTAGACACACTCTTGCAGGCAAGGGCTCTGGCAATGCCAAAACACACCACCATTGCTTTCGTGGGGGACAGTCCTCTTTGGCCCTGTGGCCGCCACACCCACTCAGGCATGGATCTCCAAAGCGGACCCTTGCTCCAGGGCCACAGCCATGGCAGCAAGAACAACAGTAAGAGCAAAGCCCTTCCCTGGCACCAACCGCTCCACTGAGCCTTCCTTGCCTGCCTTGGTGCCGGCTCCTCCCAAACACAGCAGCAGGAGCACCTGCCTCCGTGCAAGGACACACTCAGGCCTCCAAGGCCCATGTGCACACACAGCCCCTTCAACACTGCCACCGCCTCGGGCCATTGACCGCAGCAGGGGAAACGCCAGCGCCCGCCCACTGACATCACCGCACACCCCTTGCAACCACAAAAGGAAAACAGTGGCTAAGATGAAAATAAAGGCAAGCCACCAAGTGAAAGGAAAAGTGACCACAGCCACAAGCAGGGCTTTGCAGGTGGAAAGCATGCTTGGGCACAAAGACAGACTCAGCAGCACAGCACGCACCGCACAGCTGGCCCGGCAGGTGAAAGGGAACAGCCAAGAGCCCTCTCCACCACACCTGACGCCGACGCCTCTGAGCCACAGCTTTCACAAGCCCGGCACACCGCTGCCACCACAATCCCCAACCACGGACACCCCAACCAAACACTTCCCCAAAACCAATACAGCCACCAGGACAGACTGGAAACTACAGGCAGAAACTCCGGACAATCAGAAAGCGATGAAGGGAAAGCTGCCTGGCGTACAAAGCCCCGCACCCGGGGGCACCCCAAGCACAGCCACCAGCAGCACCAGCCGGCCTCACCAGGCTCCTCCTGCCCGGCAGCACCCAACAGCACCCACAGACTCACCATGCCTGCGCCCACAGCCACAGCGCCACGCCTGCCGCACGCCGCCCCGGCGCTCCTGCTCCTCCTCACCGCTCTGGCCAGCAGCCTGGCCTGCCAACACCTCTGGACACACGAGGACACCTTCCCCGGCGACGCTCTCCGCCTCCTCCAGGACATGGCTGTCGGCCACACGCAGCCCTGCCACCTGACACAGCCGCCCTTCTTCCCCGCCAGCCTGCTCCACGACAACCTGCAGCCGCACCAAGCCGCCGCCACCGCCCTGCGCATCCTGCAGCACCTCTTCCACACCCTCAGCTCCAACAGCACCCGCCAGCACTGGCCCAGCCACGCTCGCAACCACCTCCTCAACGACCTGCAGCACCACATCCACCACCTGGAGCAATGCCTCCCCGACAACGCCGCGCCCTTCAAAGGACCACGCAACCCGCTGCTCGCCATCAACAAGTACTTCAGGGACATCCACCTCTTCCTGCACGCCCACAACCACAGCGCCTGCGCCTGGGACCACGTCCGCCTCGAAGCTCGCGCCTCTCTACAGCACCTCCACAACCTCACACGCACCATGCGCCGCTAGCGCCAACACCCACACACCCAGACACACCTACGCCCCAAAGCCACCTCCAACCCCACGCCTCCTCTCACCCGGGACCACACACAGCCCTGCAGCAACCGCACGGCACCCGCAGCCTTCAACCGCTGCATCTCCAGCCATTCAGCTGCTCCTACTCATATGGACAAAAGACCTTCTCCATTCATTTCTTGACTTCTATGTTTATTTATTTGTTTATTTATATAATTTATCTAATCACTTATGTATTTATTTTTATACCTCTTCACTTATTTATGCCACGGCAAATAAAGACTTATGACAAAACACTTGCCACTGCCTCTCCTCTCTCCAGCACCCCAACCACTCTCTGCCACAGGGGAAAGCCATCTCAAATCAACACAGACTCCAAGCCCTGCTCGAAATAGCCCCCGACCACTCGTCTCAATGGCCCCTGCCCAAGCAGCATCCTGCAGCAGCCTCTGAGCAAAAACACTGCCAGTCTTTGCCCAACACCACGGAAGCACCAAACGGAAAAACACCCACAGGCTGCTGAAGAGCACCGCTGCACCTCATCTGCTTCATCCACACCGTGCTCCGTCCATCCAATCCGTGCCTCTCTGACGCACAGACAAGGATGTCATGTGGGACACTGTCAAACACTTTGCACAAAGCCAGGAACACGAGGTCACTTGGCTTGCCCCTCTCCACCACTACTGTGGAGCCCTAACCATAGAACAGCACCAAAACCGCCAGGAATGGGGACTCTGCACTTTGGAATGCCATGCTCCCTGCTCCCAATCACCTCTTGCTTCTCCACTGGCCTTAGCATAGTCTCCCGCAGAAGCAGCCTCATCTTCTTGCCTGACACACACCTCAGCCTGACTGCTCCGTAGCTCTCACACTCTTCTGCTTTTCCCTGTCTAAGAAAGGGAGTTACATTTCTCATCTACCACTTCTTGGCCACTTCCACTGACAGACACCAGGTTTCAAAAACCATCCACATTGGCCTACCAACTCCATCTCAAAGTTCCCTCAGGACTCATGCATTCACCTCTTCATCTGCCATCCACTTGGACACATTCAGGTTGCTAAGAGGGTCTCAAAGTTGGCCTTTTCCTTCAGTGGCCTGGGGATCTCCATTCTTCAGGCAGGCCTCTCAGCATTTGCCTTGTGCGACTTCAGCAGCTTGCCTGGAGATGGCTGACACACAAGGCTACAAACACTCACTCCTCTCCACAGCCTCTTTGCCCCAAAAGCAAACAGAACATTCAAATCCCAAGATCCGCTCCTAGCAACCATCCAACCATAATCCACGAGGCCAGGGTGATCATCCCATTGCAGATCTCTGCACACCCCAAATGCCTCTTCACTGCTCCCCAGCTTTTGGGCGCTTTTGGAAAGGCATCTGAAGCTACTGGCAAACCTTCACTACTCCAGCCACAGAAGCCCAGCCCCCGCAGCCTTGCTCACACCTGAGGTCCTCTGGACCCCTGTGCCTCTCCAGAGCCATGCCCTCCAAGGATGCCACACCTCTCACGGACTAACCAGCCCTCAACTAGACACACTCTTGCAGGCAAGGGCTCTGGCAATGCCAAAACACACCACCATTGCTTTCGTGGGGGACAGTCCTCTTTGGCCCTGTGGCCGCCACACCCACTCAGGCATGGATCTCCAAAGCGGACCCTTGCTCCAGGGCCACAGCCATGGCAGCAAGAACAACAGTAAGAGCAAAGCCCTTCCCTGGCACCAACCGCTCCACTGAGCCTTCCTTGCCTGCCTTGGTGCCGGCTCCTCCCAAACACAGCAGCAGGAGCACCTGCCTCCGTGCAAGGACACACTCAGGCCTCCAAGGCCCACGTGCACACACAGCCCCTTCAACACTGCCACCGCCTCGGGCCATTGACCGCAGCAGGGGAAACGCCAGCGCCCGCCCACTGACATCACCGCACACCCCTTGCAACCACAAAAGGAAAACAGTGGCTAAGATGAAAATAAAGGCAAGCCACCAAGTGAAAGGAAAAGTGACCACAGCCACAAGCAGGGCTTTGCAGGTGGAAAGCATGCTTGGGCACAAAGACAGACTCAGCAGCACAGCACGCACCGCACAGCTGGCCCGGCAGGTGAAAGGGAACAGCCAAGAGCCCTCTCCACCACACCTGACGCCGACGCCTCTGAGCCACAGCTTTCACAAGCCCGGCACACCGCTGCCACCACAATCCCCAACCACGGACACCCCAACCAAACACTTCCCCAAAACCAATACAGCCACCAGGACAGACTGGAAACTACAGGCAGAAACTCCGGACAATCAGAAAGCGATGAAGGGAAAGCTGCCTGGCGTACAAAGCCCCGCACCCGGGGGCACCCCAAGCACAGCCACCAGCAGCACCAGCCGGCCTCACCAGGCTCCTCCTGCCCGGCAGCACCCAACAGCACCCACAGACTCACCATGCCTGCGCCCACAGCCACAGCGCCACGCCTGCCGCACGCCGCCCCGGCGCTCCTGCTCCTCCTCACCGCTCTGGCCAGCAGCCTGGCCTGCCAACACCTCTGGACACACGAGGACACCTTCCCCGGCGACGCTCTCCGCCTCCTCCAGGACATGGCTGTCGGCCACACGCGGCCCTGCCACCTGACACAGCCGCCCTTCTTCCCCGCCAGCCTGCTCCACGACAACCTGCAGCCGCACCAAGCCGCCGCCACCGCCCTGCGCATCCTGCAGCACCTCTTCCACACCCTCAGCTCCAACAGCACCCGCCAGCACTGGCCCAGCCACGCTCGCAACCACCTCCTCAACGACCTGCAGCACCACATCCACCACCTGGAGCAATGCCTCCCCGACAACGCCGCGCCCTTCAAAGGACCACGCAACCCGCTGCTCGCCATCAACAAGTACTTCAGGGACATCCACCTCTTCCTGCACGCCCACAACCACAGCGCCTGCGCCTGGGACCACGTCCGCCTCGAAGCTCGCGCCTCTCTACAGCACCTCCACAACCTCACACGCACCATGCGCCGCTAGCGCCAACACCCACACACCCAGACACACCTACGCCCCAAAGTCACCTCCAACCCCACGCCTCCTCTCACCCGGGACCACACACAGCCCTGCAGCAACCGCACGGCACCCGCAGCCTTCAACCGCTGCATCTCCAGCCATTCAGCTGCTCCTACTCATATGGACAAAAGACCTTCTCCATTCATTTCTTGACTTCTATGTTTATTTATTTGTTTATTTATATAATTTATCTAATCACTTATGTATTTATTTTTATACCTCTTCACTTATTTATGCCACGGCAAATAAAGACTTATGACAAAACACTTGCCACTGCCTCTCCTCTCTCCAGCACCCCAACCACTCTCTGCCACAGGGGAAAGCCATCTCCAATCAACACAGTCTCCAAGCCCTGCTCAAAATAGCCCCCGACCACTCGTCTCAATGGCCCCTGCCCAAGCAGCATCCTGCAGCAGCCTCTGAGCAAAAACACTGCCAGTCTTTGCCCAACACCACGGAAGCACCAAACGGAAAAACACCCACAGGCTGCTGAAGAGCACCGCTGCACCTCATCTGCTTCATCCACACCGTGCTCCGTCCATCCAATCCGTGCCTCTCTGACGCACAGACAAGGATGTCATGTGGGACACTGTCAAACACTTTGCACAAAGCCAGGAACACGAGGTCACTTGGCTTGCCCCTCTCCACCACTACTGTGGAGCCCTAACCATAGAACAGCACCAAAACCGCCAGGAATGGGGACTCTGCACTTTGGAATGCCATGCTCCCTGCTCCCAATCACCTCTTGCTTCTCCACTGGCCTTAGCACAGTCTCCCGCAGAAGCAGCCTCATCTTCTTGCCTGACACACACCTCAGCCTGACTGCTCCGTAGCTCCCACACTCTTCTGCTTTTCCCTGTCTAAGAAAGGGAGTTACATTTCTCATCTACCACTTCTTGGCCACTTCCACTGACAGACACCAGGTTTCAAAAACCATCCACATTGGCCTACCAACTCCATCTCAAAGTTCCCTCAGGACTCATGCATTCACCTCTTCATCTGCCATCCACTTGGACACATTCAGGTTGCTAAGAGGGTCTCAAAGTTGGCCTTTTCCTTCAGTGGCCTGGGGATCTCCATTCTTCAGGCAGGCCTCTCAGCATTTGCCTTGTGCGACTTCAGCAGCTTGCCTGGAGATGGCTGACACACAAGGCTACAAACACTCACTCCTCTCCACAGCCTCTTTGCCCCAAAAGCAAACAGAACATTCAAATCCCAAGATCCGCTCCTAGCAACCATCCAACCATAATCCACGAGGCCAGGGTGATCATCCCATTGCAGATCTCTGCACACCCCAAATGCCTCTTCACTGCTCCCCAGCTTTTGGGCGCTTTTGGAAAGGCATCTGAAACTACTGGCAAACCTTCAACACCCACACACCCAGACACACCTACGCCCCAAAGCCACCTCCAACCCCACGCCTCCTCTCACCCGGGACCACACACTGCCCTGCAGCAACCGCACGGCACCCGCAGCCTTCAACCGCTGCATCTCCAGCCATTCAGCTGCTCCTCCTCATATGGCAAAAGACTTTCTCCACGTATTTATTGACCTATTTTTCTACTTTTTTTTCTATTTATTCACATATTTATTTGTCTACCTCTTCACTTATTTATGTCACGGCAAATAAAGACTTATGACAAAACACTTGATATTGCCTTTTCTTTCTAGCATTGCAACCACTCTTTGGAACAGTGCAAAGCCATCTCCTCCCAACACCACTCAATGCTGTGCTCTATGTAAGACCCCTGTGAGAGTCTGTTAGAATTTTCCCTCATCTGCCTCACGATCGTCCTTGGGAGAGCACTGAAGAGAAGACCCCCCCTGTCTAGAATCTGGCTCTGAAGGAGAAAAGTCACACGCCACAGGCCCTGAGACCTGAAAATTCAGTGTTTAGCTATTGTTTTCACAAATGTGTTTGTTGTATGCTAAGAAGAGGGCACCATGCCCTGTTTGCAACTATAGCAGCTCGGGAAGCTGTCCCACCTCTTGGTCTGGCTGGACTTCTCCTGAGTCTCAGGTGGTCTCCCACAGAAGACCCTCACCTGTTTTACAACCACCGTGACAGACAGACTGAGATGTAAGAAGATTCTCCACCAAGGACTGAGACATGAAACTCCTAAAAGGCCGCTCTGCTCCTTCCAAGAACTGGGACTGAAACCCCCAGCCCGGGGGAGTTGTGTGGGGGAGGCAAGCTGACCAAAGCGAGATGTTTGCCTGCAGATTGTGAGCACTGGAGCAATAAAACAATGGCTCTCATTTACTGCTGAGAACATAAGACTACCCGTTACATCTATCAAGCTCATTTACTGCTGAGAATATAGACTACCTGTTACATCTGTTCCCTATTGTATCTGTTTCTCCCCCCCTCACAATTTTCAGTAATAAAAATCTCTGAGTTAGCTAGAGCCTTTGAGATCTCCCCAGCACAGCAGGCAGACCCTCAGCTGGACTGGACGACGGGACCAAGGGACTTCGTCTCTGCGTTGGTAGCTATATCCCCTCTCCCCCCCTCTCTCTGTCTCTCTTTCTCTTTCTCTCTCTTTTTCTTTCTCTTAATCCCTCTATCGCATTTTTGCTGTGGTTATTTCAATAAAACTGCATTCGATTTGATTATCACTGCAAACCCCCTTGTACCGTGTTGGTTTTTGCACTCTGAGATCATTCCTATGAACCATCAGGTCATCTGTCCACTAGGACGGACCCTGACAACCCCAAGTATCCCTTGCTCTCTCTTCTCGCTCGTACCTGCCCAAGCAGCATCTTGCAGCAATATCTTTCGAGAAACATCACTACGTGTTAGATATTATCTTCAGAATTATGTCTTAGCCTTTCTTTCCTCAGTAGTTTGCAACTCCCTTCCCAATTATTGTATCTGAAAGACTCATAACAGGGAAGGCACGGTCTTACTGGAGAAATTCCACTAGAGGGCCACAAACACTAGCAGAGCATCAGAGCACTTCTGCTACGAAGATATATGACAGGTGTTAATTGGACTGCAGAAGACTACAGGAAGATCTTACTGTAGTCTTTTAACATTTCAATGGACCTTACATAAAAGGAGCAAACTAATTTTGAACAGCATTTGCATTGACAGGCAGTGGTCTATAGAGAATATCTCTAAACTAAAAGAGAGTATGCTTATATCAGGCATTAGGGAGAAATCCTTTACTATGAGGATTGTGAACAAGTTCTAGAGCTAGCTAGATTACCACACCCCTGGAAGTGTTCAAAGCCAGACTGAATGGGGCTTTGTGCAATGTGGTCTAGGAGAAGGTTTCTCTTCCCATGTCAGAGCTGCTTGCAATTAGATTGCCTCTTTCAACATAAAACATTTAGTACGAGTGTTGAGGTTTTGGAGGACTGTGGAACCAAAATGGGAATAGGAAGAGTGTGAGGAGGAAGGTGCAGAAGTGTGATGGCACAGAAGACAGTCCCATTCCCCATCCTCCTATGCCACCTGGGAGATGAAGGTAGAGAAAATCATGAGTGAAACTAAGTCCAGGAAAATATGAGAGGTGAAGGGAAGATGTTCTGTAGATTTGGTTTTATTTCATTATCTACTTGCTAACTTCCCTGATTTGATTGCTAACATGTTAAACTAATTTCCCCAAGCCAATGCAGTAATTTTGCCCATTACTGCAACCAGCAAGTAATTTCTCCCTGTACTTATCTCACTCCACATGCCTTTCAGGATGTATTTTCTCCCTGGACGAGATGAGGTGGGGAGTGATAGAGCACCGTGGTGGTCACGAGGCATCTAGCTACTGTTAACACAATAAAATACGTGTCTCCTGGTCCTGCTACTTCAAATATTTTGCATCTTGTTGCCACAATGATAATTCCATGCATTTCAGTTGACAGTTCTTCAAGTACCACAACTTTCTCTGGTAAAAGTCTTTATTCACATGCTCATCTTTGGAGTTTTTTAAATTCAGGGTCTGCAATATGACAGGGCTTTGTCTGAGTCATCCCTGGTACTCACCTTTAAACTATCTGACTCTGGCTGCTCCAAACTGTACATGGAATACCTTGTACTTATTTGGGCCTTGCATTATGGCATTCATCCAGTCTTCTCAGATCCCTCCCCACTGCTCCATTTCTGCCTCTACAGATACAACGCATCACTCTAGTATGTAACTGTTCTCAGCTACCTACTACCAAACTGTCTCTCCAAGTTCCTTATCCTACATTTATGATAGGACAATTCTTTATCATTTTGCGATCTAGATTGAGGCCCTTTTTCAATTTATTTAGGAGCTCAGCCTGTCTCATATGCCATTTGTATTCTGGATCCAGATAAGGAAAAAAACTTTGTACACTCTCCCTCATGCAGCTCACCTCCATTTGTTGCCATGATGCATATGCAAACATCTATACCTATGACCACATCCAAAATCTCAGCTACACCTACTGGCTACCAACCTGTGTACTTGATGTTCAACCTTACCTCTTAGTAAAACAAACACTTAGGACTTCAACTAGACTAGACAAAATGTCATAATGCTGCTACAAAAATTAGACATTTCTCCACTCAGGAGCACAGAGCACACTTGTGTCTATTTAGAGATTTTGCAGCTGGACAAATGCATGATGGAACAGTTGCTCTGTATCAATTTACACAATCCTTGTATAAATTTCAAAAGAAAAAATACAGAACACAAGGAAAATCTCTTAACCACCGTTCAATGAATCAATTTATGTGGCACAAATGATCAACAGTGAAGACAACTTCTTTAAAATTAAGTAAGTCATTTACTTACCATTGGCAGTCTGGATTGAAGCATCTGGAGATCATCATAACCATAAATCTGCTTAAAGACAGATAAAAATACAACATCATTATAACACTTTTTTCTGATGCTGATCAGTCTGGGGCTTTGAGCTGAGTTTGATTTAAGCCCAGTCTGTGTTAAAGGTCTACAGCTGTACGTCACATTGTGCTATCATGGCGCACTGCAGCATTTCAAGGAGAGCAGAACTGAAGTTAAAAAGGCTTGTCACTCTGATGTTGTTTCCTAGTGACAATGTCCTCTGAGGAGAGTTTGACTGTCCCATCTTCAACACAGTTTTCACAGACACATCATTCCTGATCGTATGAAAAATCTACCGCGCATTCAGATTTGGGAATAAGAACAACAGCCCTCTTTGGTGTAATCATTACTTCAAAGAGCATTAAGATTAAGAGTTGATGACTTGACCACAACACAACCTCCTGGGTATCTCCTCACATTCAGTTTGGTACAGAAAAGTTACTGATATAAAGGTTTGGATTCAAAAAGCAGATAACCAAAAATACGTTGATGCTGGTCAGACATCAAAAAGCTATGTGCAGCCTTTCAAATCATGGCATATGTGTTCATGGCACATTTCAGTCACTGCTATGGCAAATCCATTCCAGTAACACAAACCTAAAGGACCCTAAATTTATTCAAAGGGCCTAAAACCTGTTAACACTGAAAACCACAGCCACACACATGTTTAGCTTCAACAGCAGCCAGATAAGGCCTGTAGCAAAAGCTCTGCAGTTTACAATCAACAGTAAGCCTCTACTGAACATATTTCAGATGTTCTTTAGCACTTGAAACAAGAATTCCAGGTGTAACATGTGCCACCAGAAATGACTTGGCATAGACAGTAGCAGGTCTGGAGGGCCCACTTGCGCCAAGGGCTAAGAAATCAAAGAGAAACAATGAAACTGCTTACTGGGTAGGCAGGCAGAAGTCCTCCAGGTCCCACAATATACTGGTTATGCAACAAGGGTGGTACACCTTGGGGCAGGTTTGGGGGTGCTTTGCCTGTAGAATCAAAATACAGACACTTTAACAAGCCTTTAGAAAAGAAAAGGCTTCAGCATTGAGACAAGACAGCTCACATGTTGTGGCAGTTGCACCATCCCACATTATAAAGAGGAGATTTTGCGCTGTTTGATGAATTATGCTCAAAATAGCCTCAAGAGTTTAACCATACCTCAAGGGAGGGAAAGCACAGGCTACTTTAGCCTGAAAACAGTCCTATCATAGAATAGCCTGAATTTGTAATTTGCTTTGTCCAAGAGGATTACAAGAATTACAAGAATACAAGGATTACAAGATTACCGAACTTCTCTTTTGCTCAGTTCTTTCCTGAAGGCAAATTTAGAAATTGTTGTCAACCTGAGAGAGCAAATTCTCTTCTTTCATTTCCTGCCCTGTCAATGCATTCCCTTTATCACCAGCAACAGACTGGAAAGCACTAAATGTTGCCAGCATGCTTTTTGTGGGTGACTTACTACAGCTAGGAATAGCAAAGAGAAGACTGAAATGGTTTCAGCTGCCTTCATGAAGCAGTGCTAGGAAGCAGAACAGTAAAAGAACAATGCACTTTGGCCAGTCATAAGACACTTCATTTACGAGCTATAGAAATGAGAAATATTTCTGTAACTAAGCCTGATCCTTAGTAATACATCACTCACTTCTCTCTATAAGATTTCCTTTTAGCAGTTCAGGATCTTCAGAGAAGAAAGAGAATTTAGCATCACTTCTACTTCAGTGCAAGAAGCCTCCCAGCCCTCCTTCTCCATGAACCCTCCTTCTAAAGTGCCATTTGCTGTGCAATGACCCAGACATTTCTTTCCTTTCTGTGCAAGTGGCAGTAGGGATGTGACACATGATAATGAGGACACCGCAGTATATTTTGATACTGCCAAATGAATTCAAGTCACAGAACAGCCTGAAACTAAAGCTTATGTGAACTCATAGTCAGGAGCTGATCACAGCTTGGAATACAAACTGGGTGAATTTTCTAGCCCGAGACTTCCTAAGTCAGAACTGCTCTGGTGTGTATTTATAAAGCTCTTTGGGGATGGAATGTGCTATATAAGTGCCACATAACACCCTAACAAGTATTTCAAATACATAAAACCAGGCAACTTTATTTCAGAAGCCAGCAAACACAGCATGCTGGAAATGTGAGTGAACAGTGTGGACTTCTTAGCGTTGTTATGGCGGGTGAGATGCTCAACTGACAGCCCTGCTGACTGAAATCCTCAGTCTATCCACGTGATCTGTCAATATTGCCAACCTGAAGACACTAAGGGAGCTGCTCGTGTGGTAGCAGCTGGTATAGACACACTGGTAACACTCAGGCCAAGGCTGTTTGTAGTGTTCATACTGCTTGCCATGCTGACAACCGAGGAGGTGGTGCTAGTGGCTGAGGTTGAAGCAGTTGAAAAGGTTGTTGAGGGCTGGAGCGAAGTTGTGTTCTCAATACTAGTGTGCTAGAAAAGGAGACAAAAAGAATGAGGATCACAGAGCAAATAAACCACAGTGGAAGACGCTGGGAAAAAGGGAAAAAAAAACAAAACAAAAACAACAAAAACTTCTAAAGTAACAGCAGCTCATGCAAAAGATATGCATTACCTATGTACCAAGCAAGCAACTAAGTTGCATGCTTATGATGCTTTAGTGATTTAAAGAAAATTATTGTATGAGAGCTAAACTTAAATTGCCATACCATCACAAAATTATAATACAGTAACTCAAACGTAACATATATCATTCCATCACCTGCATTTTGTCAGCAAACCTCTCCAGTGCAGACTGCTAATAGTCCATATTTTGGAGACATTTCAGATTGCCACTTTAAAGTTTGTTTTTGTTATGTTTTGTAATAAACTAGTTATAAGCAATTTTTTTTTATTTCATCCCCCTTAGGTGGCATGACAATTTCCCTCAGCTGTGTGACTGGCAAGGCTCTGTCATAGCTATTCCTGATCTAGTCCAAATACAAGTGGTAATCCCTTTTTCCCCACTAGAGGGCTGACAGTTCTTCTTCCCTGAAGGCTCTACTTATGGGTCTTGTGGTTCTGAGACACACCCAACTTAAAGAGATGGTCCTAATTATGAGATAAACTGACTATTTGCCAAGCACTCGTTTCAATACTAACAGGACTTACCACATGTGATGTGCCTGAAGACAACACTGAGGCAGGAGAGAGGCTGGTCTGATGATTGGAAAGGGAGCTGGAAGGAAATTGTAAAGAATTTATAAAATTAATTAACTTTCACTTTTAACAAATACAGATATGCAGTAGGGCATTAGTTAAAGAATTAGAATTCTAGGTGTGTGTGTATACCTACAGTAACAGAGAAGTTAAAGAAAAAAATTACATGTAAGAGTGTGTGTATACATATATACACACACAGGCATGTATATGTGTCTGTATGGCCTCTACAGGCACTTTTTCCTTTAATTAGTACCCTACTTTTTTAGTGAAAAAAATCAAGTACAGATTATTATTAACAAAAACCATCTAAAACACCATTAGTATTTTTCAATTTACGGTATCTTTAGAAAAACTACAATTGCTTCAGGAATCAAATAGCGATGACTCCATGACACATGAAGTCCAAAATCAAAACAAGGTTCACACAAGCACAAGCCTGGTTCCTCATTCTTTCTCTGTAGCTGCTTACTATGGGGGACAGGTTTAAAGTGAGGTAGTGCTTTGGTTTGACTCACTGTGTTGTTTCTCACATTTTGAGTTGCATAACATTAACTCAACCAAGTAGAACTGCAGGGTACTTGCCCCATAATTCATCCAGAGATCTTCAAATGTCTCCCTGAAAGGTGACTGAAACTGGCATTTGAACATTTAAACTGACGAGTTATACCTTATATTCGAGGTCAAAAATGTAACCTACTGTATGTGGTATGCAATAAACTGAACCAACACAGAACAAAGGTAACCAAACGAAGCTATAAAACGTGTATAAATTGGTGCTCAAAGAAACCCCTTATTACTAAATAAGAAGCAGGAGAGATCAAGCAACAAAATTAGATTAGTGCTGTCTATGGAAATAGCCACAAGAAAATACAGTTTTCATACCAAAGTTGACAAGTTCATTACATGACCTAATTTAAAGGCAAATACTTCTGGTAGCTCTTCAAGGCATGGGCCCAGAATAAACTTTCACAGTTCCATAGATTAACTTTCAAAAGTGTCACCCCTTTTGCAGGAATTGGAACAACATCACTTCAGCAAGGGAAAAGTAAGAGTTTTATACCACTCCTTCACCCACTCTTCCCAGCTCTTTTGGTAAGTATTAATTCACCATCTGACCTATGGCAGAGACACAGACGACAGCCATCAGCTCGACCAAGTCAGACACATTTTGGATTTCAGGCATCCCGAGGATGGCTGAAACTTTGTATCTGTCCAACAACATCGACCCCCAGCTGATTTCCATCCGTTCATACAGCTTGTCAACAAATCATTGTGGGGATATGTGACCAATGTAAAGGGAATTGCTCTTGTTTGACATATTTACTATTTATTCAACAAAAAAATACTAGAGTGTTAAAAAAACCCCAACTATGTCCTAGCTGCAAAACAGGGAAAAAACTCCCTGATATCCCAAATCAGTTTCTTGTACTAACAAATATAGTACAAAGGTAAGTATCAAAAATGTAACTCAATCAATACGGCTTCAGGATTGTCATCCTGATGCCTTTTTTGGGCTTCCTTAAAACCAGAGGTCAGACGAAATTAAGAGAATAAAAAGAGCAGATGAAGCCTCCACAGGGGCTACACCCAGATATGGATGACCAGTCACGAGTTCTCACACTTCTGTAAGTTTGGTCCATTTGCATACTGGCAGTGAATCTTTCAACTACAGCTTCAGGTAATGAAGCAATTTACCCCATGTTTACTCCCCACCACCTCACTTCTCTTTATACTTCCGGGGCCTGAGACAGCAAGGTGTCCTTGAATCCCAGACCTAGAGAGGAGTTGTTTAGTCTAACCAAAATGTGAAGACAGTAGTTAATACTCTATATGGAGTTTAAAATTATACACTAAAGAACTGCAGGATTACAAATAAACAAAAAATATAAAAGCTAAAATCCTAAGGCATCAACATGACTGAGGATGCAACAGGCATTCAGAAAAACAGAGAGAAAGTGTAAATAAGCTGAATTGTGCTAGATGCACTTCCAGGAACATCAAACTGATATTTTGAAATATCTTAAGGAAATAGCTTAGAAAAAGAAAACACACACAGTTTCCCTGTGAAATAATTTCTGGGTTTTAATTTTAAGAAATAAAAATGAGACTACATTATTTCAAATTGGCCATGTAGTAAACTGTTAAAGAATAGTTTCAAACATATAACACTGAACAAAAACAGCAGGCACAAAGGAGGAAAAATAAACTGGGGGAATCAATAGCTGATTTAGCTAGCATGATTGAAGCAAACCTCTTGAAACACAAAGTTGTATATGTATCATGAAAGCGTGAGGGCAGCAGCTGCTCTGCCACTAGAAGGCAGCCCAGAGCTGCCTTCTGTTCTCAGAATCTCTCTCCTAATTCTGGTTCGCATAAGAAAAGGGACCCCTGGTGCCTGCCAGCCCCATAGGGAACCACCCTTACACCTGTCCTATCCTCAGAATGGACCCCCTCAGTTTACCACAACTCCACTGTACCTGCTCAGCTGAGAGAGTGAGCTGCTGGCCAGATCACTGGACTGAGGCAAGCTGGGCAATGCTGCCACGTGCTGCGATGCTGAAGGCAGAAGCGAGGCCGTGGTAGACACCACACTGGGCAGAGAACCAGCTGAAGGTAGTGAGGGAGAAGGCTCTGTCTTAGGTGCTGCAACTGATGGAATAGCTGCAACAAGTTAAAAAGAGGCACACAAATTAAAATTCTAGCATACTTGATATCCCAGCCCAGATGGCAGGAACACAGTAGCATTCATCCCTTGGTCTGCAAAAATCTCACCATTAAGAACTGGTAACCATATCAAGCAATTTGTCTATGAAGGAAAATTCAAACACAACTGAACTACAATTTTTTCCCCTTTAAGCTCTCTATTAACAATAAATTTACAATTATCACTGCTACACATGTAGTAAACAACTGTCTTCTGCACTTCATCTGCCACTATCTGGATTACTAATTTATACTTACAAGTCATTCTAAAATTCCTCACTTCTGGTACAGCAAACACAAGTAATTTCTGCCTTTTCAAGGCACTGTACATATCTAGTTTCACCTACAGCTCTGCTTCTTCATTCACACCTACACAGCACTGTTGGGGATGAAGACTGAGATCGCTGGAGTACACGGGTAGATAACTTATCCCTTTGGTATATTCAGTCAAAAGTGTAGTGCAGTAGAATGAAAAAAGCTACAATGAAAGGCCAGAATTGAGCACAGCATTAAGTATTTTTTATGGCTAAGGAGCTGTTAAATATTGACTCACTTTATTTAGATAATAAAAAGTGTTAGGTTTTATCTTACACTTTTTAGGCTACACAGATAAAAACTTGTTTATAGGATCACTACACTGTAATAAGAGGCTTAAAAATTCTATTGCCCAACATGATTCTCAGCTGTTTCAGTTATTTCTACTCCTACAAAAAATAACAAAGAATTAGAGACAGTCACTCACCAATAAAACTCAGAAAAGAGTTGAGCCCTACCTTCTGCTGGGCCATGTTCCCACACCACACCAGGGACCACTACCCAGTGGATCATCACTAACTTGTAATGTATGTGAAGACACTTTTAGATTGGTCATCAAACAAAAATCAAATACACACTTGGAAGTTATATATTAGAGTTTGTTCACTTTATGGATTTGATTTCTTAGCTAAATGACCAAGGTCAGGTTGTTGGTTGCAATGGAAAGAGGAATTAAAAGGTCCTGGCCTTGGTAATAAGTATGGCCTCTAAGAGAAGGAAATCCAAGTGACAAACATGCTTATGAAGGCAGTAACTATATAATCTAATAACTCCTGGTAAAACTCATATAAAAAAGGAGTAAATAACATTTAAAACTCCCAATATATTAAGAGCAGGATTCCCTTAACACAAGGGACAGAATCACCATCTTAAGATCCCCTACAAGATGACTGAATGCAATGTGCAAGACAAAGAAAACCACAAGACAAGTAGGATGGTCAGGAGTAAAACACATCAGTCGTACTTTGAATTAAGGATTTAGGAAGCTCGAGATCTGGATATTAAAGAAGAACAGCAAACAAGAGAGATGAACAACTAAGAATATTATA
Organism: Ammospiza nelsoni; assembly: GCF_027579445.1. Taxonomy (NCBI): domain Eukaryota; kingdom Metazoa; phylum Chordata; class Aves; order Passeriformes; family Passerellidae; genus Ammospiza; species Ammospiza nelsoni. The sequence continues at coordinate 80,451,072 of NC_080669.1, read as the reverse complement.
GCACATACAGAAAGAAGAAAGTACTTATAAAAGTTAAGACAACTTCAAAATCATTTGGATGCATAAAATAGACTCAATGGAAGAAGAAAACAGAAATGCTCTCAAAGGAGAACTGGCACAGGAAAAGAGACTAGTAAAGCTATTACAGAAAACAAAAGTGTTAGGAGTACTCAGATCTTTGTTTTCGGTAAAAAAAGGACAGGTTCTGTAGTGAATTTCATATATTGCTTATTAACCCTGTACACAACACTAGAAAAGTTCTTGTGTTGAAAAGCTGTCTGTGCACTTGGAGCATATACACTCCTGCTCCTTTAAATTCAACTTGGTACTAACAAAACATTGTACTACTAATGGCCTACCTGAAGAGATGTTTAAGAGGAGGTTAGACCTAAAATTGAAGTGTTGGAATTCCAAAAGATTTTAATTCACACCGCTGTCCTTGAAAACTTCCATGGAGCAGCACAAAGATCAGAAGAGTGAATACTATACTTTAATTACTTTAACTCCAAGTACAGAGCTGCAGGCCTGGTACAGGTCCACACTACATTAAAAACATGCCAAGATGAAGAAACTAACACTTATACCACAGTCAATACTGAAGTATTGTTTGCAAGATATTAAAAAACTCACAAGAGGGAATGTGTTTCTCACCTTTATTCCCAAAGACTTCTAACAGGGCAGAGATAGAATGATACCTAATGAGAGGTGCACTCAAAGAATGTGACTTCATTTCACTACAGCTAAATGATATTTGCAGCTTCCCAACTCAGAACTGGAAGAACTGCTAAAAAACTTCATATTATTTCTAATTTTGCATTTTTTTAGTATTAAATTATTTCTGACAGGTGAATTAAAAAAACAAAAGCCAACAGCAAAGTAGCTTCTCTAATTCTAAGATTGTTTAGGTTTGTAGATTTAATAGACTTGCCTTCATATTTCAATTGTAATCAAGAAGCAAGCAGCATGTTATGCAAGCACAAATAAAGTCAAATGGGTCAGCCATAAATTAGTCATGGAGAACAATATAAAGCCTTAAACCCAATGTCACTGACATGCTTGTGTGCACAGCAAGTAGCAAGGAACGAACAGAAAGTCCTGTGCTCAACCAAGCTTTGAAAACTTACTGTCAAGTGTTGCCTGTGTCCTAACACCACCGTGCCCATTCTGTAAACAAAGAAGAAATGAATTAACAAATCATCTTAGAAGTATATTAAATGCTCAGACTGAATCACACATTGAACATGCTTCATGCAAAATTCTATGTTCATATAAATTGAACAAGGCAGAAAATTAAATTTTTACTGCCTTTAAAAAAACTACATCATAAAGTTGTCTCAAGTGCAAGGTGTCCTCAACATAGAGAAACCCACACACTGCCCATAATACACCCATCAGCAGCAAACCTTCCCATGTACTGCATATAACATAAACTTCAGGTTCACACCAATATGAAAGAAGGAATTGCATTAACATATAGGAAATGGTTGTGCTTTTGATCTAATGTAACTCACAATTTTAACTATCCAAGTTACACAGAGACGCCAATTTTTTTCCATTGAAAGATAAGACTTGAGAAGCACCAGTTGTTTTTTGGATAACGCTGGAGTACAGAAGTGGATAGTCTATGCTTGATCCTCACCAGTACATACGAGCTAGTGCAGAAGACAAGTGTGACTGAGCCAACACATAACAAAGGCCAGAAGTAAATAAACTTACAAACTCTCACAAGATCCTAAAACATTCAATAAACTCAGTTCTTTTAAAATAAACCTACATTCCATATACAAAGACAGCAGGTGTGTCTGAATCTCCCAAGAGATTCTTTGTCCTATATTAGACCTCTGCTTATGCTTATTAAAATAACACATGAAACTAATTCCCACTGGTTTAAATGCAACAGAAAAGTAATACTGGAGGGGCCAAGAAAAAATTGGGATCCATTTGCTAGGTGCCATGTAAATTTAGTAAATAAAATACATTTGTAGAGAAACCATCAAGTTATTAGTTATGGCAAAATACCATAACTAATATTTACATACAGAGACAGTTCTTTAGGTTCAAGGAGGAAAACTCAAGTAGAATTTTAAGCGTTACTAAAAAAAAGGTCAAAAGACAATTTAAGATGTCAACACCCACAAAATCAGATGCTCTTATATCCCAAATACAGTAATACCAAAAACGACTACACACCAAGAAAAGCAACAACAAATAAGAGGATGGGCTTAGAAATCAAAAATACCACTTGGTTTGGTTACAGCATTAATGTATGAGGGGAATACAAACCTAACACAGGTAAGAGTATTCCCCCTTGTCTAGGTCCTGTTTCTGTGATGAACTCACCGTAACAGCAACAGGGGTTGGTTCAGACGGAGCCATGGAGCTTTGGTACGCTATCCTGCTATGCACAGAGGTCTGCTCATAGGAGGAAGTTGTTACTGAGCTAGTGCTCTGGGATGAGCAGGTCAGACTGGAAGAGCTGATGGCAGAGGTTGTGTAGGTGGAATCCTGCACTGTATTGGATATTGGCAAAGAGGTATTCAAAGGATCACTGGAAAAAAAGAATTATTTATCATCTTGGTAGGTATTTCAAATACTTTCATGAAAATATCAGCTTCTATATGGCTATCTAGAACAATCTCAAACACACAAAAAAATCTATACTATTAATGTTAGAAAATCTAAGAACGTAAAAAAAATTTATAATATGCTTTGGTTGTCACTAATCACTGCTTCAAAACATCAGCTGCACTAAGCACCATTCACCTTCCTCATTCCAACCCAAACAAGACAAGAATTTACATACAAGCACTTTTCAGTCCCATGTTATTTCCACCTTTTCCAAGGAAAAATTAATGATCATAATCTTTCTTTTTTAAACAAGCAGAATTGATAAAATCTGGTATATAATGAATAACAATAGGATTCTTTTTACAATAGAATTCTAATGTTACAAAATAAATAATGCAAAGCACTAAAAAATGCTTTAAAACATGCAGTAATGCTTTATTGTCCACTTAGTTTAAATAAATGTATAAAACTACAAGTTATGTGGAAATTCATTTCTATTAATATTTCTGAATTAACTTCAGGAAGCTTTTTACTGATGCTGATTTTTCAATGAGTAAGGAATTAAAACTGGTTTACTGGTCCACTGGCACTTATCATTGGCTGTTGTAGCATTTCAGTAAGAGCTTCTGCATACAGAAAGCCCAGGTTTTTTTCTCATTTTTTCATCCTGTAGGAGAATCAGATCTGTAACCTGTTGCTAATCTCCTAACTAACATAAATATATGGTAAAAAGGTCAATTCTGCTGGGTCAATGTAGAAAAACATGGGTAGTGAGGAAAAAACCCCCAAAACACTTGAAAATCAGGACAACTTCACATGAGAAAAACTTCTAAAGGATAGCTTATTTAAAGGTTATTTATATTCATATCGCCTTCAGCTTCACATCTACCCATCCAGGCAGATTTTGATTATCATTAGAGTAGAAAAATTATCATTTAAGATACAGTCCACAGAAAACAAGTAATCATATTTTCTCCTTTCATTACATTGTAATCCTGTCATGATGTTTTTGGCACAAACTTGACCCCCACAAGAAAACCTGAGAATGCAGGAGGGCAACTCACACATACTTTACAGATTTTGAATATAAGCTATTGTTGGTCGCCTGGTTGGTATTCTCACTGCTTGATGTTGATCCAAACTCTGGGAGTGTAGGCTCTGATCCAAACTCAAGAGCTCCAAACTGAACATTTAACCCTGTCATGTCTGCTGATCCAGGCATCTCCACAGCAGAGGCAGGAATCTTAAAGGAAGAAAAAAAGCCATAACTCTTTTGCATGCATCTGCAACTTGAAATTAATCCACTGATTCTGCTCTAATCTGGAGATGAATGAGTAAGCCGTACCATTCCACAACAATAAAGTAGCATCTTTGCACATTCCCCCCCCCCCCCCCCAATATTCATATTGTGGCTACTAAGTGAATCTAAAAATCACTCAGCAACAGCCATTTTCCATACAGAGCAAACAGCTATCTGCTTGCAAAAGATATCACCACAATATTTTGGACCTAATAACTATCCAGTTTAGTACATCCTGCTTCATAGATAAGAAACATACCAACATCTTTGCTCTCCTTCTCCCTAGCAATTTATATAAAACATTTACCGAATCAAATCACATAATCATTAAGGTTGGACAAGAACATTAAGACCAAGCCCAGGTATTAAAGCCAGCACTACCAAACCATGTCTCTAAGCACCATGTCTCTTCGTATCTTTCAAACAGTTCCAGGGATGGTAGCTCTCTCACTTACCTGGGCAGCCTGCTCCAGTGATTGACAACCCCCCCAGTGATGACATTTTTCCTAATATCCAATTTAAACCTTCGCTAGTGCAACTTGAGGCTGTTTCCTCTTGTATTGCCACTTGTTACCTGGGAGAAGAGACCAATCTCCATCTGGCTACACCTTCATTTCTAGAGAGTGATCAAGGTTCCCCTGAGCCTCCTTTTCTCCAGGTTGAGCCCCTGTAGCTTCCTCAGACCTGTGCTCCAGACCCTCCCCAGCTCTGTTCCCTTCTCTGGACATGCTCCAGCCCCTCAATATCTTCCTTATATGAGGGACCCAGAACTGGACACAGGATTTGAGGTGCAGTCTCACCAGTGCCCAGTACAGAGAGACAAGTCACTGCCCCAGTCCTGCTGGTTATGCCACTGCTGACGCAAGTTTTTGTGGTTTTTAAGTATAGTAATGACAAGCTATCACTCAATTACCCACCTTGGATGCAGGAGTTATCCTCCTTTTTGGTGGTTTTATCTGTTTCTGCTGGGTTTGATGAACAGTCACTGCTTGGTTATCCATAGAGATAGTGGGGAGCTGCAATATTTTGCTAACAGCTGTAGAGGTGTCTACTGGTGATGTCTCTCGGAGTTTTACCTGGGAGGAGGAAGACTCCAGCCCAGGAGGAGGAACAGGAACCACCTGCATTTGTTGCTGTCGCTGTGTCAGCTGGCTCAGAACTGGAGATGGCTCAGGCTGGGATTTAAAGTCTGGCCAGTGTTGGAAAAAAGGAAAAATCAAAATTAAAGCATTGAACTTTGCTCTTCACAGTTCTACTCTTTATACAAGAATCCAAGTGATGCTTAATGGTTATGATTCTATAGCATTTGCATGACTTTTCAGACAGCAGAAGGGTTTCACATGGATCATTAACACTAACACTAATAAGGACAACAGTTGATACACCTACTTTAAATAAACAGCAGTGGCCAAGCAATATTTAGTTTTTTCCAAAAATGCGAAAACAAACCTATCTACACAGTCATAGTATTATCACACACAAATCCTCAAAAACTGTTACAGATTATTTTAATCAGGCACTTCAAGTTTCACTCTTATTAACTGAGCTGATATAATGTGATTACTTCCAAGGGGTAAATAGTTGTTGCAATTTAGAGGTAGTATGAGTTAGGATTCCCTTCCCCTGCAAAGAAGAAGATGAAAAAAAATAGGAAGTCTTCTACCATCTCATAATAGCTGAGAATCAAAGAGATGCTGGATATAAACAGGTTTTTTCCCAAGTCTCCCCTTTCATAGTTTTTGGATACTGAAAGCCATGAGGTGACCTAAACCACTGGTCAACCACCACAGAGATCTCCAGCATTTCCAGTGTCAAGGGGTTTTTATTCAGTTGGTGAAGTCCATTAGAAAGCATTAAAATGTAGGTTTGGTTTTTTTTTAGAATTTCTGCATGTCAAAGATAGTAATTGCTACCAATGGCTGCTTATCTACACATAAACATATACACACATGACAGACACAAGAGCTATCTTCTTCACAGTGAGGATTCTGCTAGGAACAACACTACAGAAAATAAGTTTCTGTCATTCTCACTGTTACAATTTATTCTACTCAATTACATAAAAATTCATACCATTATAAGAACACAAAACAAGTAACCCGAATCCTTCACAGCACACTATGGAAAGAACACTGAAGCGTGATGCATATTATGAAGAAATTACACAGTACTCATTAAAAATTCATGTAATGATTAGAAGAGAGAATTTGGGAAAAAAACAAAATACAAGTACACAACTTTACACTCAGCTAAAAGAAGCATAGGTACAAGGAAAATAAGTATTTTCCGTATCTGTTGAAAAACAATCAACAACAAAATTCCACGTAAATATTCAAGCACACTAAATCAAAGATGTCACTACCTGGAAGGCTCAATAAATTTAAACATGTTATGACATTTAGGGATAGGCTTAAGCTTAATAAAACTTAGTTTATTATATACTTTTGATGTTTATTATCAGCAAATAAGCATAACATTTAAAATGTTGCAAGTAATTGTATTACTAGGATTAATTTTTTTTAAAGAAGTCTTTAATTAAAGTAATTTTAAACTATCATTGGCATTAAGAAATCCTACTGGCTAATATAAAGAGAAAGAGAGAAGAACCTGTGTCAAAGCACTTACCAAACTGACTGAGGACTGAGGACTGAGTACTAGGTGGTTTTAGATCCCAGGATGATGCAGCAACTGTGCTAGTGGTGGCAGAACTGCTATTGGTTTGTTGAGAGGTAAACTGACCCAATCCCGGTGATTTCAATTGGTCCAAGATTTGGGAACCAGTAGAGTTTGCCAATTTAGAAGATCTGAGCTCTCCAAAGCCAGAACAAAGAACTGCCGACTACCAAAAGACCAAGAAGAAAAGGGGAAGGAGTGGAGTTAATATTTTAACTAATAATTGAACACAATGATAGGGTCAATGCCTACCGCTGCTATCTGGAAGCAACAAAAATCTTTTCAGACCTAGATTACTAACAAAGGACTAGTAAAAATTTCCACTACTGTAATCACAATAATACTAACTTATTTGAACCTACACATCTTAAAATATCATAGACTTACTAATAGTTGGACTAGTTTTTAGAGAATAAACACCTCATCTCACACCCTCAAAACTGATTCAGAAATAGGCATGCTTCCACAAGAAGTAGCTGACTATGTGCTTGGAAATAACACATCCATTTTCTGGCCTAGAACTCTTAAACTATAAACAAATTATTTCATCCTACATCAGCAAGCAATGAACACATCTGCTCTCTAATCAAAAATTAATATAACTGCTTCATGCAAATGCAGAAATAACCAACCAGCAAAATGAAAAAAGTAATTTTTGGTGGGGGGGGGAAGGGGGCTGAAAGTAAAGAATTATATTCTTCATTTTAATTTTTCACAAATACCAAAACACTTCATGAAATGACCAGCACTGGAAAAGTTGTTTAACTTGAAATATTTACTCATGAACAACATTTAGAAAACAAAATATTTAGAAAGCACAAGATAGTTTTACCAGACTTTGAGGAGAGTAAGAGTTTACAGCACTGGAGCTGCCTGTTCCTGATGCCATCTGGGTGCTGTGCTGAGAATTTGTGAATACTAAGGCTTGGCCAAAGGTCTGCTGCTGAGAAGACTCAAATGAGTTGCCTTCTGTCTCTTGGGTAGATGTCACTGGCTTTTGAAGCAGTGTCACCAAATCAATGCTGTAAGACAAAGTGAAACTTGGCTGAAATGAGTGAACAGTGATGAAACTTCAGTGACACTGGGGAAAGCACTAGCAATACTAAGGCTGCCATCCCAGCAACAGAATTATTACTGATTAGCAGTCTTTTCAGATGTTTTTTGTCTACCATACAAGACAGAGAAGGGATCTTTTTGCCACTAAGTGACAAACAAAAAAATCCCACCCCAATTCGAGTGGATGAACTAAAACATTTTCTAACAATCTGAGGGACATCCACTGGAGAATAGAACAAAAAACACATGAATATACTACCTTTAAGAAAGAAAGAAATATAAATTATACACCATGTGACACCATGCCTCATGCAAATCACATCCATATTATATGGAAAATTTTGCTACAGCACAGCAAAATCAGGACTTTTGGAATCACTAGCCAGATCTCATGCTATCCAACTACCAAAGCGTTCACTATACTTTAATGTGCTCCTCAGGAACATGAAGCTAATGGAAGCAGCTGATTCCACAACATGACCAGAAAGGCATTTGAAGACAAAGGCAGGCAAAGGAAGGCAGCAACTTGACCTATTTTTGGTTCTTGATCTTAACCGTCTATCATCAGTAAAGGCTTGTAACTGTGATGTTCACCAGGGAATTCACCTTTTTGTCAATGCAAGCTTTCATTTAACACATCTGCCAAAGCATGACATTCCGAACACTTCATCTACAAAGATAGGCTTTCCCACTTTCTGGACACTAAAGCCAGAGCTTCCCTTTCAACAGCAAAAAAATTTTTCTTCCCAGCTCCTTTTCTTCCTATCTGTAAGCAGTCTTGATGCAGAGGATGTGTTATGCTCACACATTTGGTAAGTTTGTTCCCACTTTCACAGTCAGAAATAAGTAACTCAGGAACTCACAGAAACAACAATTTTCAAGCAGGGCTTTTTCAATTTTTAGATGAGTTTGACCAATCTCTGAGAGAGTTTTTATTCAATATTTTATGTGTGCAAGCTAATATTGCCTAATGAAGGAGAAGGTTTTTAAAGTATAGGGAAAACATGGAAGAAGAGCTTACCTTTGCCCAGGAGTCACATGATTTTCAGCTGGAACAGAAGACGCAGTGAAGACTTTTGTTTCAGAAAGCTGAAAAAGAGATGGAGTAAGAATCTCATATGCTCACATTTCCCTCATGCAACATCTGCATAAATTCCATTTTGGTCATGCACTTTCAATATAAAAGTAAAGTCAAACTACCATTACAAACAGCTACTCTGAAGCTCTGCTTAAAAAGACAAAAACATGTAGTCAAACTTCAGTAAAATCTTCGCCACAGAATCAAGTACCTATTTAATTAGAGGGCTGGGTTAGGATATTCGACCTACTGACAACACGCACCAGCATAGAATTGTACACCAGTGTAATACATCAGCTTGGGAAACAGTTTAATTGAAACACACCAGTAGAAAGTAATTAATGTGACAGCCATTCTACCATCAACGTGCAGACAATTTATGACATTACAGAGCAACTCTGACAAATCTTATTGCACAAGGTAACACATTGCACTGCTCCCACTCATTCCATGTATCCTTGCATCTGACATTTCAGCTGCCACCACCAGCAGATGCAGGTAAGTACAGGTAAGTTCAGTGAACCAGCATTCATGGCTCCTTCTTGGCAGCTGTTAGGAGAGGCAATAACGTCTTTAACTGAGTGCTCTGAGAGCACGAGCTGGGAAACTGTGATAAAATGAGAGCCATGCTGACACTCATGTAACAAGTCAGACCACCCACAGAGGACAGCTGCACTGTTTTCACTATGCTGTTACAATACAAAGAGATACTCGCACAGGCACCTGGGGAAGTGGAGCTGGTTGGGACCTCGGAGGAAAAGAAGAGGCTGGTTTTTGCCATGTGGTAGGATTTTTTAAATACTTTTTGTTGTTTAAAAAGTAGTTCTTGAACAGCTACAACTTCCTAGGCTAATTTGATTCTATCGACAGGAATACTTGCAAATCAGAATAGATCTTAAGCCAGTAGAAGTTAGGTTTAGCAAGACAGAGCTAGGCATGTACAATGTTTGTATTTTAAATTTACTTTTCACAAAATCATCCTTAATTCCTTTAGTAGCCTTGTCTTTAACTAAAGAATAACTGACCTATTCAAGGAACACCTTTCAAATGTGCCATTTGATACAGCTCTTCTAGAAATTATACATTTTTAACTGCATACATCTCTAGCAGTTTAAAGGACACCACAGACATGAGCCAATTTCATTTGCCATCCCACAGGCAGCTCTACTGAGAGCATGTGATTCCTGAACATGCACATCTGATAGGGGTCTCCTTGATTTAAGAAGGACACAGAAGAGCTGACTGGGAGCAAATCACCACTCAGAGGCAGAGCAGAGATATCTCACATACTGTCCCAGCACTCTGTCACAAGGAGCACATGAGACCATGAACAAATCAGCCTAATACAGTTCCTCCCTCCATTTCTTACCCTTCCCTTGCTGCCAACACAAAGTACTTTAATCCTTCATTTCTGGATCACTTGTCCTGAGATGAATGCTGACAGCCCACAACTCTGTGTACTGACCAAAACAAAGAAAGAACATTCCACTTAAGTACATTTCAGTTAAAAAGGCTATTCCTCTATTGTCCAGCACTTTCTGAATCATGTGTTTTATTTTAGAGCAATGTGTACTGTACTTTCTGGGGTACTGTGATATTCCTGCATTACATGGCACAAGGAGGTCAACTAATGGCACAAGCAGCACTCTATGGTCTGCAATCCCTTGGTTAAATATTAAATTCTTTGTAATGTCAACAGTTTCTTATACTCACATAACCAAGAAAAGACTAATCAGGGACAAACACTGATGAACCCCAAAACTTCAGCAGATTGAGGAGACTGAGGATGTTTGTGACAATGCAAATGCATGCTTGATGTGTAAGAGAAAAAATGCTCTCTATAGATGAACCAGCATGCAAACAGCAGTCTCCAGCTACCAGCTCAGTTACACTGAGATTTACACTACAACCTGTGGCAAACTCACTGCCAAAAGGTCCAACCAAGCACTTAATTCAGTACTCTGCAGGGATTATGGCATTCGTCAAAACACATATTTCGTGCTGTGGCAGCTGAAAAGTTTTATTACAGATGTACTTAGTATTTCTCAGAAATAGTATTTTCAGCTCCCAATCAAGCCATTATGCTTGCTGCACACTACACTCACAAATCTTTCACTGAGGTCTGGCATTTTCCCAGAACTGAATGAATGGTTGTGAGCCATTTGTCGGTGCTGGCCTCACAGGGGTATGTCCTCCATCTGCAGTGATATGCCCATGCTTCCCAGCTCCTGTTTCTACGATAAAATCATTCTCCAATCACCAAACAGACAATGCACTTGACAACTAGCTATCAGCTCCTAAAGGAGTATAGGAATAGTGAGGAGAAGAGGAAAATATACTCCAGCATCCTCACAGAAACTCAACATCAACAAATCAGAAATTTAAAAAAAAGCTTATTACTGTTTTGGTATGATGTAGTGAGGGTAAAAAATTAAAACAACTTCTCATGCTGCTACCGGGTAAAGAAACCACTTCCAGCAAAACACTTTTTTTTTCCCCTTTCCTTTTTTGAAAATGAATGTTGTTGTGGTTTCAAATAATAACAGAAAATGTTTGTCATTATCCACTTTCCATCAATTTGTATTTATTCTATTTCTTTCCTTTGGAATAGTTGCTGTAGTTAAACTTTACTTTCTTTTAAGAGCAAAACCCAGAGCCACCTAAAGTACCTCAATATTTGTCTAGTCCTTCATTGTTAATACTCTGAATATCCCTTTAACAAAACACAACCTCTTATTTTCACTGCAAGCACTTTCCATTCTATTTAACAGCACCTTGACAACCTATTATACTTGCTTAATACTCACTGCAAAAGATAAGGACCAGACAGTACTATTAGGTCACAAAGACCTAATTCTTCTTGGGTCAAGCAATGTTAAATTTTACTGACTTGCTCATGACTTGTATCTGACTAGAGAACACCACATTTAAACAGAAATATTCTTTAGAAAAACACCTGGTCTTTCCCTCAGACAGTAAATTGATCAGCTTCCTTGGTTCTTTTAATCAATAGTCATGCCACTAGAACTGTTTGTTACTTAAATGCATGGATCCATTTTCCAGACACAGGTTCATACTACACCTCTGCTACACTAAAACCAGAGTCGATCACATGCTCCTAAAGTAACCCTTTCAGATTCCCTAAACTAAGATCTCCCTTCTCAAGGATCTTTGATTAGATATTTTCAGCTATTATACACAATTTTTCATCTGTAGAAGTAATGAGAAATTGGGTTTGGTACTTATGAATCAAGTTCAGGAGCATCCACGTACATAAACATAACTCAAGAATGACTAAGAGATGGGGAAGAGTGCCAACAGGCAAAAATACTACAATAGGAGCTTTTTTAATACAGCATCAGCTCATGCTGAGCTGTTCTTTTTTCATCATCCATTACATTCCTGGAAACTTTTGAGTTGCAGCTTTCCAAACACCAAGCCCTTGTTCTGAAGGTGTGTCTTTATTCCTATAAAGCAAATGGATACTTGGCTATATTAAAGTATTTCTCACTGGAATAGTTCAAACATTGCAGAGGTCCAAATCTTGCCACATGACTGGCTCACTTTCAAAGGCTATTCCAATATATTTTGTATTTGAAACCATTTTATTAAGCAATTACTTTAGTTTTACTTCCCAATCATTGATTGAGGCACTAGATGGCATCTGGCCTCAGATTGGGAGGACTAATAGCCTTCCTACAAAAGCCCACATTCAATAAGGGTCCTTCTGTAATAGATCTGCCAAAATTTTCTAGGCAGATTTCAATATACTAAAATGTTTTTCAATAGAATGCAATTATTTTTAGAACAAAAAGTATAACATATTTTTCCCTTTTATTTTTTGGCGCATGTTTTGGGCTAATGTATCTGCATCTTGACATTTCGTTGACTCTTTCTGAATATTAGCAGACCAATAACTTTCTCCTAGGCTATAGGGATTTTTCCAGGATCCAAAATTAATAAAAACTAACAACGGGCTAGAGATTTCAAAATTCATTTGCAAATTATTCAGCTCTAGTACCTAATTAAAACAAATTCTATCTGTAGTCAGCATTGCTCAACACCCGTCCCTTACAACAAACGCTCCATTGTACCAGCATCAAACAGGGGTGAGAACAGCTCATAGCATTCCACCGTTCTTAGCCCTTAGTCCACCTCTAGCACACACTCAGGAAACTAAAGACAGGTTTAAAATATGTCAGCTTTTGATGACATTAACTGATACAGAAAACCTAGGAATTTAAGAATTTCTTTCAATTCTCTCAAAAGATACATCCCTATCATTAGGTAAGGATGGAGCTTCCATATCCGTTACACAAAGCATTCACGCATTTCCAGGACAAACACTGACATTCCACCTTGCAGGAGGCGGCAAGAGGGATGACTTATTTTCACTCTACTGAAAATAAACTTGAAATAATGGATTACTTCAAATATTTAGTTTTTGAAAACAACACAAACTCTGGAGAGAATAAATAATCAATTGGTATATCCAGCCAGTTGCACTTACATCTTCATTCCAGTCTTCTGCTGTCCATTCTTCTATTGAGTTCTTCCATGCTCCTATTATAATAGGGGAAGGAAAGAAAGGTACAAGTTAAAGGCATAACACTGTGTTTCAATCCTTCTGCTTTTCAAGCAATCCCATTTTCATTATCAGTGGAACACAAAGCAAGGAAATGGAGGTTGGAAACATATTTGGAAACATGGTTGTAGGCTCTAGAAAACTGGTCTGCAGAATTAAAATTCTGGGAGGGAAACACCACCACTCCTTTCCCCCTGCCCCTGATTTTTGATCTTTGCCACTATGGTACCGGACTCAATTTGCATGAATGCACATCTGCACCCAGTGATTAATCCCAAACATTGGAAGAACTTCCTCTTATGGGTCCAACAGCAGTGAGAGGTTACTCAACCCTCACATAGGATCCTCCAGATTCACACACAAATTAATACAGAACAAAACACAACCACCAATACCTGCTGCAAGACCCACAATCCTACTTTCAACACATTCAATTTCAGGACCTAAGCTATGCCTGTGAAGACTACTTTCCAACCTGGTAATTCACTCAGAGTAGCACAACTCTAATTCCTTCCCCTGAGAGAGCAACTTATTTTAGAACACAAGCAATTCTTATGACGGTAGCAGGACAATCTTTAAATTTCCACTGTAGCTAAAAAATGCTTCCTGTTACTGGAGGCAGACTGGGTTTGGTAAACTCTGGAGCACAGTGAAGCATGCAGAAATAGGAAAACCACAGAAACCAAATCTATGTATGTAAAATTTGAATCCCTTCCATAGGAAACAGCAGGTACAGACATGCAAGAGCAATAAAGGGACTGAAGGCCTTGACCACCGGCAGCAGTACAGTGAAGATCATTCCAACAACAACTGGAGCCTTTGTGTAAACTGTGCAACCACGAGCAAAGAAAACACCAGCACCAAAGGCAGCACCGCCAGCACCCTGGATCAAGTACAAAGCAAAGAGACTGCTGCTTCCATCATCTCCTTTCATTTAACCAGGAATTGGTCTGTTTCTGATTAATTCAGAAACAAGCACCCCAAAAACACCAAAGCCAGCTGGTGCTAATGCCAGAAGTGCACTGGTGCTTCCTCTTGTACCCCATGACACCACAGTGGGTTTTGGCAGAGGAGGGTTGAGCGGCGCCAGTCCTGCCAGGCAAAAGGAATGACCATGGAGGTAATGCACAGTGGGGGGGAAGAGAGGGGAACTATACCTTGGAATCCAAAATTATTTGGCAGGTCCTGAGCAAGGTAACATCCGCTCTGTGTGGGCTCTGTGGAGCAATATAGAGTTGCCTGAAACATCTCATGCTCACATTTTAGCAAATGGCTCCTACCCAGGGTTGATGTTTTTACTAATAACCATACCCTATAGCAAAACTACTACAATGCTTCAAATTTCTAGAGTAATCCACACATTTCAACAGAAATTTTGAAAAGGAGGAAAAGCCCAATTATCTCCCATAAGCCAGTGCCAAGGTCTGTCTCTAGAAGACAAGTTTTGCACTGACACCTGAACACTAAAACAGAGCTCAAAGTCTGATAAAATAAAGACTAGAAGAGCTCAGGTACCTCAAGTCAGACTCTTGTGTATTTTCCACCACCTTTGGGAGACGAAACCTACTTGAAATAATACTTGTGATGTTTTCCTCACATTAAACTTAAACAACTGTCTGTTGTTCTCCCTTATAAAGCTAGTCCTGAGGGTTTACTCTTTTAAATACTGTGTACAGCCTCTCACCCTTTTATTAGTTTATCCAAGCTGCCAAGTTTATTAGTGTCATTTACTAACACTTTCCCTTCCCAACTCAATCATTCCACTCTCACTTATTTCAGTACTCTTCTCTGCACAAAATTCAGTTTCTGAATGTCTTTCTCCTATTGATCTGATCTAAGTCAGATTTTGCCACAGGCCCATCGATTTCTCTTTAGTCCAAAATCCACCCTGGCATTACTGCAACTCATTCATCCTCTTCCCAATCTTTCCCCCAAGCTTTGCAAAGCATTACAATTCAAGAGTTTTCTGTTTTCAATCAAAATTATGTTTTGCATTTTCTAAGATCCTTATCATACAAGCTTCAACCTAGGTGGCTATTTGTGACCCTTTCCTCTTTTTCTTTGTTAAAAGTTCAGTTTAGAAAGTTATCAAGCCAAGAAAAACAGCATACATCTTTTGAGGAGTCTTCAGCTATGTTCCTCCAATTATCCTCTCTCCGTGTCACACTCTTTATTTTTTTACCATTTCTTTGAACAATCATTGATATTAACCCCAAAATAAATTTAACTTGGTCTATGCCAAACTTATGTACTAGTTCTTTCCTTCTGGATTTGCATTCTAGAAAGACTTGAAGGCTTCCTTAAAATGTTCCTTCAGACTTTAAGAGCAGATATTGAAAAAACAAACCAAACACAAAACCCCCAGAAAACAAAAACCCAAACACCAACTTCCTTGTACCTTCCAAGGAACACAACTGTCCCTCTTGAGAGTTACTCTTTAATTTATTTCTTATTTCTAGTCATTCTTCAGTTTCAGAGTAATTTAAGGCTGTTTATAACTAAGGTAACAAAGGAAGTTTTTCCATGAAACTTAAACTCTATCAAAGTAGTGACATGAGTAAATTACCAGAACACAAGGCCATTTTTACAACAAACTTTGAGAAGTGAGCACCTCTAACACAATTTATGTTTAAGAACTGCTGTGATTTGCACTCATTTTCTCCCACTGCCCTGTACATTACAAAAAAGGTGAGAGAAAAGATGCTGCCCAAGTTTATTTCTTTTTGGAGGAAGCTAGTAATTTTGTTTCTCTTCATCTATCCCTTCCCTTTGCCTTTCCTCTGTATATTATTTCTACATAAATTAGAATGCAGGAAAATTGATGCTGTATTATTTGGAATAAAGACTTGCCCTTCAGTCTGTATTTCAGCCAACACTAAATTTCACCTTCACAGAACCAGCTAGCTTTTCTACTAGATTACACAATGGTGCACTTAGAAAGGCTATTCAAGCTATCATGATGCCTCTGGCATCTGCAATAATTCAGGACATGAGGTTCTAGAGCACTTTCAGAGTACACATAACAGAAATTGCATTTTGGAAACAAACATTATATTTATTTTTTATGAAAATACTGATTTCCCCAGCAGTGGCTAAAGAAAGAAATACTTAGTACATAACTCAGAATATCACGAAGAGTTTATATTGGTATAATGTCTCCAGAAAATATTTTGGTAAGCAAAGATATCTTATCTCTCTAAGTTACCCAGTTACTGCTTCTTTAATGTAACTGCAGATTAAAGACACTAGGTTTTCAAGTAGATAGCAGGAGTTGATATTTTTTACCTTCTTTTGAGATTAAATAAGAAATGGGACTGGATAATGAGGAATAAATAGAGCAATTTCCTTCCTGTCCTTCCTGTATAAACTCTTACCTGACGTCTATAAAGTCCACTGCAAGCTTTACAGTTTTGCATACACATATAGTTCCCACATTCAAAACTTTAGCTGACCCCCCATTGGGAATTTAACTGGGTCATTGATTTGTAATTAACAATGCATCATGTGAATTTAGGAGGAGGAACCTGAAAATTAATATTTGGGATTAACAAGTCAATTCATGCTCAACTTTATGCAAACTACTTCCAGCCCCATACCTTGTCTGACACTGTCCTCCCCAGCACAGCTTCCATGTTCCTTCCCAGCAGTCTCTTCTGCTGTAAAATTACCACCCCAGCTGCAGCTTCCTCTAAAAACCCTCAAGATGCTTTCCATCAAAAGGCTGAAAGTGCTACCCACTTGGACAACTGATGTTTCAATTTTAAAGCCTGTTCTTTCTGAAGTTATTCCTTTTGCCCAGAGACTTCTTTCAGACATTCCTAGAGCTTGCCTACAACACCATAAAAGAAAGCATTCTTTAGAGAGACATTGCTGTTTTGTCACTTATTGTACCTTTTTCATTTGAAAGTAAATTAAGATTAGCAACAAAAAGGTACTTAACACCCAACAAGAACATTCACATTTACCTAGTTTACTTTAATTTTCTGCCAACCAAGTAATTTTGTAGGAACTACCTCACAATAATACCCACTCATTCATACCTCAAAGATTCATTCATATGACAAGGCCAGTGAAAAATCTCAAATCCCTTCTCACACATTCTTCCTATAATGCTTCCCAAATTTCCATGCATGCATTAAGCTGTGTTATTGAAGTCCAGTGCAGTTGTTGGTGACGTACACAGCAAATATGCGCTTGACATCCAAACAGAAATTCCACACATCAAAACTCTGAATTTCCACCACTGTCAGCAGCACACCTCTCACAATGACACATTCATACTGTTAGAGGGATCTGTTAACCCACACCAAACTACTCTTATTCCTAGATTTCTTCCATTACTTAACACTGAGAATGAAGGACAAGGAGGCTCTGCCTCTGCTGTGACAGAGGCACATGGGGGCTACTCTGAGTTAGCAGGGAGGGTCTCAGAACACTTGAGTTCATTTTGGAAGTAGAGCACAAGTCATAAGTAAGCTATATCCTTACACCTGCATCAGCAGTAACAAACCAGTGATGCTCTACCTCTGCTCCAATCTCCTAATACCTTTCTTGCAGATGTTTCTTTATTTAGTTAACTTTATAGCTTCTGCAATGCTTGTGAGAACACCCCCTGCCCCTTGCTAACAGGTAGCAAACAATAACGTAAGAATCTCCAAAGGAGTTTCCAAAACATTAGGTATCTTCTTATTTGAAAAATTAATGTGAGTGAAAACAAAAGGTGTATTTCTGTTTGTGCTACAGCACCAAGTCATTTAAGTAATGCCTTAGAGAGATACCTATTTGGCAATAATGCTTCCATTAACAACCACTAATATACTCAAAGCCACTCTTCCACACTGGTTGAGAAGGCAATCAGAGTGACAAGACAGCTGCTTAATAAGCCTCCCTAAACTTTGAGCCTGTTGTTGTCTTCTCTAGTTAAGTGGAAAATAGCTTGTAAGACATTTAGAAAGCTGCATCTCAGTGGCTCACCGTAGAGCTCAACAGAGCACACGGTGCCCTTCAGGATCAGCTTCCACACTTGGCACAGGAGTCAATAAAAAAATCACCAGAGTAGGCTTTACCAGTGAAGAGATCAGAAGAGTTACCCATTGCTGCAGTTAAAAGAGAAACATTCAATGGCTCCCAAGTGAGGACAAAAACATATATGACTTTCTCCATTCTAACACATGGTTTACTTTGCCTTCATCTTCTATCACAGAACACAGAAAGCAGCAAGGTATCCTATTTTTCCCATCACAGATAAGCAGGCCACCCTCATTTCTGAATCACCATGAGACAACTGCCAAATGATTGCTTTCCAAACTATGTCAGTCTCTGGCCTTTAGCTGGAAGTGTGTACTTCTCACTTGAAACTTCATACAGAAACACATATCTGCCTTGATCTTCAGACAGGTCAATGGCTTTTTGGCTTCAATTCAAGTGACTACTTGTGCTTTAGTTAATAATTTTCCTCTTCAGAAGTCGCAGATCTTGGAACTCTCCTCCATCCAGAGACTCGCATCCTTACATTTCTGCATTGTGCAGATAGGGCTTCCAAAGCCATCCCAGTGTCACTGAGTGAATTCATACTTGTAAACTTTTTTTCTTTTTCTTCTTAGATATTCATATCACAGGCCTAAAGCCTGTGGACCAATCAATTCTAGGACTTATGCTCCTTAACTGCATTCAGTGAGATCTTAAGCAGTATTAAGATATCTAAACACTTCTTTATACACAAGGTTCTTCCAGTGACTCTTCAAATTCCTTTGTCCCCCAAGGGTTTATTGGTACTCTAACAAAAGAATTTCAAAATGCCTCCCCTCATTCTCACCAGAGAGACACAGGCTCTGCACATCAGCAGAGCTAAACTTAAAAATCATCTAGTATCTGTGTCACAAAAGATGTATACAAATTTTCAGAAGTGAACACTAACAGAATGGTTATTTTAGCTGTAATATGCTACAGGTCCTCATTCCAATCCTTCCACTTCTTGAAGCATCTTACCAGTTCCATCATCTGCATCATTCTGACCAGTCTCCCAGATCTCTGACTTTGTCCCAAAGCCATCAGTGGCAGAAGACTCCGTATAGTCTGCAGGATTAAATGTCCTAGAGTTTTGAAAGTTAAGAAATGGAAGAGAACACATGGGTCATTCAGTGAGCTTAAGTGTCATAATTTTTAGCTGAAGTTGTATTAGACTTAACATCTTGATTTCCACATAAGTTATCTTGACAGCTTTTACTTAAAAAAAATCTTCTATGAGCAGACAGAGATAAAAAGGGAGAAAAGAGAATAAGAGAAAAAAGTGAAGAGACTGGTAAACAAAATTCCTGTAGAGACACTGAACCAAAATAAATTCCTGAAAAACCACTTAACAGCTTCCCAATTCCTTCCAGTGTTATAAAGCATTAGTTTATACACACAACAATATGACTCTCTCAACAGATAAGTTTTCCAGCAGGTAGCTGACTGATAAGTGACCAGTATCATGTCCTTTCAGAGCACCAGTAAGATTATTTCAAAGTGCTCTGCTCACACTAATGCCAAAAATACACAGATGCAGCTAAAATGTGGAAAAGCATTATTGAAGAAAAAACCTCTTTCAGCTCATCATCTGCAGATATGAACAACAAGAATTATTAGAGAAGTAGAACATTACTCCAGTTCATCATATTACTGATGTTGCATGAAGTGTCATTAAAGGCAAACACTGAGTGAAAGCAGTGGAGGCTACATTTCTATAAGCCAAGTTATTCCAACAAAATTGAGAGCAAATTTTTAAGCTGCTGAATAACTTCCTCTGAATCTGTTTTAAGGTCCATATGAGTCCAAACAGCTAAAGCATGAGACCTCAAAAACAGAACTAAGTTTAGAATTGCTACTTTCAAGTTTTAAATATGTTCACTGCACATTCTACATTACACTGAAATGAATCTGGTTTAAAATTTACCTAAGACTATATGTAGCACACAACTTTCAGACTCCAAGGCACTATGTGGCTGCTACTGATAGCAGGTATGGCTCTGCAAGTTCAAGATACTAACAATGAATAGACATACATTAGGATTCTATAGGTGTGCCTAGTTAGAAACACTAGTTTAAGACCAAAATATTCTATTCATCACCTAAGAGATTTTTTAATTTTTGCATCTATATTGGCTTATTAAACATATAGGAATATCCATACATACAGTGGCAACACTGTCAATAAATATTGCCACTGTGTTTGATCCTTGTCAAAATCTGTGCTCTGCATGTTTCTTACCCCATGCCTTGGGCTGAAAACCTCCCCGCTCCTTTCCCTCTGCCACGTCCAAACCCTAGGAGAGAAAACACCATTTAACAGCAACAGCAGAGGAGCCACCAGTAACTAGTCTGTCACATTAAAGAATGTCACAGTTGAACAAAACTACCATAGTTTAAGTTAAATATAATTTACTTCCCAAATTCCCACACCAAATTTGCTTCCCTAACACACTCAAATAAGCCTTGGTTCATCTAAGACCCGACATTTCAGTAGGATATTCAATTATCTGCCATCTTTTCTGTGTCTCATGAAGTAGCACGTAGTGTCATTAAAAGAAATTACCTAAAGACTCATCCCAAACACTGCTACTGCCAACTTATTAGACATTGTTCAAAATTTTGTCTGGATTGTTTCATTCTTGCCTAAGATGCTCTAAAATCCCAGCCTCCCTGAGTATCCTGATCTCCCAAACAATTCTCTGTCACTCCTTATCTGGGAGGAAAAAGTTGAAAAACTCCATTTTTTTCCTTCTCTGACACTATCACCTGTCCACGCTCCTGTGCTTTTGCCAATCTCTGATCACACGTTCCTTCTGCCTCACCCTTCATCACAGTTACTGACAGGAAAATACCTAAATCATCTTCCTTGTTATCATCCACTAAAATGTTCATTTGTTTTAACAAAAACAAGTATTTGTTTTCTCAAATTTGATTACCAGCCTCAGCTTATGAGCTTCTTGATACAATTAATAGCTTAATTTTTGCACACAGTATATTGTCAACAAGGCATGAAAATTTTTGTGCTATTCAAGAATACACAAAGCAAACGTCTACAAAAAGCGTTACTAAATATTTCTTATATGCAATATATTTCTGCATAGATTACCTTCCCCACTTCTTCAGGGTTTTATGTAAGGCTTACCCAGTTTGTTCAAGTTTTTTTGAGGAGGAGTGAGAATATTATTTTGTATTGCAAGAACAGAAGGAGGTCAAGAGCTGCACTCAGAGAACAAAACCATGTTTATTTTAATGACAAAATTATGTAGCAATTGTAAGTCACCAAGCAACTGCAAGTTTATCAGAGCACACAAAAATGATAATCCTAAATCACCAAAGCACTGATGCCCATAGATCAGAACTACCCATGATGGGATGTTCAAAGTTGGATCAGAATTACTTCTTACTTTCAGGAGACCACACAAACTGAGCAATAGCAGTACCTCCAGGACATGGTAACACCAGTTTATCAAATTTCTACTTTAATGACTTTTTGTCTTTTGCTCTCACCACTCCCCTTACCCGAGTTCACTGTTTTAGTGACAAAATACATTTCTGGACCTACTTTTTCAAGATTTCTTAGAGGCATCAAAGCAGAGAAAAGATTCCCATCTAGCAACACACAGGATTTTGCTGGGATAAGAACATAGAATGGCGTAAGTTTGACACTGACCAGCTCTGTTATGTCTACATTATCTTGCCTTCGTTGCTCTCTTTTTCACAACTGGCTGGAGAGAAGGCAGACAGAGGTTATGAAAGAAGCAACAACTGCTGCAACCTGGCATTTGCCACCCTTCTTTACTGAGCCCATGTGTTTTTTGCCACAAACAACAGTGCCCCATACCCCACTGTACCCAACTGCCACCAACTTGTCCACTGAACCTTGTTGCTCAGCCTACCTACTCTTTTGCTATTCTCAGCCAAAATCAGAGCGCTCTGGATTACCTTTCTGTCCAGTAAGGTTTCTTAAGAGAAGAAACAGCTACACGAGTTTACCTGGGGATATGGTAGGGGCCATCATGTAATAAAATTACTTTCAATTGCTATCAATAGAGCATTAAACACCATTTACAGAAATTTTGCAGAAGCAAGATCAACAGTTTTCTGACAGCATGAGGTACAAATCCAACTGGGAGCTGCAAAACACAGAAACAGTCAACCAGAAACAGTTTTGAGTGAGACAGACATAAGGTACAGAGAAATAACTGAAATAGTTGTCATGAAAGAAGAAACAGATTTTACAAGAGGAGGTAAGTCACCCCAGTATGTCAAGTGCAAAGGCCTGAAGAAACAACCTTAGCACACTAAAGAGAAGGTGATGTTTTAGCAAGTCAGGCATACATAAGATACATGCCCATAATGGGCACAACAATCTACTGACTAAAAAAATTAATAAGCAACAGTTTTACAAATTGCAAAAAAGAAAAAATGCTGCTCCTGATGTTCCATTCGCACTCTTAGACTACTAGCCAGCAAAGCATTTTTTTTATACCATATCACTTTAAAAGATAATTCTGAATTTGAATTTCAAGTGGATTCCTTTAACTTCTTAATGCTATGTCTACACTTTCAGTCAAAACTGGAATTAAGTTTTATCAACAAACACAAAAGAACCTTTCTAATAAAGGCAAAAGGGAGTACCAAATTACTAAATTCAAAGTTAGAAAACACATGAAAAATTCACTCAAAATATGGACAGTGAATGTTCACCACTGCAATATCATCTAACTCAGACACAGGATTTCGTACATCATGGTCACTAGTGCAAGATGCCAATGGAAAAGGCTAATATTCTCTTTGACACCACCAGGCCACTAGTAAAATCCTTAAATTTTCATGCCAAGAAATTCTCATGCTACTTCTCTCAGTTGTCAAAATTTAAAAATGGCCTTAAAACAGAAGGTACAGTCTTTTAAGACAAAGAAGTTAGTCACAAAACAACTGTGAACGCCTACAGGATATCTACAAACTTTTTATGCTTTTTAACAGTGACTAAAGAGTCAGTGAGCAGATAAAGCTTTCAGAATTCACAGCAGAAACCCAAATACTAAGCATGCAATCCCACAGTAATTTAAACCCATTTAAATTAGAACTGCTACAATTGTAGTCTTCCTCACCAGTGATCATAAGCTCTGCTCTTTTGTGCACGGACAGTTTTGCACTTTCCAGTGACTGAGCACTGAACAACTACCAGGAAACAGTATTTGCTCACTTTTGGATCAGTTCTCCAAACCAGCTGACACCTCGATAAATGCCAGAAAACCTTTACACCAAGACACCAAAAAAACCTGCTGTCTACAGTAACCATGTTGCCTGCCTCTTCTTTTTTGGGAGAGTTAGTTGGCCTGTCACCTACCACCTCACACTTTCCAAGTCCCTTAACTTCCAGGAGGATCTGCTCCAGGATCTTGCCAGGCACAGATGTGAGACTGCCTGACCTCTAGTTCCCCAGGTCTGCCTTCCTTCCCTTTTTAAAACAGAGGTTATGCTTCCCTTTTTTCATCAGTGGGAACTCAAATATGATGGATGGTAGCTTAGCCACTTCCTCTTCCACTTCCCTGGGGACCCACAGATGTATCTTGTCAGGCCCCATGGACATGTGCACTTTCAGATTCCTCAAAGAGTCTCAAACCTGATCCTCTCCTAAAGTGGATGGTTATTCTCCCAGCCCCTGCCTTTACCTTCTGTAATACATGTGGTTGGAAATTCATGTGTGGGAAAAGACCAAGGCAAAAAAAGTCATTAAGTGCCTCCAGCTTCTCCATATCCCAGTTAGCCAGGACTCCCATTTTCTTACAGAGAGGACCCAAATTTTCCCTTGTCTTCCTTTTATCACCAACAATACAACTTTAGGATTCCCAACCAGAACCCTAGCTGCTCAGACAATCTCACCTCTCTTTTCCTCCCACGCTACATTTATTTGCTTCCTCCTTCTCTGGGCTTTGGTTTTGCATTTGAATTTGTCCAGGAGTTCCTTTTCATCCATGCAGTTGGGGAAGTTTTGTCCTTCTTTTGGTTGGGATGCACTGCTCCCAAACTTGGAAGAAGGAATCCTTAGATATTAACATGCTTTCCTGGGCCCCACTTCCCTCTGGGGTTCTATCCCATGGCACTCTACCAAGAAGATCCTGGAAGAGGCCAAAGCCTGCTCTCCTGAAGGCCACGGCAGTGAGCTTGTTGTGCGTCCTCATCACTGCACCAAAGATCTCAACCTCCACCATTTCACAGTCACTGCAGCCCAGGCTGCCCTTGACCTTCACATTCCTCACCAGCCCCACAAGCCCTAGGCTGCAAACACACATTGCCAGCTCCTGACAGCTTTTCATCTGTAAGAAGTCCAAAGTCCTTCTCTGCAGGGCTGCTCTCAAGGAGTTCTTCTCCCCAGTCTGTATTTTTGCCTGGGATTGCTCTGACCCGAGTGCAGCATCTTGAACTTCCTCTTGTTAAACATCATGAGATTCCCCTGGGGCCCACTCCTCAAGCTTGTCCAGGTTTCTTCAGATGACACCCCATCCTTCAGGTGTGTCAATTGCACTTCTCAGCCTAGTATCATCTGCAAATTTGCCGAGGGTGCACTCAATCTCACTCTGTCAGTGATAATGATATTAATTTAAGAGCAACATTCCACGATAGAGCCCTGAGGGACATGACCTGTCACCAGGTTCCATCTGGACACAGAACCATTGGATGCATCCAACTAACTGGATGAAGTCAATTCTTTATCCACCAAAAAGTTCACCTTCAAATCCCTCTCTCTCTAATGTAAGATAAGGATGTCATGTATGACCATGTCAAAGGCTTTACAGAGATCCAGATAGATGATGCCAGCCCTTCCTCGTTGACTGTTATGATCACTCCATCACAGAAGGACACCGGATTGGTCAGGCGCAACTTGCCCTTTATGAAGCCAAGATAACCAAAGACACTCATCCCCTTCCCCAACAGATGGAACATCTCAGTCCCCAGAAGACCAGGTTTCTCAAAGAGAGTCCTCCGGTCTAAGAAGTGAAGTCCCCCTGCTGTGGCACAAGGCCTATAATCACCTGCTGATTCTCCAAATACAACTGGCCCTTTTGACCCCCTTTGTTTTTGACTGGAAGGATGGATGAAAAATACTACCTGCAAAAACTAGCTGCTGCAGAGTGTCTTATGGCCAAACCCAGGGCTCTGTAATCCCCCTTGATACTGTTCAGACTGCTCCTGGCTGTACCCCCTTGTGCCTCCATGAAACGACAGCAGGAAGTAACAGTCAGTGGACTGCAAGAAGCCTGGTAGTCTCGGTGACATCCCTGATAAGAGCCCCTGGTAAGCAGCACACCTCTCTAGAAAGCACAACATGTCACCAAAGGGGTGCCCCTGTACCTCTCAGAGGAACCTCCTACAACTGTCAACTGCTGCCTTACTCTTTGCATTTTTCTTCTCCTGAATGAATTCTAGAAAGGTCAGCACTTATATATAGCCCAGGCAGGTGGCAAGTTTTTCTGTTTTCACTAAAACCTACTAGGCGCTCAAAACACTCATCACAACCACTTCTCCACTCTGGTACCACCCATGCGTGGCAAGAATTGCTCTCCACATTCACACCATTTCTTCCCCCAAAGAAAATGCACACTTCATGGCAGTACAAGAAAGGTGGGTAAAAGCACAACTCAGATGGGACTAGCCCATTAAATTAACAACCTATTCTGCAGAAAATCACATCTGCTGAGCTTCTAGACCTAAATCCTTCCACTGCAACACAGGTGCTTTTTACTTAAAAATTCAGATTTTCCGGGTTTAAATTAGAGGAAGTTACTTCAAGGTTAAGAAATGGCCTGAAGAACAGCTGCAAGAAAAAGGAAATGAAGGCTGGAAGGACAAGCAACACTCTAAATTTGTGCTTATTTCTGACTACACAGCAAGTGAACTGCCTCATCTCTGCTCTGGCAGTGCCATCCTCCCAGCAGAACCTAGTTGACAGAGGCTTATTAATCCTTCAGAGATAAGGAGGTAAAGTGCAGAAACTTTATATTCTAGGTACTCCATATTACCAGAACAAACACCCAAGTTGGATTTAATAATTCAAATTACTTTTGTCTTTATTAGTCACCATAAAGCGAGAAGCAATTAATCAGTTTTATATACTGCATTTACTCTAGAAAGCATTTTTACAATTCATGCTGAAAACCTTCAACTCTAAAATTACATTTAAAGGAAAACAGGTGACTTGTTACATCTAAACTATGATAATCTCAAAAAAAAGTACATGACAGTTTCTTAACTAATGCAGAATGAGGCACAGCAAAACTAAGCAAACTTAAAATTCTGACTTCCAGAAGGTCTGCTCCACATTCATGTTTTATAAAAAAACAACATTCTCCTTAGTTCTGGCAAAAATAATCCAAGACATATCGTGTGCCAACTGGGCTAAGCTTTTAAACATAGCGAATGTTTATACAAGCAATTTTGGATACAGAAATTCAATTTGTTCAAGGATAGTATACTTTTTATGTCAAAAACAATGAAAAGCGATCAAGAATACAAACTGGATTATAATCAGATATCTACGAGAACAATAAGTTATTTTATTTTCCTATATAGCTGGCAGACAAAACAAGAGCTGGAATTAAAACACAGCAATTTTCCTTTCATTTTTATATCTGTTTTGTAAGAAAAAATCCCTGGCAGAACCCACATTTATTGAATGCTCATGTTGTTCTGGAATAACAAAGTAAAGAGATAAACAGAAGCGCAAGCAACAAATCTATCTTGCCTTTGCAAACCAGGAGAATTACTATACCTGAGTCTATAACAATTTCTATGTTGAATCAAAAAAAAAGCCTGAAAGCCCACCTACCTGTTATTCCTTTATAAGCCATGGTCAATTAGATATCCAGGGAAGAGCACATGAACTGAAATCACAGTGTAGTTTCTTTGGATGTTTTCCTGATCTTCAACTATTTGTGGCTTTGACTTCCTTAGTCAAAAATACTTTACATACAACAAAATCTTTGGTGGTTTTTCTTTTTCTTGACCGTGGTTCTTTTTTAGGATGCAATTTCCAAGTCTTTTTATGTTTACATTTCCTGCACCACATTATCTTACTGAAAGGAGTTCTTTAGATTCACTTCATGTATGAAGAACCAACTCTAAGTTCATCTTGAAGCTGTAACCTGCTGATCTCATTTAATATTCTCTCTACTGCATACTTGCTTGGCATGATGTCCCCACAGAAGTTTAACAGAGTTCTACCATACATGCACACAGTCCTCTCTTGCAGGCAGAAAAATCCTACACTACTTGCTCCCTACACCCCATAACTGCAGACTTCCCAGTACCTTCAAAAGCCTTCTAGCTCTACACCCTTTTTTTTTCTCTCTGCATCCTTTTCAATATGAAGAAGAGGAACTGGGAGAATCAGACCTGCACTTAAAATTGAAGATGCAAGAGCCCTAAAAACAGCAGCTTAAAAATAACCTGTGCTTGTAGTTTGTCAACTTGTACACAACACTGCAGGTGATTAAAATACAAATAAGAAAATGTTTTGATAGCTGATAATCCTAACACATAACCATCTGCCTCCTTAATTTCTTCAGGAGATTCCATTCTAGACAGTCACAAATCCTTGCTAAACTGACAAATATAATCACTTGGATACAATTACTACTCATTACCATTACAGTGTTTCTTACATTTAAATTAGGTTAATGCAAGAAATTTGGTTCTAAAAGGAAGCACAGATGAGAAGGCATCTTAAAACAAGATATTCCCTGACTTCAATACAAAGTCTACACTCTTAGTTTAACAAGCAAAGATTTAGCTTAGAGCAATTATAGCTGTGACGTGTCCTGTTACACATGCTGTGATATATTTTTACATTCTGTTAATCAGTGAATAATTTGTATATGCTTCAAATCCCTGACGCCCTGCATACCACCACACAGTGGTGTTTGCACTCTGTTTACCTACTACCCTTTGAAGTTACAAGGAATATGACACGGCCATAAATGGAAGATCTACTGTCAGATTAAACTAGTGCCTTACACACCAAATGTGAAATATTCAGTATAAAGGTTTTTCCCTCTCAGTGAACAGCACACTATCACCTCTGTGTCAATCCCGTTTTAGCTATTTTCAGTTGCTTATCATTTTTTAAAATTATGTTTTGATACTGTGAAGGAGTAATACATATGATGGCCCAGCAAATCTCCTAGAAGGTAGCCAGTAAGATAACTCCTGCCTGAGAAGGTAGCTTAAAATAGAGTGTGTTGTTCTGATAATTAACTGACCCCTTATTTCATATCCAGTGCCTAGATTTATACACACACACTGCATGAAACATTTCTAAAAATGGGTTCTGTGGTGACTACCAGCAATTTGTTTACTTTCAGCTGAAGTGTGTTATCTCTCATTTCATTATTCTGTGTAACAGAAAAGAAAGACTACAGAATAAATTGGCAGGAAGCTTTTTATTATTATTATTTCTACTAATATCCAAAGAAAGAAGGCCACGTATCCCTGAAATTATAAGAACCGAATTACACAGATTTCTAAAACTTCCTGAGGATTTCAAGGGTTTGCACTGTAAAATGAATCAGGTACTTCCTACCATGGAATACACACACTTGTAATATAATGATCCTGTAATTGGCCAACAGGTTTATAACAGACACTTCATTAATATACTTTGCTCACAGTACAGTCTAAAATATTTAGGAGAGACATATAGTAATACTGTGTACATGAAGCCAGTGAATAGAAACTCTATTTTTCTATTCAGTTTCTATTTCTTCAGTTAGACAGGTCATTTTGATCTGATTATGAAGTTTGAGATATACTATATTCATCTAGAAAGCTATGGTTTTGACAACAAAAGCAGTGTATGGTTTGTAAGGTTAAAGCAAAAACCACTGCATTTGAAATTAATATCTAAGATTTACTGAACCATTTTTAAAAAGTCCTACTTTTATAATTATAATTTGAAAATAAAGGATTATTTTATAAAATAAGTAACTGCAAGACTCACATTCTACCTACTGAAAGTGTAAACTGTTAACATACCAAAAATCATAGCTGTGACCTATACCACACCTTGTCCTGCAGAGCTACTTTTCTGCACACACCATTAGGTTTTTGCTGATTCACAGGCACTCTCACACACAAACCTGTGGAAGTTACTTCTTTGCATCTTTGTACACCTTCAAGATGCAGATCTGGAGACAATGAAGCTGGATGTGCCTGTCTCTGAATGCCTTGTTACCCGACATTCCAAAGAGAAAGGAGTCCTTTGAAGGCAGAATTTTTCTTGAGTGAGACAGTACTTACAAAGTACATTAGTTCTGCTATACATTTCGTCAACTTAAATTATTTAATACACTCATCCACCCATAATCTGCACCATACATGGATTATTTATTTTCATTCCTCTGACTTTAAGGATAAACAAGCCTCTATCCACTGCAACCAGTGAAAATCCAATTCAAATACATATCACCTGATTCCACATCCAATCCATTTTCCCACTTCTTCTATATGACAGAAGTGGAGCTGTACCTACAACTCCACAGTACTCCTTCTCCACAGTTCTCTCATCAGCTCTTCCATGTCGAATTCCTTTTCATAGCAAAATGTCTCTAAGGTGGCTTGTTCTTTCTCTGATTGGCTACCAAAAGCAGAGGGCAAGCCTGACAACCAGAGACACCGCAAGGAAATGCTACAAGAAAAGGTACACCAAATCCTTCCCCAAGAGCCATACAGATGGTATCTTGTGCTCTCCTGCTGCTGAAGTACATCTTGAGGAACCCTGAGTGAGCACACTCCCACTCACAGGAGGCTGGCATGAGTCAGTCTGGGAAAACAGCTCTCCATAGCCAGTGCACAGCTGCCTGCCACACAGGAAATTACCATAGAAGTGATCTCTGTCAATTTTTTTTAAGTTGTTCCAACACCAAGAAATGATAAAGGGTAAGGGAATGGGATGTACCCAAGCACAAGGTGGCTGAAGTGCATATGGAATCAAAGGATAAACAAAAAATGCTTAAGAAGAAGCATTTAAAGAAACAAATGGGAGAGCTCCTTTTCAGGACATGAAAGCAGAGCCAGTCCCACAACAATGCCACCATCTCACCTCTCCCACGGCCACGTTTCCCACGGTCTGAAGGCCTGTCTCCTTGATTGTTGTCCACTCCATTCTCTTCAGCTCTAACTGTGGAGAGAGGACAGCTTAAGAGAAGCGTTAGAGATTGCTACATGAGACAATACAGCCATTTGCTTAACCTGAACCCTTCAAAACAAAAGGCAAAATTTTCAGGTGGGATGGTCAACAGATCTCAATTACCCCTCTTCTTTGAGGCCTCGCTAGAAGCAATTTATCTTTCCTTGTTTCCTTTGTACTGGACAATTAGGAAGCAAAATATAAGAAGGAAAAGTCCATCGGGAGACAAACCTCTACAAGCGCCATATTTTGCAGCCTACACTATTTAATGAGATAGTAAAGACAGCTGCCTTATTCTGTGTTTCCTAGATAATGCACTGGTTGACAACAGTGAAAAAATAAAGGATAACCAGTAACACCAACTCTTCTCCTTTTTGCCCATACTGCATCCCTGTAGAAGCATGGAAAAGGATTTCTCTTCTTTATTTATAACAATGATGACTGGGTGAAGGTAAGTAGAAGCATGGAAACAGATTTTCTCCTCTTTATTTAAAAAAATGATGACTGGGTTAAGGTAAGGGACTAAAAAAGGTCTGCAACCTAAGTGGTTTGTGGTAAACTCCCGACAAGGTGCTTTGGAATAGAGCTGGCTACTTGAAGGAGAAAAAAAATTCCAATAAAACTGGCCTCTTGAAACACTCACTGCTGAGACTTTGTACTGCATTTCTCCTAACAGCAACAACAAAACCAAAAATGCTTGGACATAAAGTTGGGAAGAAAAAAACAAGATTTGATAATCACCTGAAATTTCTTTAATTCTAGTTTACAAAAAGAGAAAGGCAGCATATGTCTCTGGTAAAAAAAAATTTGCCCTTTGCTTTCATTTTGATTGATTTAATTTATACTTTTCTAAGTCCAGCTCCATGTTTTATTAACATTTTTTCATCTTGACTTTACTCTATCCTACAAAAATTCACAGCATCTATATTGGCACAATAGTTGAATATCTTCCAATTATGAATAACATGAGTTGGCTAACACTGTAAATGTTTTTCCTGCTTATAAGTGCAAAGCTAAACATATTGTATCCATTCTGATTTCTTTTCTCATCCATCAGTGTGGCAAACAGCCAATACAGACAATGCGCACAGCTTTGAGAATGCTGACAAAACTTAGCTAAAACAAGCAACGTGTATCCGATCATGATCTATTGTGACTCTCTCTAACTTGGAAATATCAGTTTGCTTTTGTACAATGTATTATTGCAACTGTAGCAAAGCTTTCAATGTTTCAACTAACAAAGAATTTTCTCTGCTGCAGAAACTCACCTTTGGTTGATTTATGTGAGAAATATATTTAGAGATTAATAATCATCCCAGTGTTTTCATTCCCCTTATGAGAAGATGAGAACATCTTCAGGTTCTCCCACTCATAAAAGGAGATGGAGTCAAAGCTGGATAATTTTTTCATTAAAAGAAATAAAAAAGTGTATCAGCTGTGCAGCGACATACTTGTTCTCATGCAGACTTACAAAGAGTCAATTCTAAAACTTACATGAAGAACAGCAAATTGTACAAGATCAATTAATCAAACAAGACCAGAGACTTACGTTACACTGAGTGTCTCTGAACAAGTACTGACCATCCCAAACCCAAGTCACATAGACAGACCAAGCATACCTGTGGCACAAACAAGTTATGATCCCTTCAATGCTGAGCTATAGTTGGATGGATTTTGCTCCATTAAGCACTCGCTCTTAACTCACTCAGTTCCAGCTGCAAGAAAAGCATCTCAATCTTTAAAAATTAAGCCCTATACGTACACTCTCGTCCACGGCTGCCTCCTCTTCCCCGTCTGTTGGAACCTCCCCGTCCGCGACTCACTTCTCTGTCCCCTCGTTTCTCTCTGTTCTCTTTGTTTTCTGAACCTTCCTTTCCAAGGCTTTTCTTCTTTCCCCCTACAGTCTCCCAAGAAGTCTATTTGGGTAGAATAGAATTAGACACAAAAGTCAAAAAGGAGGAGACACCTCTCAATGCCCACTTTCTACCCCACACCCCTCCAGTTCATAGAAAAAACCCAGGTATTTGCATAATGTCACAAATGCAAATGACACTGATATAAATGGAAAGACAGGCTGTATTTTTGCAAAGAGATGATAAAAAAAACAAGTTTTTTAAGTTTGATTTTCTTAGGGAATATGAGAACCCCAAATATTTCTGGCTATAATAGACTTTTACTAGTTCAAGGAAGACTGGAACTATTGCAACACAGAACATCTGCAAGGTACGCAACAGTTTTCCTCTCAAATACATCCATAAATCTAGCATGGGAACATGAACAAAGCTATCTTTTTCTCCCAGGGAAATGAAAAAGAAAAAAACCAAAAAACCCTTGTAAGTATCATTGAACAAAAGATTGATGAGACTAAGTATCTGGCCTAAGAGGAGGAAAAAAAAAGCGCCAAACAGAAAAGAAAAACTTCTCATCCAGGCACACTAGAATTTAAGCCCCAGATGACAGAATGGCAAAACAACAGCTTGGGAGAACTGATGGTAAGTCAGACCATCCACTCTTAACAGCTATAGACCATCAAACATAGCAAAATACAGGAAAAGCTATGTCTAAACAAGACACGGGATCAAGGTCCAAATATCAGGCTTCTGTTTTAATCTTAAACTCAGTTTCAAAATAAATTCAAGGATGTTATAAGCTCCACAGGAGTATCTGTAGGAGTTGAAAATAAAATTACTAAAACACTTGCTAAGAATAGCTCAGCCACTCATATATTATGCAATTCCATGGTTAGTCTATTAAGCCATAGCTGCAAAGCAAGTAAGAAGAAGAAAAGGTATTATTTGCAAATCATTAAGATGGCAGGGAGGTTTTCATGTATGTCCCCATTTCCAGGAGCTTACAGCTCAAATAAGATATTAAATATCAGAATATTTGCACATACAAATTGTTGTGAAGCACTGAAGTATGACGTATGACAGGCACCTACATCAAACAAAAAAGGTTGTCTACCAGTAATTTTAAGTCCTGTCTTATCTCTCAATTCCACCAACAGCAACTCAGTAGCCCTGAGGAGCCAGACCATGGCCAGCTAGTTCAAGCTGCCTAGGAAGCCAGTGCAAGGAAGAAAGCAGGTAACAAAGCAGTTTACAAACACAATGTTATAAAGTCTCCTTTGAGAGAATAAGAACAAAGAGAACTGTTACTCTCTCATTTTTTGACACAGCACTGGTGAGAAAGAAAGGTGAAATCACTTTGCAGTTCCACCTCCAGTATAGAACACTAAACCAACTTTGGTGAAGTCCAGCCAGAGCTGATCAGAGGTACAAAACTACACACATTTGAACACCACCACCTTATCCCTGAGGCAGAAAGCTGCTTCCCCGAGTAAGTACCACATGGCATCACCTACCACAGCTGGTGTAACTGCACTGAAACATTCCTAGTGCTTCACACACCTCTCAGGAGGAAAGATACCTGCACTGACAACTGAACAGCCAAGTCTGTAGAGTTCAGAATGCACTAATTCACTGATGGGCTTGGTGCCAAAATATCTTTGACCATTTCAGGAAACACCCAAAACTGGATAAGGCTGCAAAGATGAAGAGGAAGCAGCTTCTCCTGAGTGAGATTCAAAATAACTTAGGAAGGATCAGTAAAAAGATGATCACGAAAGCATCAGATCCATGCTTTCCCACAATACAATTTTGAGAAAAGCCTTGAGAAAGTCAGCATGACGTTTAAAATAGAGGATGGTGCTACCTCTGAGCATGGGGATCTGTCACACATTGAGCTGTCTGTCTTTCTGAGGGAGGTAACTGATTAAAATTTCAACTGACAATGCCTGAGGCAACCCAAATGATAGCAGTGGGTCTGACCTTTGAGAAAATCTGTAACAGATAATTCTTGTTGTCCTGTTCTTACATGGAAAGAACAAAAACCCGAAAGGTCTGTTTTGTTCTATCTTCAAAGGTTTAGTAAGTAAAACACAGCTGAGCATAAAATGGATTTAAGAAGTTAAATAAATACAAGCTTAGGCAAAGAAACCATGTCCTTCTCTACTCATACACAAGCCTCTAACTAGCCCAAGCCAGACTGCTACAACTGCTGCAAAAGGAAAGTCTTTACAAAGTCACATACTTACAGCTTGTAGATCACAGCTTTAAACCCCAAAAGCAAACAAAAAAAAAGACTAATACAAAATTGGCTGAGTAACAAATAAACTATAGACATTTTAACTATCACTCCTTACTCTTCAAATTCCTTCAGTTCAATGGACACATCTTTCAAATTAAGTTTAAAAAAACTGCAAGTGCATCAAAGTAGAGTGAGACTAGAAAAAGAGATTTGGAAATCTTCATTCAGAATGTGTAGTACCTCAGCTTACAACTTTATGTCATTTTCATGGTTAAACTGTTCTCAAGTATAACGGCCTTAAAACAAATCCTTCCAATTGGAGGCCCACAAACTTTCAAAAATAAAATTTTTCACCCATCAATTAATACTCCTTCCTCCTTGACTCCTTCAAGTTCTCTATATTTGTTTCTGAGTTGTATTTTGTCTACAGAGAACAGTGGGTTAAGAAGGACTTGTCAAAAGTGCAGAACATATCAGTATCACTTGTAGCTGATGAATGAGTTCAGAAAGCTTTTTCTATGTCATGATCAGTTACAACAAATTGCTGAAGTAAAAAACTATTTAATATTCTCTACCAATCAGAAAACTACTTTCAACTAAAAAATGGCAAACATGGTAAGTCTGAGAGAACACAGCATATCACCCAGACAGATTTAAGTGAAAAGCTCTCCTCTATTTCCAGTCTGTCAATATCATACACTTCTGTGTTTAGAAGACCTCAACTCTGATAAAAAATTATAAGGACATAGAAAAGAAAGTCCCCTCAGTCAAAATAGTGTGTGTCCCAGATTAAGTGTGTGTGAGGGGTGAGTTTCCTCATTAACAATAAACCAGAGTACACATCCTGACAAATCACAGGAAATACTGAGTGTTCAGCATCAAGAAAGGAAGTCCAGGTTACCTTTCCAATTTGGAGGAGATAGAAACTAATTTAAAAACAAACTGTAAGAAATCTCTCCAGCAAAAACTTCAACTGCAGTAAAACGTATTTTCTTAGTATCTCTTGGGAAAAAAATTCCACTGTGCAACTTCTTAAGCTACATTATTTGTTGTTCCATACACATAGTTTAGTCTCCTCCTCCTGTGTTTCAATTAAGCCATGAAAATGAGCAACACAGTTAAAGAAGCAACTACTTGTTGCATCCTTTTCTGTCATAAGTAGCATTACCAGTGCAACTTGCAGATGTGGACATCTCCTCCAACTTCAAAACTGGCAACCCACACCTACAGAATGTGCGTAACTTAAAATACCTGCCTGCCCTTGGGTTTACAAAGATTGACCTTTGTAATGGTCTCAGGCCTCAGGAGGGTCTACACAGTAACTACAAAACCTGCAGCAAGAAACAGGCCTGTGTCTGAGGGAGCACTGAGTTCTGCTGCAGAGTTAAAACTGCTGTATATAAATGAAAGCATAGGAACTCTGCAATAGACCAGCTGAACACCCACAACATTTTCCAGATTCAGCCTTCTCCAAGGTATGCATGCAGTAGAGAAGCTGCCCTAGTTTCCATTTCCTCCAAAAGAAATTGAATGGAGACACAGAAATTGAAAATTTGTGAAACATGACTTTCCCAATGTCCTTCTAGAAGCTGAAAATCACAGCAAACAGAAGGCGTAGTTTAACATGGAAGTAAAACTTACCGTGTCCGAACTTCCTTCCAGCAGTATGTTGATTGCTCTGTTCACATCCCCATTACAATCATGTAGTGCCACTATGCATTCATCCTGGTTTTTCCCCGTCACTTCCATAAGCTGGCAGTAAAAGTCAGACATGTTAAAATATCTAAATTACCATCATAAGAAAGTAAGATCTAGTATGACCACAAATTATAACAAAGTGCATAGCTACCATGTCAGAGTAAAACTAATATCCTGAATAAAGTAATCTGCATTGTACAGATCTGCTTAGGATTCAGACAAGAGAGGAAGAAGCATAAATTAATTGGTAATCAAGGAAGTATTCTTTCACACTTTTTCTGTTCTGTACGCTTGCAGCAAATGCTGCCAGATCAGTAGTACGTTAAGTGTAAAGGACAACAATAGTTTCAGTATCATCCTATCTCTTTCTCCACTAAAACTGCCCCTCTTTATCCCAGTGTGAGAAAAGACATATAGCAAGACATAGCAGAGAACAGATCTGCCTGGAAAACCATCCAGACTAAGAAATACATTATCTTTCAGACAGACTAGCTCCCTTGATCCACTTCAGCATAAGGCCACACCACAGTCACAAAGGCGATTAAGGAGATCTAGTTCTGAATTATGCTCCTTGAACTCATGGTGTATATCCTGAAGAGTATGTGTCACACGGCATTCAGGAAATTCATCTAAAGAACAAAACCTACATGAGCTAGAAATACATATGCAGAAGGTAAAACAAATTCTATGCAGAACTTAATTCATCTCCTTCCCACCAGCACAGGCACAACCACTATTGATGAGGGTCCTTTGGCTTCACAAAGTACAAGGTACCATTTTTGGCAGGTCAAGAGAACTAGTTTGTAACAAGAACAACAAAAAGCATTTAACAACAAAAAGTGCTTCAGAGGAAGTTTTAGAGATGAAAAGAAACCAAGAAATTTGCTCCTTTGCTGCATTTATGCATTCAAGCTAATTCTTCCCTCCTGGGTGCATTCCTAGGTTCTTCATGAGCTGTGATGTATTCACCAAGACAAAATCACCAATAGCCACAAGAGATATCCATATTGTCAGGACTGCTTGAATTAATGGTCTCAGGTGTAAGTAGATAATGAAAACTTGATTATCTAACACCCAACACTCACCATCGTAGAGGTGAGAGATTTCATTTATACACTGTAATTCTATAATTTTAATGCATACACAGATCTGTGAGGTAAGATTATTTATTTTTTAAAATAACACCTTGATTTATCTTTAAGCTATCGTTAGACTTTTACTTTTCCTGAAAACTTCTGAGATATTAGCAAACTCAGCTTACACAGGTGACATTTTTCTCGCATGTACTTGAGGACAAGCTGAACGCATTCTTCATTCTGACAATCACTAATCATCAAGACCATACTAGAGAGATACGCTGAGGAAGAGACATCAGCGCAAACTGATGTCTGATGGTTTGGCTTAAGGGTTTGTCAACAAAGTTTGGTCTACATAGTTTCCTACACTGAAAACCACACCGTCAGAGCTGTATTACCACAAAATTTTTTGTAAAAAGACTTTACAGTGCAATAAGAGCACCTTTTCCTAGTTAAACTTATGTCTTTCTGAAAAAAGTTTCATCTAAACCAGAAACAGATGCTCCACCTCCAAAATGGAAGCCAGTTCTAGAACATTTTATTGCGGGACAAAAAAATTTGTACCAATAAGAAACATACTTGTTTCACTTTATCTTCAAAATCTGCGTCATTCTTATCGTAGATCATCTGAGCAAGGCGAATCTGTTCTGCTGTTGCCTGAAAAAAAGATAATATCCAATAAAGTACACAAAAGGTAACTATACTTTTTAGAATTATATCCCAGTGTCCTTGCTTGTTCCTATGGGTTCTCAAAAAGAACATAACACAACAAGCACAGAGATGCTGTGGGAGAAGGATCAATATCTTGTCCATTCCCATTTATAGTTTTAAATGTTATTTGGGATAAAAGCAATTTTAACAAATTCTAATCTATTTGAAATACAGTTAAAGGTCACTGTACTGACAAGACTACCATATAATACCACAGAAGGACCAGGGAAGACTACATTTTAGCTGCATTAATGCTTTCACTTTTATTTAAGATCTACTACTCCAGTATTAAGAGTTTTATTGTACCAAACTGGCAATAGTATCTCTAAATTAACCACATCTCTGATGATCCCTGTTCCCATCCTCTTCCACAGCTCTCCCAACAGCAATCTGACTCTGTAGTTTTATTGAGCACTTAAAAAGACTTGGGTCATGTCTCAAAACATTGCCCATGAACAGCTGCACTGGTTTTTTTTACAAGTGAATACTGGTCTCAGAAAACTGGTAAAGCAATTTGCTATTGATGAAGTACCTGGTGCTTCTGCAACATTTCTGGACAAAAATGCACACTGGCAACTTGCACGAAAGCTGAGACTGAAGGAGATGCAGTCAAGTACAAAAAATCCAAACACACTACGGCTGCCCCTGAGAGAGAAAGGACTCTAACACAGATACCACATCACACACATCACTTCACAGTGTGGCATCTGCAGCCTATAAACTGCACTCCCAAGAAAATACCAAAGAACACTGTGCACTACAAGATCCTGGACCTCATTTGACTTCTGCTCAAAGGGAAGAGGCTACTTTTGCATATAGAGAAAGCTGATACTGAAGAGAGCTAGGACTCACTATGCGGCTGCTGAGCCTGCAGAGGTTCTTCTTTCTTGAATGGGATCAGTTCAACTGCTGGAATTTTTGATGGAAAGGATTCACCCTAAGCAGCTGGCTCGATCTCACCTTTTGCCATCCCACTTTACAGGATACACACGTGAAATTCTGTGCCTCACAAGGTTAGATCTAATCAGAGTCAGACTGTTTGGCTTTCAGAGTTTACCACAAATCCAAGTTCTAGAGGAGGCCACCAAGCACAAATGCTAAGAAGAGTCTAAAAATTACTCCAACGAACACCGCCAGCTGCTTACTTGCTGAAAAGTTACTGCAGCTGCCACAGTTCCTTGAGGGAAGTGACATCTGTGCTCAGAGACAACGCTCCAAGAGAATTAGGATTTGTAACAGTTGTACACTCTGGGTTACTTCACCTTTTCAGCCTGTCATGCTGACAGCCTCGTATGTCACTCCACTGGGTAAAAGGGGCTGCTCTGGAACTCCCCAGTTCCACCTTCCACAGAACCCTGTCAGTGTGGTGCTCTGAGCAAAGGAGGTTGTTCTTGGTGACTGCTGAGAACTCAGCAGACAGCAGAACCAAAACGTCTACTGGCTTCAGGAATTTAAGTTTTGTTGATCCATTTTCTCACTCTGATTACAGCCTCCACAGACACACTGAGACTTTTAAGCAAGTGAAGAGATTTTCTTTGAAAATAACCAGAGCAAAGACATTCAGACAATATAACTTCTGTAGAGATATGATGGCATATCTTACCAAAAATCAGGAATCCACTAAGATTTATTTTTTCCATAAACAAATGTTTTCTTCAAGCCCTCGTTAGAAAACAAAAACATACTAATTCAAGTAGAATTATGAATATGTGACAGCATCTTCAGTTTTCCTGTGTAAGCAGAGAGCTTAGGAACTTGTAGGTGCAATACCACTCATATTTATGCCCGTGGATTTCACCCAGATGGAACTGAAGATTCGGAAGAAAAAAAAAAAAAAAAAAAAACCACCAGATGACTACAAAATCATCAGACCACTGCCACAAAGAATTCTGGCCTTTCCTCCAAAATGTAGTGGTTCTTTATTTTGAAGGTGCCATTATTCGAATGGATGCTGCATCCTAACCAAGAGTATAATTAAGTTTTAATTGTGACTAAGAAAGTAGTAGTATATCAAAACAGCTGAACTTTACTCAACCTTACAAGATATAGTACCTTTTCAGTAGAAGAGTGGAAGAAATTTTAAACTAAAAGCTTCAAACTACCAGAAAACAGAAGTGTGCCAAACCCAAGATTAAGTGACAGTAATAGACATACATCTTACAATAAAATGGCACATTTATTATCCAGAAGCAATGTAGTAGAAACATGATGTAATTTATTAAATAATTGACATGATGATCAATGTTATATTTTGACACTGGAATATCCATTTGGGAAAATACTATTCTACATTCAGAAAAATGAATCATTGGTGATTAAACAGGTAAATCCAGAGACTTCTGCTGATCTGCAGACTGACTAAGCAGAAAGGTCCATCTAGTATCTCAACAATTAAATATATGGAGCATTAAAACATAACTACTATGTATGAAATAACCACCTTCTCCACTGAAGTGATCAAACCAGTATCTATTATGCAAAAGACAGGATAAAAGGACAAAATGCAGAAAATGTCTTAACATCTAAAATCAATGAATCCCATAGTTTGGAAAGGTCCTACAGAGATACACCATGACCATACTCTCGGTAATTTTTTTTTTACTTTTAAGAGCAGGAATTACCAGTGTTCGAGCTTGTGCCACTTGCTCTCTGAGAATAGTTAGTTTCTACCTTTCCTATACCCTTTCATAAGGTACCTGAACAGAACACACTTGTCTTAGTGGGCTGAAAACACACAGATCCCTGAGCCACCCCTCATTTCTCCTGTTTCAGTCTAACAACCATCTTTGCAAATTTTCACTGGACTTCCTCTTATTTGCCTATGTCTACCTCATGCCAGGGAACCCAATCAAGCAAACCACTCCAGTGCTGTCTTGCAAAATGTTGAAAAGGGGAAGCCACCACTTTTGCTAGGCTGCTCACTATACTTCTGCAGCCTTATTTTAAAATAAACCAAATTCAACTCACTTGTTGAAAGTCACTTTCTAAATCCACACATTAGCATGAGTCACCACTATGCCAAGCGCTGCAGCTCAAGGAGATGATCAGGGTTTGGGGTTACATGATTAATACTGTGCAAAACAGAGCAAGAGGGTCTCCATATTAAAGACCAGTCCAAAAAACAACAGAAGGCAGTAGTTCTCTATAAAGCTCATGTGTGTATCACCTCCAGACTGATACACACACGCCAGCAAAGAACTGAGACAGTTTTTGAAACCAGACTAATTCTGAGATGTATCTGTCAAAAGAATACTGAGTTGCCAGAAGCAGAAACATTCTGCACTCTTTGTAACCCAGACAATCACTCAATTACTGCTGCCAAGAATCAGTATCAGTAGGGTGAAACTTAATATCCACCTAACAGATACTGAAAATTTTAGTCTGCTAGGGGATGACCAGTTCACTCGGTGGGGTCATTGCACAGTAAGTTTAGGATTTTGTGACTTGAAGAGACACTGAATCATGCTGTAGATCACAACACACATCTAACGAAGCTTCTCCTACCCATTCAAATTTCTCCCTTGACCAGAAATCATCTAGCATCAGGAGGCTGGCAGATAGAAGAGCTGAGATCTGAGGACTGTGAGGTCACAGGAAAGAAATCCTGACACAGGCATCAAATTCCTCACTGACAGGAGACATTGCTGAAGAACACAAAACTCATTTAAAGACAACACAGGAATAACTTAACACTGTGCTGCATTACTAAGCAATTAATGCAAGTAATCAAGCATAATCTTCCAAAATAAACCATGTATTTTCACCCCATCTGCTTTCAGCTTTTACTGACTCAGGGAAGAAACTTGTATCATTACATTCTCACTTTCAAGTCAAAGAAGTTGATACAGTAGCACATACCTGCACTACTTGTTTCTGTGGTTGTGTCGGCTGTGCGGCTGAAATTTGCATTTTGTCCCGAGTGCCCCGGGTACGTTCACTGCCCACTGAAGTCATCATATACAGTATATACAAAACAATGTATGTACAAAATACAAAATCTGAAAGAAAAAAAAGAGCATGAGTTAAGGTGGATACTGATTCAATAACCAAATAACATAAGTACAATAGTTTGAACTCCTGCCTTTACTACCAATTCTCTACAGATACTCATGAGAAAGCAGCTTTAATACACTATTTTTGGATTTACTGCAGTTTTTAACACTAAAAGGGGAAATGCAGTGGATAGAAAGCCTTTTTATCCACTGACTGGAATCTGTGTCAATTTTTACTTCTAGATCTCACAGCTTTTTCTAGTTATTTAATATACAGACTTTTCTGTTGGCTACTCTGATTTTTAGCTCCAGCTGCATCACTCAATTTTCTATAATACCTGCTGTCTAGTTCTGATGCCTGGAATTTAACTGCTCTCACATCCACTCAGAACACTACATAAAAATCGTATTCATGAACTAGATACTTCCTCCTTTCCCTACTAACAAAACTGCTTTTCCTGCGCATTCATGGAGGTCATGGCCAATTCCAACTCTGCTTCTCATCTTTCATTTATAAAAGAAATGATTGCGATTAGGTTTAAATCCAGCCTCTAAAGACAGTTACTTTTGCTTTATTCTTCCTCATATTTACAGAAACAATTTATAAAACTACCTATCACCCTGCTTTAAACATACTGTGGCTGTACGGCAACAAAGAAACCCCAAAAAACCCCAAATCCACCCCCCACATCATTGTTACCCCATCTGTGGCTCTCAGCTTTCATACTTATTTGTTCTCTAGTACTAAAATTACTTTGAAACAAGACATTATTACTCCCCCTGCTTGTAGAGCATTTAGCACAGGACTAATCAATGAGCATGGTTTATAGCAGCTATGGCAACTGCAACAGATCTTTCAAATGGTTAGAATGCTCACATTCAACTGCGTGGTTTCTGTCCCCAAAAGGTCAGAAAGTAAAACTGAAAATTTCTGGAAGTAAGGACAATTTGCAGAAGGAGACATACAAACAAACAGCAAAGTGCTTCTGCTGCAGTTCCATTATATGAGCAGGCCTCAGCACAAAATTTGCTAGGGCAACAGCTGCCTAGCACTGAGCTCAGTGCACAACAACCACAGAGTTACATAAGCTCAACTGGAAGGGACTCATCAAGATCACCAAGTCCAATTCCTGGCCCAGCACAGGACCATTCCCAAAAGTCACACCATGTGTCCAAGACTATTGTCCAAACACTTCTTGTGCTCTGTCAGGCTCGGTGCTGTGACCACTCCCCTGGAGAACCAGTTCCAGTGCCGAACCACCCCCTGGGTGAAGAACTTTTATTATAATACCCAAAGAAAAGCACCCATGACACAATTCCAGGCTATTCCCTCAGATCCTGTCACTGGTCACCACAGAGAGGAGATCAGTATCTGCCTCTCCTCCCTCCTCTTCCCATTACAAGGAAGTTGTAGACTGCTGTGAGGACCCCCTCAGTCTCCTCTTTCTTCAGGAAGATGAGCACACTGCAATCTCATGGACTGGGACCTCTTCAACGTCCAACAGAATCACTGACAGTCACAAGTAATGCACATTAAACAATTAAAGCTGCAATGAGATGCTTCAGTTTAAATACCAATTTATGATACTCCAGAGCCTCACCTACAATCAAAAGGACAATTAACTACATTATCACCTAAATCTCTTCTTTAAAAATACATTTCTGTTGGTCAAAATCGAACCCTGACATTGAATCTATTTATGTACTAGCTAAAGCATTCAATAATGCTTTAAGGTCTTAGAGGAAAGTGTATTTCCATAAGAAACATACTTGATCAGGAACTGACTGCAGTTATAAACTGTATTGGAATACTGTGTTTCTACAACTTTCTGAATGCACTGAACAAAGCCAATCTATATCACAGTCCCTTAAAGCAGTCTGAGTGCACCGTGTTCTAAGGCCCAGAACACACAGACCTTCAGAGCATTGTGTCTGACAAGAACGCCAGATACAGCCAAAACAAAAAGTTACCTGAGCTACTGACACCATGTTCTATGGAATGCAGCAAAGTATAAAGTAGATGTGGAGATGCTCTGGGCAGCAAATTGAACATTTATCACTGACTATCTGCTCATGGCCATTCACTGATACATTAAAGACATATGGACATTTTAAGCTGAGTCTGCAGCAGTATTATTTCAGCTGTTTATGTTAAAATCTGCTTTATAAGCTTTGCTGACTGGACTGACAACATCCAAAAACTTCAATTTATATAGACTAATAATGACATTTGAGTTAGCTTTTTGTTTCAGTGGGATCTTTTTCCAAGGATCAGACTGTTATCACAATTCAAAC
Source organism: Ammospiza nelsoni (assembly GCF_027579445.1). Taxonomy (NCBI): domain Eukaryota; kingdom Metazoa; phylum Chordata; class Aves; order Passeriformes; family Passerellidae; genus Ammospiza; species Ammospiza nelsoni. The sequence goes on along the minus strand of NC_080669.1, from coordinate 80,406,751 downwards.
TAGCACAATGAGCAATGCAAAATACTCTGAATAGAGCACGCAAGAGAGAAATAACTTCTCTGAAAGACAAGTTTATAGTTTCATACATGGTTGTCTAGAATCAGCCCATTGCAACTTAAGATTTGTTGAGAAAATAACTCCATTGGGTCTCAATTTGTTCATAATTTCTGAATTAACATCATATTTATTATGGTACCTAGGAATTTTGATATTTCTGTCACTGTGATTTCCCCCAATATCACCAAAGCCACAGAAAGTATGATGGATGATTCATATTTTAGACAGAACAGTAGGACACTTATATTAAATTTTTCCTGTGTGTTTGCGAAGCATGTGCTGAACTACACCCTACTCTTTGGCAGCCAGGCAATCTGTGGTTCCTCATGCAGATTGTGTCTCTTCTTCTTTTCCTAGTAGGTGTCTCCCACCATTTGCTTAAGCCATGCTTTTTCTTCAAGATAAAAGGATACTTTAAGAAAAAAGGCAAATGGCTGAAACACTCCTGGGAGACAACATAGCCCAGAAAGATCATGCTGCTGTGGGAACAGCTCAATCAACCTGAACAGCTTAACAGGGTTTTTAAAGGAGATCTTCATTCTCCTGATTGTGCAGTACATGAGCAGCACTATTTGGAAGGTTAGAACCCAAAAGAAAAAAAGCCAGCAAAGGTACAGGCAGCAGGATGGACTTGTACTTGCCTCAGGCAAGTGTGGAACCCCACACTCAGTTTGACAGTTCCTAACAAGCCAACAAGGACATGCTACAATCCACCAGACACAATCTAGCCTTCTTAAAAGCACAATTGGCAGCCTGATAAAAAAGAGAACTTTCAAAATACTGTTATTTTACTTCCTCTTAAGTTGGCTCCCACTGTCTAGGGCAGTGTCCAGACACAGTAGCTGGAGGGCTGCACTGCACCTCAGACACTGCCCTGAGCAGGGACACGTGGCTGAGGCTTTGCGCCCAACCACACCCACTGCAGAGTCAGGGAGGCACTGCCTCCAAATTATCACAGTGACAACAGTTTTGAGCATAAGTGGGATATTATTAATTAATTAAATGGGGCTGAACAAGAACATTTTCTTGCTCACAAAGCAGCTTCTTATTCTCTCCAACTTGTTGTTTTCATCAAGTCTGTTTGGCAGGCGGCTGTCACAGTAATGAGCAGGATATCACAAACTGATGAACTTAATTTTAACTGTAGATCACATGAGGAAATATGATTTGAGACTGGGAAGAAGAAAACTCTTCATTAAAATCTATTTAATAAAGATTAAAAAAATATTCAGGCAAGCAGATGCTTCAGCTTCCATGTCAGCATCGGGTGCACTGCAGAAGTCCCCCATCAGCAGTTAATACCTGACCTTGCAGACACTGCAATTCTAATAAGTAACCAAAACAGCTGTATTTGAAGAAACATATAAAATATTAAATGAAACTAATACTATTTTCATCACTTTCTATATCCTGGTACAGAGCACTAGTGAAAAAAAGAAGAAAGTATTAAAGAAAGAGAGGGCTTCTCAAAATTCTTGTATAAAGCAGTGCCTTTATTCTCATGACAATTAATGAATATGCACAGGATTCCTCTAAACTTTTTTTCTTTTTTCACTGATGTAACCTAGTGCCCACAGACCAAGGTTGTCTTTAGTAATTTAAAAACAAACAAAAACCAAAACCCAAACAAAACTAACATTTAAAAATGCCTTTATCATCAGTTATGACTGCAGTTAAAAAATTTCCATTAAAAATGGAAAGCAACAGAAGAATATATGATGAAAGCTATCCCAACTCTGTCTTTTATTTTGGTTTTCTGTCTGTACAGCATGTTTTAGTCCAACGACCTATACTACAACTGCAGCTCCAGAAATGTGTAACATGGAATGGCAAGGATTATTCTAGCTTAAAAAAGCAGGAACAAAATATTATCATTTAACCCTTCCTAAAACTACCAAATTCCCCACCTCCAAAGTCTTCATCCCTTGTCTTATCCAACATATTTAGTTGTGTTTCTGCTTTGGATTTTAAAAGGAAAAGAGAAAGGCAAATAATCAAAGATTAATTGAACACATATCAACAAAAATAGCAGGTTTTTAAAGCTATTATGATGTTTTCTGTGATATGTTGTTCTATCTTCCTTCAGCAAAAACTCTAAGCCTTTTATACTTAGAAATCAGAAAACCTAGAAATACAGAGGACAGAAGTTGATTTGACATGGTCACAAGCCCCCAAGATACAGGAAATCTATTACTGAACTTCCAGGAACAGACACAGCAATAGCAACAGCAACTGACTTTCAAGATTCCTCTAGAAGTTAAATATTCACTTCCATCAGTTGAAAAAAGATCTGCAGTTTCAATTGCTTTCCTGAGGCAGTCTCAAGTAAGTTACTTTCTTGATTCCTGGACAAGGAGCTGTGATAAACCATGGAAAGACCTCTCTGAACACCTTAAAAATGTGATAGCTTTTTTATATTTAAAATATAAAGCTACCAGTCAAAGATTTCTCAGAGTGACAGGCTTGGGAAAAGGCTGCAGAACACGGCCTCAGGAGGGCATAACTACTGTATATGCACAGTGAGCTCAGATTTTACTGCTCCAGCTGTAGGATTACATGAGCAGGAAGAAAAAAACCATCAGAAAAAAATTACGTCTGCAAAGCATCGATGTAATTTCCCTGAGTGCTGTTGTCCAGAGCATCTCACCATCTTTATTGCTGATTGAAACAGGAAGAGTTTGCAGGAGTCAGATGTTCCTCAGGAACCATGCTGATGGCTCAGGGTCTGTATTGCCCCAAGCAACTACACTGAACATGAGTTTATGGATCCTGGGAGGATTCATGTCTCATCTTACAGTCTTCTATGGCAAATAGGAAAAATACTGCCCTGCATCACTGGCAGAACACTAAAGGAGAGAGAAACTTTACCATCTGTATGCTCTTATGTTTTACCAAGGAAAAAGTATTGCTGGGGACAGTCTGAGTACCAGCACAAACACAAACTAATACATAAACAAGCCATGTTAACAAGCTATAACCAATAACCAAGTGACTATTCTTACTCATCTTTTGAAAGCCCTCCAAGTTGTTACTTGAAACAATTATCCTGCTAGGCAAATCTATAACTAGCTAAGAACATGTTCCCATCTGCAAAAATCAGAAATTTCTCCTTAATACCAGAAAAAAAGAATTTATTTTAAGGATTAGTACTCCTAACCATATGCTATGCAAAGTAAGACAAAGAAATACACAAAGACGTCTTACAAATAAAATACAGCACTTGGTAGAAGTTTTGGAAGAGCAAGTGCTCCTCCTCAAAAGACTGGAGTTAGGTAAAAGCTGGTCACATATTCAGAGGCCAAAAGTATCATGTGGACAAGGGACTAAACACAACACATTTTCTAGTAGTAGAGCATGTTTCAACCATGGAAGTTAGGTATTATAATTAACTTGTTTTTTTTAATCCTCTATTTTTTCCTATTATCCCAGTGTGTCTGACTGAGAGATGTGCTTCACATTTCAGTATATATTGGTGATTCTCTAGTTTTAAGCAAAATCTACCAGCTACACTCAACAGACATCCTGCAGACTTGTCCTCATCATTTCTTTAAAAATATTGAAGCTTCTGAGGCAACTTATACCCTTGTTCATACAGAAATTTCTGAAGGAAGAAATGCAACTTTAACTGGTATTTACAAAAAAAAAAAAGAAATAGGTAAAACAATCAATCACATCAAAATCAGAGAAGTCTGACTAACTTCCACCTAGGACTTTATCTTCCACACAGCCAAGTCAATCTTCAGACTTGTGAAAAACTGATTAGCAAAACTCACCCAGCTCCACTGCTGTCTGTATGCACCGGAGTGACTCTGGACAATCAAAGGCAGTGAATATCCTAAAACATTCAGAGAACTTGACCTTATGTTTCAGACATCAGTATCCACAAGGAATCAGGTTCTGCTCCCTGAACTATAATGTTTGCATAGGACCCATGCTTGCAAGGGCCTGCAAAATGCACTAGTTACCAACAGTTATGATTAACTGTACTGAAATTGCAAGGAACAGAGAGACACAGACAAACTGCACATTGTTTTCTAAGCACCATACTCCGGACTATCAGAACTCAGTAACAGAGATTAGACCACAGCTGTTGCCATGAGACCAAAAAAAGAAAAAACAAACAAACAACCAAAAAAAACCCCACCACATCACACCAAAAAAACCCCAAACCTACCAGGACCAAAACAGGAAAAAAAAAAAAAAAAAAAGCTGCACTGGCCCAAATAAAAATGGAAAAATGAAACATATAGGAAACAGGAATTCTCTTTGACAACCAGCCATCAGGGGGATTCCAGACACTCCAACTGAATAATTCACTGCATTAACTAGGAGGATTAGAAAAAACATTACCTAGTATTTAGTAAAAAAAAAGGTTTATTACAGCCAGGGAAAAAAAAAATAACTAGCAGGCTTTTCAGAGTTGAAAATCATTATCCTCTGCAACCAGAACCAACACAGCCCTCCTGAAGTCTCTCAAGCAAGTAAAGGATGGCTGAGCACACTTAAGGTCAAAAAAACTCATGGTCGGACTGGAGTTTTAGTTCCCTTTTGGGACCTGGCTCTCTATTCACTTGAAGTTCAATCCATAGCTTGGGCAGAACCCAAACAGTTTGTTCCATTAAAATCAAGTATCAGCTCACATCTAATACCACACAACTGTGAGCAATCACCAGAAATGGCATGCCTGCTCCCCCACTCCTTAACCACAAAATATTGCTCCTTTCCTTCAACTGCGCTAATGATCCTGCAGCTGCAGAGGGAGTCAGTTCAGCAGGCTCACCCAGGAGCAAACTAAAGCCTCTAAAACAAAACAATCAGTCAGTTCAACAAGCTTATCCAGTGGAAAACTATGTGGCTATACAACTGCTGAATCTGACAAGAGGGACAGGGATCAAGTTCATGAGGAAAGGGGGAACTTGCTTTTAGTAGACAGGCACCATTACAGCACAGGTAGAAATATATTTTGTTTTTCTGGGATACAGTAGAGCACTACTTAGTCCTGGTCAAGCCCATGTGTGCAATCAAAAAAATTAGAAACAATTCTCTATAGGTATTTTAAAAACAATACAAAAAAAAAAACCCAACCTCTCAGGAGAGTTTTGAAGAAAAGTATACATTTGAATATATAATTATCTTGGAAGAAAAGAGGCTTTTACCATGTTTACTGAGGAACACTTCATGTTCAACCTCTCAGATACCTGTTAGAATCCAGTTAGTAACTTGCAGCGAAGAGTATATTTAAGATTTGGAGGTGCTTTTATCTAAAGAACAGGAGGGTATAAGCAACGTCAGAACAGCCACACTGACACAGCTTATGTTAACCCAAAATAGTCTTTTCCCCCAGCTACGGAACTGTATGTTTACATTCAGCTTCAGACATTAAAATAGATTCAAACTAGTCCAAAGCAACTTATTCACCCATAACAATCTTCAATGATTTTGTATGCACAACTGAATATTCAGTACTTTTGCCAGTCATCTATGGATTTCACTTTTAGAGGAATAACACAATTAAACATCCACCCATTCCCTCAAAAGCCCCACATTGACAAGGTTTGTTTACTCTGCCAGCTCATTAAAACTCACAGCATCCCCTCTGAGGGGGAAAGGAGGAAATCGTTGAGGAAAACAGAGCTGGGTGACTTGGAAGTTCTTTGAATGGCTCTCTCCACTAAAAGAATCACAACGCAAAGCCTCTTCAGACTGCAATAATTTGCAAAGCTTTCCAGCCTGAGATGAACTCTGGGCTCAGCAAAAAGCCCAGGTGGGCTCAGGGCACACACATATATATGTAGGTGAGAAAACATCTGCAAAGTACCAACTACACAAGTTATAGATGTTCTCTTCAAAGAATACATGAAAGTACATAAGAACTCAGGCCACACTCTTGTTAAGCCATCAATACTACAACACAAAAAAAATATTAAAGTGGCCAAAACATCTCAGATAAGATTGAAGTACACCACTGAAGCTGCACAGGGTTGATGACCTTCCTGTGCTAACTGTGACTGATTTGTCTCAAAACCACTTGTTCCTGCCCTTCTTGGGACAAGGTCAGCAGGACACTTCCCGAACAGTTAAAGCTTGCGCTGTCAGGCAACACACCACTCAGGCTTCCACCAGTTTGTCAACACTATCAACAGTAAGATACAACACCTAAAACCAAAAAACATTTCACTGGATCACCCCCACTTACCACTACCATCATAATCAACAGCTACCTTGTACTCACAAGATGACTAATGCATGCAACCACAAAAAAAAGAAAAAAAAAGCTGTTAAATAACAAGTGAAAACTTTTAAACCAACTTACTAGGAAAGCTAATCCAGAATAAACTGTTTCAGAAAATTAAACAAGGAAAAAAAGAGCAAGGAAGAACAAGTACTGGGAACAGCTGGCTTTGGCCATTAAATGCTAGAAATGCATACTTCAGTTACCTGCTCTGATATAACAGCCGATACCTGATCAGCCTCTAAAATGAATTGCTGTTTCTACAGAAAAACAAACTGAGTAGTAAGATCCAAGTAGAAACCCAGGCACTCCAAATGACACCAAGAACCACATAACAGCTGGCAGGACAATACTCAGCAGGGGGAATTCTCTTGGAACAGTTTGCTCAGAAACAAGGTGTCACAAAGGAAGCAGCCCTGCACATCAGACATCTCGCTGCCGGATCACAAACACACCCCTTGCCTGCACTTTCCCTGCCTCCCCCAGCGTCACCAAACCACTCTCTCCTGGAACAGCTTCCAAAGGAATTCTTTGAATAGAAACAGATACAAGCAAGAGGACTAAAAATAGCAGAGCAAGAGCAGAGACATTCTCACACTTGCAGAAACACACTCAACTGCATCAAAAAAAGGCCCCTGTTTGATTCACACTAGAATTGACAGTGAGGGACAAAGTAGAAAGTGCCACCACAGAAAAGTTTTGGAGGGCAGGATTAATTCAGACTTATGCCACTCATCAGATCACATTACAACACATACAAAAAAAAGCAATGCTGAAATTACAAGCCACAAGTGATATAGAAGGAAATACACACTGTAATCAGTAATGCTGTATCTATAAAATGTGATAGCAGATTTCTGACTGTAGCTTCAGTTTTGGTAGCAACACCAGACAGCTCAGTATCCTTCCTGAACCTTCCCAACCTCCAAACTAGACACCAAGGGAAGACTACCAGCACAAACCACTGGTTGTGATATGTTCTTATACTCAGGAGACAAAAGAAGGCTAGGATTCTGGCAGAAAATCACTTTCAAATAAAGCAAAATATTCCAGAACATCTTTCTATACTTTCTGTCCCAGATTATATTTCTCAAGACTAATCTTAGGCAGGAATATCCACCAAAACAAAAAAAGCTTTTTTTCCCAGTTTTTTTTTTTTTGTTTTTGCAGTGACATACATTGTCTCGGAATTTAAAGTCTCAGAAGGAGGAAAAGAAACAATAGTTTGTAAGGTAGTGTTAACCATTTCCTGTTTTCACAATCACCGTACATCACATCTTAATGAAAACTATCAGCCATTTGGCTCAGTTTAGCCTTTTAAAGTTAAAAAACACTGAAAGAAGTGAGTGAAATCCTTTTACAAACTTACTGTCAGGTGCTCAAAAACAAGAAAAAACTAAAACAGCACCAAGAACTGAAAGCCATCAAAAATCACTTCCATTTCCCTGCCACCTCTGGACTGCTCTTTCTTACAGTCACAACTATTTTGTCTAGCTTTAAACAAGCCGGTTTGACAAGTTATCTCTGATGCTAACCCTCATATTGACTTGCTTCAGTCAGAAACCTTGGGTTTACCCCAAGCTTTCCCACCTGATTTTGAGTATTATTTTCCTCACAACCACAGCTTCTCAAGTTGGTGTCATGTGCAAATTCAGCTATTTCATCAGTCTGGAACTCATGTGAGGTCAGGTCTATCTCATCTGCACAAAAATGATACCAAACTTTTGAAAGAGATGAAGGATTAATTATCTTTACAACCTAAAACATGCTAGAAAGAAGCAGGCAAATAAAAAGTCCTCTATGCAGAACTCAACCGAACAGCAGGAATTCAGTCATCCAGACTGTTCTCGTCCTTGAAATTAAATCAAAATTAAATTCATCCCTCACATCTTCATTTCTTAAATTTTCTGAGGAAGATACCAAAGAGACAAGGTGCTCACATAAAGCATCAAATTCCCTACAGTTTTACTGCATTTAATTCAATATTTACTTTCTCTCTAAACATAAAAGGGGTGGAGAATGACCTGTATGTTTTTTCTAAGACCCATGGCCAGTGTTCCAACTCCATCTGTATCTTCTTCTGGTAATCTGGTTGGACTTAAATGTTATTGTGTTTGCTGTCTCCAGTAGGAAGTTGTCATTCTCTTCCACCACTTCTTTCCAAGGCAAACCAGCTCACAATAAAATTCACACAAGGGCAAGAGTAATATTGTCTTTTTAAGTTCACAAAATCTGAACAAGCATATAAAGCTTCTCTTCAAAACTCCCTTCCTATTGTTAGGCCATTAAAAAAATTCCTTTTCATATTAATGTATTCCCTTATCTTCAAGTTAACATTCCCTTCTAACATACTTTTGTAGTCCGAGTTAGTTGAGTACAGCATAGCAATGGATCACAGTCCCCGATTCCACATAGGTATGCCAAGTTTATACACTGTGCAAGGCAATATTAAAATGCCTAAGTAGAAAATGTGTTTTCTAAAACATTCCAAGAAGATGATAGTGACCTGTCCATTTTACCACTGAAAGTCTGAAAGACCAAGCACTTTCCTGAAAGATGAAGTTACTCACTTTTTGAAACAAAATGGAGTTGTACTCTATACACAGCTCCTGAAACAGCTTATTTATTCTAACTGTACACCTCACCATCAGCACACATATGAATTCTGAGACTGCACCCAGAATTACACATTGTACTAACCGCAGTGTTCAAATCTAGAACAACACTGAAATATTACAGGTACCAGCTACAGAGAGCATACTGCCTCTATAAAAACTTCACTAAACAAATGGTTTGACAATGACAATATTTAAAACCATTTCAGAAGATGTGTTGTAAACATCAGTTCTCTCCAAGAAAGTCAGAAAGCTGTATGTACACAGAAATCAAGCAAAGGATGAGAAAGGAATAATCAAGATAAAACGTTACAAGTTCTAAAAATTGCATTACAAACTTAAGTAACAGCTTTTTAAACACAGTAATAATTTTCAGTCATTTACAGAGCCTTGTTAAAAAATTCTAGCACAGCAGGGGGCTGTTAAGCACACTTGCTGAAAAAGCCAAGATGACACTGTAAATAAATTCAGAAACCAATAGCAGACAAGTTTAAAATGTAGAACAGTATGATGCCTTAAATGTGTTCTCAATTTAACACAAGACTATTTTTCAAGTTCAATGAGTACAGTGTCCAAAACATGGCCTTTTGAAAACCAGTAAGAACCTGAATCAGTAGAATAAAGTAAAAATAAACATTTAAAAGGAAGAATGCAACATACCTCCTCTGATCAGGAAAAAGAAGTACAAGAGATAGCAGTCACCCAAAACTGCAATCAGCAGAAAATAAATGATTAAAAACTCCCTGTCTTACTTTCAGAACACTGAAATTTGCTGTTCTGTGGGGCTTTAAGGTAGTTTTTTTGAAAGTATACAAGCCTCATCTAGGTAGGTACTGTCCTTTTGGTTCCTTCAGTTTTTGATATCTAATATTAGAAAAACTGTACTTACCAACCCTGTTGCTATGCTCTAAAGCTCTTAGGAAAAAGGTGTTAGAATGACCTTAGTTTTGATATTCAAAAGAACACTGCCCTGAAGCTTGAGTTTTTGATATTTGTTGGAAGATACTGTGAGTTTGCAGCCACATCATAGGAATTCCTGCACAGGATCAAATGCAAGAGACTGACAGAATGGGATAAAACAACTCTCAATACACTGCATTTAAACATTATGGAGAACACATACAACTGCTGAAAACAGCAACTTAAAAGTGTAGAATTTTTACTTCCACTTATTCATGAAAGTTCATTTGAAGAGTTGTAAATACTTCCAAGTAAAAGATTTTGCGCTCATTTTAGATTTTATTTTGCCAAAAAAAGAAGAACGGGAAGGAAAAAGTATGTTGAAATCGATTATCTCACGCTAAGAGCCAGAGACATAACTTCCCTGAAAACCATTCTAAAATCTCAACTCTTGTACACAGAACAAATAAAACCCAGAATATTCCTAGGACACACAGCACCAAGAGTAAGGCCTTCCATATCTGAGATTATGTTAGACTTTCATATATATTCTAATATGCAAGTACATTTGAGAACACAAACCTTTGTTTGACTGATTTATCAGTTCCTACCAAAATCAAATGAGGAATAAAACAGAGATCAAGGAATGTAATGACATTAAGTGAGAAGAAAAACCAGGACAAAACCTGGTGAATCAAAAATCAACCTTACAAGCCAATGTGAACACACTAAACGCTGTAGTTTTACTTCAGAAGCAACTAAAATTAAATAAACGTTTATCTGGAACTCACTTGTCAGCAAACATTCTAGCATGACTGAAACGCAAGTTGTTGAATCGCTAGAAGTACACTGATGCCAAACTACACTATAAACAAGTATTTCTTTAGCTGCACACTTCTAGAGCATTAGCAAGATATCCAATTGTGTAAAAGAATTCAAAGTGTAAGTTCCAGGCACACATGATATTTTTTTGGTTAACATTAAGTCTTTTGGAGCTGTGATGTTTTGAATTTAACACAACTGGGAAGCTTTCCTATCATCTTCTTCACGAGGACCTTTTGAGGAGCTTTTTTCTTTTAAACTCATCTGAAACTTAATAGAGATCCTAATCTTTTAATTTTTTTTAAGATAAACAGAGGGGATATTTCCACCTTTTATTTAAATTAAAAATTTGGGTAATTTTGAATATATATATATATATATATATATATATATATATATAAAACTTTTGAAAAAGAGAGATGAAGAATACATGTTATAGGTCAGTATTTCATCAAGTTTTGATACATCCCCAAAACTTAATCCTTGTGAGGTCAATATACACCTAGTTCTGAAAGAATTAAACATATAACTTCCTCCCAGCTGGTCTTTGAGCTGTCAGGAAAGCAGAACCCCACACCTCTCCAGCCATAAACACCATACCAGTATAAAATACAATAGAGTTATAATGGCCAAACATGCATTGAGATAAACCAGCCTAGTGTGAAGCTCCATTTTCAAGCTTTGCCATGTTTCCAGATTAATGCTTTTAAGTTTTAACTATAACAAAATAAAGTTCATATATACATTTTAGCAAAGTTTAGCAAAATGTTTGACCTGTGTTTACATGAGGTTACTTCACCCGGTAGGTCACTTGAGAAGCATATAGCTGAGATTTTTCAGGAAATGTAAGAGGTGGTAATGTTCTCATTTTATTCAACAGAATGACTAAGAGAATCTACCAGGAGAATTAACTTTCCTCAGAATTACTGAGTGCCAGAAGAGATAGCTTATCTCCTTCAACATTTCTGTTTTAGAAAAGAAAAAAAGTATTAGCTTAAAAAAAATTCTGTCTTTCCAGCATATCTGTTCACATATAAGCTTCTGGGGGATACAGCAAATTGTCAATGCTACACTACACATAAAGGCAGAACAAAAACACATTTGTAGGATTACCAAAAGTAGGATGCAAAACAACCTCACAGCTTTGCAGTCGGCATCACCAGAGAGAGAGACAGCTGCTACACACTAACAGAGCAACACCGTTTCAAAGGACTGAAACATAGTCTCAGTGTCAAAGAATTCACCAGGCAGATTTAACAGCCAAACGGGATGTTGAGCACAGAGACCCCTTTCTCTCCCCCAAGTACTCCACCATGGCTAACCATTCCTGGTATCATTTCATTACCCACTTTCAGCGTAGTTCATCAAAGCAGGAATTCTGTTTGTTTGTTAAGACACACCTAAGGTTTCCCAGCATTACTGATTCTACTTATATGAACCAGGCTCCAAATAATTTGAACAAACAAATCAAAGTAGCAACGCATCATATCAAGATCAAGAATACCAAACTCTTCCCCCTTTTTCCCCCACCGCAAACCTGTCTTGTAACTAGCCCCAAGCCACATCCTCGTCCTCCTCCTCCACAAGCAACTCACTCTGTCCTTCTCCCTTCGCACACTGCATTAGAACCTGTCTGTTAAGACAAAGAAAGGATCATAAAAAGTCCACGTTAACAACTAATCCTAACTTTTCTCCAGTACTGTGGAGCAACTGGAAAAGGAGAAAGAGTTGTATATCAGCTTTTCAATCAAGGTCTGTCAATAAAGGGGACCTACAACCATAAAAGCAGTTCCCGGCCCCTCACCACTCCTAAACAAAGTCCCAAGAAAAAAACTTATGCTGACTCCAGTTGCTCAACTTTTTCATTTGTTTTCCCCTATATTCAGTTCCAGTTTCAAACAGCTGTTTTTTTGCTGGGTAGAAAGGCCTTTAGTTACCACAGTGTGGCTCAAATGCGCAACATCACCTTGCTTTTGCCTCAAAGGCAAGATGCTTCAGTCAGTACGTTTTTGTGTTCAATTTTTATTTAAGTAGTAAAATTAACTAAAATTGGATGGTTTTGCAGTTTCTTGCATTATGTTTTATCATATTTTATAGTGAGTGAGTAATTTCATAACTAATGAAACACTTGAACATCTTCTCTTGATCTGCCATTTTAATGGATTTATTTATTGAGGACAATATAGGTTAATACACATTCGTGCTTTGCTCTCTCTCATGGCGAAAGTTCTCAAAAGCACTCCCCAGTAATCCACAGAATCAGCAAGGGAGCAAAGTCATCCAAATATTTGAGGCAGGTTTCCTAGCAGAAACTACTCCTCAGTGATGTTTCATTTTGATTGACTGTTCTACAAGAGTCATCCCAGCACTTCCCAGATTCAATAACCCTAACTATGCAAGTAATTTTAACCATCTAACTTTATTTCAACCTTTCTCAACAGTTGTGGAGGTCTTGCAGTTTTTTGGGAAAAGTGTCTGGGCTTGCAAGAGTACAAAAACTAGGCTGGTCCAGTTAGCTTCTAATTTTGGACTCCCATAGTTCTGCAAAGTGTGGGCTTTAGTCTCATTAAAAAGTACTTTTAAAATACTTATGATGTACATAACGTCACAAAATGGAGTTCGATATGCAGTAAGCACTCAGTCTAACCTCTCCTAAACAATGTATTGCACTTCAAGTCATCATTTGCAATCCGTGCAATTCCTAGACAGAACATACATAGGACCTGGGCAATTTTATCACTGTCAGACAGTGATAAAACAGTGTTCAACCTATTTCTTCCCTCACAGACTGCTGAATTGTTGTTTTCAATTCAGCTAGAACCAGGACAGTCAATTAGTCCTCATTTGCAAGCACAGAAATTATTCAAATTTGAAATACTCCTCTTACTGCATTTTCACAGTACTTTCTCTGAACCCACCCATTTCTCAACCAACCAAGAATCATTAATTACTGTGAATACCACACCACCCATACTAAATTCAATGCTTAATCCACGTCTTTCTCAAAGGCCAGTAAGGACATATAAATTCAGTTTGCCTTAAGGACTACAGCTCTAACTACACCAAGTGGCTGAACCCAGAGAAAAAAGCCAGGGAGGGATGCGGTGCCTCACCAATATGTCTAAGTACCTGAAGGAAAGGGACACTGCCAGGCTACTTTCAGCAGTGCCCAGTGACAGGACCAGAGCAAAAGGGCTGAAATACAGGATGCTCCCTGTGAACACCAGGGAACACTTTTGTGCCTTGAGGGCAACCAAACACTGGCACGGCACAGGTTCCCCAGTGAGGCGGCAGAGTCTCCGTTGGAGATATTCAAAACACATTCAGACAAAGCCGTGGGCAACCTGCTGTACGTGGTGCTGCTTGAGCAAGGGGAGACTAGAACACCTCCAGAATTCCCTGTCAGCCTAAGCCAGCCCATGATGAAGTGAACGAAAAAGGCAAGAAAGTCCTTTAACAGAAAAGCTGTTATCAAAAACACCCCATAAACTCCATTAGAGACAATTCTCAAGCTCTAGCATTTCTTCTCCCACAGTAATATAGAGAAAATCAAGAGAATTTTCAATTAAATCAGGTAGGTTAAAAGCCATTGGGATAAAATCCAGAAAGATACACTATTACATCAACAAATAAAATGGTAAACAACAAAACCTGGAGTACAGGTATGAAGTTGAAACGAGTTTTATACTAGCCGTTATTAACAGAGAACTATTAAAAAAAGATTATAAGCATCTTTTTCTAAGATGCAAAGAAGAGTTCCTGGGCATTGGTGCTAATCTGGACATCAATAAACAGCAAAGAAACCCAAGAGGTTGAAGATGTGTATCAGAAAGTGTTTACTCAAACGCTAAGGAAAAAACAAACACTTGTATGTACTCAATAACTTAACTTCACCAACCTCATAAGTCTATTCCAATCTTTCTCTGAAAAAAATTTCTGACAGCTACCCCTCGGCACTTAACCCATGTTCAAAACATTCAGAAATTCATTCAGTGGCTAATAAAAGAAAGTGAAGCACAAGACAAGGAAGTGCAGTACTCTTCGCCCTCATCACACTTAGTCACCCAAAGTTAACATCACTAACTTAGGTCTCCCTTATGTCAGTCTCAAAAATGGATCGCAAGTCAGTGATCTCCAGAATGTGTGACTGCAAGTTGAAACACAAGCAGACATCTATCCCTTGGGGCACAACCCATCAAATGCATGGACCAGAGTTTCTTGAATACAATATACCATGTACAGCCCAACAGCAGTGCAAGGTTTGGCACCAGGATTCCTTTCAGATTCCTGTTGCTGAAACTGTGTGTAAGACAACATAAGATTTTGAAAATCAAAGAAGAGCAGAGAAAAAAAAATAAGTCGGCAATAGCTTTCAAAGTGGACAAACACAGATAATGAAACAGTACAAAGCCAAGCACTGAGGACAAAATAGCCATGATTCAGTTAACATTTAAAAACAGGAAGCAAAAATGTTTCTGAAGCCATATGCTTCATTCCATATTACTATATATCCATCACCTCAAACCACTAAACAACACAAATGGAGTAGAAACAAATAGTGTGTTTTCCTTCCTTAAAAGCAATCTCAATATGGTCTCTAAAGTATCATCCTACTTCCAGAAACACTACTTTAGTATTAAGAAACACAAATGAAATGTTCTAGATTAAACCAATGCCAGATGCAATAAAACTGCACAAAGACTTCCTCTCTCTATAGCTAACCATTAAAAATATTCAGGAACATGGTCATAACTAGTGAATTCAAATCCTACAACTTCAACCACAGGTGGCCTAAAAGACTGAGGTAAGCATTCTTCCCCCCACACTGAAACAGTTTTAAAAAGTACAATGATTCAAATCTGGAAGTTAACAAAGTATTTGTGTTTTCTTCAATTAATTGTAGATTCACATACTGAATGATTCTGCAAGACCGATTCCATTGAACCTGCATCTTCTACAGCAATAAACTGTACTTCCTGTATGATATAGCAGAAAAACAAAACCATAGAGTTCACGATCAGAGTATTACTTCAGGCAAATCTTAAGTCTCAAGAAAGATCAAAGATCTCTCAACATGGGAAACATTTCATTGTTTTTAATGCAAAATGCTACACTCAGCCAGGTAAAGGAGTCCTCCAAGCTCACCTGTTGGAAAACTGATTTAAGAAGCCTGGGGAGAGAGCAGGGAAAAAAAGCTTGACAATTTTACTTTCAAAAGAAGCCACAATATTGTGCAGGTTCCACAAAGAAAGCTGGACAAAAAGAAATACAATTTCAATAGTAGTGAGAATAGAAACAACTCCATCCAAGGGAGCTGCACTAAGTTGTTCACATAACCTATTTTACAGGTTTTACAATGTAAAGAAAACATAAGTAAAACAATATGCTCAGCAAAATATTTATGATGTAGTAAAAGCAGGCTGAGCAAGCCATGAGATCTTAGGCATCAGACCATACCACCTTTAAACTGCCTGTCTTTAGTCGCTGTTTACTCCTTGAGGGACTGAGAAGTAATGGGGAGAGAAAGGCTGAGGGTACCACACCTGTGGAAGGAACAGCCTTGCAGGAGCCCTAGGCGGATGGGGAGTTCCAACAGACTCCCAGTGCAGATGGCAAAAATCAAAGAGTTTGGACTTTCATGTTAGAGCAAAACAGACAAACCCTTTGTACAGTTTTTGTAAAATATAAACCTGAAGTAATTGCAAAGGAGGCATTTCACAACCTTTCATCCCAGCTCTCACTTTAATGAATATAACCTGTTTAGGGAAGTTATATGAAAAACAGTGCAAGTCCAAACTAGGTCTTCTCTGAAACGCACAGAGGACCCAGTGGGCTACAAGTAAACAGACTGTTTGAGAAATAAACCTAAAATTCACCAAAAGCTCTAGCAGAAAAACATTGCAGTGCACATCAATTGTATTTCCTCAAGCACCTTCCATTCAGTAATTCTGAAGTCTACAAATAGAACACAATTTCTCTAATCTGTATTTTACAAAGGGGACAAGTCACTTGGCTTCTCCTTCAGCAAGCTCACACAAGGCTGTTGCAAAGCACTGAACTCAGGCATTCTGAGTCCTGCCCCTGTGTTTCAACCAAATAAGAAACAAAGATAAATAAAAAAGATTCGTAACAGGTCTGAAATTTTACTCCTAGTCTTTCATGAAGCACCTATTCTAAGTACCGGTACTAAATGTGACTGAAACAGCATGTAAGCATTACTACTAATAGTAAGACTCTCAGTGATGATTATTAATAGAGCATTAACAGTACATGACACATACACCTTTTAAGCACTGCTCACCAGTATGTTACTCTGCTATGACCAATATCAAGAGCACAACACCAGCAACAAACAAAGTGTACCAAAAATGGCATTTTACAAGGAAATAATCACCTAAAATAAAAGTTCACGGAAGAAATATAAAGCATCACAAATCTACTTCTAGGTTCTAGAACTGCACAGACAAGACTATTTTGTTGGTTCTCCCCCAAGCCTCCTTAGATTTTAGTGGTGAGTCTGTAGCTTCCCTGTCCCCTCAAACGATCAAACCCTTCTTTAAGTCATGGCACCAGGAGCTTTATGGAGGATGAGCCAAAACAACTGAAACAGTCTGAAGTTCAGAAATGCCATGTTTTTTTTAGTATAGACAGTTCTCAAAATCAACACACTGATAAAACTACAAATTGAACAAAGTAGAACAGAGCTTGTCCAATTCCCACTACTGCCCACCTCCAAGATTACCAAGATTATTGAGGTCATAAAAACAGAAGCCAGCTCATTCTCAGGAGTCACAAAACATCATTAATTCTGCAAAGTGATTTAGCCTTGCTTGCTTTCAACTTGCCCAGTGTAAGGTTAAAAATAAATTCTTTAAACAAGTTAAGTCAAACCACTGCAGAGAGATTGGGTCCAGGTATAAAAACTGAGTCAGCCAGGTAGGAATCCAAATCCAGATTCCATTGGAGAATGTGATACAACCAAGGGAATTGCTAAAAGGGCCTGGTAAATATTAAAGAAGCAAAAGCCAGGAGGCTGAGTCGCTGCCATTTTTTGTGAAGGGCTCTGTTTCAATGGCAAGCACTGCTCCCCCTCCCTTCCCTTCCCTCACATCCAGCTCCAATTTCTCTACTTGGAAAAAAACTGTTGCTCTCAGGCGAGGACAGCCCCTCCACTCCCCTTCCACAGCTTTCCTTCACACAGCCCCATAGCAAACCCCGAGTTTCTGTTCCACGAAACATCCTGCTCCTCCAAACACAACCAGGGGTGCTCTGCACATCCACACTCCTGGTGCTAGCTCGCTCACAAGAGAGAAGCTTCAAACCAGTCCACCCTGCTCCCAGGTGGCACACAACAGCACTGCAGACATTCCAGCACAAGCTTTTAAACCTATTCCACATCAGAGAGTTCAGACCCTTGTCATTAGACCCAAACATGCACCAGGTCCTTTCTGCATCTAGCTTCTTGCACAGGAATGCCTACCAGTTCACTTCCCTGCTGCAATTTTCTTCAGCAACAGGAGAAAACGCAGAAGAGCGTTCTGTTGTTTTTAAAGGCAACGTAAGTGAGCCCTGCCGTGGCACCCAATTCCAAGCAACCAAACACAGCCGATGGCAAGGAAGGACTAAACTGGAGAAGGTTCATAGAGGGAAGGGTTCATTCATTGGCACGACCACAAGTAACCCACTGTAGCTGCTGAGATGTTATTGTCTCTAGGGGTGACCCCCACCACCAGCGAGGGAATGCCCCGAAAGGGGATGAGCAAGACAACATGGAAGCAAAGCCCTGCAAAAGTCATAGATCGATACTTCATCATCCACTTGTTCACTTCTCGAGCTGCCACCTCCCCTCAGCCTGACTCCTGCCGCCAGCCCCACTCCTCCAGCTGGTCCCGCTTTCCTCACATGCCCCCGAGCCAGAGGCACCAACCCGCCAGAGGGAAACCCTCGCTGCAGGAGACCAGCACCTCCAAGATGAGACGAGAACCCCTCCTCGAAGGCGGACGCGGTGCAGGACCCCCTCCCGCGGATGTCAGGGGGTGCAGTCAGAACCCCCCCTCTCCCGGGCCAAGCGGGCACCCCTCTCCAGCCAGGTGGGGGCTGCCCGCACCCGCGGCCCTGGTGAGCGGGAAAGGAGGGGGGCGGAGGGGGGACGGCGATCTAGGCCAGGGCGAAGCTTCCCCGGGGCGGCCGCCACGGAAAGTAGGGCAAAGCCGCGTCCCCCCGTCCAACCCGCTGGCGGGCGGGTCGGGGCTGGGCGGCCCGGGCGGACACCGACCGACCCGCGGACCGAGGGACCGCCGGGCGGACAAAGCGGGGCCGGGCCCGCGGGGCCTAGGGGGCGGCTGAGGGGGGGCAGCGGTCGCGCGCGGGGACCGTTGGCCGGGACGGGGGCGGGTGATGGGGGCCCCGCGCGCCCCCCGCGCGCGCGGTACCTGCCCGGTGCGCTCACAAAGCGGCGGCGGCGGCGCCCGCGACCGTCACGTGACCTCCCCCTTCCTCCTCCTCCTCCTCCACGCGCGCGCGGGGTCGTTTTCACTCCCCACGTGACGTGACGTGACGCCACGCAACGCGACGCGCTCGCGCGCAGCCCCGCCCGCGCCCCTCACGCACCGCCCGCGCGCGCCCATCCACCGGCGCCTTCCTTCCGCCTCTGCCTCCCGCCCCCTCCCGATGATCACGTGTGCAGCGCGCGCGAGGGAAACCCCGCCCCTTCCTTTCGCCTTCACGTGACCGGGTGCCCGCCCCTCCCTCGGCGCGCGCCGGGCTGGAGGAAGGGGCAGGGCAGCAGCGGAGCCCCTCCCCGGGGGCGCGTGAGGGAACCCCCGGGGGGCGGGCTGAGGGATCCCCTGAGGGACCCCAGTAAAGGACACCGAGAGGGGCCCTTGGGAGGGGCCGCGGGAATTAACCCGCGAGTTCCTGAGGAACCCCTCAAGAGACCCCGTGAGAGCCCATGCGAGGATTCCATGAGGAACTCTCTCAGGGACCGCATGAGGGACCCTGTGAGGGACACCGTGTGAGGGACCCCCTGAGAAGCCCCTCTGAGGGATACCATGACGGGGCCCAGTGAGGGACCCGGGTCGCTTAGAAACAGGGCATTTTGGAAC
Organism: Ammospiza nelsoni; assembly: GCF_027579445.1. NCBI lineage: Eukaryota > Metazoa > Chordata > Aves > Passeriformes > Passerellidae > Ammospiza > Ammospiza nelsoni. Next base: position 80,387,021 of record NC_080669.1, on the reverse strand, counting down.
CAGTTCTGCACTTCCATCAATTTAAACATCTCCTTCTTTTGAGAGGATGGACACAAATGGAGAACTCCAGGACAAAAGATAGCCGCACTACGGGAGGAGAAAGTCAAGTAAAGCACGGTGGGGATTAATGGAGAATAGGGAGGGGGTGGCACAGCAGAATTGTGTCAGAGAACTTGGTGCAGCTTCTGCCAGTCTAAACAATGACAGGACAGATGGCAAGAAAGGATAGTCAATAAAACTTGACTCCTGGGTTTGGGTTGTGAGTCAGGAGGGGCAAAAAACCAAACCACAAACAAAAATGTTTCTTCCATTTAGGCTTTTTCTTGCTGTGTATCTTTTCCATTGTGTACAGCACCTCTGGTTGCCGAAAATGCAATGGGTCCTTACCTTTTGGGCATCATTGCAAGGCCTGACATATTAAAGCCAGGCTTACTTACCCTGTGTGGAAGCTGGTCTCTGCTTGGTGCAGAGCAGGCAGGGCTGGTGAAAGTGATGTTCAGATTGTTCAGCCCTTGTTGCCACCAGTGATGATGTCCCATGGTCCTTGACCTTTGCTGTGGTCTGATATCCTTTACTGCTCATCCTCTATCCCTTAAGCCCATATTCTCCATGAAAGTGGAAAAGGCATGAAATCTGATTTTACCCTAAACAGTATCTAAAAATTAATTTGTGTTTTTCATGTTTCTGCCTTCTCCGCATGAAGTAGACAGATTTAGCGAGTCTGCATCCTTGACACTTACTGCATAGATGGGCAGAAGCTACAACTGATCCTACTGCTGAGGAGCTGCGAGATCTTCCTGTTCTTGTTTTTTCTCAGTAAGATAGAGGGTCCGTTGAACTAAATTGAAATTCAGACCAAACAGTGCACAGGTATTGTTGATTTTTTTCATGCAGCTGTTGATATTCTGTTTTATTACTATAGCAGGGGGACAATTAATTACAGCTGTAAACAAAGTTTCACAAGCTTTGTGACAAACATGTCTGCAGCTCCATAATCTGTGTGGATTTAATCAGTATTGTTAGCATTTTTCCATCATGGCTTGGCAATCCTTTGATAATCAAGATGGAAATTTGGTGTGCAGCAGAAAACAACAAAGGCTAAGAGCTCTTGGGATGCTGTAGTGCCAGCTGGAAAGTGTCTCTGAAAATCACACAGAATTCAGCCCAAGAGCATTTGGAATGGGAGAAAACTGAGTAGGGATACCAGGATCAAAGTGTTGTAGACTCTTTCTGCTGTACATGGAGTAAATATAAATGAGAAAATGGGATACTGTACTGAGAAAGCTTCCAGAGGAGAGGTAAAGGAATTATGTGGTGGAGGCTTGGGAACAAAGACCTTCACTCCAAATATTGATCAGGAGGAATTTCTTCACTGAAAGGTAGTGAAGCATTTGGATGGACTGCCCAGGGAGGTGGTAGGAGTGTTCAAGAAATGACTGGACATGTTACTCAGTGCTCTGTTCTAATTGCCAAGTTGCTGATCAGTCACAGGACTCACTTTCAGGTGTCATTTCCAACCTAAAAGATCCTGTGATTTGGTACATCAGACTTGGAGAGAAGACCCTGCAATAAACACTGTCAAGGTTTGACCAGTCCTGGCAGGCAAATTCTGCCTACTGCCTGTGCCAGGATTCTTATATGCTGTTACAAGGATTTGCAACCTCTTCAGTTTTCCAGCCAGTAAATAACAGTCTGGTGCAGGTGCAAATCCAGATAGGCTATTTCAGCTTACTGCAGGATTGTTTTTCTTAGTCAGTTTCTGCAGATTTCTGAAATAGGCTGCAGTTCACATACCACAGGCTGGACACCACTATTCTGGTGCTTTGGCATTCTCCTTCCTTATCATATTTGTGACTGGGGAAAACTGCTTGTATTAAGAACATCTCCCTGTTCCTAGTTCAGGAGTCTGTTCTACTTCTATGCTGCAATAAAGCCATCTCTTCTTGACAAGCTCAGGCAGTACTATCTTCCCTGTTGCTAATGCTGTCTTCCACTTTCCACACTACCAACCCTTCCCTCTCTTCTTGGTCTGACTGAACTGAAGTTCGGAGCAGTTTTTTGCTATTTATTCTGAAGTTTTTATTTTCTTTGTGCCCTGTTTGTTTTTTTTTTTTCTTTTTTTACATCACTTGGTCTAATAAAATATTACTCTTTGCTGCAAACTGGTCTCACAGCCCTGACCCCACTGACACCTCTTCAACAGCACTATCCTTTTCCAAAATACATTGCACTAGCCTCAGAAAATCAACATAATCCAGGTACACAAGCTCTGCAAGGGAGAGGCTCAGTATAAAGAAACCAGTCTTGACTTTGAGCTTTAAGTTTGCAGGGAACCTGTGTAGAAGCCCAGAAGATAATGGGGCTAATCTCAAACACTGATAGACAGGTGGCTGCAGAGCCAGCCAAGGATTGTTGGTACTAACAGCCAGGGATTGTCAGCAATAACACACCGGGAGAATGAACAGAATGTGGCTGGAGAAGGGGCCACAGGGAGGTAGAGCAGTGTTTTTCTGGGACAAACATCCTTATCCTGGCTCCTGGAGATTAGCACAACACAGCACAGGTGTAGGAATGAGGTCAAGAAGCAGGCATGTAGGAGGATATGGAGACCACCAAATACCCTGAAGCCTCCAACCCATTTCCATAGTAACTAAATTACACAGAAAGGGAGAACCTTGTCTCCAGGGAGGGAAACTTATCTACAAAAAGGTACCCTCACAAAGCCCTGCGTGTGCACCCCATGACCCTGAACACTCCATCATCAGCATCAGCAATGGAGCCAGGACTGCTGACCTCTCTCTCTTTTTCCCTTGTTTTCTCCTCCTCTTTAATACAGCTTGCTCTCTTTCTCTGTTCCCTTTGAGCTCCCTCCTTTATTTTAAACCCACTGCCTTGTGCTTATAGGATGTCAGAGACTAACATAACAGTTTCCATGCAGAGTGTGTAATCTACCAATAGAACTTCGTAAGATTTTGTAGACCCTCCGACTTTTGCTGTTTCTTTTGTCCATGACCATTTGCAAATTTTAGGTGCTCGCTTCTCCTGAAGAGTGGGATGCTACAATATGGAATTCTCCCTAGGTATAATGGAACAATTGAAAATTTTGGTGGCAAAGTGTTCTCTCAAGAGAACTGTTACAAGGATTTTATAACAAGAGATCTTACCTTTGGGCATACCTGGGATTGCTGCTGCATTTAGATGTGCGGTGAAGCTTGTGGGGATGCTGCCAAGAAATGGGATCTAACATGTTAGATTGTGTTGATATGCCTGCACAAGCAGAGCTTCCACAATAATTGTACTTGAAAGAGTTGCCATTTACATTATGGAAGCAAGCTGTTCTCCTAGAGATACCATTAATGATGGTGAAGGCAGGAAGGATAATGATGTCATTGTGTCCAGCCTTCATAAATCCCAGGCCATTCAATTCCTAACATCCATGGCCTGCATTAGTCCATCATCCTTGGAATTTGTGTTGGGCTGCTTGATCATTCTTTAGAGACAGTGTGTCCCTGGAGACGACCCTTTTCTCCAGGTGGTCCCTGCAGACCTTGGTCCATGTTTTCTGTGTAGTTTGACTGTATGAAAAAGGTGATATATTTTCATGTGACCAGAATCTGAAAGTGTTCTGCATGATCACCTTAACCCTACTGTTATATTCCTTTCTTTCAACCTTTTCCAGAAAACATTTTATCTGAATCTATATTTATTTCCAGATTGTCAAGACAGTTCCACATGTCTGAGGCTGATACTCATCCTGCAGAGCCCTACTTAAACACCTAAGAAGGATGCTAGTGGGGTTACCTGTCTAGTGCATGCCCTTCTAATGGTGAGTGCTGAGTTTGTTCTGTCATGTTCCTTGATTTCATTCTCTGATGTGCCTACCCACTGTTAGGTCTACCAGGCAACTGTTTCTAAGAATTAAACAGGCTATTGTTAACAGACTTGTTTTCCATACAACACTGTTGTTTGACATTAGCTGTGTATCTAGCCTTGAATTATCTATTTAGTCCTTTATCAGTTTTCCATTATTTTGTCAGTGACATCAGAAAAAGTAGTCTACAGATGCTTGGTCACTGCTCTAACAATATCATGCTTCCTACCTCTTAAAACTCCCCAAGATTAAATTATCTCCAAGAAGACAGAAGTTTCCTTGGCCAGCTCTTAAATAACTTGGTGGGGCAGAGTTGCAGTAGATGATCACTGAAGGTCTTTTAAACATCCTTGTACAGTGTTGCACACTGCCTCTTGCAGCACTTACAGACCATCTGTCTTTATCAGTTGGATTTTAACAAGCCTAGTGGAATCCCAGCTCTCCCTTACTCCAGGTAATACAAAGGTTCCTGTAATGAATGGTAACAAACTAATAGTATTGTAAAGTGGAAGCTGGATGTGCACTATTTGCTGGTTTTTTCCCAAACTTCATCTTAGGATAAATTACAGGCATTTTTATCCTGTGATTTTAGGAGAATGTTTTGAATAGTGTGTCCAAGGATATTTGCCAACTCTGGTTAAATGTCAGCCATCTGTTTTCAGTTTTAAAAGGCCTGTTTGTAGATGCAGTAACTGGCAATGGCAAGAACAAAGCAGTGAGCTTGGGAGACCCCAGGGAACTGCAGGCTGGTGAGTCTCCACCCAGCCCTGCAGAGATTGTAATACTGAAAGCCTCAAACATTGAGGAGACAAGAAGGTGACTGGCACTAGTTTTCAGTATGGATTTACACTGGGGAAGTCATGTCAGGCTGACCTGGTCACCCTCTGTGATGAGATGACTGCCTTGATAAATGAAGGGAGAGGAGAGGGATGTTGTTCAGTTTGAGCAAAGCTTTCCGTGGTGTTTGCTAAAAGCATCTCATGGACAAACTGATGGACTACAGACTGGGTTTGTGGACACTGAAGTTGCACTGAGAACTGCAGAGCTGCTGGGTTCAAGGGGTTGTGATCACTGGCACAAAGTCCAACTTGAGTCTAGTCACTGGTGTTGTGACCTAGGTCCTGGGACCAATATGCATTCAAGCTCCAGACGTTTCCCTTCTCTTATAAGCAGCAAGTTGAGCAGCCCAGAGCATAGGACTAAAAGCTTTCCGCAAAATCAAATAAACACCAAGTCCAACAGCAACAGCCTACAAGGTAACAGGGATTTTTTGGAGTCAAAGCATATTTATACTGGTACAAAGCTAAAGTTGGCTTCCTGCAATTAATAAGAAAAATGCTCCTATAAATACACATGGCAAGTCTCCACATCCCAAGACTCTTAGAATTTATTTCCAGGAAGGAAAAAAAATCTCCACGAAGTGGTTTTACCAAGTGGCAAGATCATTAATTGTTATAGCTTAATAGTGTTCTACTGGCATCCTCACTGGCTGGCTGCAGTGTGGTGTCCAGCAGCCCTCAGCAGCAGTACATAGGCTGCCACCATAGCACATGAGGAAGTGAATCTTATTATTTTAGTACTGACCAACCTTTCCTCACACTTTTGGCTCCAAGACCTTTCTTGGGGCTCAGACACATGGAGAAATTAGCCAGAATTTCTTCCTAGGTCAATACTTGCCTAGAACACTGCAGTTATATGGGTGGAATTTTGCAGCAACAGTGTCAGTCTGTCTCCCCAAAGACAACCTTTAGTCACATTTTTTCCAGTTGTCTAGAATCTGTAAAATTTCTGTTGTAACTGAGTCTGTGTGTTTCACACTCAACATGCATCAGGCACTGCAGTGGGTTTGTAGAAGAGAGGAAACCCCCAGGACAGGAAAACTTTTGACAACACAGAGGAAGAAAACCCACAGACACTAATTACAGGGGTTACAATCTTTTTGCTGACACTTCAGCATCTGTGGAACATGACCGTCACTCTGTTTGTGTCTTTGGCACATATAGTACAAGCAATGTCTAGCTGACCCTTCGATCACAGCTCTGCAGCTGCGGCCTGTAGCTTCTCTCTCACCTCTGCCAGCTCATGGTACAGCTCAGTGAAGAGGAAAGAGTAAGACCCTCTGTGCAGGGCAGAGCAGCTGATCCATACCTCCCAAAATCCATGTTGGCCACATGGTCCCTTGAGCCTTTTTAGGGGGCGGAAGCCCTCCTGACATCTGTTCTTTCAGAGGAGGCTTGAGAGGGACTGAGGAAGCTGGGAGACAAAGCACAGAGATTCTTGTTTTCTTATACACTATGAACTTTCTCACTTTCAATGTCTCCAAAATTGGCCACCTCTTGACCAAAAAACATTTCAAGCGCTATGTCCTGGCATCTCTTTATTTCTTGGACCATTTACTGGACCTTGAAAGCACCATGAATTTGAAAAAGTATCCTGATCTTTCATTCAGAAACAGATAGGATGAGTACAGCAATGGCTAGGAAGAACTAATAAAATAGTGTGAAACTATTCTAAGTCCTATCCTGGTTTGGCTTCCTCCTTGAGCAACAGCAGTGTCAACCAGCTGGCAAGAGCTGAGGCCCCAAGTCACAGAGATCAGAAACAAAATACACTCAAGAAGGGAAGTGATGACAGCCAAGGAAACCTGCAGCAGCTGGGCTGAAGCTGGAGGCAGGCAGCAGATTGAGTGTTGAAAGGGGTAATGTCGACTGCCACATGTTTGTAGCATACAGTGAAGGCACAGTTGATAACACCACAGACCAGCTGCAGACTCCAGGCCAAGGAGTGCAATGGGTCTCATTTTGGTTCCACAGACAGGAATGACAATGGCCATACATGCACATGCCAGGCATGGCCAGTGAGAAAGCACCGAGGGAACCCAGACCTTTTAGCAGAAGTGAAGACTGACTGTGAAACAGATTAAAATCTCTTCCCCCAAAAATGGTGAACTGCCTTACATAGGGAAACAAACTGATTCATCTGCACTGTGAATAGGAGAGTAAGGGGACCTGCAAGACAGGTGATGGGACAAAACAGATTAATGCTAAAATTAGCTGCTTGGGGACAATTTAAACTTTTTATTGCTGAGATTTAAGCTGGACATGCATTTAAGAGGAGCTCAATTAATACGAACAGCTTTTTGTGAGCTCATCTATGGTCCTCTAAGTCAGCTAACAGGCCCCACACCATCTGACTGCTGTACTCAATGGAGCATCTGAGGCTGGTGGGGAGTTAGTAACCCCGGTTGCCAAAGCCCTCTCTAACCCATCATTTTCTGTATGTCTCCAGGGCCAGGGGCTTTGGTTTTCCTTTGCATCTCTCAAACCATTTGATTAGAAGGCTCAGTAGAATGACTATGTTAGGAACTATACAGTTCCTATATCTTTTTAAAGTCTGCCCTTCCAGCATTCACAAGTATCAGTAATACCTACTATGAGGAGCAGAGATGATGCAGCCAGAGACATGGTCTCCCACTTAGCTTAAAAACCTTAACTTACAAAGCTTGAGTTTGTCCATGATCATGGAAACTAGCCTCTCAGGATGAGGCCAAGGGTGCAGACAAGGAGGCAGAAGCGGATTTTAGGCACAAAATTTTAACCTCCAGCATAAAACTTAGGCGTCTTAGACATTCCTCTTCTGAAAAAGTAACTTTACTAGGTATAGACAGTGAAACAGGACAGCTGTATAAAGGCCTCACTCTCCTCTGCAATGAAAATATGTGGAAGCACTACAGATGCAGTTTTGGGATGCAAGATCTCCCTAAAACCTGTAGTCCTGTACCTGACTGTCCAGCTACATTTATCTGTGCTGTTCAACACTTCTAAGAGGTAGGTCCCTCATAGAAAAATAAAGTGGTTGAAAGAAAACTCTTGCCTCAGAGCAAATGAGGTATCAAATGATGAGAACAGGAAGGAGATGTTTTGAAGTTGTAACAGTCCCAACTCTGCCAATAGACAAATCTCCTGTGGAAGTAATGAGTACTGCTACAGCTATACAGAGAACCAGGACTAATGTTTAGGCCATGAAAAACCAAAAAAAAGCTGAGATTCTGCTCTCGGGTTATCAATCCACTCACTAGTGGAGGAAAAAGAACAGTTCACTTTGTTTTCACTAAATCAGTCATGTCCACACAGAGGCTGGACTGCTGTGGTAAGAAACCCAAGCCCACTTGCTTTTAAACTGCCCTGGATTTACTTGCAATGGGGTATTAGCAAATAAGGGAAAATATCAGCCACACCAACACACTATACAAATACATTTTATTTAGAGATACCCATAGTAAGATGCACAAATACTTTTTGTTCACCAATTTTCAGATCACACAATTTCAAGTAGTGGAAAAAAACCAAACCGCAGTTAATTACAAGTATCTATGTAACAGGGCAGTAATAAAAGATTCATTTGCCAGACTACAGCATGGTTAACGATACTCAGATGAGAATGTACAGGTCTAGGTATTTAAAAAGTGCATGGGGCATTGCCACATACACTAACATGCTTCTTCAAAGAGCAACATCTTTCTGGCATGTGAACACAGTAACCCGGTTAATGCAAGAGGGAAAATAGGCTCATAATTTGATCTGGAAATATATCTACTAGAAGTTTTCCTCCAAACAGCAAATTATTTGTGACTGACACATGGAAACCAATCTATAAAAATCACTGTTACATTGTCCATGTAGTCAAGCAACACACACATGACCTAAAATTTAAAATTGTCAGTTCCAGTCTATGCCTTCACAGCTTTTACATAGTCTTCTTCAAAAGAGTCCAGAATACTTAATTGCATTTAATCAAGCTGGGGGAAGAGCTGTAATCTGAGCTCCACACTTTTGCATCCAGAATGAGTTTTTCCGCAAGAGAAATCTCAATCTTCAAATTTAAAAAAAAAAAACATGTTCCACCTGCAAGGACATCAACTGGCTCATGTATTGCTTGGTTTATTTTCAAATTCCCATGTAAATGGAAGGAAAGGTAGGAAGCTGCACTGGTCTGAGAGAACAGCTGCATTGGTTTGAAGTTACATTTAAAACACATGGAACCTGGACTCTTATCTCCAGGGTCTCTCTCAAACCAAGGAAATGCATTAGGTTCCACTACTCAATGCAGTCCCTGTTTTGTTTTTAAATAGGGATAGTGTTGAATAGTGCTTGGGAAAGACCAGCAAGGACTGTTGTGTGGGTGATTACATATAAGAGCAAGAAACACATTTAATCAGTCTTCAGATAATCTTCCATTGCAAATAAGAGAGCAACAGAGACTGCCTTTGCATTATAGTTGGGAGGCACATTTTGCACTGATGGACAGAAAATCTCAGTTTACCGTGCTACTTTCTTAAGCCAGCAACTGGCATAAAATACCACCTAACTTTCTGTTAAAGCAGTTTTTTTAAAAGAAACAAAAATCCCCCTCAATTACGGCTTTTATATTTAAAATTCATAAGCTGCTCCCTCACCTAAGCTACTCAGAGATACCTTTCTACTTGTGTATACGCAGCTGGTTTCTTCCTTGTTTGTCTAAGAGATCCTTGTTTCTGTGCACCTTGAGAGTAGACAAGTAATTCTGATGCCTCAGGACGGGCCCCTGTACTATGTTCAGGAGTTGAGAAAGTCAATATGGTTTTGTACATTTGCAGTGAACCCCAGAACAAAAATAAGAAAAACAAAAGCCACAGAATTGCAATAACCAGCAGTACAGGAATAAATTCCATGGAACAGGAGTGACTTTGGAGCAAACCTTTTTGGACTGAAAGGGATATGGCAGTCCAAGAAGATACCTAGAGCTGAGTAAAAAGAATAAGGACACTCTGAGTAAGATCCTAGTTCAGCAAACCACTGCCTAAGCCAGCAGAAGTGTGGTAGGGCTCTAACAGGTGCCCCCAGGCTTTGAAGAACTTGGTACCTGAACTAGTACCCCTGAAAGAACTTGCTCAAGTCCCAAGCAGCAGTGTGACATGATGTGAGTGAGGCTGGGACAAGAGACTGAGACTGGAGACAACAATTTGAACAAGAGGGACAAAGCCCACCAGAAGTTACTTAACCAGCTCTTTCTGTAACCGCTCCACTATCACACCTGCAATGTGAGAGAAGCCTAGAGCAACCAGCTGAAGCTGTAAATCATATCTGGCCTGTTACATCCCTGCACTGTCAACAGCCAGCCAAGTGGAGGACAATGCAGACAAGGCCCTTTCACTCCATTATCCCTGCAGAAAGCAGGTGGAGGGGGTTGGTGGCAGCTGTGAAGCACATTAATCATAGTCACTCATGAAAACAGAGACAAGTGCACTGGTAACCTTGAATGTTTGAGGGGAAGACTGAGTGACCACTGGGGAAACTGTTTTTTCTGCATGCCATCTTCACATCTCATCTGAAGGAGGATTACCACTAGTTTTGAAAGCTCTGGGAGCAACTAATTTGCAGTGATCTAAGGCATGATGGCACAAACCCTTAAAGCCTACCCTTCAAACATTCCATTGCCAGCTCACCCCTTTGTCATTCTTGCTGGCCAAAGTACATCAGAATAACTCTTCTCTTTTGAGCACAGGGTTTTTGCTCATACCCCTACTCTTATAATTCCACCCCCCAAAAAAATAAAACTCTGGAGGAAGCCTTTATATGGGATCAAGTCAGCAGCTCACCCTCCTGGTATTGCCCTGAATGAAACCTTTCATCAAGACATTGAGTAGCAGTTGAAGATGCCAGTTCTCTGGCTAAACCACTCCAGATCAGTTTGATAAACAAACTGAAGTGAAGGATGAAGGCACAGGGCACCTCCACTTCCTGATCTGCTGATACCCTCTGAACAATATGGGTGCATGAGGTTTTCAGCTTCTGCAGACTGTGCAGGGGCGGAGTCTCCACTTGCAAGACAGGCATCCAGCCACAGAAGTTTACAGTAAAAGCACAGAGTGATCTTGCCACCCTGGGCTACAGGTTTTCTTTTATTATGACTGGATAATTTTCAGAGTAGGCAGACAGCTTTGAACTCATCACTACAGGTGAACTAGGAAGAAATGAGAGAAGAGGAAAATGCTAAAGGTAGAAAAGTAAGTTAAATCCATTTGCTCGACTCAGAAAAGTGACTGTCTTGAAAACAGCACCTCACTGAATTTAAAGGAACTCTGAAATTACCATGAAGCAAAAAAAACTCCACACTAAGTCTGCACTGCGGTACAGAGAGAACAGATACTGTTAGCATGGAAATCACACAGACCTTAGAGCTCCATGACCATGTATTAATGTCAATACACTGATGACTAATCGTGCTGATTCTAAAAACAAAGGTAACCTCATGGATCAACAGAGTGCAGTACTGTAATTCAGTTAATTATGCATAGACATGTCCATGGAAGGCCACAGCAAGTGAAGATATATATGCTCCTCTTTCCATGCTCTTATGAGACATAAAGTGTCAATTGTACTGTATTTTCTAAATTCGTAAGACAAGGAGGCAGAAGCTCAGGCCAAATACCAGATGTCAGTTTGAGGTTCGTAAACAAATATATCTTTAGAAAACTAAGCCAAATGTAATGTCTTTGTGTTGAAAAAAAAACAACAACAAAAAACACCTTTTCAGAGAGGAGAAACAATTTGCAAGGTAACAGAACACTGAGCCCCATGTGCAGACAGGCTGGTTTCACACACTATCTGCAACTTCGCAGTGTTCCATTTGCAAGTTGCATCAATAACTTGGAACAGGTTTATCTTACACTTTAAAAATGTGCACTGTAATATTTGAAGAGAGCTGTTACTACTTTGCTTGACAGCTTCTGTGACAGTTCAGGATTCAGTGCTGTTTCTGATACAGCTCATGACAGAAACAAGCTGAGAAAGCCTCTGTTAGATGAGTGGATTTGGAGTAGTTGTTAACAAACATCAGACCCTGGATTCAGAACAGAAGCCATCAAGTATCAGGAAGTCCTGATTTTTTTTTCCTCAAGGCTTTGGATCTTATTAAAAATGTTTGGGAAAAAAACATTAAAAACAGTTCACTGTAGAACATCCTACTTTCAGGCAACAAGTTATGATCACTGCACATATTAAAACACCTTGTGTATTTTGTGCATCTTATGCACCATAGGCAGTGGGAAAGATCCAGCATTTATCTACACATGAACATAAAAGCAAGGACTGACAGATGTCACTGGCAAGACTGATACCAAGACCAACCAGCGCATTGATTTGTCTACAGCACAACCTAACACAAATGGAACAAGTCACAAATAACAGTACAAACCTGTTGCAATTTCAACACATACATCTTAGAAAAAGACAATGCATGTACCCAGCCCTAAGACAGTGACAAGTTTGATAACTTTATAAAGATCAAGGTACCAGAAGAGGAAGGCACATTAACCTCTGGTTGGTCCGTTTTGGTGCTATTTGGATGAGTCATAGTGATTTATACCCTGAGACTGTGGGAGGCCTTGAAAATGAAAAGAGACCAGGTGAATGGGCAAATAAAAAGTATCAGTTTAATGTGATTGTAAGATTCAGCACCTGAATTTTCCCTTTTAGTAAGGGAATCTGGAAAAACAGTTCTTAAGAAAACACTGTATTGACTCTTAAATCTTTTGTCCTGAAGGCAAAAGAATCAATTCAAAAGAATCTTGGACTGAAGACATTGCAGTATGTTGCAAGGGGTTTTTTATACACCCTCTCAGTTTCAGTACAGCAACCACAATTTGTATACAATCAAGTGTTGGCAGTTTTTTGGGTATAGAAACAGTCATGACAGTCCACATTTTCCCAACTCTGCCAACTCCATTTTAAATCTGTGTGCACTTTCTTAGACCATACTGCTCCCAGCAGGGTGTTAGTGGGAAAGGCTGTTAGAAAATGGGAAGATTCCTTTTTGCAAGAGCATTCTTTTAATTAGCCAAGTACCACACGGTTTTCATTAAAACACCCAACATCACAAGCAAAGAGATACTTCCTAATTTTATCCTTGAAAAATAACACACAGTTATTGTAATAAAAACAGAGTTATTAAAATAAAAACAGAGATGCTAAAATAACACAGGAATGTCAGGGATATATACTTAATCTCTCAAAGATGTTTCTGATTAGGCATTTACATATCCCCTTTAGTTTTTAAATTCTTCAGGAGTCCCGAGAGCCATACCAAACACTGTTTGCCTTTTATGTTTTTCTGGTGTTCCTTGCCCATCCTCACCACAAAAAGTGCTCATGCACAAAGGAGAGCACCTCACACAAGATGTGGCTGTGTTCTCTCTTCCACTCTCCCTTGTCCTTGGGTGTCTGCTTGAGTATTTCAAGTAAGTTACTGAGGGCACCATAACACTCAGAAATGCATTTTCAGTTGAGGTCATACCTGGGGCTCAGACTGTGGGGTGGCCAGCAGGGCATACAGGGATTTTCAATTGGCTAAAAAATTTGTGCCTGGTAGCTCAAGAGTTCCTGGCTCAGCATGGGCTGGCCAGAGGATCAACTCCACCAGCATAATACACAGCTCTGCAACAGACTTCCTCAGGAACAAGCTATACCCCAGTCCAGTAATTCAGTCATAGCAGCAATTGCAAAAGTAGCTATGTAAAAACGTATCAGACACCTTGGAAAAGTGCATTTATTGAAAATAAGGGTAACAGACCACTAAAAACAGACCTCTCACCTGGTTGCTGAAAGATGCTGCTGCTTTCCCACATGCAGTAACTGACAGCCCACCTGCCCTTGATTTCTTGCAAACTAAGCAAACAAGTGACCTCGTGAAGGGTCTAGGCAAGCCTGCTTTGTTTCACATGCCTGCATCAGGTGAGGGCACAGCAGTTCAAAAGGCCTGTAAATGCCTCTCAGCTGAGTGGCACAAATTAAGACAGCAAAGCACCACTCAACATAGCTAGATCATAAATTTAATCTGTTAATTTTTCAGCTGCAAGCTATAGACAAAGCAACTGCTCAGGTGAAGGAACAGAATGAAATTCTGGAAGAGAATGATCCCCAAGTATCTTAATCCTTAAGATACAAAAAGCTGCCAAAGACCTAAAATGGAGGCAGCAAATATAAACCCCTTAATGCAACTCAGGAGTTTCTCTCATGAAGACAGTCACAAGAGTCACCCACAATATGAGTATAACTTTTGTGAACAGACTAAGTCCAGCAAGATCACTGGGCACTCTTGCAATGTTCTTAAAAATGCATCTGTGAGGAGAATGAACATTTGAGACTAGGAACATGAACCTACTATCAACTCTTCTTTGGTAATTTACTCACCTCAAACTAACCCCAGCAGCACTGATGAGGGAATCAAACAAATGAACTTACTTCTTTACTGCAATCCCAGAAAGCACCAGAGGAGAGCACTAGCAATTCTCACAGTCTCAAGCTGCGCCAAGGGAGATACAGGCTAGAATTAAGGAGGAAGTATTTTACAGAAAGAGTGGTCAAATACTGGAATCATCTACCAAGGGAAGTGGTAGAGTCACCATCCCTCGAAGAGTTTTAAAAAAGACTGGATGTGGCACTTGGTGCCATGATCTAGTTGAGGTGTTAGAACATGGGTTGGACTCGATGATCTTAAAGGTCTCTTCCAACCTAGAATTTCTGTGATTCTGTGAAGTCTTGACTGTACAAGGGAGAAACCTGGAGGAATTACAGGAATAAGGTGTTTAGTGAAGAGGGTGAGCATAACCCTTGTTACTGTGCTCGAGCCAACATGCAAAATAGCTTCTGATTCCTCAGTAATGTCCCATGACACACCATCCAGTTGTTACTGAGGAGTTGCTAATCAGTATTTACAAGCTAGGTATTAAGTACTGAGTCACTAGTTTGATTACCTATCATGAATACTGAAAATGTAATACCCAAAAATATCTACATTAATATGGTAGTCTCCTAAACTTACTGGTAGCACACAAGATCTCACATGACTGAGAACTCAATAGCAACCACTCTGAAGGCATGTTATGCTAAAAGTTCTCTCCTTCAAGAGAGAGAAACCAGAGTATGTTGCCCATGTGGAACACACTGCTATTTCAGTCCAACATGTACAAGGGCTACTGCCCTGTTCAACAGTCTGAGCCAGCCTTTAACTTATACCAAGTTAAACTAAAGCAAATTGAAGGTCTTGAGCACAGGCTGACAAAATGCCAGCAAGCCTGTTCCTGCTCAGTAGAGGTCACCTCTGCAAGGACAATATTGCTACAGCAAAGACTGGTGTGATTTGGGTTGGAGGAGGCAACCTCAAACAAAGCATTCAGCAGGAAAGACCAAGGGAGGGAAATCGTGAAGAAACAGTAGAAAAGATAAGATGGTCTGATTATATGCATGTCATTAGCTCTCAGCAGTGCACAGCAAGCTATTCCAGAAGCTACTGAAGTGCAGTCACCAGATTGACTCCATTGCAGGGATATATCTGGCCTTTGAACAGTAAGGTACTCAACTTGCCTCTCTGCAGAGCCTGGAAGCTCCTTGTTCTGCAGCCATTCCTGCACTTGGATGGGAAACCCACTCACTTCTAACCATGATCAGCACATACCTAACCCAACAGGGCAACAAAAATCAAAGTAAAAAAATTTCAGTTTTTCTCCTATTACTTATGTTTGGGCAATTGGCATATCATCATCATCTTTCTATGCCTCCGTTTCTAACAGTGATTGGAACAAAAGTTTTGTATGACAAACCACAGAAATATTTTGAAACTTAATACCTATATTGCTGTAAGCATTTAAAACCACTGAAACTAGCTAAAAATTAAGTTATCTCTAGTCCAAATTGTTTATGTGCTTGCAGCATTATCTGGTTTGGTTCCTAGTTTTTTTGTGGGGATTTCTATACAGAACAAGGATGGCTCCCTTACTGTGAGAAGTTATTTTTGCAAGAAAGCACCCTGAAAACAGAATACACAAAAGCATGTGAGACTTGAGACATTTTACATCTTTTTCCAGATTAATCTGAGAATTGTGCAGAGCCTTCTATGAAGAAAAAAAAGGAGAAAAGTACACTCACATTACCAGGCTTTAGGAGCACATATTGAGGTACTTGTGGAGATCAGTCAGTAGGGAGGGGCAATTTCCAGTGGTGCCTCTTCAGTAACCTAGAGACTGCAGAAAAATCAGCCTTTTTGTTTAAAGGCCACACATGTACTATTTTTCCTCCTATCATGGCCTAAAATATGCTTCAATTAATAGATCAACACCAGGGCTAGAATTTCCAGACAAGGAGTCCCCATTTAGCACTGCTGATACTAAATGCCCAGATATTACCTGTTGCTTCAGCAGAACTGGAGGACACTCAGGTAGATTCAAGTATCTAGCTTCTTTAAAAAAACAAAGCAAAAAACTTCAAACCAAATCAAATTTAAAAAACAAAAAAACCAAAGCAGAACATATTTCTTGTGACAGAATTATCTTACCCAGTAGCTGTAAGGACACAAATCCTGCCATTCTTCTCCAATACTTGTTTTTCTTAATATATTTCCACTTTTCTAAGCCCCTAAAATAACCAAAGCAGCTACCTCATGGTATATAATTTTACCTTTTCAGAAAAAAGCCTGTCTAGCCACACACACAGTACCTTGAACTGATGCATTTATGCAACCAGGCCACAATGGTATTATCAAACACTGGAAGACTGCTTGTGAAGCACCTGTATTAATGCTCAGTGCTAATTGTACCTCTGGTACAGGTGCACACCTGGGAGAGAGTTCTCTTGCCAGGATTTCCATCCCAATGAGAGGGACTTGCACACTCCTTGTAGGATTTCCATCCAGGTCTCCATACCAGCTGGAACTTAAGCCTGATGCTGACTGCTTGGGGTTACTGATGAAGATACTAGTTTGAAGATGAGAGAGACTGTAAAGATAAATGCAGATTAGCTCTGGGTTGTGACCATTAACTGCAGTGGTAGCTATGATCTCTCACAGAGATGGGAGAACAGAGCATGTCCCAGCCTTGTCTTTTCTCTCAGTTTGATCAACTGCTCATGTGGTGTGGAGAGCCTGGTTCAAGCATGGCTTAAAGAAAGAGGCCATGAAGGTAGACAGCTGATGGGAAAGTAAAAGGCAGCTGTAAAGCAGCAGTTCCCAGGCTTGATTTTGTAAATAACTAGGTTCTCAGGCACGTTTTCTATAAACAGCAGGATTCTCAGACAGTCTTCTCATAACAGTCCTTGGCTGCTCTGGAAACAGATATGAAGATTTTGAGAACAGATAGGAAGGTTTTGAGAACTTTTCATATCACAGTGAGAACACTAATTTTGGTTTCAATAACAACCATGGGTATTGTAAACAAAAGGAGGGGTTAGAGTTTTCTCTGTAACCTATCGTGAGCTCGGATTTTGCAATATGCATGAAGTTAATTAACACTATTATAAAAAGTGGCTGATTTGATCAATAAATCGGAGTCGATGCTGATCAACAACAAAGATGGGTCGTCTCCCTTCGCTTTCAACAATGTGGCACCAAAGCTGTGAGGCACAGGCACACTTTGCTCCACCAATGTCAGGGGAAAGGCATTAATTCCAGCAGAGAGCAGAGGCATCACTAACAAGCTGAGAGTCTGGTGCCTGCCAAAAGGAGGAGCACCTTGGAGTCTTACATTTTATCTGAGTATTGGTAAGACCATCACCCTGGGAGGCACACACTTCGCAGCTGGACCTGATGGGCACTGGATCTGTTCTCCCCTCCCAGTGCCAGATGAAGTTGGAGGGAGTCTGAACACAGAAGGCAGCAGGGGGTTCTGGAAAAGCCTGAGCCTCTCCTACAGCATATGCTAGCGCAAAGTGAGGGAACACCAAGATACCCTCCCTATGCAGAAAGCTGCTCACTTGTATTAGTAAAGTCTGAGATGCACTCTTTAATCTGGGTGAAAAAAAGTTTATTTATTCCATTGGCTTCTTTGAGCAGATGGCCAACCAGAACAGCAAAAGGGGGAAAAATTTCCACAACCTGGGATAAAAAAGGTCCAAGGTTTTAGGCAGTTTACGAAGAGATTTTAAGCTACCCTAACAAGCATACTTAGAAACCATTTCTCATCTGGAGAACAGATAGATTTAGTTAATTTGAATATCTAGCCTCCATTTCCTCTCAGCATCTCTGCAGCCCTCAATGTAATGTCACCCTGCAGAACAGCCTATACAAACTCCAGTTGTGCAAGCTGATACCTGGGATAGGCAGTGAAGAAACAGACCAATTTTTGCTCCTAGCACTGCTGAAAACTACTATTCAAACACAAATGCATTTTTAAGAACTCCTGCACTTTGGATCTGATGGTCAATACCCCTAAGGAATCCATCCCTGGGCTCCAGGGATGGATTAAAATCCCTCTATGTAAAAACAGTGTCATTAGACTTGTACTTTTAAAAAATATGATCAGCCCAGGCCAGGGCCAGGCTCTCCAGATAAAGTAGTAGCTTATCTCTTATAAATATTTTTAATAGTTTTTAATTACAAGTAGTCCTCACTCCAGGTAATGTAACTGACACAAAGTACCTGCACACATGCAGCCCCAAGACTTTCACAGAAAGCTCAGGAGCAACCACTCTATAAGAAAGAAATCCTACCTCACAGCAAAGTAGAGGAGGGGACACATGGCCAAGCCAGCCTAAATGGAGGGAAGAGTCATTTGGAGTAAATACAATAAAAAAGGACTTCAAAACCCCTCCATATAAAGGATAAAGGAGGTTAAAGCAAAAAACTAGTTCAAAAAGATGTACAAAACTGTTGGAGACCAACACAAAACTCTGCCAAAAAAATAACTTGTGTTTAGATCAGGAACCAATGGCATCACACAATTTTGTTGTTTAAAAAATGAAAAGAAAAGTGGAAATCTGTGTAAAGATCAGCATCAGAATGAAGAGTTATCATTAGCTCCAGAGACCAGCATAATTCCCATGAAGTCCTGATGGAAGAGGGCCTCCTGCCACAAACAGTTTCGTTCCAGACGAGTCGTAGCAGTGGGTGTAAACAGCATTGGGGAAGTAATTTATGTCAGAAAAATAATTCCTCCAGGTTTCATCATGGTTCTGTTAAGGCAAAGTTTAGATCATTATTGTTGCCAAACAAACCCAAAACCCTGTTTCACAAAAGCATTTGGTAGCTTACAGAGCCTAAAAGGGGTATTTTCTCTTAACAGTCCTGAAGCTTTAGAGAAGTCAACTAAAAGATACCAGAGTTGTCCTGAACCTTTTTCTAAGGACATTTTGGTCAAGCATTGGAATGGGGAGGTGACGGGACATTGCACTGATACAACAAAAGGTAACAGAGCTAAGTTAAACAAAGTCATTAACTGCTTTTTGATAACATACAGGAAACCAAACTCAAGTGCCTGCCAAGGCATTACCTTAGGAAGCCACAGTTTCTAAAACTGCAAACAATTAAATTCAAAGTCTCTTGCTTCAAGTACTACATTAGATTACCATGGCTTTAAAGAAAGACAATTGATTTTCTGTTTGAGGTTCTGAAAACTACAAGTTAGATTACACTTGAAAATACAAAGAAATAAAATCTAGTTCATTTATGAATCCGTGCTTAAGAACTGTAATCACTATGCCTTACACTCAAACAAATAGCCTTCAGTACTCTTTCATAAAGCTTTTGTGGAATGCAATTCTGCAGCACTTCTTGCTCTTCAGTTTTAGTTACTGGTTACATGAATACTGTTTGACTGAGACACATTTCACACAACGGGTCCAAAGAGAACTTGCTCATGCTCTGTGCCACTCCCATATAATGGGTCTACTTCCCCCCACCTCTATCACAGCTACAAACTACTTACCAGCCAGCCTTTCCCAGTTGTCAACTTCAAAATTTCACTTCCTCCTAATTTCTGCTTCTGTCCATAGCAGGCACGGGGGGGCTTTTCTTCCAGGAACCTCTGGGCTCTGATATCATAAAACAACAAGGACCCTTGCCCTGTCCCCACAGTGATGATGTGCTCGTAGAAGCTCACTGAGCGGATACCTGTCAAACAGAGAAGAGATGGACAGTGCAGTAAGGAACAGGGGTGCTTTGGCTCTGTAGTGCTGTTGCTTCATGTCTAATATTAACTACTAGTATTCTCGGAAACACAAGTTTTCCCACCGCTACAGAGCAGTGCAGACAAATCCCACTGATGCTATTGAAACAGCAGCTTTGATTGCTTACGTGACTGCCCTCCTCCTTGAGACCATCAGCTACACCAATGGTTCATAATAAGAAGCTTCCTCCTCACCAGCCCTCAGGTCTGCCAGCCAATTAGGGTCCAGAGAACCTTTGCTCTGTCTGCACAAGCCTTTAAGTGAACACACCAAGAGCGAGTACATAGCAGCAGACAGAGGGAAGAACATCATCCTGTTTTCCTCCCTGAGCTCACACCCTAACTTCCTGCTAATCTGCAGTAAATGACCATCTGAGAAAAGAAAGTCCCAGCTGACACCAAGTGCATTGTGCTTATCAACAGGCTAGCTGTAAGCAAGTGTAACCATAATAATCACCAGTCACTTTGCTGATAAGATACCTTCAGAACTATTAATGAGCCTGATCTGTCTCCACTCCATTCTCAAAGCCCACCTGAATTTCAGCAGCTGGCATTTTTAGCACTTCAGCCAGGAAAGAAAACAGAACAGGACTCTTGCCATCTAAACAACACCATGTTCCACCAGTACATGGGAAGGTACAGTTCAAACTAAACATGTTAGCACAATTCATTTATTCCATTACATTGAACAGAATGTAAATTTTGTTCTTATAAAATCAAAATTTGAGGTCTCAGATAATCAAGGATCCCTTGGAACTAGTCTTGGGGAGATTCTGAATGTAAGAATTTTCAATCTGCAAAACATCCTGTTATCTCAACTCCATTTATTGTGCAAATACTGTTCTGTGTAGCCACTCTACTCCAAACAACTCTTCCTTCTCCTTCCTTCTTGACAGAATGCCAGGTTGTAAACCCAAGGGCTTTTTAGGCTCTCTTTAGAGTACCACTGAATTACAACCTAAACAAGCATTCAAACAGGAGAGGAAATATGTGAGTCATGTCAGCTACATTCACATGCCAAGTGTTGTCACCACACCAAGCAGGGCTGAATGCCACAGAACTTGTATCATCTTGGACTATTCCCAGCAGTGCATGTGACAGCAGACAACCTGGAGCTGCGGATGCAATCAGGGAGTTTCCCCTTCCCCTCTGTAAAATGTTCTAACAAGAAACATGTCCTCATCCTTCTACCTCTGCCACTGGATGTGACATCCACAGCCACCAGCATTCGAGATGACTTAGAACAAGGCAAGGCCACATTGTCGTGCTCCAGATATGGGGTGAAGTCTTGGCTACGAGCTTAACGGGTGGGAAACCACTGTCTCTCTACTGAAATAAATTATGAGATTCATATAACAATCTTCACTTTAATTCAGAGAGCTACAAATGCACTTAAGACAGCAGAAGACCTTCCCCCAACTCTATCAGATCTGGGTGGCTCTGGCAAAGACACACAAGAAAGCTTTAAGCCCTCTGCAGTCAGCAAGAGCAGTCACTTGGATAAGAGCAGAAAGGCACAAGAGTGGACCTACTCTTATTTTTGCTCCAAGAAGTGCTCTGGACAAGCCACCCAGGAGAACACTTATTTCACACAAACATGATGGAGTATCAAGGCAGATGGCATTTACTTTTCAATTAAATGTATTAATAGAAAGCTATAAAATGCAGAACAACTGTGGATCTTTCTCTAACCAAAGAAATTTACCAAAGAAATCCATGATGTACCCACTACTAAGAAAGTATTTAGAACAGGCTTTCAAAAACAGCATTTCAAATTGTCTCCTAGGGGGCTGAAGTACCTCAGATTAATCATTCCCATCAAGCTAAACATACAGCCTGTCCCTAGAACCTATCACAGTAAGTTCTATACTCCCAGCCCACTACCACTGGTGGACCTAGGTAATTTAGGTAAGTATATTGAGCCTCACTCCCATGCTGCAGGAACGGTCTACAGATCCCGGAAAGAAATGAAGATGTAGTGGAATGTCATAAACAAGAAATCACAGAGCCTGTGCCATACAAGCACTGTCTGCTGCCTTCAGGACATGAAGGACAGGGCACATAACATGGCTCTGCAGGCCAGTCAAGCAGAGAGCAATTGCTTTCGTGGATCAAGAGCTACTGTCCAAGGTGTGCCTTTCCCTTTACAGCTGCTATGAAAAGCAACACTTACAAGATGTACTAAAAAGCGTTCATTACTTTCCTGTGTAAACAGGGTTACAGCAGACGAAAGCCAGCCCCGGCTCCAGCCTTACTGAGCCACCACCTTTCTGTGACCTGCTTTTGTATACTACACAAGTGAACTGAAGTTAACATGGACTCACTACATTCAGCAGGTGCATTTGGAAACTTAAAGCACATTCAGGTACCACTGCAAAGCACTTGAAATCAGCTTTTAGTCCACAGATCAATAAAGATCCTGCTTTCTAAAGGTGCTACACCACTCCAAGTCCCAGGGAGATCAATATAAAGTGCAAACAATCAGTATCTTGGGAATTGCTGTTATTTACATGCCTCCACCACCATGCCAAATAAAAAGATGCACCTACTCTGCAGAAGAGAAAACAGCCCTGAACAAAGGCTTTCTCCAGACATGAACTGGAGAAACCCCTCAAAGTACTCCCTACACACATTATTCCCCAATATGGAAGATCACATACTTGAGGCAGGTTTCAGGCACCAGCCACCACTAGGTACCCACACTGCACCCACACTGCAGTGTCTGGGTGAGGACCTGGACAGAATCCTCACTAACAGCAAGTGAGGACAAGCAGTCTTGCTGGTAAGATGTTCAGGTGATTTCTCCTGACATTATACATACTTCTCCTATAACTCAAAGCAGCAGACTCTGACACTGATCTGGACAACACCGCTCAGTAACTGCATAAATAAAACTTTCCTATCTTTGCCAACATACGTCCTCCTCTGGTAACCTGCTTCAAGAAGAGATGGAAGCCCAGAGACAAGATAAGTACGGACTGCAACTTACTGGTCTGGGATTAATATAGCACTCACTGTGCCTTCTCATGCCTGATAGTAAAGAATATGGAGAGAGCTTTATGGGACCATGCACTCTGCAAGCCCTCAGGCCTGGCCCTGGTATAAGGTTCAACTGGACATACTGCATCCATGAGAAAAGGAAATAGCAACCAAATCACACAGAAAATCACAAGTCTCAGTCACTGCTTTAAAATTACAAAGCAAGCTTTTCCTCACAGCACATACTTCCAATAAGGTAGCACAAAGCAGGCAACATGCCTTTTTTCTAATTCATAGAAAAGAATACAAGAACAGTATAAATAGTGGTAAAAAGACTACATTTGCTTTGAGATGATAAAAAATAGAATAAGACCCAGTAAAAAATACACAGAAGTAAAAATGCACACTTTTGAAAATTCAGTAATATCTGGATGGTTTACAATTGAGTTGCTCCTAATGGCAGTGATGTTGCCCTTCATTAGATTTCAGAGCTGGTCACATTTGGTTTGTTGGTTGCTCCAGGTATACTGTCACAAACCCAAATCTATACATACACTGCTAATTATTTAGCCAATCACTAAAAAGCGCTTCTTGTGCATTAGAAGCTTGACTTACTACAGTTTTAACAGCTACTTCTGCAAGCAAACCATTTGAAGCACCTTTCCCAGGTTTCTTACCGCTGCCTCGTTCTTTGGAACAGACAGATTTAACATTGTGAGAAGGCTGCCTTGGATCCAGAAAAGAGACATGTGCCTGTGATCCTACTGCATACACTGACCACTCCTGACCATAAGCCAAACACACGTTCTCCCTGCAGTATGGCAACTTTGTGGAAAGTAACTGGAAAGAGAAAAAATAAAAATCAACCTGTTACAAGAAAAGACGAAGGCGTTAACAAAACAGTTTTGTAAACTATGTTCTAGGAAGCTGCAGGGAAATAAAACACAAAATGCAGGTGAAAAATAAGGCCCAGAAGGAAAAAACCTGAAAGCAACGGCATGTCTTATCTAAAGCAAACTGAGACAATAAAGGCCGAAGCCAAGAAAAATGGACATTTCAATAAATTGTTTTAGATCCTTCTAAGCTGCTGCTATATCTTTAGCAGGTGCACAGCAACTTCTGATTTGCCATTACACTTAAATAAGTGCAACTTCCTTTATGAATTCTACTGATCAAGTATCCACCGTACTCCATGCAATATTTCACTTCAGCTAACCCAAAACTAGCAGAAAGTTAAGACTGCTTCCTGTCCTCTCAATTAAGGGGAGTGCGGAGCTTCTCTCCTCTTCAAGCTTCAAATTTCAGGACATTTCATTTTACATAGAACTTTTAAGTGTTTTACAAACACTGCTGCTCTTCAAGTATTTGAAGGAAATCAAGAATAGTCAACAGCCTTAACTGCTTGCAGTTTTTGAAGTTTAACTCCAACAAACAGAAAAGCACCTTTGATAGCGTGTGCTCTGCTTTCCAAAGATGAAAATACCCATCCAGGGACACAGCTCCCAACTCCTATTAGAAGGAAAATAAAAAGAAGAGAGTTAGCTAGGATAGCATTACAGCTATCCTTACAAACTCACACTCTATTCTAGGCAGGTTGCAGAGTCTGCATTGAATTCATCCATAATTCTGTAAAGGCTCTATCAAGATAATTTTTATTTTATACTGATCTTCATAGAATGGTATACAGTACTTCAGGTGTCAAGTAGAATCTAAATTAGCAAAAGAGTAAATAATAACTTTCAAAACCATAAATCTTGCTAGGCAATCAAATAACGAATTATGAGACAGTACAATCTAGAGTTGACAATTCTCTTCAACAGGTCCCACACTGATTCTAAGCCTAAAGCAAGTTTCAGGCACTTCCCTACTGAAAAAGTTATATCAAGTTTCCACCATGGAGGAGTAACTAACAGCTATTGTGAAAAATAAAGCCTACAGGATCAGTGCTTCAGACGCACTCCCACCTTTGCTTCAGACCTCTTCTGTTCTCTGAGTGCAGGAGGGAAAAAAAGAAGTGGTGAAGGACGAATTGCTACACCCATTAGTAATAACAGGAAATCAGGATGGGGGAGATTGACATTTACTGTTTGTCAAATACCAACAAAATAACCCCAAAGCATGCACTAGTGCCTGCCCTGTGAGTCAGTCACCTCATCTGCTGAGCAATACAGAAAGGATTCAGCCACTGAAACAGCAACTGTTAAATGTTAGCTGGTCTTCACAGAACGTGAATGAAAGCAGAAAGAGCACTAAAGAATGAGATTCAAGCTGCAAGAAATGTTTTGGTGCTTTCTTGTCTTCTTGTAAATATTTCTTTATTCCCCTGCTTAAGATGCAAATCTAAAATCAAACCCACAGGAAAACTGTGCCTTCTAAAATGTCTGGAGTTGGTTTTTCCCTTCTGGACTCCTCCATTCACTTGGGGCAGAAGCAGACGTTGCAGATTAAAACCACTGCTTCAAAAGACAAGGATGCAAAATAATCAAAGAAAAACATATTAATTTGCTTCTCTGGCATATTCTATTTAGTTACTTTTTAGTTTTTCCAATACACAGGGACAGTTTTAGGACTTCTCAACTGTTTTGCTTGTCTTACTGACCTTGTTCTTATTGTTGAAAGCCAGTGCTCGGACTTTGCAATTGTCAGGATTGGTGTTCTCCTTGGGGATATCCTTCAGAGCACTGTGTGTTATGTGGGCATAGACAGGAACTTGAGAGAGATTATGCCTGGCATCACTTTTGGATAACACATCCTCTGTGACTTCCCAAAGACCCATCGAACCATCCCGGGAACCTGATGAATAGTCCACATATGAATAGTCCATTCCACATATACAGAACTCCTCTTTTCTAAGAAAAGAATTAATCAATAGGGTCTGAAAAAAAGGATACTCTTAGTTTAATCTAACAAAACACGCTGTTAGTGCCCATATATTAACAAAAGGATGATTTTACTGAGCTGTAAAGTTCAGAATATTATGAAGTCACTGTCAACTGTCTCTATGGTTTCCAAGCAGCCAGCCAATCTCATATATTTTCAAACTAATTAGGATGCATCAAAACCCACAACCCTGTGCAACAATCATCATCTCATATACAGAATGAACTCAGAAGTGACTGAACACTACAGCTTCAGCCTGAGCCTGTCACTCTCAGCCTTGGTAAACCAGTCTGTTAAACCAATGCAAAATATTTCCACAAAAACCTCAGCTGGATTTATGCCAATTTGGGTTTACTTGATTTCTGTCAGTATGCTTATGGCTGAGTACACAGTAATTTGTGAGCTGAACATAAGCATTTATTTCTAATCACAGTTGTACCACTTTGGATTAAATCTATCAGAAAAATTATTTCACTAAAACCTGTGCCACTTCTCAAAGAATGTAACTTAGATTAAACAGACAATAACTCATTTTATTTTTCTACTAAATTTGAAGACATTAATCTAAGATATGAATCACTAATGTTAAGAACACTGCATCAAGAAAGCTGAATGCCTCTGGTTCACTCTTCTGGTGTTCAGACAACTCACTTCCAAGTCAGCTCTGACAGATTTGACAGGTACCTCAATTTCTTTACATAAAGCGAAAAGCTATATATCTATGAGGCTATTAAACTTATCAGCTTTGCTATCTCACAGGGGAAAAGCTGCAAAGACAGTAAAACAAAACATCTTGTTGCAACAGGAGTGGTCCAGCACAGCAGAGGTGGCTTTTCCCCCCCTCACAGATGGATTCAGGCATTTGCCACTGTCACTTACTAGAGAAAAATACAAAAAGGAGCATCCTAATGCACTTGCATCCAGCAGCACAACATCTTGCCACTCCATTACATGCCATTGGTTTTAATTGCACCTAATCTTGTTTGTTATGGAGGCTGAATACTCAGCAGTAAAATTTCTAAACATGTTGACATACTTTCGGAGGAAGCTGTCCCTTTTAATAGCCCTGGCAGGGGAAAAAGTCTATGTATGTTGTTCAACTGGTTAGTCATGAAGCCAAGCAGAGTATCATTTGCTACCCTAAACTCATGCCATCCTGGAAATTATTCATCTAATCTGAAGCTTTTTGCCATAAAAATACTGGCTATATCCTCAATGTCTAGAGTGGAGTTCAAGTATTTCTGCTTAACACTTTCAGATACAGATGTAATTGAAATCTGTACAATTAAAGTCATTTCAGAAGTTAGTTGTCTTTTTTTCACTCTTAATTAGGGTTGTCGGTGAGTTCTAAAGAATTCAGTTTAGAAACCAGTCTTGATAATTGCTTTCAACAAGTTTTCCCTGGTGTCTGAGATGTGCAGACTGGAACCTACATCCAGCCTGCTATAAGCACCACAGCAGAGAATATGGCAGTAGAGAACATTTCCACTCACACATCCACCCCTGACCTTTCCATCAGTTCCATCTCACATGCTATGCAATCTATCAGGCCCTTATCTTTCCCCTGGACATCTGTAATCACCTGTGCTGTTCTCTTCAAGCTTACTAGCTTGAATGTGAGGGAACTGCTGTAGAGATTTGGGGTAGAGACTTGCAGGATCAAGTTTTATATTAAATTAAAAAATTAAATTCCGGGATTAGCTTTTTGGATTTGGAAGAAAAATCCTACTAAACTAAACCAATCCTACTAAACTAAACCAATTCAAATATGTGACTTTTCTATAAGACTATTATGATTTTCTCTCACCTGCAGTTTGACAACTCTGAGTACAGAACAGTACACCCTTTCAGCACAGAAAGGCAGTAAACTGCTGAATTAATGCAACAAAACATTACTATTTTTACCTTTACCTAAGCAATTCTTTATGAAGCTACATTGATTATCCAACTAGTCACCAAAAAGTCATTAACTGAGTTTCTCTATTACAGCCCTCTGTATTGACTGCCATAGTGTAAGTGCATATATACATATACACATACACAAACAACTGTACTGAGAGCTTGATGAAACAATCTGAGTTCTCATTACTCTTTCACATGACTTCAGGAAACCAATATTGATCTCAAGTGTTCTGAAGTTATTAAACATCCCTCTTGAAATTACTCCTCTTATGTGGAATCTTTTCCTGTAACTCATTGTGTTGAAACATCCCCGTCACTAGAAACACAATAATATTCTAATACTAGGAAAATCAGATCTAGACTACGGCCCAACAACAAAATAAAATGAAGCACTGTACTAAGTCCAGGAATTTGTTTAAATGCCCCCACAGAGGTGCCTTCCTAACACTTCTCAAATACTGGGCATCACTATAACATTCAGAGAGAAGGAAAGTTTAAAACACAAGGGCCCAAAAAAAAAAACTCAAGAGAAAAAGCATGATTTTACCAGAAACAGCCATAGTATCACTGATCCATGCAATTGAAAAAATCCAGTCCTTGTGTCCATCCTAAAAGAAGAAAGAGAGATTTTTCTGTGCCATTATAATCAAGAGCAGTCTCAAAGCAGACAAGTATTCTTCACTTCAATTTTTAGTACAAGCTCAGAAGGACAGACCTACATTAAAAGTATACAGATAAGATTCCAATATCAAGCTGGAACACCTCAAGTACCTAGCAGTAATTTTAACTTTTCTGCTTTTGAACTGTGCAATTAATAAAAAAAAAAAAAAAACAGGTCTTGGAAAAACAGGCCTCTGAGCAAGGAAAAATTAATCTAAATTCTAAGAATTTCCAGGATTCTCACATTTTCCATTCTGAAAGCAGCATTCTTCTGTAAAGTATCTATTTGTTTGGATTTTTTTCTTCCAACACATATCCTACTATAAAAAATAACCAAAATCTTATGTTTACAATACATGACCTAAGATTAATGTTTCAAGACTCTTTTCTTTAGTGTGTGAGAAACCTGTGGGGGGAAAAAAAGGATCATAAGACTCTAGTTTTGTTTAAAAAGCTAAAAAGTGACACAAATGAAGAGCAAGTCATGCAAATCTTCAGTCAAGTCTTGCTCTAGCTGGTTATCTGCTGCTGCAGAAACTCTGACCTGACCTCTGCTGTTGCAGTTAACATCTACATGAAATTCTGAATAAAAAGGAGAAATGAGAGAGAAGCACTCACAGGATACCACTATATTCTCTAGCCTGTTTTTTTAAAGACTGGCCATTTTAAAAAGGCCTCAGGATGTTTAAAAACAGTACCAGTTTGTATGGAACTGCCACAAGCCACAAGGTTAGAACTAATCTTCAACACCAAGTTCCCTCTCTGGAATAATACATCCAGAAGCTGCACTGGGATAAGAGGAAAAATTTAAAAACTGGCAACATATTTTTCATTTCTCAAAAGAGCTTTTTCACTATAAATAGTTTCAGAGCTCATCACCACAGTTAGACTTTAATACTTAGGATTTTGTTACATTTTTTGTGCTGAAAAGTAAGCTAAAGTAGATCTGAATGAAGGTGAGGAAGAAATCTGACCCAAAGCCCTGAAAATCCACTCACATGTTTGAATACTCAATTATATTTAAGATACCACAACAGAAATGACAACTCAATCAGAAATGTTTTCAGAACTTTACTTCATTACAAGACTCTTAAATATTAACCTTGCTCTGATCAAACACACTTCAAAATGGTAACTTTTTAAGTGAGAGAATACGTTTTCCCCAGATACTCCCACTTACATCTCCCACACAGACAGGATCAAGGGTAGGCAGACGATAAATTGCAAGACTGTTGGGGTTGTCTCCACCTGTGGCCAGGAGGGTCCTCGAGGGGTTGATCTCAATGGCATGAATGCCACATCCCTGCTGGTTCACCATGCCAGGCTCACGATCCTTCAGGATAGGAATCTTGGTAATTTGACCAGTCTGGACATCTACTACAAATAACTGGGGAAAAAAAAAAACAGATAAGAAAAACAAGATGGTCAAATATCCTCCCTATTTTGAACTGACATTATTTTTGAGTTGAAATCCACAAATGCTTCAAGGATTGCTGAAAAATGCATAAATTCCTTCTCAAAACAGGTTAAGTAACAATTACAGTGGGTTTAAATCAATCATCCAATTTCATTTTCACAGTAATGGAAGGAAGAGGAGAGAAATCTGTCAAGGGAGGTTTCCCTCTGGAATAAAAAGACCTTGAATATAAAACTCTTTTCCCTGTTCAGTACGACAAAACAATATTGTCTTTCAATTTCCACCTACCACAGTGAGGGAAAAAACCCACCTCAAAAAAGCCATTAAGCCCCATGGAGCTCAGCACAATTCTTCCTGCCTCCCAAGTAACACAGTTACCATAAAGTTTTGGCTTGGACAGACTAACAGTTTATGCAAGTAGAATTTATTTTCTGGTGATAAACAGAGAATAGTAACTAAATACAGTACTGCCTGTGTGAACATCTGAAAGAAAGATATTTAGCTATATACCTCATTCCACAAAAAGACAAGAAATTAGAGCAGTATGTCACTGACACCTTGCCAGAAAACTGTTATAAAGCCTTACAACTCTTCAAACAGACCCTATGCCCAGGGTTATATCAGTTCAGACACATACAACCACGAGATTACAATTTAAACCAGAACAAAGGTTTACATTGCCTGCCAAAGTGCACTTCATTTGGGAGGCTCATGGGCTGGGTCATTTTACAGATGGTGCTCAGAGGGCACCTGCACTGACAGTCAAATAGGTCTAACAGAGGAGACAAAGCCCTGTAAGGGAACATGAGTGAAGCAACGAAATGGAGGATCTGAAGCTGACTTAGCACTAAGGCAAGTGATCTAGAATCCATAGCCCAGGTTTATAATTCTACATCATCTTTAGTCTGTCCCTTCTATAACCAAGAATGTTGTCTCAAAACCTCTGGAAGTGAACCAAAGATGACAACAGTAACAACAAAAACTGTCAATACAAATTTCAAAAATACACACCTTAAGGAAATTGTTCTGAAATCCTTTGTCAGACATTTCTAAAAGGCCAGAAGAAAATCTAGAGGTTCTTAGAGAGAAGTTATGCATACAAGCTGCTTTTGGTGAACTCAATACAGAGTGTAGATCTGTTCTTTAATAAAAGCATAGGAAAAATAACATTAAGATAATTTAGCAGCATATCTATTACTTCTGCGAGTACTGAACTAGCAGAATACTAACATACTATCAAAACCTGATAAAATTTTGATACACATTCCACAGAAAAGATGAAATCCACTCATTGCTATTGGTCTGTTGTGTCTAGAATTATGCATCAACTTCATCCTACAAGTGATTGTTGTAGCAGTTTTGCACAAACAGATGATTCCTACAGAGACTGCATTTTCATGTTTACTTTTTTATTTTGCACAAACATGTGGTGTATGGCAACAGCTTTGGTGTAGCTGAGTAGGAGGGAGGCACTCCTTACTCTTCCCAAGCCTTACAAAGCTTTCACTGCTGGAGACAGCTGGGAAGAACACAATGCACACAGCAGTTCTTCTGCCTTAACCACCTGAAAATTAATACCTGCACTGAAGAATCAGGATCAGTCATTTCCTCTCCTCTCACCCTCCCTTGTCCTCTCCATATGAGTGCATATCTCCCTTCATCCCCAGTATTTCTTTCCAGCAGAAATGCCCAATTGCCTCCCCGATCCCCCTTAAACTACTCAAGAAAACCCAAAACCCTAAAAAAAAATAACAGTTTATGAGTTAGGATTAAAGCTTGCAGGTGTCAGGTGCAGGTCCTAATGTTGTACTAATTAGGAAAACATATCCACACCTAAGGACTTTCATGGACTCAGAAGAATTGTGCTTCAGCTGTAACAGATTCATGATTGGAAGTGCAAGTCAACTGGTAGGACGAATGAAATTAAAACCCCTTTGCATTCTCTAGTCTGACACCCTCATCATACACCTGTGTTGGTTTATAAAAACTTACTCTAACGCAAAATACTTTTACCTAAACTCTAAACTAATCAGACTAAAAAGATAAAGAACTTCAACTTTGCACATGTAAGGGATTGGCTATGTTGTTTTGGATGTAAAGGTCAAAGCAATAACTTCTCCACTTGCTTGGTAAGGAACTTGGCCAAAGAGTAGTTTAAAAACAACCATCACCTCCCTTGAGTAAAATAAGCAACCACTGCCTACACACAGAGATTCTTACACCACCTGGGGCATAACAGGAAGCAAAAGCTCACACTTGAAAGCCGCACCTCTGGCTGCCCAGAAATCATCCCTATAAATCCAGCACACAGAAGCCAAGATGAGCCACAGTCGATAGACATTTTTAAAGCCAAAAAGGGAGAAATGTTAAGAAACAAGAGAAGAACCCAGCAGAAAATTTCAATACCATTTCAGAAGTTTTAAAGACACCAGAATAAATAAAATACAAACTATTTTCAGCTGCTTAAATAAGTACATCTGCCAACAACTTCCAAGCAGAGTAGACATTAGAAGTCTTGACAAACTCCTGATAACAGAGAAAATTACTGTATGGTTCAGTTATCTCAAAGAGAAATAAGATTTTTTTTCCCAGCTACTCATTGTATAAAAACTAAAACCCAGCCCACAATGTTTTCGCTGGACATAAAAAAAACTCCACCAAACACTGAATTGCATGTATTTGTCTCTTGATTTTAAGCTTTGCACAAAATTTGGTTCTTCCTTCTAATAAAACATGCATGTCAGTCTTTACTATGCCAAACAACTTAACATCCAGGATTTACCAAATCTGGATTGCTTCAGCCATCTGGCAGAAGTGCAAGGACCACACTTCATCTGTGAGAAACAGAGCAGACTCAGCTGCCATGCTCTATGCCAGACAACTGTGTTCTAACAAGGAAACAGGCTGGATGACACAGAAGAGAGAAATCAATTTCCCCTCTTTTTTTTAAAGCAGTTTGGATGCACAGCTTGCAACAGCGCTATCACTCAAGGATCAAGGCCAGACAAGCATGGTTAGGTACTACAGCTGACATAGCCATGAAACTTCATGATCTTTGCACATTTGCAGAGAGTGATAGCTGTACACTTATTTTTCTTTCAGCCTGCAGAAGTGGTGAGAACTCATTTTAGCAAAAGGCTTCCCTGCAATTACTATATGGCTGTTTTCTTGGCTGTCCAACCTGCTTATGATCAAGTTAATCAAGGAACTACCTCGCTTCACTGATGAGGGAAGTTCATTAATCAACTTGCCAAAAGTAAAGACTGCGGCAGGAAACAGAGTATCCAAGGATGAGAGTATGAACTGCAAAACACATCATACTCTTATACGCAATACTGAGAGCAGAATGGTTTACCGGGTTTTTTCATTTTTTTGGCCTGCCTTTCAGGACACAATAATTTAGGGGGAAGAAACACACAGAAAGCTAACAATCCAATACAGATAAATTCCCTTCCCATGTATCTTCAACTGAAAGCATTCACTATAAACAACAAGATTAAAAAAGAGGTCTATGAATGCCATCTCAAGGCAGCACAGACTCGTGTCTTCAGCTGCTGCCCCTGCACAAAAAACAGCAGATGAACAGTTCCAAATCCTACCCTATCTTTTAGTTGGTTGTACAAATCAATCAAAACAAAAATAAACGGCACCATCCTGTTTTTATTACACAAGCAAGATGGATGGAGATCTAAAAGGCGCAAATGGCATGCATGAAAGAGACTGTTCATTCTTTGTGCAAGAGCTCACAACATGCTCTGTGCACCAGCTCTTCACACAGTGCTCTCAGAAATCATGGGCACATTCTTGTCATTCATAGTAACTTTTGAAAGAAACCCAATATAAGTACACTGTCCTGCTAAAAGCAGTCGCTAAAAGAGACTCAATCACGTTCAAGTTTCACAACTGGCTTAAGCCTATTTTGAGAACCTACCTGCCTCCTCCTCACCATCCACCTAAACAGTCTCATCACCCTTGTGACAATAACTAGTGCTCAAGTAGCTGCAAGGTCGACTGTATCTATCTTGGTGAAACTAACCCTACAAGAAAACCTGTCTGCACACAAAGCAGCAAGCTAATCCAGATGACTCCCTAGCCACATGCACTAGCCTAGCTCCATAGCCAGTGCTAGCCAAAATGAGCAGGTGGGAACATCCACTTGTGCAAGAGGCATGACTCCAGACTAATTAAGGCTGGTCACAAAAAGATCTCTCCCACAGCCAAGTTGGAGAATTATTACTTGTGGTCCTTCAAATATGTTTTTTGCTAACAAAACAACAAAAGAAGACAATACTTATTGTGCTATTACATCAATAGTATTTCTGGTCACACCTGAGTAGCAGTGATTGATTTTTCTAAGTTCTCAGCCTTGACTTTTATTCAGATGATAAATCTCTTTCTTTTCTGTTCATAAAACACTTGGCATCAGGTTCTTTTTTCTGTAGCAATACATATTTACTAATATATGCCAAGCCCCAAAGAAACATGGACACTTTACCAAACGGGCATGGTATGTCCCCTTTCTGCTGAAGATCAAAATAAAGCAGCATAGCATGGTTTGTGTTGCAAGAAACCCTTAAAGATTGTCTCATCCAAGTGCCCAGCAGCAAGCAGGGACATCAGCTAGACCAGGTCACTCAGAACTCTGTCCAACCTGTCCTTCAATGCTTCCATGGATAGAGCACTCATCAGCTGTGTAGGCAACCCATGCTGGTGTGTCACTACGCTAATGGTAAAGCTTAACAATCTTCCTTGTATCTAGTGTGACTCCTTTAATTGAAAACCATCACCTCTTCTCCAGTCACAACAAGCCATCTTTTTTAAAAGTTCCCTTTGGGTACTGGAAGGACACTATAAGGTCTTCTCAGAGCCTCCTCTAATCCAGCCTTTCCTTGTAGAAGAGATGCTCCATCTCTCTGATCACCTTGGTGGCTCCTCTGTGCTGGCTCCAGCAGGTCCCTGTGGTTCCTGTGCTGGGAGCCCAGGGCTGGATGCAGTGCTCCAGGTGGGTCTCAGCAGAGCAGAGCAGAGGGGCAGAATCCCCTCCCTGCCCTGCTGCCCACGGGGCTCTGGGTGCAGCCCAGGACACGTTTGGCTCTCTGGGCTGGGAGTGCCATGGCTGGGCCATGTGCAGCCTCTCACCCACAGCACCCCCAAGCCCTTCTGGGCACGGCTGCTCTGGGGCTGCTCATGCCCAGCCTGGGCCGGTACCAGGGATGTCCCATCCCAGGTGCAGCACCAGCACTTGGCCTTGAACTTTATGATGTTCCCATGGACCCACTCCTTGAGCTTGTCTCTGAATGGCATCCCATCCTTCAGGTGTCAAAGCACCACTCAGCTTGGTGCTGCCATCAAACTTGCTGTGAGTGCACTGGATTCCTCTATATATGCCCTTAATGAAGATATTAAACAACACTGGTGCCTGTACGGATCCATGAAGGACTCCACTCATCCAACCAACCAACTCTGGATGTGATTATCCAACCAACTCTCTGGATGTGATTATCCAACCAACGCCTCACCCCCCAACAGTCCATCCATCAAATCAATCTCTCTCCAATTTATACAGAAGGATGTTGTGGGTGACTGTGTCAAAGGCTGTACAAAAGTCCAGATAAATGACATCTGTAACCCTTTCCTTGTCCATCCCTGCCATCACTGCATCACAAAAGGCCTCTGGTTTGTCAGGCAGGATTTACCCTTGGTAAAGCCATGCTGGCTGCCTCAATTCACCCCCCTGTCCTCCATGTGCCTTAGCAGAGTTTCTAGGAGGAAAGCAGATCCCACGATCTTCCCAGGCACAGAGGGGAGGCTGGCAGGTCAGTAGTTCCTGGAGTCTTTCTTTCTACCACTTCTCCAGAGAGATACAATGGCTTCCCTTTTCCAGTACCTGGGACTTCATTTTCCTGATATGACTTTTCGAACATCACAGGGAAAGGCAGCTACACCAGCCACGTTAACATGCACTAATCTTAGCACAAAACAGGTTATGCAGTAGAGGCAACTCAAGGGCATAATGGCCTTGCACATCCTTCTAGAAAGGGTCTCAAGCAAAACAATCCACAATATAAAGAAACCACCTGAGAAGTGAGGAGAAGTAAAAGCAGCCAGCAAGTTGGTTGACTTTGAATTCACATATCCAGAGACAAGACCCTGAAATGAGGCACTCCATCTTTCTGTCAAACTCTGAAGCACTACCAGATAATAGCCATAGACTTTGATGTTACTGCATTTGTGCAGTGCCAAAATCACATTTATAATTTTTTATTTGCATTTGGCCCTCCATGTTTAATTTCAGGGGGCTGGGAGACAGTTAATACATGCTGACAGATGGCAAAAGATGGAGAAGTGACAGACATCTGCTAAAGGGCATCCCTACAACTCATATCATACCTGGAACAGAAACTGCCAGACAGTTCTGTCACATGCAGTTGACAGAAAAGCAAATACTCTTCAGACACGAAATCAACACCAGGCTATCTGGTCATGAGCCACTGAAAGATATGTGAATGGAGATATCAACTACAGACATCAAAAGTTGATTTACACCAAGTTTCAGTCACTCTTCACTGGACTTTGAGTAGAGCTACAAACTGGAGGAGACTTCTCATTTTCTAGATGTGATCAGAAATGAGCTGTCACCTCAACGCTTCCTCACATATGCAAAGCCAGAAGACACATTAACTTGCAAAGCAAGTGGAAATAATTTTCCTCATAGACAGTACACGTTCACAGAGAGAGGAGGAACTTCCCATTGCACTCTCACCACAATCTCAGGACTACAAGACCGGGCTGTAACTGTATGAGATGCACAGAACAGACACAGGATCTCCTGAAACAAGTTTAAAGTCTCTAATGGGAAATGAGAGCTGGTGACCTACAGCAGGGCAGCCAAGGAAACACCACAGCAATCTGCTAAAGACAGAAAAGGTTTCAGCCAGCATTCAGAAACCAACCCAAGCATGCCTTGGAGAAGCTGCCTTGGAAATCAATTCAGGGCATTCAGAAAGGAAGTTTTCAAACACAAATACATCTATAGCGCTTGTCTGGAAAAATTAAAAAAAAAAAAAAAAACTAGATTCCAAGCAAATATATTCTCAAGCAACTGGAAACTAATTAGCTTCTTGTATTTAGGGAATGATTTACAGTTCTTACAGCTTTTCATCTTTAACTTTGCAATTAGAGAAAGGATTATATCTTGAACATGTACACATAACTAACAGAGCAAAAGAAGCTGAAAAATTATTACAAAAACTACTTTTTAGATGCTACTTTATTCTTCATAATTTCCTGAAATAGTAAAGAGGAAAAAAAAAAACCAAACTAAAACACAGGAACTTTGTGTTCTATGTTTTTGTCTGCCATAAGCCTATCTCCTACCTAAGTCTCATAAGTTTCTCTCAGAAGACTGCAGATTACAGACCATATCTTCTTCTGAGACAGTTTCTTCTATGTATCTTCACAGCATCAGTTTTTGGTAATTTAGATACCTATCAGAACACACCCTAAATGTCTGCACCCTTACCAAGTTCCCTGCTCATTCATTTGAATTGGAAAAACATTAAGGAGCCCATTGCGTGCAAGGTCTAGGAAATTCTTACAAACAGGAATCCCGGCTCTGCAAAGCCCAGGTGAAAAGTCTGGGTGATTTAATTCGAAATTTTAGGTGCTTGAATGCTTGCAATAGTTCCCATAATTTTAAATCAACTGGAAAAAGCATGCACCTTTACATAACACAAATATCTGAAATATTTGATTTACTGCTCAACTATGAGCACCATGGTCCACTGGAGTAGAATAAAGTTATTTCACTCCCTGGAATAGTTTTAAAGATAAAAAGTTACTCCATATAACTGAACAAATTGTAATTGTCATCAAAAAAAAGAGTAATTGACAGAAATCTCCATATTCTCTTCAGTACTTTTATAGTAACTAGTAACTGCCAAGTGACTAAACCCAAACTTCTTTCTCTATGACAAGAGCGTATTTTTGTTTTGTCATTAAGAACACTGAATCCTCCTAGCACTGCACAGTGAAGGGTAATTTATAAATTAAATGCTAAAAGCACTCAGTGCCACAGTCAAGCCCTGATCAAAATAACTGCTATAGTTTATATTTTTCTCTTACAATAACTTTAATTAAAGGCAACTCCAATGCAGCAAACCTCACTGAAGTCAACCAAGGTGTTTTCAATTTACTCCCAACTTGAATGCCACAACTTCAGCATATGAGAATCAGCAAAGGCATTCTTCTTTAATAGGTCACTCACTAAGGAGATGAGAGAGAAAAATCTCGTAATTAGAGTGTAGAGTTTAATGCTTTACTTGTTCAAATGCGAGCACAAAGCAAGCAAGGTACAGCTATTACAGCAGTCATAATTCATATATGATCTTTCACAGTGCTTCAGGAACTTCTTTTGCAATCACTATTTTGCTCAATGACAGAGGAGGTCTGTCTCTAACATTAAGTCTGCCTGTGGACAAACACTCTTGGTTGCAGCATGTGCAAAGGGAACAACAATACTACTGCATCCCTCTTCAGCTTCATGATTGCTTGGTTCCAAACAATTTTCTGCAAGGTTGCGTTAACAACCCACTTGCCCATTTATCTTCGCTGCAGATGCGCCCGAGCGACAAAAGTTACAGAACACAGCAAAATCGTGGCAACTCTATAAAACACACAGTCATCTCGCTAGAGTAAGCAAGATCTTTGGGAGCTTGTGTTTCAGCAGGAGTTTGTCTCCCATAAGCAGCTCTACAACCACAAGCAGTGCTGGCTGCTGACTGGCTGAGGAGATGAATGTATGTGGAGAAAGTAGGCAGAGAAATTCTATTTTGAGCTTATTGCTGTTAAAAGATTGCTTTGTTTATACAGTTCAGCCTTGCTTCTTCAGAGCTACTGCATAAAAGCCTCCCCCTGTGCAACTGCGAATAATAATAGAACATCCCAGAAGGTTTCATCAGAAATGGAAAAAAACAGCCCACTAACCCTTGGGCTGGTCAGACCACTGAGCAAGGCTTTGGCACAGAAGGATCTTGAGGCAAAGAAGCAATTGCAGCACCTGATATGCTCTGAGATTTAAGAGCTGCTGCATCTATGCATTCATTCCTTGTAACCCTCAATTCCCATCTGTGGCACCAACTAACCTGCAGTTTAGGATTTTCCACCAATTCAATCACAACTCCTTGCATGAAACTGCAACCTCAGCCAATGACCTTGGACTGCTAACTCTGGTGGTGAATAATACCTATGAAATATGGTCTCTTCCATTTACTAATCCCACAGGATTAGACACCATTTTAATATTCCCCTGAAATGTGTCAAAGCATCACTTCAAGAACCTGAGGAGTTGTCAGTTTCTGTAGAAGCATGTAAAGATATATAAACCACAGAAGCTATTCAAACACTGGAAAAGGTTTTAGAGTGAATAATTATGAAGTCAACAAGCAACACAGAAGATCTGAATTTTTTTTTTTTTTTTTAACCTCAGAACATTTCTGGCTGCTCTGACAAATACCTCGAGTTTAACCACAGTTTTAGAACAACTTTTAAAAGCCATCAGCGCAGAACCGCATGTAAAACCAAACTGTGTAAGATTGAGAGTAACAGAAAAAAGAAACCTTCACAGCAAGTCTGGCCAAGCACTGACAGCCATCATTAGAGACACAAATATCTGTCCATTAGCTTCTCATCTGCAGGACAAAAGGAAAGATCCAATCCCACTGTTGGCTCTTCATCCGACAACCAGGTGTAAATCGCTCTGTAAGGTCACACAGATGCTTCCAGAGGTGCCTCTGGGGCTTCCAGAGGTGCTGGGGCTTACAGTGCCACACATTCAGATGAGAATAGATCATACTTAAGCACTGCTTTCATTGAAAGTTAATGGGGCGCGATTTTGACTCCACTCCTAATTCCTAATGTTTCCCCTGGTCATCCACGCACTTTGATTATGGTAAGCATCGTTTGAGGGTGGAGGTGAAAAAATTATAGAGGAGAGGGAAACAAAACAGCGAGAGGGGGCACTCACCGTGTTGCATTTTGTCCCGCACACCACTTGTCGGTGGTTTAGCCACTGGGAGGCAAACACTTTATTGAGTGTTCCGAGGTGAAATTCCCTCTCCTTCAGGAGGCTTGGGAGCTGCTGGGCCGCGTATCCATGCAACAAGCGGTGGTAGCTGGACTCATCGTGCATCCGGACCTCTCTCCCTTTCACGTAGTACACTAGAGACCTTTTCACCGGCGGGAGCCTTTTCCTTTTGTGAACAGAGTGATCCCACCCGTACTGTGGATAATAAAGTTAGACACTGGATAAAGCAACTAAAACAAACTTTAAGACACCACTCTTTCAAATTCAACGATATCCCCGGCAAAACCCTGAAGCCTTTGGAACACCGCGCAAGGAAATTAACTCGGGAATGCTGACAAACCTTTAGCAGTGTGAATTAAACATCTGCTAAAGGAGTAACACGGCGTCAATATAACGACAGTCGGTGGCGGTTCGGCACCGTTGGTACGCCCAATGCTCACGGGAAAAGCGGAGCGCTTGGAACGGGAGAGGGGCAGCGCACACAGCTCTCCCCCCCAGCCCGGCAGGAGCAGGGGTGACACCCCGGTGACTCCCCGGTACCGACCGCGGCGCTCGGCCTCCTCCGGCCGGGCCAGAGCCATCCGGCCATCATCGCTCCGCGGCAGCGACCGAACAACGGCCGAGCCCAACGGGGCACCGCGAGCCCCGGGGCGCGGGCACAGAGCGGGGCACTGACCCTGGGACCAGGGGCTCCTTCTCCCCGGTGACCCCGGCACTTGGGGGCTGCCCCGCTTAGTGTGACACCAGGACCGGGGCTGTCCCTCCCAGGTGACACCGAGACCGGGGGCTCCTCATCCCTGGCTACCACCGGGAGCGTGGCTGCCGCCGCCCAGAAGCCCCGAACACCTTCCTTCCCCGTCCCTCGGACGGGGTCACCCCCTTCCTCCCGGAGACAGCCACGTCCGCCGCGCCCCGGGAACCAGCGCTTCTCCCCCTTCCCACCACCGGGAACCAGCGCTTCTCCCCCTTCCCACCACCGGGAACCAGCGCTTCTCCCCTGCCCCCCGTCTCACCCCTTACCTGCTCCCCTTGGAGTCCCCCGGTCCCCGCGGCGGCAGCCGCCGCCGCTTTCCGCTTCCTGCTAACTGTTTTCCGGGCCATAGTAGAAGGATGAGGAGGCTGTGGACGAGGAGCGGCCCCACATGGAGTGGGACGGGGCGGTTCGGGGCATATGGAGCGGGACCGGGCCCGGGCTCTGTCCCTCAAGCCCCGCCGGCCGCGCCTCACGGCATTTTACAGCACCACGGGGTTTCGATTTTTTTTCTCTTTTTACGACACTGAAGTAGCAGCTTTGCGGCGGCCGTTCCGCCCCGCCCCGGTGCCCTGTTGCCTAGCAGGACATCAAGCTGGCCGCGCCTCCTCTGCCGTTGCCATGGCAGCGGAGCGAGGGTGGTGAGGGTGTGGCGCCCCCTAGCGTCCAGGAGGGCTCAGTACAAGGTGGGGTTCGGGAATTTCTCCCAGGAAACTGAGATTTTCCCAAACCATTCGTGTTTGATCACTGTCAGCTCCCCAGGAAAACCGAGACACTTGTGCCCGACCAGTCTATTAGGGTCCCACTATGGGGACAGAATCAGAGAATCAATTAGGTTGGAGAAGACCTCTAAGCTCACCCAGCCCAACTTATGAGTGACCACCCTGTCAACCAGACCATGGCACTGAGCGCATGTCCAGTCTTTCCCTAAAGGTATCCAGAACGGTGACTCCTCCACCTCCCTGAGCAGCTCATTCCCAAAGTTTAATCACCCATTCTGTGAAGAAATTCTTCCTAATGACCAACTCTTCACTGAATAGTGAATAGTCTACTGGATCAGAAGGTGGTTCAGCTGACTTTTTCAGGGTCACATGGAAACACAAAACCCCCTTTGAGGGTTTCTA
The DNA here is from genome assembly GCF_027579445.1 of Ammospiza nelsoni. Classification (NCBI taxonomy): domain Eukaryota; kingdom Metazoa; phylum Chordata; class Aves; order Passeriformes; family Passerellidae; genus Ammospiza; species Ammospiza nelsoni. The sequence continues at coordinate 80,345,383 of NC_080669.1, read as the reverse complement.
CACCTTTATCTGGTCTCTTGGCACCAGGAAAAGATATCCAGGAATGCACACCAAAAGCATTAGAGAGGCCCTCTCCCAGGGCTGCACACTCGAGTATTTTGTGCACTGTTAATGCTCTTGAAGGACTCACAGCTCGAGAGACAGTTTACAGAACAATAATCTTTTATTATTGTAATAGAAAACTGTGACAGGTTAAGGTGCAAAGATTGCTGGTGATAGGATCTGGCTGCAAAAACGTATTCAGAGCAATTGTGATGAACAATCACCATACATAGAGTACAGTTCTGACAGGTTCAGCCTGATCAGTCAGTCAATCCCAGAACTTACAGTGGAACCTTCCCTAACTTCTCCCCATTTTAACATACTTTTATACTATTTTTGCCCTAGTTACTCTATTTTTAGGAGAGTATCTCTAGTCATGCATCATGTCCAGGGTTGTACCTTGGAGGTGGGTAATGTCAGCGTCACACCTGAGGCAGCCTCAGGGGTGGAGGTGGGCATTTGTGACCTCCCCACAGCAGCTGGTTCAGCAGCAAAGCATCCCCTTTTCCTCCTTGTTTTTCAGCTGCTACACAGTTTATCTGCACCACTGAGTCTCCCCTCTTGCCGGGATTTCAACAGAGCCTGGCCCTGGTGTCTCCAGTCTGCTCCACCTCCCTTCAGTCCCCTTTAGCATGGATTGTGTGTGGGAAGTTGGGCATGGTGACCACATCCCACCCAGGGAGTCGTAACTGCGCCTCACCCTCTGTTTTCTGTGATAATTCTGCTCTTATAATTCTGCTGGAACATGAATGTAACTCCCCAGTTTTCTCTAATTTTACCCCCAGTCATTTTCCTGTTGCAATGTATTTGCGAGGGTTAGGCCATGGTGTGCACGAGCCAGCCTGCTCCTAAGTTTGTTATCAAAGCCTCAGGAATTCATCAAGGTTACTGAAACACAAACTGTGATAAATTAAGAAAGAAGAGGCTGAGGAACAGCATATCAAGACCACAAGGACTAGATACCAGGACTGTAAAACACCTGGGCTGGTGTTTTACACACACTCTGAGAAGTGCAGGCAGAAAACAAGTTAACAAGATAAAGGCCCCAATCAAGAAGTGTGTACTCAGTAGTTTGTAGAATCCATAAATATGTCTGTAATGTAAACAATAAGCGGCTTCTGCTTGATCATATTGGTTAGTTGTCCAGGAGGCCTGAATCTCCCACATTTTCCCACACATTCCACCAGGGAAATCACTTACTGCTAGGGAATTAAAGAGATAACATTTCTATGTATTTGCATTTCATTGTACCCCTTTTAGATCCATGTGAAAGGATGAGTGGTTTTTCTGATGTCTACGTGGCTCATACACTCTTTTTCTGTGATTTCAGAGGCAAAGCTTCATATGATCCAAACCCAGCAACCGCTACTTGCCAGTGGTTTTGCTGGGTAGAGAAACAAGGAAAACATGTGAGATGCAGGCTGGCTTTAAGGAAAAGCCAGCTTCTGGTCACCTGATATCTGATGGTGCCTCAAGTCACATGGAATCAGTACATATTTTCCTGATGTGTACAGCATTGGTTTTATGACCTTTATTTTGTGTTTTCATCCAACCAACGCCAAAGACAAGGGTGCTGTGAGAAGCCAAACTGAAAAAGAAGCCATAAAAAACCCCTCAGGCTTTCCAGCTTCTTCTGAGGGTACAAGCAGTAATACCAGTTTGGCCGTTTGCAGTCGTGATTTACCATGAGTAACTCCCCTCTTCATATCCACCCTCACACACACAACTACCACACCCATTTGGGACAAAACCCCTCCATTTCGGAACAAGGACCGCTCCAAAGCCTGAAAACCCAGCGGGAATGTCCCCTGAGCCCCTGAGGAGGGTGAGCTGGCCGTGGCAGCTGAGGGAAGGGGCTGAAGGGTGTGGGGTGAAATGGCCTCTCTGTGTCCCACTCACCAGCCTCATCAGCCCCTTGGGAGCCCTGGCACAGCCGGAAGAGGGGCAGGAGGTGCTGCGGGAGCTCCCGGGCACGGCAGGAGCTGGGAACAGAACAGGGACCGGAGCAGGTAAAGGGACAGGGATAGGGACAAGGGCAGGGACAGAGATGGCACAGGGAATGGGGCAGGGGCTGGTAAGGGGGTAGGGATAGGGACAGGGATAGGGATAGGGATAGGGACAGGGGTAACGACAGGGACAGAGTTAGGGGCAGGGATATGGATAGGGGTAGGGACAGGAGCAGGGACAGGGATAGGGATACGGGTAGGGGTAGGGACAGGGAGAGGGACAGGGACAGGGATAGGAATAGGGACTAGGACAGGTATAGGGATAGGGAAAGGGATAGGGACAGGGATAGGGACCGGGATAGGGATATGGATAGGGGTAGGGACAAGGATAGGGACAAGAACAGGGATAGGGACAGGGACAAGGGCAGGGACACAGATGGCACAGGGAACGGGGCAGGGGCTGGTAAGGGGGGTAGGGATAGGGACAGGGACAGGGATAGGGATAGGGGCAGGGACAGTGACAGGGATAGGGATAGGGATAGGGACGGGGATAGGGACAGGGGTAAGGACAGGGACAGGGATAGGGGCAGGGATATGGATAGGGGTAGGGACAGGAGCAGGAACAGGGATAGGGATAGGAATAGGGACTAGGACAGGTATAGGGATAGGGAAAGGGATAGGGACATGGATAGGGACAGGGATAGGGATACGGATAGGGGTAGGGACAGGGATAGGGACAAGGACAGGGATAGGGACAGGGATAGGGGCAGGGATAGGGACAGGGATAGGGATAAGGGTAGGGACAGGGACAGGGATAGGGACAGGAGCAGCAACAGGGGCAGGGAGAGGACAGGACAGGGGCGGGGACGGAACAGGCACGGACTGGGACAAGTGCAGAGACAGGGAATGGGACAGGGATGGAACAGGGCAGAGTGAGGGATGCAACACGGACAGCGGCTGGTAAGGGGATGGAACAGGGGCAGGGATGGGACAGGGTCACGGCTGGCAAAGGCAGGCGACAGCGACAGGAACGGGGACGGGCACACGGACAACACACGGACACTCCCGGCCGAGGCCCTGCCCTCCGGTCCCGCCCCCAAGAGAGGCGTGTCTCTGACTTCGCCCCGCCCCTCCCTGTTGCGGTGACGTCACCACCCGCCGCTCCCGATTGGCCCGGCGGGCGCAGGTGACGCCACAGCGTGACGCCATCCCGCCGGCGGGGCCCAGACAAGATGGCGTCGCCCGGGTCCGGCGGCGCCGAGCGGGGCCCGTAGGGACGGCGGGCGGTGACCGCGGCACGGCGGGGCAGCGGGGCCGAGGGCCGCAGGTACCGGGCTAGACTGGGGGCGCGCAGGTACTGGGTGGGGCAGCGAGGTTGGGGCGCCGCAGGTACGGGCGGGGACCGCGGGGGCCGCAGGTACCGGGCGGGGGCAGCTGGGGACGGACCGCGCCCCTTCTTCCTCTCCGGGGACTGGGACCCTCCGCTGCCGGTCGGTAGAGCCGCTCGGGGGTGCCGGCACTCGGCCCGGGGCTGGGCTCGCGGGGCAAGGCGGGGTGGCGCTTCTGCCCCACAGGCTCCTGCTTTCCAGCAGTTTCCGGGACCGCCGGAGTTAAGGGAATGTGTTTCTGCCTTGTAACCCCTGATGAGTTTGCTCGGTGGCTGTTGAAATCCGAGTAAGCTGCTGGTGTCCGTGATGTTCGGAAGTGCTTCCTCGCAGTAACTAAATCGGTGAAGAACCAAAACAAACATCTGATTTTCTTTGGGGGTGTGGTGTGTGTCGAGTCTGCCTTCAGGTAACTTGTTAATTTCTGCCTCTTGAGCTGTGCAAATCACGGTGCTCATCTTTCCTATACTGCTTGTGACTTCAGAGTTCTGCTAAATCATGTAGCATTCACTCTTTCGCAGCATCTCCTTGTAGGCTAAAGATCTTTATTTCGTGGGTTGTAGCCCTACACTTCTCTTTTTATGCTGATCACCAATTTCTGGATCTTTTCCAGTTAGCTATTCTGCTTTTGGCTGCATCTTTCTCAGAGTATGAGATGCAAACATCCCAGGGATGTATACTTAGTTTATGCTTTGTTTCAACTTCCCCATTATGCTTTGTTTCAACTTCCCGATTATGCTTTGTGATCCCTTTAGTTTGTTGCTTACTAAAGTAAGAGATTCAGTGCATTTATTTACGTATTTATATTTTGTATAATTCAAGGGCTCTCTTTCTGTGTTTTGATAGCTCAAAATTTATCCTACTAATGGGATATATTTGTTCTGGTTTTCTGGGTTTTTTTTGTTTTTTTTTTTTTTTTTTATTAGTAGAAGAAATCACAATAGGTGGAAATTAATAGCTGCCTTATTAACTGTTTTTATTCCCCACATCATTAAAAAATCCAAAGAAATGAAAAAAACCCTTGTCATATAGAAATGTTACGACACTGATGTTGTCTCATTAGAGTGGAGATAAGCAGATGGACTCTGGCACTTGGCTGTGGAACTCTTATAGCTGCCATCCCAGACCCAGTAAAATGAATTTGTGTTGGATTTAAGCACTTTGAGGTCGATATTCCTACGTGACTCGCTTTGGCAAGTGAGTGTTGCCAAACTCGGGGGCAGCTGGGTTGTGCTGGATGGTGTAACTTCAGTGGCTGTGCTGCTGATGGAAGGCTTGCTGCGTCCCACAGCCTGTTAAGGGACCAAGAGGTTTTTGTGGGAGCTTGGTGAGAGGGAACTTATTCCTGCTCCAGCTGGGATCCAGGGTGTTGAGGGAAAAGAGGAAGTGCTGCAGTTAGCCATATCTCTTCATCGCCTTCTCTTATCAGCCTTGGAGCGTGGGACCCTCTGCCTCTGTACAGGCACTCCTGGTTTCCTGGCATTTTTCAGGCAAGAGTGGGGAACACCTGTTTTGGCCTCCTTCCCTTTTCTCCCCAGGACGATCTGTGTGACTGTGCAGCAGGCATGGGCAGTAGGGTGGGCTGAGGTGTACGAGGAGCATTTTGGGGCGTGTGCGGGCGGTGTTGGGTTACAGCACCACGCAGAACTGCTGCTCAATGACTTCAGTTTCCTGTGCGCGCAGAGCTGCAATTCAGAAGCGCCAGTGGTTCTTAAGGTTACTGTTTCCACTGCGTGGCTTAAACCTTTTAGGGAAAAACCTTAATTCTAAGGGCAGAGAAACAAAAAACTGTGTAATTTTTAAACAGCTTTTGCAAGTTTGTGGGTTTAGTCTCAGAAAAAAACCTGAAAGTGATGGTCCTTTCCTTGCCTCACCATCTGTACTTGGCCTGATATCTCCTTTTGTTTTTTGGATTTTTTTTTTCCTGTCCATGCCCAATGGCACAAAGGAGTCAGGGAAGAAGTTGCTGCTACTAAAGTGCTATTCAAGTGTGATCTGAAAGAAACAGACATGAAACTTTAAAGGGAAAACCAAAAAACTCTCATATTTAACATATGTGAATCAATAGGTGTTAGTTTCTCTTTAATGAAGAGAACTTAAATTTTCAGAATATTGGAAAAATTAGTATACTGGCCAGCCGGGAGATTTACTGTATAGTTTATGTTGATGAATAGAAAAATCATAAGGGTGAAAAATCATCAAAAACTCGTGGAAGAGCTCCATCTCCATTATTCCGTTATGATGTTTTGTTATCCTGGAGACAAAAACCTGTAACTGACAGAATGGAGTCAGGTTTCTGGACCAATCCAGCCTCATCTGTCACGCTGTGACAGCTGGAGCTGTTTTGGCTGCTGCTGGGGGCAGAAGTGCTGTAATGGCACAGAAGGTGTCACCTCACTCATCCTCCTTTTTAATTTGTGTAAGCTCATGGTTTCTTGTTGCTTTCACAAACTCAGAAACAACAATAATTTCAGAAATTATTCTTGAAATTATTTCAAGAATAATTTCGTTGTCCAATTTAGTTAACTGATAATTGTTGTCCATATCCAGTCTCTGCATCATGAGTTTTTAACAGTGGCCCATTCCTGCACTTTACAGTTGATGCTGGGTTGAATATTGTGATAAAATGATCTGTGAAAAATTTAGTTTTCCTTATTACATAGAACTTCTTTCCAACCTTCTCTGGTATTTTGTCTAGCATAATCACTCCCAGTCTCTTCAATCATGAATTCCAGAGTTTCAGCTGTCATTTTACAGGGATCTCTACCTAAAGGCATGATTCTCTATTTAAAATTGATCAGTGCAATTCAGATCAATGTCAGTGTAAGGAAGATCTAGTGGAGCCATAATTGGAAAGCTCTGAAGCTGTTTGTGAAAACAGTTCTTTGAAGGAAAGGCAAAGAAGGGTTGTTTACAATTTATAAATAGTTTTCTTGTTTGAAAAGTAGGTCTTCTAGGATGCATCAAAGGTTGGTTTCTCATCCCTGCATTGTGTGTGCTTACGCTGCTAAGTGGGAAGGCAAGGCTATTGATCTTGCAGCACACACCACTCTGCGGTTGACCCTTGGGATTAGTGCAGCTGATCGATACAAGCCTGAGCTCACAGTTGTTGTGTGTTAACTACTTAGGTAGGTAATCCTCTCTGGTATGCAAGTGCGTTGCTTAATGCTGTGACCCTCTGACTTGGTTTGAATAAGCTCGTGTTCTGTGTCCCTAATGACCTTTTGCAGTCAATGTAGCCTTGTGCTGAGGTCTCCATCAGAACCTGGGCACTGGGGGCTTTCCCTCTCTCAAGTCTTATATTTATTCAAAATCCTTTCGTGCAAAGGCTTTTTTTCTTAAATGTTAAGAAATGCTGTCTTTCCTGTGGATGGGAAACTTTTAAAGGACTGATTGTATGCCCAGACTCAGTTTGTATTGGTTTGTATTTTTTTTCATTTTTGAAAGTTACAAGATCTTTCCAGAATCTGTTGAGCTTGTTATGTACTTGAAACAGAATATACAGAATTACAGCAGAAGGGGAACACAGTATCATTGCTCTAATTTAGACTTAAATCTTCCCTTCTAGAAGGAAAGCAGATTGGTTCAAAATGCCATGCTGCATTAGTAGTATTACAGCTTGTAACTGATGAGCTTGTATATTCTCAGCTGCATTTTGTGTCAGAAACTCTTACACAAGAGTAACATTTTAAATCAGAAGAAGGCGAGTCTTCTCCAAGAAGTAGTCAGCTCTTCATCTGGAGGACTATCTGCATATGAGTACAATTAATGGATTTAGCTGTTGCTGGTTGGTGTAGGGGAAAGTAGTAGTAAAGAGTTGTGAGCTCTTGTCTGGTCGCTGTTACTGGAGCTCAGCATTTTTGGTAGCTATCTACTAGGTTATGTGACAGATTTTATTTTTCAGCCCTTTTCTTATGCATACGTTTGTGCTTGCACCATTTGTCATCTCTAGGCTAGCAGCAGAGGAAGCTATGACTGAAATGACTGATGAGATTTACTCCCTGATTTCAGGAAGGCGTGTTTCAAAAGTGTGCTTGTTACCAGTTGTGCTGTGTCACGTTTTAGTCCTGTGCCTAATTCAGACACAGGGAAGTGCTTTTGTGTTCAGTTTGGTACACTTCATCAATTGTGAGCCCTAAAATAAAACTAGATTCCTAGTTTATTAACACTCTCCAAAGTACCTGCTAAAACTTTAAGTGTTTCCTTCTGTGATACAGCAAAGCCACTCTGGGTTCCACCCTAATGACTAATACCCTCATGTGGTGTCTTTGCATAGGACTGTGTCATAATTTGACGTAGAAATATACGAGGCACATGTAGCAGGGAAGGGACTCTTGAATAAAGTCACTATTAATCATCTGGAATAAAACTGTGTTTGATGAAAAGGGCCGGAAAAGCTTTATGCTGCATAGCCTCCGAGAAAAGAATGTGTTTTTAATCTTTTAATTAAGTATTATGTCACCACAAGCAGTTTGTTGACAGTCTGTTTGACTTCTTGGTAGAAAACAGGTGAAGGATTATTGAGTTTCATTTCGCTTGCTGTGTTTGTAACAATATACAAAAGAACTGTTTCCAGCAAGTACCTTTATATTCCTTACTAAGAAGGGGGGGTGGGGGGAAGTACCTGTAGTCAGAGGCTTTATTCTTGCTTGTGGGAGGGAGCCTAATACATGTTTTCTGTTTACTTACCTGAAAGTGAGTGATTAGTAATTTACTGTCTCTTTTGCAAAGAAAACCCAAGAAAAGACAGTAAGATGGCTTGTTGCTTTTAACTAACACTGTTGAATGTTTCTGAATTTGTATGCAAAGGGAGAGCTATCAGATTCAAGTGTGAATTTAAAAGTAATGCTGTTATGGTCTGTAATCTCATCTATATGAAGGTCTTCAACTGAAAAGCCTTAATAAATATACCTTAAAGAATCCCCAGTTGTATTATAAGATGAAAAATAAATGAAGGAAGGCAAAGGTGAAGAAGTTGGTTTTGGCATGAATGGTGAGGTGATCTGAGCTGCTTTTCAAGTTGGAGGTGGACTCTGGGAACTCTGGTGGCAAAATGGCTGTGATGGCTGTTTTTGTGACACAGTAATGTCACCCTGTTCATACTGAGCTCCCATATTGCATACACAGTTATTGTACAGTTCTGAAGGCCTCCCTGTCTCTGGGGATGTTCTGTATGTGTTACGATATTGGAGGAGATGAGCACTTGAAATGTAACCGTGTTTAGTGCAGGGGATCTGGCTGTACTCTGGATAAATCACTTCTGCCAAGTAATGGAAAGGATTTCTCACTTTCCCTTCATGCTGGGAGAGAAGCTGTGTATCCATTTTACGCTGGTCTTCATTCAAAGCAAATTTCTGTAATTTGATGTTCTTACAGGAATCTGAATATGATACTCATGTTCTGTTGTTAGGCAGCACTGGATTAATTTCCTAAAGTAAGCTTGATTGAACCAGACATATGGGTTATGAGAGGAGCAGGCTGGGACTGATTCTCAGGTGACAGTAGAAAATCTGATAGCTCAGAGGAGGAATGGTCAGCCCACAGTATTGCCACTTCTTAAACAAAAAAATGATCTTACTGCTGTGTCATGGTTATTATGGTGGCCCACTGAAAGCGATCTCTGTGCTGTCAGCAGAGAGCTGTTGTTCTTGCCAGCCTGAAATGTTTGGAGAGGAGAATCTGTGGGATGAACTGTGGTCATGGGGCAGCTTCATCCAGCAACCTAGTCTGGTCTAGTTATAAAATAAAGTAAGTCTAGATTGCTGAAACTGAGTCAGATCTGTCAAAATGTCCTGAGAAAATTAAGCTAATGCATCTCTGAAGGTTTCTTTTTGCACATAAAATGAGCCATTTCTATTTAGTTATTCATTGCTTTAAGTGTTCTGGGGCTTGCATTCATTACTGTATCTGCTGAAGAACTTTGTGATGTGCAGGGGAAAATTTTGTACTACCAAGTGAGACAGGCTATATAGTATGTAACAAAATTATGGACTTAAATTAATTGCAAGTGGTAACTTAAAAACAAAGTTTGGACTACACCAAACTTCATATTCAAATCTGAAGTGCATCCTTTGGGCTTTTATAGTGAGATGAAAAAGACTGAATAGGAGTAATTTGGTAGGGAATAGATACTGTTCCAAACGTGAGACTGCAGTGAGATTCCTGGGGTAGCTGTGGGTTTGGGATTTGGGAAACACAGGTTGTGTTCTGACTTTGCTGCTGGCTGAGCTGGATGACTGTGGGCAAATTGCTTCAACTTTGTGCATTATTCCTCAAACCTGCAAAGCAGGGACAGTTTGTCTGCTGGTTAAGTACCTTGACAGGTATTCTGGAGTCTCCTGTAAGAGCCATGTGGTGCAGAGGATACAAGGGAATGTCAGTAAAACTACTTTGCCCTCAGGGGAAAGAAAATGAATGAGAAGTGTGTAATTCCTGGCATTATAAATATCCTGCAGGTATCTAGATTTCATCTCAAAGCAGTGTCTTTCTTTATCTTTGGTTTCTTTTCTATTATCCATTCCACTTGAGCACTGGAAGTTCGGTATCCATTTGCCCTTACTGTTGTGAGGCTTGTAATTGTGTGCATGTACCTGTCTGCGTCTCCTACTACCTTGCACATCTGTGGATTTTGCTCTGTGCATTTGTGATAGACAGTTCATTCTCTAAGTGCAGAATTAGACTACTCCTTAAACTTACCTGGCCAAACATTGGCAGGGTTTGCAAGTAGGGTTGCAGTGCTGGGAGGGCAGACTTACTGTCTCACACAAAGGGAAAGCACACCCCTTCAATTTGTTTTAAGTGAGGAAATTTAAATCTTAAAGCTCACTTTAAGTAGAAACAGTAGGAATTAAGGTAGGTGGGCAAGGAGATTATTCTATGAAGCTTGGGGATCTTCCAAGTACCTTGTGTGAATGTGGCAGGGAGGGAGGAATGAGACCTGTGGTACAGAAAGGCTTTCTGAAGCAGCATGTGAAGGTGAGTGTAACAGCTGGAGCATCTTTGAGAAGTACATCTCAAGGATTGAGTAGTTGCTCTGCTTTCCCTCTTGGAGGATGGGAGTTGTCTGCATGTTTGTGTGTCTTCACTGCTAGTAACCTCAGCTGTAGCAGTTGCACACACAGAGCAAACCATGTTTAACAGATGTGTAGTCTCTTTGGTTTTTCCTTGCTTCTGGCTTCCATTCCTGAATTTTTCAATCTGTAGTTGGATTACAAACTGAACCATATTTCAATTTAAACAGCCCCTAATTGAGGGGCATTTACTATTTGAGAAGTACAAAATGAAGAGATTGCAAGGAAGATGTTTGTGCTCAGGACTGAATATGCTGCTCTCAGGTAGTGTGGGCCCATGAAGTTTTCTGATGTAAAACACAACAAGCAGTTCCTTTACTTATGATGCTCTTGTTTTGTAATAGATCTGCTACAGTTGAGGGCAGTCTCAGTTTCACTTCACTATTCAGAGGCAAATTTTTATTTTTTTACACTAGACAAGCTTGCTCAAGGCAACTTACCTTCCTGTGTTCCAAATTAATTGTTTCAGAAGTATACTCAGTGTGGGTACCGCCAGTTTGCTGAGCTGTTCAAGTGTCTGCTGCTGTTTTCATATACAGAGCATTTATTTTTTTGATAGCTGGTAATGATGCTTCCGTTGCTGTGTGTTTTTAAAGAGCAGAACATCATCTTTATACCAGTGCCAGCCCATCCAAAGTTTACAAGCCATTGCAAGAAATAATGAAGAAATTACTCTTAATTTTAAATCAGTTTCCCGCTCTTAATGCTGTTATGCACCAGTTCCCTGTTAATTAAAACAAGTGAATTTTTTAATTTGAAAACATGGCTTCTGGTAGTGAAATTTAATTTGGTGCTGTCTACTGATAGTATTTCCCATCTAGCTCATCTTTTTAATGCAATCATTCAGTCTTGTTTGGACTGAGTGGGAAGACTTGAAAGCAGGATTGACTGATACTATGCCTGGAGATGAAGCAAGGTTGGTTTTAGGCATTACTGCAATGGGACCATCTTTTCACTTGCTTGATACATTTTTTGAATTTCAGTTTGAATCCTTTGTTTTGTTGAGTTGGTTAGGTAAGGAGTATGTCCCTGAGGCCTCAGCTCAGCTAACACGACAGTAGGTCAAGTGAGTATTCATGAACAGTGATAAGGTGTGTTTTCTTCCTGGTCTTTTAGTTTCATCCTTCAGTGCTGCAAAACCTGGCATGTGATACGTGCTTCTGTCTATGCTTGTTTTCTTGCCTCAGTCTTGATAAAATGGGTTAGATGAAGACAGATGCCTGTTGGCTAAACGGGAGTGACACATGAATTAAGGACAAAATGAGCTGGCATTGAAAGCTAAGACTGTACTAGTGATGATGTGTTGGAGAAATGCATAAACCCCAGAAAATGTCAAATAAGCTTGTGAGGACTGTCACACCTGTGGCACCTAGGATGCAATTCAGGTTTCTCACAACAGCACTGTTAAGGCAAAGGCTAACCAAGTCTCATGAGGCATATTTTGAAAATCAGTGAGATTTAAGATGCTATGAGCTTTTATTGTTACTTCACAAATGAATGTTTTGGAGACCACACTTTTCCAGGTGTCCTATGACCAGCTCTTAGTTGCTTCAGGAATATGAAGTGTTTAGGACTTTTCCTTCCATGTACCTAAAAGTGTGTATTTGGAGAAAGATTAATTTATGGTGAATTGGGATCTTTCCTGGAAAATGGCAACGCTGAGAGATGAAACTAAAAAGAGGGAAGATTGAGATTGAACATAAGGAAGAACTGAAGGTGGTGAGGAACTTAACAGGTTGCCCTGGGAAGCTGTGGATAACTCATCCCTGGAGCTGTTCCAGGACAGGTTGAATGGGGCTTTAAGCAGTCTGATTGAAGAGATACCCTTGCCTGTACAGAGTGTGTGGACTAGATGATCTTTGAACGTCCATTCCAAACTCAAATGTGCCATGATTGAGTCAAGTGAGTTTGCAGGGAGTTTATATTCTTAGAATGTGCCTCTTTTAGTTGAGAGAAATAAGATGTGTCAGTGTGAAACAGGGACATCAGATGGCAGAAATAGTTTAAGAGTTGTAACCACATGATGGGAGAGATCCTTTCAGGAATGGGAAAAGGCTGTTGTTGGCCTGATGTGTGTTGAAACAGCTTGGGCTGAGTGTGCAATCAGGGTCTGAAACAGTGGTTCCCATGCTGAATATCAATGATTCAGCCTGCTTGCTGCAGGACAGGCAGGGTTGTTTGGAGGTGGAATAGTTAATGTTACAGGTTATTTTTTTCCCCTCAGTACCATGCTGAATTTTGCTGGGGAAATGTTAAATGTGTGGTAAGAGTGGGTAGTGCATGTGACCCAAGTATAAAAGGAAAAATTGATGCATCTATAGTATAACACTGTTCTCATTATTCTTGTACAGTACAAGAGGCACATATTTTGGCTGAGATCCAATACATGGAACTGCAAGTGATGTTTGACCTGCTGGCAGATTTTATTTTTCCATTTAAAAACTTTGGCCAACTGCATTTCTTGGTAGATTTTTGTCTGCTTCATTAAATCAATTCCATAAATGTTAATATTTCACCAGATTTATAACCAAAACCATAATTATCAACAAATGTTAAAATTTCTCTTCTGAGCTTTTACAGGGAGAAGATGACAACCTTATGGATTTCTTTGGAATAGACATTTTACATAGCAATTTAATTGTTGTAATGTATTGTTTAAATTAATTAAGTTATGGTTAATAAATAATTGTTGAAAATTAATGAATACGAATTGCCTTATATACCAAAATAGTTTGTGTTTGTGTTGCTATTGGTATTTGACTTTTTTTGTGAGGCCCTGGTCAACAGAGTTGAATTTATTTCTAAGTAATACCAGATCAGCTACCTGTTACTCCCTTGGTTAAAGAGTATAAGAACAAAAAGCTTGAAACTGCAGAGATTGTTATTTTTGAATTAAAAATAGTATATGTTGTGATTAATGGATTAAAAGCTGTTTTACTCTGTTGTGCATTTTGGACTGTCTGTCTAGCTCTCATTCATAAGTGGGACAAGTCTGAAATATTAATAATACTCAAGTACTTCAGAATCAGCTTGTTACATATTGAAGTACCACTGCATCAAATAGAGCAGCATTTTAATTTGTTTATGATATTCTGGGTTGCAGGCATACATTCTAAATGTTCAGGTTATTCCATGCTTCTCCATGCATCGTTACCAAAAGAACAGTAAGTGGGCTGTTTTGTTGTTGAAACTAGCAATCAGCAATTTCCCTCAAGAAGGGTTATATTGAAATATTAGCTTTCTTCTAAAATGCTGTGATTGACGAGGAAAGTTAATGCACATTCCTGGCTCTGGCTAGTGTTAAGATGGCTTAGAAAAAATTGACTCTTTTGTAGTAGTATGAAATCCTATGGTAATTAAACTGAAGTAGCTGCATTTGTTGATAGTTACCAGATGCTTACTGTCTGACAGTTTCAAACTCTCAAAACCGGTAGGTATTTGCTATCCAAACTTTAGCTATAGGAAAATAGCAGTTAAAAACAGTTGCTCTGCTCATCAAATTTGGGGCTTGTTTCATTACTGTGTTGAATTTATTGCAGCCCTCATTGCTGGTTTGTGTCCTGGGTCATCTTTTTCATTTTTTTTCCTAGAATGTAGGAATTGCATAGTACATTTGTATTTATATTTATATTTTTATCTCTTGAACTTCTGGCCTGCTTCTTTTGTGCCTCAAGGAGGGGAAGTTAATCCTCTATTTCTAGTTTACCATTCTTTTTCTCACTGATGTTGTAGTTTGTAGATTAGTGAAGCTGGCCTTGAAGCAAAAAAAAAGAAGACCTATCTTTTCTCCCAGCTGTTTTGTTTATGTGATCTTTAAATAATTTGGGTAAAAATCACTAAACTGCATTCTGAAGTCCACATCTGTTCTTGGATGAACAGAACCTGCACTACTGCCCAATTTTCTGGAGCCTGGAAATCAGTCCAGCCTTAGATGTTTGTTACAGATGGTTTTCTCTTGTGACAGGATTAAGTTTTCTTGAAGGAGTCCTTTTTAAAAAGGTTACCCATTTGCTGCCACAGTTAAAAATGATAGGTGCATTTATAATAGGTGCATTTTCCATGCTGTTGTTTGGCATGTCAGTGTCTGGCTAAAGGAAAAGCTTACTTTGATCTGCTTTGACCTCGAGGCTGCCTGTAATTACTTTTCTGTTTCCTTGTGCTGTTGCCTGTGAAACTTGTATTTCTAGAGGTTTGTGTGGTATATAAACTTCAACTGTGTGGGGAACCTGTATAGCTGATAAGTCACAAAGTGACTAAAAAATTGGTATATTAGTGTGCTTCATTTGCACAGCCGTTGTAGGGTTGTCCCTGGTTTCTGGGTGAAGTGTATGGCAAATTTTACCTTATGTTTTAAACACAGAGTCAGGATCTTACAGGAATGGAGCTGTCTGTTACCAGTTATGAACCTTAAATTCTTAACCAGCCAACCAGTATGTGCTTGTAACAAGTTGAGTGTCTTTAATGAACAAAGTGGGACATGATATGAGGTAACTGGAGCTGCAGGTGTCTGATGTCAGTGCCATGAATCTATATGGAATGACAGAGAGATGCCGTGCCTCTCTGAGAGTGTGTGGGAGCTCCCAGCAGAGAGGTCCTGTAGCAAAAGGCTGATTACCCACTATGTCACGTTAAGCAGTGGCACAGTTTGAAGAATCAATGTCTCCTGATGTTTATCACTGCTAGGAAGATGCAATCGAACATCCCCATGAAAAACTCCATAATGGATGTTGTGGCCATCACTAGTGTTGTCTTGTAATCCAGTACTGTGATCTGCGCAGTCCTGTTTGTCAGGGTCTTTTCTCCCTTTCCTTCCTACTCATGTATTTGAAAAATGCTTTAAAAGTGCCATTTTCTTTGTTCGTGTCCCTCTGCCCCTCAGTCATTGCACTAGTTAATAACAAACTGCATTAGTTTGATGTAGGCTGCTCCTCAGATTTAGGTCTCTCATCACAGCTGCTTGGACTGTTGATCCACGGGATATGTATGCAGCAGGGACACCTCACACTTCTCCCTCAAGCCCCCTTTTGTCTGTGTGAGCCCTGCTCTGAATGGTTAAATGTAGGATGATGGTCTCTTGTATTTGTATCCCATAAGATAAAGATACCATTGGATTTGTTTTCACTGGTGTCCCTTGAAAGTTGGATAGCAACTTTGAGTGTTGTCTTCAAGGAGGGTTTGGGTTTGTTTATGTCCATCTTAAAATTGTCCAAGAAATTTAATTTACTTTATCTCCTGGATTAAGTGCTACCACATCTCCTGTGGTAGCCCTTAAGAGTAATTACTGTAGATCAAGTTAGAAGTTACTTTTCTGTTAAGACTAGTGAAAGAGATGTTTTTTCTTTCTCTTTTTATGGGTTTTTAGTTTGGAGGTCTTGGGGTTTTTTTGGCTTTAGTTTTTGGTTTGTTTTTTTATTGTTGTTTTGCTTTATTTGGGTTATTTTTTTGGTAGGAGAGCTGGGGAGGTGTGTTTTGGGCATGTTGCAGTACATCACATCTAGTTTTACAGCTTTATCCAGAGAGCTGTTACCAGTGGTTTAACATAATTGTCCGTTTTTGCAAAGGAGTACCTCCATGTGCTCTTGTTTGCAGAACTCTTAGAGGTACAAAGCAGAAGCAGTTGCTGCATGTTTTGGGGTGATGCCATCTCTTTGGATATTGCAGTAAAAGCATAAATCTGTTTTGTACTGAAGTGAACTTCTCAGCTTTAGGCTGAGAGAAGTCGTAAGAGATCTGAGCTGTGTAGCAGTGGTTGAACACTTGCATAGACAGGAAGCTTTGATGAGAACTTTTGTTTTGTCTTAGCAACATGCACTGTTTTCTTCTGGTTTTGCTGTTTGACGCTATATATACAGAAGCCTGATGTTGGTTATAGCCCTTCGCTTGTACTGAAACAAGTAGGTGCAGTGAAAACTGAAAACATTGTCTACATTTTGAACACCTATGATCATTAGAAATCAATCTCTTGAAACAAAGTGACTTTTGCTTTTTTTCTTTACTGTAAAATCAGTAGTTCATAAAATAACATAGGCAGGAATTTTTTTTTTTACTTTTTCAGTCTTTTGTGTTTGTAGTTTTCAGGCTAAATGGTGCATCCTTAGTAGTGTATAGACTACCCAATGTGTATTAGCAGGTGAAATGGAAATTGCGAGATCAGGTCTCTTCTCTGAAAATCATAGATGTGCTGATTTGATTGTAGTTGATAACTTGAAGCATTTTCAAGTTCTCTATTACCCATAAGTTATTTATTTTTCATTTATTGAATTTTAGGTGGAAATTACTTCAGAGAATGCACATGGTCTGGAATGTAGACATGTTTGCACCCCCTATACTCAGGAATATAGCAGCAAGAGTCCAGTTCTTATTGCCAAATAGTTAAATTGGTTTAAGTTATCAGGAGTAAAGCAGCTACAGGTATTATTAGTGGTAGGATGCTTCCAACTTGTCTAGTCAGAACTCCTTCAGGAAAAGGAATGAAGAAACATGTAAATAATAGCAAAAAACCACCCCTACTTCCCAGAAGCTCTTCATGAGTTGCGCTTTGTAATAATTTTTTTGTTCTCTTCTGTTGATGAGTCTCTCCCTTTGGCATTGCCTCTTGCAGCAAGTCATATTTTTCCGTGTTCTCCTTGTCTGGCAGCACAACTAAATGCCATTCAAGTTTAAGTGATGACATGCCCAGTGAATTGCCTTGGTCACCTCTGTCTCTTCAGGCCATTCCAGCTCATCACCCCTCTGTGCCAGTTGTCACTGTCATCAGTTTTGCCTTGCCACTTCTGTTTCTGCATCTTTGTGTTGTTGTTTGTTGTTGTGGTTGTTTCCCTGTCCCCCCTCCCCTTCTGTCATGATCACTCTGAGGTCCTCTGCCCTCATCCTCGGCTCTTGCTATGCTATGTTACTCTGACTGGCTGGTTTTGTGAATTCTGACCTGCTGCCTCAGTGTTACTAAGTGAAAAATTATACAGATGGGCAGGAAAGAGTTCACATCAGGTTGCTGGAGTTCCTTGTAACTTTTAGGTTCTTGCAGCCCTGATCCTCTCCATGGTGAGTTGTACAGAACCAAGAATGAGGGAGGTCTATGAGGAAAGTGAAGGGAGATGAGCACATCCTATTGATGATCTTTGTCTCAAATTTATTGATCCAGCTTACATACTTTCATAGTGGTGTTAATTAAGCTCATACATATTGCAAAACCGAGCTCATCATTGGTTACAGATTACATGCCAACCCCTCCTTTGTTTCTAATACCTGTCGTTTTCTTGTTGAGACTAATACTTGTTTTTTATATCTTGCTGTTGACTACATTCAAGGACTCCATGTTTTTCACCATGTTTTTTTCATAATTTGATAAGGACGCAGTGTTTTTGTTTTTCTCGTAATCAGAAGGCTGAGAACTTACTGCTTACAGCTGCATATGATCATGGATTTTTTCCCTCAAGCCACGTCTGCACAAAAACTCTCCAACAGGTCTACATTTATAAAAGAGAGCTTGTAGGTGGCTGTATGAGCACCCTGTAGTTCTATGCAACTAACCAGTTCCTCTAGAGCAGGAAAGGTGGTGTGAGTTTTTTCTGTCCTCTGTCAGTTTACAGTGTGCAGTAAGGTACCAGGCCAAATCTGTACCACCATGTGCTGTTGTGGCAGTATCCTTCAGCATCTTGTTCTGGAGTCTGGAGACCAAAGGAAACCATGGTAGAGTTGCACTTGTCCATCATCCGATCAGAGTAAAGCTTTGGAAGCAGTCCAAATTTCAAATTAAATTTCAAAATGAGTGGTAGCAAAAATAAGCAAATCTTTACTGCACAGTGTAATTAATGTTAAGATAATGCCCAGAATCATAGTAACAAATGAGTAACTGCCTAAGTGGATGCAGTTACTGTTTTCCCAGCTTGGACAACAGAGCAACAGCAATATGCTTGTAACAGTGGTCCCTGACTAGCCTGTCAAATCTGATCAGTCATAAGACACTATTTTAATTAAAACTCCTTTGGGAAGGGGGTGATGAAATGTGCCTGGCAGCCTGTTCTTGTGTTACTGTGTGTAGTCCTTAACAGTTTTGTTTGCTGACAAGTGCCTTCTGAAGTAATGTTGTCTTAATAAGTGCACACTCACAGTGCATTGGCAAGACCTGTGTGATATAAACTCAAATGCTGTGTGAATCTAAAGTGACTGGCTCTTGAAATGATCAATTTCATGACTAGCTTGCTGCTGATGTGCCTTAGCTAGTTCTGTGGTTAATTAAGGTGTTGCATATGGCAGAGGAATAATTTTTCCACTGCATCTTGAAGGTAATGGAGACACTAGGTCAGCGTTACGATTTTACTACAGCATCAGCAAAAGCAAGATACATATATCTTATGTGGAGTGACACTGAAACTTTATGCAGCTTCAGAGTGATAGGCTACTGCAAAACTCCTTGGAATCTGGATGTGCAGTTTTGGGTTGTTGGCATTTATACACATTGCCAGTTGTGTCCCTGGAGCAGTAACCTGTAGTAAATGGTGCTGCTTTGAGCAAACACCCTTATTAACTGAACCTGGCAAAGTGAGAAAGTTACTTTCTCTAATCAGAAGTTTTTGGAATCCTCTAAAAAAGGAGCTCCTTTTTAGTC
The DNA here is from genome assembly GCF_027579445.1 of Ammospiza nelsoni. Classification (NCBI taxonomy): domain Eukaryota; kingdom Metazoa; phylum Chordata; class Aves; order Passeriformes; family Passerellidae; genus Ammospiza; species Ammospiza nelsoni. The sequence continues at coordinate 80,326,332 of NC_080669.1, read as the reverse complement.
TGAGATAGTAACGAGAAAAAAAAAAACCAACTTTGAAAAATCAAAAGAAGTGTGTGGAGGTTTTGTCCCAAGTTAAGTGGAGAGCAGGCAGTGCTTGCACACAGTCTCCAGTGACAAACAGGGAACTGGTGAGGATGTGAAGGCTATATGACTCTACATGTCACCTGGCTTTTTCACTAAAAACAATGCCTAATTGCTACTCTCACACAGAGGAACTACCAACACGACAGCTTGTCTGGCAGTGAAGCCTGGGTCTGAAAGTGCAGCTGTTTTTTGTGCTGTTGTCGGCAATCTGGGCACGGGGACCAGTAAGGCTTGTTCAGCCTCAGTGGTTGACATGCAGCTTTTCTGGGTAGTCTGGTGACTTTGCCCTTGACATCCTTCCTTGGATGGCAGGCTTGGCACTGTTTCACCTTCTTTTCTTTCTGTCTTGGAAGCCTTAATGTTTTGTTTGTTTCTGAGAACAAGGTGCCAGAACCAGTTTCTGGCTTAGTGGAATAGTTTCAGACATAATAGCACTGCTGAGAGAGGTTGTTGAGTTCCTAAAGAACCTGACAAACATTAAGCAGGATGACACAGTTTGTATGTGCAGCGTGCACCTGGACTTGCCCAGCGTGACTCACTTCCCCATGGCCCAGAATCTGCCCACTGTGTTTTGCAAAGTCTGGTTGCACGTGGGTGATCTTCATACAGCTTTGGCTTTAGCTTTGTGTAGGTTTCCCATTAGCCAGGGCTGCTTCATTTGTTGATTTCAATATAATGTTAAAAGGGATCTTTGCACTGCAAAAGGGATTTTCCTAGAGTACTTGCAACTGGCTCTTCTTGTCCCCAGTCCTGTCAGCAACAGCAATAGCTAACCTGTGTAATCCTCACCTTCCTTTAATGTGTAATGTTGGCAGTTGGAATCTGCAATGGGAACAGTGTTCAAAAGAGTCCTTGACAAGAGGAATGATGGGCATGAATGTTACATCTGTCCCATGTTGTTGTGCTCTGCTGCCTGTGGGGATGTACCAGAGGTCTCCATGGTTTTGAAGAATAGCTATTGGCATTTCAGTCTAAGATGGAGAACTTCAGAGACAAAGGGCAACTCTGAGTCCTTGTCATGTTACAAGGAGCACTTAAAAATAAATTGAGTTACTCTACAAATTATGCTGTAGTACTTTGTGATGTACTTTGTGATCTAGCAAAAAAACCCATTGCGTTTTATTGAGTATACCATAAGCATCCTGGAGCAGAGTTTTAGCTGACAGCTAATTCTATCTTGATCAACTCTTTTGCTGAGCCAGGCCTACTCTCTGTTAAAAGCTGGCTAGCCACTTCTGTGTTTAACATCTTGGCTATGAATGATTCACATCCACATTTTTTAAGTTGTTGCTAACTGTTGTAGGCAGTGGATGGAGCCTGTTCTCATTGGTTTCTTGTATGTATCCAAGGTGTCTTTCTCTTGGTACTGTTTATTTTACACCTGTTTTATGCATTTCCCAGTGTGTCTAGATGAGTGCCATGCTGGCTAACTGGCTGCATACCCAGTGCAGTAGTATCCCTTTTTTAGAGCAGCAGGGATTAAACTGAAGAGGATCAGCCTGGTATTTCCAGTAGGAAGAGCTATTCTTAATGCCAAGGGAGGCAGGGTGCACTTCATGAGGCTGGGACAGAGTGGCCTCTGTGTGCTGTGATCTGTAACTCCGTCTTCCTGTTCACCTTGGTTGTGTCTTGGCTCTTGGCTGTTTTGGTTTTTTGGTTGGGGCTTTATTTTGCTGTTTCAATTGGCAGACCTTGGTCTCAAAGTTATTTCTCTACTCAATTAGTTTCAAGGCTAAAAAATGTTTGCTTATCTGTCTTAGGAGCAGGCACATCAGGTGTCTGCAATGTATTCCATAACCTAGAGATAAGACGCTGGAACTGCATAAATGCACTCTGTGCTACATATACAAAATTGTTCAAGCTGTTTTAAAATGTTTTTCAGGTTCTAGATGGCTTCTAAGAAGTTGGGATCCGACTCTCATGGTAAGTGAGATTTAGCATCCTTGTCTTTTCAATAGGATGAATCCTGCTATTGCTGCTGACTAATGTCCTAGCCTAGACAGTCTGAGACTAGAGACTAATCTGTTCAGCCTCTGAGTAGTTTTTTGTTAGGAACGAAGTGCCTTGGCTTCCTTCATGCATAGCTGCTTGCTGATGCTGTGTTTGCTTGTTCTCTGATTAAACTGAAAATCAGTCTCTGGCTGTTCCCTGTTCCTTCCTGGGTAGAATAACACATTCTTCTTCCCCAACAAATTCCCCTTCAAAATTAAGGCTGAACTGCTCTGGTGTTTGATCAAGTGGGCACTAGATCTGTAGCATCTTCCTGTGGAAGTCACATGAGAAGCTGAATTGAAAGTGAAGCTTTTAATACAACATTGAATTATGCTTCATTTTTGCTCAGCCATGAATTTCTCTCCTAAATTGGACAAACTTGATTCAGAAGGCTGATGAAGAAAAGACTCTATTTTCCTGTCTTCTGCATATGAGATACATAAAGTCATGGAGGTGATTGGTATCATGAAAGTTATTTGCCTGTAATGTCCTTGTTTTTAAGAAAATGGGGTGTAATTTGAATGTAATTAATGTTGCTGTGGAACATTAAAGTTCAGTTTGTTGTATGTAATGTGGATTCCTCAAATCAGTAACTTTTCAGGCCATCAAAACTGATGCTTTTAGAAATTCAGCCTTGATCTTTCTGGATAATTTTTGCAATAAATGAGTCCTGGGGAATTCAGTTTTTCCTGGAGCCTTTTATTTAGTCTTTCAAGTGTAAAGTTGAAGTAAGAATAGTACAAAATAAGAAATGTCTCACTTAAATACTAGGTTAAGCATAAATAGAAATAGTGTATCAAAACTTCATTTTTTGGTGATCTCCTTTGCTGTGGCCCAGTGACTTTGCTGCAACTGATTTTTTCATTTGGTACTTGACAGCTATTCAGCAGTTGCTCCTGTGTCTGAAAACAGTTTCTATGAACACTGTGATCTGCTTGTCTTTTATGTCTGTTTTTATTTTTCTCCTCACCTAACCAGACTAATAAAGGCTGCTCAGGCCAGAATTCAACATGTCTTAAATATTTCCCAGAAAAGTATGGTGTGGTGGAACGTGCTGCTGGCTTGAAAATAACAAGGTCCAAACAAATGGTGCTATGAGCTGCCTGGTTAACTTGTGTGCTCCTTTGTGTACCCTCTGTTCCTAATCACACTGTTGCAGTACTGTTTCTGAGGAGCAGTGGACCAACTTCCTTGTCTTAATTATGTCTTAAGAGATCAGCAGGGCAGTTGTTTCAGTCTGCTCCAGAGTTATCTCACTAAATGAGTTCTGGTTTACTGTGGAGCATCCATCCCCATGGCTGCCTTCAGCTCGGTGTCTCTGGCAGGCTGATGAAATCAGTTAATATAGTTGATGTAGCTCTTGTGATTATTGTTGAACTGCTTATTAGAGGTTAGAGGGCTGTCACTGAATCAGAATGTTTGAGGCTGGCAGGGACATCTGCAGATTGTCATGTCCAAACCTCTGGCAGGTTGGTTCAGGACCAAAACCTAAAGCAGGTTGTTCAGGACCATGTTCAAACGGAGATGAAGATGGGAACACAAGGTATGAGTGGAGGGAAAGGAATCCCTTTTCCTACGTGGATTATGCCAAGTGTGATGCTTCAATATTTCAGTTGTATTTTTGCTGTCGCTATACAATTTCAAAGCTTTTAAACTCTTATTTCCATCAATTAAGTAAGTGATTTGTGTGACCATAGCAACTAAGTTCCTTCCACATGGTTTCAAAACTGTTCCTCATTCATGCCTGTTTTGGTTGTTTGTTTTTTTCTGAAGTGTTTCCACTTTGGTGCCAAACTGTACACTTGTATGAGTTACACTGAAGTGGAGAGAAATCCTACTCTTACAGTAGTTTGTTGTGCCAGGAGTGTAGTACAGAGGTCGGGCTGACAAGTACACTTTTGCCAGGCCTATTCTCAGAAATTACTCAGTATGTTTTTAACTGATACAAGGATGAACTGGCTAACAGACTTACTAAATAACAGTTTGGTAAAGACTTGTTTCACTTAAACCTATGACTGTTGTAACAATGTCTTTCATAATACCTTTTTTATGTAGGTTTTTCTTACTGCTCTAGAATGTGGAATTGAAAACAATTTGCACCCTTTACTCCTCAGTGTGTGCACTTGATCTGCTTACAGAAAGAAAAGGATTCTTGGCTCTCTGGATAAGAGTTTAGCTTCACCAAGCTAGTGCTGTTCTGATTGGGCTGAATTTTAAGTCTGAGGTATTCTGCCTCAGACTTTTTGCCATTGAATGTCCTAAACCATTTGAGGTGTTTTAATATGCGCTTATGGGCTTTTTCTCATACTTATATTCAGGATGAGGTTGTTAGCAAGGGTTGTTATTAAAAATATCAGTATACTGGGGAAGAAAGTAGGAAGTTTTTATTCCTTAGTCAAGCTTCTGGAGTTAAGCTTGCAGCTTAATATTGCTAGCTAGGTGGGCTTAGTATTTTTTATTTGCTGTGCAAAACAGGATTGCTGGTATGTAAACAGCAAAGTTTGTGCTTGTACCCTCTGTGCCTGGTAGGTTCAGTGTAGACCACTACATATTGTCAGTAGATCTAATAAGACAAGGATTTGCATGCTGAACAATTTGAGCTTCTCCATGTGGAGAAGTAATCTTGCTGCACTTGGATCATCTGGTGTAGAGCAGTACTTGTGCCAGTGGAACTAGCAGGTCATGGTAGCAGCAGTTGGCAGATCTGATTGTCTGTGACCTGGCCATGATTTACCACTCTGGCTGCAGAGGCTGCCACAGTTATTTCTGTATAAGCAAATGCTTTGCATATCAGGCTCTCAAGTTGGCAGCTCAAGCACAACTTGGATGCTGTGTTGCAAAGAGTGGTAGTGTTGGCCAAGTGAGGTGCTGTCTGGATGCCATGCTATGCAGTGCTTGGATATGTGATTCCCAGTCAGGATCACTGAAAACACTGTCATGTTCTACCTGGAGCATTTTTTTCGTCCTGGAGTTGCAGGAGGGATATAGGTCTTTCATCCTGATAATTTCAAAGTGTCCTACCAGGACTCTGTGACCACCCAGCCTGTGCATAGTATGAGAGCTCAAGTAATGACAGCATATAAGACTTTAACTGCAAATTGACAGGATGTTCTTGTTTATGAAAGCTGCTCAGCCTCTGGGAGTCTGTGGCTGCCTTGTAGATGAATCAACAGTGAGGGAACATAAACAGTACTTATACTGCCATCCGAGTATGAAAACGGGTCAGATAAAAGCAGCAAGTCACAGTTCACTGAGTGAGGAGGGCTTGGTCACTGAACACCATCTTAGATGTTGTCACTAATGTCTTTCTGTATCTGTGTCACTCAGGGAGAAGCAACAAGTGAGGCCTAGAGTCACTCCTCAGGTTGTTACACATGTCAGAAACCTTGCCTGTGATTCCAAAAGCTTGGATGAGTGACCCCAGAGACCACTTTCAGTTAATGGAGAAGTTGTTTATATTTTGGGCTTTCTCATACTACTTCACAGTTGCTCAAGGAAAGCACACTAATACTCTGGCTGTTTGGAGGTGGTTGAGCTCAAAGTGCTTTTTCCTTGTGAATTTGCTGGAAAAATGTCATCCTAGAAAAAAACAACAGATGTAGGGCTCGATAAAGTTAGATTGCTTTGTTTCAAAAATTAGAGTTGCTGTGTTAATAGCCTTAGTATTTCACTGTGTTTTGTTTAAAGTGGAATGACTTTGCTTCGTTGCTTTGCACTTGTGACCACTTTCTGTCCAAATGCTACTTACTGTTTGTACTATTTGTATGTCAAAACCTGGATTGTAGTTTGTCTTAGTTGTTCTAAAGCTGAGTAATTTTAAAATCTGCTTTGAATATGACAAAATAAAAAATGGCACAACTTTTTATAGAGATAGAATACAGTGTTCAGGAGAGCTTCAGCATCCAGTTGTGTAGGAATAGTGTTGTCACAAATGAAACTAAGATACTGGTTGCATAGATGTCAAAATATGGTGGATTGTGGTTGTGAAGGGGTTTGCCTTTATTTTTAATTTTTTTTTCTTAACAGTTATGGGCTAGAATTTAGGAATTAAACAAACTCTGACCAAACTCCCTAAACTAAGAGACACTGAGGTCCAAACAGCTTCAAAGTCCATTTGTGTTGTATATCATATCTACATATATCGTACATATATCATATCTGGTGTAGATGCTGCAGTGGAGATAAAATAGCTCCCAAACACAGCAATGTGAGCCTGAACTGAGAGTGTGAAATTTGTGAGTTGTGGGGTTTTTTTCTTAATACAATTCCTGCTTCTGATTTCAGGGCCTTTCAGTTACCTTGATGATGTCCCATTTAAGATAGGAGACAAGTTCAAAACCCCAGCAAAGGTTGGATTACCCATTGGTTTCTGTCTGTCTGATTCTTCTCAGCTTGTCAGAGAAGCCCAGGTAAGTGATATTTTGCCTTCCTGCTCTCTCCCCTCACCCCAACTTGTGGTGCTGTGCTGTACATTCAAAGTTGTCACAGTTTGCACACAGTCAGTCTTGTATTTCTAGAAGATCTGTTGGGCTATATAGAAAAGTAAAATATGATGGGTCATGCAGGAAGCTTCTAATTTTTATTGCCTTAAAACCATTAGGCATTTATTTTTAAGCATTTGTTTTAGTCTGTTTCAAAGAAGCACAGTAGTTTTGTGTGCTTATAGTTAGTGCTGAATGTTACCTTGACAAAATATGAATATAGTTTTTAATAGGATAAATCCTAAGAACTGATACACCCAGGCAATGACATAATTTTCTGTTCTTATTTCCTGGGTAGTTCTGAGTGAGAGTTCTTTCCTAGCTGTGGGGCAAACAGATTACAGCTGGGTACATGAATGGCTTCCCTGTCTTGAGGAGCATGTTTCTGCTAGTATTCTGCTTAAATAAATTACTAGTAGCGTAAAATCAATTCCTTTAGTGCAGCTGTTGGAAATCTAATCTCCAAATGCAGGTTGTGATACAGGAGATCTAATTGAATTATGTTTTCTCATTTGGATCCATGATTTTCCTTTTCCAGTCCCAATTGATGCTTGTTTTTACTTTGCCTGTGACATATTGCCATAGGTGGTTCTGCTTTTTTCTTGCTGTTTTTTTCTCTCCCTGCCCTACATATTGCCCTGTTATCCTACTTCATGGCTTTTCCCTCATAACATTAAACAATTACCTGATTTTCCTAGTACCCATATTTCCACCCAGTTAAGCTGGTGTGGGAGAGCCAAAGCAGATACTGGTGTCCTGTTGCTGGCTTGATTGTGCTGTGTCTCCATTTTTCTGTCAAGCTGGAGCTCATACAGTATAGTGTGCCTGGTCACCCTGCACAGTGTGGACTGTGCATCTCACAGTGGAATTTGACTCTTGTTATAGCTGTAATGAGCACTGTTTAAAAAAAATGCACATTCCCACTCATATTTTTAGTATTAAAAAATATGTGGATATTTTAAGATGGAGTTAGGCCCCTCAGAATTATGCCCTTTACAGGTAAGCCACTCTGTGGTCAGTACACTGGTAGTGAGTAGATGCCTCCCTGTGCTGATCTGGCCTTAAAGGACCTGATGTTAAATGGGAAGAGCTTTTGAGATCCTGTCACATCAGTAACTACAGCAAAATCTGCTGCTGCCTGTATGTGTTGTCATTGGTGTAGTCATTGTATCCCCTTTGGCTGGTGAGGCACTACACTCGAGTGGCAATGAAAATACTGCCTTAAACCAATGGGTGTAACACTGTAATATCAAGTCCCTTAGGAATCTTTTAGGGGAAACTGAGTAATACTGTATTGGCCTTTGGATGCACCAATGCTCTGCTGAATGACTTGTAGAACTTGCGGACTGGGGATAGTTCAGTGGTGCCACATCAGAGTGTGATTGTTCATCTAATAACTCGTTAAATTTCCCCTTGCTGCCTCCCTTGTCCTGGGGGAAGAAGGTGGGAGGGCTGTGAAACTGATCTTGGGATGATGAGTAGTTCTAAAGCAAAGCTAAATGTAGGAAGGAGGCAAAATACAGTTCTCTAATCCAGGTTGCAGCCAAATTTTACTGTTAGTGGCAAAATTAAGTACTTCTGCTGTCTGCCAGCTTTGTCAATCTGCAGGCTGTTTAAAAATGTTGCTGTTCCTAGTAATTCATGTAGCTCTTACTCTCTTTGCATTAATTTATATTGCTGTTAGAAGTAGCAGCTATGATCCTTATAACTTCTCTTTTTTAATTTTTTTACTTCCCCTTCTCTCCTTTCCCCTCCATGTCCATTCAGTATGACTTCTCACTGGAAAAGAAAACAATCGAGTGGGCTGAAGACATCAAAAAAATTCAGGCTGCCCAGAGAGAAGCTGAACGCAAGGCAGAAGAAGCTCTAGCAAACTCAAAAGCAGCTCCAGAGGACAGCAGCAAGATGGGGTTCTCAGAGGGACCTTGCCCTGAAGTCATGCCTCCTCCTATTAACCCCATCCTCGCTAGCCTGCAACACAATAATATTCTGACTCCTACTCCAGCCAACACCAGCTCTGTGAAGCAAAAGGTCCTCAGTCCACCTCGTCCAAAGGCAGATTTCAACCCAGCTGATTTTGAATGTGAAGAAGACCCATTTGACAAACTGGAATTAAAAACTATCGATGATAAGGAGGAATTAAAAAATATCCTTGAAATTCATGTTGGTACTACTGGGCCGATTGTTGCCCAGCTGTTAGATAATACCTTGCCTAAAGGAGGGTCTGAGTCTGTGTTGCAAGATGAGGAAGTTCTGGCATCCATAGAAAAGGCCACGTTGGACTTCAAACCTGTTCACAAACCCAATGGCTTTATCACTTTACCACAGCTGGGAAACTGTGAAAAGATGTCCTTGTCTTCCAAAGTGTCCCTTTCCCCCATCACTTCAGTGAGCAATATCAAATCCCTGTCATTCCCTAAGCTTGACTCCGATGAAGGGGATCAGAAATCATCAAAGCTCACGAGCACTTTCCACAGCACTACCTGTCTCCGCAACGGCACTTTGCTTAGCTCTTTGCAGACCTGTGCTCAGAGCAAAGCCAGTGAACTGAATGGACACCACATGCTTGGTCTTTCCGCTCTAAATGAGGACAGTGGCAGGGAGACATTATCCTCTTCATCCAGGCTGTCTTCCCTGGCCGTTTCGACTGTTTGTACAGAAGAAGAATCATCTCAAAGCACATCAACTACGGTAAACATGGAGTGGAGCTGGTGTGAGAGGTCGAGGTGCAGAGGCAGCTTTTGCCTCTAAATTGCCCTCTTGCTTTGGTTATAATTTCATTTGCTAGGAGTGAATTGTAGATCCTCTTAATGTATGTGGTAAATTGATCAGTCCAACAGGTCTCTGTGGCAGTAGTTCTAAACCTCAGATTATTACCCTGCATTTTGCCCCAAATTTGACGTTTTTAAACAATCAAATCCAGTGATTGTTTTTTTAGCTATTCAGCTCTCCTTTGTTGTTGATAATTGCACACCTTTGAGCTAAGCGTATAAGGCATCTTCTGTGTACAGTCCTGCATTCTATCCTATCCAGATGAGGTGTATCAGATTCTGAAGTGCTGTTAGGGTTTGAGTCAAATCTCTTCTGGTTTTCTTCCTTAGTTTGCTTATTTGCTGGAAACAATGGGAAATGCAGGCTTCTCAAGGAATAGAAGTAGTAATAGGTTAAAACACCCAGGTGTGCTGCATCATTCAGGGAAGAAAAAAGTGCTTGCAGTTGACCTGCAGTGAAGTAAGCCTATTTTTTTTAGCTTCAGTTTTCTTCCTGACATCCTTTAAAAACTTAATCCTTAAGAGGAAAAAAAGATAGTGATGTGAAACCTTGTGTTTGCCCTTTCTAGTGAAGGAGGGTAGAGTCATTGCTCAGTGGAGACCAACACCAGCGTGAAGATCATCTTGTATTTTTAATGTTACAGTTGCTCACCATACAGCTCTGAGATGCGAGATTGAGGAAATGAAGAGTCAATCTTGTTGCAAGTTCTAAAATTACTTTGAGACAGTAACTTCACATCAGGTGTTGTTTTGTCTCTTTGTGACTAAGAACAGAGATTAGATTAAGTTTGTGGGTTTTTTTTACGAGAACTGCAGATCCGGACCCCAGTACTCATGAAGCCTAGTGAAAGCTGTGTAGTCAAATCCTCTTGCTTGTTCCAAAATAATCTGTGTTTTTTCTCTGTCCAATAGAGGCAGTGTTTCAGTGATTCTGTGGTTTTAGTGTCGTGCTGTAGGTTTTTGTGCGACACCATGTGCTGTGAAACAAGTGATGCTGCTTCTCCCTTTTGTCCTCGCAGCTCTTTTCGGGGTTAGATAAATGCACTCATAATTGTGAAGTACAATATTCTGGGAAGTAGTGTATCTGACAGAGCAGAGCAGAACAGCTGAATGTTGATGACTGGAACAAATTCAATGCTGTTAATTGTGGCAGGAGCAGCAATGTGCTGAGCACCTGCTGACTGCTGGAGGTCTCAGGTGTGAGAGGGGCCTGTATGCCTCAGTTATGGAGCACATGGCATCTCTGGGGATGAAAGATCACTTACAGCTGGGTAGATTGGCATTAAGATGCCTGAATTTACACTCAAAAAATTAAAATCTCTCTGAATTAAATTTTTTTCAAGACCAAAAGGGAATGTGTATTCTTGACAATGTTGTAAGGGAAGATGCAAAATAGGAAAAGAAAATAGACTTACTAGGACAAGTAATAAGATCAATTCATTAATTTGAAACTATTTATGCTTTGGAAGTAGTGAACCAAGAAATAATTATGGTGACAGAATTTAGTTCTTTGTGTTTAAGTCCCAGGACTTCAGATTATACTTGTTTTATGTTTCCATAGTATAATTCCACTGAAAAATGATGGCTGATATGCAAGAAATTTAAGTAAATGTAACAAAAGAATTTAATTAAATGTAACAAAAATCCCCAGAGTATGAAAATACTAGAACAAAATCACAGTCATCTCCGTGGCTGGGAGCAGAAGGCTCATATCCAAATGTATTCCATAGTGATTTTTTTTTCCCCTCACAAGGTTAGAAATTGTAACTTTGAATTTGCAGTTACAATGGGGGTTTTTGCTTTACCACTGAATTGGGTCTAGGAATCTTTGGGTGGAAAGAAATCTATAGTTTCTCTGAGGCTGCATAGGTTCTGTGGTGGTCCCCTCTCCTCACTTTCACTTTTTCTTGAATCTCAGCATGTTGATTTTTGCAGCTTTAGCAGAGGTAGAAATGACTAATGAAGACAGGAGATTGAAATTAAACTCAAGTAGATTGTGTAGGAGGAGTTGGCTTTCCCAGACTGTTGAATCTCTGGTATCAGAAACAGTTCTGGTTTTCCTGGCTGCAGTGTCAATAACAAAGAATCATCCTTCTGTTGATAACCCACTAACTGACTTCAGAGCTATTTTTCCTATTTCAATGTATCCTACATTCCAGTGCTTTTTGCCCTTGAAAAAGTCTCTGGAGAGAGGATGTGTCTGAAAAACACACCATGAGAATAGGTTCTTGGATACCCTAGTGCATTAGAATGAATATGATGTCTCAGGGTTGGTTTTCTAGAAGAGAAATCCTTACCCTGGAAGATGTTTGGGAATGCAGAACAAAACCTCCTTGGTGGTGGTTTGGGGTCTTTGGGAATAAATAAATGGAAATTGTCAAAATCCTAGTGGATCTTTTCAGAATTGGTCTTCTGCAGAGGGTTTTTTGTTGTTCAGTTTGGACATTAAGAAGGCCTTTCTGAAGGATGTGGACAACCTTTCAAGCAATCTGTGCTGGCATAATAAGCATTAAGAAACGCTAAAAACTGCAGTTCTTGGCCCACAGTGATTTCTTGCAGTCTGTTCTAACTGTTCAAAATGCAGGAGTTCTGAATGTATTGAACTGAAACGTGCAGCTTCTGTGGGGCCAAGGCCTGGCTTTGCACTGCTGTTAACTTGGGCAAGGTTGTACCACGTGGTGGGGTGGTTCTGCAGAAGAGCAGGTGAGCAGCAGGGAACATGACCCAGCCCTGCTGGTGTGCTGGGAGTGGGACAAATGCTGGGCAGAAAACTCACATGTTCTTTTGAGCCAGTGTTACACATAGTTTCTGTGCGGTGTGTGGAGTTCTGTGCTTTGGGAATAGAAAAGAGGTGTATTTTTCTCTGACCCCTTCACACAGTCAAAAAGTCCAGAGAAAGTTTTAGGCAATGACTTCAAAATTATCACTGTTATTCAGCCAGTGCAGACTTGGTGAGGAGCTGAACTGGGGCTGTGTGAACAAGCAGCTGTTACAGTGACAGAATAAACAGTTTTGTAATTATTGTGGGGGTACACACATCCTTCTTGGAGTATAATCCATTTGTAGAGTGCTGAGAGGAGGAATGATCAGTATGATGAGGATGATTCTATAGTTGCAGACAATGGGTAATGTCAGCATCTTGTATGTGGAAGCCTGATCAGACCCTAAAGTCTCCCATCCTGTGGTAGAATCTTCTATAAAATCTTCCTTGCCCAGCTGTGGCAAATTCTGCTGACCAGTACATGATGTTTATACTTGTTTTATTTATGTGTTGTCCAGCAGGTACACCCAGACTACCAGGAAACAGAAAACCCTATGGTAAGTTTCCAAATACATCTGTGGGCTTGCTTGCATTGGATCATGTTTATGGTAATCTTGGTAAGTGGTGTTCCTTTGAGTACAGAAAACCATAGGTCATGAGTAAACCTGAGGTGAAGGAAGCAATCTGTGCTTCCTTTGAGGTGCAGGGTTTGGCTGTATCCCAGCCTTCACTGTTGCAGGGCTTGGGTATTCAAAGGCTTTGGTCACACCAGTAGGAGAGGGTTCATTGTGGAGAATGTGGGTTGTTGATTGTTGCTTTGAGGGTTAAAAGAGTATGGTGGGAATCAGGCTACTTGGTTTCATCCTCACAGTGTGTAACTTCCCAAGGGCACTCTAGAAAACCTTTTGAATTAATTACATGGGGTATCCTGATTCCAGCACTAGGCAGAAACAGGATGTGGGGATGCAGGAGATGACCATCACCTCAGCCTCTGGGTTTTCCCCCTTAGGTAACACACCAAAACTTTGCAGTGTCTAAAGTGCCCAATAGCAGCAGCTGCACGAAGTGGCCAGGCGGTCTCACGGCTGAGCTGCAGCAGAGCCTCTCCCCCAGTGAGAGGCACTGTGTGGAGACTGTGGTCAACATGGGCTACTCACCTGAGAACGTCCTGAAAGCCATGAAGAAGAAGGGACAGAACATAGATCAGGTAAGAGCTCGTGCAGTGCAAAGAAATGCTTGATTGGATGCTGGTTCTCCTGGGAAGCTGTCTTGGGTCTGCAGAGTGGGTAGGGGAAATACTGTTACTCCAATAGGAGGTTGCAATTAAAGCTTGTGCTTATTTCTGGTGAGAGTGCTAGAGTCAGCCACAGCTGTGGTGCTGGGTTGGAGCCATGCTGAGTTTGGGATGGGCCCTTTGCTCTATGTGAAACTGGGGGGAGAGATTCTGGGTCTCCCCAAGAGCCACAAACACATCCAAACGAAGCTTAGCATGGCTCTGTGCTGTGTTAAGAGCCATGTGACAGAAATGCAGCCAACCTCCCTTGTTCTGAGCATGAGGGTTTACAATGCTGGCATCTCTCCTTGTGGAGAGGTTGGCCCCTGCAGGCCTGAGGCAGCTCTGACAGACTCCTGCAAGGCCCCACTGACCGACTTGTGTGCCCTGGTGCTGCTCCTTCCTGCTCGAGCACTGCCTCCAGTGTCTGCTCAAACCAGGTCACTGGGCACAAAGCGCTGCTGGGCAGAGCGTGGCTCTTGGATCTGCTTCAAACAAGCACTTCAAAGTGGGAGAGGATGGCCCAACCTCCTGTGCTGGCCCTCAGCAGGCTGTATGCTGCACAGAACATGTCCCAGGGACTCCTGCTTGTGGGACTGATCTGCTGGCTCTCTCCCTACACATGGAGAGTGGCTTAAGCTGTGCGCTGGAGTGAACTGAGCTATCAAGTGGAAAAAAAGGTCCCTTAGGAGGGCGATTTTAAATCCTGCTCTACTTGCAAGCACTGTTCTTTCACATACCTAGCATTGCCTACCTGACCCTTCCCCTTAAAGCTGATGATGGATAAGAAATTTGGCAGCAGTTTCTGTGTGCGTGACCTGGGATTTGCAGCTCACTTGCCAATATGCTGAGCTGATCTTCAAAGGCTGACTGCTCTCACATTGCATCAGCTCTTGTGGCTGTCTGAGAGGAAGCTAAAAGTGGACATGTCCTGACTGCTGGACCTACAGTTTCATTTTTAAAACTTGTATAAAAAGCACAATGAAACTTCTACTTTGCCATCAGAGGGCTAAAGATACACTTCTGAGGCTGCTTTGACTAGAACTGAGGGGATGGTCAGAGAACTCAGCAGGACAGAAGGGTTTGTCTGCTTTCTCTGCACAAGCTCTTTTATAAGGAGTGTCTCAACTCTGCTAGGAAGGACTGTGTCTCTGTTCTTGGTGAAGTGCTGGGTAGAATGATGCTCAACCCCTCTGCGTGTACCAAGGTGACTTTCAGCTGCCTGCTGCAAGTGCCTCTCTGCAAACACAGTTTTTCTTCATTCCCCACAGGTTTTGGATTACCTGTTTGCACATGGACAGCTTTGTGAGAAGGGCTTTGATCCACTTCTTGTTGAAGCAGCTTTGGAAATGCACCAGTGTTCAGAGGAGAAGGTGAGGGTGCAATGTGTGCAGGAATAGAAAAAATGCTGTGAGAGGGAATTCCAGCAGCAATTCCTTTGGCTGGTGTAATTCTGGCTTTCATGGTAATGCTGCCTTGTTTCCAAAACTGACTGCCAAAGGACATCTTTGTGTTGATAAAGCTAAAAATGTAAAAGCATTAGAATTTCTCTGTGCTATTCTATTAGTCTCATTTGCATCCATTTTTATGGGGACAGGATTTTTTTAAGACCCTGCTTATTGTGGTTGTATTATTTTGAATACCCAGAGTTATCTTGTGGGCCAGGTGCTTGGTACAGATCCAGTTAACTTCAGCAGCTGCAAATTGTCTTTCAAACCTTGCCAGCCTGCCCTGGCCATGAATTTTCTCCCTTGTGCAAGTGCATCTGCTCAGCTGCTCAGCAAATTGGGTTAGGGCTTGCTCTGGAAGAAGCTAGAAAATGCATGTGTTGGTCTGGTTCATTGTCTGGCTGCTTTACCAGCACTACAGGTACAGCAGGAGCAAGTGGCAAGGGCAGAGGACAGGAGGATCTTTTAAAGTCTGCCATCCTATTGTGTGACAAGTTATTACATGAAGTCTTTAGAGGTGCAACCCAGCTCCCTCAAAAATAGATACATGCCTTCCTGCCCCTTTGGATGAGTGATAATCTTATAAACAGAGCAATAGCAGTGCAAGGATGGAAAGTAACTGAGTTTGAGAAACTCATTTGCTATTGGCTCAGCCCCAGAATTGGAAATTGCTAATCTCCTGATTGCCCATTTCAACCTGCTTGCTTGTTTGGGATTTTTCCTTCTCATGTAGTGGCTCAGATGCACTGTAAATGGCAGAGGGTTCATAAAAGTGATCAGCTGACTCACTTCTTGCTGTTTTATTTTTCAAAGCTCAGGGAGAATTCAGGGTTGATGTTGGAAATATTGTATGTACGCAGTGGGGTTTGTGCTAATCCCCCAAGTTTGCCCTAGATCTGAGAAGCCAGTTGATAGCAAGGACTACTGCACTGTTCCTGAAGTCCAAGTAACTTTAAAAAAAACTCAAGTGCAGCAGGAGCTGCTGGATGGGGCAGCTGGATGCCATTAATCAGCATTTTTGGATCCCATGCTGGGCCAGGTTGATAAATTAACTTCTAAGAGAGACAGAGACACACCATGGCAGACTGAGCTGTGGCGCCCTGGTTGAAGAGGGTTTTGGAAGTGAAGGATGGCAAACAGGGAACTGAAGGTCCCTGTAGGCTGCTGTGTCCAGAGCTCTGGTGGCTCTGGTGTGAGCAGGCTTTATCCCAACAAAGCTGGAATGAGCTGTGCTTGTGGAGGAGGAGTCCGCAATCATGGCATGCTCAGGTGCTGAAGACAGGTCTGTGCTAAACCTCCACAAAGGACTGAGCCATCTGCTTTTCTCTTGCAAATAACAGGCTGTCTGTCTTTCAGATCACAGAACTTCTCCAGTTAATGAGTCAATTTAAAGAAATGGGCTTTGAACTCAAAGACATTAAGGAGGTCTTATTATTACACAACAACGACCAACACAATGCTTTGGAAGATCTAATGGCCCGTGCAGGAGCCAGCTGAAGACACATTCCTGGATTCTTGGCGTGCAACGGAGCAGGAGCAGCCCCGCCACTTTCACATCCAGTGTGACTTGCTCTCAGCTGAAGGAGTCCAGCTTTTTGCATACAAGGGAGAGTGTCTGAGCAAGCCTGCCTGCGTGCATCACTCCAGCATTTCTCTTTCCACTGAGGGCCAGCTTTCATTCTTAAATTAAATTTTAAAGTGTCCTTTCCTAAGTTTCCTTTTTCCAGCTTGGCCACGGAAAGTTGAGACTGCCCAGCCTTGACTGGAATTGTACATAGGTAGAGATGGAGTGGTTCCCCCTTCATTGTTGCACTGGAGTTGGACAGAAGAATATTAAGTTGGTTCTGAAACTAGGATGCTTTGGTTCTTTGAAGCTGCTTTCATGGTGTCTTGTCTGCTTGTACTGAATTACTTGACTGTGTCACAGTCCAGATTACCTGGTTAAATTTGACCTTTAGTGCAATGGAATTTTATTTTTTGGTTGAAAGTTAGTCTGTAACTTAGTAACACACTGGTTCAGAAACTGTCACTATGCATAAAGAGAGAACCTTGGTTTTTTTTGTCCTCTTGGTTTTTGTTTTTTACCCATGCATCCAACACTTTTGCCAGACACGAGTGTCCAGTGCTGAGTGGTAGGTTCCCTTGAAGCAGGTAAGCTGTGAACTCGACCCAGACCTGCAACTTGTGTTGGTTCTTGAACCTGAAGGCAGATAGCTGGGGCTCAGTATTTTAAATCCCCCAGGCTTGTACGATATTTAAGACAATGCCCTGCTAGAAAGTCAGTTAATCTTTTTGATTTAAATAATACACAGTGTGATGCAGGAGATTTCTTTCAAGCACTTTCTTTAAAACAAATATACTCACTGCATTAGTTCCATTTTTCACACTGCTATAGAATTACATAATAATATCTAGTACTACAAATCAGGTTTGGGGTTGTTTTTGATAGTTCAAAGTGTTACATTGTACATTGATCAAGTTCTAAATACATGAAATATCAGCAGTCTTGAGGAATCTCTAATTTGCTAAATATTTTGATTCTGCAGAAGAACAACTAATAAAACCCTGCAATATAACTCCCAGTGTCATGGTTCCCATCTCTCATGCTCTTTGGCTTCAGCAGACGGGGACCTTGCTGGATCCTGCCCGCCCAGGTGCTGCCAGCTCCTGTGGGCATGTGTGAGCACTGTTGGGTGAACACCAGAGGTCTCTGGGCTGCAGCTGCAGTGGTAGAAGGTGCTTTGCTTCTCTGTGGCTTATTTCTGTTTTGTGGCAAAACCCTGGCCTAGGGATCCAAACTCACATTAGAGCCTGGAACTGGAGCATCGAACTGCTGGAGGGCAAAATGTCTCAGCCCATTGCACCAGTGTACGTTTTTCAGTAGGAGGTTTCAGCTCATCAGGATTCCAAAGGGGATGGCGTTTGTCTCCGTTATGCTGTTAACTCTCTATGACCAAAACATCCAATTTGGGCCCAGTGGGCACTCATGGAATTCTCTGTGGGGTGCCCAGCTGTGTGAATTAAATGTTTACTTAAAATGATGCAAAATGGGGATCTGCTGGCAAGTATCTAGGAGCTGTGGACAGGGATGAGGAGGAGGAGCAGGGCAGGTTGCCTTGCATGTACCCCATAGTGTTGACCTTCACCATTTTCTAGTGGTGGAGCTGAAATAAAGATTGTCTAAGAAGGATGTTGAGCAGCTGGCAGGACAGCAGCTGCTGCCTCTGTGAGTGCAGATAGTGCCCAGCTTTTCTTCCTTCCCAGGTGAGAAGTGCAACAGTGAAGTGAGGAAATGGGGTTCCTGATTATTTGGAAAATGTTGAAAACAAAATTCAGACTGCTTTGCCATCACTGCTGAGAGCATTCGGTTGTGTTGCTCGTTCTGGTTTTCTCAGAATTGCTACCCCAGCAAGTCCCCATCTGATACCAGACAGTCTGGAAGGGGCAAGAAGTCTTTGCCAGCAAAGAAACAGCTATTTAGTTCAAACCTCTGAATAAAATAATCTCTGATTGTATTAGTGTGTGGGTTGTTTTTTTTTTTCACATTTTCCCTCCAAGGTCTGGCTTTTAACCCCACAAAATAATCACTCTGCTTTTTGAGCTCTTGGGGAGGTGAAGATGGGAAGTGGCAGCTGTGAAGATGCAAGGTCCTATTTCAGAGAACTGTGCCCCCCCAAGTCTACCCTGGTGACACCACTCTTGCTTTGGCAGTGGTGTTTCTGGATTTAAATCCTTGGGTGGCTGAAGGCATCAAGGGTATTGCTATGTTGGCATCTCAGAGGAGAAAATACCAGAATGAGGGGTTAAGGGGGTGGCTTAGACAAGAGGAACTGCTGAATGAATGTGTAACAAGAGAGCCTGTGTGACCAGAGTTCAATGTTCAGGGTGCTGTGCAGCACTTGTTAATCTGGTACTGTCCAGGCACAGTTCATCGTGGCTGGGGGAGGTCCTGCTGCCTGGAGCAAGACTGGGCTCTGCCCTGCTGCTGGCTGGTGAGAAGATTGGCTGCATCCCCAGTCACACGACTTCGGAGCTTTTTCTTGGGCTGTCAGGTCACACTGATTTATGTCCCTGCTGTGCCTTTGTCAGAGGTTCTGTCTGAGGTCTGTATGCCTGGGCGGGAAGGCTGGTGAGAAGTGTAGAGGCAGTGCCTGAACTGGTGGTTGTGCTATCAACGAGAGCATCTTTGGGCTGCCTTCTGCTGGTTCTGGACAGCAGCAGCCTGGAGATGGCTCTGGTGCTGCAGGGCCACCCCTGACCCCATGGCAGCCGAGGGCTCCTGATCCTGCAGCTGGGCTGCCCCAGTGCCCCAGGGCTTTTCTTGCCCGGCCTTGTGGCTCCTGCTGCGGATCTGGAGCACAGAGCCTGTGCTGACAGCGTTCTGTGACTGCTCTCCAGGCCAGGAAGGGTCAGTCCAGCTGTGGGTCAGGGCTCCTGAAACTCTCCACACCAACAAGCCCTGTGAAAATTCCTGTACAGATTTCCAGCCCCACTTAATCTTCTGCAGTCAATTAAATGGACATTTTGATGATGTTTACCTAAAATGATTTTCACCAGAGTTCTGTAGCAAACTGAATTTTATTTTAAATTCCATTAATTATTGAAATAAAGTATCAAGCCTTTGCTAATAAGCATTAATAGTTATTGTTGCATCTAAATACAAAAGTGAATCCATTTTAGTTCTGTGTTTATTTGATGGTACATGGCCAACCTCTCTAAATCTCTTAGATTGCTTTTATGACACTTTAATGTATGTTCAAGTTGAAGTGAAAACCTTTTGTAGCAGTTGTCAGTGAAATATCAAACAGTAGGAAGGGGATGATACTTAAAGTGTTAATTTAGCACATTTTCACACAAGAAATTAAAGCAGCAACTAGGTAATAAACCTCAAAGGAGAGAGAAAAATGTTACCATTTCTGACAACAGCTGGATAGTTTCTGTTGCACATGAGGAACCCATTGTTGGTATCTTTAGGGCGTGCAGCAATGTCCATGTTACTGTCAAGGATGGGCTGCTTTTCACAGCCAGCTTTATTTTATTTTGGTCAAATCTCACCTTCAGTAGAGAAAATAAAATTTGGAGAACAGATATAATAAAATATTTAAGAAGGTCATGTGGATTGACTGGATAACCCATTAAAAAAAAAAAGATTGTATCAGACATTGGAAAATTGTATGTGGTTGTTGTTTTGATTATTTGTTGTTTCTCAGTGTCCCTGGCTGTTCCTCGAGGGAGCAGATAGTTCCTGCTCTGGGAACTGCTGCTGGGGCTCAGATCTGCCAGATTTGCTTTTTTCACAATAGATCAGATGGGATTCACAGGTGGCTCCAATCTGGCAGCTGATTGAACTCACATCTCCTCTGCTCACAGAAATTCTTGGTCACTCATCTGTCTTGTCACAACTGTGCCTGCAGATTCTGAGGTTAGGACATGGCACTGTGGGTTGTGCAAATGATTCTTGTGTGTTGCTTAGGAATAGCCAGCTTCTGTAAGACACTCTAAATGCCAGTGAACATACTTTGCTCAGATGCTTTTTAAAAACCTGAAAGAGTGATCAACCAGCACTCATTTCCCAAATGTTAGAATACGTGGAGGGAAAATTTTCCTCCCTTGCACTGTTTCTGACTGGGCATCACATTTGCCTGCGACCTGTGCACACATCCTACAGTCTGACCTTGTCTTTGGTTTCAAATAGACTTGCCAAACTCCTCAGCTGCTCCCTGACAGCAGTGTTTGCTGCATGCTTGCTGAGAATGTGCTGGGGAAACTAAGTGCCCACATCTATTTTATGCTATCAGGAGGACTACCCAGCTGCCCTGTATTCCCCTCACCTTATTCACAGAAAAGCCCTCCCTGACCTCAGGAAGTGGAGGGAATTGGTGGTTTTAAACACTTGTGGTTTTAGCAGAGTGCTGATCTCCCACTGCTTTACAGCTCTCTGGTGGCTGTCAGGCACCACTGCTCTGTGCCACACAGAAATACCCAGAGTTTTGCTCCTGGGATGCCTCATCTCCCTGGGTGAGTGAGGAAGGCTTCTGACCCAGGTTCAGGTGCCTTGCTGCTGGTCTGTGACCAGGACACAGGGGCTGTTTTGAGAGCCATAACCTCAGACCCCAGAGAAACTCTGCTCTCTTCTCCACAGAGGAATCCAGTCTCAGCTGCAAGATGGAGGCTAAACAGTGCTAAAAACAACAGCCAGGGCAGTGATATGGGATTTGCTTCTGTTTCCCAGGCCTATGCTGGGTGACATTCCTGGGAGTGTTTGCACCAAATATGCACCCCAGAGTGTCACTGTGATTACTGTCCTGCTGCTCAGCCCAACCTGGGCTCCTCAGGGAGGCTGTGCAGGCGGCAAAACCCGCAGCTGGTCAAACAGCAGTGTTCCATTCCCCTTGGCACTTCTGGCTACTGAGCAGGCTTTGAATGAGCTACCACAGGAGTTACTGAGGAGACACAGAGATGGATGAATGTGCTGCGACAGCCCTAATTTTGGAGTGGGAGCACACACAGAGCAAGCATGTCTCAAGGTCACTGGTGCCTTCAAAGCAAGTGGACTTGTGGTTCAGATGCAATGCTTGCAGCACCAGGCCTTCTGCAGGGCTCCGCTGATGGCTCCGCAGCCCTTGATTCAAATACCAGTTTCACATGACAGTGCTGTCAGCAGCTTCTGGCAGCCCAGTGCCTCCAAGCAGACTCCGTTTTCATGTGAGAAATCTGTTCAGCTCTCGTCAGAGCAGGCACTGGATATGGTGTACTGGCGTCTTCCTCTGGGCAGCAGCATGAAACCCATGTGCTTATTAACGTGCCAGATGGAATCTTTGCTAGGAAGTCCCTGCTAAACCGCTCCTTACCCATAACTTAAAGCCACCTCTTTCAGGAGCTCTGGAGGGTTCATCCCAAGCATTAATTCAACAATAGGTTTCCTTCTTCTGAAACTGACAGCACTTCACAGCCTGCCCTGACATCCAAATACTTAATGTGTAACAACCTCTGGCTCCTCTCTCTTTCCTGGCTTTTGTTTGCAAAGGCTTTTCTGGGTAGCTTTTGAGCATTTCTGTTCTGACCTTTATCTGGCTTCAAAGTTGTTTCCCTTACTTGGGAATTGCAGGATTGCCTTTAACATGTGAGACGCTGCTATGATACATTAACACGACTTGACTGCTACTTGGTGAGATATTTAAAGGCTGCTGAATTGTTACTGTTCAGAATGTGGCTTACTGATATTAATGAAATACAAAGCTTATGGTGCTAATTAGTCATCTCTCATTTACTCAGAATTCGCTCCACTCTTATATAAAACACACACTAGTCACAAACATATCAAACCAAAACCTATCCCCTACCACCCACACTCTGCAGCACCAGGTGTAGCAAAGTGCTGGCTGGCGTTTCCTGTAGCTGCTCCAGTGCATGTGCAAGCAAAGAAGGTCTAAACGGATGGACGTGTTTGCAGTGATTTGTCAGTGCCAGGGGAGGCTGAACAGAGCTGAAGCTGGGCTCGCATTGTTTGGACACACTTTGACTTCAGCACCAAGATTTCATCCAGCGTGGCCATGAAATTCTGAAAATCCTGGCAAGGAAGGCACAAGGAAACAGTAAGGAACAGTATCAGTAGGTTGAAAAAAATCAGAGTATTTTTTACACTGCAGCAGAATGTAAAAGTGTTCTGCAGACTAGTAGATTAAATCAGCATTTCCTTATTAAGTCACAGCCCTCACAAAGGTCAGTGCCTCTAAATACCAAGGTTCACTGACTCTGGTAGTTTTATCTGTTAGTGAAATTACAGCTCATGTAGTGGCTTAAAAATAAAGCAGCTGCTGTCACTCTTCTACTCTGGTTAGATTTTCAAAGGTTTGGTACCGGGACTGGTCATCCAGTTTTACAATGTACTGAACTCTGTTCCTGACACCTTTCATGTTGGATTTATCAATTATGAAAATAAATGGTGAGTTAGGCCACTGTGGATCAGACATTATAGCCCAATCTTGAGAGATGCAAGGGATTTATGTCCCATCAGGTCATGGGGCCATGGCTGCAGGTCTGCCATGAGCAATTCTAGCACCGTACCCAGCCTCAGCCCAGGGAACTCTACCTTTCATAGCCACATGGATAAAAACCAGTGTGGAACTGTGATTAAAACTGGAGTTTTCATCCTTTTTTAACTAGGGCTTGTATTAGTAAGGGAGTACTTGGACGTGCTTGGCTCTCCAGCTGAGAGTAGTTTGGTGCCTTTGTTCACAGGTCTGTGCCGGAGAAGCTGGGAGGTGTCAGCTTCCCCAGGGCTGGGAAATTCAGCTGCTGTGTATGAAAATCAATCATGCAAAAGCTTATTTGGCAGTACTCCAGCTGTATCTCCTGCACTGCATCTCTGTCCTGCAGGGAAATCAGGACAGCGATGAAGACTAGCCCAGCTGCTGTGGCATATTTTTCTTAAATACTTTAAATATTGCTTTGTTCAGTGTGCATCTGATCTTGGCAGGAGTTTCTCCTGCAGACAAAGTTTCATGGCTGGAGAAGTTAAAACCATCTGCAAATGGAAGGAGAGAAGCTGATGCATGAAGCCCAAGCACATTTCATTACCCAAAAAAGGTCATGCTGTGAAATAAAACTACAGGGTATGTTATTCACGCACTGCTGGGAGGCCTGGCAAGCTTGTAAAAATTCTGCTAGCCTGAAAATAACTGCTTGCTGCAAGTGGCAAATAAATGTGGGGGGAGAGCTGGTGCCCAGTGACTAACAGACTTAAGAAGAACAATCTCAAAGATGAAAAAAAATTAGGAAGATGAAAGATAGCTTTGTTTCACTGCATTGTCTGCCACAAAACTAATACAGTTTATGTCTCCTGTGATGCTTTATGACCTGTTTGTTATCTGTAAAACAGCATATGCAGCTTGAAGTCACAGTGAATAAGCCACATGGTGGCCTCACTCCAAAGTCCCTGAGGGAAAAGTCCCCTGTAGTTCAGATCTGAACTGTGACAAGAATTGTAATGGTTTGATAATGCAATGCAGCAATGGAGCTTGGCTTTACTGAGAAGCAGAGGGAACTGGGAAGGCAGGAGTTCTCAATGGAAAATGTTCATAGTCTGGATTTTCACATAGGTGTGACAAGCATCTGTTGGGATACAGGAGAAACAGAGAACTGGGATTGCCTAGGTAGCAGTGGGACCATGCAGGTGCCAGTTTTTAAGTCTAGGGTACACCACTGTCATCTGAGGCAAAGACAAGCCAAGAAACACTTGAGTAACCAAAGCCAAGAGTGTGTGAGGCACAAGCCACAGTGGAGTAAGCGAGGCCCAGGCTGTTGGCACACCTGCAGTGTGAGAGGCAAAGAGGCTTCCAGAGGGAAGAGCCAAATCCCACCAGTGTCCTGCCCTAGGGGTGGGCTCTGTTCTGTGGGGTTGGCTTCCTTGTCCCAGCCTGTAAGAACTAAAACATCACAGGGACAGATGGCCTGTCTGGTACAGTCTGCCCCTTGATGTGAGATAAGGGAAGGCTCTCTTATCAGAGACAAGGGCTTCAGGGTTGGCCCATCCATCTCCTGCTCCCCAAGGGTCTGTCAGAGTGGAGAGTGGCAAACACAGCAGGCACTGAAAATGAGAGGCCTCTCCCAGGACTAAGACAGTCCTTGGAGAAGGGCTTGAACTGACAAGGAACAGCACATCACCAATTCAAGTTAATAATCTCTAAGATTAATTTATGCAAGCTCAATGGCCACCAAAACCATCATTTGAAGCACTTACCATTGCTGACATCTGATTTATCAAGCACTCCTCCTTGAAGCACAGGTGTGCCAGTTCATCCAGCTGCTGCTGATGAGCACGAATTAGAGCCTTTCTGATTAACAAAAAACACACACTGGTTACACAGCCTGTAGTGTAATCACTGCTTGTAATCACAGCTGGCCTCAATAAACCTTCAAAAAGAGGAATACCCCAGAGGAAACCTTGCTGTCCTGGGTCCCTGGCACTCAGGAAGGGCACACCAGTGCTCCATGAAGTGCACTGGACTGCACTGGTGTGGGCTTCATGATGAGCTGGGTGACTGAGGGCTGCTCACAGAGGAGTGACCACAGCCCCTCCTTAGCACAGGCAGCACACAACTGCTTTTCACTGTAGGAGAATCAAGGAGCACAACTAATTATTGTGTCTAATCAATAGGTGAAATGGTTTATGGCCATGAGTCTGTAAGTAATTCCAGTGAGAAACAGGCTGAGCAGGAAGGCAGTGCTGTGTTGATTCCTCTGAGCAAGTTCCACTGACCAACAATGTATTTTCAGTCAAGGGAATGCAGCCCAGTCCCTGGGAGCTGACACTGGCAGCTCAGAGTACTCAGAAGCTTTACATCTACATCTTCAGTGACTGTTCAGCTGCCCTAGCAGCTTTTCTTTTCATTGATGAAACAGCTATAACCTGATTCTTGATGGAAGGTTTTGATATATTTTAGGTACTTTACAGCTTATAGTAAGCCATTTAATGTAGTTTGTATTATAATATTTATTCTTCTAGCATTATCCTAGAACAATATAATAATTGGCTTCCTGTGAGATTTTAAAATATCTCTAAATAAAAGCAACCATATATTTTTAAGATAATTACTGTAAATTATGATGAATCTTATATTTATTTAATAGAATGATTAACCATTGTTTTTTTAAGTACATAGGAGTATGACATACAAAAAACCGTAAATGTATCACATGTCCAGGTTTCCTAAGTTTCACTACAAACTTCCTGATAAGCAAGACTTACTGTGCCTTTTCTAGGGCTTCCCTCTGCCGTTTCCCCATCTCTGATGCAGCACGTGGAGAACAGCTGCTGGACAGCTGTGAGGGGCATTTTGCATTTGCTATTGGCTTATTATCTTTGGTTGCAAATCCTGCATCTGCAGCAAAAGTCTCCTGTGTAAAAATACTCTGCTGTGACTTGTTTTTAAGCAACCCTGTCTCCTCATTGCTGAATGATGACTTGGCAGGGTCTTCAAAATGGGTGAGGTCCTCATTCCTTGCTCCTGGCTTGGGCTGCTGCAGCCGGCTGCACTCCTGAGAGGGGGTCTCTGGCCCAGGGACGGCGGATCCAGCTGGGGATCCAGCTGTGGACGTTTCTGTCGGGTCACGTTCAAGAAACAAACTGCGCCGGACCCCCTGCTTGGACAAAACTGATCGCAGGTGGCAGCAGCACGGCTTCACACGGCCGCAGGTGGGTGGCAGCTTCTTGTTCTTGGCTTGAGAGGAGCCCAGCAGGGCACAGAGCCTTTCCCCATGGCCGGGCTGCTCTGCCAGTTCCAGCATGCTGTCGGTCATGGATCTGCTCCTGGTGCACTGCCAGCCTTCGTCCTCAAAGCTGGTCTGGGTGTCACTGTCTGGCACCTGCTTCTCGCTGTGGGGCTGCTCTTGGTTGGAAGTTGCTTTCTCTGTTTTAGTTGTGTCCTCACCATCAAGAGATGACACCCGGGGCGGGGTCATGAGCTCAGAGGTGAAGTCTGAGGAACAACTGGAGGAAACGTAGTGGCTGACTCCATTTTTTTGAGCTTTCCAATTTACATCTCCTCCTACAAGGGTAGCCTTTTTAGCCAACATGGATTCTTCCTTCTCCTCATGCTGGAGATCAAATTCTTTGCACTCTGGAGTTCCTGATTTCAATACAGGAGATACACACGGGGTTGAAGCATCCGTTTCTGGAGTTAAGGTGGCTTCACTGGAGTAAACAAGACGCTTGTGTTTGGACTTGTTCTCTTTGTGATCAGCTAGGAAGTCCTTGCCATTTCTCCAGCTGCAAGCAGGATCTTCCTGCAGACAGTAAGGTTTTTCTGCAGTATTGCTGGGAGGGAATTCAGCTAAGTCATAGCTCCAGTCTGCAGGAGTTTTGCTGCAGCCTGCATTTTTAATGGGTTCCTCTACTGCTGAGCGGCCCTCACTACAATCCCAGCTGTCATCTAATCTGTGATCTTCCGTGGGTATTGAATATTTAAAAAATAAATCCTGCCGCTTTTGGCCTTTTTGCTCCTCTTCGGTTCCTTGCTCTCTTTCATGAAGGAAAAATGAATGTTGACTGGATTTGCTGCTATTTTCTCTTTTCACACTCTTTTGACTACAGACAGGTGAGAAAGAATCTTCACTGAAATCACTGTCATCCAGGTCTTCCTGCTGTATCCACTCTTTGCTCTGCCCTTCAGTTGGAGGTAGGCTCAGCTCCTGCTTCAGTTGAATCTCCTCGGGCTTATACTGCATTAAAAACCTTTCAAGGGGCTGATAGTTCAATTTTTGCTTTAGAATAGGGGGTTGCTGAAACTGCTGGTGATAAAGACGTAAATGCTCTTCCCTTTCCTTCTGATATGAAGGCAGATATGTCCATGGTTCAACAGACTGTTTAGTAAAAGTATTTCCCCATTCCTGTTCGCTTTGGAGATTGCCATCTCCAGAGGAATTATCGTCATTAGGAACAAATTGTTTCTGAAGAGGTTGCACTGTCTGAACTTTCAGGCACTGGACAGGTGTTCTGTTTTGCATATACTTGTCTTGCTGGCCACTCTCCTCTTTGGCAATGAAATCCTCCACTGAGGAACTCTTTTCAGGGAGGGGGGATAGGTAACTTTTCTTCAGGGGATGTGTTATTTCTAGGACTCCCTTAACTGGGGTGGTGTGGTGGAAGCAGGGAGTGCTGGTATCTTCTATGTAGGTATGTCCTTTGCCAGTTCCCTTGGGGGTAGAGGTAAGAGGGACCCCAGGGGGCTGGAGTGTTGCAGGATATGCCTTTGGTTTTGCAGCACTTGAGGGATGCTGTAGGCCTAGCTTCACTTTCTTTGGAGAACTCTTTTCCCCAGGTGGCAAAAAGGGAGAGCCTGGGATAAGCCTTGGAGATACAGTTCCAGCTTTGCGACGCCTTTTTGTAACAGGGGCAGGGTATCTAATCCCTCTCCTCAGCTCTTTGACCCTGTAAAAAAGAGGCTGGATTTAGAAGATGTCAGGCTTTCAGATAAATAACAGCATCTTCAGAACAAACTAATGCTTTCACATACTAAGACTAAATATTGAATTCAACATCGTGGTTTGTTTTCTGTCTCTGATCTTCACAGGTATCAAAACCCTTCTGCTAAAATTCCTGGACTTTTGGAAAAATCTATAGCAGTCTTTTTAAGCTTTTCCTTGAGCAGTGCAAAATGGGTCAAGTGAGTGGAAATGGCCTCAGTTTCAGTGCAAGTGCATTTCCACACATTATAATGCAGCAGAACCAGCTAGTGTCGTACACAGCACATCACAGAGTCCCACAAGGCTCAAAGCAGGACTTTTGAAGTAGTTGCAATGGGGCTTCATAGCTCAGGCGAGTCTGCTCCTGGATCAGACTCAGCAGTACAGCTGGAAGAGATGATTGACTGGTATCACCCTTTTGCCTACCACCCTGACCCTCAGCTGCTCCCTCCCTCTGCTCCTCTTGCCCCTCAAGTTGTCTCTTGTCCTTTTAAGACCAGCATTGCATAGCTTGTAATTTACTTCCTGCTCTGTAGGAGGGAGGGCGACACATTCTAAGTAGAATCAAAATACAAAACTAAATCAAAACTTTTGATTGCTAAGGTCAGTAATCCTGCAGTTACAGGACACACAGTGATATTTTCATCACTGAAAGCAGCCATCAGAAAGTACTTACAAGACCCAAAAAATTTAAGACAAAATATAAGAGTTGGAATAAGAAACTATTTTATTAGCTTTTTAAAGATTCTGTTTCTTGCCTAAATCAACCTTTTCAATTCAACTATAATAAAATGTAATGGCAAACATCACACATTGCTTTTTACTTTGTGATTTTCACCCTGGCAAGAACTGAGTTTCACCTCCTACCTGTCAGCATATCGCAGAGTGTTCAGGGTGTGCTCTGCAGCTAGGTTGCTTGGTGAAACATTGGCTATCATACATGTCTTGGAATTGCCAATGAAAGAGTCTTTCAGCACCTAGAGTTTGAAGGAAAAAGAAATTGGGTTCTTAGTAGTTCATGTCTCCTGTACATCCTGTAAATGAACAACATCTACAGAAGAAATTCAACATGAGGTAGTGGCTTTTTAATTTTTTTGATAAATGTAGTCCTCTTGTCTTAGTTTTTCTTGCCTTTATTTGTTTATAGTTTAAAATGAATGCAGGTATTAATTAGAGCTCTAAACAAGCCCTTGTTCCAGATGCTGCAAGGGTGCCAATACGGTTTAAGGAATAAAGCAAAAGTTACAACTGAAGTAAAGAACTATTGATGAAAGCTCCCAGGACAGTAATTGAATAGAAGATACAGGATTGTATTCAGACTGTGGGGAGATGGATGGTAACGCTGTATGAGTCTGGAAGGTGGTGTTTGGGGTTTTGTTTGGTTTCAGCTCTTGGTTTGTTTCTTTTTTTCCCATGCCAGTCCCCACTGTTGGCTGGAGGAAATTGGCAGTTGACTTTAATTCTGCGATTATCTTTAAAATTAAAATTTACAAAAGCTATGCATTTCCTCTCTTCCTCAAGAGAGGAAGCAGTTACTGAACTATGCCATCTATTTATTTATTTATTTGATTTTTTGCTTATTTTTGTCCTCAGCAGGGAAACTTCTCCTCTTGCTTTCTGCTCATCTTACCAGAGTTAACTTGCTTTGCCGGAAAGGAGTATGCACTTGTTCCTGATCCAACGCCCGAATGCATTCCTTTAGCTACCAAAAGAAAGAAAAAACAGAAGAGGAAAACAGATCAGTCATGCACTGGCAAGGATCTGAACAACATCAAACCAAGCCTACCCAGGTCCTGTGTCACTTTGACTCCTACTATGTGCTGTCCCTTGCAAGGTCAATTTGTGCCCTGCCTGATGGCCCCGTGGGCAGAACCAGATGCAAGGAGCAAGCACACACATTGAGCACACATGGAGCTCCACAGAGCTGCTGCCTGCGCTACATCTAGCTAGTCTGAAGCCAGACTGGGTGTAGCCTAGACTATGCTGCAGCTTGCAGGGCAGGTGTACCCAAAGGACAGAGCTTTTTGAGCTACCTCTCTTATTTTCTTTCTTCTCGAGATAGCAGATTACAGTATTGTCATGGTGATACTGCCATCAAGCATTTACAGCCTTTCTACATTTTACAGACTCCCACTGAAAATGACACTTATTCTCACTTTCACAGCATTTTATCAAAAACTGCACCTGTAGCAAGTAAGAGATTAAACTATTGTAATTCTTTAGTCTGGCTCTCATAGTTGCAGTGTCTGAAAGTCTTCCACTTGAAAACATGAATATTCCAACCAGCAGCAGACTTGAGATTTCATGGGTTAAAAGGTCTGAACAGAGTGTTATGATCATTGAGGCCAGAGCTAGGTTTTACAGGTTGCAGTTTACAAAGATTTACCCAAAGCTGTTTTTTATATTTAATTCAGTCACTACTTGTAGATTGTCCAGGTATCTTCTTAGCTTCACACAATACCAAAAATGTACAGACTCTGATTTTACAGTTTCTTTTAAAAGAATTTCATGGGCTTAGGATTCTCAGGAATCACACAATTGTTTAGGCTGGAGCAGACCTTCAAGATCAGACTTCTTTCTACAGAGGTACCAACTCCCCATGACACTCAGTTATTCACCAGCAAGTACTCAAGAAAGCATGAAGTACAGAAACACATTCACTTCTCAGGCTACTTCCCCAGCACAAATGCTAATATTCCAGTGCAGGAAGAGCCTCTGTGCAAAAGAGCATCTACATCCCCAAAGCAGAGCAAGCTACCTCCTATTTACAACACACTAAGAGGTACAGCTGTGTGCAGACTTCTGCTCTGCTGGCTCCTACCCTGGGAACCTAAATCACCTTCAGCCTGGCTTAGAGAAGCCCCCAGTCACCACTGAGCCCTGCTTGTTTGCATTAGAGGAGGTGCAAACCTTTCTGCAGCATTTACACTTTTAGGCACTTCTGCTTTATCTTAGATGGCATTTTTCTGCTCCTTTGTCCCTCTTTGCCTGACTAAGGACACTTAAAAAGACACTTTGCCTCAGGAGTGCATTTCTTCCTGTTCCTTTCTCCCCACACATAAATTGATCGTTTTTATGCTCTTAAGTCCTTTATTCCTGATTTGAAAGAGAAGCCTAAGTGGTAAAAATAACTAGCAGGAACAGATATGCTTTCATTAAACAAACATGGCAATTCCAAGCCAGTATTCTTTAGAAGGGCCAATACCTTCTATATTAAATGTGGGACACTTATACTACACGTAACATTGTCCATGCTATGTTTACCTGTCTGGCAGTAAGAATGGATTAAAAATACTTAATTTTTATAAGGATATCTCTTCCTTCTTAAATTGTTTTTCAGTCATGAGAGGTATTAAAGTGAACACACTTAGTACCTTGGTTATTTTTTCCTCTCCATGGAATACATGCATACATTATTCTGTGGTTCATTTTTATCCTAAAACACGTGCTAGTAATTAAATAAAAAACTTTCCCCAGACATAATAGTAGCTTACTGCCAAAAGACTTTGGTTTATTTCTGCTCCTTCCATTTTTGTTTGTCGATCCTTTTCTTTGGCATCAGCTGCTCTTTCACTGCCAGCCAAGTCAATGAATGATATCCTAGAAAAAACAAAGTTGCATTTATCTTAGGGGGCTTTTCTCCCCTCTTCTTTTTTTCTTTATTAAACCAGCAGGCTGAAACACATGGCATTAGAACAGTGATTAGAAATAACTACTTTTGAACAATAGGAAACATCCATTGGAAATATCTGAGATACCAAAATAAGCATAGGAGCAGGAACCGTGTCAGAGCATCTTAACATTAAATAATATAAAGTGTAGTTACATGCAATGACAGTGCTCCACAGTTTAATGGATAAGCTCTGTAAAGTACAACACATTCATCTTTCCAGATAATCACTGTGTGTGTAGTTTCCTAAGAACAGGGCTAAAAGAAATTGTAAATGTTTTGATTTCTCCTTCCAGGTAAAACAGACAACTGCCATGTCAAATGGAAATTCAGGACAACAGAAATTTCCAGTGTAGCAAGTAATACACTGAACTTTCAGTGATCCCTGCTGTTTCTTTCCACAGAACTCCATTACTCACTTTCACACTCCCCAGCTCTGGGTGCCAGCTGCTGTACTGACTGTGGCACTGTATCTTTGTCTTTGTCCTTTCTCTTTTTCTGTAACACCCCTGACTTTTTTTATGGGCACATCTTGGCACCCTTCCCTCAGTTCAGCTCCACCTCCCTTTCAGACACACAAACCCCCCCAGTTCAAATGCCACACCTACATAAACCTCTATACTTTTATTTCTAAGCCTGCCTGTTCTGTCTTTTGCTCTCTTCAGTGTTTGTGGCCCCCCATTTTGTCTTATGCTCAAAATTAGATCCTGGGAAAGAAGACAGTGTGGTAGCTAATGGAAGGAGGTGTTAGCCAGATTTTGTGATACTTGGCAGTAATGCAGATGCACATTCTTCCTCAGACCTATTTCTTGAGGTTGTTTACTATGGAGAAAAGATGACTGAAAGAGATACAATTCATTTTTGAATACATAAAGTGCGTGCCACAAGTGTAAGTAAACCGCTCTTTCTGTCTGCTGCAGATAGCATCAGAGTCACACACTCAAATTATCATGGATGTTTATGTGAGGTACTCTGATTCTTCTGGCCAAAGGCAAACATTTGTTGTGGAATCATCTCCACCTGGGCTGGTCATCCCACACTCCCTTTGTAGTCAATTACAGGACAGAAATGCTTTGAGGGGCAAATGCACCTGACATAATTTACTGCAGGGATCCCAGAAATGGCAATTTCATTCTACTGACTTCAAAGGTGGTGAGTTCACATGTGGATAAGTACACTGCAGGTGTCTACCTTTAGCCAAATTAAACACTGAAGATGAGGGGATGGATTTGATTGTCAAACTCCTTCACTGGAAATTTGTATGAACAATTTTGACAAAGCTCTTGCAGATGTGCCTAAAACATTCTCCTTGGAAACAGAGAAAGGACTGTGGAACTTTTTATAGTCTCTTTTAACCCCGTCTTCTAATTTAACTCACACTTGTGCACTAACACCTCCTCTTTGTCTCTTGGATGTCCCTGGGCTTGACATCAGCACTGAACACCTCTGCTTCCAGTCTTACCTCCCAAATGCCCTGTTGCTTGTGTCTTTAATTTGAATTTGGATGATAGCATGAGACCGAGAGGAATCTGAGTTGACAGCAGTAACTCCTGTGCTACGTTCTTTTCCTCCCTTCAAAATCACCTGCAAAATAAGGGGGACAAAATCCAAATGAATTGTAAATAAAACCACAGTCTCTCAGAAAGAGATCCTGTCCTCCTAAGGTGAGGAAACATTGTGAGGAAAGGTGCACTACAGCCTTAAGATTTGGTGCAAGGCAGTAGAGGTAGACTGGATCCCTTCCAATATTTCTTTCAGAGCTTTGTGCATGGACTTGCTTGTAGTGATACTACAGAGCTTAAAGAGCTACACTGCTTAAAGAGTTACACTGCTAGTAACAATCTGTTGCACACACTCACTCCTATTTGCAAAATATTAAAATTATAAAATTAAATTCTTTCTTATATTGCTGGCATACTTTTCTAGTACTACAGATACAATCTAAGAGACTTATGAGTTTGACTATTTTTTGTGTTCTTTTAAAATTTTACTTTCTTATGTAGTAGATGAGTACAGTTATCCAGAAAGTCACATACAAATTTATGAACTGCCAAAACCTTTCTATATTTCCAAAACTAAAAAAAAAAAAATTATGCCAGAGTAAGGAACAAACTAAAAGATTAATTATTCTCAACAAAACAGTGAAACAAGAAAACAAGGAAGGAAGGCAAGGCAGAAGGATAAAGGCTCCTTCAAGATACAAATCTGGATAATTCTTTTTTGAAAACTTTTAAGCACTGTTGCAGAAAGTCTAACATTGACTGCAGCAGGGCATTCATAGAAAAGCCATTAATTTTGCTTCTAGCTGCAAGAACAAATCAAAATATTGCCTAGCAAAATCAATACATTCTCAGCTGATAGATGTGAATTATTCACACTTTTCAGTGGCCAGTTCTCAATGAGCAACATAACCACCCAGTGCAGCTTTAGAGCTTTATATCAGTGCTAAGTGAAGACAATTTCTGAATCAAAGCCCACATCAATGAGTAGTGACTAACCAGGGATGCATTCAAAGCTCCATATGATATATTTCCATATATCTGTTGCAGAATACTCAGAAGTTCTGAGTCAAGCCAGTGACATTTCTGTGTTCAAAAGGGCCTGTGAACAATGTATTTTTCCCCCTCAGGATATCTGTAAAAATTAAGTAATTTAATAGCTCTTCTGTGTGTGGAATGTGATAATACCAAGGAATTGCAAATCAACCATGTAGTAAATTTGCACCCTAACTTGCAGAAATATCACCAGCTTGTCCTGAAGCTTGGAGTTAATGGGAAGATGAACAACTAAATTGAGTGCAATATCAGTGGACAACACTATGACAATTTTAATGAGCCAGTTACAGTATCAGGCACTTGTAATTGACACTTCCTTATGAAAATAAAAAAAAGAATTAAGTTATGCAAAGTCAGGCTAAATAGAAAGTAGATTTAATCAGCTTGCTTGCTGCAAGACAATACAGAAAATTTGCCAGTGTCCTTTTAGAGCTCAGCCAGGTAGGGAAGAAAACTGAAGCCTTGTTCTTGGTGAATGTTTAAAAATGTTTAAGCTACTGTTTAAAAATCTTAATTTTACTTGGCTGTTATCATGCACACACATAAGCAGCATTTTAATCCTAATTCAGACAAAATATCTCAATCTTTAGTATTTTCTAATGTCTGTTTCTAATAATTTTCAAATTTATATATTCTGTGCAAAAACCACATATCTTTTATATACAAAAACCTAAGTTCATAGACCCACGAGACACCACACTGGGAGAAAATACATATCCAGCTTTCAAGGTCCCTTACTGGGACACTATCTTCTGGAATCTTTCCCTATGGAATGGCAGCAGAAGTGACAGCTGTTAGCATGTGGCTAACACAAGAAACAGCTTAATGAATAAAGACATTTTTAATAGAGCCCCTTGGTGCCTTGCTGGGGTTGCCAATTTCAGGGCCTTAAACAGGAACATACACTTGTGCTACACAGTAAATAATCTCTGTAAGTGACACACCTCACAAATAAGCAAATTGGGCTGCAGAAGACAAAGAACAAATCCCAAACATTACCTCCAACAGCTCATCTACAGAATCCACCTGAACCTCCCTCAGTCCAACTATCTGAACGACGTGCTTGCCATCTTCTCTTGCAAAAAGCCTGACAGGAGAACAGTGTAAAAAAGATCTCTGAAATCTCAGAAAGCAGCAATGAAAACACACGTCTGTGCTGTGACACTGAGAAAAAGCAATCAGGGCTACTGACAGGGGAGAGGCCCTGCTGTCATTAATTTATTTTCAGAGCTGAAGAGGTACTTAATTTATAACAAGTACCACTGACATTTCACTGCTAAAGAGACATTACCAATGCATTTCTGCTAGTTCAAGAACATAATAAAGCAGGGAAGTAAATTACCATGTTTACATGTTAGAGTTCCTGTCTCCCTTTAAACTACATCTCAGGCTCATCTAAGTCCTCATCAATCTGTAAATTTTGTTCTATTCATATTCTAATGTTTTTTGCACAGGATTTTAAAGCAGCTCCTACAGCCTTAGAGTCATATTTCAGCATCACCTCCAGAGGCTTGCTGGGCTGAGTCACTGGGCTGCCAGGCAAAGGTGCCCAGGGAGAAGGTGAGCTGGCTCTGCAGAGTCCAGCACTTAGGAGATCAACAGCATCTTCGGAGACCGGATTGGCAAGAGCCAAATCTCCACTGGCACACCAGGAGGGACAGCCACAGTTTATGCTTGACCAGGGAAAGACGAGGACTCCACAATGGTTGACACATGACAGGCTGTCCAAACAAGTTGTGGATGTCCAACGCCCAAAAATGTTCAAGCCAGGTTGGATGGGGCTTGGAGCAACCTGGTCTAGTGGAAGTTGTCCCTGACCAGGGCAGCAGGGGTGGAACAAGATGATCTTTAACGTTCCTTCTCAAAACGTTCTATGATTTTAAGACAGGAACTTCTGGCCACAAGAAGCTAGTTTCTCTTCCCATGGATGTCCAGCTATTATCTTATTACAGTGTAAGCAAGAGCCTGAACTTGTATCTCAAACCTAAGTCCTTATTTTTCCCCAAAACAACAAACCAGGAGTCCCTATCAATGTCACAGTATCTACTGTCAGAACTTGCTAGTCTCCCCAAGTATCTCCTGTGAACAAGCCTAATTAAATATATAACATTTACTATAAATGCTAGTATGTTAAATGTAATCACATGAAAACAGGAATTGATTTCCAAACAATAACCAAGTCATTCACAACCACAGGCTTGTAGGAAATCATACCTTTGCCTTCCATTTAGCAGGTCATAAAGGTGTCCACAGTAGATCTCATAAAAACTGATCAGAACCACTTGCTCTTTCCTGGATGGTGATGCTTCCAGGTACCTAAAGATGTCCTGGGCAGCCAGGGCATAGAGTCCTGGGGTCCGGTGATTCCCTATCATGGTGTAAGTCTTGCCAGCACCAGTCTGCCCGTATGCAAAGCAAGTTGCATTGCCTCTGTGAAGACAGCATATGTGTTCAGTGAGACATCTGATTCATTCATATCTATTAAATAATATTCTGCAATGCTGGTGTCTATCTATAGCAGCCCCTTAGCAATGAGGTTTGGTCTGCTGCCCTCTCTGGGAAAATGCAGGATGCTTAACAATGATTTCCAAGTAGAGATCTGATGTAGCACAAGGTGCTGGCTCTCTTCCTTTCTTTTCCTTTCCTTTCCCTGCCCCTTTAAAAAAAAAAGATTTTGCACCTGGCTCAGTACTCCTGGCAGAGGAATGGGTAAAAATCTAGGGCTGCAATAATCACAGCAAACAATTTCTTGCCAGTTTAGATTGCAGACTGGCCTCACCATGGTGTCAGATTAAATGAATGCTGGCAGGAGGGATGGAAAAGTAAGGGGAAAGCTGGGAAAAAAATAGCATAATTTCTTCTGGTAGCATTACTGGACCAGCAGAATTGTGGCTTTAGTGATTACTGCACAGCAAGATACAAGCCTCACTCTCCGTTCTCACTTTCCTTTTCTCAAGAGCAGGATACTCGGTCTCTGTTGATGACACTTGGAGATTTTCAGTAACAGAATGCTCCATTTTGTTAATTTTCAGTATGGATATGTCATATTTTCCTTCAAAGACTCAAAGTAATTATATTCAATATATATTCAATATATATATACAACCTTGCATAGAAATAAGATGCCTCATGTAAAGCCACCATAAATTTCCCATTAATCAGGAAGTATGTAATTACAATAAACCTCTAAGCAAATATAAATCAACAAAAATAAATCACAAGGTTATTCATAATTTCTATTACCTTGTGAACTGTACAAATACATGTAAAAATATTTCTCAGTAGTCTCAGGAAAGAGGTACCACTATTTCTCTACAGATGAGTGTGCTCTGCCACACAGGAGCCTTTGTTAGAGTGAAGATGAGAGCTCAGAAATCCTGGGGCACATGTTTTTATTCTAGCCTGACCATGCTGTCACATTGTTGCAATTGAGTTCAATTTAACCACCTTCTGTAACTGAGATTTGTCACTTAGCGTGAAGAAAGTTTTCCTTGATTTACTTTTGTCAAAATTGCATCTGAAAGGGGGAAGGCATGTGGCAAACGTGAAATGAAGGTACATTTCAAAAGATGAAAAGCATAAAGGAAAATTCAGGCATAGACATAAAATTGGAAAATGACAAAACAAAAAATAACCAATGTAAGCACTGATGCCCTACCCGTTAAAAATATGCTGAATGAGAGGATAAGCTGTCTTCATGTACACATCCTGGTTGGTACATGACTCCTCGAAGACTTCATCAAAACAAAAAACATGCTATAAAACAAAGATAATCTTTACATGAGCATGAATATGTTTCAGTTCCCCTCCAACTCCATTCAAAGGTAAAATAAAATAATGAAAGTCTTTCCAGTGACTTCATACAGCTTTGGATTAGGTAGAGGGTGATCTAGCACACTTAATATGCAGCACAAATCATGTAGGAACACACCAGTCAAGAGATTCAGGGTAGGGGGAAAAAAAAGAAAACAAAAATGCCTCAATTTCCCATCACTCTGAAGCATAACATGCCAGAGCCTTTTAACAAGAAACAAAAAAAAGCTAATTAAAGAAAACCTATTCATGAAATGAATCAGTCTACAGAGTACAGAGGTACTGTCAGACAGAGTACAGAGGTACTGTCAGACTGTAACAGTAAAAAGAACTGAGAGTCAACTCTTGACTCTCTCAAAATTAGTTCTCACTTTTAACTTAGTTGTGAATAATTGCCTCTGTTCTTAAAAAGTTTTGTGCCAGAGAAGAAAGAAGCTCTGCTCCTAAGCAAAGCGACATTGTCTGAACTCAAAAGGGAGCAAGAAAATCAAAACTTCCCACACTCCAGATCAGACTCAAAGAAGCAGGGTCTGTGGAAATGATTCAGCATGTGTCCCACTGTAAAAGGTGGCACATGAACTAGGCCTGAGAGAGATCTGAAATTTTACCAGATACTTCAAACAGTTGTTACTAGGGCCCAGATTGTAAAAATAACACTCAGCAGAGTGAGAATAGCTTCCTGCCTCTACCAATCAGTTCTGTTCCTGGTGCTGTCAGTCAGTCACAAGTGGGAATTTGAACTATGACAGCACAAAGTATTTGGGATTAAGAGACAAAGACAAAAGGGAACTTCATTTTCAAAAGCATTTGAGAAAAATGGAAGGGAGGGGATGACAGTATGTATGATTCATTGAAAGAGACCTACAGTGCTTAAACAGTGAAAGGGAACTCCTCACTGAAGTACCTGGAAAGCCATCAGCAGGCACTTCTCCTGCAGCAATGGCATGAAGCAGAGGGCTTATTTTGCCACACACAAAGTTCCAAGAGACATACTTCTAGACCTTAAAATTCTGGGCTCAGTTTTCCTGGCACAGTCTGGCATAAATCAGAAGCAACTCAAATATAGACAACTCTGAGCTAAATCAAAAGCCCACCACCCATTTCAGTATAACAAATACTAATAGCCCTTTTCTGGTTTCCCTCATGGAAACTCCAGCTTTACCCTTCCATGCAAGTGACTGGCCCATAAACACAACCTTCAATGGAGAATGTTACCTGTAAAATGTATTGTGTAAGATCAACTGCCTCCTTCCTCTCGTGCAGAAGTAGGGTTTCCTGATCTTTCACTGTGATTATATTTGCCTCCCCACGTCTCTCCTCCCTCAGGCAGAGAGGACGTTTTCGGACACACACTCTGATTTTGTCACTCTCTGTCCATGGAGTCTCTTTGTCGAAAGTATTGGATCTACAACAATAATGGAGTAATGGATCTACAACATTTTAAAATCAAGTTACAACAGAATCTAAAATACGCCTGAATTTGTTACATTTACCACAGAATGTTTCTGCTCTT
This sequence comes from Ammospiza nelsoni, assembly GCF_027579445.1. Taxonomy (NCBI): domain Eukaryota; kingdom Metazoa; phylum Chordata; class Aves; order Passeriformes; family Passerellidae; genus Ammospiza; species Ammospiza nelsoni. Next base: position 80,287,005 of record NC_080669.1, on the reverse strand, counting down.
AATGCCTATCAAAAACCTCCACAACACACCTCATTTTTACATGATGCAGTTTCTGATGATTTTTCCTAAACAGAATGATGCTTCCTGTACATTTCTGTTAAAGGAATAGTTATGTTTGTACAGCTACTCTCCTGTACTTGCTGCTGGACTGACATATTTTCAGTTGTACACAAACATGAGATGGAAGCTGACATAATATCCAAGTTAATGAAATGAAATTTAATCTTGTGCAATTATTTGCACTCATGATTAATCACTTAATCATGTACAACGAAAATATGAATAGATCTTGAAAAGGAAAAGATACAATACTTAGTTGCCTTTCCTCTCATGCTGGACTTTTTTCTTCCCATTATAGACTGTCCAACTGGTTACAAGTAAATGACTCAAACTGGCAAATCAGATAGTATCACCATGTTCCTATTTAGCTCAAAAAAGAAAAATACTGATCTCATCCTCGTCTCCCCTTTGATCTTTTTTCATAAAAGGGTTATGTGGTTTTAGACCATAAACAAAGTTGTGCTCTGATGTTTCAGCAATTTTACTTTAGTCCCCTTCCAGACACCTCATACACAGGAGGTGTTTTCATGTTTCATTGATTAACCTGCTGCGTACAGCATTTTGTGAACAGAATAAGTTTGAATTAACCAGAGTGTATTCAATATATCTCTCCCTTCTTCAAGCTGTCTTCAGCCAAATCAGTAACAATTTTCAGTCTGGATTTGCATTTCAAATAATCAAGCCCCAACTTGCCCAAAAGCAGTGTTTCTGCCACACTGTCCAGGTGCCAAAATCTCTTAGCGTAGCAACTGAAAACTCATATATACCAGTTGTCTAACAAACTGTAACCCACAAGCTACTCAACATCTCATTAACATCCACATGCTTGTGGTATCATTGCTGTTGTGCTCCATGATTCCCCAGAAGCACATGAGATGCACATTTAAATCTCAAGATATGTCTTTGAAGACCCCACACAAGCATTCTTCATTTGTCACTAGACTCCCTTTAATTTTAGTACAGCTTTCCCGTGCAGTCCAGGATCAGGCTGTGCATTTAGATGGAAAATTCTTTTGTCGGAAAAGAAAAGCAATGACACTTGAAATAAGATGCTCCATAAGCTGGTGTGAGCTTATGCATATCACTAGGCACCAAATGTTATCCAACAAATGATCAGAAGCTCTGAAGTTTAATTCTGGTGCCAGAGGGCATAATTGGTGACCTGCAGCAAGAGCCTGTTGTGCTCTAAGAGCTTGAAGCAGAAAGGATTGCAGTATTTGGAGAAAAAAAAACCCTGAAAATTTAGAGACTCAGTAATGAGAAAAAAGGAATAATTTTTTCTAGTACAGAGGAACATTTTTGTTGAGTTTATTTTGTATGGGAATAGAATGCACATTAATTCTATATGCTGAACCCAAAGTTTGTATTTCTTACTAACTCTTTTAAAATATAAATAGTATTTTACAATAAAACAATGTTTCATTACTAGGAAAAAAAGTCAAACAACAGTCATGAAACAGATCATCAGAAATCTAACTGAATAATAGGTTAGAAGGACAATTATGTCTTTGCATAATCAAGTTATTTGCTGTGGGCAAGTTTAAAATAAATTTGAACATATTAAAAGAGCTCTTTGTCCTTCTGCTATCTGAAACAGTATCTGTGTTTTCCAATATTCCTCATAGATTAGGTGAGCCTTTACAGTGGTCAAATCCCAAGGTGCCATGGGAATGGATGGATTCAGCAAAGCAGTTAAGCATTTGCAAAACAGGAATCAAACCTGAGTGTAAGCATGCTGCTCCAAGCCTGCCTGAAATGCTCAACTCTCCAAATACAAGAAAATTAAGTTGAGGCATTTCAGGAGGAGGATGCAGAAAGCCCACGAGATGAGCCGTAATGCTTAGTGCAGATGAATGTGCTTGCAAAAGAAGAGAACAAGGAAAGAGAGAACAATGAAGAACATGTCTCTATTGCAGGATTAAAAATCTTTAACTCCTTTACTTGAGGCATTAGGTTTAATAATGTATCATTTTTTAATTTGCCAAGATTATAAATCCTGTCCTTTTAGTTGCACATTAGCTCATCTTCCAGAAGACACAGAGAATACACCCAGATGTCAATATATATTGGAAGTTAGTACACTTCTCCAGAAGGTGGGAATGAATTTTTTTTCCAGCTAAGGAGAGTTATAAACCTGTCTTGCCTTTCAGTTAAGTGCTCCACTTACTATGTCAGCTTAGTACTTTTCCACCGTGGCAGCAGCATCTATCCCTCCAGACTACATGCACTCCAGGTGGGAGCTGTAATTGACACCAAATCTTTCTCCACAACCTTCCCAGACCAGACCTAACTTCATAAAACTACCTCTTTTCACTGCATATTAACTACCATGACTGCATTGCAAAAGCTAGATACTGGTATTATGTGGGTAGGGGCGCACGTGCCTCTGGTGAATCAGGAAAAAAATATTTACTGCTTTAAAAATGTTGCCAGGGTAGATTTACCAGTGGTTCATGATAACCCCAGCCCCTTCAGTACCAAACACAGGGAAAAGTATGGAAGTTACAGATCACATGCCTAGGGAGCAGCTGCAAGGCATCCCTTTCACCACCAGGTCTGTAACCCTTCCCAGCTGCATTCATTTTGCTTCCTTTTAAATCTTCAGTTCATAAATTTCTTTATAAACAAATATAGCCATCAAAGCTCGTATCCTTTTTACCAAGAAAAGCTTGACAAATTTAACAACAGGCAATTCTGTATTTTGGAAAAATAATGTTTTAAAAAAATAGTCCCATGGAAAGACAAAGATTGGCTCAAATACCAAGAAAAGAAAGCCTTAAGTCCTGAAAGACAATAAAGACTATTCTTAGACAACCTTGGTGAGTAGCAGCTGGTCAAATTCAGATGATTCCTTCTATAAGACTCGGAGAGTTGGAAATGCCTATTAATATCTCTCTTTTCTGTAAGACTTTGCATTGCTCTGTAGTGCTTGGATTGCTTATTTGGAGGTGAGGAACACAGATTCTGCTCCACAATTAAGAAAGAATCAATTATGACTAACCTGAAGTATTAGCAAAATAAAGGTGAGTGATTATTACCTGATACAGGAATGAGGTAGTCCATAATTATACCCTGAAATATGAGTTACTCTTTGTACAATAGGAACTTCAGAATCACCCAGGAGAGGAGCAATATCATCAGAAACTGTTGGACAGCTCAGGTCATTTTTTGTACCTATTCCAGCAATATTTAGGTCTCTTCTAGTTAATCTGATCGGTTCTGCATTGTGTGGTGGGATGTGTCCCAGCATTTCCCCCACACTGTCCTTCTCTTCATTGGCACTGAAATCAGATGACTGATACAACTCCGGTTCAGAGTCTTTAACTGTTCCATCATTTTCTCCACAAAAGGACTCGAAACGCAGCTGTCTGCGGGGTCCTGACTTGGTCACCTGAGGCTGAATGAAAAGGCCATGGGGTTGAAAATCCTGCTTGCTTAAGTTTGCAGCGCCTTCTTCTTGTGTGTATTTGATTATTCTAATGAGGTGGAAAAGACGTTTGCGGTCATTTATGTCATGGACCCCCAGTTTGGAGTAATCTTCCAGGGCAACCTCGGCAAGCTCATCAATTGTCTCAACACCAAAGGCAGCCAAGTGGGGATAGTATTTTTCAAGTTCTGCTTCACAAAGGCATTCGTAAAGGCATGATGCCATCTTCAACGTAGAGCCTACAAGAAATTAAACAAAATAAACATTAGAATAATATGAAACACCACATCTGACAAAGTTACTAATTAAGAAACTGCACATTTCCTGATGCCATTACTTGCAGTTAGGTTACAAGCTTGTTTAACTCCAAGTTTACATACACTAGACTGACAAACACTAAAGAAAATAGCCATAACAACAAAAAAGTAAAACATGAAACACATCTTTTATCCATGAAACTGTATTTTAAAATTACATACAATATACAACATGTAAGAAATGCACAAGGCAATATTACTCACTGCCACAGAGTTCCTACACGCCTGATGTCTACTTGATGAATGCCACAGCTACTGAAACCCTGCCCTCAAGCTATAGAATGTAAAATGCCTAATTTTAGACAGTCAATTTAATATCAAGGCACATGGTCTAACGTGGTTCAGATACCCCTGGTTAACTAACCAGAGGAGAAAAAATTGTACTTGTTCTCACCTCAAGCTGCCTAATTAAGACGATTCATCTTACAGATGAACTATAGCAAAGTTGCAGTTTTGTTGTGTACCTTTTTGTTTCATAAATCCTCTGAGCATTTCTGAGTCTCCTTGACAGAAAAACCAAAAAAACAATTCTGCAAAATCTGAAAGACAGCATTTCTCTAAATCTATATATGCCACTGGGAATGCAATACTTGCATTCCTGGGAAACCCAGAAAAGAAACATGAATCACTGAAAAGTATGCCCCAAATCCCCCAACTTCTTCACTTATGTCTTACTGGCAATGCATGGTGCAGCTGTCTGTATGCCAATGGATTAATATCTGCAGATATTTTTACTTCTTCCATAAAACACAAAAATGATAGCACTTCAAGTATTTGCTGCCCACTGCCTTCTCATATGTTTGTTCAGTCTAGGACCTTAACAAATACTGCTCTTACTCATGTTTGGAGGTGACAGTAAGACTCAACAAAAGCCATTTAAGTTTTCCTCCCTGCAGTTCAGAGTAGAGTCTTTTCAAGTCTCTCTACAATGATATTATAGAAGAAAATAAGGTCATGCCCAAATGTGAGTCCATGTAATTAATTAATACATTATGTTGTAGTAATAATAACAATAAAATCATATGGATTAATATATAAAGTGCTGACTGTATAAGATACTACAGAGGCCAAAATGTACAGTAGGGAACATTTAAAATTACTTACAGTCCATGCTTTAGGTAAAATTATGAGATTCAACAACAATGAACTACATGACCCAAAAATTCACAAGTAAGTGAATTTATTTAATCTGTAGATAACGTGATTCTGAATCCTGAGGTAGAGTCACTGCTGAGACTGATAGATCCTGGAAGGTGGAAGTCAAAACTGACAGAGAGGACAGCAAACAGAGATCAGGGAGACTAAACACCACATGTGTGCAAGGGTTTCACAAGTATTCTCCACTTGCCAAACTTCTCTAACACATAAAAACACACAGGAACCTGAGACTTAAATTAAATACATTTTGGAAAAATTCCCTTTCTTACATAAGGTAGCTTTAGATGTAAAACCAGTACAGGTGCTGTGCAAGTCTCTATATGCACTGCCATGGGAAGCTTCTGATGAAAGGAGCAACTAGAATTCAAGACCAAAATACCAATCTCAAAAATGTTGAGAATCTGTTAAAGGCAAAAATAATCAAATAAATTTACTTTGTCTACTCTCTATCTGTATCCTAGATTACACCTACATCTCCTATATATTCTTATATTAAATACAGATTGTCCAAAGACACTAATTCAGTAATAACCTCTGTTCAAATTATAATGGTGAACACAGGAGAGAGAAAAAAGAATAAAAAGGAAAACAATGGAGACGCTTTCTAAAAAAGGAACAGCAGACAAGGGAAGAGAATTACAAATTTGAAGGTCAAGGTTCTAATTAAAAATGAAACAAAATATACTTAAACAGCTAGAAAAAACAGGTTGTCATTATATGGAATGACAAGTCAGAAGAATTCTTGGCATTAGGAAAATCCAAGTAATGTAGGTACTGCAGAACCTAAAAGAGCAATGTAAGCAGCTTCTGTGGCTAATTAGCTAAGGCTCTCTGCCATGTGAAAGCAACTAAATGGTTTCTTAATGAGACCTGGCCTCTTAATGAGACTTGAGATCTGCCTTTCCAGATAGAATAAATCTTACTGGATCTGAGTGGTTTCAGGGATAACTCCACCAACTCCTTTTTGACAGGACAGGAATTTCACAAGCAAGGGGAAAAAAAACCTGTTCACTAATAAAGGAGGAATAAATTAATTAACTACAGGAAAAAAAAATTAGGTGTTGGCATAATGAGAAAATCAGCATTTTTGATCACTTTGAAACTCAAGAGTAGACAGTTGCTAAAAGATTTTGTGTGGTTCAAACATGAAAGAACTCAGGGAAAACTGCAATTACCAGTAAAACTCTTCTCACCTTTCAATCACTGATGCTCTAAAAAAAAGGCATATCTTTCTCCTTATTGATAAAATACTTTTATTCATCCAACCCTAGATGAGAGACCTTTGTGTCTGAAGATGCTTTTACTAACTGGCAAACAACTCATCAAAATAAACAGGCTTTGTGAAAACTAAGAGGAAGTTTTCAAGAATCCTAAATTGCTAATGCCATCTTCTGGCAAAAGAAAAGACAGAAGACTTGCAGTCTCGCAACAGCCAGCATTTCCTCAGTTATTTGTTTGTTCACCCATGAGAATAACACGTCATGAGGCAGAAAAACATACCATTCTTCAGTGTGGTATCCTCATATCAAAACCTAGGCCTTGTTCCCCACAAAGATACGGGTAGCTTCACTGAATACAGGTTGGCATGAAAGACTAGGACTTCTTGAAATAGTTGAATATAACATATTTTGAGAAAGAGGTGAGTGTGGAGGTATAATTCTCCACATGCACCCAGCCTGACACCTCTGTGTGGCAAACACGAGTTCTCTACCACTTGTTTCGTATGCCAAGATGTTTTAAAAAGATCTTAAAAGCCTTCCAGATGCTGGTAATGTGTGAGTGTTTATTGTAAAAAAGCATTAGAATTACATATAAAAGGAACCAGCTTAGCCACAGAATTAGATTGCAGTTTGTCATAAGAGAACTCTTTCTCAGCTTCAGTATTAGAGGGTTTTTTCCACTGGCCATTATTTTCACTGATCATAAAGCTGATGGAAAACAGAAAAGTCGGGTGTAAATAACAAAAAGGAGTGGTTGCATTTTTCTGTCCTATAGGAAATTAACTTACAACAAAATTATGCTCTAGGAGCTGACTCTCCGTTTTTAAATTGTTTTAATTATTAATTACCTCTTTCACAAGATCTTTTCCTTCTCAATGCACTTCTCAAGGTGGAGGAAAGGTCTTCGAAGGTGCTTGGTGAGTGTCAATCACTGTGTATAAAATAAATTATGTTAAAGACCCATAGAAATTATTTTAAGAATAAAGCAGCCTAGAACCACTATAGCTTGATCATTATTAACTTCTGATTTATTAAAGATCTCAGGACCCCATTCATTTGAGTAACTCTCACAGGTCCTGTTATCCCACTCAAATTGACCTGACAATTTCAGATTATTTAGAGTGACAATTTTAGATTTAGATGATTTCCTGATGTCACCACTGAGAGAGAACATAAATGTCATTATATCTGTTCTTTAAATTAGGGAATAAAGTGAAGAAATCTTACATGACAATCCAACAAATGCAAATGATACATTTTGTCCTGCAAATGGGCTAAGGTAATCACTCTGAATCATAAAACCTGGCCTGATTATGAAATAATTTTATTAGTCAAGATTTTCAAGACTATTTGATGAACACAGAAATTGTTAATCAGCATACAAACCATAAACACTACCTTGTTTTCTGTGTAAACCATTGTCCTCTACAAGTATCTTATTAAAAATAAAACTTAAGAGTTTTAAAAGTTTGTAAATGTGTGTAGCAGCTGGATGTTTTCTCCTGATAGCAGCTACAGCAGCACACTGAACTCATTACTTGCAACCATTTTATCTAAAAAAAGACTTCAGCACTTTATCACAGCTTCTGCTCATTCAAATTCTTCTGCCAAAGATTTGCAGATTTCTTGAAATGCAGAAGCAAAGAATGAATAGGGAAAAGGGAAAGGCATTAATTCTTGTCACTACCCATCCATCTTCATTCCTTATTCATTTGAACATTAAGCTCTTTTTTTTTTAAGGTGATCCAAAGCCAAATCTGATTTAACCCTCCAGAAGTGAATGGCTAATTTGCTTTCCCAGAGCACACACAAAATGCTTTACCTTTAATCATTCTGTCCCCATTCCTTGGGAATTAGGGCATTCCTGTGAAGAACAGGAAGCTGCACTTTCTTAAGCTCCACAATAAGAGATAATCTGTTTTGTAAAATGAGCCTAAAACTTTATTTTAATGCAAAAGGTGGGGATCTGTGAAGCTGTGGTTGACGTTGCAGCAGATGCCTTTGGAAGATCATAGGATTACTCCACCCTGCACGTAAACAACACGGCATTAAACATTCCACTGCTGTTCAGCCTTCAGCTGTTCTGAAGCTGGACACTGCCAATAGATAACCACTAACAGCTTCAACACAGCAATAGTAACTGGAGGGGAGGGAAGGGTTTTAATGCTAAATTGTTTTAAAAGCTATTTTACAGCTGGACCTTGACACAGGTCTGCTGATTGCAGCAACAAGTAAGAAACGGGGGTTTCCTTTGCCACTGACATACCTTGAGGAAGTTAATAAAACAATTAATGTCATTAAAACCACCTTACAAACAACTAAATATTGGGGATTATTTTGTTTCCCCAGAAAGCACTTCAGAGTATTGTGTTGCTCTATCCATACTAATTAACGTCATTAAAAGTGGCTGACAAACAAACAAATATTGGAGATTTTTTTGCTTCCCCACAAAGCATGTCAGAGTATTTTATTCCCCTCTCCATACTAATTATAGCCTGGTGACCTCAGCAGAAGAGGCCCCATTCTGCAGCTGATCCCGACAGCTGCCAGGAACAGCTGCACGGGGAAGGGGAAGCGTCCAATATTGGGATACTGACTATTGGAAGTGTCCAATATTCAACCACGTGCCGAGAAAATAACCCACGAGTTATGGCACGGTGCCAATTATCTGAAAACCGTGCCTGAGCTCGTCCTCCCAGCAGGGTCCACCAACTGCCCCTCACGGTTTCTTTCATAATTTCAAAGTTTTACTTAAGTTTTTAAACATATAAACATAAAAAAATATATTTCATATATTTTATGTAAAATATATTAAAAACGTATTTTAAGTAGCAATTAAGTATTTTTAATATTTTACATAATGTATATAAATATGTATTCTTAATTCCACTTACATATTTTACATGGTGTATAAGCTATGTGTTATCTGTAAAATATATCAAATGCAAAATTGAAAAATATTTTGTAATTATAAAAAAGTAGCTAAACAAACCGCCACGCGTCCGGGCTTGCACCGCGTGCCTGAAGGGGGGACACGTCTCATCCTTCTCGGAGCTGTCCCACCACGGCTTTTCCCCCGTCTAGAGCCCGGTGGGGCCGGTCAGGGCGATGTCCCTAGAGTCCTCCCTGCCCCAGCTGTCCCCGTCCCCTCAGGGCTGGGGTCCCCCCTCACTCACCGGCCGCGGCGCCGCTCGGCGGCGGCCATTAAGCCGCGTCTCCATGGCAACAACGCTTTTCCCGCTTCAAACGCCCGCGCGCAGCCTCGCGCGCACAGCCAGCCAATAGCGAGAGGGGAGAGAGGCGGGTAGGGCACCTCCCGGCCGCGAGAGGCCAATCCGAGGACTTCTCGGGTACGGGGGCGGGGGCTAAGGGAAGGCTGGGGGGCGGGACGAGAAAGGAGTGGCTACCGGCAGAGGCGCTGAAGCTGCGATTGGTTAATGCTGACGCCAATCGTGCGCTGGCTCCCGCCCGCTGCCGGACCCGGAAGCAGAGGTGAGGGCGGGGGTCCATGGTGGCCGCTGTGGGGGTGACACGTGTGCCCGGTCCCGCTGTCCCCATGCCCGGGGTCCCGGTGTCCCCATCCCCGGGCACAGGGGGGACCCTCTGCGGGCAGCGAGGAGCGGGCAGGGCAGCGGGGCCAGGCGCCGGCGGAGGGGCCCGCGGGGATTTGTCCTTGTCCTTCCCGGCGCGCACGGGAGGTGGTGCTGGTGCCGCGGGGGCCGCAGAGGGGTGTTGTCCTTGTGGTCGCTGAACCGAAGGAAGTAGGCAGGAGCTAAAGGAAGCGGTTGAAGTGGCTGACCAGAGGAGATCAGCGTCGCCCCGGGGCGGGGTTGGTGGCGGAGGGCTCCGTGCTCTGGTTTCCCGTGTTGGGAGCTGGAGGACTCACAAACCCGCCCTTGACATTTTCTTGAGGAAAATACAGTGTTCTGTAAAGTTATGTACTGATCTGTGCGTCTCTGTCAGAATGCAAAGCTTTTCCCATAACTGGGAATCTGCCAAATTTGTAGCATGGCTTACTCATGTCCATTGCTTCTTTTTCTCTATAGGACTACTCATGCTGTCTGCTTAGCTTATTGCTGACAATATTTATCACTTAAGACGTGTATTCCTTGTTGTTTACATCAAACCAGTGCTTAAAAGGCATGCTAAGAAACTTGTAGTTTTGTATGACAGCCTTATGTCTAGGTGAGACAGCAGAGAGCCTGTCCTTTGTCATTCATTTTCTCAGCTTTGCCCTGATATTCTGAGTCCTGTGCTCCAGGGAAACTGTCCAGAGCAATCATTTCCATATGCCAGTTCCAGTAATTGTGAGGTATTACCTCTGTGCAGGGCCTGTGCAGTTTTGCAGTGGAAAAGTTTCAGAGTGTTAATCTGTGGCTTTCCTTTTGCTTTGTAATTTTGTTCCCCTCCCTGCAATGTGGTTTGTAATTTGTCAGCAGCAAAGACATGACATGCAGGTCATTTTTCATGCTTCTCGATAACAAAGTAAATTCTTTTGCAGTTCAAAGGTGGCTAATAATATGCAATTAAATTCTGTAGTAACTTCCAAGGGTGGACAACTTTTTTGCTGTGCTGAGATCTGTTTGCTGGCTGAATAGAGCTGCTCTGTTTGAGCCCCGTGTTTTGTGCTTTTCCGCAGCTCCTGGTGCAGCTGGCAGAGGGGAATGGCTGTGAGAGCTTGTGGCTTGATCATCTTCAGGAGGCTGCAGCCAGCACCGTCCTCTAAGGTCACTGACAGCATCGAGTACCTCCTGCTGCAGACATCCTACGGGAGCCACCACTGGACCCCGCCCAAAGGTGATTTCTGTTCTGGTGACACTGCTGGCTGGGTCACTGGTGTCAGGCTGCAGAGAGGATTTTGGCTGAGGTCAGTTTAGAGGGGCAGTCGCCACCTGGGAGAAGCTGCTGGCTGTGCTGTTTGTGTGATGGTGCTCCTGGCACAGCTGAGGGAGCAGTTCTGAGGCTGAAACCCTCTGCAGGTTGTGGCTGTACCAAGCGTTGGGCACAAATTATTTGGGTTGGGGCAGGGACTGTCACCCAGCCCAGCTCCTCAGGTGTCTGGTGTTTCTGGGAAGGTGTGCACAGGACTGGAGCGAGGTAATGAGGGGAGGTTCACTCTTGTCTTGGGTCTCACCCTTTGCCAGGCACCTGCAGTGTGGCCAGTGCAGGATTGTTTGACCCACGTCTGATCACAGTCAGCAGGAAGACAAACTGAAATCTGTAATAGAACACTTTAATACACCTTTCTGAGCAGATGCAGGAGATCATTGATGAAGATCACTTGCCTAATGCAATAGAGATGAAAGGGACAGATAGGAGAATTCACCTTACCAGCCATTTTTGGTCATCAGTGAGGCCTCAGAGCAGAAAACAAGCCCTGTGTCCCAGGACAGAGCAGCACCTCCTCCATAAAGGCATGTCACAGAGCCAGTGTTTGGTAGTATGCAGTCACAGCCCTGGTACCAGGAAAAGTGCAGCACAAAAGTGCTTCAGGTTCCCTAGAGATTTTCTTGCTGTTTTTCCCCACCTGAGATTTTTTTCCCTGATAGTTTTTGCTTCTTATTTTGTAAAATGTGTCACTTTCAAAGCATGGTGCAGCAATTTATAAACAAGAACTTGCAAATTGAAGGAAAAAAAATGTTTTTACAGTGTCAGCTAGGCTCTCCTATTGAGGGAAAGAACAAAACTTTCCAAACCTCCCTCTTTGTCTACTCCACCAAGAGCCTAAGAGAATTGAGTTTGCAGCGTAGAGGAAAGCTAAAAAAACATCTGCTGGAACATGATTGATTGTTGTGAGAAGAAACCCTTGTGGAAGGCTCCCTGGGAACACAGTAATTCTGTACAAGTGATTTAAATTACTTGTAGGAGTTTTGGTAGGGAGCTAATTGTCTCATAAGCATACATCTCACACACCTGGGATCATGGAGTAGTGTAGGTTGGGAGGGACTCTTAAAGGTTGTCTAGTCCAAGCCCCCACCAGTGGGCAGGAGCATCCTCAACTAGAGCAGGTTGCTGGAGTCCCATCCCACCTGGATGTTTCCAGGGATGAGGCACTCACTGCTTCTCTGGGAAACTTGTGCCAGTATTTCACCACCCTCACAGTAAAAGCAAGTCTTCCTTGTCTGTAGTCTGAGTCTGCCCTCTCCTAAATGAAAAGCAGGAGCCCTTCTCCTGTCACTCCAGGCCCTTTCCAAAAGTCTGTCCCCAATTTTCTCCTAAACCACCACCCTTTAGGCACTGGAAGGGGCTCTGAGGTCTCCCCAGAGTCTTCTCTTCTCCAGACTGAGCAGCCTCAACTCTCTCATCCAGCAGTGCTCCACTCCCTGATTGTATTCATGGCTTCCTCTGAACTCAGGCCTGCAGGTCCATGTCCCTCCCTTGCTGAGGGCTCCAGGTGGATGCAGCACTGCAGGTGGGGTCACACCAGAGCAGAGGGGGAGAATCACCTCCCTCAACACACCACTTCAGGTTTTAGAGATCAAAGACCCCAATGTGATGGTGGCCTGTAATTGAGGCTTGGTATTGATTTGGGGGAATTTATTGAGGAGAAGGTATTCCATTTTATAATATCTGTGATAGGAATGGTCTTCCAAGGTAACCCTGGGATGTGCAGTGTGGTAACCTGTATGTGATGTTGACACAGATTCCATAGGGCAGGAGCCAGAAGAAGAAGTGTCTCAAAGCACACACAAAAGGCAGTTTACAGCTGCAGCTGTACCTTGTTATTTTAAAAGTTCTCTAAGCTGCTACAACTCTTATGGGATTAAACTGGACTTGCTTGGATCCCCTCACAAGAACCTCATCAGCCTTATCTCTGCCCCTAGGACTGTGACTTGGCACTAGCTGAGGCTGATGGGAAGGGGATGTAGGGTTCATTTTCCTTCTCAGTCTATTAGAGCTGCACCAGTGGGAACAGGTGGGAGGATCTGAAAGGATCTGAAAGCTGTGGTGTGTGAGGTGCTGCCTGCAGTCCTTTTTCTGCTCTGCAGGTAGACTGTACTGCACAAACGTGGCAACTTACTGAGCTTAGACCTGAGGTTATCAACAGGTATCAAATGCTGTTTTCTGCACAGTGACTGCTTGAAAGAAAAGTGCATTTTATATCTGAGGTGATGTCTTGTTGTAAGAGATGTTCACGCTTTTGATACACAGGCAAGGAAGTGAGTGGGAGCTGTTGCAAAGGCAAAGCAAACTTCCTACATACCCCAGTTGTGGTACTGAAAGGGCACTTTGAGTATCTGAGACCTGAGGAACAGTTCATCTCTGCAATGAAATTATAGCTATTTGGAGCCAGCTACATAGAAAATAGACTGACACCAGGGACAAAACAGAGCTTAAACTTTTTTACCTCCCAAAATGTCCCAGCTCCTGCTGTGTTGCTTTTTTGAGGTATTGCTTGGCTTGTTCTATTTATGTTCTGGAGCTTTCATGAGAAAACCAAATCTGACATTTCTCAACAAAAGTACAAATGGCTGGGGATGTGTTATATTTATCCTTTGTTTGTAGTGGCACCTCTCATTCTGAGCAATGTCAAATAAATGGTGTATCCTAGGAGAACTACCCAGCTGTTGAAAGGACTGGCTTTTAGACCTGTTGCTTGTTTCAGAGGGGAGTATGGAGGAGAAAAAAAACCCTGGCTGCATAAAAGAAATGCACTTTTTAAATGGTACACATCTGTGCCTGGTCCCATTGTTTCTGGACTGTTGGCACAAGTAAGAGTTTTACAGAATTGAGCCTTAAGCTTATGTGAGAGGACATGGTTGAGAGGGGATTAAGAGTCTCAGATGACCTGTCTCTGCTCTAACTGGATGAAGGAAAAATGAGGGACTCAGTCCTCAGTATAATCCAAGGTGGATCTTTATGGGTGTAGGGTACTCCAGAAGTGGAGGGGAGGAGTGGGAAGAAAAAATGTCTGATGCTGAGAGGCTGATGGAAGTTTCAGGAGGTGAGGGATAAACAGTGACCCTAAAAGCCACAAGACAAAGATAAATCAAGACATAAGACCTGGAAAAGCAATCTCTTTTTTCCAATTTCCATCTCATCCTGTGTCAGACACCATGTACTCTCATCTCTGCCTCCCGGAGTTTCCTGATTAAAGCACAACGTGAGTTTCCTTCCCGGAGATTTACTTTTCCGCCCTCTTGGCAGGCCACGTGGACCCTGGGGAGGATGACCTGCAGACAGCCTTCCGGGAAACGCAGGAGGAGGCAGGCCTGCAGGCCAGCCAGCTCACCCTCATCGAGGGCTACAAGAAGGAGCTGCACTACCCTGTCCACGGCAAGCCCAAGACCGTCGTGTACTGGCTGGCAGAAATGAAGGACTGCAACACAGAAATCAAGCTGTCAGAGGAGCACCAGGCTTTCCAGTGGCTGAAGCTGGAGGATGCCTGCAAATTTGCAGAATATGAGGACATGCAAGCAATGCTGAAGGAAGTGCATCAGTTTCTGTGCTCCAGAGAATAAGTGGTTTTGTGAAGTATAAGGGGATTTCTTGAGGAGACAGGTGTGCTTCTTATGTCTTAAACTGAAGGAAAAATTATATGGCTGCAGAAATGTAGATTTCTTTTTTTTTTTTTTCCTGTAGAAATTCAGTGAGGATACAAGGAGCTTTTAAAGCAAATGTGCTTTTGTCTCTCCTAGCTAGCATAAAAAAATATAGTCTGATTGAACCCTAAGCCAGAGATGTCTGAATTGAAGCCCAGAGCTAACAAAAGACTTCCTCTGTCTCTGTCTCCTTTTCTTTTTCTTTTTTTTCCCCCTTTCTTTTTCTTCCTTGAAGTGCTGAACAACCACAGGTCTTTTTGAAAAATCAAACACTTGATACATCTTGACTTGCTGATGTAAAGCTAGAGAGTTGAGAAAATGAGCATATGGGGATTTTTAATAACAAAAGCTTACTGCAGAAGTCATACCTTGAATTTCAAATGAGGAAGCAGTAGTTCTATTCCCAACTCTTCCAGTGATATGCAGTGATAACTTGTCAGATCATTTCAGATCTTTTTTTTTATGTATCATGAATTTATGTACATCCATAATGTATACTGTTGTGAGAACATTTTCCATCCAGACAGTCTTAGTAAATGATTGGGTGCAGTATTTAAGTGGTAAATTGAACTTCTTTTGCCTCTTTATTTTAATTTTTTGATCTTTAACAGCCACCTTAGCCGTAGATTTCCCATGGGGTTGGGAAAGGGTATTTAATCCACTTTCTGCACAGGATATTCAAGCTTATGTGCAATTTTATGTCTGTTCCATACCATCAGTACTGCTATAGCTGCACCCACTCATCTTTTGGGGTAGCAGACATTACTAATGTTGGTACCAGTGTGACAGGAGTGTCTTGCATGTCACTCCATTATCTTCCAGTGGAGTTATTTAAAATTGCATATATTTATATTTTCAAAAAAGGGGATGCACTATAAGGAGGCTTTTATATATAAATATCTGTGTATATATACACATTAAAAACTCCAGTGCTCGTCCGCATTACAGTCAGGGTTTATTTTGATTATGAACACTTCCTCAGAAGTGTTCCACTCAGGAGGTGGCAGAGAGTGTAACAACCAGTGAGAGTGGGAGAGAAGAGTTAAAAGCCTGTGCAGCCTCAGTCTTGGTTTTTCATTATTGTTTGAGCTACCATTTAATCAGTGCTGTGTAAACAATGGTGTTGCTGCCTCCTGTTTATGAGCAAGATTAGCATATTTAGCTGGAGTTAGAGAGTCATTAACAAGTCATCGGTTCTGCCCATTCAGCAGTAATCAACGCAGGCAGTTGATGCTTTGGAAAACAGATTAGCTCAGCTCCAAGCCAGTATTTCCTTTTTAATGGCACTGCTCACATAGTGCTCCCCAAGCCTGTCAAGGTTTTGGAGGGTGACCAGTGCTGTGCACTGTAAGGTGATGTGCTCCTTGGACAAAATTCCAAGGGGTGTAACTGTGATCATGGGTAAGGCACTGTGTTTGCATTTTAAGTGATTTATGTACAGAATGTATTCCCACAAATTTTGCAAGTAAAATGATTCTTAAACATTTTTTGATCCCAGAGTCTTGAGTTTCATTTAAAGTAGAAATGTTGGAAAGTCAGAATTTAGCTCTGATTCTTGCTGCTTGCTGGTGAAGAAAGAGTTCTGCCTCTGCCCATGTCTAATAGTAAAATATTTTCCCAAGGAGCATCTGGGAAACCCTCCAGTAAATAATTATGGAATAATCTGCTTGGCAAAGATATTTATTTCCAACCTCTATGATATTTATGCCCTAAAACAACAGGGCTTGGTGTTTTTTTTTTTTTTTTTTTAAGACCAGTAAAGTTTTCGGTTATAATAATATCTTATGACAGTGGACTTTTTACCATTTAAAAAGAAAAATAATTTTAAAAAACCCTCAAAAACAAACAAACAACCAGAGATTTTAAGATTATTAAAAAACCCCAGAGATTTTAAATTCCCTGGAGAGACCTTGCTTCTGCTGTAGGTTAAATAAAACTCAAGAGAAATCCAGGCTACACTGAAATAGCAGAACAGCTTAATTTAGGTCAAGTGAAAGGCGTTGCTCAAGTAAGAGACGTGAGGATGCCGTTTCCCTTGCTCTACTGAACAAATGCACTGACACAGCTCATACTTGTAATTTCCTGGTGTTATTGTTTCTTTCTCCGCATAACTCTTGACTTACAGCCATGATTACATCATCTCAGAATCGGAGAGAAAGAAAGCATACATTCATGAATATTAGGAAAGCACTAAGACATTGCAGATTTCACTGAAAAAAGATCAGGATTGCGTGTGATAGCTGCAGGTAATTTTGCTCAAACAAGAAGTGTAAAGGCTGAAAACAATGTCTTACTCCTATCTAAAAGAAAAAGAACTGTATTACTGCTCTGGTGGAGCAGTGTATCTATTCATTGACTATTCCATATGATTATAGGAAATCAGAGACTGGAGCTGGAATAAAGTGGCTCTATATGCAATATCCCCAACAAGCATGATTGACATTTCTTGCCAGTCTATATAATAAAAGAGGATGTGTGTTATAATAAGGTTTAGTACATCCTAAATATGGAAAAGTTTTGAGAGACACATGCTCTCAGCAGGCTCTTGCAGTGATGCAGAGAGGACAGTGGAGTGCTACCTTTTAAGTTAGAAAAATGACTTGCTGTTACTTAATTGACAACTTAGTGGGGATGAATATTTTGGCAGATACCTGGAAGAGATTTTATAGAAGGCAGTGCTTATTAATTACATTCTCACACTAACAATGTAACTGATGGTCTTCTGTGTCTATTGGCAGCTAGTTTTATCTTAAAAACAATTTAAGGATCATCAGGACTTTTGCTTTTTACCTTTTGTCTTGTCTTCAAAGATTCGCTTTTTCATATGCTTAATAACTTAATTGATTCCATGGGCAGTTGCAGCTGGCAGTAGTCCCAGCTTCATTTAGGGAAACCTGGGGTTTCTTATGAGTTAAAGCAGTTCTGAAATTGCTAAGCAGCATGTGCTTATACAAACCAAACAATCTACTCTGCTTGCTTCAGCCCTTGTCCTGTGCAAGAAGATTGTACTCAAGTGTTTAGAAAAAACCCCAAACTGTGCTTCCTGTCAAAACAGCAAGGGCAGGGAGGAGATAGCTGTGGTGGCAGCCCTCCTGGTGGGAATAGTGACACAGGAGGGAACAAAAGCTCTGTCATTCTGCAGCTAGTCCACTTGGTAATTGATGTTGTCAAAAAGAGGAGTGACAGTCCCGTCTTTCCACTCGATGAGGATCTCTCCCCGCCTCAGGGAGGGGGAGCGGGATGGCGGCAGGTACGGCTGGGGATGGATCCCTCTGCGCAGGGGGGCCGGCTCCCGTAAATCAGCTCGGCTGCTGTGGGCTGGAGAACTCTTCAGAGCAGAGAGGATCTTCTTCTTCCTAAGAGAAGAGAGAAGAGAGTCACTGCACCTGTCACTTGGTTGCTTCTCTCCACGTCAGCTACTGTAATGGCACTTCCTTCAGGGATGGCAAAAGATGTGCAGGGGAGGAGGAGCCAACAGTAGCGGCTGCATTTGGGGGGTCACTGAGTGGGATGGATAAACTGGGGGGCAGAGAGGAGAAATCCCCAAGGGTGACACATTGGTGACCAGACCCATCTGCTGAGATCAGCAACACCAGCTGTGGAATGGGGAAGGGTGCCAAGACCAAGACTTTTGTTCTGAGATGTTGGAGTTTTTCTTTAAGACGCTGTTCATAGCAAAATCAATGAACCTGACTCTCACTTACTTGTTGTAGTGAACATTGAGTGTCAGTATTATTAATCCCAGTATGAAAGCCAGGGGGCTGAGGACCAGCATGGCTGTCTTCCAGTTCGTGCCTAAAGAGTATCAGAGAAAGCATCACATTTGCTGTATTTATGCTAACTGTTGTTAGCAATAGCCACAACTGCCACAAAAAATCACCTGTAATGTCCCTGAAAAATGCCAGATAACAGGAAAAGTGCATTGTGTACAAGATCAACATCTTACAGCTGCTTTTATACTGCACAGCATCCTTCTATTTGAAGTGGCCACAAGAGTTTTCCTTTCCTGTGTTGAAGACAGTAATATCTCATGCTTCTCCACTCTGCATCTTTCTGATACAAAAGAAGAAGGGCTGGGGAAAAGCAGTACTGTTAGCAGCTGTCTGATTTTCATGTTTTTACTATTTTTTTATCACAGGCCTGTGGAGATTTAATAAGAGCCTTTCTGACAGGTAATTTTGTGCCCTCATTCCCTATTGAGCATTCTCAGCAGTACCCCAGGGAAATGTATCTCTGTCACAATGGGAAGGACAGAGGCACTGATGAACCTTCATCTGCCTGGTCCCTTCCTCCTCTGGGCTGATCCCTGGACCTACCTGCAAGCCTGGCCCCAGTGTTTTTCCCACGATTTCCATGTTTCTTGGAGTGGTTGTGGGATGGATCTAGTGGAAGAAGCAGAAAGACTCTGATTAGCAACTTCCAGTTGGACCAGGGATCCAGATTCCTCATCAGGCTTCACTGTAACCACAAATCCCTTTTGTGTGGGACCCAGAAAGGAAAAGGAAACTACTGTCACTCAGTGCTCCCCAGCCACAGATAATTTTTGCTCCTAAAACAGTGGGTGGCTATGCCTCCAGGTTAAGCCTGTATCTCTGCACTGCTTTCCAAGGGAGACTCCTCAGCATGTTGGGTGAAAGCATTCAGTGACACACATGGAAATTCTTCAGAAATCCTCAGGTACTCTTCCACCACTGAAAATAGCTGAGTAACCTCAAAGTGCTGCCCACACTTTCCGTCCTGCTGTTCTTACTTATGCATTCAGAGAAGTGCTCACCCTCATTTGCTGGGAGCTGTGCCTGTTTGGTCTTTGCTGGAGACACTGTGCTGTTGAACTTGTTAGCCAGAGGGGGGTCGGTCAAGCTCACAGAAGACTCTCTGTCCACAGCATCGATCTTTGAAGAATCGATGGTTTTAGCTTGGAAGGAAATAAAGCAAAGATCTGTGTGATTATCATTTATATTTTGTACAGGACCCTGGATATGCTCATTGCCCAGCAAGGAAGGGGAGCCCAGCCCTGCTGGTTTGGTTCTCTGCCCTGCAGGGTGAGAAGGATGTGGTGCAGCAGCAATCACCCCCTCCTGTGCACCAAAGGCTTTCAGCTGTCAAAGATTTTAAAGGTGAAATGAACCTCTCAAGATGGAATCAACAACCAAAGCAGAGCTTGTTTTCTGGTGGTAGATGTGGTAGTGGGTTTTAGAAGTATGAGTGCAACACCAGGTGTTAAAGGATGATATGTGAAGAAGAGGCAAGTGGAAGAACCTCAGCTGTTAACACACTGCAGGTACAAAATTGGGATCCAAAGGGTTGTAAGTAGGCCATACCTCCTGCAAGGCTCCACACCTTCCTGTGCCCTCCAGTCCTGCTGCAGAGCAGAGTGTGTGGGCAAACAGCTGCTGCTGGAGGGGAGGCTGTGTGAACTTTGGTGTCAGCAATTCACCCTTCTGCTGCAACATGCCAGGACCAAGAACACTGTGACTTCAGGGCTCCCTGCTGCCTATCCAGACCCCATCCCACCCTGTGGCATGAGCACCCACAGTACAGCTGCACAGGTGTGATTTATTGAGCAGATAACCCACCAAAGTGTAAGCTGTCTGTTGATGATCAGGTGGAAGTTAGATGAGAAATGCCTGAGCAAATGTATAGGACTTGGTGTTGTTAGTGAGCAGTCAGAGATTCCCTCCAGTAGACTGAACCATGGGATTGATAGGAAAATTTTGACTTTGTGTGAGACACACTGAGTGGCACAGCCTGATTCAAAAGCTGCTCTGTGTTTACCCTCACAGCCTTATTTAGGGATCCTGGCTCCAACGCAGGCCTGGGTTGCCAGGAGCATTGCCTTGGGGAATGAGAATGCTCTTTTCACATGCCTTTTTCCCATATCTTAAATGTTCCACGCATTTCCTAGCCTATATTTAACTAGCCTATTATGGTATCCAATTTGTATGGTCCATATTTAACTTAATGTTAAACAAACACTTGTAACTATTGTGGTAATTACATGTTGACCTTCTAGTTGGCTAATTAAAAAGCTTGAGGGGAAAAAGACCACCTTCTCTACACATGACAGCCAAAGCAGCTGATGTATCTCATTTTATTTCAAATTAGATACAGTGTCTCTGTGTCAAAAGGTTACACTTATAATCCATCTGCTTATGCCAAGCAGATACATCACATTTTCTCTTTACTCATTTCTACAGAGCTCAAAATCTCTTTGGGTCCATCAACCTTAAGGTAAGGAATAGCCTCCTGTCAGGGAAATAATTTTCACTGAGGAATGTTGGGAACTTCATCACCTACAGAGTGGACAAACACTTAAAAAATCATTACAAACACTTAAAAAATCATCACACCAGGTGATTTTGGGTCTCTGGAGTGGGAGAAAAGGGGAGGGGAGGAGGAGAGGAGGAATGGAATGTGATTTTCAGGTCTCAGTTCTGCACACAACTTTACAAGAAAAGTACTAAAACCCACTTTTATTTGCAGAAAGGGCTTGAATGAAAGTGGGAAACAAACTGGACCATGAACGATCAGTGATCAGCAGTGGGCTTCACTGGGCATGCAACAAATTATCACAGCCACATCTTGGTAAAATGACCATGCCTGGTGTTTGGTAGCCTTATGTCAAACTCCTAAAATTGTGACAAGACCAGGGTTTTTGCCCTTTCTGGGTCCAGTCTAAAACAAAGGCCAGTGAATACTGGTGAAAGCAGTTTGGATTCTCTTCAGCAAAGGCCAAGGCCGTAATTGGTCAATATAAACCCCATTTCTAATAATTTTTGATGTCATCTTCTGGCATTTCCTAATGCAAAGGGAGGGCAACACTTAAGCTCCCTCCCACTACTTGCTGTCTTCACCAGTGCCTTTATGGCTACACTGGGCACCAGCAGCAAGGTTCACTGAGGATAATGAGAGCATGGAATGAAGGCTACAACTAGATTTCATTAGTGAAAGATGCACTGTTGGAGTGTCACAGAAGAGAACTTTAATTTCAGAAACTGCTGCAATAATTTCTGATACAACTGCTTCTCAATAATATATATAAGTTTAAAAGAAGTTTTCAGCTGCCTCCAGTTGTTTTACCAAAAAAAGACATTCCAAAGTACCATAAGCTCTTTCGAAGTCTAAAGTGCCTGACTTTGGGAGACTTCCTTGGGTGTTTTGTGCTTGGGAGGCTCAAGCAATTTCCACTATTCTTTAGCTGTGGGCACCAATTCAGAAATATTTTACCCAAAATATTTGCCTGTCCTCAGAAGTGCAGCTGGGTTTTGGAGACCTGATCACGTAAGGTTTTGGATGCTTCTGGAAAAGAATGAACAGCCACTACTGGAAACCAGTGGTGCCAGGTAGTGGGGTTGAGCTGGAGCTGTTTGGTGTTTCTCCAGGTGGGGCCGAAGTGAACATGAGTTACAATGACATGTGCAGGCCTGGTGTTAGATGGCTTGGATGACATGAAAGTTAGATGTTATCTGACACCAAATCTACCTCATCTTACTTTCATAGATCCACACTCGTGTGTCTAGAGCTTGTTGTGTTGGTTTGCTGGGCCTCCCAGCTGCTGTCCGGGCAGCAGCACAGACGGTTTCATCCGCTAGCGTCTTCCACCTGCTGAACTTGTCCTTCTCCCTCGAGACAAACACCTTGTGGCTTCCCTCCTTGCTGCCAAGGTGGAAGCCCAAGCTCTGCAGAGTCAAGTGTCCCTTCCTGCCGCAGGACCATGCCTGGCGTTCCCAGTCTCCACAGGGCTCCAGCTTGACCAGGGCGTTCTGGCGCATCCTGTGTGCCGACAGGCAGCGCCCCGTGTGCAGGCTGACGATGGTGCCCCTGTCGGGGTCCCAGCCCCACCTCTGCTGCTGGGAGTGCTCCTTGCAGCTGGCCAGGCTGATGCTGTCGGTCTCCTGGGAGGCACGGATGCACTTTTCCAGCCGGGTGTTCCTTATGAGGAAGCCTTGTCCCTCTGCTACTGCGGTACAATCAGAGCAGGGTTCAGTACTGTGCACTAACACATCCCTTTGCAAATACCCTGGGGGAGGCAAGATGTAACCCACCAGTCCTTTCCTGGATGGGCATGCCTGGATAAACAGTTCCCACAGCTTCCTAATTTCCTGGAATGACATTTCTTTGAAAAACAGGAGCATGCAACGCCAGAGGAAAATAGCAGTTGCGTAACTAATGAGGAAAAACATCCTTCCAACTTGTATGATTATATAAAATATCTGGCTATCTATATCTATAGCTATATCTATATGTATTTAATTCAGTACTTCAGTTGTTTTAAGGTAGCCATCCTTCCCTTCCTCCAGATGAATTAGTTTGAGGGATCTTTTGCCCCTATCCAGGTCAAATCTTTCTTATAAAAGAGCAGTTGAAATCCCCCTTGTGCTGTTCATCTGGGGCCAACTAGGCCACCTTGGGCTACACTTTCCATTAAGTGGCTTCTGGAGGTATTAAAGCAGTGTAGGGATAAAACCATACCCCACCAGAAGTGTGTAAGTACTTGGCTGAGGCAGCTCATGTAAGTATTGAAATTATCTTGGATTTGGCACACCTGACATTGGTCTGTGCACCTTAGGAACAACAGTACCACTTTTAAAAATTCATTAGTAGGAGGGAGATATTGCAGCTGTCTCACAACAAACACACAATTTGAAGCAATTTCTGTAATTGCTTGTTGCTTTTAAGAGCAACAGGTCCCAACATCTCAGGTGATTTAGATGGATGTCACATTAGCTGAAGGATTGCCACTGTTTTCAGTATGACTTCATCAGGTGTGGCCTGTGAATATCCTGAACAAAATGTTAAGTGGTAAACCATCCACCAGTGTTGCAGGTGAACTTTCTGCCTAAGATAGACAGAAATAGAAGTTTCAAATTTCTGGACATTCTGAGAAATCTTTTAATAACAACACATTGCAACTCCCAGCTTTTACAGTGACTTTTTTCTCTCTCTTTTCCCCACGAGACAGAATTATAAAAGCCCCATGGGCATATAGTACTGAGCAAGCATAAAGAGGACACAGAAAAGTGATGTTAGGCAAGAACACTGATTTTTATCTAAACTCTTTCTGCAGAGTTTCCCCTCCCAAATGGAAAAAAAAAACCAACCACAACAAACCAAAACAATACTGAGCCAATACAAGTATTTGGCTCAGTACCTGAGAAGATTAGTGACAGTATAAACAGGAGCTGGTACACAATAACAGTGGTATAAACAATAGTTTAAAGGAACTCTCATGTTTTTCTCTCAGGAAATTCTAGGGTTCTGCTAGATTAATAATGCCTTGGGGCTGTGTAAAGCAGAAACAGCTCAGGGCTTTCTGCTCAGCCTGAGGAGAGGAGCCACAGAAACCACAGTGCTTCTCCACCAGCTCTGAGACTGTCTGAGCAGCGTGTCTGCGCTGGGATGTTGGCTTGCATGGACCTGTGGCAGCCACCAATCCAGACAATTCCTGCCAAGCCGATGTGCCTAGATGGAAATTAAATTTCTGGGCTATCTGTGGGCAACTTGTGAGTCGTGTTCTCTTTAAACCTTACTGAGGGCTGGGTGGAGGTAAGATATTCAATGCATTTTGGGCTTGAGTTTCTGCCAGCCTCTAAAGGCAGGAGAAATGTCTCTTAAGTAATTTCCCTTAAACTTTAGGAAATTGAAATGGATTAATACAGTCCCCCCAGCCCCAGCCCACCCTCACCATTTTTACCTAAGATGTGGAATTCAGGATTCTCACATCTTTGGTTCAGCTTAACTGAGAGAAACCCATTTCCAAAGTAATGAGATGTGCATTACAATGTAACAGGGGAATATGACAACTGTGCTGGGTCAGATAAAGCATCTGCTGAGCCCAGGATCCTGTTTGCAGCACTGGGCCATTAACATCTGCCAATAGAGGAAAAGAGTAAGAATCAGACAAGTAAATAGCTCACTCAAGACAGCAAGATGCCAGTGCCTCCTTCCAAAAATCACAGAACCACAGATTTGTTGGGGTTGGAAGGCACCACTGAGATCAAACAGTCCAATCCCGCCAACACAGGATCACCTGGAGCAGGTGATGACACAGGAACACATCCATGTGGGGTTTGAGCATCTCTGGACACGGAGATTCCACAACCCCTCTGGGCAGCCATTCCAGTGCTTTGTATGAACTAACTCAGAGAATATCACTGGGTATTTATGGGTAAAATGGTTTTGCACACTACCTTTTTCAGCTCTGAAGTTCAAAGAAAAATATCATTTTGTTGCTCCATCAGTATCAGAGCTCCTTCTGCAGTTTCACAATGTCAACTTAAGTTTTGATTATTCTTAATTACTTTGTGGCATCAGGAAGCTTAATTACTTCATTATTCATCCCTTCTGATCTTTCTGAGCACCTTCTGATACTATCACTGCTGTGATCATGTCAACTCATTCCAGTCTTGGTTCCAGCCTGTGGGTTAGGTCTCTCTTCTACTCCATGAGAATGGAGTTTCTTAAGGGCCTTGGTGGAAGATTCTTATCAAAAGCCTTTTGCAAACACTGGCACAAGACCTTGATCTGCTCAGCACATTTGTGTTCTTACTGATACCATCATGGATGTCAGGCATTCCCATTACAAAAGCTGCATTGACTTTTCTCATGTTTATCTGTCTGTAAATAATCTGTGCTTCTACTGACTTCCCTGATGCTGAAATGGAGCCTAAGGACCTGTGTCTCCCTAGGCTGTGCAAGGGAGGGGCATTATTGCTGCAATGCAGCCCTTTGGTGTCAAGCTTGCCTTAAATAAGGGCTTAATAGACTCCCTAAACATTTTTTAATGTCATCTTTAGTTTTCTGTAACTCAAAAGACATTTGGGCTGATCCTTTGCCACAGAGTATTTATCCTTTATTTTTCTCTTTCCTCCTTAAACTTCCTCTGTTGCCAATTCTGTCTGATAACACTTCAGACTGCAGAGAGTGACTGCCATGACCTCCCTGGCCATGTCTGAAGGGAGCACTACAGCCAGTAATCCATTCAGCCTTTCTGCACTGCCCCACTTTTGCTCACCCATTTTGCCTTTGTGCCACTTATTCACTGACCTCCTGACCCCCACCAGCTTCCTGCTTCAGATAATGTTTGGAAATTTCTGCTGGCAGTTTTTTGTATTCTCTCTCTAGGCTGCTCATCCAGGTTTTTTTCTCGTATGTTTTATTATTAAGCATGCCACAATCTTTGTTGTATTTTCTTTTCGTTTCTCGGCAATGACTCTCCATTTGCAAATTTTGGGTATTTTCATTACACTTTGAAGAGTGCTGCTGTTTGACCCAGCAGGAGATACATGTTTTGCTCTTTGTGGAGTGCCTGATGTTTTATGTTCCCTTCTAAATAATCACCATATTTGTTACCTGCAGACATTGCAGTTTATGTGACTGCCAGCAGCCTTTGCTCGTGCCCCACAGCTAAACATGGAGGATCTTTACTTTGAGACACACATCAGGCACCAGGAATCTTTACTCAGGAGACAAAATGATATCCCAAGTCTTGCTGCCAGTGGTCCTACAAATAAGGCCGTGAGCTCCAACATTTTAAAGAATGTTGACCTGGGGGAACCAGAGCATCCAGTGTACTCCCTGAGGATGGGATTCAGCATCTCTGGAAAATGCCAGCCTAACCCACTGAGTCCAAGCAGATGCCTGGACTCATACTTGAACACTTTGGCCTCTTCATATTTTTAGGAACAAAATAAACAATTTCTAGCAAGGCTTCTTGATGCCAGCTCATTTGTCCTATGATACTGACACTCTGTCTGGTTATAAGATAGAAAAGCAAGCAAATACAGGCCCCTGCTTTTCTGCAGCATGACCACCCTTGGGACATGCTGTTCCATGTAGGATTAGGGGCAAAATCCATGCAACGTTCCTAATTAAGGTAATGCCACTGAGAAAGCCTTGGTTACCAGTAATCCCAGTGTGACTGGGAAAGTTTCTGCTGTTTCTAAGCATGGCCTGTGATGTCCTGATCAAAGACATTTGCAAATAGTTTGGGGTGGCTTGGCCCATATTTTTTCCCAACCACTGCTCCTTTCTTAAGAATATCTTGATTTTGGTTTACCAACAGGGCTTCATATCTTTCCACATCACTGCAAGGTCCACTTTTTACCAAGTAGCTCAGCAAAGGTCTCCAAGGGAACAGAGCAGTCATAAGAAAAGAAGGAATGTTTTGAATGGAAAAAAAAAATCTATAAATTATAGGAAGCAGAGGAGGTTGGTGAAGTCACCATGAAGTTGATATGAGTGGGGAAAACCCTGGGGTGGGGATATGATGAGTGCCTACAAAATCCAGAGAGGCCTGGAGGAGATGGAGGGGGTCTGACTGGCCAAGGACTGATCCTGGATGGGACAAGGGGTGCCAAGGGAAGGCTTGCAGTGGACAGGAAGGGGTTCTGCACCCAGGCATTGTGTGCTGCTGCTGGGGACAACCTGCACAAGCCAAGGGAGAAGGTCTGGTGGCTACTGAAGAGTTAAATGCATCACAGCCAGGAAATCCCCCAAGTGAAAAATAGTTGGAGGCTGAAAAGTTAAAGTGGGAGCGGAAGAATTGTACAAGCTTGGCCTTTCTGCCTCCTTAGTGCAAAATGCTCAGGGCTGCCTTTTGAGGTCAGGGCATCAGGGGTCAGGGCCAGCACTACCATGGATTTGAGGGAGAGGAGAGTGGCTCCCAAGATATAGGATCAGGCCAAGATGCCAAACACATCCCCCACAGCCTCACACCCAGTGAATGGGGGTCCAGATCACTGTTAAATGCAGTTTTATTTCGGCAGTTTTCTTTCTGTACATGTAGGTACAGATCCTGCTGGTGCCTGACTTCCCGCTGCCCATTGCGCCTCACAGGGTCACCATTAGGTCTGGATTTTTAACACAACTTTTTACAGAATCACAGAGTGAACCAGTGACCTAACCTAACACTTCCTCATCAACTAAACCATGGCATTGAGTGCCACATCCAGTCATTTTTTAAACACCTCCAGGGATGGTGACTCCACCACCTTCCTGGGCAGCCCATTCCATTGCCCAATCACTCTTTCGGTGAAGAATTTTTTTCTGACATCTAACTAATTTTTGCCTCCTCTCTGCTTGCAGGTACTTTCCAAAGGAGCAACTGTCAGGGCCGGCTTAGGAAATTCCAGGATTTCAGTTTTCAGCAGGAAACCAACCCCTCAGAGGTCTGTTGAGAGCATGCATCACTGTCCTGCCAGCAGCCTTAAAACTCAGGAGGGGAAGGGAAAAGCTGCCACAGTGGGATTTCAGCCCCAAGCATGAACATGTTTGTGCTCTGTGCTTTGAGCTTCATTGGACATTGCCAGGCATTGGGAAGATGAATTCCTTTCTGCAAAACAGTGGTGGTTTTATCGTTTTATTACTGGTCTGACTGTAATGCAGTGGCTGATCATGTTTCCACCAAAAGCATTACGGTAGAAAGGAAATTAAATACCCTGTGATCCTCCATACTTTACTAGTAAAACAAAACCATGTGGATTGAGTTGTATGGCAGCAGTAAAAAATCACTTTATTCTAACATCAGACAAGTTCCTACTTTAGAGGCTAAGGAAGAGCAACACCCTGAAGGCTGTTCTGCTCTCTGCAAGCCATCATGGTACAATCTCCAGGTCCTAACCAAATCTCCTCTAACTTTTAAAAGATGCATGTGCATCATCACCCCCTACCACTACAGAGACATAGCCTCAGCCTGGGACTTAACCAAGTGAGAGATTCAGTTCACTTTAATTGGCAACTTTTGATGTACAGAAAACAGCAGTAGATGGAGCAGAAGTCAAACCTGTAGGAGCACAAACCTCTCCTCTTATCCAGATGCAGAGCAAATTGAGAAGGTAGCTTCTCAAAGCATCCCAGGGAACGCTTGCTTGTGCAGCAAGGAATGGAAAGTGGCTGGTCAGAGGCACCAATCTGAGGTTTGTCTTTAAGGAATAAACATCCCAATAAACTATTTGGGCAGCCCAAATAGTTGTGGTCCTCTGGTCAATGGATTTTGAACAGCTCTGAGCATGTAACCTGTAAAACTGCAGGGCTGTTCTTGCTGCTTCAGGGACTGAAGGAGCCTTGAAGAACTTCAGTGATTTTTATAAATAAGTCACTTTCAACTTGAGGTCTCAGTCATAGCAGCAAAATAAAAAGGCTTATTAACTCAGGGACTTTTTCCATTTTTAAAGAAAATTGATTCCTCCTGATGTCCATGATGGGATTGGTGAGACCATGGTAGCACCATTCCTGGGAAGCTGTTCCTGGGTAGCACTGCCCCAGATCTCTGGGATGATGCTAAGCAGGGACTTCTGCTTTTTGCATCTACCCATGCACATCAAACCAGGGCTGCTTGGAT
Organism: Ammospiza nelsoni; assembly: GCF_027579445.1. Classification (NCBI taxonomy): domain Eukaryota; kingdom Metazoa; phylum Chordata; class Aves; order Passeriformes; family Passerellidae; genus Ammospiza; species Ammospiza nelsoni. The sequence continues at coordinate 80,257,939 of NC_080669.1, read as the reverse complement.
TTGAAATACTCCTGTACATGGGCAGGATACAGGATTGGAGCAACCCCAGAAAGCAGCTGAATATCAACATGAGCTGCTACCAGTTTTGCTCCATGGAGATGAGCAGTGCAGACTCTGTAGCTCCCCAGCACATCCCGCTCCCAGCCGACCACCACAGGAGCAGAACAAATACTTCTGCACTTCCCACCACCCTCTGCCATGCTTCTAGCATGCTCTGAGCTCACTCACTTCTGCTGGGAAGGAGCAGCTGGGACCGGGAGGAACATTAGTGCTTAGGAGGTCACTTAGTGCCTGCCTCCCACCCTGAGCAGTTTTATTCATCCTCTACTCTCAGCAGCTTAAAAGCTCTTCATAAAAGCTGCCAGCATGATGCCACGGTGTCCCTGGCCCAGCCATCCCAGCACCTTGCCAGCCTGTCCCTCACTCTTCTGTACCCCTGTGTTCAATCCCATTTAAATGCTGCCCTGATTGTGCCTGTTGGCACTTGTTCTACAGCTGGTGGGTTCTTAAGCTTTGCAGCCCAAGCAACAGTTCAGCAGGAAAGCAGGTTAAAACCCGGGAGGCAGCTCTCTTCCCACTTTACAGCTACCCCAAAAGAGGAGAAACTTACCCTCAAGCCAGGGAAGGAGGCAAATGCAGCCCAGGCTCAGCCTGAAGAGCTCCATGGTCTGCCAGCACAGCGGGGAACAAGGAGCCCCCAAAGCCTCTCGCCCACGAGGAGTGCCAGGCAGCTCACTTTTACCCCTTTCTCTGTCATTCACAGCAGAAAAACCCTGCTGGGAAGAGAAAAACTCTTTTGTCTCAGCAGTGGAGGCTTGGCAGCTGGCTTATCAGCAAAGGATCGGCTCGGAGACACAGTCCTGCTCAGCAGTTGTCCCTTAGGAGAAATCAAATGACGAGCCAGGCCGGGGGGGACGCTGGACCGGGATGCTCGCGGCCGCCAGGCTCGGCTGCCTAGCAGCAGGGATTGCTCCCAGCAGTGACACAGCATGCCAAGCAGGCTGGCCCTGCCTTTGCCAGGGCTGGGAGCACAGGGGGATGCAGGGCTGGCCTGGCAAAAAAAAAGCAAAGTTCAGCAGGAGTGCTTGGAGGGGCGTGGGATGTGTCTGCTGAAAGCCTGCACTTGGCCGTGCTGTCACAGGGTCTGTCTCTCTTTAGAGAGAATTATTCCTGCCAGGAGGATTTTAGGCAGAGTTATAGCTTGTTATAGCAGAGATAAAGTTATAGCAGAGATAAAGCCTCACAAACCAGCTGTGGCTGTCCTAGAGCCTAGGAGAGAGATGGAAGGGGGAGTTGAGCTCCTGGATGGGGGAGCAGGCTCCTGCTGTGGGTTTACCCTGATCATCATCCTGGGGGTGCTTGGGTTGAATTTGACTTTTCATGCATCGCCTTGGGCTCTGCATGGGGAGGAAACCTCACATCCCTCCCAAAGGAGAAGCAGCAAAGGCTGGCAGGTGAACAGTGGCAGGGCAAGTGAGAGTTACAATTTTGCTAGCAAGGTGTTCCCATTCAGCCACATCCTCTCAGCTCTTGTCTGTCTCATATGTTTGCTGAGGTTGTTCTCACTTTAATAAACCATTAAGCCTTTTGCATAAAGACACTTAAAAAATTATGGGTTCACTTTCACTTTTGGGGTCCTGAATGGCACCAATGTCACACCTCCCAGCTCTGCCCATGAGACCGGGAGTCAGCTGGAGAGCTGGGAGTTGCTTCCTTTAGTGGCCAAGCTGCCAAATAAAAACGGTGTAAAATGAAAACAGTGCAGTACTGGGGTCCATGCAAGGGCATGGTCTCAGGTCAGGGCCTTGCAATGGTGCAACTCCCTCTTTGTGCAGCTCTGGGAAGATGGCTCCCAGCTTTCCCACTATCAAGGGGATAACCTGGCTTCAAATGAGATGTGGATATAGTAAAGGATATTCATAAACCAAAGGGGAAGGCTGGGGTAAATTCTTGCCCTGGTGAAGTTGGTCTTTTATGACTGTAGCCCCATTGCATAAGAAAAATACCAGCTGATTTCTTTGTGATTACTATGGGGTTTCCCCCCATGGGAACAGGTCAAACTGTGGTAAATTACAGGCATTTTTAATTTTAAAAAAATGCAGATGTTAAGTTCTCCGCTACTTGACTGGGACTGAAAATGCAAACACTTCACTGCATCTCCTTGGCATCAGACTGAGGAGAGCCCACACCAGGAACCAATGCCATATTTAAGCACTGGAGAAAAGTGGTCAGTCTAGAAAAGTGGTCAGTCTAAATGCAACCTGTCAGCACAGACCAAAAAAGAATCAGTTGAACATTAGCCACTGAGATGTGATGAAACCCTAATGTTTTAGGGTTTCAGGACCCCACTTAGGCCTGATTTCTTATAGGTACAAGAAAGTACTTGCATATGAAATTACTCTGTAGCTTCAGAGTCCATTCTTCCCCACCAAACTGGCTTTCTTAGGGAATGGCCTAGCCTCGTGCATACAGAGGCTTTCTTCAAATTGTTTTCACAGCTTTTCCTGGGATGTCCCTAGAACAGAGCAAGCTGTTTTCCAGCTGTGGCCTCTCTCATCTGGAGCAGGAGAGTCCTGTAATTGCTGACCCTCGGTCACGTAATTTCCACATCAGTTAGTCCTTGCCAGCCCAAGTTCCATGGAGCAGCCTTGTTCTTGTCTCCATCGTCAGTCTGATGGGTGCATTGCTTTTTCTCATCAGGTTGCAGCTCATGGTGAATTTAATCAAGTAATGATCAAGTGAAACTTCAGATTGTGGTGTGGTGCTGTCCACCACACCTTCACACACAGGGGTCACTGACCACACACCAACTGCAGCCCTGTCTGGCGTGGGACAGGCACTGCTTTCCAGCTGGCAGAGCTAGTGGAGACAAATATTTTGCTAGCGCTAAACCTGTGGGATGCTCAGGGACAGCACAACCCGTTACACTTTCACCCCAGCCTTGTAGCCTGAACAGTGCTTTGTGACACTGGAGACATCAGGAAGAGGCTTAAAATCTGAGCTCAATTCTTTACCCTTAGTGTTATCCCAGAAAATAAATGGCAAAATTCATGCTGTATCTGCAGAGTGAGGAGGACTGGGGTTCTGGGGAGTTTGTTCAGTATTTTAGAGGTGAAATCCTCCTCTCTTCAAAGGTAGCATACTTTGGGCTAGGTGAAAATGCTCATTGGCTTTCTTTTCAGCTCTCTGGCCTTTGGCAGGTTTTCCCTGCACTGGAACCTTTGATCATAGAGGTCAAATGGCATCAGATGTTTAGGAAAATAACTGCAGTAAAGACCCTGTATCTCCAAGAAGGAGTGCAGTAGGAAAAAGAAATTTTTACATGCCAAAGTACTCCCATGGCTGGGAAGTGGAGCTGGTCTGGGATAAAATAACAGCAGAATGAGTCTGTGGGGAGCCCAGAGCAGATGCACTCAGCCTGTCTGAGAGCCTCATCTCCCACTGTGGGTGCATCAGTGCTACAAGAAGCCCCACAGGTGCAGGCAGGAGCTCCATTGCCCAGGACCCCTCACCCTGGCAGGCACTTAGCTTCACCCATGCAGGGTCTGAAGTATCCCTCAAGGGCCCACCTGGTCCTGCCCTCATGGCAGCTCTGACTCATTGTCACAAGAAAATAGCAAGCAAGAGCAGTTCCCCTCCAAGAAAAGCCTACAAGAATTAAGGTTCATTATCTCTTTGCTATTTCAGGCAGCTCCCAGGAGCTTTGTCTCTCAGAGGAGCTGCCAGCTGAGCTTGTGTCTAAGTGGGAGAAAGCCCAGCTGAGCCCCAGGTGAGTACCTGGCTCATTCCTTCACCTGGCATGAGCTCAGCCCACTGACTTCATTCAAAGCAGACTGAGATGACAGCACCCTTTTTTCCCCCCATTTTCCTGTGTTTCCACAGTCCCCCAGACTGCTCACGTGGTTGCAGCTGTGGCACACAAGGACCTTTTCTGCCCTCACCTGTGCTTTGCTTATCCCTCTTTGTTTGGTTTGTTTGAGGGGAAGGCACCTCAAAATCCCCCTGGAGCTCCTCACAAGCACTGATCCTGGTAAATAGGGTCTGATGAGCTCCGTGCCACCTGGGAGATGCCTGATGACCAGTCACCCCACAGCCCGGGACAGGCCTGGCAGTGGTCCCTGGGTTTCAGCCTGGGCCGCTGGCTCGGCAGATGGAGCTCCTTCCCAAGGATATGGGCAGAGCAGCTCCCAGACCGCAGAGGGATGCTGTGGCCACTGCTGGCAGCTGGGAGCAGTGCGTGGACACTGTGTGCATCTTGAGGCGTCAGAGAGAGACCTGGAACAGGGAAAAAAAGTCGATTTTGCAAGACTTTTTTTCTGTCAGCTTCAGAGGAGGAGTTTGAACAAGAAGACAGGAATGGATCTTCCAGATCATGTTCCCGTCCTGTGCAGCAAACTCTACCTTTTTTCCCCAGTACTGAGGGACTGGAATCCTCTGGATTAGGAGAAACCTCAGGTAATATTACTGCTCCAGACCTGAGCTGGCTTTGCAAGGCTCCAGGGGTTTATGACACTGTCAGGCTTGCACAGGGTAATCAGCTTTGCAACAGCACTCTGTACAGGCAGAACCCAGCAATGTCTGTGCAGCCACTTTCACGCTGAGGTGGGACAAAAACCCCCCAGGCATCAGGAACCATGGGGAGCAGGGCAAAATCCCCCAAATCAGGATGGTTTCCAGAAACAGGCCTGCTCAGAGTTGTCTGGTGGTGTGAGCTGGTGAAGGTCTCTCCATGTGCAGGGTACAGGCACAGGCCTCACAGCTGGTTGGGCTCTGTGGCTGGCATGGGGTTAATATGAACCAAACTGCTGCTCCAGCCCAAGGAGCTGGGTGAGATCCCCACGGGCCAAGGGTTGAAGCAGTGAGGGAGTCATCCCATCCATCCCTGGAGCTATTGGGCACTTCTAAAAGCCCAGACCTGGGGTGAGGGGTGCACTCAGCGTTAGGGCTGTATCCTCCCTGCTCCAGGACACAAATGAGTGTATTTCCAGGTGGAGCAGGATCCTGCACCACTCTGAGGGACAGGCTCTGACTCTGTCCTTTCTCTCCCCCTGTTCGTGTTGCTGCAGGTGTTCTGTAAGCGCTGTGTGCTGCTGGCAGAGATTTTGTTGTCCCTACCTGCTCCACACGGACTGCAGAGCAATGTCACTTCACTCTCTGCAGCCACCCCCGGCCATTCCACCTTGTGCTAAGCCTTGTCGGGCTTGCAGCTAATCTGTGGCAGCTCACACAATAACCTTGGCTCTCCCTCCCCAGCTGCAGAGGCAGCAGATAGCTCTTTTCTCACCCCATCTACATGCACAGAAAAAAATGGTGAGCAAACCTCCCCTGAGTCCCTTTATTGTCAATAAATCCCCTATACACCACCCTTATTTGTCAAGCTGCTGCGGTAAATGAGAGCTAATGGGAACTGCTTTCTACTTTGCATGACTTTTCTGCGAAAAAGGTCCATTTTAAACAGTCTAAAAGGGCTTGGTAAATGATTAATCAGTTCTTGCAGCATTTGACAGGGCGGTAGTTTGTTTATGGCTTATTATGTTTAGCTACCTATGGCTCTTTCTGCTAGGACATGTTGTATAATCTCCCTAAAAGCACCTGATAGTGACTAAGTGGTTGATAACCTGTAAAAGGAATGTCAATATAGAAAACTGCCATTCTGTTTAAAGGAAGAATTGTTTCCTGATGGGTTCTTTAAAGAGTGATGCTCTCCCTGAACCACCAGGAAGGTAAACATATACATAATCACAGAATATTCTGAGTTGGATGTGACTCTCAGGGATCATCCTTTAGTCCAATTCTCAAGTGTGTGGCCCATACAGGGATCAAAATCATTATCTTGGTGCTCATACAGGGATGAAAATCATGATCTTGGTGCTCTTAGCTACCTCACCAACTGAGGTAGCCTCAGAGTCTTAGAATGCTGAAAATTTGAGGATTCAGGAATCACATAGCTGTGATTCCTGAATAGAGACCTGACAAACTTTGTGACACAGGTGCCAGGAGACTGGGGGAGGTTCTAGGGATAAATTTGGTCTGGGGGAAGGAGACTCTGAGGCTCGGTGCATAAGGGGTTTAGGTGTGCAGCTGCCCTTTGAGCTGGCTGATTTGTGTTTCGTCACTTGAAACCCTTGAAGCTCCCGTTCAGCTATAAGAGGGTCTGAAGTCCTGGCTCATTTTCAGCTTATCACAGCTATGTCAATGTTTAATCTGTGCATGCTAGGTGCTGCTAAGATCCTTGTGGTGAGGAATCTTGGCTTCTTTCAGCCTGGGCGACAGACAGGCCCAGATCTATACCTGATTAGCACCTGATAAAGCAGCCCAAATATAACACAGCAGTGCTGGTGTCCCGGGGACATCTGGCTTCCAGGGCACTGTGGGAGGATTCAGCAGAGCCTGCCTTGGGAGCACTTGCACTCTGGGGGGGGTCAACAAAGCACTCACCAGAGCACAGAGGCTCTGCAAGGACCAGCTAAATATTCCCAGGCAAGGGTCTCTGTGATGCCATAACCCCATGGAGCAAGGATAGGTTGGATCTGGGCTCTGGATCACCTCTGTGCACCCCTTAGCAAAAGGGCTTCTCATCAGCCCTGGGCATCACTCAGGCTGACAGCTAGGCCAGCAGATGTTTAATGCTTTCTGGAGACATAAGCTTTAAAGGATGGGAGTGCAGCTTAAGAAGCTCTTCTACCCTGGTGGAATCTATGCTAGGAATCCCAATTTCATCCTCTGCTGCCTTCAGGAGCACCAGTGCCTGCTGTCCCCACTGACAACTCACATTTCACCTCTTCTCTGTGAGGGGAAGGGCTGGGGTATATATATAGCATCCCACAGCATCATAGGAGTGAGGAAAACCCAAAAACCCTGGAGACAGGATGGCTTGGCTCAGGAGTTCCAGCTTGCTTGTATTTGATTTTTCTGCCCCGATCTTCTGCTCCTGGGGAAATCAAGGGATTTAAATCAACTCACTGGGAGTCAAATCACTGCATAGAAAGCTGGCAAACTTCCCTCACATCCTTTATTCTTGGACAGATTTTTGAGTCATGATGTCCACGTGTTTTGAGGTTTTTAATGTGTTGCTTAATATAAAAAAAAAAGAAAAAAGAATGAGACAAAAGAAAAAAAGACAGAAGAAAAAAGACAGAAGAAAAAAGACAGAAGAAAAAAGAAAGAAGAAAAAACAATTTCCATTTCTTATTTTTTCACCCTGGAAAATGGTGCAACTTGTCATAAAGGGAAGTCCTGTCCCCAGGCTGCTGGGCCAGTGAAAGGAGGAAGGAAGAAGAGGAAGAAAGCTCCTCCATCAGCAACTGAGGACTGACCCAGCACACAATAACACCTTCAAAGTGAAAATGTTGTTTTGCAAAAACACGAGGGTTTCGCTGGAAACCACCCTGGCCGGAGCTGCAGAGCCGTGTCAGGAGCCAGGCCAGCGCTGGGAGGCTGCCAGCCCTGAGCACTTTGGAGCTGGCAGAGTGCCCTGAGCATGTGTAATCCAACCTGCTCCCCAAAACCACTCTGTCCTGGATCACCATCTCTTTGGGGCAGCAATAACCTTCCTTTTCTTACCCTCCTTACCCTCCTGACCCGGCCAGGGCTTGCCTGAGAACACTTTTATCCACTCCAGCTCTTTTTCTCAGCTAAGTCTCTCTCATCCCGAGAACGCTCTTCAAAAACTAACCAGGCAGTTAATTTGGGTGGTTTGGGATCTGCTGTGATCGATCCAAAGTGTGTTGACCTCTGGCATTTTTAATGGCTCCCTGGGTGGCTTATCATCTCTGTATATTTAGACACCGATGTCATAGTGACACGGGTAAATACACCCAGCCATTTATTGCTGGGCGCAGATCAGATGAGCAAGCTGGCTCCTTTTCCCTCTCTCCATATAGGCTGCTCCTGCAAATTTTCATCCTGTCAGATCACACAGATCCCAGGAAGGGGCCAGGGGAGCCACAAATCTGGTTGCACAGAATGCACTGCCTCAAGCCTGCAGTCTCAGTTTCTCCCGCCTCTGTTTTTGTTGGCAATAGATACTCAACTTTGCTGCATTAGCTGGCTTGGTGATGCTTGATGCAGCTGGAACACGTCACCTTCTGTGCATTTCTCAGCAAAATAAGGTTTTGATGTAGTCCTGGTCTTGCAACAACTTCAATTTAGTACACCTATCCTCATACTGTGTACCAAAACATCTTCCAGTTCCACTGCAGTACAGCATCTTGCCTGGCATAAGCCCAGCAGCTACCGAGTTGTAATAAATTAGGAGAACTGAATGATAATAAAAAAACAGAGACAGAGATGTAGTGGAAGATTCCCTTTTTCCCCTGCAAGGGCCAGAGGGGCTTTCCTGGGGTAAGGGCTTTGGAATAGGTAGCAGGGCAGGCAGTTGAAGGGAAAGAAAAACACATCCCCACGCAGTTCAGAGAAGGAGCAAAGTGCAGGGAGATAAAACATCTTTTGCCAGCTGCATCCCTGGGAGTCTGGTGGGGAGCAGCAGGTGGGGGATGGAAAATTCAGCGCAGCATTTCTCTGCCTGTGTTTAATGCAGGGAGGTTGTGGGCAGGAGAGGAAATCCAGCAGGGCTCATTAATGTAAACACAGATCAGCCTGTGATGTCCAGCTTGTATGCTCAGGCACCAGCCCCTTGCCCTGGCCCCTCCAGGCTCTAGTCTGACTTTCATCCCTTCATCCTTGCTCTGTGGGACAGAGCGAGGTTGCAGCCAAGAGAGGGTCATAGGAATCCTGGCACAGACATGCTCCAAAAAACCTCAACACAGCTGCCAGTGAGCAGGCTGCCACTGCAGAGCAAAGTGAGCCAGAGACAGAGGGCAGGGAGGCTGCAGACAGAGCAGAGGAGCTGCGGCCCTCAGCAAGATTTAATTGGGCTTTTTGGTGTTTATGACTCTCTGTTTTATGAAAAACCATTGCAGGTGTGAGCAGCCAAGCTTTGGAAAGGACATTGAGAATAGCTTTATGCAACATCTTGGATTTTCTCTTCACCAGCTGGAGTAAAAGGATTCAGCAACAAAGTTGCTAACCAAGTGTTGAGGCTGCAAAGGGATAATGGACACTCGGATTACCCACCGCTTGGGAAAATATGGAAACTTTCCAAAGGAGGGTGCCAAAGAATGGCACTTGACTGACAATTTAACACCAGTGAAGCCTTCCAAGGAGCTGAGGCCCATGCTGGGCGCCATCCTGCTGGGCCTCATGCTGTTCATCGCTGCGGTGGTGGCCTGGTGCTACTACACGGTGTCCCTGCGGAAGGCGGAGCGGCTCAAGACGGAGCTGATGGACCTGCGGGCGGACGGCTTCGTCATCCGCAACCAGCACGGCGAGGTGGTGTTCCGGCTGGCCTTCCACTCGGGCAGCCTGGACCTGGAGTCGTGCTCCAAGGAGGGCGAGATCCTGAGCTGCTCGCGCTCCAGCCGGGGCCCGCTCAACTTCTTCATCCAGACGGTGAAGCCCAAGGACACGGTGATGTGCTACCGCGTGCGCTGGGAGGAGCTGGCGGCCGGCCCGGCCGTGGAACACACCATGTTCTGGGAGGACGCCCACTGGTACGGGGGCTCGGAGATGAGCATCCAGCACTGGCCCATCCGCCTGGCCGGCTACCAGGAGCCCGTGCCCTACGTCACCAGCGACGTCTACTCCTTCCGCGACAGCTTTGGCGGCATCCTCGAGCGCTACTGGCTCTCCTCCAAGGCGGCGGCCATCAAGATCAACGACTCCGTGCCCTTCCACCTGGGCTTCAACGCCACCGAGCGCGCCCTCTTCTTCCAGGCCCGCTACAAGGACTCGCCCTACAAGCCCCCGCCGGGCCAGCAGCCCTTCCCCGAGCTCAGCTACCGCGTCTGCGTGGGCTCCGACATCACCTCCATCCACAAGTACATGGTGCGCAGGTACTTCAACAAGCCCTCCAAGATCCCTGCTGAGAACGCCTTCCGCTACCCCATATGGTCCACATGGGCCCTCTACAAAAAAGAAATAAACCAGGATAAAGTTCTAAATTTTGCAAGAGACGTAAAGAAGTACCATTTTAACTGCAGCCACATAGAGATTGATGACATGTACACCCAGGCCTATGGAGACTTTGACTTCGACCCTGTCAAGTTCCCCAACGTAACAGAGATGTTTGCAAAGCTGAGGGAAGATGGCTTTAAGGTCACTCTGTGGATTCATCCATTTACACACGTAGATTCACCCAATTATGAAGTGGGGATTGAGCGTCAGCTGTTCATCAAGGAGCCCTCGGGGCGGCTGCCGGCCATGGTGGAATGGTGGAACGGCATTGGGGCCATCCTGGACTTCACCAACCCAGCAGCGCGTGACTGGTTCCAGAGCCACCTGCGCCAGCTGCGGCACAAGTACGGCATCTCGTCCTTCAAGTTTGACGCGGGCGAGACCAGCTACCTGCCCAAGCAGTTCAGCACCTTCCGCCCGCTGTCGGACCCCAGCATCTGGTCCCGGCGCTACACGGAGATGGCCATCCCCTTCTATGAGCTGGCCGAGGTGCGCGTGGGCTACCAGTCACAGAACATCTCCTGCTTCTTCCGCATCATTGACCGTGACTCTGTCTGGGGCTACGAGCTGGGCCTCAAGTCCCTCATTCCCACTGTCCTCACCATCAGCATGCTGGGCTACCCCTTTGTACTGCCAGATATGATTGGAGGAAACTTCCTCCCCAACAAGACGGAGGGGGCAGTGGAGATCCCCAACCGGGAGCTGTACGTGCGCTGGCTGGAGCTGTCGGCCTTCATGCCCTCCATGCAGTTCTCCATCCCGCCGTGGCTCTACGACAAGGAGGTGGTGGAGATCGCCCAGAAGTTCACGCAGCTCCACGAGTCCCTGGTGGCCCCGCTGCTGCTGGAGCTGGCGGGGGAGGTCACTGACACAGGCGACCCCATCATCCGCCCCATCTGGTGGATCTCGCCCCGCGACGAGGCCACTCACCGCATCGACTCCCAGTTCCTCATCGGGGACACCCTGATGGTGGCTCCTGTGCTGGAGATGGGCAAGCAGGAGCGCGATGTCTACCTGCCAGCGGGCAAGTGGCGCAGCTACAAGGGGGAGCTCTTTGAGAAGACCCCGGTGCTGCTCACCGACTATCCCGTTGACCTGGACGAAGTTGCCTATTTCCTCTGGGTTTCCTAACAGGCTCCTCTTCAGCTGTGAAATTGGTGATTAGTTTACTAGTGGCTTTAATAACATGGGAATTTTCCTAATTTCTAATGCAGCAATATTTCAGAGTGCAATTTGAAGGAAACACTGAGACCTCTGTTCTGTGTGACAATTCTACAATAATTTATTAAAATGTATTGGATGGGTGTCTTTGTTACTGCATTGTGACAAGTGTAATGGACAGAAACACAGTCTCTGCTCATAATCTTTTCCCACCAAGAACTGCCGTGCACGCTTCCTCTGTCTAAAGGCAACATGGTCTCCTTTGTTACCCAGTTTCACAGGTGATCCCCTGGGACATTGAAAATTTCATGTGCTTAGTGAAAGAGGCAGCTGCAGCAAAGTACATTTTTTTTTACAGAAAGCACTCTGAGGTTGTCCTGAAGAGGAAGGCACTCAGTTTGCAGCCTGCTTATCAGATGGGGGCTAATGCAGGAGTTAGGAGTTTGCATTTCCCATGGCCCGAGCTATCTGAGCAGCAAGGAAGCTACAGCACTTGCTAGTGCTGTGGCAGCTGTTTTCCCCCTTTTATGAATTACTGAGAACCATGTCCATGGTCTGTGTTCAGGTAAGCCTACAAAATGTGGTGATATCTCATGGCAGTCAAGATTAAATCCTACTACCAAGTCATGCAGAAGTTTATACATAGTCGGCTCCATGTGTGTTTTAAGACCATGTTTAGGACAAAGGTGTAATCTGTCAGGTGCCAGGAGAGAATGTGGCCTCCTCAGAAAGTTCAGACAATTAACAAACCAGCCTGAGTACCAGGCTGCCTCAATTTCCCCACTGAGGATGTTTTCCCATCCTGTGTTAATGGAGATCCCTGTCCATGACAGGTGGATCCTTCTGTATCCTTCTGCCCATCACAGTGGTGACCTCTCCAGAATGAAGGTGTCCCAGCAGCTCCTGAAGGCTTGGGGTAACCAGGCTAGCTGTGAAACACTTTCCATTCTTGGTCCAATGTTTCCTGCTGTTTTTAAGCAACAAGAAATTTTAGGTTGACACGACTAAGAAGTTTAAGAGAGTTCAAGGGTCTCTGGGCTGCAATGTTCCTTCCCAAAATGAGAGACAGATCACTTTGCTGGCTCCAGCACACTTCCAATGGGCACCTGGGAGGTGAAGCTGTGTGAGGCCCCAGAGCAAGAGAAAGCTTTGTTTTTTAGGGGTTTGCCCCAGGGCTGCTCCATACAAAATTAGCAAAATGGGTCTGGAGAACATTGTACTCAGTTGAGAGCTTGTTTGGTGCCCAGAGGAAGCAGATCCAAAACTGACTAAAACCTGTTATCCATCAGTAGGTCCATTGTTCTATGAGAAACCTGCAAGGACACAACAGCAGTGCCAAGTGGGATGAGCCAGAACATCTTTTAGATGCCCCTGAAAGCAGCTGGAATTGCAGTAATGCTATCGCTGGGGTGGCAGTGGAGAGGGAAAACCAGCCTTGATGTAGGGATGTGAAAGGGAAAGCAATGTTCAGTCTGGCAGTTGAGCTCAGGGTTAACAGGACAGCACTGAATCCTTACCACGGGCTTTCTCCCAGGTAGTTTCCAATGTGGCATCTCCCCCAAGTCTGAGAAAGTGTTTCTACATTTGCGGCCACAAAGCTACAAATAGTTCCCCATATTCATCTTGAGGGAACCAGAGGGCCCCAGGGCAGCCCAGCAAAATTCCTCTGGATGTTGTTGTTCCTGCACTAAAAAAAACTTTTCTGCAAAGCTCATGCCCACAGTGCTGAGAGAGGAGAGAGCCAGACTCCATCACCCTCATATAGTACCTCTGCCCCTGTGATCCATGTGCTCGGCATGCACACAGCTCTGCCACCCACCTGCACCCCAGACTGATGGGGAGAAAAACAAACACCAAGACTTCCTTCAAACCCTGGGGGTGATATGGGATGTCTGGTCCCATGGCTGCAAAAATGTCCCCCCCATCCCCTTCCAATCTCTCCCTCAGTGCTTTCCTTGCTGCCCAGCTGAGCCACAGGAAGCCACAGGGGACAGGAGGCATCCTGTGAGCAGGTGGCAACACAGCCACCTCTCCACACCCCTGCCACATAGGGGATGTGTGCTGTTGGAGGGACATCTTGTTTGCCTTGCTAAGCTTCAGTCCTGGTTGATTTTTTACACTCCCAGTGCTGTGCACGTGCTCTTTGCTGGAGGTGCTGGTGACATGAGACTCTCCTACAGAACCTGGCTCACCACAGGCTGCCTGTTTTTTGGCAGGGGAAGTTTACTGCCCCCCTTTGATGACTGCTGAGCTGAAAAACACCCAGCCCTACAGGCAAAACAAAAAACCCAAACAAATAAAAATCTGTTTTTCTCTACTTGGCCTCTGGGGTTTTGTGTCAGCACAAACCATCTTCATGGCTCTCCTGGCACAAGGGACCTTCAGGCTGGCAGCTCCTGCCTGGATTGAGGAGGCTGTGCTTTTTCCTGAGGCTACCAGCCTGGCCATGTGCCCAAAGGAGCTCTGCTGCCGTCAGTTTGTCTTTTCACCACAGTCACCCCCAGCCTCGGGCTCTGCCTGCCTGTTGGCTTTTTCTTACTTTTAATCAAAGCTGTGATTTCAGGCAGGCGTGGACACGCTCACAGCTCAGGTCTCCTTGGCCAGCAGCCACTGCTCTGCTATCACCCACAGGCACCTCCTTGAAATCCAGTTTGCAACAAATTGGGCTCCTGCTGTAGCTCCTCTGGGGTCTGGATTTTGCCACTAACACTCCTGCCTGTGCAATGCACAGCTGTGGATGTGTCTTCAAGCACGGCCATGTAGCTGAGACCCAGCACAGAGCTGACCCCACTCACTGCCCCCATGCCCATGGTGAGCCTCAGACACGCAGTCTACATACAGCACCAGGTTTTGTGAGGATGTAAATCAAACTCAAACCCAAAGCTCCAATTCTAGGAGGACCTCTGTATCACTGAGGATCTCCTGCAAGGCTGTGAGGGCTCTAAGTTGTCAGCTTGCCTGAAGGTCTTCAGCAGTGCCAGCTTCATCCCCCATGTGGTCATCAGCCAAGTGTATGGATGGCACTTACACCCAAGGAAGAAGTCAATGGAAAAGCATTGGGAAAATGTCTTTTATTGCAAAAGGAGGGAAGTGAAGTCCCTCTCAACCCTCAAGCCATGCTGTATGGGTTGGCCACTGCTAGTGATGCCCAATGGCATAAGGCAGCTATGGTTTATGTGGTAACAATGGAAAGGGAATGAAAAACATTATTTGGGGCAAAGAGGGTGATGTGGGGCAAGGCAGGCTCCTAAATGAGTCTCACATGCTCCATTCCTGGCCTTCCCATAGCCACAAACATCCATCCACATCCTTGCTGTCAATGCCATCTGGAAAAGGGAACCATGGGGACAGTGGGGACAGTCAGAAGGACCTTCTGGAGAGCCCAAGGGAAGCTGAGAACAGGCTCCTCTTGCTCATCCCCTACATTCTTGAAGTGTGTGTCCTTTGAGAGCAGCATGGACTAGCAAGTCCCCAGACTCAGTGTTGATAAACCTTTTTGGGGGTGAATGTCAGTAGAAATAGGGCCACGACTCTACAGGTGTGTGTGGTCCCCACTCCTTGGGGCTGACACAACACTGGGGTCCACCTGGACACGGCCTTTTCCTGGCCAGCCCTGAGGCACAGCTAGCCTCTGCTGTCAGGACCTAAGGCAGGACAATCCTGAATGCAGTGGGATTCTCTGCCACCACGGCAAACAAGAGTGAAGTTACTGCCAGTTTTTCCTTTTAAAATATACCAAAAAAACTGCAGGCTGCAAGCTTTAAATAAAACAACAATCTCCACCCTGATTTAGTGAAGACCAGGGTAAGAAAAGCCCCAAATCCCCCTGAACCACCAGCCCCACCAACTTGGTACAAATGGACATAGTTAAGCTTCTTTTTGTTTTCCAAAATTTTATCTCAATCAAGGTGATTCATGTTACAGTTCATACCAATTAGCAATTAGAAAAGTGGTTAAAAACAGACCCACCAGCATTACAGTCTGACAGAGGACAGCATGTACAAACACAAGCATCCAGAAAACCTGATTCACAACAGTGCAATCTTCAAAATTCAATCACATAAGCATCATGTGTGAAAAGGCTGAATCCAAGTCCCAGACCTTGTCTGGGGCTTTTTCTTGGCTTCTTGAGACAAGCTAAACCCAGCTTTGGCCTGTGACCCATGGCATAAAATCAGAGAAATATCCCTAGCAGCAGTTCTCAAGGTATCCATGCAGAGCTTCTGGTCTGCAAGGTCTGAGAGATCCTCAAGTCCTGCAGTGCTACAGCATAGTGTTAGAAGTAGTGGTTTTGGTAAAAAGTTGGATGGAAAGGCCATCTAGAAGCCTGTGAGACAGCTTAAGGCAGCACTGCTGAGGCTGTCTCCAACATCAGCTCATAGTCCTCTCAGCAGCTTTACCTTTCTCCTTGCTGGACCACTGAACAGCCAAGTCCACTTGTGCCCTAATTACAGCATTTAGAAAAATAAGGATTTTCTATAATCTTACCCATTCATTGATATAATTAAATAAAAGAAAATGATAACTTTGTTAATAAAATCATTTCTTTTTCAGGGGAGGGGAAAGAAGACAGTGTGTCTAATGGAGAATTTCCTCCATGACCTTCCTGACAGTGCCTGAAACCACTGCAAGAAGATTGAAGGCACTCATCGGGCTGCACCCATCATTTTAATAGTAGGAGGATACTAACAGGGATGCTGTGTTTCTCTTCACACAGCCTCATTCCTCATGAGTGATGCACATGGTGAGTGGCACAGAACCAGGGGAAGAGAAGACAGTATCTCATGGTCATGCCAGGATCCTTCCCATGAAGTCCTGTGCCAAAAATCCCAATTCTGCACTGGCAGCTGAGCTGTGTAACATCTCCTCCACCTAACTGACACCTTAAGTTTTAGCTTTCATATTTTCCAGATTCTGTACTGCATTAGTGTATAACTCTGAACGTCATATAAAGTGTTAGCAAGTTCTCATCACAGTTTGGTCAGACAAAACAATCCTTTTCCAGCCTGAGAACCAAGGACACCATTGCAGATTCAGGCCCACAAAGTATAAACAGAGAACTGAGGAGAGCAAACTGGGAGGATGGGACTTCACAACCTAAAGCTGTAATGGGACAATTAACTCCAATATGGAAATGGATCAAAACTTATAAAAGTGTAAAAACTCGTGACCTGTTGTTCTTGGCTGGAGCCACGGCCAGGCCCTTTGTGTATCCAAAGTGTATCCTTTGAAGGCCTTTCTAATAAATAGCTATTCCTTTAATATTGTCTAGCCTCTGTTCTAGGTAGCCTCTTAAGGCATCATAATGACTCCCATGCCAAGGCATGACAAGTATTTATTTAATGAGCAAAGGTTGAAAGGGAAGAGCTGGAGCCCCTCAAAGCTTGGTCTTCATGCATTTCTAGGGCTGCAGAAGCTCCCTCCACACTTGGCCCATCTTAAAGGCTTTGGCCAGACTGATCTCCTCACCTTCAACATCACCCTGCAAGCAAGGGCCAAGTCCTGCCAGTGCCCTGATGAGTGACACTGAGGCTCCAGGATTAATTCCTTGCCAGAGGGTGTCTGTAACTTGTAACATCACCATTATCTGCACTTGTGGCAGAGAGGAAACGTGAGTCCTTCAAAATTAAAAGCCTGAGAAACAAACAGGCTTCAGGAAACGCTTGTGCTCCAGCTGGCCAGGGACCTGTAAGGCTCCCCTACATCTCACTTTGGGATTAAATTATACAGAGCAGATTCAGGTCTTACGGGAGTCCATGAAACCAGACTTCCTCACTTCCTAACTACAAAAGCACTTCAGATTTTGCCCCTAACACTGAAATTTCTCCTCCTGCACCCCATCACAACCCTCAAGCTTAATGCATCTCCTTTTCTGCCTCCTGGAAAGCTCTGTGGCTGGAGATGGGCTTTAAGAAAGATCCTCATGACACCCAACCCTACCCAAAACATGCACCATCTCCCTGCATGGCTGACTCGTGCCAGATCCATGCCCAGCCC
Organism: Ammospiza nelsoni; assembly: GCF_027579445.1. NCBI lineage: Eukaryota > Metazoa > Chordata > Aves > Passeriformes > Passerellidae > Ammospiza > Ammospiza nelsoni. The sequence continues at coordinate 80,240,767 of NC_080669.1, read as the reverse complement.
AGACACAATTCCAGCAGAAGCCCCACAGATGCTGAGCTGTCCCTGGCTGGCAGTAGCCTGGGCAAGGTGCCCAACCCTTCCCAGCTGTCACAATTCAATTCTACCAAAGCTCATTAAAAATTCAGGGGTTGACACATGTTCCAGCTGGGACAGAGCTGGGAATTCTTGCCGTCAGGAAGACTTCAATCCTGTTGGCCCTGCCTCGGGTCTCTGTAAATGCATTTTCCCATACAAAACCAAATGGGAAATCTGCCAAAGAGGCAGCTGCTGGGGACTTGGGGTGCATGATCACTCCACATGCCCTCCGGGAGCCTCTGACAGCAATCCCACCCCCAGCAACACAACATTGCTAGAGAAAGCTCCCCAGGACTCTCCCAGGGAGAGAGCAGGGCTGACTCAGGAAAACCCTCAACAAAATCATCACCTCTAACGGTGACCTGAGATGGGTATTAGCTTAACTTCGCGTTAGATGAGAACATTTCCGTGGGTGCAGCGAGAACAGGCGCTGGCACAGAGCCATCAGTTAGCAGAGATGGTGGTTTCCACCCACAGGCTATCGGCAAACGGCGCTGCCAGCCCAGGGCACGTGCCGCTCGCGGGAACCCGCTGTGCCCACGCAGTGTCTGGGGACAGCTTTGCTCCAGGCAGCCCTTCTGCCAGCAACAAACCTCATCTGTCCCTAGAAACCAAAAAGGATTGGAATCAGCAGGATAATCATGTAACCAAGTGGGGCCATAAGGGCTTTAAAAAATGGGACATGCTGGTAGAGGCGGTGCTGCTCCAGGAAAGGCAATGTTGATGCCCCAGGCAAAACACACAGGCAAGAGCCTTGTAGAGGAAGTCAAATGGGTGAGCAGGTGGGATGCAGCTGTCCCAGCGGGAAATAAGCGACCCATTCAGTTAAAACACATGGACATCACTTGAGTGACCTGGCCTGCCTGGTACCCTGGAAAGCAGGAGCATGGGGCAACTGTTAGTCCAGTGCCATGCCAGGCAAAAAGGGGGAAAAATAGGTGTGATATATATATATTTATATATATGTAACTCTATATTGCTTTATGCTCTTAAAAATATCCATTTGAATATATTTGCCATACTAAAAAACTTACAGCAGGCCGTGCTGTAGCAATCCTCCCACAGCACACACCCCCATACCCAGTGCCCTGTGCTCCCACAAGACTAGGAATGCTCCTCACTGGCACTAAGCAACTTCCTATTCTTGAAATCCTTGAGAACTGAAAAGGTAACGGGTTTACCACGTGTCTGCAGACAGACTGACAACTCCTTTCTGACCTATACAGATAAATTGCTGCCTACTATAATCCAATCAGAGCCTACAACCAGACCCAAATTAAAAAAATTAAGATCAATCCCCAAATAAAAAAAAAAATTATCCCCAAGAACAGTGAAGTCGATTAAGTTCCCTTCCTCCACCCCAGTCTCAAATGAAATGTGCAATTAGAGTTATTATTTGTTAGAAAGTCCTAGGTAAGGCATGGTTATTCCAAAGCTGACTAAGAAGCCTGTTAGGAAACCCAGAGGAAATAGGCAACTTCGTCCAGGTCAACGGGATAGTCGGTGAGCAGCACCGGGGTCTTCTCAAAGAGCTCCCCCTTGTAGCTGCGCCACTTGCCCGCTGGCAGGTAGACATCGCGCTCCTGCTTGCCCATCTCCAGCACAGGAGCCACCATCAGGGTGTCCCCGATGAGGAACTGGGAGTCGATGCGGTGAGTGGCCTCGTCGCGGGGCGAGATCCACCAGATGGGGCGGATGATGGGGTCGCCTGTGTCAGTGACCTCCCCCGCCAGCTCCAGCAGCAGCGGGGCCACCAGGGACTCGTGGAGCTGCGTGAACTTCTGGGCGATCTCCACCACCTCCTTGTCGTAGAGCCATGGCGGGATGGAGAACTGCATGGAGGGCATGAAGGCCGACAGCTCCAGCCAGCGCACGTACAGCTCCCGGTTGGGGATCTCCACTGCCCCACTGGTTTTATTGGGGAAGAAATTGCCTCCTATCATGTCAGCAGATATGAAGGGGTAGCCCAGCATGCTGATGGTGAGGACAGTGGGAATGAGGGACTTGAGGCCCAGCTCGTAGCCCCAGACAGAGTCACGGTCAATGATGCGGAAGAAGCAGGAGATGTTCTGTGACTGGTAGCCCACGCGCACCTCGGCCAGCTCATAGAAGGGGATGGCCATCTCCGTGTAGCGCCGGGACCAGATGCTGGGGTCCGACAGCGGGCGGAAGGTGCTGAACTGCTTGGGCAGGTAGCTGGTCTCGCCCGCGTCAAACTTGAAGGACGAGATGCCGTACTTGTGCCGCAGCTGGCGCAGGTGGCTCTGGAACCAGTCACGCGCTGCTGGGTTGGTGAAGTCCAGGATGGCCCCAATGCCGTTCCACCATTCCACCATGGCCGGCAGCCGCCCCGAGGGCTCCTTGATGAACAGCTGACGCTCAATCCCCACACCAAAATTGGAGGAATTGTAGTTTATGAAAGGGTGAGTCCACAGAGTGACCTTAAAGCCATCTTCCCTCAGCTTTGCAAACATCTCTGTTACATTGGGGAACTTGACGGGGTCGAAGTCAAAGTCTCCATAGGCCTGGGTGTACATGTCATCAATCTCTATGTGGCTGCAGTTAAAATGGTATTTCTTGATCTTTTCAGCAAACCGCAATAGTTTATCCTGGTCGATATCATTCTTGTAAAGAGCCCACGTGGACCATATGGGGTAGCGGAAGGCGTTCTCAGCAGGGATCTTGGAGGGCTTGTTAAAGTACCTGCGCACCATGTACTTGTGGATGGAGGTGATGTCGGAGCCCACGCAGACGCGGTAGCTGAGCTCGGGGAAGGGCTGCTGGCCCGGCGGGGGCTTGTAGGGCGAGTCCTTGTAGCGGGCCTGGAAGAAGAGGGCGCGCTCGGTGGCGTTGAAGCCCAGGTGGAAGGGCACGGAGTCGTTGATCTTGATGGCCGCCGCCTTGGAGGAGAGCCAGTAGCGCTCGAGGATGCCGCCAAAGCTGTCGCGGAAGGAGTAGACGTCACTGGTGACGTAGGGCACGGGCTCCTGGTAGCCGGCCAGGCGGATGGGCCAGTGCTGGATGCTCATCTCCGAGCCCCCGTACCAGTGGGCGTCCTCCCAGAACATGGTGTGTTCCACGGCCGGGCCGGCCGCCAGCTCCTCCCAGCGCACGCGGTAGCACATCACCGTGTCCTTGGGCTTCACCGTCTGGATGAAGAAGTTGAGCGGGCCCCGGCTGGAGCGCGAGCAGCTCAGGATCTCGCCCTCCTTGGAGCACGACTCCAGGTCCAGGCTGCCCGAGTGGAAGGCCAGCCGGAACACCACCTCGCCGTGCTGGTTGCGGATGACGAAGCCGTCCGCCCGCAGGTCCATCAGCTCCGTCTTGAGCCGCTCCGCCTTCCGCAGGGACACCGTGTAGTAGCACCAGGCCACCACCGCAGCGATGAACAGCATGAGGCCCAGCAGGATGGCGCCCAGCATGGGCCTCAGCTCCTTGGAAGGCTTCTGCTTCACCGGCGTGAAGTTCTCTGGCAGGAAGGTGTACATGGTGCTGCTCTTTCCCTAGAGCTCTCTCCAGCGGAGTGGGAAGGAAGCACGCCTGGGGTTGTCAGGAGAAGACACCGGATTGCTAGGAGAGCTGCCACCTCCACCATGTCCCAGAACACCCATCTCTGAAAAAGGAGAGGATATAATTAGTCTGAGAGAACATCTAAATCAAGGGACAGCGTGTCATGCACTTGCTCCCCCTGGCCTCCTGTGCCCATCTGTGACTTGCCAGGAGCTGTGTTCCAAGTACCAGACATCATCTCCACTTTCTCCGGGCAAGACAACACATGCAGAGAACAGCCTGAGCCCAACACGGGGAACAACCCTAGGGTAACAAGGACCCATCATTCCCATATTTAATGGCTTTTGTTTTTGGGAACACCTTCAGTGAGTCAGGAGTGGAGACTGAGTGGCAGTAGGAGGCTGAACAGGAGCCAGATCAGCCCACTGAGAGTGTCTTTAAGAGAAATGGATAACTGAGAGCTACAAAAGACATCACGTAATGAATTCCATGCAGCCAATCCTAATTTTAATCATATTGCCTCCCTGGCAGACTTAATTCATCTGCAGCAACATCCCTTTCTTGTCCCAAGCATGTCCCCACTGCTTCACTTGGGTGATGCTTTGCACTGAAAGTGAGTAAATCCCTGCTTCTCCACAGCTCACAGAGAGCCAAATGGGGTTAGGGTACAAGTGGCTCACGTCTGGTTTTGGGGGGCATTTAGGGGATGCAGTAAATAGCACAGAATGCCTGGTTCCTATCATGTGCTCAGAGCTTTACAGCAGTTCTGGGTGGAAAAGAACTTCCAGCTTTTCTGGAAGGAAAGCTAACCTTGTAGGAAGTGAGCAGGGGGCCCAAAGGGCCGTCCCTCCATCCAGCAAGGCTCCAGGAGGGCACTCTGGAGTGTTTCAGCTCCAGCCCACTCCCCCTGCCTGGCCCCCGGGAAGTGGGCTGTGCCAAGGGCCTAATGGCTTTTCCTTGGCCAGGGCCTGGCTGGGCTCCGCCAAGCATAACGCCGGGATCCAGGGGGGAAAAGTAAAGTAAGGACATGGGAGAGCGAGAAACAAACACAGCTGCAGGAGGAGCAGGGGAGGGAGAGGAGCTGCAAAGCTGCAGAGCAGCTGCCTGGTATCTGCCTGGTGCCAGCAAACACAGCCACCTCCTCCCCAAGCTATGGGGCTGTAAAGCTGCAGGCTGTGGGCAAACCAGAGGGAAAAAACACTCTTTTTGGGCACAAATGAAACCAGTTGCAGAGATTCCCTCTAATAAGGTTGTTTTTTTCCTTAACAAAAAGGAAGAAAAATATCCAAAATGAATTACATAACCCTCTCCCTGCCACAGGCATGGCAATCCAGAGCAAGTGGATCCTGCGCCTCAACAGATCTTTCTCCCCAAGAAAGGAAAAGTAAAGCAGAAAGAGGTCCTGAATGCCACCTAAGCTTTATTGCTCCACTACAGGGATGGCCATATATAAAACCATGGCAGTATCTGTGCACAGGCTAGACAACACATTCTGTGTTTATATCCACCTTGAAGCACATATTGGACAAGACCTTACAGTTGGGGGAACTTTTTGTGTGGCCAGATGGGTCATTCTAACCTTCCCCAGGGAGCCAGTAACTTTCTAGACAGCCAGTTGCTTTAAATGGGATTATAGAGGCATTAGGAAGTGATTAGCCTGAACAGGCGATAGGTTTAGTTAAACAACTTGTCCCACAGCCAACTCCCACAGAGCCCTCTCTTGCCAGCAGGGAGCTCAGTCACGGGACGGGGACAGCTCCAGCCACTCCAACTGTGTCACCCAGCTGGATCCTGCCTCCCAGCAGGGCAACAGGGCTCTCACCCACACAGTATTTGTGATGCAAGGCCAGCTGAGCCCAGCCAAAATTGGGCAACAAAGGCAGGGAGGAGGTGACGGTGGAATGAGGCTGCGTTTGGGATAAACCTTCATCTCTGCCTCAACTCTTCCTTGGCTTTAAGGTGAAGTGGAAGGACCTTGGCCAAAACTGGCAAAGCTGAGTGAAGCCACAAAGCAGGAGGATGCTTCTGGAAATACAGACAGGTAGGCTGAGCCCAAACAAGCCCTCACCCTCAACACTGGCAGGTTTGGGGATGCCAGAGAGAGAGAGAGAGATGAAAACAAATACCTGTGACTCTGGAGGCATGCCTGTGTCTCACTCGTGCCTTATCATGAGACTGCAAAGCTCAAGGTGGGAAAAAATAAAATGCACCCTCCACCAAGCAGGACTTGCAAATTATTTTGGAAAATAATTTTTTTTTAAGTTTTCACATCTTCTTTACAAAAAAATAGGGTAAAATAGTGCTTTCTTTGCCAATTCTCATTCAAGGTTTTAAGCCCAAGAAATATCTGATGCTGCTGCTGTGACTCCATCTAAAACTGACAGCAGCTCTGAGGGCTTCAAGGAGTTTCTGGATTTTTATCTCCCTTTCAGGAAGCTGGTTTATTATTTATGAACTTCTTGGAAGCTGCTCTATTTTTGGCTGTTACTTTCTTTCCATCCCCCCCACCATGGACTGGAGCTCATGGCACACATGAGGGAGCCATCACTGCCACTGTCAGTAGAGAAAAAGTGTTTTTTAAGAAAGGTTTTGCAGCCTCTTGAGTCCCTTGGACAATGACCTGCCTCAGAGGGATGTGCAAGCTGGATGATTGAGGTGGTGGATTTAATCCTGCCCTGACTGCTGTGGCTGGGCCAGGGTGAAACCCTGTGGCTGCTGATGGACACTGCCCACTTGGACACCATTTCAACAAAGATGCTGAGAATGGTGTTTGCAGGCATCACCCAGCACAGTGATGGGCAAAGGAGGTCTCCAAAAACAATCTTGGTCTCTACCCTGTATTTTTTGCCTTGTTAGTAGAGTCTCCCATTCTCCAGTGGGAGATTTGGCTCTGTCCCAGGGGAGAGCTAAGTCTCCCAGGATCCCTGGAGACGCCTTCTGCCTCTCACTCACAAGCTGCAGCCCGCAGAGGTGCCTGCTCATGCACTGCCTGTTTCAACTTTTTTTTTTTTTTGTGTAATGCTAACTTGTTTTTTTGCTCCAAGATGACATTGTGGCAACCTTTAACTCCTCAAAAAAAAAAAACAAACAAAAAAAAGAAAACGAGAAGGGAGAGTGTCAAAGTCAAACAGCATGTTTGCAGCTTGCTGCGCCGGAGCTGACCCAAAACAAAGCTTTTTCTCTGTGTTCTGTGGAAGCAGTGAGTCGCCTTGCCTCAACTCGAGATGAAAGCAAAACATCTGAGCAGGACACACTTTATGGAGTAAAAATAAAAATCCATTTTTTGACCGCTTCTATTTTTACCAACACCACTGCTAACCGCAGGCTGCGAGACCCACAGCACCACTAACCCCAGCCACTTTGCAATTAGGACATTCATTTAAAGAGGGTCAATAACATACAACTGGTCTCTATTGCCCTGGCAGGGTCAGGTCTGAACCATGCTGGGGGCCAAGCTCCTGCTGGGGACACACACCCACTTCCCACGCTGGGATGTCAGGAAACCCTCCCTCTTCCACTGCAAGGTGCTGTCGCCTCCTCCCCAAACATCTTGGCAAGAGTCAAGCTCAGGAAATAGTACAGAAACACTGCAGATTTTACCAGGAGGCATCTCCAACCCCACACAAGTGCAGGGAATGAGGACAGCAAGTTAAGGGAGAAACGCCTTCTCTGCAAAAAAAGCTGTGGGAGCAAAAAGAGCCTCCACGTGCCCAGTCTGGAACTGCCTGCAGGGAACCTGCCCTGACAAAGGGACTTTGCACGCCCGACACAGGGGACATACAAGCCCGTCCTGGGGTTTTAATTTCCCTTGGAGGGCTCTGCAGCAGAGCACTAGAGTTCTCTGGAGGGCTTTTTGGAGTCAAATAGGGTGAAATCACTGCTCCTCCTGCTTGGTGCTAATGGGAGCAGGTGGGACAAGTGGGGGCACCTTGGTGACAACACTGGCACAGGGCACAGGGCTGCTCCTCACACACCCCGATTCCACATGGATCAGAGGCACTGATTCCCCCCTAATCCTGTGGATTCCCCCAAATACTAAGCTGTATCACTCTGGGGTCTGGGTTTATCCCTGCAGTACCCAGGCCATCTCGGGGGGCACGTGTGTGGCACAGACACCTAGCCCCTGAGCCAGGGCAGCAGCTCTGCCTTTGCAGGGACAGCCAGGAGAACACGGTGCCCCAGAGGACCCCTCACCTTCACCGTCCTTGCTGTGGCCAGAGCAGGGATGGACACACTGCCCGGCCTGAGGGGTTCCTGCACATGGGGGGACTCCCTGCGCCTCCTGCAAAGTGACAGATCCTTGCTGTCAGGGCTGCTGCAAATTCCCCCCTTGACTCAGCTGCTGGAGGCCCATGCAGGAGGCACCTCATCCCTCCGGGGCACGGCGCCCCAGCGCTTACCTGGCCATGGCTTCCTGGGGATCCCTGCCTGCGCGTGGCTCCACCACAGATGTCTTTTTAAGCCCGTAAGAGAGGAGCAGCGCTACCTCTCCGCGGCCCCGGCAGCTCCATCCTCTCCGTGGCTCGGGGCGCTCCGGGGCTCGGAGCCGGCGCTCCGGGTGCCCGCGGGCAGGAGGAGGGAGGGGACCGGCGCGTCACCGCCACCGCCGTGTTTGCTCAGCTCCGTGACGGATGCGTGAGCAGCCAGCCCTCGGCCGGGCGTGCCAAGAGGAGCAGGAGGGGCGGCCGCACACGGGCGCTGCTCCCACCCGCTCCGGCTGCCGGAGAGCCGCGATGCGGGCTGGCATCTCACCTCCCCGCCAGGTGAGCGGGAAGGGCCGGCACAGGAGCGTCCCCTCCCTGCACTCACAGGAGCGCACCAGTCAAAAATCAAAACGGAAAAAAATAACCCCAAAAACCCCAATCCAATAGAGGGTTTGGGGTGTTTTTTTTTTTTCTCCCCCAGATCTTGAGATTTTAAGCAGAGTCATGATCCGGAGGAGAGTAATGAGGCTGACTTGTGTGAAAAGAAACAAGCTGCCCCACTGCTGCTGGCTGGTTTGTAAGATAGGATTAAACAGCACTGGGCACTCGGAGGATAAACCCCAAATCCAAGGTGGCCATGTGAATAAAGAGCTCATCTGCAAAGTGCAGACAGGCTGCCAGCACCTCGCTCTGTCTGCAAGAGGAGTTGAAGCTGTGGCATCAGCCCTGCCCAGCCTTTAATACACTCACCTTTATTACAGGAATCATGACTTTGCAGCCCAGTTTTGTCCTTTAAAGTTTTCAGTGTCAAGTGATGCTCCTAACCCATTTAGTCACCTCATCCAGTGTTCAACCATGAATACAAAGCAGCCACTGGGATCCAATTCTGGTAGCAGACAACTTAATATTTAACACCCCTGACAATTTCCCTTTACAAAATCCTCTTTCTTTGTTCTTCACCCCGTGCTAATTACCAAGATGAAGTTTAAGAGGCTGGGTTTTCACTTTAACCCTGCACACAGCTCATGGTGATTTTGTCTCATGACTAAATCATGACCAGAGGCTTTTGCTTTTCCCTGCCTGGAGGCACATCAGGGAGCCTGAATTTATCTGAGCCACAAAGAATTTGTGGAGACTTTAAAACAAAATGAGTCCTTCTGGTCCACTTGTATCAAAGCACATTGGGCATGAGAGAGAGAAAGCTCCAGGGCTCTCCCTTTAAGAATATGTCCCTGTCCATCTTTGAGAAGTCCCACAGGCTCTGGGGGAGCTGGAGGGAGGGAGCCTGGCTCTGAAATTGTGGTCTATGGAGTAACCCTGTGTCCAGCAATCGGCTCCTCAGCACCTGCAGGGCCATCAGATCTTGTGCCCAACAGTGGCAAAAGCAGAACACCAAATACTGGTGCTATTAGCTTATTTTATTTGCCACTTTTGCCGTATAAGATACACTGCCACAAAGATTTTGGTGTCTTTGACACTGTCTGATGCCCCCAGCCCATCTCTGGTTGGTACCAGACGTGTGCCATCGACCACCTCATCACTCCAACAGCCTCTCCCTGAAGTGGGTGTCAATCTCACTGCTCATCTCTCTCCTCCAACCCCACAAGTGGAACCTAGTGCCCCATTTGGTCACACAGATTCTTTCTTCAAAGAGCTGACTCAGCCCTTTGGGAGTGCTCAGCGTTTCGGATGCTGATGCAGGCTGAAACCTGAGCCCACCCAACATCCAATTGCTACAACACGATATGGGGGAGAAATGGAAACCTAAGTACATCTCTCTGGCACAGCCCTGCTGATTTTCCAGCCATCGAGCCACCATCACGCTCCAGGCACTGGCAGCTCCGGAGAGCTGTGGATGGCTCACGATGCTGGTCCTGGAATTTGCATCCGTATCCAACAGTTGGTGACACTGGACAACCTTGGCCCAAACACAGTCACCAATCCCTTTAAGTGCTCCCTCGCAGCTTTTCCATGGCCAGATCCAACCAGGCAGACACAACCCCACAAGCGCCACTCTCCACTGGGCTGTAGGTGTCTGCTGCGCCAGGCATTTGCCCCTTGGACATCAAGAGTATCCCAAGGTGGTAAGGCAGGAAAGGAGAAGCAGCATTTCTGCTTTTTGACAGCTTTGGCTGCTCCTTGCCATGGCCAGTGACAAGAGGAGCTGTCCCCAAACCCACTCCAAACCCAACCCAGCACAGAGCACAATGAGCTGCCTATAAACATCTGCAAAGTTTTCACTGCCAACATCTTATCAAACGACAGAAGTTGAAGCTACACTTTGTTAGAGGTGCCGGGGACGCGTCTCCCAGCTCCGCTCATCCTCTCCGGGCGGCCAGGCTCGCACCCATCACGGAGCCCGCACGGTCCCGGCACGGCGGAATGCGCAGGGCTCGCTCCCCGGGCTCCGGGCAAAGCTCAGCACCCTCACCCCGCTCTCCGCGGCCCTTCCCGAGGCAACGCCGATGCCGCAGCCCGGGGTCTGCGCTCGGGGCACCCCTCGCCCGCCTCCGCCCGCACCCCCCGGGCCGGGCTGGCGCCCCCGCCCCGAGCGCAGCCCCGGGCGCCGCTCACTCACCGGCACCGCCGGGCCATGGCCGGGTCTGCCGGCCCGGGGGCTCCGGGCTCGGGGCTGAGCGCGGTTCCGGGGTTGGGCGCTGCCCGCCCCGCCCCGGCTCCCGCCCCGGACCGGCCCCCGGGCCGGCGCTCCCCGATGGGAGATGTAGTTCGGCCCGGGGTTGGGGCTGGACCTGCTGGGGATGTGCGGGGCTGCGAGGGAATGGGGGTGCCCCCGGGGCTGGGGGGGATCGAGGTTTGGCGCTGGCAGGGCTGTGCCGGGATCCTTTTGGGCCGGGATGGGCTTTTCATGAGACGCTTTGGGACTGGGATGTGCTTTTCATGGAATGATTTAGGGCCGGGCCAGGTTTTTCAATGGGATGCTTTTAGGCCGGGGCATGCTTTTCACGGGATGGTTTAGTCCGGGATGGGGTTTCAGGGGGTTTCCCTGCTCCCAGGAGGATTGGGGCACTGCTTGGCGTGGGCACAGCACGGCAGGCTGCCACCCTGGAGTGGGGGTCCCCAGAGAGCTCTGTGCTGAAGGATCCCCCCACTGCGAGGACCACAGTGCCGAGGATTTATGATCAGCAGCACACATGGAGGGGCAGGGTGGCGTTGCCCCTGGCACGGTGCTCTCAGATTGTAGTCAGACAAGGGCATTTCATGCCCTCCTTAATTTTGTGCTGCTTTCAAAGTACCCCTCCTTATTTAGCCTGTGTCAGTGCTCAGCATCCCAGATGGATGGCAGCTCTTCCTGGACAACTTGCCAAAAGCAAGCACGTCCTCAGCAGCCCAGCATGAAGCTGACAAACACGGGTGTCAATGACAGCTTCTATTTTTGGCTGTGTTACTATGGTCCAAGAGCTTTCCCTTGCACACTTTCTTGGTCTCCAGCTTGTGCGTGGTGGGAGAGCACCAGCCTGCAAGGGCTGTTAAAGTGCCCACCAAACCAAATGGAGTTTCTCCACCCTTCCCAAGAACTTCCCCAGACTGTGGGAGGGTTCTGAGGGGGACAATTGACCAAGCCAGTTTTGATGGAAGGCCACCTTTGCCCTTCACCAATGCCATGGGGCAAGATAAGCCTCTGAGATAAATTAATGTACCCTGGCATTGCCATCTCAGTAGGCCATTTCTAATGGGTCTCCCTGCCTACAAACACCACCATCTCTTGCATGGTCATTTCCCTAAAATTCTTGTTACCAGACCCATGCCAATTGAGGAAAATATTCCTGTTTCTCAGTGGAGAAGACTTTGAGAAAATTCTCTCTGAGGCTCAGGCATAGGGACATATATGGGGAATCCAGTGCTCTCTGTTTATTCTTGTTGTTGCTTGGTTTTAGTTTCTAAACTCAGGAATCTAAGGCCAATCACATGTTTTCTGCAAAGTCTCACACCTAATTTTGGCCCATGGGGATCTGATGCATTAGCAGAATGATGACTGCGCTGGTTGAACAGCATCTTTTCTGCCCTCTGCCCAGGGCTGAAAAAAGCTGCTTCAGCAATAGGGACATCCTAAAGGTAAACATGTGGGGATTAAAAAGTGCTGCCAGACCTGCAGTGGGTGAAGGACAGGGCTGATTACTGCATAACACACAGTGTGGCCAGGGAACAGATTTTTGGTAAGCAGAGCACACAATGACAACAGAAAATACAAAAGCAGCATAAGAAACACTGATGTGGCCCCAAAATCTGGGAGATGCTAGGGTATGTGCAGGGATGCCAGCAGGATTTCAGGTGTTGTACAGTGCCAAGCATGGCTGGAGGAGACCATGCATACAAACAATTGTCCAGGGAATAAATCTGGCTTCCTTAAGGGTCTGTCATAGAGATACCTGGGGATTATGGGGCACCAGGAGTATTCCCCAGGCAGCACTTACTACCAGGGGATATTTATCAGGGGAAGTCACAATCTTCAGGATGTGCAGACATCCCTGGGATAGGAATGGTCTCAGTCCAGGGAAAGAGATGGATGGCCATGGCAAAGCCACGGGCACATACTGACAGAGCATCCCTTTGGCACTGGCAGGAGGACACAAGATGCAAAGAGGGGCTGAACAGATCCACTGCCAGCACCATCAGACCCCAGACCCCATGGAAATGTGTTCTCTGGGACACAGAAGGACAGCTAGCACCCTGGCAGAACTTTTGGAGCTGGACAATCAGTTCATCTCAGGCTGATAGGCAGTGGGATTGATGGCTGATGGTGTTCCTGTAGTTCCCCTGCATTGCCAGAGGAAATACAGGGAGTCCCCATCTCCTCAGTCAGCTGCTTGGGCTGACCCTGGCCCAATGGATTTTGTAATGGGGGCATTGTTAATCCCTACAGACACTAGGGAGTGGGAAGAGACACCCATTCCATGTGGCAACATCTGCCTTCATGGCTGCTGGGACACACGGTGAAATGGGCTACTAGGCAGGATCTAGTGCTGGAAATGCAGCTGGATCTGAGCATCAAGCCACCCTTGGGGGTCATAGCAGTGCTGTGATTCTCTCCCCAAGCTCCCCACTCACCCAGTACCATGGGAGAGAGGATGGAATCACTGGCTCCGCTGCCCCTGCATCCAGGGTGTCCACAGACATTCGAGCACTTTGCCTAGTGGCAGATGGGGTGAGTGCACTGGGTCTGCCAGGAATGGGACAAGCAGAGGTTGGGAAGGGAGTTACAGGATTGTACCAATGTCCTACAGCTGGCAAGCCTGAGAGGGCTGTGTTTCATGGAAGAGAACGGTGCCCTGGTTGGTGGCATGCACTATTTCTGTCCTGCACAGTGGTGATGTCCCTGTCCATGCCCTCTGCTTGCTCCCTCATTACAATGCATGTGGTAACGACGCTGCAGGAGATGAGCTGGTTTGCAGTGAGCTTTGCCTCAGTGCTGCTGATCTTCTTAGCCCGTGAGGGGAAGCTGTGTCCCACAGATGCCCTTGAGTGGCACCTCAGCTCAGGGATTGCTCCTCCTGCAGGACCAGGGCTGGGAGGGATTTTTCAGTGCTCAGAACTCTCCCTAGCCCTTCTCATGGTCCCCTGGCATGGAAGACCCACCAGCTGGAACTCATCTGAGTCTGGGAACTGTGTTACAGCAGCTCTCAAAGTAACCCCATCATCACCAGGTCACACAGTGCCTGGCATGAGCCCTGTCACTGCCTCAGTTTCCCTTCTTCAGCAGATCCTGTGCCTGGCACTCTCTGGATAGGGCTGACATGTCAGAGCTTCTGCTCTGCCAGCTCTAAAAGACCAAAGCTACTGCAGGATGCAGCTCCAGGGGACAAGTCAGCCAGCACATGCTGTGGGGTATCAAACACTCCTGATCGGGGAGCAGGACAATGCCTCACTACAGAGACACAGCGAGGCACGCTCTGAGTGCCACCCTCCTGCATCTGCAACTGGGTAGGTGTAGAAACCCCAAAGTTTCCTCCTCCTGCAGCACTTACCTGTGTTACAAACTTGTTCTGTTTCCAGAGCTCCTGTGGAACCCACTCTTGGATGGTCCTTCTGACAGTGCACAGCGAGCAGTAAGAGTTGGGGCAAGTGCTGCTGGGGGTCCTGTGCTTTTTAAAGAGGAACATGTAGCCTGCTGGGACAGGTGTGTGTTGGCACTTGCAGCCCAGGGTGATGTTCATGTGGGCAGTGATGCCATAGAATGGGAGCACTGGGATTTGGTGCCTTTCTCTCAGTCCCATGGCCATGCTCCCTGACTGCAATTCCTGCCTACATCCCTCTTGGGCCATACCCTCCTTGTTTTGTCTTGGCTCCCAGCTCCCTCCCCTCCTGCCAGCAGCTACCTTACAATGGTAGGAAATAGTTTCAGCTGGTCCTAGTCAAGATAATTTTGGGAGCTGCAGGAGCAGTGATTGTGGCTTTTCAAGCCCCTTTCTCCTGTATTTCCTTGGAAATCCTACAGCAATCCAGCTGCAGACAGAGACCCCCACACCAGTGCCACTAATGACTGTGTCACAGCACCAGCACAGCTGTCCCAGCCTGATGAGGTAGCCAGGGAAATTATTGCCTGCTCTGTTTCCCCTTTTTAATTAAAAGCTGGATTTGGGTGATCCTGTGTTGAGCCTTGTTTGCTGTTCCATCCAAGAAATGGTCTCTGCAATCAAAGAGAGCAATCCTCACCCATCTCAGTGCAGAGGCAGCTGGCTCATGCCAGGGTGGGAATGGCATGAACTGAGTTTGCTTTCTCCAGAGCTGGGGAGCTGAGCAGAGATGCCCCTGCAGGGATGGGGACAAGCCAAGCCCTGCTCTGGCCTGGCCTGTGACACTGTGCCCACTCAGAGCCCTGCTGTGCTCTCTGTTCCAGCCCCTCTGCTGCTTCAGTTTGGCAGACCCACACCCATCTTGGCAGGGGAGATGCCGACCTGTGCCCCTGAAGGGCTGCAGATCCCTGCCTGGTTTGCTGCTGGACAACCTGGAACACCTGAGCGGGTCCCAGCAAAAGTGAATTATGTGTCCTTAGAGAAGAAGAAAACAAGCTGCCCTTGATTTTCACACCCTACTGGTCTCTGCTGGGCCAGGTTTAGGCTTTCCATCAGCCCCATTCCCTGCAGGGAGTCAGTGGACACTGCAGTGTCTTGGAGCAAGCCAGGTCACAGGTCTCGGAGCACCACTGTGCAGAGGTGGAACCCAAGCCTCTCAGCTGTGGGGGTACTAATCCTGCAACGGATTTGTTGCCAGCATGATCCACTGGCCTCCATGGCTGTCCTCTATCCCTGGTGGTCCACAGGTTTTCCAGCTGCTGGTATTGGACTTTAAAATCAGGGCTTGGCTCCTGTGCCAACAGCTTAGAGGGGCAGAATAGCTGCAGGGCTGGAGAAAAGGTTATTTCACCCATTGGTGTCATACAGATGCACCAGTTCTTTCTGCTTCTTGCTGACCAGATGCAGGAGCTGGGTGCAGCCTTGTGTGCCTTCCTGCTGCCCTGGGGACTCATGTTTCCCAAACGTTGGTGGCCAGTCCTGGAATATTTACCTCTGCCATTCACACAGGTCACAGCAGCTGCTGCTTCTGGGACCAAGCAGGCCATGGAGTGAAGGCTGCACCCCTGGTTTCAGCATCTGCAACTGCTGGGGGCTCAGAGGAGCTGGTGCAGTCCACACTCCCTTGCTGTGGTTTGCTCCAATGAAAAAAAAGGCTGTCAGGCTGGTTTTCATATGTATGCTTTTTAATATCATTAATTCCGTTACACTACACACAACCAGTAACAATGATAAATACTGCAATGGAAATGTTAAAAAAAAATACTATACACGTTTTTCATGTTTTTGAAAAAAAACCCCACGTTTTAAAATAAATTAATGCATAAAACTGATGGTAGAAAAGAGAAAACCCAAAACAAACCATAACACAACTGATTTGTTTAAGGCAATACTCTACACAGACGGGAACAAAAGTACAACAGTGTGCTACATGATCTGAATGGGAAAAAAGGGAACAAAAGAAAACCCATACAGGATGCAGACTGATGCTTTGGAAGTGAGAAAACTCCCAAAACCAGATAAAAAAAAACAATGGCCAAGTTAAGTGCAGCATTAATACACTCTGCATGTCAAATGATTAGCAGGTTTCTAACAAGGACTAAGGTCAAGCTACAACAAATTTATCTTCCTAATTAAAAGGTTATTCAGGTCAAACCCTACATTTAACTCTATTTGTGATTGGCTGTTTCAGCTATATTTCACTATATGCAAGGACAGCCAGAAATTCATCTGCTCTTGAGATTAACACAAAGGTTGGGAGGTCTCCTGTCCTGAAATGTATTTCCATTACATAAATCCAAAAAGGATCTTGCTTTTGGTGACCTTGAAATACGTCCCACCACCCCTTCCCCTGGGGCACCAGGCACCACATGGGGAATGGAGACCAGGAAGGCATTTGCTCAGGCTGATTTTTTTTCCCATGCTGAGGACACAAAATGGAAGTGCAGATTTGTTCTGGACTTGGAGGAGTGATGTTTTTCTGTCTGCCAGAAGTGTCCATCTGGAGCCTGCTGAAAGTACTTTGCCAGCATGGGAGAAACCCATCCTGTACACAGGCTCTGGCTACAGCCATGACATTTCCTATTAAGGCTGGTGCAGAGCTCCACACCTGCCTGGACAGCCAGTGAACCCCAATTATTAATGCAGCCCAGAACTTGGCCACTGGAAGATGGACAATAATTTTAATGCCAAAAAAATCCCTCTTTCCCTCAAAAAAGAAAAGAAAAGGGACAGTAGCCACTTTCTGCCAACTTCCTTGGGTGGATCCCCATCAGCTGCCACCCATTCAAGATCGGCAGTGCCAGATCTCACCAGCATTGACCCAGTACATTCCCAGTAAGGTGCATGTCTGCAAGGTGCTGCTGGGGGCAAAGAAACTTCCTGGGACATGACCAGAGCCCCCTGTACTGCCCTGCTAGAGTGCATGGGAAGGAAGCCATGAAACACAAGGAAAAAAACCCAACTGGAGTTACTAGACTTGTGAAGGCCAACAACTGTCCGGGTTGCCTTGGGTTTGGGTGAGAAGGGGGGATGCAGAACTGGGCTGAGAATCACTTTGGTGCAACTGCCTCTGATGCTCATCACTAGTGCATGGGGCAGGGGGAAGAAAGGCGACGGCTGCTTTGAGAAAAGGGGAGTGGAAGGAGGACGTGTGTGCAATATAACAAGGCTTGCAATTCTAGGACTAACCACTGGACACGTATACCGAAGATTACTTGTGACAACTAGCTATCCTTCTACTGCGGTTGCTCCTTCCCCCATTTTCTGGTCTGATTCTTCTTCAGTTTGGGAAGCCATGGCTGTTTGGCATGATGGCCAGTGCTGACCCTACCACCCCAGTCCTTGCCCAGCTCATGGGGTGACTCTGCTACAGGTTGGACAATGAGGTCTGGAAATCATGTCAGGCACAGACCGGCTCTGCACGCGAGCCAGCACCTGCTTTCAGACCCTTCAGAAACTTATTTAAAGGCAGCTCATCTCCCTTATTAAACTGAAGGTTCAATAACCTCTGTGGAAGGAGTAAAAAGGGTTTAAAAAGTGCAAAAAGGGGAGGGGAAAAACCCAACTTTCTGAATTGTCTCCCCCACAAAGACTTCATCCTCCACCAGAGTCTTTCTCCCGGCAGAACTACAGCCCCACCAGTATCTCACAGCACCCTGCCCCAGTGCAGCAAAAGCAGAGCCAACAGGCTCCCCACTAAGGCCTCTGCTGCAGGACTCCAGCCCACACCAGGAGCACGTGGGTTGGCAGGTCTGGGACCACAGACCTGGACCCATAGCACTGAGGCCAGGAGGGTGAAGGCATCCGGCTTGGCGGGCTGCATCTCACCAGGTTTTGCACGAACCTGGTGAATCCTCAGCCCCACAGCCTTCATGTGGGTGAAGAGAAATCCCAGCCTCCTTTCTGATTCTCACCCCGTCTGTTCATGGACCTACAGCTGGCCTGACTTTTGCTTGGGGTTCGTCTTGGGACAGAGGCAGCCACAAGTTGAACACAGCTGCTACTGCAGCTTCTCCATGCAAAGAAATGGAACAAATAAATGTGTGAACTGGGGGTGGACATGAAGATCTGTCATGAAGAGTGCTTGCCCAAGTTTTTCATCTCTTTCCATGTGTCTATATTATATCTCTCAACAAACTGTGTCTCCCAAATCATGGAGGCTTGAGGAAGGTGGGTACCAAATGGAGTTGCAGCTTATTGAGGTTGCAAAGGCAGAAAGGCAGCCTGGGTGAAGAGCAGTGCTTCCCAGGAGCACACCTGGTACACCTGCATGGGCAGCTAGGGGAGAAATGCTGCTCTGGGAGGGTAAATATCTTAGCAGCAATGAGACATAGGATGGCCTTCCAGTGGCCTTTTCCTAGTGCCTACTGCTTTCAAGTAAGCACCAGGGAAAGCTGCAACCTGCTCTGTGACATGGTTTGCTGCATGCTTGCGTGGGCCATGGGGCTGTGCTCTGTGTGATCTCAGTCAGTCCCAGCCTCTGCCTCCCCAGCAAGCTGTCAAAGATGTGCTCAGACAGGCAGTGTTCAGCTGCTGTCATCCTGGGACTGCCAACAATGTCAAGTGGGGCAAAGGAAGGGAAGTAGCTGTAATTTTTGGGAAGCAATGCAGCAGCTCAGCTGCATAATACAGGAAGTTAAAATATGGACCACAACCCCTATGAGAAACCTCCACTGACCTCCTGCAGATAATCCCAGCCACAAAATCTCTCTTTATGCTAAATTCCTGGCCCTTCTGCTTCAGGTCTTGTGTGGTTCTGTAACAAAGGTGGGTTTGTCTGATGAGGTGCAGTTTGGAGCAATCCCTCTCACAGCTGAGCCTTGAAAGGAATAGACAAGTATGCCTAGAGGTGAAAAGCAGCTTAAAATGAAGACCTTTCCATGCCTTCCCAGCTAGCCCTGTGGCACTGCTCCTCTATGCAGACATTGCTTTTGAGCATGCAGCCCAAGCTTGCTGAGCCAAGCAGCAGCCAGGTGCCAAAGCCTATGGCATTCTAGGTAAGAGTGGCAGTACCCCATGTGGGTGTGAAGTGAGAATCGAAAAGCAAAGGATGAGCCCAGACAGAACCACCAGTCTAAAGGCTAAGATGATCATATGGTTACTAAAAGCAAGAGCATGAAACTGCCATAGGAATATCCCAAAAATGAGTGTTTCAATCCTCTGTTCTCCTTTGTGACTACTTGCCATCCCAAGCTGCACTCCTAAATTCCTTAATTCTGCTATCAGTGGATGCTGCTGTTGGGTCATCACATCTTTGTACATGTTCCCTCTGGGAGCAGGCAAACTCAGAAGCCAGCTGTGCAAGAGTCAGCTGCCAAGTAACTGGATAACACATCCTTGACAAACATCTTTCTCCAAAGATGTTTAACCTTTGTACTAACCTCCACCCTGCTGCATTCTGGCATGCGTGAGGAACATCAGAAGATGGTAAAGAGAGGGAAAGCAGAGTAGTACTTTGAAAACAGGAATTAAATTTCTAAAGCATTATATTTACATCCTTCTTGCAGAACTGTCCTATCAATGGTGCCTCTCACACTTGACAGTATCCATGCAGGATGGTGGCAGCACTTTGGGAAGGCAGGTTTCTCCCATGTGCCCCAGAAGGGAATTGACATCAAGATGGGATGTGACTTGCCTGAGGTTAGAGCAAAAACGTACAGCAGCAAAGACCTAAGATCTCATTTTTATGTGCTTTAAGAGTCCAGCAGACCCACCAGGGCTGTAGCTGGCTGCAGTGCCATCTTAGGGACAGGATGTTTCTGGGATGTACATCTGAAAGCAAGCTTTGCTCCCTGCTGGCATCAGCACTGCACTGAGACAGATCAACTTGGACAACTGGGATCTGCCCAAGGCCACAACAGCACTTGGCAATCTTTCCAGTTATTGCTTGTTTTCCTCTTCCTGTCTTCCATCTGTTGCCCAGCTGGGTCCTTCCTTTCTTCAAAAGCATCTTCATTTTCTGTTGAGTCACACACAGGGCGCTGCATTTTTCAAGCCTCCTGCATTCTCCTGCACAGCCTGCAGGCCAGCCCAGGATCAGACTGTGCATGGAAAGGGAAGGATCCTGCTCAGGATTGCAGACCTGTGTGTCAGCCAGTGAACCACTGAACACAGTGGGTGCCTCCTTTGGGACAAGAGATGGTGAAACAAACCAGAAGGAGCTGAGTCCCTCTTGTCTGTGGGGGAAGCTGTCCTGAAGTTCCTCTCAAAGTCCATGCAGCAGGAATGGTCACCTGGTTTTGCAGTTGCAAGGCATTTGCAGGCAGGACAGCCAGGAGAGCACAGCAGATCCAATGGCCAAGCACACATGTTAGGGACAGACATGCAGCAATGTCAGATATCACCCAGTGGCTCTTCCAAGGGCTCACTTCAAGATGTGTCTGGTAAGATATCAAATGAGCCTTCAGAATGGGCATCAGCCTCCTTTCAGCTGAGGTTTATGTACAAACACATGAACACACTATCTATAGACCTCCCTCAAGACTAGGAGGATGTTCCTCCTCCCAAAGACATCTGGAAATGTGGTGTTTGCAGACAAGAGAGATGGAACAGAGTGCTGTTTGCAATGGTAATTTAGGTAGACAGCAATGCAGCATTTCATACTCCATGGTGTTCCTCCCCTTGGTTTTCTGTACAACTTTGGATTGAAAATGTGGCCTGAGAGGGCCATCTTGTTTGGTGCAAAGACTGGAGGAAGGAACAATTTTCTTTCTTGCATGCCATCTGCATTTAGGAGAGCACCCAGCAGCTCTGTAGATTTTGTAGAAATGTTGTCACTTAGTCTGTGCTCTTGCCCTCTGCCTTTTTCTGGCCCTGATAGCAGAGACTGGTCCAAGGATAGCAGTGCCAGGACAGCCATCTATCTCCACACCTTCCCAGGAAATCACCTCAGCATAAAATCCAACAAGGTTTGCTTGAGCAGAGAGGCTGGATCAGATGACCCCACTGTGGCCCCTTACAGCCTTATCTATTCTGTGACTCTGAGGGCATTTGGAAAACCTGCTGGCTGAAGCAAAGGTCTGAATGTGAGGCCAGACAGGGGGATTGATATCTGTGGTTGATACATACCAATGGGCAGTCCTCAATATTCCATAATGAGCCAACAAACATGCTGCATGGTCATAATCTGCTGAAGGGGCTGCAGTTCAGAAGCGTTAGTGTTCAGTTTTCTATGACAGCCACATGTGCATTGCCTTAAGCCACTCAGCCTTTCTAATAACGACCCTACACAGGTAACTACTTTTCCCCACCCTTTCTACATTATTCCCCTAGTAAAATATATGAACACAAAGCATAGAGAGGAGAAGCCAAAAAATTGCCATTTTATGGTCCTGTACTGTCATGCCAAACCAACTATTTCTACAACCAACTCCTTCTGTGCAAAGGCAAAAATGCTTGAGTTGTGCTTCGGTTTGTATTTGGAGGAAGCACCAAGTGGAACGTCTGAATTAATCTCCCTCCCTCCCTAAAGGGCTGTGCTAGAAGCAGATGCACATCACAAAATGCAAAGGGCTGATGGCAGTTGCAGGGCTGGGGAATGTCTCAGGGCACATGGCAGGCAAAAACCAGCAACAGGGGCAATAAAAGGACTTGGTAATGGTGCCATGGGACAGTGGGTGTCATACAACCCCTCCGGTTGGAAAAGACCTTTAAGATCATAGAATCCAACTGTTAATCCAGCACTGCCAAGTCCCCTAAGTCTGTCCCTCAGAGGAAAGGTGTTAACCCTGAGAGATAAGAGTAACAGCAAGCCTCATTCTATCCTAGACTGAACAGGACAGTGCTTGGCTATAGCTGGACTCGGTGATCTTAAGGGCGTTTTTGAACCTGGATGATGGCATGATTCTATGATGGCAGCATGATGGAGACCTGTGGGGTGTTCAGCCCTCAGTGGCTGGCCCAGGTGAAGGGATGGCTTGTTGCTCTAGCAGGCACTCTGAAATGCTCTGAGCTCCTGAGCAAGGGCTGTGGGAAAGGCTGAGGTGTGCAGCCTGGCTGGAAGGCACAGAGACTGACCCAGGAGGATAAATGTGATGAAGACATTCCATGATACCAGTGCTGAACTGCAAAGTCCCTCTCCAGAAGAGTGAAGATTTGAAGAGCATTGGTCATGTCCTATAGGATTTGGTTTGACCATGGTATTTCTATTATGTTTTGACAACATTCCCCATTAAAAAAGACTCCTTAAGGAATGTTTTTCCCTTTAATCTTTTTCTGTACTCTCTACTTCCCTCACTTCTGGACAACCTCGTACCTGAGTTGTATTTTGGAAATATTCCCCCTTAGCAGCACTACCAGGTAGTGAGAAAAGGAGATGAATTCACTTGAGGAACACTATCCCCACAAGAGTTGGCAAGTTAACCATCACTTCTGTATGAAGAGGCAGGGATGCTCAGCAAGCAGCACCATTCAAGTCCTCTTTCTATGGCCTGGAACCAGAGTGGCAGCATGTTTTTTAGGCAGAGGGGACAAGCACAGCTTTAAAAGTTGTCAACAACATCTAGTAAATAAGCCTGGGAATCTTGTGTGCCTGCTCTTTCACTCACACTGTGGCTGGTATCAAGTTTTGCACTGCACAGAGTAAATCTCCAGGATGTTAAAAAAATCTCCTGCTAATTAAGACTTCTTAAAGACTCAGCTCACTTCATATAGATTTCAGATGGGGAATCCGTCTGTTGTGGTGCAGCTCAGGCTCTGCTTTGTGACTCAGGAATTCTGATGGGAAGCTCAGAACTGCCCTAATTTTTTTTCCTTTCCTAGCCTACAAAGCAGGTGATGACCCAAGGCAGGTGGTCCTTCCTCCTGAAAGGCCAGGGAAACACAAGAATTGTGCCTGTGGCAAAAGATTTCAACACCAAGAAAAATGCCAGCCCATCCCTTGCATATGCTGCAGTCAGGGAGAGGACATGTTTCCTAATTCCAGAAGTGATTCTGCATTAAAAACAATCTGCTGGTGAGCTGGGAGCTCAGACCAGCAACCTAATGTAACAGGTTTCCTAATTTTGCAGCACCAACTGCTCCTGACCTGGTACCATGTCTGGCTCACAATGGGGCAGACAGGGGGTGAACAGCAGTTTCCTCTCATGGGCATCTTTCAGCTGAAGCTGTTCATAACTCTGCTGCTGCTGAAAATTCCTCTCAAGTCTGACCCCACCACACTGATGACTTCAGCATTAACGAGTTTCTCCCACAAGCACCCAGAGACACAGTGTCAAGAGAATATCAAGAGTCAAGCACTCTTAAAATGTGCTGTCTTCAACTAGCTTTTCCAGCACTGTTGTTCAGCACATCTCAAGTCCTGACTCATGCAGGATTAATTTCTTCTCAGTTGAACAAAATTTAAGATTTTTGGAAAGAGATGGATTGCACAGGGATTAAATACAGGCTGAAGTCAGAATACGTGACTGAACTGAAGTCACAAGTATGGTTGGTATTCCTGGGCAATGAGCAAGTCCTTGAAGTGCATGAGTGGATTGCAGATTGAACCTGATGTGTTTGGTGGTAATTTAATGTGGCGCTAAGGGTAGATTGCATTGGCTAAGTGACACAACAGCTCTAGCTAGTACTGACTCACAGTGAGATGTCAGCTACTTGTCCCTTTTGCAGGTGAATGAATTGTGTCATGCTAGTCCTGGCTAGCCTTGCCATAAGAAAGGATGCCCTGGTCCGTCCCCATTCCTGTGCCCCAGTTATAATATTGTTTTGGTTATGCGAATGAAACAGGTTTAGTGAATGAATTAAGAACTGACTTCCTCTCATTGGTAAAACACTTTGATACCTCCAACTTGCCCTAATCTTTCAAATGGATCGGTTTCAGTGGGCAGGATTACCTGAAGTCCCATCTGACCTTTCCCATTCTGGAAAAAGACACTTTACAAAATATCCCCAGTGCCTAAACAAACCAAGGAGGTATCTCTGGACCCCTCTGCATTCGCTCTCCAGACCAGTAAGCTCTGCCAGGCACTGCCTGGCACATTGAGCAACTTCTCTTTTGTTTTACCATAGTTTAAAATAAGTTATCAACCAATCATAAAATGAATTTTTTGGTTTCTCCTGGCTCCATGAACACAAAGAGGTGCACGTCCTACCATAGGAGGAAGCAATGGCTGTTAAGTTTTACAGTTATAGTGGAAAGCACTGATCACAGCCTGCCGGCCTCACTACTGGATGTGACAGGCGGTGGAGGAGGTGGCTTGGCAACACATGCAGGTGGGGTTGACAGATTTAGGGGGGATTAGGTCGAGGTCCTCGTCATCCGGGATCTCATCTAACCGGTACCCATCCTTTAGCAGCTGGATGTTCAAGTCTTGGTTGATCTGCTACAGACAAAGAGACAAACAGTCAAACACTTGGGACTTCTTACTTCTGGTGGTCAGAAGATGAAGGATTCATCCATCATTCCCTTATTTGGGAATGTATTTCCCCATCGTTAACAATTGCCCCACAGTCCTAGATTTGACCTCAGGTGAGGGGAGGAATATCCTCCAGAGTAGGAATACCTAGAGTGAGATAAACTATTTTGTAATGGAATAATTTTTCCCTAAGGACAAGCCCTCAGTTAAAGTAATGCAATAATATTATTAACTGGCAGATGGGCAGTCCCCCCTCTCAGTCTGGGGCACACTATAGCAGTGAAACGATGGTAAAGTTTGGCTCCGTGATCTCAGGTTCAAGTGCTGTCTGACTGGATCTATATAAACAACACTTAGTCAGGGCACAGAAACAGCTCAGATCATCTGACATGGTCACTGCTCTTGGCTGTTTCCCAGGGTTTCAGAGGTATTTTATCCAAGGAAGAGATACAAGGGGCAAGAGTTCTGAGCAGTTTGTGGGCAGAATGGCTGCTCAGCCCCTGGATACAAAATCCTGCAAAAGCAGTAGCCAGAGGCTTCTTACAAGAGGCCAAGCAACAAATTCATGAGAGAGTACAGGAATTTACTCAGAAACAATGCAGAGGGACTAACAAGCCAGAGCTTCCTGCCTTTTCTCTTTGAAAGGGCAAGAGTTCATATCTGCAAGTCCTCCCTGGAATTTCTGCTTGCTCCAAGTAAACACACACTGGGTGACCCTGACCACTCCAGTAACTGGAAATCACAGCACACCCTTAGATCCTGTATTTGTGTCCTTGGCATGTGTACAGTTGCTGAGCTGCCATGGCAGTCAAGATGATGCTTTTGCACCTCATGGGTCACTGCAGGACTAGGCAGAATGAGGGAAAGTTTGAGTGAAACCAAAGGTAGCTGTGAAAACTGCTGATAGGCAGATCTCTGCATCATCACCAGGGAAGAAAGCAACATGACACAGTTTCTGCCATGGCCCCTTCCAGACTCACGGAGTCTATACCGCTACTAAATTTGTTGTGTGGCCATTTCTGCCTGTGCAAGGACTCTATAAGCAATTTCTGGCTGTTCTGTTACTTGTATTCATGGCAAGGATGGCCGGAGAGAGTATAACTCACCTCAGCTGATGAGTATCCCGAGGAGGAATATCTGGACATATCGAAGTCATCATCACTGCAGGGAAGTACAAGTACAGTGAAGAAGGAATTGG
Source organism: Ammospiza nelsoni (assembly GCF_027579445.1). Classification (NCBI taxonomy): domain Eukaryota; kingdom Metazoa; phylum Chordata; class Aves; order Passeriformes; family Passerellidae; genus Ammospiza; species Ammospiza nelsoni. Next base: position 80,215,176 of record NC_080669.1, on the reverse strand, counting down.
TTAGATGAGACCTGTACTCCCCACTTAGTCCTATCTTTCTTGTGCCATGAAACTGTTCTTCAGGCACAGAGAAGCTACATCAAGGGAGCCTGTAGAGCAGCTTTCATCTGTGACCCTCAGATCTTTTCTCACAGCTCTTCTCCCTTGTTCTTACACAGAGACCCACCATGGCATAGGTCAGAGGGAACAGTGGAGGGAAGAATGTGAGTGCTGCCCTCTGTCATGAAAACCCACTTAAGCTGTCATGTATATCACATTTTTAACCTTTTGCATACCTGTCTGTATCCAGGGCTACCAGGGGCTTTTCATCTGGACTCTGGTCTAGCGACGAGTAGCCCTTGTTGGGAACAACGAGCCTGAAATAATTAAATGTTGTCCATTAACCACACAGTAAAGCTCAGAACCACACACTGCCTAGGGTAAAGCTGTATGATAGTTGGCTTTCCCCATTCCACCTCTTTGCAAGCCCCCACTTATTAGTGAAGATGTCTAAATGGGTGCAATTCAGAGGGAGCAAGATGTATCTCTGGGTAGCCTACAGTGGTTTCACAGGGATTAACACTGGGCATGCCCTAGGAACATACCCCTTCCTGGAAGAAAAAAAACAACATTGGGACATTCTGTACTTCATTCTGGTAAACCTGTTTGGCTAGCATTGCCTGTCATATCAGATTGCTCATTTTCTTGTTGCTTGTTTTTTTCCTGGCAAGGGCACCTGACACCAGCAGTAAGCACATAGGAGAAGGAGGCGAGGGGAAGCCAGAGGCCAGAGTGATCCCACTATTCTGCTGTTGGACATCAGGGATATTATGTGGTGCCTCTTTCTGAATCCCTATCCAGGCCTCTGGCAACACAACACTTCTGAGGTCTCAGTACTAAATTTAGTAATATTAGAAACCTGAGCTGGTGTGACCAGCATAAGAAACCAGTCAGAGCAGCACTTTTTAAATTCCAGTTTTTTGCTATGACTTTCAGTTAATCAGAAATGTTACAAAGGCTGAGGATGACTCTGCACCTTTAGCTGCCCGGGAGAGTTTGTGAAATGGAGTGCAGGCTTCAGAACTTCTAGGATAAGAAAAATGTGTTAATACAATAATATCTTGTTCACAATGAAGTCCTTTCATCAAAAAAAATGCAAAAATAATTTGGTTCACAATTAAAATAAGATTAACTAAACCAACAAATGCAGTATGATTCTTTGTTCAGCAAGTAAGAACCTCAGGAGTGACAAAAATCTTCTCTTTCAGTAAGTCAACCACTTTCTTCCAAGTGGTTTTTAACAGCACACCATGATGCACAATAATGCTTCACTAAGAGTTTAAGAAATCTAAAGTATGTAAAGTAAAGTATCTAAAGTATCTAAAATCATAAATCTAAGTATGATAATCCATCTCATCCATGCTCCAACTACTCTCTAACTACCTGAAATGTTTTTCTGCTCCTGCACAGATAATTGCAGCAAGCCATTAACAATTTTAGAAATAAGAAGTCCTGGCAAGCACCGTCAGTGGTCAGGCTCAGGAAGAGTAAGATATATCAAATCCTATAACAAAGCAGATACATAGGTTCACAATTAGTTATATTTTCTTACTGTGTTCACTGAAACATAAATTAAATAAATTAATTTAAAACCTGATGCAGAATTTCCAAACTGCTGCACCACAGGACTGGAGAAAATGGGATCCACTTGCAAAATTCAGTAGCCCTTCTCACAGAAATGGGACAGTCCTTCTGCTCCTGAGGTATGAAGGCAGGAAGTCAAGAAGCAAAGACGTCTGGAGCTGAAGCTGAGATTTGGCAGCACAAGCCTGCCCATACAGATACCAGAAGTACTGACTCCCATTTTCACTCTCCAGTTTTCCAGTCCCTGCTCCATATATATTCACTGACAGTTGTTATTAAATCATCAGTGAACAAAGCATTCTCAGGTGATCTAGGAGCAGAACACTGTGGTGATATTTACTTGATGAAAAAAACCTCCCACTACATCTTCTTAAGAAGTGTCTGTTTTCTTAATAACAAAAAACTTTAATTTAACTGCTGCAGACAAAAATTGTTACAGTGTCTCTGCCTCTGATTTAAGTATTTCCCTCACATCCTGATTGCCCTTGTCTTCACTTCCCACTGTCCTTGGAATAAAGTCGGGTAGCAGTGGTAGCTGCTTTTGTCTGCAGCTGCCCTGGTATAAGCTTCTTTGTCTTTGTGTTTTTGCTCACTTGAAGCCACACAGGTTGGACCATAATGTCCAAGTTTAGGTTACCTTGAGCGGACTGTAGCACTCAGCTGTATTCAAGTGGTGTGGATGGTGTTGTGGGCTCTATCTAAACTCATAGGAAGAGCATCACCCCTACCTCGTTTACATTTAATTTGATTTTAGGGAGACTGAGAGTGTTATGGATCCAATTACTCTCACCTGTAAGGCTGGCTGCACCCTTGTCCCAGAAGAGGACTGAATGGTGAAGGCAACCTTGTACTAGAGGTTGGATGTCAGAAATCCACAGGGATAATACAAAATAACAGAGGCCTTGGGGAAGAAGGAGGAGGTGGAGTAGAGAGTAGGAGAGGCAAAGCACAAAGGAAGACATATTTGATGAGAAGAGCAGAACTATGAAAAAGGGGGAAATGGTTTTAGCTTAATTATCCTGCAGAGACCTGAGGAAGCCAACAGTTCAGATTTAAAAAATAATCTGGAAATTTTGCAGTGTGTCCTCCTGGAATATTTCCCATTATACTGTTACCCTGTGAAAACCTGCTTGAACAAGCTTGTGGCATTTCTGCCTTGCTGGTGTTACCAGTCAGTGGCAGACAGACTGAAGCATTCAGAGGTGCCCAGATGTCCTTAAGTGAAATAAAACTGAGCTGGCTGTTTGAAATCTTTTGTCAATAGGTGTCACTGCTCCGCTCTTTCCACCGGCAGCTTGGAAACAACAATCTCTCCATGGAAAATTTGCTCATGTTACAGGTAGATACCTCTATTTATCCCACCTTCTCTCCCTTATTATCTTCTTCCACTAATTTCAGTGTTTCTAAACCTCTCAAGCAGCAAACCTGCTGCCATTCCTCTCAGGAAGCTAGCTTGTGCCTATTGTCAAAAGAAAACAAGCTTTTCCAGAATGTACTTGGAAGATAAGGAGGACCAGTGGGCATGGAAAACCCAGCTGAGCACAGTTCCTGAATTTCTTGCTGCCATGAAAGGTCTGGCTCTTTTATATGGCCTCAACACCTGAACACAGAGTGGAAGCAATGCAGCATATTCCCCATATGTATTTCAGGGGCTTACAACTAAAAGTTGACTAGGTCCTGTCAGGATTTATGACTAATATTTTGGGTCTGGGGAATTAATATGAACAAGAAAGCTCATCTTTCAGATGCATTGCATATAGAGGCTCTGACCTGCAGGTCTATTCTACTTAATATATGGTAATCCAGGAAACTTTCCCCTTCATCAGTAAACATCCAGCATTCCCCAGATTCCTCCATCATTTTAAGTGAGGTCCTCCACTAAAACCTGCCACCTTTCCAGCAGCATGCAAAGCATGCAATCCTGTGGGCTCATGGGGTTTCCTCTTTCCTGAACATAGGTAAGTAATACATTAGTGTACTGAAGTCTGCACAGACAAAAAAATAGAAATACTCTAAAAGAAAATATTCAGCTCAGAATGTCTTTGTTTACAGCACGTAAACCTCACTAGACATACTGCCTAATACTCTCTTACAGAGCTCCTTCAAAGCATCTCCAGCAAAGTGTGACCCTGCTGTTCCAAGGGTGGAGAAGGTATGTAGAAAATCACACAGAGACAGATTATTTACAAGCCTTCATTAGATCTGTCAGTAGCAGAACAGGTCACCATCAAAAAGGAGCAGTGGAACTTACAGTGACAAAGGCAACCAAAGCAGAATTAAGCTCTAAACTAGTCTGTGTTTAATGAAGAAGCACAGCTCCTCTCCCACTGGCAGGATCAGGTGCTACCTGAGACTACTCAGATCCTGCCGGATGGCTCTATCAACCCCCTGATTTTGACCTGGCTGGGCTGCCTCTGCCTTCTACAGGCTGCAATACCTCTGGTCCTGGGCTCAAGTGCTCTTGCATCTTCCCAGGGGCTGGGATGCAACACAGCCCAGAGCATTTGGGGCTGCCAGCTCCAGGAAGGACCATCACTGTTCTTGCAGTGTGGCTGGCAGAAGGCAAATGCAATGAACACTGTCCCTGACCACCCCAGGACCATTAGGGACTGCAGCTCAGAGCACAGCTGTGAGTACTCTTCCAGTCCTTTACCTTGTTCGTGCCATCACGTTGTTCTTCTTGGGCTGCTGATTAACTGGGCTTCCCATGTTGCCATTCTTCAGGGACCCCTTCCGAGCCAGCTCCCTCTGCTTCTCTGCACAGGAGATAGGAACGGGAAAAGCAAAATTAGAGCAGCAGCCTAGCTGGCAACCACAAGAAGAAACCCAGATCTGGTAGAGGCAAAAGGCACAGCAGAATTAACAGCAAAGGACATGAGCTTGCCACTTCTTATGAAGGGATGCTGTAAAGGCTGGATGAGCTGTGTTCCACTTTCTCCAAGATCACCAGGGACTAAAACTAATCTACCTTCACTCATAGCAGCCTTTTGACAGGGAACACACTAAAATCTGGGTCTCCAAGACCCATAAGGTCTTGGAGCTTCTGGATGAAACCCAGCTGAGGCAGACAAGAGGCACAGACCTTGTGGCTATCTGCAGCTAGTTTCTGCATGGACTCCAATACCATGCTGTACTAATATGACTCTGCTTCTAGCAGGGATGGGAACCCAGGCATGTATATAAATTGATATTAAATTTTCTGATTGAAAGTCCTTCCTTGTTTCTTGTGGAGGATCAGTTGCATTGAGTTACCAGCTAGTCACAAAAGTTGAGCTAACTGCCCCAACCTCATCGTGTAACAGCAGGCAAGGCTTGTATGGAAAAGCTGAGCTTAGAGCCAGTAAGGCAGGAATGAGAACAGCTAAAAAAAATTCTCCAGAGTGTGAGAAAATGCTAGAAACTACTTTTGTGGCATGCCTAAATAACAGGTGTACCAGACTGCTTGCTGATAAATCTGAATAGTGAATTTGTTTTGGTTTGCCCTCTCCTGCAATGTGAATTCTGTTGTTGGGTTGTGTTTCTTCTGCAGATTTTATTTCCACTTGGAGAGAAGAGCAGCTTTTCTCACTTGTTGTGGAAAAGCAGCATGCTTCTACAGCGTGCAAGTTCAAGGTGAGCCAACACTTTCCCTTCCTCACAAGTCAGAGCAGGGGTACACACATCCAAGGCTCCCTTTCTTAATGGAGAAATAAACAGCAGGGATACTTGGAGATTGTTATGATGAGGAACATAGAGACAAGAATACATACACTTGCAAACCATACCCAGCCTGCTCCTGCTGACAGCAGAGGTGAATAAATGCACACAGAACTTGGCACGAAAAGGATTGGATTAATAACTCACTCTGGCTTGAGCAACTTGAGACACTGATTCAGGATCGAAATCAAAACCTTAAATCAGAGTAATTTCTCAGTATGGAACTTGGAAATGCATTGGTTACCTCTGTCTCCAGAATAAAAGACTGATATTTTGCAGGCCACATGAATTTTGCTGTTCAGAGAGAGATAAAGCAAGACTATGAAGGCAAATACCTACAACACGAAATACAACCTGATTTCCACTCATCTCCATCAGAAGCTCCAGTGCTGACCACAAATACACAGCACTGAGACAAGCTGCCAATGCTTTATGATGCTGATGAAATGGTTACAGAGGGCTGAATACACTGTGAGTGCAGGTGTCATGGCTTACAGCAATCATCAGCAGGGTTTCTGGCTTTTCACTAATTTTCCAGACAGAAGCTTCCTTCAAGAAGCAGGATAGAGCAGAGAAGGTTGGGAAGGCATGAAGCAGTTTGTGTTTGCCTTTGACATTACAAAACACGTTCAATTAGGAGTCTGAAGATCCTGTCTGATGATTAGCAGAATCACTGTGTTGGGTGATGTATTCAGTTCGTGTGCAAGTTTTTGGTAGTGGAGGGTTGCACAGGTGGGTTCTGTGAGAAGCTTCAAGATGTTTCCCTGTGTCTAACAGAGCCAATGCTAGCAAGCTCCAACACAGACCTGCTGCTGGGCATGGCTGGGCTCATTAGCAATGGTGGTAGAGTCTCTGGGATAACACAGTTAGGAAAGGGGGAAAAATCCTGTACAACTGCAGCCAGACAGAAGAGTGAGGGTGTGTGCAGATACCCAGGTCAGTACAGAAGCAGGAAGAGGAGCTGCTCCAGGTAGCAGAACAGATTCCCCTGCAGCCCATGGTGAGGCACCCCTGTAGCCCCTGGAGCTCCACAAAGGAGCAGAGATCCATCTGCAGTCTATAGAGGACACCACAACAGAGCAGAGTGCCTGAAAGAGGCTGTGAACCTGTGGAAAGCCCATGTTATTTCTGTGTTTTCACTCCTCTGTCCAGATGAGTAGTAGAAAAGCTTTGATTGGCTCCTGCTGTCCAGCGAGGGTCACCCCACCACAGGTAATCTACTCATCTCCATGCTTGAGTGAAGCAAAGCAGCAGTTTTCTGTTTCAGTGGAGAACTTGGAGAATACAGACAGCTGTGCTGTCAGTCTGACTCACGGGGGAATTTGGCTGCACTGGTTCCACTTCAGCTAATCCTGGATGTTGTGTCAGAAGAAGAACACATGGAGCACGTGAGTGTGTGTGCGAGGAGGGGGTCCAGGATCCTTCTGACACCCCTATACTGCTCTGAACAGCATGAGGAACAGCCTTTTGTCTGGATCTGCCAACCACATCACATCTTGCTCCTCCTTTATTGTTCACCTTGTCACCTCATCTTTGAGACACTCTGTCCCTTATGACATAAAAATCATTTCAGAGAAGATGCGTCTGCTTAAAGAGCAAACTATTGCTTTCCTGCTAGCCCCACACTATCCTGTGCTGCTTGTTGACTCCATCTGTGTCATTCAGCATCTCCTCCAAGTGCTGCTTCAAAGTAAGCTCTGCTGGTGACAAGACAACAGCCAAGCAGACTGTGGAGCATTCAGTGAGGCAGGGAAAACACCTAAGTAAAAAGTAGCAAAGGAAATGCATGCTGCAGACACAATCAGCACCACAAGTGGCCCAGCCTTGTGTCCTGCCTGGCAGTGGTCTCCTATTATAGTTGCCTGCAAAATTAATAAGAAGGTGCCCCAGCATGCCAAACACTCAGCAAACTGTTCTTGTCCCAGTATTCACTCACCTTATCCAGGACATGTTAGAGGATGGATGGACAGACAACTGCATGCTGACAAGTAACACACATCCACACAGGGAGCCTCTTTGGGGAGAGTCAAGAGGGGGCTGAATTCTCCCCTTATCATGGGAACATCTACTGCCCTAATGAAAGATTTCAAGCACTGCTTGAGATGATTTAGTGCAATCTAAAATGGTTACCTGTTCAACTGGCAGGGTGTGTCTAGCTGCTTTCTGATGAGAGAAAATAGTAATGGACCATGGGAAGCAGAATGGACTTAACATGAATGTGTCTAAATTAAAAATCAGACTTGAATGAATCCTTAAAATTAGTTCTCTGGTTTCAGCATTTAAACAAAATCATAATCAGTTTTAATAACACTTCCAAGGTTTTTTAATAAATTAAATGCTGAACAGTTTGTTTGGAGCATGTTGCTATGTAGGGGTGGGCTTGCTTTTGCCTACTATCTTCCCCAAATGAGAAATGCCAAAAGTAGTCATATGCTTGAGTCTCCTGCAGAACTGCTCCTTTTGTGACATGAGACAAAGCAGACAATGCAGGAATCTGGTGAACATCATGCTGTACTATGCTGAAGAGATATTTGAAGAATCAGACACCCCAAATCCCCATTTTCCATTTGTCCTGAGATAGTGGGTGAGTCTGGCTATGATCAGACATGGTGGGTGGAGAGTGGTTTAGGATGCCATTGTCACACTGTCACTGTGCTTGACTACCTGCAGCCCCCTCAGCTGAGGCAGCCTGACTGGCACAAACACTCTTTTATGGCAGATGAGGCTGATTTGCCTCCTTTGCACTGCGGGGGGGAACAAGCAGATGCTGACTGCTCCAGTCTCTTTGCTGAGAGCTGCTGGCTGGGCCGCAGTAACTCAACTGCTTGTGAACCTGCCTGACTAGGAGAAGATGGAGCTTCCTGCTATGGGGACAGTGCAGTGTGGACCCATGGATTTGCTGAAGTGGCAAGACAAAGAGAAATTAATCCAGTGTGATAGAACTGTATTTTTTCATTTTCAAGGTTGATGAGATGAGATTTTGCGATGTATTTCTCTCTCTGTCTCCCACAGTCAGCTAAATTGTTTCTGAGGCTGAGGACTCTGATTCCCTGATGAATTCTAATTTCTCAAGTAAGCTGAGAATTTAAATTGCACACTAAATGAAATTAATACGTCTGCTCAAATTCTGCTGAATGATGAACAGATTCATGAGCAAATTAAAGGAGAAAGAATGAAATGCTGTCTACAGCTTCTTCAAGCCCAAGTCTTGATTTCAGTTCACTTGCATCGCTTAGCTGGGGGACATTAGCATGAATCTAGGTAACACTGAAATCTTCTCCACCTTTCACCTCTGACAGACAGTACTTGTCAGGGAGGACTGTGCCACTGCTTGGAGAGGATTTCAGGGTACATACATAAATTTGGGCTTTGCCTGCAGGTTGCACGGAAAGGAAGGTGTAAGGAAGTTGTGTGTTAGGACCACGCTGATCCCAGTGCTCCCTGCAGTGTAAGTATGACCATGTGGCTGGCGTTAGTGCAGATGATGGCTGTGCCTAGCTGCACTGAGAAAAAAAGGCAAAAGAAAAGTGATTTTTACTAAACAGGTGTAGAAGAAACAAAAAGGACCTATCTGTGGCCAGTCCCCTAAAGTGAACATGGGGACTAAAGTTTCAAGCTGATACAGGCCAGGCATCAGCACTGATTACTCACGACATTGGAATAAGGATATCGTTTCACTGGTTTCAGAAAAGACTGTTCAGATAGCAAGGGTCAGACTGCTATGTCACCCAACTACCAACCTGGGTGAGACACAGTATTCTTAGCTGAAGCATGTCATTTTCTTGACCCAGACAATCTTGGGGAAAATAGTGAACTATTTTCTAGTTTCTTCAGCTATATGAACTGGTTAGAAAGAATCAGTGCATGAATCTGTCTTCCAAGGTCCCTCTAGGACCAGGTTTTAAAGATCAAATAGCAGCATTTCCATATGTTCTGTTTATCTGGCTGTTGTTCTGTGCCTTTGGCATGGCTGAGAAGTGGCACAAACAGAAGTGGGCTGGGAGAGGTTCTAAGCTCCCTTCAGCTCCCAAGAAGGTCTCATCTAGAACTGGTAAAGGACCTAGGGACTACAAAGTCAATGTTTGTATCTGCTGTGTAAGGATGCAGCCCTTAACTTCCTGCATGGGAGCCACTATCAGCAGCAGCCAGGGCACTGCATGCACAGCAGGGCAGGGCTCATCCTGAGGTAGTGCTCAGCTAGAATGCTGCCTGGGCAAGTTACTGAGAGGTTTTTGAGGGCCTGGGTGATTTTATTTTGCACTTCCCTTCAGAAAACATGCTCCAGAACATCACATATTCCTTAGCACAGAGGAAAACATGTAAGGGAGTGCTCCAGTCCCAGCCAAAGCTATCATCTACTTAAACCACACATCTCCAGAAGTGGCTTTATGTTCCCAGTAGCATGTCCTCATTCCCTAGCCATGCTATCCCAGCCTCACATCTCATGTTTCAGACCCTCATGTGATTATGGGAAGGAATGGCTTCTCTGCTTCTGCCCACTATTTGGCTTAGCCCCAGAAGAGAGCAGATAATTTCCTGCAATGAAAACCTCATGGCTGTACACTTCAGTAAAAAAAAACAAAACAAAAAAAACCCCAAAGTAACACTATTTTGAACACAGAGAGCATTTTACCTCTACATGGCTTAATACAGTAGTGAATAATCTTTGTAAAACATTAAATTGTGTTTTACTGCTGGTAGAAACTACATAACTGGTTTAGCTTAAAGCCATGTAGAGGATCTGTGGCAGCGGGGGAGCACAGAACCAGGATTCCTGCTCCCAGCCCTCTGCTCGAGCTGTCTCTGCAGCCATTTTATGCAGACAGGTTGCGAGCGTGTAGCAGCAGGCAGCAATTAATCTCTCTTCGTCTTTCAACACCTTTCTGTACTGATTTCAAAGGCATCTATTGTCGCAGCTCCTACCTCACAAGGGCATTTATTTTGTTCTCATTCAGCATGTGCTTTTTCACTTAATTTTAAAGGATTGAGATTTTTATTCCTAATGGCTGCAAAATATTGGATGGAAGGATTTCATTTATCACTGTCAAAACTGGAATATATGAACAGCACTGGTGATATTTAAATGTAATTTTTTTTCCATTTTCCACATTTACCTTCAGAAAGGGACTTGTATGGTGTTTTCATTTACTTTTCAAAGAATATTTTACCTGCCAGCCAGAAGAATAAAGTTAGATATCTGGGGAAGCATTTGCATCCTGACAAGCACAGCTTGATATTTCTGTTTACAAACTGATTTCTGAAAGACCTAATCCATAAAACTGAGCTATGCTTGCTTTTAAGATATTTTAAAGGGACAAAGAGAATTAATTTACTTAACCTGGGGAGAACGTCTATAAATGCCCCCTCATTAGTTTTACTCAACTGAACACAGGTTTAAGTCAAAGCCATTTGCTTGACCTTGCTAAATGGTATGACAGACAAAAACAAAGGGGAAAGAAAACCAAAAAAGGGAGACTTTTAAGAGCAATTTAGCTCTCTTCATTTAAATAATTAAATTCATTTAAAACATCACTTATGCTATAGGCACAATCTACAGACACACAGAGGTAATATTAATGCCTACATCACATTTATTATGAGTTCTGATGTTCTGTGAAGAAGCATTAAGGTTACTGGTGCATGTAGTAATGTGATGTTTATTCAGAAGAGTGGTAGTACAGACTTGCTTAGCTGAATATTCACAGCATTTGGTTACACAGGTTGCCATCATACAGTGTCTATTTGTATTAAAAAACATTCTTAATAGAGTCTGACATCAGTAGGCTTGAACTGCATAGACACTTAGTCAAATGTCCACCCTTTCATGCCAAAGGTTGGTCTATGGGAGAGCACATGTGTTATACTGCCTTCATAAACCACAGATTTAAAATAATAATAAAAAAGCTATTTAAAATATTTGAATATGTTGTCATTGTGAAAGCTTTCACTGACTGGCAGATAGCCCTGCTTGGAATGACTTATTGAATTCCATCAGTAGGCAAACAAATAAAGCCCTAAGTGATAATGCAACAGGCAGCACACAAGCTTAGAAGGGACTCACAGCCTGCTGTTTCCAGCATTGTGCTTGCAAAGGACTCTTGGCCTTTTCTTTTACCAGCACTGAACTGCAGCTGACAGTAAAAGCCATGTTTCTGGCTTTAGTTATCAGCAAAAATGTATATTTGATCCGTTTTGCTTTATCATCTGCTGCATTTGGTTTCCATGAACCTATGTACTTCAAATGAAATTCTGTATTTTCTGTCTAGTAAGATGAAAGCAGATGGAGACAGGTAACTAGGCTGGTTAACACGACTGTTTTCTTCCCGGGAAAAGTAAAGAAAGAGAGTCAATAGTGAGCAGTATTGGCAGGGCATGTCACCTCCAATTACTCTGCTCCCCAGAACAGGACTTTCAGGCATTTTTTCACTGGAAGAATTGCCTGTTTACTATGCAAATCTACAGGAGAACAGGATATGCACAGCTCAGGGTGCCTCTTCCTGCTATTCAATTAGTGAGCTGCAGTCCTGGGTACTTGGCTCAGCTGGAGCTGTCCCACACGGCAGCCTGCTCCCCTAACAGGATTACTGACCTGATCCCTCCTCCGAGGGGCTGCCACAATCTGGAAATTTGACATACGGCCTCAGAGCTCAATTAGTTATTTAATAAGTTTATGATTAACCAATCTGCCGATTAAGCTTTCATTAATTAGGTTGGTGGGAATTCTGTTTCAGACGGATGGTGGACTCTATTGTCTCAGAGCAGGGTTGGAGAGCCCTTGTGTTTTGCATGCCCTGGCATTTCTCTTTACTGCTCCAGAAATGCCTGCAAAAGCAGATGGAGACAGGTAACTAGGCTAGTTAACGCGACAGTTTTCTTCCCTGGAAAAGGTAAAGAGAGTCAATAGTGAGCAGAGTATTGTCAGGGCATGTCACCTCCAATTACTCTGCTGCCCAGAAGGGGACTTGGGTGGCACCTGGGGCTGCTGCCAGATCACTGGGGCAAGGTGACCCTCGAGGACAGCTCAATATTGAGGCCTGGTTGTTACACCTGGAGCAGTTCAAAGGCTCCTGCTCCTCTCTTCTCCTCTCTTCTGAAGTCTTGCAGATGTAAGGAGGCAGGCAGGGTTTATCCAGGACAGCTGGAGACCTTACAAGTACAGTTTCAAAGGGCCTGGTCTGTCATTTTGGTATTTTGACTGGGGTGGGTGGCTCACCTCAGAGGAGAGTGGGAACTCCTTTCCTCTTTCTCTTTCTTTAAGAAAGAGTTTAGAGAAAGCTCATGGCTTCATCTCTGGCTTTGTTCTGTGGTTATTGCTCTCATGGATGGGGCTCAGTGGATGCTGCAACCTGCTCCCTGTAGGATGCCTTGGCTGAGAGGGCAGGGTGCTGCCACCTTCCTCCTCCGGGCTGGCCCCTGCTTTGGTAGAGAAAACAGGACTGGGCTCAGGGATTATCCCAAACTAGCATAAATTATTATATCTTTTCCCATCTGCAAGGGATGCTCTGTCTTCTTAGGCAGAGCTGGTATCTTTGGGTGTTAGACACCAGAGGATGGCAAAGGGGATGGCAATCAACTGTTTCATGTTGCTTAACGTCCTCATGTCACAGGTGCAAGGCTGAAGGTTTGGCAGCTGCCTTCTCCTTACACCTCTCAAAAGGATTGGTGACAAAACACAGCCATGCTTCTAAGTGGCAGAGGGAAACAGGACTGGCCAGAGAAAACTCAGGCCCCTGCTGAAATCCCTGAGAAAAAGTCTTGAAAGACAAGATGAAAGACAAAATTCTGGCTGTAGCAGCTTTAAGAACTGCAGGAGAGGAAGCAGGGCTGGGGAATGAAAGATGCCCTCCCTACTGCAGAGCCCTGCAGCTGGAAATCAGACATGTGCACTGCTGAGCTGCAGCCTCAGTCAAAGGGGCTTGGAGAGCTCAAAGGGGCTCAGGGAAAGCCTTGCTCATGCTGAAGAAAGCAGTAATGTGCTGGGAAAGATGATGACAATTTTTAACACAGATCTGCGACATGACAAGTTTATGTCATGGTTTAGTATTTCAATGCTGATGTTTTTCATGCTTTTGTGGCCCTTTTTTGGTGGGGCAGTAGTGCTCAGAAGAAGTTTGTTACCACAAGCTTCCAGCTGCTGGCATGTCCCTTCAGGGCTGAGGTTATGGCACTGTCACGCTAGACCTGCTCACCACAGGTAGCCTCAAAGCAGAAAGGATGGGTGTTAAAGCACTGCTGTCTTGAGCAAGGTTTTACATTGCTTTTGGGGGCCTGTAAGTGGGAATTTAGGCAAAGGGGAGGCGGGTGTTAGCAAGAGTGAATGTGAGCCCCCTTCTGTCATGCCTCACACTACTGATCTTGCAAAGACTCATGCCTTTTGATTGGCAAATGGGCCCACCTCCTTCAAACAGCTGGCAGGGGAGGTTCCTGATTCTGCCTCCCAGCTGCCTGCTCTCAACACCGTGGCACTAAATGAGACTGCTGGCAATGCTGCAGCTGCCAAGTCCCTGCTATCTGACCCTCTCTCCTAAATGAACCACTGAGGCAGAAATTCTGGCAGACCAACGTTTTTACCTCCCTCCTGAATGGCCAGCTGTATGCACTGAAGGAAGGGAAAAAATCCCAGCTTGGATTTGCTTATCAAAAGACCATTAGCTAAGGATTTTCTAAAGCATTTCTAAAAGAAAAGGAAGGAGACATGCAAAAGCAATACAAGAATTATCATAATTTTTGTACTCCTTGCATGCCTGGGTCAGGTATATGTTGGGCCACAGTGAGCACATGTTCAGCTTCACTTGGCACATTTGAGAGCTAAAATTGCCAACTGCATACAAACATAAGGTTTATTGTTGTACAGCTATCTGTTTGGCTGCCTGACTGGAGCTGTGGTAAGATGAAAGGAACAACAGAGTTGTAAGAGTAGAAGAAAAGAGTAGAGAAACAGCCTGAGGGTGTCGGCAAGCAAGGCTTTATTGCAGTAGAGCTAAGGGACTAAGGAGTGTGCATAGAAGACACAGTGGCTTGCCTGAGGAAATTAAGACAAAAGAGAAGCTGTGCATAAGGACTACAGGCAGTTAGAATGGTGGGTGTTTCAGTGATGCACAGTTCCTTTTCATTACAATTTCAGTTTGAATTATCTTTCAATAATTAAGATATACAACAGGCTTTAAACTTTTGTATATAGAGAGACCTAAGCACAGTGAAAGTGGATTTAATGACAAAAAAGGGAAGTGAAGAGGGTCAAGATATAAAAAGGGCTTTTTAAGGGTCAGGGACCTTATTAGGGGCTTTATAAGAAATGACTTGCCTTCTCTTCAGTCAGATTGTGTCACTGGGTGGACAGACAGAGGTGAAGAAGAGATGGTGGGAAGATCCTAGCTGGTTGCTGATGGAGCAGGCAGAATGCGCAAGGAACAAAATCCTGCAGACCCCAAAAGACATGACAGCAGGGAGGTATAACCTCAAGGCATGCTGAGATTTTAGAGAGTCTTTGCAAAGATGCAAGCTTGCTCTGTGTTTCTTTTTCCTATGCATTCTCATAAAAGAATCTAGTTTTCCATTTATAATCTGATTTGAATCAAGAACAGAGGTTTCCATTGCCAATCAACTGTATGCAGGTTAACACCATCAACTGTTGTCTTTTTTTGCCTCATTATTTCTCTCCACACAAGCATCAGGAACTTTTAGGTCATACTGTATCTCAAATTACCTTGGGGACAGAAAACAAAGGCATCAGGTTTATCTGTCCTTAAGACAACTTCACTTGTGAAGTGACATCAGAAACTCACTCTGAATTGGAATGTCTGCAGGAGAGATGTCTGCAGAGAGTGGGAATGAGACACTGGGTCCCCTGAGGGAAGAAGTTCAAGTGCAGGGAGGATGGAGAAGATGTGGTGTCTACACACAGACACATGGATGTTCAGTGACTCAAGTTTGGAATCTCTTTCTCTCACACTGTGCTGGAAGGAGCCTGGTTTTTGCCAAGACCCAGATGGAAACAGCATTAACACTCAGCTTTCCATACAGCCTCTCCACCCCACTGATGCTGGCACAGTCAGTGCTGAAAAAGGAAAAGCTGTGAGCAGAGGGAAAGCAGGGCAGAAAATATTCTCTGCTTTCTTTGAGGCTTCTAACAGCTGCATTTGTGAGGTGAATGGAAGGCTAATAGCAGGCTTCAAGGAATAAAAAACCTTTAACTCCTCTTCAGCAGAGGTATGGAGGAAGCCCATACCTTCCTCCATAGGAATGGGCTGACAGCTGACAGCCTTGTCCTTTCCAGGGATGCCACTAAAGCCAAAATCTAAGGATTTTGGGTTCCTGGGATCTGAGGAACTGTCTTTAACAGAGCTTCTCCTTGGGCAGTATGTGCACTGGGAGAAGGAGAGTAAGGTTCATAATTTTCTGATCACTCAATAAACAATCCAGGAAAGCCATCTGATTGAGGAGACATGTCCTGACTTGGAACTCATAGGGATAAAAATGAGAACAAACAGAAAAGGAACTCAAAGTAGCAATTTTCTATCTCCTGCATCTGTTCCCTGAGTGTCTGAAGTCATATTGACTCGGTCTGATGACAGAAACAAGGTTTCTTCCTGCCAGGTCTCCAGGGTCCACTAAAATATAAAGGAAAGCAAGCTGCATCTCCTCCCCTGACCACAGTATGACAAAGCTGTCAGAACAGCTCTGACAGTGTCAAGCCTGCAGCAATGTCTGCTGAAAAAGCCACAGAGAGCCACTGCTCTTCTACATCCCTCTGGAGAGAACTGTACTGGAAACCGGAGCCAGAAAGTATTTTCTTCTGTGAATTTAATTTATTTCATGCTTAAAAGCAGTGAATTGGAATAAACAACACCTCCAACAAAGTGTCCCTGCTTTGTCTGTTCTGGAGAGGGTGCTTTGTAGTGGCAAATTATAGTAACATGGAGAGGTGAATTTGGGGGTTAAATCTAACACACCTTGCTCACTGGTAAGGAAAGAGACTGTGGTGTTTGTACTTTACTTGCAGTGTTAAGTGCACTCTGCTTACT
The DNA here is from genome assembly GCF_027579445.1 of Ammospiza nelsoni. NCBI lineage: Eukaryota > Metazoa > Chordata > Aves > Passeriformes > Passerellidae > Ammospiza > Ammospiza nelsoni. The sequence goes on along the minus strand of NC_080669.1, from coordinate 80,198,833 downwards.
TTGGCTGACCTTGAGAAAAATAGTACTTAGGATTTACTGCTGGCTTCATAACCTGATCATATGGAACAGACCTCACGAAGGTCAACCAACATCTAACAACAGTGCAAGGAGCTGGAGATGTGAAGTAAAAGTGAAAGATAATAGCACACGTCAGTGGTAGATAGTGCCCAGGGGGCACTTTCTGGAAATCTCTGGGGACCACTTGAAAACAATTGGGTCACTTCAACACTGCTGGACTGGCAGAGGGATCTGTATGTAGCAGACCCCAGAGGCTATGACGGACTGTCCTGAATAATATTTTTTTTAGTGATATTCGTTTACAAATCATGTACTTCTGAGTTTTAGTTTTTAGGACCTCAAATATTCTCTGTTTAATTTTTTTACAATTCTGTGATCCTGCCTCTGAATTATAGAGCTGGTCTGTGAGGTCTGGCAAGTTGTTCTTTTACTGCATCCTGCCTTTGAAAAGTTTTAGTATTGTTCTGTAACCTTGTTACATGTTTTGTTTAAACAATCAGCTTTGTTCTGAACTCTTGGACCATGAGGGAGTATTTATTTTTTCTGGACATCAGTTTGCTGCAGACCAACATTCACTTTTTCCCAAGGCAAGCTCTACACATTTAACAGTCTTGAACACCTGCCCACTCCCTCCACTCCTGCCCTAAAATCTTCTTAAGAAGATCAAAATAGTCAACCTCATGCCTTTTCACATTAAAATAGTCAACCTCACCCTCCAGGATGGATTTTAATCTTCTTTGATTCAAATCCATTCCCTCATTCTACAGGGAAAAAAGCATGGAATTCATAAAGGAAGAAATGTGGGATGGAATGACTCATTTGCTTTTGTTTTCTCCTGTGTCTTCTTACATTATTTGTGGCATGCAGCAGGTAGGGATCTGTGTGTGACAACCAGCCTCTGGGTCATGATCTCTTTCTGCAAATCCCCTTAAAAATCCAGACCACAGATGAAAAGAATCCCTTTGCCAATCTAAGATAAAAGTGTCTTTCCCAAAGGCTAGTTGAGACATGACCAACACCAAGAACAGCTCAAATTGGTCTAAGAAATGGAGATGTTGCACAGCCGCCTTGAGACTGTCACCTCACACAAACACATGCATGAACACTTTAATTTGGTTCTGCTTTGTACACTCTATTAGTGCCCTGTGCTAATGCCCCAATGTTTTGCTAGGACACAGTAGGTAGAATAAATCAGCTGCTTGCTCATATTACAAAATCATTCAGCATTGAGGAATGCAAATTAGGAAACATATCTGTAAAAGAACCCATCTCCTTGTCTCTGCACTGGAATCAGTAAGAGATACAAGCAAAAGAGAAAATTAGTTTTAACATGTTTTTAAAATCAATCAAGAAGGTTTGGTGAATTGAAGAGAAAAAAGAAAAAGAAGTAATTAAAACTTAAAAAGAACATTCATAAGAGTGAAAATCAAGCAGCAGTTGTGTTTTTCTTGTTTACCAGGGGACATATCAGAGGACTGCTTTATACCAGTTCATGCAAGTCACCTAAGTCTACCTCTGCAAATCCAGGAATCCAAAGGTCTAACTAGACAAAATGGGTTTTTTTTTGTTTGTTTGTTTTTTGGGGGTTTTGTTTGTTTGTTTTGGTAATGAAAAAGCAGAAAGTACATGATATCTTAAAAAAACAACCTGGAGTCCTAACCAGAAGCAGGATCACAGTTTTCTAGTCCTGCTCAAAGCAGCGTCAACTATGGGATCAGACTGGGCTGCTCAGAGCTTTATTCAGTCAGATTTTCAAAGCCTTCAGGGTTGAAGATGGCACGATCTCCCCAGGAAACATTTTTCATGCTTGACTGTCCTCATGGTGAAAAAGGATTTCTGTAAGGTGAGAAAAGTAATAGGCTGGGAATGAAGTACCCACTGATGCTCCAGACAATTTACTGCCAGCTCAGGCATGATGCGATCATTCCTCAATAGCACAGAGGAAGTTTCACATGAAGCTTTTCCTCAGAACTCCAAAGTCCTGGTCATGTCCCATGTGATGATCATAACCAGGTAAATGCAGACAACTGGCATGATATTTTGCTCCCTTTAGCCCTGCCCTTTTCCTGCTCTCTATCTGCCCTGCTTTGAAGCAGAGATTACAGCCTACCTCTAGGTCAGATGAATGTGCTGCAGAGGGTTCAATTCACTTTGTCAACAAGACCCTGAGCAGCCACAGCCTTCTCTAATCATGACTCTCATTTCCAGGGAGATGGGAAATCCCCAGTACCCAGGAATGTTTAACTGCAGATAGAAAAAAGCACACTGCCAACAAAGGAGCTAAGATCGTCTCCTTTCATTGATCTACCTGTTCCAATGAAGGACAGGAAAACCAAAGGACCCAAAGTCAAATTCAAGGACTGTGGTGTATCATAGCTTTTCTGCACACAGGTAAACGTGAGTCAGCTATGTGAGCTTGGGAGAAGTAAAAACATGACATCTGCCTGCACAGAAATAACTATGCCAAAGTTTTGCTTACACATTTTGCTTCAACTCCTGCCCTACAGATCAGAGGCTGCATAAAGCCACACTTCAACCTGAGAGCTGAAGCATTCAGGCAGAAAAAGAAACTGGACTTGAGTCTTTCATGTTCTGGCTGAAAGTCAGTAGCTAAAAAAGACATAGCTGCTTTGTGACTTGAGTCTCCCAGACTTTTTACGGTCAAAACCACCTTGTGAATTAGACATGAATTTGTGAAGAATTCTGGAGCCATCAGTTATACGTTCTTTTAGTCAACTTTAAAATAAAACAGTGCTATGATTTCCTAGGAAGTCTAAGTCCAGGATACCTTTCTTTTAAAAAATGTAAGCAAACCTGAAAATCCAAATTTTAAAGGCAGCCTCCATCATGGACTCAAACTACCCATGCTTGACAGCATCACTTTAAATATTTGGTATGCTTGCCCTGTTCAAGATGCCCTTTTTGCAGCGTCATTTATTATGTCAAACACGGTTTCTCAGATGAACTTATACAAAGTACAATTGTCTCGTTTGTACTTCTCATCTGTTCTCTCAATTTTCTAGTTCTAGAACCAGCATTTAAAGTAATTTGTAGAAAATCTTTCCTTTTTTTTTAAAAAACAGCTCTTACTTTCAGGCAGGGTAGTGATTGGGAACAGAGAGGGGCTGCTTTCTGGCACCTGTGAGACTTGGGAGCTGAGTTGCAGCCAAGGGGCTGCCAGCAGCCCACAGCTCTGAAACACCTGGCGTGCTTAAACCTTCTTCTCACAGCCAGCTCACAGTTTACTCATGAGAGTAAAGAGGCAGAAAGCAGTTTAAAACTCATGAGCTTCAGACTAGTGAGCTAGGCAGAACTGCACCATTCCTCCAGAAGACATTAGCACCTGCTGACTTGATTGTACCGATTTCGCAGCCGTGATCAAAAAAAAGGGGGTATGTGGGTTCTGTGGAAAAAGTGGGGATTGCCTTCCATTTACAACAAAATACAGGAAAAAAAATCAAAGTTATAGCAAAAAACAAGATGGTTTTGGGTTTACAGTAGAGTTATCTTAAAGCCCTGTAGAGGATTTCTTTTATTGTGCTATAAACAGTGTTACTTTATAAGACAAACGGTGGAACATTCACAAAGACAGGCTGAATCAATTCAAGCTCCTGTCATGGTAAGCAGCAAGAGGGATAAAAAAGGCAGAGAGCTAAAGAAAATAAAATTTGGGCAGAGTTCACAGGTGAAAGGGATATGAAGAGGAAGGAAGGCAGGAGTCACTGAGAGAAAAATGGCTCAGCTGTGCAGTCTCTAAAACTGAGATGTATGATTTCACTAATGCAGAAAGTGGGAGGAAGCCTGGGAGAGGAACAGTTTGCAAAGCAGTGTGGAGACAACAGGAGTCTACTACTAGTAGGAGGTAGACACAAACAGATCACAATTACTACACAGGTTGGAGATGATTATTTGACAAAGACTTGGTTCCATCTGCCAGGAATGTATGTATTACCCCTCCTTTCCACTTGTAACTGCACCTGGAAAAAGCAAATTGTCTATGGGGCATATTTTCCTAAAAATCAGTTAAGAAAGTGGGGCAATGCTCAAACGTTTTAAAATTTGATCAACAAGTCCCGCTTTTCCTTCTGGAATATGCTTCAAAAAGGACACCACAGCTATTTTGCACAGTACCAGGCTGCAAAGTCTCATTTCCATGAGTGATGCAGAAAAGCATACCCTCAGCACAAGCTACTCAGCCATGATGCAGGCACCACTTAAAGCTTTTTGAATGATATTTGTGTTTAACAACTAGGGAAATGTCCAATTACTGCTGTGACTTTTTTCTTAAATAAAATTTTATCATAGTAAATATACGGCATCTGTAAAAATAGCTTTATTTTCCTTGCCTGTGCCCTGCTTTATAGAGCATGATTGCCAAGTGGAACAAGGAAAGAGCTGTGCCAAAAGACTGAGGTCTGAAAGAAACAGACAGGTGCCAAATTTCTACACATGGCAGAGCAGGAAGGCTGTGGTCTTTCCTGGAGAGGTCACTGCCCTATTCCTGTCAGGAGCGAAGTGATTGTCAGGACTCTGAAGGTTCAGAGGCCTTCCTGCACAATTAGTCCTGCTATCCTCACTGCAGTTTAATTCTCACTCCTAAAGCTTCCCCATAAAGCAGTGGTGTTGGCTGGTGTAAGAGGCTGAGACACTGACAACAGCTGAAGCTGTTGAGTTGATTCTACCAATCTAGCCTAGAAAACATGTGGCCAGCACAGGCCCCTACTGCTCCATGTCTTCAACCAGCTCTCTTTCCATGAAGAAATACAGGGTGGTTTCTTCTGTGCTGCCTCCTGCCTTTGGGAACTGCTCCTCCCTAGACCTCTAGACCAAAACTGATGGACATGATGAAATGAGATTGTTGCAGACTGGCCAAAAACTGTCCTTGTTGCTGCTGCAACAAACATTTCTTGTGGCACATCTCCCTGCCTGCCACATTAGAGCTGGGCCTTGCAGGTGGTGCTTTGGCTGCACCACTGGCTGGATCTGGAAAAATGAGGCTTTGCTGTGCACAGCTGGATGTAACACTGTCTGCTCTGCCTGGAACAAAGCCTGGGGTCACAGAAGAAGGGTTCCTTGGGTGTACCTCTGCTCATGCTCAGGTACCAAGACCACCATGGTACCCTCACCTAACAAGGACTCTACTACTGGCAGGACACATGATACGGATGACATCCTTGTCTCTTCTGCTCTCCTGCTGTGGCACACCAATGTTTCTGTGTTTTTATGAATTCTGAGGTTCCAAAGAATCCTTTCATATCTCAGAGAAGCAACATGAAGTTTTCAGGTTGCTATGAATATATTATCTATGCATAAGGATAGCAGCTAAAAACCAAGAATTACAGTGAACTTACTATACCAGGACATGTTCCTCCCCTTTGAGAAGTGTATGTTATCTCTGTTTCATAGAGCTTGATCTGTTGATGGAGCATTTTAGTTCCCCACATTCAATAAGCAGACAGTAACCTTTCCCTGTTAAGAGCTGAGAGTGCAGCACAGAGAAGACAAAATGGAAGCCCACATGATTTGAAAATCAGAACAAATTCAATTAACCATCAAGCACAGTTTAAGGCTCATCATTAATAAATCAAACATATTAAATAAATGCATCACCCAACACTGTCTGGATGCTGTGGTCTGTTCTGGAGCCAATTTACATTAATTACACTGGGCTATACTTGCTTCCCTCAACTGCTAGGCAGGAACTCATCTACCTTTGGAGACATCAGAAGGAACTACAGAAATAGTAACACCTGTGTAATTCAGAACTGGGGAAATGTTACACTGTGGTGGAACAGGTGGAACCTACATTTAAGGACACAGGACTTTGAGGAGCCAGAATATAGTATTACTGCCCTTTTCTGAGTTGATTTTTTTGAAGATACCAACATCTGAGCAGGCAGCCTTATCATCTCAACTGCTGATAATCTTTTTAATGTCAGGAACAAGCTGTGAATCACCTCTGGGGACCTCTTTCTTTTAAACCAGTTCTCTACATGCTTCACAGGAAACAGTGATGAGAGTAAAAGTACTTATATAATGAGACCTCTGAACAGACCACTGTGTAGTGCTGCCTGCTGGGGTTAGGCTTTGCTAGACCAGGTACTTTTTACTGTCATCACTACTTACTTTTACTGGGTTTTTTTCTCATTTCTATCAGAGAATCTCAACAATTTGCTCAGTTTGGTTTTCTTCACAATGTTCTGAGCCGCTTCTCATATTTGAGGTGACTTGACTGTGGTGGGTCAGACATAGAAGAGAACCTATAATTTGGAGTTCTGGGTTTCCCCTTCAGGCATAAAACCCCCATTCAGACTCTGGATGTTTTGGCCCATTCTCAATACAAAATAAAATAATATCTTCAGGACTAGCTCTCCTTCCTATACTATCAAACTGCAGGTAGCACAAAAATATGGACTGGCGAAAGAACAGCCAGGTAACACCCCTAAATTATCCACTTACATTACAGCTTCCTTCTTCACGACTTTCTGCCTGAAGGAGTATTAGCCAAGTGTGGTCTGTGCAACACAAGATGTGAGTGGGTGTGAGTCTCTTGGCTCGTGATGTGTGTTGGTACCCAGGAATGTGTCATGGGAGAGGTGCACATACCATGGAGGGCCAAGCAAGGCCAGCCAAGCCCTGGCGCAGTGGCATAACAAATCAAGCAAAATTACAGTGATACAAAAAGCCAGGTCATTTGGTGAATCTCATGCCACATCATTACCATATGCATATGCTCGTGCTCTGCTCCTGGGATTTGCTGTCTGGAACCCCCCTTCCCTCTGTCTCACTCCCTCACACATTCCCTCCTGCCTGGGTCTGTCTGCTGAAATCCAGTGATTGCTTTGTTCCAGTTTGTCTGAACGGCTTTACTCCTTACCCAAGCCTGTCTCAGGCACCTCTTCCTTTCTGCCCCTCTACTTCTCTTCTAAGTAATCTGCAATAATATGCCTGTCAGAACGGGTTTTCTGCCCTCATCTTTGCAGCTCTGTCTGCAGACAGCCCTACTAGCCTTAATGTGATGCAGCTGCTCACTCTCTCATCCTTTCCAAAAAGAGCCTGGAAATATCCTACAGAAAGGATGCTGCCATAAATCTGTGTATTTCTCTTATAAATGCAAAGAGTAATAAGAGATGAAAAAATGTTTAAATAAATTCCTCCCAAGCTCCATGAGACTTCTGAGTGGTGGGCTGCACTACTGTCTTCAGGAAGAAAATCAATAGCAGTGCTCTATTGCTCCTGCTCTCTGGCTTCCACCCCACCCTTCCCCCTGCACAGTGCACAGACTGTGTTCAAGGAAATGGGAGCTCCCAGGGGAGCAAAATGGCTTTTTGCACTTAAGGTAATGATGTCACTTGAGGTCGCCATGCAAACAGTTATGGATATGAAAATCTGCAGTTCTGTCAACAGAGCTGGAACCTGGGGACCTAGCTTAAGAGTTAGAGCCTTTTTATAAAATGTTACCCTAATTTACCTACAGAGCATCTTCCCAGAAACAACAGCTGCTGTACCTAATTAGCATTAATCACCTTGTTACAGAAAAGCAACTGGGAATAGTACAGTACTTGAAATACTGACAAAATGATACACTAATGGCATTGATCTGTCCACTCTACTTCAACTTCCCCTTTATTATTCTGCTTTCTGTATGAAAAGCTTCAGAAGTCACAAGTTTTGGAGCAGACTGGGAAGTGATGATGCAGAAAAGGAGCCACAGATGGAGGTAGATACAGAGCCTTTTAGCCTACATAAGATGCTTCCTGTCAGCTGTGTTTGTGACTGCACTTCCCAGCTCTGCATCTTGACCTGAGGCAAGAGAAGTCCTGGAAGGGGATCTCTGAGCACTGCATCCTTTTGGGCAGCACTAGGAGAAGTTGCTCTGCTGTGTGCTTTGTGGCTCTTGGATGGAGAGCTTTAAGACAAGCTCTGAACACACACCTCACCCCAGGGGAAGGGGTAAAACACCTACACCAATTGAAAGATTAATCTCAAAAGCCACATGGGGCAGTCTGTTGTTTACTGGGATCAGAGACCTTCTGTAAAGTTTCAGCCAGAAATGCACCAATTTTGTTAAGTTGAACCCAGAGGGCTTTGTAGTTCTGACTGATAGTCCTGGTACTATTCCTCTCTGACCACAGAGCAATTCAATATCTGTCATGAATACACTGCAGCAGGCTGGAAGGCAGGAGCTAACAATACAGACATGTCATCAGCCTCTGTCCCCTCATGGATTATATCCTCTGTTCACTTCAATCTCCACCAAGATGGGGCTCAGTCACGAATTAGTTTCGTCCAAGTCAGACACACCAGGGAACACCATTCTCTATGTCCTTGTGACGGTGATTTTGCTACTTTTTAACCCTATCAGTTCTCCTTGGTCTAAGTGAACAGCATACCAGTAACATCCTTGACGTGTGACTCTGTTTCTTTAGCATAGACATTCAGTTTTCACAAACTTTTATGGCCCCTTTGAGGAATCTTCCAAAAACAGTGTCTCATTCCCTATATAATCCAAGGAGAGGAGGTGCTTCCATCTAAGGCCACAGGCACCTTGGAGGGCTGAAGGCAGCTGTGAGTGTCTCTGCCTCTCTCCCACATGTTCATCTTACTGCCAGGCTGATGAAGATGCCTCTGCCATAACCCTTCATCCCACCTGTTGCATGTTTTACAGCACTCCAACCAATTTCCACATTGCCCACTCTGTTTTAACACAAACTAATGTCATGACTGCTAGGAAAGACAGACACAGACTGTCTGGGTAGTGATTTCAGACCAGAGAAGGGAAATTAAAAATGCAAAATAGAAAAGCAGATGGCATAAGCTTCATTAAAATAATATCTCATCTCCTGGGAATGCTAGGAGGATCTGTTGCCTTCCAGTGGATGTGGTGCCCTGAGATTTACACTTGGGGATTATTCTGTTCCTCCTTATCATAACTCTCCTCTGTTTTCAAAAGGCTTGTGGTATGTGCTCCATCTGGATATGGCTCCTAATAAGGATGTGCTGGAGACATCTCCTAAGCACTAATGTACACCCAGCCCCCAACCCTTGCTGTCAGGAGTCTCCTTATCAATGATCTGAAAGAAAGAAAGAAGCAAGGCTGAGCATTGCAGCTCTAGATAGAAAGACAAAGTGGGAGTGCTAGAAAAGTGACAAATACATAATTAATATGGATACAGTATCAATAAAGGTTGAAAATTATGACCTGTGTGAACTCGGAGATCTTATTCCCCTTTTCTGCGAGGTTCTTTTCTTGATGTGGCCCTAGCATCAAGCACTATTATTCCATTTATGAAGCAGGTGATACCTTTAGGAAGTCACTAGAAATACAAGACGCCCGTGAAGTTTTTCCTGTATCTAACTGACCCCCCTCAAGCAAACATGTAGCCAAATGTATTTATTTAGAGGGGAACAAGCAACCAAGGAAAAGACCACTCAAGCAGCAGGATAAATCTGCGTGCAGTATGTGCAGTTTTCATGCTCTTTCTGTCACACTTCAATCACTGCAGCGTCTGGAAGCAAAAGTTGTATTCATGCTGGGTTGGTATTTAATTGAGCTCACTTGAACCAAGCTTCCAGCAAGCACATACGACAGATTTACACACGAATCTTTGCAAACTGAAAAATGACATTTATCAACCTTCCATACGAACATCTGACATTTGAACAATTGATTCTGATTTAACAGTGAAAAATGCCACCATCCATATGGAAAACCTGCAATAGGATTAAGCCCCTAGTTGCTACCATCCCCAACAATGGCTTTGCCAGATAAGCTATTAAAAATTTATGTACCACCTTAACTTTTTCTAGCCTCAAAGAGATTAAAAACAACCCTGACAAGTTCAATGCGGAAGGGACAAAAAAATCTAGTCAGAGGAATGGGGGCCAGAGCTGGGAGATGCAGTGATTAAGCTTCTAGAAAATCGAAGAGGCTGTGCAGATTTTTAGAATAAGAGCAGCAGGAGCTGATGTGGATTAAAGGCATGTTGGCATGTTACACTGGCCACAGACAATACTGTTAGTCTCATTTTGCCTCAGATAACCTAAAGCTCATCTGAGTATGGCTAAGAGTAGAGACCTGGTCCAAGCACCACTAGGTATGTGTTCACTTCATTAAAGAGGAACACTGTTTTCACAGAGATGTGTTGGGGCAGACTTCTCTCTGGAGACAAGGCAGGAAGATGCTTGTCAGCCTTCAGGGCAATTCCTCTTCAGCAGGTAGGTTTCACCCCCTGTTATCTTCATAAGCATACTGTGGTCAGCACTGAGGTCACTTGGCAGGGGCACCAAGGGGAAAGGAGGTCCTGGGAACAGTGTGCCTCCACTACAAAAACTGCTCAAACACTTCCAGTACCTCCCTTTGACTCTTCATGCCACTCAGCACTGGCTAAATGAAAGAGAATATTTCCTATGTGGGAAAGCAGAAGTTCTGGCAGGAAGAGCTAATAATTCTCCTCTATCTGATTCCTGGAAAAAAGTTGGTAAGTCTGCAGAAGTGTGACTGTGGCCTGTTTTCACATATTAGTCCATTTCAATAATAATAACCTTACAATCAACTGATGTAGTCATCCCCAGCTGATAAATGTCAGCTTACAGAACAGTGAGTTTCTCCTGTCCTATTCTTCTCATTTCTATTATTCCAGTTTTCATGTTTTTTTCCTCTGTGCTATTTCTGAGCCTTTACTGTACTTATTCCTCTCAAATATGCTCTACTAAATTTTCTCTGTCGACTCCTGCATTTTATGTAAAAGTCATTAATGAACATATACACAAAATGACTGTTGGAGAACTTCATTAGTAATGTCCTTTCTTCTGGTACTTTCTCCTTCAACACTACCTGATGTGTACTGACTTCCCAAATTTCTCATTCTACCAGCTTTATTTATAATACTGAGATTGGTTAAAGATCTACCTCAAATTACTCTTCCATTTAATTTGTATGAATTGAACTTCTTTACCCTGAATGCAAATCTGTTTTCAATGATCTGATCTCCTAGAAAGGTGTCATGACTTACCAAAGCCAAGACTAAAAAAGCCCCATTTCCTATCAGGTTAGTGAATCTCAGGAGGATATTTCATTGCGTAGAAAGTCAAGAATATTGCAGACTTACCAATATTAGCATCAATTGCTCTCTAACCTGTTTCCTGGTGTTAAATTATCCAAAACAACTACTGCAGTAGTAATTATCTGTCTAGTAACATTAAAGAACTATCTTGGAAGCGAAAAAGGATCCTGGTGGCATATGGCATGCTGGCAGTAATAATCTTTTACCAAACTATGAATTGTGCTGTCATTAACACACACTGCTGCTCCCTGCCTTTTCCTGAAAAGCAGCCACTGTTTCAGAGTATTCATGACTTGCATAACCACCCTCAATCAGCAGCATACTCTCAACGTCACTTGCTCTGATGCGAAGGACAGCCAGGGGACTCCTTCCTGCTCCTACTGGGAAATTTTCCACACTTAGATTTCCATTTTTTTTAGCAAAAAGCACACTGTTCCTTTAGCTTGTCTGTCATCAGGTTCTTGAAGCTGTGTGGCTAAATAGCTGCTCAGGTTTTGGAGGCAGACAGGCATGTGTGGATTGCTCTTGTAAGCATCAGCCTTGAAAAGAAGCAGTGTCTTGTAGTAACAGGATGATTCTGCTTCCAGAATTAAACAATATTGCTCAGGAATAGATGAGTATTGTGTGGGAACCTTTTATGGACTTAAAAGTCCTTCATCTCACAGAAAAGCAGCACTTTTTCTGGTAGTGTCTCAACTCCCTGATCCTTTACCTTTTGTTGCAACTATTCTGCCTTCTCTTCTTTTTACAGTCCCTCCATATTATCTTCATTCTTTATTTGGCCAAGCCTTGATCTCAGCTTAATAAAAAAACTGTAGGTTTAAAAGAACTATGCCTTGCTTTTAAGGCATTGCTTCCTTTCTTTACCACATCCATGGATACAGGGGCTTTACATGTTTGTAGGTCAGTTCCCTGAATCACAGCAGCAGAATCACAATGATAAAACTGCTCTGTGAGTTGCTTGAGCCTTGATGGCATGCTCAGCCACATGCACGGAGATCTGCATATGATTCTGTCTTTCAGGCCTTGGATTCAGCCTTTTCACTCTCCATCAGCACAGACTCACCTAATTTCACTTGAAGTGGAGATGGCTTATAGTTCATGGCTACAGTCTCTCCCTCTCTCGTATCACAATCTCTGTCCGAAATAGCTGCAGCTGTTGGATCCTGTTAAGAAAGAACAGAAACAAAACAGAAAGGTTTAGCTGAGAGTTCTGCAGCTCCTTCTCTGAGTGGCTATTAGGCAACTCCACTCCCTTCACATTCAGAGGGAGCAAAGAACATGCCAGTGTTTTGAACACTGATACCCAGGGGCAAAACACAGAACTTTGGAAGCACATTTATTATGTTAAAAGTACCTCTGGAAATGCCAAATTTCAACATCAGGCTTATATGATGGATGATACCAGGAATATAAAGTGGATGGTGGGTCACTAGTTCAAATTCAGCCTGGGCTGGCAGTAGTCCCAAATAATTTTCACATATGACTCCTTGGGGTGTTGTATGAAACATATCTACAGTTTCAGATGAATCCCAAGTAGACCACTCAACTTCAAGCTTAAAACTAAGAAGTTTGAGACCAGGTCTGTGTGGAAGTCCAGCTTGGAAGGACTGAGGACTACATGGGTAGGAGAATTCAATTTCTGCTCCCTCTTGGGATCTACTTCATGGCTGACAGGAAAAATCTGTCAGCACAGTAACTTTCACTGTCACTAAAATTCCCCCCCCCCCCCCCCCCGGAAAACCTATCTCCCCAAACACTTTCTGCTCCAGCCTACTGGCAGACAACATGTATTGAACTCTATGTTACAGCACATCAAAGAACTTGAGAGAGAAACAAACTACCAGCTCAGACAGTCCTACTACTGATAAAAATAACTGAGGTCCTTTCACAGCAAACTGCAAACCTGTTGGAACTCTCTCCACTTAGCACCACAATGAAAATTAAAACTAGTTTTCAAACATGTTCTTACTTCCATCTAGAAGATAGAAATCAAATTGAACATGCTGATAGATAGATGTGTATTGAATTTGGGTATATCACAGTTAGAGATGCACAGGCAAAGGAAACATTCAGCATTAGGTCCAATACACTAACAAACCATCACTTGTGAGAAATCATACAAGGCATCATAAATTAAATACTAGAATACTATTGTCTCTCAGTTTCTAGAGTTTTTATTTTGTACACAATTTGGCACTGACACCTGTACCCAAAGCAGAGTCACTGAGTTTCAAAGCAAGGTTTACATCACTCTTCACTCTCAGTAAAAAAAACAATCACTTATTGAGCTACTCAGTGCACATTAGCTCTTTTAATACACTGTGCTTAGGAGATAAAATGTAATTTTTGAATTAGGCTCTAGCTTGGTGGAAACTAGTTAACATATGTAGTGCTATAACATTTTATGAAAATCCTGCTCCTTTGCACTACCCAGTAGACTTTGACAGTACTTAAAATGGATGGTGGGTGCAAGACCTCACATTCAAGGACAATGCTGAACAAAAGACAATTTCTTCTGCTTTCCTGTAACACAGTCACTGCTGCAGTTTTCCTATAATGTAGCAGTTTAGTGACTAGGTTGCAAACGAAAAAAACAGCCTCCAGGAGAACATTTAGGCATAAATCATAGACCAGTTCATGTGGTATCCTTGGAACATGAATCTGGTCTCAAATATGCCCAGATGAAGGGAATAGATCAGAATCCAAGCTGCAGGAAAGAATCTCAGGGTGTAGCCTCTCACCCTCCAGGGGAAGGGAGCACCCAAGATTTGTAGATGCTTGTGGACAAAAGGAATGTTGGAAGTTAGAGGGTCCACAAAATCTTACAAAATTCTGTTAGTAAATTACACACTTGTTATGAAATTGGTACATTAGTTCTTAGCCTCCTATTAAGCACCCAGCAGTGGGTTTAGGATAAAGGAGGGAGGTGAAAGGAAGGGGAGAAAAAGATGAATTAAAGAGGAGCAGAAAGAAAGAAAGGAAGAAAAGAGAGAGAGAGAGAGAGAGAGAGAGAGAGAGAGAGAGAGAGAGAGAGATATCAGCAGTCCTGGCTCCATTGCTGATGCTGATGATGGAGTGTTCAGGGTCATGGGGTGCACACGCAGGGCTTTGTGAGGGTACCTTTTTGTAGATAAGTTTCCCTGCCCTGGAGACAAGTTTCTCCCTTTCTGTGTAATTTAGTTACTGTGGAAATGGGTTGGAGGCTTCAGGGTATTTGGTGGTCTCCATATCCTCCTACATGCCTACTTCTTGACCTCATTCCTACACCTGTGCTGTGTTGTGCTAATCTCCAGGAGCCAGGATAAGGATGTTTGTCCCAGAAAAACACTGCTCTACCTCCCTGTGGCCCCTTCTCCAGCCACATTCTATTCAGTGTTCTATTACTAACAATCCTTAGCTGTTACTACCAACAATCCTTGGTTGGCTCCAAAGCCATCCAGCTATCTGTGTTTGAGACATTCACATGAGCTCCCTTATCTTTGAGCTTCTACACATGGGAACATCTAGATAACACAAAGGACATGTCTGTCTGTCAGACATGCTATAATCTCTCCAAGAGGGATGCCCAAATGGTGCTAAGTGGCACCATTTGAGTCCAGACTTCCTGGATGAGTACCTTTTCTCTGCTAATCTGGGAAAAGGCAGGACACAGCCATTTCTGAGGAGCATGACTCCAAGACCTGGATGCTTCCTAGGTGCTACTGGACACAATAAGGAAATCCTGTGAGCCCCAGTCTGCTGGCTGCAGGAAGGCACAGGAGTAGACGTAATATGGGAACTGACACAGTGTGATGACACTGTCTCCTGTGCTGGTGCAGTCCAGCAGAGAGTACACTGAGCTCAAAGCCAGAAGTGCACATGGCAGAGAAGGGGTTTGGCCATTCCTAGACTAGCCCAGGCTCACATCATGCTAAAACTCTAAATCCAAACCAGCCCTTCCCTTTCGTGGCAAACTGATGTGCTCACACTAACTTTACCTTTGCAGGCAACCTGACATGAGACATCCATTTGCATCAACAGAGGGAGGGGAGAAATGTTCTGAGGTGCCTTTGAAGATTTGAACTCTGAGCCTGGACCAGTGAACTCAGCTGGAGAAATCTCAAAAGTGGGCTTTAGACCAAACACACAGGAAAGGCTTCCTAGGCCTCCAGAGGAAACCAAGATGATTTTCAAAGAGTGATTATTCCCATTCTGTCTAAGACACTCATCTTAAAAGGACACAAATCTGTCCTCAGAGAAGTGTTTCCCTCTCCCCACAGTCTAGAGAGAAGGCCTGGCAGCTGGTAGAGCTTCTGACACTGGAGGTGGAAATGATGCAGAACATGGTAGCAGAGTCAGCCCTAAGAATTCTTCCCAAAGGTTTGGCATGACAGTTTTCAGACCCAGCAGCACATTACAGCTGCACAAGAGATCCACAGCTTGAGCAGAGGGATCACAAACACCACCACTGTGGGTGACCACCACTGCATGCGTGAGCTAGGCCCACTCCCCCCAGAGAGTAAAATGGATTTGAGAGGAAACCCAGCTGGGCCAGGGACAGTGTCCCCAGCTCCAGCAGCTATCTATCCTTGGCCCAGGAGTGGCAAGACACTATCATATTTCCCATCCATCACTTCACAGACATTCTGCAGCAACTCACAGGACTCCATAGTAACAATGCCCGCTGTGAAAACAGCAGCATTCCCATGCCAGCTCGGCTGGAGCTGTCTCTGCACAAACACACTCTGCCCCTGTGCATACTGAATGGATGCAGTTCTCTCTCTACAGCTCAACTGTCCAGAGAAACGTTTACTTGACTGATTAGCCTTTTGCTAGTGAATGCCTAAGAGCACACTGAGATTCAACACAGGCTTTTGGTATTGGAATTCACTTGGCAATTTTTTTCTTTTTCACAAGCCTCCCTACAGCAATACACACAGCTCTGCCCACAACATCAAAATCTCAGTTACATGGTGCGACTGGTCCCAGGACAGATGATGTTATTTCTTTTTGCTGAGGACAATGCAACGCTCCCAAACTAAAGGCAAGTGCTGAGAAGTGCCTTCAGGGACTGTAGACGGCTAAAGATATTTAATATATTTAAAGGAATTTTTTTGTTGTTCTTGAGGCTTCTGTATGTCTTTATTCCTAAGGAAAATATATATTCAATCAGGGCACTGCATGAACATTTGGCTGGGGCCAGAGTTTAATCAAAGTTTTCTCCCCACATGCTCACAGCTTAATTGGGCATGCACAATCACAGCATTTGAACGGTGGGGAATTTTCTTACTAGATTGTTTGTTTCTATAGGCTCCACACAAAGGATCTTGAAAACTGCCCTCCTGCTAGGAGCAGCCATGTCCCACAGTGTGTGCACCATGTGCCATTTCTGAACATCAGAAATTAGTTCCAGTAAACCTTTGTGGAGCAGGAGTGCTGTGAATCATCAGTATGCAGGAGCACAGACAGAAGGTGAAAACACTTTAAACTGAAATCTGGGGTTTAAGGAAGATGGCATGCTTAGGAGGCTTTTTTATTTTTTCTTTTTTAAATCACTTTCCATTTTGCAGTACTTAAGAAAGCATCAGCTCAATAGCCTTTTACTCTTATTACCTACCCCTCCCAATAACCCACACCAACTGTGGGGTAGGGAACAGCCCCAACTGATGGAGTTGGGTGCTTGGTACAAACTCACCCTGGTAGCACCTGGGAAAACAGAGCTTTCTATGCCTTCCTTCACAGTCAGCACTTCTGACGTCTTAACAAGGCCCCGCTTTCCACTCTGCAAATCCTCAGGGACCCCAGTGCATGTGGAAGGGAATGGCACACACAATTTCTTTGGTCTTCAGCTGCACCTCGAAAACATATGTGTAACTTGAGAAGTCTTTATCTGCCTCTCCTTCTCAAAATCAGTCATATTTACACCTCTAATGAAAATGTTCTCCACTTTGCTGTTTGTGGGAAATTCATCACCAACGCAGCTCTGCTGCTTTTTTTTTTGGATAAAAGCAGAGGGGCAGAATTGCCCTCATCCTCTAATCTCAAGGAAAGACCCAGTATAAAGAGCTTGACCATCACTTCTTTCCATAGTACACAGGCTTCTATCTGACCACCATCAGCTGTATCAGTATGAGCCAACTGATCAAGAATATCATCCAGCTAACTTGTCTCTCTGCAGTACCCATCAATGACGTACTTGTTGTCTTCTGTCCCACTTAAAAGATGCTGGAAGTCTCAGTACCAACACATGTGTCACAGCTTACAGTGAGGGCTTGCAGCTCAGCAGACATCTGCTTTCTGGAGCTGCCCATGTGGATTGCTTACTGCACACAAATGCTAACAGGAAAGGACAAGTCCAAATGTTTTTTCTTTCCTACATCAAACATTGAGTCTGAAAAATGGATAGATGTTCCGTGCATGGGGGACTGACTTAGTGAGCAGAAAAACAAGTGAGAAACCACACACCCTGAATACAGGCATTACATTTGGGTCAACGAGAAGTTTCTGTAATTCCAGTGTTGTCATTCAGACTCTTGGGCTAGAACATTGTGCTGCTAATAAATATTTATACCTTCAGTCTGTGCCCTGGGGAACAGAAGTGGTGTGCTGTTGGCAGATTCCCTCTGCTTCAAGCTCTACCACGCCAGGCATTCCTGAGAAATCTGGCTATAGAACGCTTCTGGGAAGGGGACTCTGATGTGCACAGGTAAGTATGTAAAATATCACACTGTGTTGGACAGCAGACCACTGTAGCCTCTACATGTCACTACAATATAGACATAAATATCTATGAAGATAAAGTGCCAAAAAATCCCACCAGGAACAAAAAGATTGAAAAACAAGATGTGCAGAGTTTGATATCTACACAACAAACAGCAAAAAGGAAAGGCTCAAATTTACAGGGGATCAGATTTATAGAGGGGATGAATCAAACCCAATGTATAGACAAACAGTGGTCAGTAATAATGGCATGTTTGGCAAGAGAAAGGAAAGAGTCACAGGGCAATGTGCAGCAGGAATGTAACCAGAAAGCCTCACAAAAGACTCTCATGATTTCTTCCTCAGGCCTCAGCTTACCTGATTTCTTCAGTGGGCCTCAGCTCACTTAATGTGCTTCAGTTTTGGAGCCCATTTTTTCAAGGAAGATGTAATCCCCCCATCAGTCCTACGGATAAAAGCTAGAAGCTACAACCTCCCTGGAACACTAGAAGAAAAGGATTGCTCAGAGAAGAAAGGGGAAGACTAAGGAAGGATATTATAGCTGTCTTCAGTTACAGAAAGGGCCACCAGGGTGAAAAAGAGGAGTATTTTTTTTTCATGTTTCTCATAATGAGAATAAGAAATTATTACCTTAAATTGCAGGAGGATTACAAGGAAGTATCACAAAAAAAACTGCAGAGTTAAGGCTAAGAAGATGTACATTTGCCTGATGAAGTTGTGGCATGTTGCTGCAAACCCAGGTTAGAAACTGATGTCACACAGAAATTCAAGAGAGCTGATCTGGTTTTCAGGCTGACTGATCCTGATCTGGTGCAAAATGTGAAGATCCCTGGTCTTTTTAGGGCCCTTTTCCCATCTGTCTTAACAGAAGAACTTCCTTCTACGCCAGACTTAGAACACCAGGTAACCCTGGAAAAGCCATTCTCCAAGTTCCCCTACCCACTGCCAAGGACCATGGCTGACCTCCACCTTCTCTCTGGGAGAGCTGAAGAAAACAATCTTTTCCCTAAGCCTCACATGTTGAAGGAATTCCAGAATCACAAGGGGTCCAGAGCAGAAGGCTCCTGGGAAGACACAACTGTCATTCATCAACATGTGCACTCCACCAAATCCAGAGCAGTAACTGTTCATCTCAGCATCCCCACCCTCCCTGTACCAAAGCCAAAATAAATGACATTTTGGCAACACAGTGACTGATATACTGAAAAACATTCTGATAGCTACTGACTCCATCTCAACAAAGCAATAAACAACTGTTTATTGAGTTTCTACTAGCTCAGCCAATGCACCACTTACAACATTGCTGTTTTTCTTTTCTGAGCAACTACTGAACAGATCTTGTTTAACAAATTAGGCCTGCAATATCCACTACCAGATCCAGATTTTGAACCTGATTAGTTTATAATTGTAAGACAAATTGGTGTTTGAAACTATTTTATATCAGCAACTGAGAAGCCAGTAGTATTAATATTGCTGCAAGATTAAAACCTTTAGTCTTATTAATTACACTGAACCAGCATGTCACTGAAATGACTTTTTGCTGTGTGCACCTGCAGTTGGGGTAGCTCAGCTCACTGACAGGTAGCCAGGAGTTCAGACCATTGCTGTGCTTCAAATGGGGCCAGAAGAGAAGTGCCAGTCTCCCTGCAGGTGCTGCAGTGCCAGTGCTGAAATGCTGCCCTGGGACCCTGGCCACAAAGGGTCTGCCCGACTGCCACATCCAGGCTGAACAAAATGTAGCAAACAGAAAGGCATAAGCTGTGGAAAGGGAACAAGATGTTTCAGTGATCTATTTTCCTAATCAAAAATGATATTTGCAGCACAGGGAAGAAACTTTTTTTTTTAGATGATGGTGTATGACTAATCCTGGGAGTCTACAGTAGCAGAGGAAGCACCAATGCAATAACTAGACCAAATACTTTGGGAAAGCATTTGAGGGACAAACAAGAAAAATGGGAGTAATTACATGATTTCTGTTAGATTTCCCTCTGAGAAACCAGCAGCACAAGCAGCCCCCAGCCTTTTCCTTTCAATCATGATAGAGTATATTTAACACCGTATTTCCCTCCAGGCTCTTTCACACACATAAGCCATCTCTATTATCACATGCATTTATAAGTTTGGTATCTTGTGCTAGCTTTACATGACTTAAATTGGATCATTAACATTGCAAATTAGAGAAATGCCACACTGCACTCCACACTGCCTGCAGCACTTACCAAGTGGCATGCAATAGCTATTTAAAACCAGCGATTAATTGAGGTATGTTTTCAGGATGATTCAGTGTCAAAATAATTCCTTCCTTGTAAAGGATATATACGTGAAGATATTACACCTTTCCTTTTCTACCTCTGATTATACAGCCACAGCTCTGAGGTGCAACATGAGTATTCAAGGCACAAAAGCATCACAGATTCCTTGGTAGCTATTGTAAGAGTCAGTTTAGCAACTGGCATCTGGCTAAACCAGGATCATAAAAAGCCCCATACAACTTTACAACTGCTCTTTAAACCTCAACTCTTGAGGGGAGATACCCTTAAAATGATTAAAAAATTGAGCCATATGTCAGAGCCAAGGTCACAGTGTGTTTGGAGAACAGAGGCAGGAGCAGGACCCCAGGTCCTTGGCTGTATGTTGCAGTTGTATCCTATGGAAAACTGCACAGTCCCAGTACAGTCTGCAAGGGACCATGGCAGCTTCTTGTAGTGACTGAATTTGTGCCCATCGGTTATTGTCGAGAGCTTATTTCAGGTCTGTGTCCCATCTTTACTTCTTCAAGCCTTTAACAGAGCCTCACCAAGAGGAACAGTCTGTTTTTCATTTCCACCTCAAATGAAAATTTTCAGAGACTCCCCTGCATAGTGAAGGGGAATTGTGCTTCCTTCCCATGGACAACCCTAACACCTAGCGAAATGGGCTGAGGAAGTGCAGGGCAAGTGGAGCCTACTACTGAAATGCCATTATTGTCAGCATATAGAGTGGTTTATGGATCACCTCCATGCACAGGTAGGCTGCCCCAGCTGTACATGAAACACAAAATCAAAGTTTGGCTGAATGAAACTAGAAATTTGGGTTGGTTCTAGCAGATACTGCAGAAGTGACATATTCTGACAAAAAAAGACCTGGTGCAAAACAAATGACACCAGGAGAGCCCCATTGCAGTGATGTTAGTTCCCACCAATGTCCTGGAGACTGGATAATATCTGCCACAGGCCATTGATTGGATCCAGCATGGCAAACGTGATGTTATTAAGCTTTTACAGTCTCTGGCTGTAAAAACAATAGCCGGAAAGGATAGGATGGCTCCACATCCAACCCTTTCAACAGACCAAGGGCTCTAATCAGTGGTTCAATGTCACAGCTATTAAAAGCATAAATCTGGGGTTACCTGCTATTTTCCAGTTGGTTTGGGGTTTGTTTTTGTAAGACAGCTGATTTTTACATGTTCAACTTCTGTACAGGTGTGATGAATGAGGTCTTTCTTTTCGCTTCTGGAATATCCCTGGCACCTTTAATCTAATCCCTCAGATCCCTTTCTGAGCTGTTTGATTGCTTCTTCTGTTCACTCCTTCTCTGAGAATAATTTTTCATTCTGCCTGTCTCCTGCACCGAGTAAATGTCCCATCTTGCAGAGAGCAAGGGTGTCTGGTTCTGTAGGCTCTCTGACTGTGGTCTCAACCCAGGAAAGGAGATAGGGTATAACAGGATACAAACAAAGCCCTGAAGAAGCACTGCGGGGCTCCACCACTCTGGAATGGAGGCTCTCCAGGGAAGCAATTATGGCACCAAGCCTGTGAGAGTTCAAGAAGGATGTGGACAATGTTCCCAGGCACACGGTGCAGCTTCTGGGGTTGTCTTGAGCAAATCCAGGAGTTGGACTCTATGGCCCCTGTGGGTCCCCATCAACTCAGAATGTTCTATGATTCAAGAGATATATCAGGAACCATAATGGAAGCCCACTGGCATCTAAAGCTCTGTAACAAATATAAAAATCACACACACTTCCAACACAGCCCCAAAGATGTGCAGCTACCCAGGGCTCCGGCACCAAGCGTATCTGCCACACTGAAGACAGGTGGGGGTCTCAGTGGTGGACAGCAGCTTAGCCTGGACAGAGAAGAGACTCTGACACAGCCCGTGCTGTTGCTGGGCTCAGAGCTTTACCAACAAAGTCCTGACTGTTCACTTGTCCATACTGCAAAGGTGGATCCCAGCAACAAAAAATTGCCAGTTTCTCTCCTCTCCTCTCCTCTCCTCTCCTCTCCTCTCCTCTCCTCTCCTCTCCTCTCCTCTCCTCTCCTCTCCTCTCCTCTCCTCTCCTCTCCTCTCCTCTCCTCTCCTCTCCTCTCCTCTCCTCTCCTCTCCTCTCCTCTCCTCTCCTCTCCTCTCCTCTCCTCTCCTCTCCTCTCCTCTCCTCTCCTCTCCTCTCCTCTCCTCTCCTCTCCTCTCCTCTCCTCTCCTCTCCTCTCCTCTCCTCTCCTCTCCTCTCCTCTCCTCTCCTCTCCTCTCCTCTCCTCTCCTCTCCTCTCCTCTCTTCTCTTCTCTTCTCTTCTCTAGTAGAGAAAACAGAGCCACTAAGCCCAGAGTTCAGCAGCCCTTTTCTCTTTAGCACCACACTTTCAACTTGTCTCCAGAGACAGAAAGCTTAACTATGAGATTTCCATATTTATAAGGAGAGAGTTTCTGTTTAGCCAAGCTTGCGACAGAAATAACCCTGCAAACAGCAGCAGCAGCAAGGCAAACACATCTGAGGGGCAGGGATGTGAAAGCCAGGGGATATCTCACAGTGCTTCCACCTTGGCATGGCTTTCCAGCCCTGCCTGAGAAATTCTGAGGGCACAAACCATTTTGGCTTCTAAAATAAGAGCTTGCCTAGCCCCCACCCCACACTCCTGTATCTCCGTGACTAATTAGCATCCGGAGGGATACAGATTCTCTTCTGATAAAGCAATGTTTTGCTCCCTTCTCCCCTGACACATTTGTATTAGAAATATCCTCATTATGTGGCTAATCAGGGAAGCTGAGACAAAGGCACAGAAGCTGACTTAAAGGGAAATCACTGATTTTTATAAAAGCAGCTTATAAATTATTCTGTCTCAAAAGGGCAGGGATATTTCCTCCCCTTCCAGTGCTGAAAAAAAATGCAAAATTGAGGTTTCTGAAGAAAAAAAATCCATTTTTATTACCAGAAGTGGCTTTTATCATTCCCACTATTTCTGAGCTTGCTCCCAATTTCCTTGGTTACTGCAGGGTTGCAGTCAGTGCACTGCAAAGGCCCTGTGCTGCACACAGGGGCTGGGCTCAGCAAGGCATCTGACAGCTGCAGTGCTGCCTGACACTGTGGACAGCAAGTGACAAGGCTGGTTAGCAGTTTACCATGCTGAGTTTAAAAGTCAGCAGCACATGAAAAGTCAGCCACATCACCAGCCATCCCTTGAGATGGTCTGAAGATATTTTAGCTACATCTTTCATGTAGCACAGCAGGCTGAGTGAAAACCAGAGCGTATTGAGGTAATCTGCACTTGGCAGAAGGTCTCTGAAATAAAGGCAAGCAGACACCATTTGGCAATAGCAGAAGAGCTTTTTAAAGGAATTTGTTTTCCTTCCATGCTCCCTGGAATGGAGCTGGTGTCCATCCAGCTCCAGCCTGTCTCCTTCACCTCCCGTTGACAGCACCAGAAAGAGATACCAGGCCAGACAGCTTCCGCCTCGCCTCCTTCAAGGCAGCCCCTTTATCAGCTGAAATCACGCCATCTGTCCCCGGCACCCTCTGAGGAGCCGCAGCAGATTGTGGAGCATGGCATGATGCACTGCGTGGTGTGGGAACAGGAGGTCGAGGGAGCTCATTGCATGCACAAAAATCCCAACCAGATCCCTGTTTGAGCTGGGAATGGAGATGAAAAGGTGAACACACCATCAATGCTCCCTGGGACAGGCTCAGGCACGTGCACAGACTCCTGGTCTTTATTCAGGTCCCTTTGGGCTGCTGCTCCTTCTGCTGCTGATACATGGACCAGCCCCAAGGCCCTGTGCTGGCCCTCCCAAAGGCTTTGCTGGAAGGCAGACTGCTGTGAACATTGGCAGGGGTTTGCCTGCTTTGCTTTTTAAGTGTAACTGCCCAAATCTTTGGATTTTGAGCATTTTTTTTCAGATGCCAAATGTCTACTCTTCGGGATGAAATTCTGCATTTTGGACATTTCTGTTAGCCTAATTTGAAATATGTTCCATATTTGTATATAATTTTTAAAAAATACTAACTTTTTTCTTTTTCTTTTGTTGAGGTGGGGTGCTGGGAACACATTTGGTCACCTGAGCCCTCCCCTCCAAGTGATATTCCTCTCTGCAGGTACAGCCCAAGGCTGAGGCTGATGAGGGCAGGGGGACTGGCAGGAGGTGAGCAGGGAGGAAAAGCAGGATCTGGCAGTCGGACTAGAGATGTCTGGAGAAGGTGATAGAAGAAAGAGACTGGATGGATAGCCAGACAGCCAGGAGGGGAAAGAAGAATAGTTATGTTCCTAGAAGAACAGGGCCAAGAAGAGAAGGAAGAGACACAACAGGGACAGCAAAAGGTACCCATGGTTAAAAGCACTGGAGGACACAGCTGTCAGACATCAGTGATATGATGTACCCTCCCAGGCAGTGCTCTGCCAAGGCTCACAGACCTGAAGCACAACATCTGACCATTGCTGTTACTTCTCTAGGAGATCCTAGGCTACGTTTGAGGGAAGCTCCAGAAACCTTCTGGCAATGAACAGATTTAGGAACCTGACTGTGACCTAAATACAGCTAAGGCTGGTGGCATGTAGCAATGTGTTCAGACAGAGCCCAGAGACATGCTGGTGATGCTGTGACAGGCCACGTTGGGGTTTTCTCATAGTACATTTTTCTGTTCTAAAACTGCAGGGAACTGACATTTGAAGAAAATAGCAGGGATACTTTTCCAAGCTCTCAAATACAGCAGCTACTGCAGCCTAATTTGAGCCCCTGCAGCCCATGTGCTACAGCACAGCCTGTAATGTCATATCCATGTAAACCCTTTCCCTTGGTAGTGCAGCATGGACCTGTGCTGGAGATGAAACAGGGTTACACAACAAAAGAACAGAAGCCCAAGTCTGTGGTTTCTTGCAGAAGCTGCAAGTGATGCAGGGAAAAAGGGAGAGATGATTTTGTGATTATACATTGCGGAGCTGTCCTAGAGAATTGAGACTTGTATGCTCTTACAAGAAATGTGCCAGGTCTCTAAAACCAGATTTCCCAGAAAGGGTCACTAATAAGGTCTCCCTACTTTGCTGGAACACTGGATCAGAGCCCTGCAGTGTGATATGATGGGTGCTTACAAATGCTACCAAAATTGAGTGGGAGTTGTACTTGCTGCAGGTGAAAATATGTATGAATGTATATGAATCAGAAGTGGGGGAGTGGGAAAGACTCAGGCAATAGGTATCCTACACTGAAAACCCCAAACGAATTTTGGGCCTTACTCTATCTGTCTCAAGCCCTTATCTGTGCAGTCACAAGATCATGAGACAGGGAAGGTATTTTGAAAAATCTAGAGGCATTTGGTAATTTCTGGCATTTCTAACGGTAGGGCTGCAGAGATAAACAAGGACTCTGTGAAGTGCTCAGATGTCTTATGCCATGCTAAATGCCACAGAACAGTCCATAAAATGTCTTTCTAGGCCATTAAGGGAGTTTTGCTCCTCTGCCTTTTCTTCACCTTGTGTTCCTGTGGCTCTGACACGTCATTCTGTACCTGAACTGTTTTTCCAGAATTAGCTTGTTAACGTCTTCATGCTCTTCGCTCAGTTAATTTTCTCACGAATTTACACTTTTCCCATTATCATTCAAACTGCTGCAATTCAGGGAGAGAGAGAGTGTTTCAATTATGTCACACATCCCTGGTCAGTGTAAAGAATCATGTCTCTACCAATCTGTCCTTTCCTCTGTCTTGAAAGCCTGTTTGCAAGCTTCCCTGCTGGCATCACCCTGCTGCCTGGTGCAGCCACCCTCCACCAAAACCTGGCAGACTGGAAAACCTCAATGAAGTAAGAGCTATTGAAGTAAGGAACTATTGTAAGAAATGAGAGTAGCAGCCCCAACACTTACCTTGATCTTACCAAAGACTTGCCCTCATCCCAAACAAGGGTGCATGCCCTGGGATGACCTGGCACTTGGGGAAGTTCCCTTTCCAGACCCAGTATTTAGAGGCCTGCCAGAGGTGATGAAAAAAGAATGCCCATTCCTTCTCACATTGTTTATTTCTACTTATTTATAGATCCATGCATCCAGTAAGGTGAGTCTTGTACCAGTGGATCCACAAGCTGTAGGGATGGATTTTCAACTCAGCCTCTCGCCCCTCACCCCACTGACTCAGCTTTGGGATCAGTGTCACTTAAACTCACTAAGTCCTTAATACTTGGTGTTTTGAAGCAGAAGTTCAAGTATCTATTAACCTTTTACCTTTCTTTCCCACCTCTTCAATTGATTTCTTCTTCACTGAATGCCACCAATGTGCTGCTTCAAGAAGAAACAATCTCAGTATTTTCAGCATTTCTTTCTTTCTTGTTAGAGATACTCAAACTCTTCATGATTCTAAAATACTGTTTTTAGGATGGCTGAACAGAAACACACACCATGTTCCAGGCAACATACTACTGATTTAGGATGACTTTACAGTTTTTTGCCAGCATTCTAATCTCCCTGAACTTTGGTTTGCCTTTATGTTGCTATCACCACACTGCACAGCTGGCTTCATTCCTGTTCCCTGTAGTGATGCTGAGTTTTTTTTTCCCTGTGTCTCAGCTTTTCTGCCTTCCTTTTAATCTTCCATAGTGTTTTTGCAGGAGAAGTCTGAATCATTTTCCCCTCTTTTGTATTTGGGAAAACTGAGATCCAGAGAAGTGAAGCTGCTAAAGATAAGAGAAGGAGAATTGAGTCCTTCTCCAGGGTTCTGTCCCCTGCAAGAAAAGCATCTTCATATAGGCAGTTCTATGAACAAATTAGAGCGGATGCATCAGAAAGTACTGAGAACCAATATTACACCCAAAAATACACTGCAGGAGAAAAAAAAGTGGTCAGGAGTTGCAGTTCCAGCACTATATTACAGTCTTGAAGCATTTTAAATGAAGAAGAAAATTACATAAACCACCAGTCTCACATGCCAGAGTGTTCATCACAATTTTTAAATGTTGGTGTCAGTATACAGGCTTGCATGTTCATCCCATTATCTCCCTTTTCCAGCAAATTGTTTTTCCAGATTAGCTTGTGAATGTCTTCATGCTCTTTACTCAGTAATTTTCTCAGGAACTTACCCTCTCCTATTATCATCCAAACCAGTGTAACTCACAGAGAGAGCTGATGTTCCAATTATGTCACATGTCCCTGATCAATGTGAAGAGCCACCTCGCTACCAATTGCCACTTCTGACAATTCCTTCTCCTGATGAGTCTCACTCATATAAGGAGCTTGGAACTAAAAAGGGGAAGAGCAACAAGTGATCCTAAAAAGCAAATTAAAAATGTGCATCTCTCCTCTTAAGGTACCCTCTCTCAAAAGTTTTAAGTTTTGAGCTGCGCACAGCATTTATAGTGTCCTGTCTATATGTTCCCCCAGGATATACAGAAAAACAGACTAGAGAAAGAAAGAGTGAAACATAAGAATGGCAACTTCTGGGGCTTCAATTCGGTTTCTAAGCTGCCAATAGAATTAATACAAGTGAAAGCATTAGGAAGACCTTTCACTATCAATGAAGCCTTTTAGCTTAATAAAGACAGCTTAGACAACACATTCAGATAAAGGAAAGATGGTTCACATAAAATTTCTGTAAGAAAGGTCCCCTGAGCCTGGTTCTATCTGTATGTCTTCACAGTTTTCAATTAACACTGCAGGTAGGCACAGAAACACTTTCAGCTCATTATCCTCTTTTCAAATAGTGGTGGACATAAGATATTTAGCTGAAAAAGCCCTTTGTAGATCTTTTAAATTCCATTATCATTAGGAAGACAGGCATCCAAAAGAGATATTGTTTTCCTTACTAATAGTTTTATTTTCTTCAGGGTAGAAGCAGCTTTGTGCATTAATTTAAGGTTGCAATATCTGTGCGGCTGGAAAAATCTATCTGAAATGTAAATCTTCAGAGCAATGATGGATTGAAGCTGAACTCAGGCACTTGACTTATGGAGGCATAAATAGGAACATTACTGGATCAAATATTCATCAGCCTCCCAATGAAATAAAAAATGGTAAATAAATAGAAGTATCTCTGGGTGATCATTCTCATTATCTGACTATACAACACAACCAAAGAATCACTAAAGAAAGTTTGTCGTTAGCTGTTAATTGAAGGCACTTTTAGAAAGTGCTGCTTAAGACTTGAAAGATTGACTGTCTTTCCAACCACTGTCTAATGTGTATGTTGGAGCTGTGTTATAAAGCAGTCTCATTAGGACCCTGCCTCCAGCGCCACAGCTCAGAGAGAGCTTCTGATGCTTTAGATGAAATTCACATTTGAAATAGCTCATCTACATACAGCCTAACCCCTGGGCACATCTTGCATACTTAACTGCATACAGATCTATCTAAGCTGATGCGCATGTTGTAGAAACACACCATACCTAAGTGCATTGTAATGACACTCAAAAGAGGCAGCAGAGTCCTGGCCCATGGTGATGTACAATCACACGATGTGCCAACAACCCACATCATAATGATCAGCCTATAAAAGCTGAGAGCAGTTACCTGAGGGCATGATTTTAGGTTTGCTTCCTCTTTTCTGCTCTTCCACATACCTTCTTTTGCTCTTACCATTTTTCTCTCCTTATTTCCAGACCTTTTATTTTCACACACTAATGGGAGCCTGTTAGTGTTGAAGAGGATCTCCTGTCAAGACAATAATTCCTAGAGACACCATACTTCCCATGAAGCAGCGAGCTTCTACCTCTAACATGTTCTAACCTGATAAAACGTGAGGGCTTTCAATTTACTTCAAAATGGATACACTTCCACTTAAACTTTTCTCTGCCTCTACAATTGCTGAAGTAAAAATACATCTTGTATCTACTTTACCTCCAAAGCAATGTTTTCAATCTAAGTTATAGGGCCATCTATAGTAACTCAACATTGGGCATCATCACAAGAATTGGTGCAAACTGCCTACAGAACCACTGCTTTTAATTGAGTGGTGTGATGTAGGGTGATCCAGAGACAGCACACAGGGAGCCTGAGCCCAACAGAACAGGGTCACAGAAAATGAAACAGGGTCATGGCCAGGAAACACCAAAAACAACTCAAGTGGCTCAGCTATACCAGAGAGATCAACAGTTTAATTGTAATATGTGCTCCATAAAGAAAAGGCATTTAGCTATCAGAAAGCACCCAAAGGAGGGCCATGAGGATGGTGAAAGTCTGGAGGGGAAAGCTTTATGAGCAGTGGCTGAGGTCACTTGGTCTGTTCAGCCTGGAGGAGAGTGAAGGGGAAGAGCTCATCATAGTCTACAACTTCCTCTAGAGGGGAAGCAGAGGGCAGACACTGATCTCCTCTCTGTTGTGCTCAGGGACAAGTCATGAGTGAATGGCCTGAAGCTGTGTCATGGGAGGTTGGATATCAGGAAAAAAATTCTCACCCAGAGGGTGGCTAAGCACTGGAAAAGGCTCCCCAGGGAAGTGGCCATGGCCCCAAGCCTGAGTTCAAGAAGTGTTTGGACAGTGTTCTAAGGCACGTGGTGTGACTTTTGGGATGTCCTGCGAATGGCAGGAGTTGGATTTGATGATGCCTCTGGTTCTCTTCCAACTCAGCTTATTCTATGATTCAGTTTGTACAGCCACTAGAATAAATATCAAATCAGAAGAATGACACTGAGATTGTGTTATGTTTAATCACAGGATAGTGGTGTGCATCTACCCTTTCTCTGTTTTTTATGCTTCCACTTCTGCGGTAGTTGCAAAAAATTAGAAGCAGAGCAATAGGCAGCACTGAGCAGACACCTGTGCTTACACAGAGACATAATTCACTCACATTTCCCACTTCACTAATTTTAGACTTGTACTACTCCTACAGTATGTAAAATCCCATCAGAATTTATTTGATCAGAAATTAATATTAAATAGCACAAACAGTACAGTTTAGAGCCATTTGCCTCAACTCCTTCAAGGGCTTTTCAGATATTACTCCCCCATCATTATTTAATGGGGCAGGATTCAGGGAATTTGTGACTGACAGCTTTTGAAGCTTCCAAAACCACCTGTATGGCTGAACTCTACTTTGAGCTGCTAGTCCTCAGGTCCAACTTTTACATAAGGAAAATTACAAAGCTGTGCCCATGCCTATAGTAACCCTGAGCTGCTGACAGTGACCCCTGCACAAAGAAACAATGTGTGGCATCTTAATTACACACTACTTAATGCCAAACATCTTCATTTACAACCATGCCCAGCACCTTGTACCCAACACTCACATAAACATTTTGGTTATCATTCTGTATTATCACTGCACAGGTATCCAGTTGCATTAGCACACCATGTTTTAACTCCAGACACAAGAAGTACACCAAGTAGAACAAGAGCTTGTATTGTGGTTTGTGCAGAGCCAAGATGTACCTCACAAAAGCATGGCTGTGTGGAGAGCACAGATGCTGAAGTTGCATCCTTCCTTCACTTCAGTTTAACTCCTCACTGTGTCTACTCCCTGATATATCCAGCAACTGCTGCACAGCTTTTCCTGAGCTGTACATTTCTTCTGAAATGAACTTCCAGAACTAGCTTAGGTCTTACACCAGCAATACAGTTTTCAGGAGGCAGTCATCACAGTGAAGGTGTCTTAAGAGAGAAGAATGCAGCCCACTAACAACCAGCAATCAGGGCTTCTTACTGAGCCCCTGTCAGGAGGAACTCCTGCTCCTTCTGTCAGTGTGACCCCTTGAGACTCCAATCTGCAGGTGATAGACAAAAAGAAGAGTTTGGAAAAGAATTTTTCAGTCACATCCCCACAGAGAGTATGAACTATTAGGGGCAGGTGAACATAGTCTACAACAGTGACTTTAGTCAAGTCCTCAGCTATTCAGGCGAGACTACTGCCGCTAATACAAAGCATTCCCCCTTCCACCACAACCAACTGCCAGGCTGACAAGTCTGACATTCACCCACAAATTGTGACATTTGCTTGCTTAATGTTTTTGCATTTCTTCCATCAACAGCACGGTTCAGCTGGCATGCTACTTTTTTCTTGAAATAGGAGGGATATGGCTTTTCTGGAAGCATAGGCTGCTTTACCATCTGATTACCTCCTCAAAGCCATGGTGCTCACCAGCCCAGAGTCTAAGCAGCAGCTGGAAATAATAAAGTTGGAATCACACTACTCCTTGCATACACAAGCATCTCAATGCTTACTGCTGCAACCACAACTGCATTGACTGGCCCCTAAATCCAGGACCAGTTTTGTGAAGCCACTGAAACTGGGCTGTGCTGATTCACAGATGCTGCTGGGCACAGCTACAGGAGGCAGCTGGAGCATCTCATGTCATATTCAAGATGACTGTCACAAAAACACACAGGTGAAAAAATAGACATTGTAAGCACAAGACTCCTACATCTGTTTAAGTCTGTGAGGTGAGTAAGAGGCTACATGGCTCTGCCATGTGCAGACTCATTCCTGCTTCAGAAGCAGGAGTTTCAATGTTATCTGAGCAAGCTTTGTATTTTATATGCAAACAATTACATGGTTCAAACATCTGCTCTTCTTTCTGATAAACCTTCCTCACTTGGGGAAATGGAGGGAAGAAAATTTCAAGGTCCAGACCAAGTGTCTTTCACTCAAATGCACTCAGTAGGTCCCTTGTACCATTGTTTCTAGCTGGAGGAACTTCATATTTCCATTCAGATCTTTCTAGCTGAGAGTGTTGCACCAGCACTGAAAATTAAGAAATGCAAGTCATTACTACTGTTCTCCATGTTTTCAGATGAAAAAAATTTAAGAGGGGAGGGGCAACACTACACTTCACTGCAGAATTACTAGAGTGACACTATACTTACACTGGAATGAAAACAGCAGTCTTATTTAAACCCTCTCAAGATACCAGGATCTAAGAACAGCAAAAAAGCCCCACCAGGATGGAGGAAGCTGCTTTCATCCCAGCCAGTGTGAGAACCATCTGTTAAGAGATTCACTTATGTTGTTGGAGTAACAATGCCACAGCTGTTCTCCATGAATTAAAAAGAGAGCCAAATCTAAAAGAATTGCATCTTTCAGAAGACAGTTAAAGAGACTCTCTTCCTTTTTATTGCATTTCAAAATGATACAAGGAGGGAGATGCCACTGGCAAACTCCTGCTTTTTCTTTTTGGAGAAAAAAGGAAAGCACATAATTTTAACCCAAACCTCACCATTGGTTTTCTAAATTTCATAACCCAAGGAATTTCAGTTCATGCACACTCTATCCAGTAGCAGATAATTTGAGACCTGTATTAGGGCATTGGTCCCTGTGTGCTAAGTATACCTCCCAAACAAGCTACAAATCCATTTGGTACTGAGCACGCTGCCAACAGAGGTGGACATAAGCAAAACAAAGCATAAGGTCATAAGGTTCTTCAATCTTCTCCCAGTAAAAGAAGTGCTGACCTAGAGATCTTCTTTTAGCCAAGTGAATGTTCCTCTATTGTCTTTGTTTATTTTAATGACTAGGGCAAGCCTCATGCAAACTTGCACCCATTCAAATCTTGTACAAGGACAAGATGTCATTTTTAAAATTGTCCTGTGCTCAAGCCAACTAATGTAATACCTGAAGACCCCACTCAAACCATCTCCACTGGCATCTGAAATGCCCCTGGCTCCCAGTGAAGTGAGCAGGTGGAGATTGTATTCAGACTGCTGGCGCCAGATGTCAACCTCAGCCAGTGTGATGACTTCTTTACAGCAGCCATGACATGACAGATTTAGACAGTGAGTCTAAAGAGACTCTAAGAGACATTTTCTGCTCTCTTTGCCTGGATGCACGTGGTCCTGACTCCTATCTGCTCCTCTTCCCCTGTGTCAGCTGTGACTTTGCCACTCTTGTTTCTGCATGAACATTGTGATGAACCACTGATAGCTGAAGGTGTGCCCCGCAGTCTTTAACTAGTACAGTCAGCAAAGAATTTTCATAAAGCAGCAAACCGGGACCATAAGGACAGTGCTCTGCATAAGAAAAGGCCTTAAAATCCAAGCACAACTGTGGAACACTTGAATTCTAAATGATAATAACTATTTTTCTTTCCTGTAAGAAATCTAATGCCTTTTTTTTTTTTTTTGCCTTGCAGATACCAAAAGCATGGCCAAGAATAATTAAATCCTTTCAAGAACACTGCCTAATAGATATTGTAGATATTGGTAAAGTATAGATAAATTACTTTCCCTCGAAACCAGACTAATGTGGAAAAGTCTGGAAATGTTAAAAAATAATAAACGTGAAAGCATGTAATAATTACTTCAATTAAAAAAAAAAAACAACCCTGAACTGTTCTGCTTTTAAGAAACTGTCCTTTTAATTCACGGACTCACAGAAAGTTACTGGATGCACTGGCTGTGCAGCACCATAAACTGTAAAGATCAGGGCTACTGCTCCAGGCTAATGATGTAATTTTCCACAGGGTGGTTTTCATTTACAATTCACTTATTGTATCTGGAAGTCTAATTGTAGCCAAGTACATTTTCGGGTTGTTCAAGGTATAATAAAGAACCAAATAGCTCAGAAAGGCAGCTTTAACTTTATAATTAGAAACATTTGCTATTTCAGGTGGCTTCTCCCCAGCATGTTTATAAGTTTCCCAATATACCTTTCAGCATGTTGTAAAAATAAATTATGACAACCACAGAGTGACTCATAGATACAATAAGAAAAAGGGGAGAGGATTCTGGATAAATCTGAGTGTTCGTAAGCAAATCTGAATGCTCATAAGCAAAGTGTCTTCTAGTAGAAATAAAGATATAGACAAGGAATATCTGCACTTGACTCCTGAAGGCCCATTAAACACAAGGTAACAATGGCAATTGGTCCCCATTTCCCCACACATGAGATTAGTTTATCTGTCCATGTCAGAAAAATGCAGTGCATTGGCAGCCACCATCCCAGTGTAACGTGGTAGCTACTACCCACTGGCACAGCCAGGGATGCTTTTCCAACCCTCCATGACCCCAGTTAATACTGACACTCCAGACCACTCTGAACCCTGCTGGCAGCAACCCAACCCCCTCTGGAAGTCACTGGGAGCAGTTTGCAGTGATGGGGACAAGGCAGGCCAAGTTACACCAGCAAGTGACACAAGAATTTCACCATGATGGGGGACAGCCAACACTGCTCCTCTGCAGCTAGTTTGGTGAGATCAAGAGCAAAATTAGTAGAAGGCATGTTTCATAACCTATTTTTTTATATGAGCTCTAGTATGGCAGAATTCAGTCTTTAGGAAAATCTGTGGTGCTCTGTCCAAAGAGTATTCTAATGACTCTTGTTTAATATCTTTGCTGAACCGGAAACAAATGTTTTCTACTGTCTCACAAGTTCTCCAACTCACTAATTTCTCTCTGTGTAAAAGAAATATAAAAATTATGTTAGACACAGAAAACAGCACCTTAAATTTAAAAGGCCCAGAGTCAGTTGTTCCAAGGTTAGTGGAATGATCGTAAATAAACAGTTGAATAAAAAGATGAATTTTCTCTTACTTCCAGGAATTTAAGAGTTAACCCTTTCCTACTGCTATCCCTAAAGTGGATATTAAGGAGGAGCACTGAGCAGCAAATATTTCTGATTGCTTTATTTTCTGCCCCGTATCATTGCAAGCTATTTTTTCTGTAAAACATACAAGGTTATAACTGCCATTGCAGAATATACAAGTAAACAACAAATATCAAATCTTCTAAAGACTCTCCCTCCTTCCCACCTTCTAGTATGTCTGGATATTGCTTCAATCATCCTAATGACACGGATGATACAGATAAACTCTCTTTAGGGACATTGGCCACAAATACCCTGTGAACAGTCAAAAAAAGGAGGTCAGGAGTCTACTTAAAAAAAAAAAAAAAGCAGAGCTGGACATAGGCACAGGACAAGACACCACCTCTTCCAAGTAGTTCTGTGTGTGGTTGCTGAATCCTCCTGCTGCAATGCTGTAAACCCTGAGCTCCTGTCCACCACAAATGCAGCTCTGTATGCCAGCACTGCCTGCATGGGACATGCTGGTAATGCTGGATACAGGCTCAGTCAGCATGAGGACGTGGCTTGGGGAAGGGGGACGTTCCTTCCCTTTTCATGCCATTTTTTGGCATTCTGTATAAGCAGATACATTGCTGATGGCTGTTTTTGCTGTACTGTGATTTTATCAGTACAGAGCTTCCACGCTTAAAGAACAAGAGTGCAGACCATTCTCTGCTTGCAGTGCACTAAAGAAACCTGAAGAAAAACCTTTTTTTCAGTGGTATTGCTCAAACTTTACATTCAATGCACTTCTGCAGCCCACATAGC
Source organism: Ammospiza nelsoni (assembly GCF_027579445.1). Lineage (NCBI taxonomy): Eukaryota > Metazoa > Chordata > Aves > Passeriformes > Passerellidae > Ammospiza > Ammospiza nelsoni. The sequence continues at coordinate 80,163,562 of NC_080669.1, read as the reverse complement.
CTTGTTGAGGGCTCTCACCCTGCCAAAACAATGAGTAAGAAGAGAATGTAATACCTAAGTTTAAGCTCTTCTCTTTCCATAAATAACAATATGAACAACTCTATACAATCAACATTTAAAATACATGTTCGCATTTAACCTCTTTTGTATTATTCCCATTAGGTTGCCTGTTTAAACCAACAGAATATTGCAGAGATCATGAAAACCAGCTATCTTGACTCTTACACTAATACAGTGAGAAATTCTGAATCCTAAAACTGTACTAAAAACATTTACTAAAAAGAAGAAAGAAAAATTCTGACTTTGCAACCTGATAAAATATTGGCTATAGCCTAAAAAAGCAAGCTAGGAGTTGAGCAATTTCATAAATTCTGTCACTGTTAATGAGGAAAGTTTACCAAGAGATTAAAATTCTTACAAATTTCATCATAAGCAAGGGAATTAAGAGAAGCTATCAAACATACTAGTGCCTGCCCAACTAAACAGGCCACAGCAGATGGAGAGGCTGGAGAAAAAGCAAAGATGGCCAGATACTCTGCATGGAGCAGTGCTGTCAGCTCTCCCTCTCGTGGTGTCCATGTCCACAGAGCTCCCTGGATGCAGGGCATTCCAGAACACACTCACCAGGGCTTTTAGAAATTAGTCTTTTATCTGTGATAAAATACTCACTTGTTATAACATGAACTAGCCATGTGATGAAATGATGCCTTCCTGTTCTCATACCTGCTCTAGCTCAGCTTTGCTCTGCTCACTACTCGGCAGAGCACTGAGACCCACCTGCAGAACAGAGGAGCCTAAAGCTCACCTCAGGTTATCACTACACGACAGTCATACACAGAACAGCGACTGAGTGAGTATTCATCCATCATCTGTGTCATATAAATTGTAAATTTCATTTTTCTCCCAGCTGATTTACGACCGGAGATATCTCAGGGACGCCACTTGTAAATTTTCGGCGTTCTTCTGGCTGATTTATGTCCTGAGCTATTTCAGGGACGCCGCTTGTAAAGTTTTCTGTGGTGTTTTTTGGGTGCTCTGGAATTCTCAGGGAATTCCCAGGGATGGCCTTGGAGAGCCGACGCTTCAAAGGACGAGGAGAGACTTCTGATCTTGTCTCGGTCTTGGTGTTTATTAATTGTTTATCTAAAAGATTTTCTTTCAGCCCGACAGAGGTCTGCACAGCAAGTCAGCCATGGGCACACTCCCGAAGCCCCCGGGCGGTCACTTATCTTTATACCCTAAGTTACGTGTACAATATTTATCATTTCTCTCCAATACCTTCTACCCTTATTAACCGGTGCACTTCTAGTAATGACCAATCCCCAAGTGCCACCACCACCACAGAAGATGGAGGCCAAGAAGAAGAAGAAGAAGGACAGGACACGCCCCAATTCCTCCATCTTACTTCTTTAGACCCCCCTGTACCAAGATCCTAAACCCTGTGTTTTACACTTTAACTAACTTATCCCTTCACCATTCACCCAGTGGAATCCTCCCAGTCCTCATACAGGTCTCATCTCCTGTGTAGGATCAAAATCCTGCCACCAGACACTTCTGGCAACATTCCAGGATTCCTGAGCCCCCCAAGGGTGGTCTCGGCCTCTCTGCACCTCCATCCTGAGGTGCTGAGATCCCACAATAAATGACTAATTAGCATCTCCCCAGTAATATTTTGCAGAGAAGACTTGGTTTATTGCAACCAGACAGCACAATGCTGGCTCTCAGTGCTTAAACTCACTTGAACCTAACAAGTTTCTTCTTTGTAATTTGCTAGCCATGACATTTCTAAAGATCACCATCTCTGCCACACAAATCACCTCTGCAGGCAAAGAATGAGGCACATGTCCTAGCATAGGTACTTCTGCTCTGAAGTTGTTTATTTTATAAAGCTGTTAGGTTAGCACGTCAGGAAACACTGGGTTCTCCTTCTCATCCAAGACTCCAGCAATTTTCCCATCCCCAGACTGGCCATGGTGCTGCATCATAACACCACTGGCTTCCAGCTAATCAGCAAAAAGAGAATGAGGCTTTTATGAGGCCATGATTCTGGTTCTTCCTGAATTATCTCTGAGTCTGAATTTTTACTCAGCGTAAAATACTTGCAGATAACATTGTTGCTAGCAGACTCCAGCGGACAACTTTGAACAGCAAAGATCAGGTAACTGAACCTCTGGAAAGTTTTAGGGACATAATAATACCCTGGCCATAATGATAGGCAACAGACACCTAGTTATCTCAACTGCAGCAGTGAACAGAAGTTTAAGAGAGCAAATAAAAAAAATATTTCTTTCAAGCTTCCAGTATCTTTAACTGGATTCCCAGGCTTAAGGTAAAGAACAAGAAATGCAGGGAAAAGAGATGGAAATGCTAGAGATTAACTAATTTTAGAACCAACCACACACTGTTTGCTTGCAGCTGGTGAGTGACCTTTGCATTATTCTCAGCTAGCAGGAAATTCCAATCTACATTAATAAGCAGAATATTGTTTATTCTTCTAACAGTGTTTAAAGTCTTTCTTGCACATATAGACCTCAGTCATTTTCTGTACACTTCTTCGCACTGTCTGCTCATCTCAGTGCATTTGGTTTGCAACAGTGCTAACAACCATGTGGCTGTTCTCTCAAAAAATAACCACTCAGAAAGTTTTAAATGGGAATGGAGGAGGGATCCTTCACCCTTCACAGCTATTCTGCAACAGGCATTTCCAGATGGTCACTGCTAAGAGGCAGTTACTTTTAATCAGGGATTCACCCCAAATTTTCTGAGATTATTTCAGCAATGAAGGATTTAATGTATGATTAGATGAAGACAAATGGGGTGCCATTCGTTGCAGACATACAGTTCTCATTAAACTCAGTAATGCCTGTACACAGACGTGACTGGATTTCCAGATTTTGACTGCAGCTTGCTAAAATATGTTTTCAGCTACAACCAAGCATTTAAAAAGGAAGCTGCAGCACAGTGTCAAATCAGTTTCTTTAATATCTAACTGGAAGGAGGTCCTAAATTAATTTTATAGAAATATTCTTCTGGTTGTTTTCTGTGCAGCAGAAAGCCTATCTGAGTGAGGTACCAAAGCATTCTCCACTTGACTAGAAAAGCCCAATCCCATCTAACTGGAGGTGATGGCAACGATCCTGCCCACGCAGCGCCTTCTCCCTGCTTTGCCCCCACATCCACGGCATGCTGCTGTCTCCAAGAGTGGCTGCATTGCTGCAGCAGGGAAAGCAGGTGTCACTGTAAGAAGCACTGAATGAGTTCTGCATGCACTTAACTACAAAGAAACAAGTGAAATTTAGCCCAGCATCCATCATTTGGATGCCAGAACGCCAGTCCAAGTCACATGAAAGCATTTCTTCTTGACAATGGACTCAGGCCCATGTTTTGGTTGCAAGCACAAACTTGGGAACATCAAGTGTCATCTTTCATACCTTGGGTACATGTCCTCCAAGAACAGGCTGGTGGTTGCAAATGGCCCATTCCTCTCTGTCCTGCTACACCTCTGCCAGCTCCTGACTCACAGGGAGGGAGCATCCCTTCCCTCCTTTTGCTGGCTAAGAAGGATCACTGTCTGGCTCAGGTTTGCAGAGACCTCATGAGGTCCCCTTGTCCAATTTCCCCTGCTCAAAAGAGGCTACCTAGAGCTGGATGCCCAGGACCATGATGAGATAGCTTTTGAATATCCTCAGCATGGATAATGCCTGTGTGGGAAATCTGGAAACCATGCTCCACCAGAGAACAGCATGTTTCTGTTGCTGCCCCACTACCTGTATTCATCTCCCAGGGCAATTTGAGGCAGGCAAGCAATGCTCTGCTGCCCTAAAATGTACAGACTTTCCTTAAAGAGGTCACCAGTGAAAATTCCTGCAGCAGTGTTGAATACAGGAACCCTGGCTTATGCTATGTCTGAGGCATTCAAGTCCCATAAGTATACACTCTTCCTTCTTTCTAGTAAGAAGACACTGAACCAGCTAGGGAAAACAGCCAATTAAACATTTTCCTGCAGGTCATGACCATAGCTAGAAATTCTTAATTAACAAGTTAAAACTCATTTACAAAAGGCTTCTTAACATTTTTAGGACTGGTATACTTAGCTTGCCAACCAGAAAATAGCCTGAAACACCATATGGAAACCACCAGATTTTCCTTTTGTATTTGTCTCAGTTCATATACAGCAAGTTTCAGAAGGAAGTATCTAACCTGCTGAAAGTTTATTTATCTGAAGGGTTTTTAAAAAAATACTGAAAAGAGCTTTTAAAGCTGTAGTTTATAATCGGTTTTGGAAACTATGACAAGGTATTTACTGTCCAAGACAATGATTTGAAGGTTTTGACTCATTTAAGGATCAGTGCTTTATTTGATCATCAAAATGAAAGAGCAACTGGATTTAAAAATTGGACTTGTCAATCTGTCAATTGTAAGGCACGGATGAAGTACAATGCATCTTTTTACCTTGGTGTCCTCTGGTTTAAATTGTAGATTTTATGAGCTGTCGCTTATGTAAACCAACACAAACAGAAAGAGCAGGCCAGAACTCAGTCCCTAACAGAGAGATGACCACATCTACCAGAAAAGCAAATTTTTCATGTGAAAGCAATGAAGTGCTGACCCCTTTGCTTCCACATGTGAGGTAATGCAGTGCTGTCCTCCCTCTGCAGACAGACAGGACTTTCATAGCATCTTGAGCTCTGCCCACCAGCAAGCACAGTGAGAACAGATGTTCTGGGTACTTCTGTTAGAATGAAGACAAGAACTGTGGGCAGTAAAAATAAGTAACAGCAGCTCTGCTTTACTCTGCTGATTTTGGAACAGTCTGAATAGCAGTCATGAGCTCTTGAAAAAGACACATCTAAAAGATGGTCAGTGAAAAAGACAATAGAAATTCTCTCTTGTTCACAACCCAGACAGCATGGCTTCAAGACATAATGCTCCTTCTGTCCAGGAATAAAACCAGCTAAAAGACCCAACTCAGATGTCTTATTTTCTGTAGACACTGACTCAATGGAGCTCCAGCATACTAAAGAGCAAGATCACTTCAGCAGGAATTGTGACATATTTTAATTCCAGCATGACCCATACCAGACAATGAAACATCTCTCCCCTTCTCTTTAGTATCAGAGCTCCAGCTCTGAGATATCAGATGCATAAGTATGTTTCATGAGTTTTATATGAACTCCAAAATTCCTTTGCTGCTCCACCTCTCCATAACTCTGCCACGCAGAAAGCCTGTGTCTGAGTCGTCTTGCACTTTTTTCCAAAGTCAGACAGGTATGCAATATTGGAGAAAGGGGAGAACTAGATTTCAGAGAATGAACATGCTCTGTTGGCCTCAAGCGCTGCACCTCCTCTGCTCTCCACTTCCCACCATCCTCAGCCAGCTCAGAAAATGCTGCTTCATCCTGGCTATGAACAGTCAGTAAGAAGGACTCCAGGAGGATGAAGGTTTACAGATTACAATGACTTACATTTCATAGCTCCATCTGACCAGAATGAGATGAGCTTCCCCTGCACTGCAGTGTTACAGAGGGTAGCTCTGAAATCAAAGATAATGGGATAAAAGCCACATCCACCAAGACCCTTCCTTCCCTGTTTGAATGAAACAAGCAATTAGTGGTTAGCACAACCACCCCCAGAACTGCAGGCTGGTGACAGAAATAGGAGAGGTGCCCTGGGCTGTGCAGAGAGAACAGCTTGTCTCCACAGGGATAAGCAGAGTGCAGTGAACTGCCTTCCCTGAGGTGGCCAAGCCAACAAAGCTCAGTGTGCCAGGGCTCAATCTGTAAGTGCTGTGTGGTGGAATGACCCTTTTTAGTCCACAGCATCGCTCTCTCTGCTGACTGTCAGCATCTGTCCCACCCCTGATTTGGCTCCTGCTTTCAGAGTCTCTCCACAGGCTGGAAATGTTTAGGACTTCCTTGTCATGCACCATACAAGAACATGTTTGCACCAAGTTCCCAGGGCGTGAAACATGCTGAGATCATTACCCAGCCCTGCTGTGAGAGGCAGATGGTTTGCACTGAATCTGGCTGGTAGGCTGCTAGTCACACCCTTCCCTGCCCATGCCAGGTGAGGGGCCTGAGGAGGGACTGCTCACAGGGCCAGGCTGCCATGGCACTGCTCTTCCATGGAACAGACACAAGCAAGGACAGGTGACAGATCTGTGGGCACAGGCACAGTCACTGACCTTTGTAATATAACATCAGAGCTGCAGAGGTGAATTAATTTTTATTTTGACTTAGATTTTGAAATTAATTCATGCAATGAAAAGAAGGAACTCTGCTAATGTCAATGGAGCACAGCAGGACCCGAGGGGCTGAATTCTGTTACGATGTAGTGGCAGCTGACTCATTTAAAGGGTCTGAAACACTAGTGCAGGCTTCTCCAATGCTGTTCTTCTCCTAAACAGATTTTCCATTCCATCCAAGTCTGTGTGAGAGAGGGAAGAGCCAGCATTATTGTAACCGAGCAATTTAATCTGTTGCTTAGATTTTTCTTTTGACTCACCTTCCACCTGAAAGAAATTACAACCTATAATTAAAAAAAGAAACAAACCCAACCCCCAGAAAGACACAGTAGAAGAACCTTGACAACCATTATATACAGGAACATTGGGCTACTGGGGACAATAGGAGATGCATCAGAGAGCCAGGGACAAAGAAACTGATGCACAGGGTGGAAGGGATAAGCTTACAGCCTGAAAAACAAGATGAAAGTTAACAACACATGATGCTCTCAGGGGCCTTTTCTGAACCATTTCATACCATTCTGACTCCAAGTGCTGAGATACCCTGTGGTCAAACTTCCCCCTTTGTTAACACGCTTCATGCCTTATTATCTGGTGGTTGTTTGATGACACCAGTTCATAGCCTGATTTTTTCTCTTAAGACTGACTAGGAAAACTAAAGAAAACTTGGTTATATAACGATTTGTTTACCTGCCCTTTAATACCCCTCCTACAACACCACTGTCAGGAAAGAGAAAGCATTGCTCAGACCCAGAGTGCATGGTCCACTTTGCAAGCAGCTCCCATGCAAACCCCAGCTTGCCTGAATTCTGCTCATCCTTTCTACAATGGGACACTCATTTGGGTCTCTTCTACTTTAACGCTGTGTTTTTTAGTAAGCCCTGAAATATGGCATCTTAGTCATCTTTCAAAAAGAGCTCTGAAATTGGCTTGTATCAGACAACAAAACGTATGTCAAGAGGAAATGGACAGATCACTGTACACAACCCTCCTGACCCTTGCAACCAAACTGTGTCATGGAGGGAGGATCTGCACTCCAATCATTACCTCATGACACACTTCCACGTTTCCACATACTGCTGAAAATACGCTGTCATTTTCCTGACACACAGGAAAGGAGGTGTTTCAAAGTAGTACTTACCCCACAGCTAAGCGGGGCAAACCAGTGCCATTCTGGGCATTCACCTTCATTCCAATCAAGATAAGGGAAGAGTGTTGAGAGTATTTATCTCTAGAAATCTGAACAATACTGATCAACCGAAATTTCATGGGCTTTTGTGCACTTGCCTAAAAAAACTGGAAGATATTAGTGAGAGGTTTCTCAGGGCCATGTTTTCTCTCTCTTTCCCCACCATGCACACATAAAGACACAGCCTCTGATTAAAGTCCTCTTCTACTCACCCGAAGCTATTAAAATGCAGGTTTTAAATTTCTAATTAGACTCATTAGATACAGATGTGCTTCTTTCAAGCTCAATCGTGCATTTACAAGGGTCATCTGACCAGTACTCCATAGAAATTAAAGCATGGCTCTGCATTTGGAAATCAGTTCTAAAAATATTATTGCAGAATCCACAAATCTTAATGGCCTAGATCAAACATACTCCACTTTAGTCCTTTAGAAACATCTTCCTGGTGAGTAGTGTGCAATGTAATCCTGTGGCAGATTCCTTTCCCACACCCAGAACTGAACTGTTGAGTGCTGTTAAAGACTTGCAGCCATATTGTGGCAAACAGGGAATTGGCAGTGTCAGAGAGTGCGTGATTTGACCTGCACCACTTCAACTAAAAGTAATGCTATATGAAACAGGACAATGACCATCCAGGCCTGGACTGAGTTGCTCTTATAAAAAGAGCAGCTTTCCACCATGGCAGGTGAAAGCTAACCCAGTCAGAAAACTGGAAGAACACCACTACTATGAGTCAGGACCGTTCTCTGCTTGAAATTTTGGGAAGGCAACTCACTCTTGGCAGTTTGGAATTCCAGCTCTTTACACCCAGTTCTCTTCCTTATTTGCTCTGTACTACCCACTCAAAGTATTTAATTCTTACAGAGAATCCAGAAAGGCTTCACTTCCTCAGATCAATTAGCCTTTGAATCATAGATGTGTTACTGGTAAAAATTTGCTGACTCCACAAGAAAGGCTCCTTGAAAAACATGCCTGCCCTATGCACAGCTGTGACCCTTTCCACCCAGTTTCACACAGGACACTGTACTGTGTCTATGGTGATGCTAAGGGAAGGATTTTCAGGCTTCAGATTCCCCCCAAATTTCAGCCTCCTCTACCAGCACTGCAGTAAGCCAGGACTGAAAAACTTGATGGCTCAAGATTAGGATCAAAACTATTGAATGAAGATACTACAATAATGTAGACACTACTACAACAACACAGTGATTGCTGGTCCATGGGAAGCTAATTCTAGAAGGAAAATTTATTCTCCTTTTTGTAGTGATTGCATGAACAGACATTATCTTATGGTGAGAAATAACACAGCCGTGTTGGAATAGTCGAGTCTTTATAAAGAGCTTTATGAAACAGCAAGTAGTTCAAATACACATTTATTAATGAAAACAACAGAAACTCAATCAAGAGAACATGCTGAAATAGAACGCTCCATAAGCTTTACAGAACAATAGACTGGAGACTAAGCTGTACTGTACTGATCAGAAGAGCATGAAGGCACAAGGCTTCACCAGGGCTGAATGACCTGTTACACAGAAATGGCCAGGGAAAACACATCTCTGCTCCCTCTAGTATATTCTTTGCAGCACTGGTTTTCATTGCTTTGAATCGCAAGGTAAAGATAGAAGGATGAGTTTAGGTGATTTATACCCCTATTAACATCAGTGACTTAAAAATAAAATCAGCAAGCATGGAACATAAATTTAAGTCATTAATGTTCCATTTATGCATTAGTTTTTACTCTGATGACTGGCCCTTCTTCATTTTTCAGACAAGGTTAACTTTCACTTTTCCACTAAATCTAGAGTTACTGGTACTATTTCTGCTACTGGTATCAGTCTGCAAAGGAAAGTAATCATCTGTTGTTACGCTTTCCAGACTCTGGTATCACAATAACATGAATATGGTATCCTGCCCCCATAATTCCTACTCTGCTACTGAAATTACGGAACAGAAATTGGAGGTATAGTGCACAAATACAGCTTTCAAAAAGCAATAAAAAACAAGCCTTAAAAATCCTGCACATGTAAGATTATAAATCCATTTTGAAGCAATGTGTTGCAAAATTGATCCAATTTCTGACTACAAATCAACAAGACGTCAGAAACAGGTCTCTGCCTCAGTTTTCTGTCATGGGTTGATTGAAAAAAAAAAAATAGCTTTCTTCCCTTCTCTCAAATTCCCAATTGTGAAATTATTATTAATAAACTGAAAATCTTTCTCATGTCCCTGAAGTGAATTACCAAAAAAGCTGGGGTTTTGCATGTCCAATCTAGGCACCCTGCATTCAGCTAGTGATTTGTGCAGTTTGCTAGTTGGACCATGAAGTGTGGATATCCCTGGTTCTCTGGATGTTTTAATATACAACAGAAAGTTTCTTTCACAAGGGTTGAAATATTTGTCTCAAATCTTTAAAGTAGCTGATCACATGTTTTAAATTGAATTCAATTATGTTAGCCAGCAAATTGGCGGTTGTTCCATGTGATTACCTGTTACCTGACAGACATCACTGGGCAGAGACTGCAGCAATGAGCAACAGTATCATAATCCAAATTTCAAATTCAAGTTTTTTTTTCTCTCTCTCTCTCTTAAAAAGCACGTGTAGTAACCACTACATTCCCCAATTTTGTAGTAGTATTCCCTGAAACCTTCTCTGCACTTTGATATCAAAGTGTTTCTCTGCTCGACTGTCTTTCACACAAGAACTCCAGAAGTGGCTGGTTTAACAAAAAATAAAAGTTGGAAACTGTCAAGAAAACAGGCTAATAACTAACCAGACACTTTTGAAGCCTCTCTCTTTGTTTCCAGGGAGCAGAAGTGTGTGCTCAGACTGGTAGAGGACACTTCTATATACAACTAACCAGATCCTGCTTTTCTCAAGAAGCAGAGGTAATACTGTTTATTCAAAGAAGAGGGAAAACCAATTTGCAGTCTTCAGTGTTTGCACAAAAAACAACACTTTCTGCTTTTGAATTCTGTTCTGCTGATAACCAGGTGTTTGGAAATGCACCGCAGAACAGGCAAGTCTCAGGAAACCAGTCTTTAATGCTTTAAGTGATTAAATGAGTGACTTACCTCCCCATGAATGTGTCAACAAGAATTTCTCAAGTGTGATTTAAAATAAGGTGGCCAATAAAGCTGGAAGTTGCTCAAATTTGAAGGCATATTTTTATGGTGGAATGGCTTTTGGTTTCTAACATGTTGATTTCTATACCTGTACTGTGAAGGGGCCAGCCTGGACTGTGTAACCCAATTTACAGGGACAGGAAAATCAGCAGAATACAGAGGCCTCTCTCTGAAAACTCTGAAAAGGGAGATGAATTTATGTTGAATTTAGAAAAAGAAGTTTGTGCTGAGAGGACCACCTGAAGTGTTGTATTTAATATTCCCTAAAATGCTCACTCCATTTTACCAGATTTTAGTGGCAGATTTGTGTCTACCAAGGTTTCAGAAACTCTGACCTCGGAAAAGATTTGACTTTTATGGGCTGTATCTTTCTATCAGAAACCTTGTTAGAAGTCAATGGCCTCTGGCACTTCTTTATCAGTGCTACTGCTGCCTAATTACAGCCTAATTGCTGTTTCCCATCCCACTGAACGCCCAACAAGCCTGTGGCTCCCTCTTCTGTGTGTGCCTCATGGATGGGATGAGTTGTTGATTCGCAGCTCTCCAGGGTCCCTTTCCCTGTGCCCTGCTGCACAAGTAGCCTGTGTCACATCTCAGGTAGTCCCAGGTACACCCTGTCACACAAAAACATCCTCACAAGCCTCTGCTGGGAAACTGCAACCTTCCCTTAGCTGGTTCATCTCCAGTCTCTTGCACACACACACAAGTCCTGGTGGCCCTCACACCAAGGGCAGAAGCCTTGAATTGCACACAAGCACACCTGGATTTATCCCAGTATTTGAAGTAAGATCTCGCCCCATGGCAACCTGAAGCAATGTGGGGGAGCAGCAGCAGAAGGCAGCTTAGGACAGGCATCTTTGGTGATACATTTGAAAGCAAACTAGCTGATCTGCAGAACCATCATGCAAAATAGTGGCATCTTAATCAGTCTTAATCTCAACCAAACCCACTCCCAGGGCAGGAAAATCTGAACTGCTGAGCACAGTTGCATGGATGTCCAGGAATGAAAAGGCTGCGTCATGGAGAGACTGGCCAGGAAATGACACTGCATGTTCAGTCCTTTGGGGTCACTTGTCCTGAGAAACAAAATCCTGCATTGCAGCTCTCAGCCAGCACTAAGGCACATCTATACTACAATGAATTGGCACCAACTTTTTAGATACTTTTTTCCCATACAACACACTGACACAGCAATGGTCTAGCAGAGACTTTTATTTCAGCTCACATATTTACTACATTTGATATTTCTGTCCTGAAACAAATAGTTATTAGAAAAAAGGACCCATGTAGTTTCTCCTGTGAACCTAGTCCTCCACAATCATCTGGCAAAATCTTAAATCACTGTTTGTCCTCCCACTGACTTACTTATTTTATAGACACAGTTGAGGCATATAGGTAATTTAAAACTCTGATCTGATGGCTTTCATGGGGGCATTGCTGAACTCTTCCATTGTTTCCAGTTTTTTTCAGAGCCCAACGCATCATGGCTGCATAGGAGTCATAGAAAACACTAAAACCATCTGAAAAATATTTATTGAGTAAAATTATTTCAAGAAAAAACAGGACAAATACCAGAGACCAATCCACATAGCTAATTTTCCCTACAGCTGCAGGATGCAAAAAATCCTCTTCCCAAAATACCTTTCAGATAGTTTTTAAAGAGGAAACATGGCAGCATAGCTAGCAGTCCTGCTAATCTGTAAAAGCTCTACAGACTGCCCCCTGTAATCCCTGCCTTAAACGAATAAGAAAGATGTACAGCTCTATACAGTATGCAGTAGCACTTAGAATTTGCTTGGAAATGTAGTTACAGTTTAGTTCAGCAAGTAACTGTAAAGGGAAATCACATTTTCTCCCCTATTTCTTAAACAAAGCCTCTTGTAGTCAGGTTTCCATGCTGCAACCCCTGTAGTTACCTACAAAACACATCCTTTAGGACACATAAAACTGCAGCCAAATAAGTGAACATCAAGTAATCTCCCTCCTGGCTCTCTCTCCACAAGTAACCTGTACAGAAGCAGCTGGAATTTGTTAGAAAATGAAGACCCAAGTCCAAGAGGCAATACAACCTCTTCATGACCAGGATGTAACTCTTGCATAGCTTAGAGGCAAATCTCTTTCAAGTGGTTAAAACATTTTCAGTGCTCTGAGGGTACTATCTGAGTTAGTGCAGTGCAACTGAAAGACAAATCCACTTAGTTTTAAACAAGTTACCTGAGGTATATTTTCACCAAAAAAAGCACAAAGCTCACCGAAAGCTAAATGACCCAACTTTTGGGGTGGTAAATGCAGTCCTGGAAGGCTTCATGCTGGCATGTCTGGATTGAGATGCTCAGCTTAACATTAATTCAGGCATCTCTACTTGATGCTGGAGTCTTGTGGTTACAGGACGGATGCATTCAGATATTCCTGGAAGTGGAGAAGAGCATCATATCCCCATTCATTTTCTAATGTGGCTGTAACAGCCAGCACCAGAAACCAACAGATCACATCATACTGCATACTGGATAGGAGGTTCCTTCCAGGAGCTAAGAAATTCACTAAAATAAAAAACACACAGCTAAAAATGAAAGAAAAAGTTCCATCCCAGCTAGCTAAAAGACATGGACAAAACATACAATTTTAAGAGAGAAATTGTTATAGAAATAATTTTTGTTTCTGATAAAGGCATATTCATATACTTCTTGCCTAATAAAAGTTGAAGAATCTCAGAACTGTGGGTCCTGTAACAAGTTAGCTTGTAACAACACCCCGTCAGGAAGAACAAAAGGACTGCTGCTCAGGAAGAACAGAGGATGTTGACCTCACACTTGCAAAGGAATCTTTCTAAGCCCATGTTGGCTGCTGCCTACCATGACTTCAGCAAGAACAACCAGAGGCTAGAAAGATAAAAATCAATGCTGCATGATTACATTAGAGATCATCTCTAGAACACAAGTGTCTACCTCTCGAGAGCTGTAAGGTTGCCTACACTGTTTCATAGTCAGGATAGAAATAATTTTTCTTTGAGTTGTTTTCATTGGAGAATTCCCACTGTTTCTAAGAGAGTCATCAGCTGCCGAGCTCCAGTGGCAAGTTCACATGAACAGTTTATTAATTTAGTCTTGTTTTGCCCTCATCTGCATTAATTTCTTAGGAGAAAGCCAATACCTCCATGGGAGATCTGCCAGAACCTCAGCGAAACTGCTGAAATGCGAAACCCAAATCCATGTTTCACCCTTAAAAACAGAAGATGGGCATTTTGTGATTCCAATGCATTTGTCCCCGACCACCCCAGGAAGCAAAGGAAAGACAGACTTAAACAGAAAACTTCTTCCACAATGGGAAGACATTTAAAAAATTAATCAGTTGAGAACAGACACTAAAATCCCTGATCTTGTTAGCATTGCTTCAGCGTCCTCAAAGGGCAGTCAGAACTCTCTTCATCTATGGGAAGAAACCTTGTTTGTACCAGAAAGACAATGGATACATTAAATATAAATCTAATATTCGGTGAGTTTACATCATGTTGGTTGCCCATAGCAATAAAAGGGCAGTACTGCCAGACTCTGCTTAAATGAGACTGCAATTTTAATCAATATTAACCAAGTGTACATCCAACCAGATGTTTATTCTTGATACAGAGCTGACATTTATGTACAACTATCAGGTTCAAAAGCTATTTTCTAACATCCAAACCTGAGAATATTTAAAGATACAGTGGTACAGCATCACAAAATTATTCTTTCTTTAAGAACACTGCATATACTTTCTATATGCAGTGTTCTTGATCAACACTGCATATAAAAAGTTTAAACCTTACAAAGTACAATCTAGAGGAGCACGAGACTCTTTCCTGGAAGTCTGGGCAAAAAGTCTCTGGTCTTGACCAGAATTTTTTTTTACTGATTTTGGCTCATCAGGATGTTTCTGTGACTCTTACCCACATTCCACACATTTTGGGACATAACTGAACCCCTTCAGCACCAGTTGTCCAGGTTCATCCTTTTTTCAGTAGCTCTTTGGTAGAGACAGGTTCACAGATAGACCCAAACAATTTGGAGAATAAGGATTTTTGCACTGATTTTATAACTCATCCCTTCAACAGATCATAGTGGATGGAGCTTTGGCAAAATTTTTAGCTTAAATAGGGAACCACAGAATATTCTGCATTGGAAGGAACCTATAGGGATCATTTAGTCCAACTCTAATTGCTACTTGTGTACCTGCTATGCCAAAACAGCAGAACAACAGCTTGCAGGAAGGCTCTGCCTTGCATGCCCTCAAGTACTTGAGTACTCCAGCATACCCAAACTTGTCAGAGGCCTGCAGGTAGCAAAGGAACCACCACACAGGCCTCCCACCATCCGCTGGATAATTAGCCAGATGGCAAGCCCGCAACAAAGCCACTATGAGGCAGCCCATGTTCCTGTTCACTGAACCCTGTAATGCAGCTTAATTTCTCCAATCTAAATACCAAGCCTTGAAAGCTGCTGTATCTCTAGCCCATTTTCTAGTTAACATTGGGTATCCAGAAGGGAGCTGTTTGCATTAAAAATAGGACATGTCACATTAAGCCATTGGCACATTCTATAAAATACGGGGAAAGTATTTTTAAGAAAGCACTCTAAATAATACTGGTGTTGTTCTTGCTACTTCTGTAATTCAAGGGGCATTGAGCACAGTAAAGGCTGCCCTGTGGCCGAGTTCTAGTGAGAAAAGTCCAAGCTCAGCACCATAAACATTGCTAAATCTATAGAAATCCTTGTCCAGGTTATGAGATGGAGATAAGGACTTCTAAGAGCAACTCCTCTGACAAATAGAAGGACTCCTTGCCAGTTGCTTCACCAGCAACTTTTAACCCAGCTTTAAACCACAGGTTTGTTATCACAAGCTTTAGCTCAAGAGTCCCTCAATGTGCAGCATTAATTCAGCTGACACTGGGGCTGGTTGGTGCCCTGTCCTGTGATGTTTCCTGGCGTGTATGTTCACAAAGTCACCTCTGACTGTAACATTCAGAGGTCAGAGACTGTGACCATAAAACTTGCTGTGGAACAAGTGACAGAAGCACACAGCAATGCTGCAACAGGGGTAAGGCAGCTAAGTTTACATATTTGTGTAAATTGAGCTTAAACACATGCTGAAGATGTTACAAACCAGCCACTGTAGTGTACAAGCTGGTTTTCCTTAAATTGAAATGTGTGTGTGCAATTACTGCCAGCCAATGCACTATGAAACCCTTTCTGTTTCACCAGAGCAATGTCATACAGTATTACTTTTAGATAATTTCATTGACACTTGGACCTCTAATATTTTACTCACTACAAGTACTTCTGGAAGAGAAACATCTAGTAGCCAACAAAAGCCTGTTGCAGTACCAAAGCCACCATCTGAGGAAAAAACAGAGCGATGACCAGCATCTCAAGGAGGACTAGGTACATCCTTCTTACCAGAAGAAGTTATTGCAATAACTCAAAGCAACATAAAAGACTAATTTTCTCTGCACTGGCAACTGTAAGAATCTCAATCATTCCATCATACCAACCTGATAATAATAATAATAAGGCAGATTTCAAGGAAAGATATTGCTTTTCCCATAAACCTACTAGTTGAGGTTTGGAACAAAACAAAAGGTAAAGGCTGCTCATTTATTTTTTATTTCTTGACGTCAGATGCATGAGGGAAAGAAAACCAGAGAGAAAAGTTGAAAGAAAAACATCTACTCAACATCAAATCATCCTAGCTGGTGGTAGAATTCTATCAACACCATAGAGGAGAGACCTCTGTTAAAAAATAGTGGTAAAGGCAGAAGTTACTCAGAGTAACATAAAACAATACCAAGGTTAGGAGATTTGGTTAATCATGTTTTTTAGCCCTTTACAGAGCACAACTCTATGATGCAAGACAGGACAGAGACAAATCTCAATAACAAGTGGAATTCCTTCCACCTCTTTACTCAAAGGTACGTAACTCTTTGAAATGGCTTGGGGTTTTGGCTGTTTAGTTTGGGTTTTTCAAGGTATATAAAGAGACTGATAGAGATCTTCAGTGTACTGGGGGTTGTGCAGGTTTATCAGCAGCTCACTAGCTTTGTGAAACTGAAATCATGCTGTATTTCAGCCAGTTCTGAAGAAAGATCTGCACCTGTGGCTGAGTAAAGCAATACAGAGACATCCACTGACCTGGAGGTACTAGCTTGTTAAGAATCCTTAAGATGTTTTTCTCTCTCCTCCCCTTCATCACCGATCCTGAGATTTCAGGCACCAATCCTTCCATCCCAGATGACAGTTCTCAATTTAGAGCTTTTTGATGTGCATTCATTGTTTAGCATACCCCTCTGCCCTAAATAAAATTTTTGGTCTTTTTTGATACAAATCCAGTTGAGTTTCAGAGCAGGAACTCTAATCAGAAAACATTAATTAGGCTGAAACAGCTAGACATAGCTGGTGGTTTTCCAGGTGATCTGCCAAACTGAAGGAGGGCCAGGTTTACAGTGCCACTTATTTCACTCCAGCAAGCAGTAAAAGAATTTTTAAATAAGCCTCGCTGGTTGTTAAGTCCTTTTCCCATCCTAATTTAGAGGAATTACCAAGATATGTGTAAATATTAACAAGTAGAAACTGGACATACTCAGGAAATGCTAAATCACAGAGTCATCACAGGTTCATAAAATGGCCTGGGTTGGAAGGGACCTTAAAGATCATCTTGTTCCATCTTGTTCCCCCTGCCCTGGGTAGGGAAACCTTCCACTAGACCAGGCTGCTCAGAGCCCCATCCAATCCGGCCTTGAACACTTCTGGGGATGCGACATTCACAATTTCTCCAGACAACTTGTTCTAGTATCTCACCACCTTCACAGCAAAGAATTTCTTCCTAATGTCTAATCTAATATCTACTCTCTTTCAGTTTGAAGCCATTCATCGTTGTCCTGTCCCCACATGCCTTTGTAAGAAGTTCCTCTCCATCCTCCTTGACGGCTCCCTTTAGGTACTGGAAGGCTGCAATTAGGTCACCTCAAAGCCTTCTCTTCTCCATGCTGAACAATCCCAATTCTCATAGCCTGTTCTTGTATGAGATGCAATAACTCCTCTTTTTAAACTTTTATACTTCCAGGGTTATTTAAAGTTTCTGCAAGACAAAAGCAAGTAGTTTTAAAATAACTTCAGAAGACATCCATCTGGTCATTCCAGCCTTTAAGAAGTGTCTAACTTGAACTGTTGACACCATTTAGGAGAGGTCCAACCCACACATAATTTCTACCCTATCAAGGCCATGTCTGTTAGGTGGCCCCTGCCCTCTGAAGGACATTCCACCAGCACTCAAGTGACCATGGCACAGTCCCATCCTTCAGACAGGAACCTTCCAAAATTAGCCAAGCAGCTCTGGTTGAGTGCTTTGTGTGCTCACCATCCAAGCACTGCCTGCACCATCTGATGCACAGTAAGACTCTAATTCAGGCAGGGCTTATTTGCTACAATATTTGCTTACAATAGACTTTGGCTGTGGGCAAACACTTGAGGCATTAACTCAAGATCAGGCTGACAAATACAGCAAAACTTGGAAACTCAGGGAAGGATGACAATAGATTTTGAAAAATCTGACCCAGCAATACAAAATGGCAACTAACAGAACTAATGGAGGATGGATGGAGTAAAGGATGGTACTTTCACATGTGTAAAAATATTTTGAAGTTGATTCTGGTGGCAGTGACAGATCCATAAGGACATCCACTAGGCACTGCAATACAGGATGGGCAGCACTACAGTGTGCCAGGGAAGCAGCCCTGTCTTTGAAGAACAGGCATGGATCCATCTAAAAACTGATGAGACACATTGTGTTTGTTAATTCAGAAAATAAAAGGCTAAATGAGGACTGCTGAAATTTCCAAGGTACTCATTTGGAAGTGACCACCATTAAATTTCATACGATTTACCAGTTAAGCTGAATGTTATGCTTTTATTATCACTGGCAATCAGCAGAATTAAATCCCATGCCCTAGTAATGCCCAGGAAGAGCGCTTCTATTTTTGCATAATAAAAAGAACGAACTGACTTCAGCCCTGAAAAATTAAAGGATTTGTCATGTTTATCAATTAAGACCACAGCCTGAAGTACAGCTTCAGACTACTAAGACAAAGTTCTTCAGTCCTGCTAAATGAAAAGAACAAGTTTGCAATATCAAGGGGATAAAAACTCAGCAAGGGTCTAATACACTTCAGAATGTCAAGCTTGGAGTGGTATTTAGCAGACCTGCTTCATCCACACCTCCTGGTTCTCTGTCAGCATGAACATGTTATCACCGTTGCAACTGACTGCTGGCAATTCCCTGTGATGTTAATGAGTTCTGAATTTATGCAAAGTCTCCCAGTTGGTGCTTCTGCAAAATCTACCAACAGAGAGATACCAAGGTAGGATACCTGTGGTAAAAAGCATCTAGCTTTCTCCCAGTTATTAATTACTATAGCAAGCCAGACTTCAGTGGCCATTTGAAAATCTTTCAAAACACCTAATTGACTGGTCTAGGAAAAAAAGAGTTGACAAAGATGCATCACAACCCTGTTTTGAGGTCCTACATATCTACTGAGAGAAATTTATTACATATTCCTGTATTCTGATGAATCTTGCACAAAAGACAAATCAGAAACCAGAAATAAAATGCTTGATCCTCAAAGCAATTAGGATTTGCAAAAAGCTGTTTGGACCTTGTGCAATCAAGTAAATCTGCAATGACAGAAGAGCGTCACAGCTTTTTTACAGAATTATCCACGGTCATTCAGAATCACAGCCACTGTCAAATATCCATGGCTTAATAAGAAGGAGGAAATTAAATGAGCCAGCATCAAACACACACCTCTTATGCCAGTAAAATTGTGCTCCTCCAGCGAGGTCCTAGGACATTAGCTACCGCGCTTCCCAAAAACCAGCACTGCTATGCACATTCCACTGAATATTGATTCAAGGGTACATCATTTGGATAAGCTAGGGGAAATTTGGAGACTATTGGAGTTGATACCATGAAATACTGGTTTTCAGATCATCATTGAAGAGAGAGATGGTAAATATGTTCTCCATCTCCATATGCAGATCCAACAATCAGGGTCCCACTCACTGAAAAGAGTCGAAGTGTGCACCTAATTCACTCATTTGTTAAATCGAGCACAACTTATGGTCACAAACCAAGCAGAAAGCACTGCTCCTCTAAAAGTCAGTACAGAAGCACCTCTGATCTTCTAAGTGCTGGCAGTTAACCTTGTGGGACAAACTTTTCTTATTGGATTGGACTCTAACTGAAATAATTTTTTACCAAAATTCAGTGATTAATCTTTAGAATTCAGTGTTGCAAATATAGAACCTTAGAGTTAATAAAAGCTCATATCTGACATTTCCCACTGCAGCACAGGGGAACTTCTTTTCTGAAGAAAGCATGAATTATAAATTCTATGTAACTACATAATCCAAATAAAATATTCTCCCATAACCAGATAATTGCTTTATAATAATTCTTACATGCACAGCATGGATCATCTCAGCTATTTTCACAATCACTTTACCCTAATTTTTGCAAGAAGTACAAGAAATTCTTTTCACAGAACTGCTTTTGTGATATGCTTTCTAAGGTACATCCACCAAAGGGTTTGGCTCTGCTGGAAATGATGAAAACAAGGAGCAGTATGACATTTTATTTCATCAGAGCAGCAGAGGAATGGCTAATGTTTTGCAGAATTCTAGACAATTTCTTCAGGTTTTATATTAGCATCCTGAATGCTGTAAGTGGCAACTCCCGCTGCTTAAATCTCAGCACAGATGTGTCATGACATATTTTCAAGAAGAGCTGGACTTGCTCTAACTCCTTTAACAATACCCATCTCCCCCTAATTGCAGTGATCAAAACTGGAAGCTGATCTGACTTTTGACACATACATTAACAGAAATGGAATCACAACCCAGCAGTTTCTCCTTGGCTTATCAACTGCCAAGAACCCAACGTGTAGTGCAGCTTTTAGACGCTCCACTGGGCTAGGTGACCTCCATCCTCAGAGCCTGAGAACATGCTGCTCCTGTTACTATTCTCAGAACTGCAATTCCCTTTTTCCCCCTTAAATAAGGGGGAAAAATAGGGTAATTAAGATTAGAGATCTAGACAGACCCACAGGCCCAAAAGAGATTGGTAGGGGCAGAGAGGAATGGTTAAGTCTTTCCCTGGCCTACAAAACAATTTTCCCGCAAGATCCTTTGAAGTTTTAGAATTCTAGGCTTAGAAAAGAAAGCTTTTTCTGCTGTTTTCAAATCACATGGATCCTGTGAAAGCCCTATTACACACTTCCATTCCCATCTTATCCACATACACCCTAGCTTTTCTCAAGGGATCCCATGTAGGCTTTCTTTTGTTCCACATATATTCCAGAGACAGATGCTGTGAGAAACAAGGTTCAGGTATGGTGCATTGCCTTGTGCTTTCAAAATAATTCCACATTTACTACCACTAGGGCTCAATGCCACAACTAAAAAGGCACCAGATAATTTTGATGAGGCAGGCTGTACTTATGCTAATCTATTTTGCCTCTGGAACAAAGATGTCCCACAGAAGCATTAGTGGAAGTGTTGCTGCAGTGGGGAGGCTGTGCAGTAAGAACTGGCCCCTGGACTGGCACTGGAGCTCTGTACATTTCTCTGCACACCTCAGGCCCTTGCTCCAAACTAGTGAAGTCTGGAAGATTGAACCTTCTCTAGTTCTGTTCCATCACCATGAGTGCCCCTTTCCATGCACTGGCTGACAAAGCAGTGATTGCACAATCTGTATGTGGTGTTCAGCTGGAGAGTCTGCTCTGGTCATCGCAGACAGAGTATTTTTCATTTGCATCACGTGCATGTTGTTGGGAAAAAAGTCATGCTTTCATACAAATAAGTATATTGTTTTTAGACAATATGCCAATCACAAGATTCTGCCAGAAAAAAAGCTTTGCAATGCCATCTCTGGTTAAGAACATTCCTATTCATTTTTTCATTTCAATTACCAACATGTACCCTATGCAATGCCCACCTCCTTGCCTCCCTCTCTCATTTTTCAGGTCAGTATGCTCAAACAGCTCCTTGGATGTTCAGGTTCTGCAAATTTCAGAAATTTTAAAATTTGTCTTTTATTATACATCAAGCTACTTAACAAATGACAACAAAACAAATTTGATATTAGAAATTAGGCCCTACAATTGCGTCACTACCAATGAGGATAAGACCCATGAGTATTAAAATTACAAGTACTTTCCTCTACTATGTTAAACACTACAGGTAAAAGCCTTTTAAATCAGAGATTTCTAATCAGGAACCCCCAGGCACTTTCCTGTAGTTCAACCCTGAACCTGTACTGGTACATATTCCTCACTAGGTGCAAGACTCTACACTTAGCTTTGTTGACCTTCATTATTTGATTTGAATCCCCTTACTTTCTCTTCTCTAACAGATATTAGACCTTCTGCTTCAACCCCAAGAAATTGCTTTCCTAGAACTAGCTGGCTCAAAACATGGGAAGTCCCATCTGCCTCCCTTGCCCTATCATTAATCGGCTGTGAGGCTGGTATATCAGCCAAAGAGTGAAACGTGAACAGTTCACTGTCTGGGGACATGACTTAAGCCAAAAGAGCTTAGGCAAGTGTAAACAAATTTACTCTCCTGAATTTACAAATGTGGGTTTAACCAACAGGTTCTTTTCAATACTGCAATACACTGCCAATGAGCTCTTCTGCAGGGACTGCAGTACTTCCTCACTTAAAGGGAAAAAGCAACAGTTTCTTAAGCCTGAGACACCATCACAGAAACTCAAAAAATATCAAATCACCACAATTAATGATGCAAAAAAAGTGAAATGATGAACTGATGAAGAGACAGATTTAATTGCATTTAAGGGAGCTAAAAATGCTTGGTCCACCAGGTAAAAAAGATCTACTGGCAAGCTGTAAAACATCTGTTTCAAAACAAGGAGCATGAGAGTCCACCACCAAAGCAGGCTATCTCATCCCAGCTAAAAAGTACTTCCAATGCCTCTGGCAAACTTGCTGAAAAAAGAGAAACCATCCTGCCCCAAATTCAGCAGGGAATAGGGAAGGAAACAATAATTACATCAGCATAAGCAACTCTGACATTGTTGCAAAGGCCAAGATTGGTTTTCACCCAGGGCCACACACAAGCAAAAACATGAAACAAGAAATAACCTAGGTAAACATTTTGCTTGGATATGGGTGTACGAAATCACTAACTGACATTCTCATGCAGTCAGTAAAGCACGCAAGAGAGAAATGATCATTAGAATATTGCTGCTCTGCCTGGCTTAGGAAAAGGAATATTAGACTGAACGCTGCAGAGCCCAAAAGATGTGCTTGTATAAATGGGAGTCGGCTCAGAAAGGAAACTGAAAAGAAACTAAGAAAAAGCAGTGTCAGACAAGCATGAGTCAAGACACCATACCATGTCCAAAGAGGAACAATCCATGTCTGATGGTTCTGGATGCTGAACAAAATAGCAGCTCCTCAGAAAAGCTCTAACACAGACTATTCTGGAAGCAGGCTGAGGAGAGAGCTGAGGTATGTTTGTTCTACCTGCTTCAGCACTGCACACAGAGCCTAAGCAATGTACTCTGGCAGGCAGATGGTGTTGGGTTACAGGAGTCACTTGGTGGCCAGTTATTTGATAGCAAACGACTTTGTTCTATGCAGTAGAAATTAGCTGGCTCAGGAAGAATTTAAATATGTTCTAACAAGGTAACTTGTTCACAGCAGAGGCTGAATCCCCAGCAGAGTTGCCACTACAGCTGGAATACCTTTTTAAGATGAAACAAACAGTACTCTCCCTTTTCCCTTCTGTATAAGAAATAAGGAAATAAGGTCTTATCCATCTTTAGAGAGCCAGGGCTCTTCTCAACAAAAGCAATATGTGCTACTTTCAACTTTACTAAAAATACACTTTTCTCAGTCCACAACTAAGATGACTGCAACTCACCTAGTAAAAACAGTTGGGATGAAGCCTGAATACTCTGCACGTATTTAGGAGAGCACTTCTTTGCAAAGAAGTTTCCTGATGTGATAAAGCCTTGCTATCCTGTGAATTGGTGATGGATGTGTCCAAAAGTTCAGCAGATTTGCCAGCAATTACTCTTCAAAATCAAGCAAATTTCCACCTACAATTTCACTCACTCTGACTCAGTAATACTCAGAGACAAACCAATGAAACAAATGCTTGCTTCCAACTGCTTACCACAAAATGGACACTAATCCGTTGCACAAGATGACTCTCTAAAATTCAAAGAATAATGGTTCAGACTACAAATGCTTTGAGCTGAACTGATGGTTTTACTAGTGGCAAGTGGCTGCATCACTACAATGTTAATTTTATAGTGCCAGATACAGAATAACCTTGGCAGAATCCTATACTCAACTGCACAAGACCTCACTGGAGATGTATGGCATGTGTGTGAGGGGAAATACATTTCTACAGACTGCCTATGGAAAGTGACAAACAACTGATCTACGCAGAAGCTGAAAGGCAGCCAAGATCTTAAAATGTCTAAAGAAACAGGTACGCCATTGTCACTAACTAGTAGTCCTGCTGTTAGCCAACTTTTAATCCTCTAGCCCACAGACCAAACTGGTAATGGGGTCTCCTCCTCGATCCTTATCAAGTTCAGGCTTCAATTCCACCAAAAGTAAAATGTACCTCCAGACAGGTCACAGCCCTGTTGGTAAGGTAAGGGCTTTCCTGGAATGAAGTCCTGCAGAAATTAAGGCATGCCTTTTTCTCCTCTCTCACCCTGGAATTTTCCTCATCTTGTCTCTTTACAGACCTGCCCCTACCTGCTGGCAGAGAAAGGATATAGCTATATCAGCACAGAAATTGCTGTCTGAGTAGGTATTAACATCATGCTACAGCTCACAAGCTCTTGGGAATGATGGTAGAATCCCAAGAGTGGACTGTGCAGATTTAATTGTTCATGGAGTTCACTGCCCCCTTTTAAATACCTTTCTTCACTCAGAAGGAGATTTCCAAATATGACTGACAGAACAACTGTAGTCAGAACTTACACAAAGAAGCAGAGAAGAAGGAGCATGCCAGCCATAACACACTCCCATATCCTGACAGGTCATCCTCCAGACATAGCAGCACATCCCTCACCAGCTTCCTTTGGGAGAATGTGCTGGATTACTGCTGGAGTTTTAGCCTGGCCTGGGGTGGTAACAAAAATGTTCCTGTACCTCTGCACCTTAGGCCTGACATGGGACAGGGAAGTGACAGGACAGAATTCCAATTAACTGAAGTATTCAGGGAGGCAGTCTTTAGGCCACTGTTACAGATGACATGACAGCACATCAAAAAAAAGCTGTATAACTAAAAGCAGCATTATCTGAAATCAATTTTTTCAGGACCCACAGTCCTGCAACATTACAAATCTCATGTACTGTAAGCATTTACAAAACTAGTAGCTGTGTAACCCCTGGGCTACATTACAATGAATATATATAAGGATGACATTTTCATTTTAGAAGCTTTTTCCTTCTAGAAAAATGAGGGATTTTTGTACCTGCACCATAGACCTAATGTTATATTAACATACTATTTATAAGCCCTACAGGTACAGCATTTCATTTTGCTGTAATTACTTTTGGTTTTCTGTTCTTCATTTTCCTCATTTTACAGGGAGATCTTAGCATGCAGCACAACTTTCTTAAGGTGAGATAGGCAGTATTTTGCAGAAATAAAGAATGCAGATTTTATAAGCATGCCAAGCACTCATACTCTCTGCTGACTAAAATTACAGGTTTTTAAAAAAAATGAAGCATGAAAAAAAAGGTAGATAATATAATTTATTTTCATTCTCTTCTGATGTTAAAAAACAAAGCTGTACATAAATGCATCTTCTGTACCTTCAAAATTTCTGAAAATTTTACACTTTCAGAACTGGTGCAGATTTGGCATCTCAGCTGAAGAGCCAGCAGCATCACTGTAGGATTTGGCTGAACAAAACCATTACTTTGGCTGTCATCCTCATAACTAGAGCTACAAGCCTGAGGCCCCTGCTGGCAAGGAACCAGGCCAGGCACAATGATTCAGATTGAGATATAGGAACCACCAGCCCAATTTCTCTGGAAAGAGCTCCCATTTTTCATGTGGGCTGAAAACCAGGAAACTGAAATACTGCTTTCCTGCTGTTTTCAGAAAGTGAGCCAAAGTCTTAGAAGTTTGTGTCAAAGCTCCACTGAAGCTGCTGCACTTCGACAGATGCGTTCTTGGGAAAAGTGGTACTGATGCCATGTAAGCAAAAGCACTTTTACTCTACTTTCATTTTTGTGCTAAGAACAGAAACTGCCTGTGTTGGTCTATAGGAGCAACGTGTGATCCAACACTGTCACCTGTCACTCTGCCATCACATGCCAGCCAGGGCTTGGTGCATGCAAGAGACACGGGCTCGGGAGGCATCCATGTTCCAACAGACTCAAGATACAACTCCACTGCAGTGTGCTCGGCACGTTTCATTTTAACAAAAATTCTAAGGGTTTGGCAAGAGTTTAGGTAACAGTCCAAAACACAGATTTAAAAATCACAGGGAGAATGTGCAGTGAGACTCCAGTGCTGAAGAAAAGATGGCTCTACACACAACTACAGGGCCAGCCACTCTTATTTCAAAGGAAATTTTACTTCTTTTTTGTCTGCAGCATCCTCACTGTGCAAGTTTCCCTTCATCTCTCTCTGCCTTTAACATCTACCACTGTAATAAGAATTTTATGTTAGGAAACCTTACCAGCAAAAAACTTGCTAGAAAACAAATCATCATAACAAATGCATCACCACCAACAGACCAGGAAAAACTGACTAGCTGGAAGTTAAGACATCAAATACCAACTCCATCAGCCAAGAAAGCTATCTCCCCAGTGTAAGTGTCCCAGAAATAATGAATTTCAGGCCTCATCACGTCCCTGCAAACCCTGAATTGATTTTATCTGGAAATAACCCTCTACCCAGCAGCTAAGGCAGAGAGACCTTTCTGTGAGGGCAGAAGGATCACAACAGGTCGAGCTGGAAATGAACAGAATCTTAGCAGGACAGAATTCCTGCAGATGAGCTTGCATGATGTTGATAAAGATGGCATGACACAAAACATTAGGAGTAAACAGAACACCCTGTAAATTAGTTTATATTAATTTGAAAAGGCAGAGATTTTTAGAATAGAAGCCAAACGTGACCAATATACAAGAATGGAAATCTGTATCAGAATAAATAGTTCCATTTTAATGGACAGGCATGACATGAATGTGACAAAGTGCCAGTGACCAGTCTGTCTTCTTTTCCAGGATGAAAATGTACAGAATTGTACCACAACATCAAAATATGCAGTGTAATGTGTCTCTCCAAGGTTTGAAACACTGGGCCTCATCCCATCTGACAACTGGATGATGTTTAACCAGGTTAATCCAGGTTACCAGGTACTGCATGCCATCTTGTCCATCTGCACATAGCAACTCTGTCCCATTAAGTCTTGAGCTGAACCTCTTTTTTGGGTGCACATCGGTTACCCAGCAGTTCTCAAAACACATTTGCAGAGGTCACACAGAGCCAAGCCAGCTTGCCTGACTTCACAATGCTTATCCAAACAAGCTGGAAAGACGAGGAAAATGACTGCCCACCTCATTAATTTCACATCACTGCATCCAATGTGAAGTGCTGGAGAGCACACATGACAGACCTGGCCAACATGCAACCTGCAGGCCAAACACCTCTCAGCTCTGCAACATAATCCCTATCTGACTTGTTATCAGCAGAGAGAAACTTACAGCAACCAGAGATCCTGGCAGGCTTTGTCCAGCCTGCACTAGTTGGGTGCTGCCCTTAGCCTTGCAATGGGAAGCCAACAGAGACCTCGGTGGGACAAGGCTGTCAAAGAGACAATGTTCCCCAACCAGAGACATTTTAGCTTTGAAGAACTTAGTTTTGCAAAAAGCCATGTCAGGTTCTCTGTCCCTGGTCTGTAAATAAAGCACTGGTTACTGTCAGGATGTGCTGCCAGCAGACACCAGACATTAGTGTACTATCACCCCTGACAGACAGCTGATCAATAAATAGCACAAGTGGCAGTGGCAGGTCTGGAGGGTGGAAGGGTTCAGAAAGGTTTCAGACTGCATTCTAAGAAAGGTATAGCTGCTACATGCCAAAGAGAAGCCAATCCTTTAATTTTGAAGATGGGCAGACCAGGAGGCCTGTCAGATGGTTTCCAGGCAGATCAGCAGCAGCTGTCCTGGAGTTCAGTGTAAAGACATCAAAAGCTAAGATGACACTTTATCCATGAACAGACATTCAAAAGTATGCATGCAGGTCAACATCACAAAGTTCAGGATTTTGAGCAAACCCTAGCTTCACAAACCTCATTTCAGGACCTGCCACACACTGGCCAGCACTCAGAGGGAACAGTGCTTTCCTGGGACACCCTGTTCCCGTTGGAACACGATGAAAAAATATTTCATCTAGTTGTATACTCTATAAATCAAGCAAGGGACCTTCTTTGTTTGCTTTTAGCAGGGAATTATGTTTAGAAACATTTATTTTTATATACAGATTAAGTGGCAAGTCATGGTGACTTTAGGTAACACATGAAAAACAAACTTTTACTTCAGCTTTCTGGATGTGGAAAAGAGTGACAGATGCATCTCTCCCTGAGACCATTGGAAATGAAAGCTTTTAAACTGGGAAGTAGACAGTAAGTCCAGAGATTATAAGGTTATTCTCTACTTTTGTACTGATTTTGACAGGGATAAAGTTCATTTTCTTCACAGTGGCTACTGTGTTCTGGGTTTGTGCTGAAAACAGAATTGATAGCACAGGGATGTTTTGGTTATTGCTGGGCAGCACTTTCAGAATCAAGGCCTTTTCTCACCTCACCCCAGCCAGGAGTCTGGGGGTGCACAAGAGGTTGGGCAGGCACACAGATGGGACAGCTGACCCCAACTGACCACAGGGATATTCCATACCATATGCTCAGCATACAAAGCTAGGAAGAAGGACTAGGGGGAAATGTTTGGGGTGATTTTTTTGGAGGCATTTGTCCTGTCAAGTATTCATCAGGTGTAATGGAGCCCTGCCTTCTTCTCTGGGCAAGGCTGAACACCTGCCTGCCCAAAGGAAATGGTGGATAGATTCCTTGTTTTGCTTTGCTTGTGTGCATGGTTTTAGCTTTACTTATTAAACTGTCTTCATCTCAACCCACAAGTTTTCTCACTTTTACTTGTCTGATTCTCTCCCCCATCCTGATGTGGGAGGGGAGTGAGCAAGTGGCTGTGAGTGATTTATTTGTTAACTGCGTTTAAACTGCAACCTTAAAAGTACAGAATGGGAGGGAGAGTGACAGACACACAGTAACTGTAATGGCACTAAGCAGCATTGGCCAGAACTGCATCACCCAAACAAGCTAATATGAGAAACCCCAGACTGGCAAGGATTCTTGCAAGTATTTAGTCCCTATCTGCAAAGTACACACCAGGAACTACAAAGCAGAGGAACACACCAGAAATGCTGTACCAGACTTGCTACATCCCACTTCTGAGACCACTGTCAACATTTCCATGCCTGTGGAAAAATCCTATACACCCAGTCACAGCAATTGTGTGTGTAGACCCCTGAACACTCAAGACCCCCAAAACCAACAGGTTTCACTATGAGCTCCAGTAGTCAAAAAGAATTGAATACCTGAAGCACAGATTCAGAGTATTTTTTAATGCAAATGTTAAAGCTCTTCGTGAAAATTTTCTAATTCTAATGTTGAAGGAAACTGTCTCCTAAGCTTACTATCACTGCTGCCCAATCCACCATCATATTCTTTGGGTTGGACCAGAGATGCTGTTTGGATTCTGCCTGGTTCATGTTCATACAAACATGCATGTATCTGCAAATTCCACTCTTCCACTATTATCATGGACTTTCTAGAAAACACTTAGAGTACTGTTTTGTCTGGCAACAGCTTTTTCAAACTTGCTACTTCTACTACTATGGCTTCAATAAAACAAATAAAGATGGCTATTCTTGTCACATTTGTTGAGTCTCCTATATAAAAACAATAAGTAGGGAAGGCAACAAGCCCATATGAGCTTGTATGGACAGTTTTTTGCCCACCACAAAGGTTTGAAGCCAAAGAAACAACCAACAAAAACCAAAACAAAACAAAAACAACCAAACCCAGGATGCAACCCAAACTAAGCATATTTTCAGAATTTATCAACACTCCCACAATAAGAGAAATGTATTTCTTGCCACTGAAAGATAATTTGAGTCTGTAGACCTTGAAGAGCTTTTCTGTTCACAAGACATTTATGGTGCTCTCAACTTCTTACAAACACTAACTGCAACAAGGAACCAAGGTTGTGTTTACATCAACTCTAAATAACGTATGGTCTGACATATTAGAAATTTCAAAAGTGCTTCAGTGCTGGCACAAACCTAGCAACAACCTATCCTCACCTGCTGCAAAAGGAACTGTGCAAGTATTTCACTGAAATTCCTTCTACCTTCCCAAACAATTCATATGCCTGTCTCACACAATCAGATGCCGAGATGGGAATTGCTTACTCCAGGTGCCAGAAGGAATCAACACCTTGAGCAAGGAAGCTCATTATCCAGCTTTCACTTTAATGCCAAGATGAAGTGTATTTCAACAGGCCCCAGGTTATTAATAACACACCTTCAGGCAGAGACTGAGGAAGATGGGAGTAAGGGGAGGGGAACACACAACAGAACCTCTTCCAGGTAGAAAACAGAAATGGGCAAACACATTCAAGAGGTCTGTGGCAGGCAGATGGGGCACAACACATACGCAAACAAGCCTGGGGCATTGGAGCAATGCAGCTACAAGCTCGTAAGAAGTGTTGCACTACTTGATGATGGTCTAGCATCTCCCCTGGCTGCAGCCAGCTGGCCTTCCTTCATAACCCATTTCAAAAGCTATCAAAAGCCCAGGACCACTCTACCTGCCCACTTACACCTCTGCAAAGTCCTCTGAGCCTGCAGACTTCCTTCTCTGAAAGATTCCCCAGGGTCCCATGTAGTAGTGTAACCATTATGTCAGGCTCTTCAGAGCTCATTAATTGAGTATAATTGTGTCTATGACGTGAAAAAAACATCCTGGTATGAAAAACACATGCGGTGGCACGGCATCAAACCCTCACAGATTGCTTTCCTTGCACAAATCATCTAATATGAGCAAAGCTAATTTGATGGTGATGTTTCTTTGTAATTCTTCCATGTTGAAGGAAACTGTTTCCTAAGCTTACTATCACTGCTGCCCAATCCACCATCATATCTTGCTACAACTGGGCTGGACCAGAGAGGCTGATGTTTCTTTGCAGAACACCTGGACTTTACACAAGATGAGCATCTCCTCGCTGCAGTTTAGTGTCGAGGGCAGGCTATAAAATCATCCTCGGAGAAGGTCCTGCGGCTTCACAGCGCTTGTAACTTCAGACCCACCCCAAGCGCTATCCCCGGGGAGCATCGCTCCGCGCAGCTCCCAGCCCGGGCTGGGCACAAACACCGCCCGATTCCTCCACAGACACCTCACCCAGCTTGTAAAGTCAATTAAAAGCCCAGCCGCCCCCAGCGCCTACAACCGGGCTCCCCGGTCCTTCTCCCTCGTCCCCAGGCCGTTCCCGTGCCCGGCGGCAGAGAACACCCCGGGATGCTCCGGGAGGAGCGGCGTTTCCATCGCGGCAGCAGCGGAGCCGCCCGCCTGCCCCCGCCCGCTTCTGCTACCGACGGCACTCCAGAACACACCGGGGGAGGAGGAGGAGGAGGATGAGGAGGAGGAGAAGAGGACGGGGCGAGGGGCAGGATAAGAGGATGGCCCGGGATGACACAGCAGCGGCCCCGGGCCCGCCGACGATGGCGGCAGCGCCCAGGACATCCCGTTATATAACGGCAGCACGGCCGCGCCCGCAGCGCCGACACCCGGGGGCGTGTGCGCGACCCCCTCGGCACCGGGGTCATTTCAACCCGGGCACAGCGCGGCCCCGCCCGCCCGCCCCTCACCAGCGGCTGCATCTCGGCGCGCACGGCGGGCACCTGGAACCGGTCTATCTCCTCCATCATCTTGGCGGCGGCGCCGAGCGCGGCGGGCGGAGCACGGGGAGCAGGGCGGGCGGCGCGGGCGGCTCCTCAGGCGCCGAGAGGGGACAGCGACAGCGACAATGACAACGACACCGCCCGCGGCTGCGGCTGCCTCATCGCCGCCGCCGCCGTGACTCAGCCGCGCCGCTTCCGGGTCCGGCCGCCGCCCCGCCCCTTCTGAATATTCATGAAGGGCGGAGCCACTGTCCCTCGCTCGGGGCCCGGATGCTGGGGTTCCACTGCCCCGCCATATATGAATATTCATGAAGGGCGGGAGCGCTGTCATTGGCTACCGAACGGTGGTCTCCTTGTGTCCCCGCCTTTTCTGAATAGTCATACGAGGGCGCGACCACTACAACCAGTTTTGTGCCCGGTCACTCCATTCCCCGAGGCCTGCCCCTCAAATTGAATATTCATAAAGCGGGAGGGACCTCGGTCACCAGGTCGAGGCCCAGCTGTTTCATTTCCAATGGCTCCGCCCAATTCGAATATTCATTAAGGGGAGGGGCTTGCCGTCAGTCTCTCTGGGCCGGGGCGCTCTGTTTGCAGCGGCAGCTGGGATGTACCATTTCCTCCCTCGAGGGGAGAGCGGGGGGAGTTGGGGAATGGCCGGGTCCATCCGCCACTTCCGGCGCGTTGCCATGGCTGCTGCCATCAACTTCCGGCGTGCCGGGCGGTCGCGGGATTGCGGCGAGAGCCGTCCGCTGCGCTGAGGAACGGCCATGCCCCCCAAGGCGGCCGACAAGCGCCGGCAGGTAAGGGCTTGCCGCTCTCCTGTGGTGGCAGCAGCGCCGTGGTGGCGTCACCGCATGCGCCGTGACGTCACACCCGCATGGCGTCACCGCGGCACCTCGTGGGAGGCGGCAGCCCAGCAGAGGGAAGGTCGCTGTCCAGCCCCGGTGTGACCCTGTTGCCCTCGGTCCCTCCTCTGAGCGGTGTCCGTGGTGTGACACCAATGGTGACGTCACCGTTCCCCAAACCGCCACCCGTGACGTCACTGCGTGCAGCACATATCTTTTCCTCCGCGTTCACAGAACCATCAGGGCTGGAAGGGACCCCCGGAGATCACCCAGCCCACCCCCCCTGCCAAGGCAGGGCCACCTGGAGCAGGTGACACAGGAACACATCCAGGTGGGGCTTGGATGTCTCCAGAGAGGAGACCCCAGGAGCTCCCTGCGCAGCTGCTCTGCCACCCTCAGCGTAAAGAAGTTCTTCCTCAGGTTGAGGTGGAGCTTCTTGTGTTTTAGTTTATGGACACTGCTCCTTGTCCTGTCACTGGACAAGGTGTCACTGGGCACCACTGAAAAGAGTCTGGCACCATCCCCTTGTCACCCACCTTTGATATATTTAGACGCATTAATAAAATCCCCTCTCAGTCTTCTCCAGACTGAACAGGGCCAGCAGTGCATATGGACATGCAGTATCTCCTTGTAAAAGAGATGTTTCAGACCCCAAATCATCCTTGTGGCCTCTGCGGGATCCTCTCCGGCAGCTCCTTGTTTTCCTTGTGCTGAGGAGCCCAGAAGGGGACAGAGCACTCCCGATGTGCCCTCACCAGGGCTGAGCAGAGGGGCAGGGTCACCTCCCTTGACCTGCTGGCCACCTGATGCACCACAGGATATCACTGGCAGCAGGGGCACACTGTGGGCTCACGGTCACCTCACAATCTGCCAATACACCCAGGTGCTACTAAGCAGAGCTGAGGGGTTGAAGTGACAGCTTAGGTTGCCCCACAGAGCTGTGGCACTGGAGTCAGCACAGCCCCTCTTGGCCTTGTCGAGTCCTGGCTACATCATATTGTGTCATGCTGTGTCGTGCTGTCCCTTCAGCTGCCTGTGACGCCCTGAGAGTTCTGTGGCATTACACAGCTCTTCAAACCAGCCTGTCCCAAAGCTGCAGCACCCCTCACTCTGTCACCATCCTGTTCAGCCCTGTGAGACTACAAAGTCTTCAGACACTGTCAGGCCATTTCATCACACTTCCAGTATCCAGCACCCCTTCCAAGGCAGGGCATAATGCACTCAAGGTGTCTCCAGCCTGCCTGCGGATCTCCCAGAGACACTGAGCAGACAAAATCCTTTTTCTTGCAAAAATTTTAAAAATTATTTTAATTATACCCAGCTGTGAGTTTTGTCTCTTTCCTTTTGCTTTGCTATTTGGTCTTTGCTCAGCTTCAGCAATGAAAGGGGGTCATTTGCTACCCTTCCTGGCCATAAACCTAGACTGCTGTGGGGTCCCTGTCTGTGAGACCTCACTGTAATCCTTTGGGCTCTGTGTAGGCATGTCTGCATGCATCCTCTTTTAGGAGGATTTTAGGATAAAAATCTCAGGTTAATTTGAATAATTCCTGGGTCTTGTCTGCTACTGGATTATCAAAGGGTTTAATTTAAAAGTGGATGGTGGCCTGGCTGATAAAACCCTTTTGTTAACATTTTTAGATCAATCCTAACACACTTGATGTTAGGCTTGATGGGAGGAGGGTTAGCAGGCATGTAAGCAAGAGTGAGAGGATCATTCTGACATTCTTAGTCCCCTAGTAAGTACTAATAAGTATCAAGATACAAACGGCTTTATAAAGTTTTCAAAGGGCACAAACTCAGAATCAAAACCCACATTCAGTCCTAGACAATAAAACTATTTATGCTAAAATTGTAAAAAACCCATTAATAATGATGTGAACTAAACTGGGGATTAAATTCTTGCTCTGAATTTCAGTTTCTTTTATTTTCAGAATTTCCACATAAATATTTTCAATCATTTTCAGTAGCCATTATCTCAATACTCTGAAATGGAGAGGCTTCGATTGGCATGTTTGAAAAACTTAATGTGCTGTAAAGGCATTCCTTTTATTTTAAAGCTCTTGAAACATCATAAGCTGTTTAAACACTGAGGATGTTTGACTTTTCACATAATTTTCATCACAATAACCTAAAAGGCAATAATTGTAACTTGTCCTGTATTACATTTCCTATATTTGCCTTGAGCTTGTTAAATCTGATTGCTGTTTCACATCCTTTTATCTGCTAGAATATTCTTGCAGTGGAGGAATTACTCAGTGGAACTACCTCTGAGTCCAGAGGTATTCAACTACACAATTTTCCCTCATGTTCCCTGACTCAGAGTACAGATGACATCTCAGTGGCTTTGGGAGTGTGGGGAGTGAATGCCTTTGTGCTTGAGGGCCTGATGTTTGATATCTACTTGGCCATACTGGCTACTGTAAAACTAATTGGTGGGTCAAGGTTTAGATTCCAACTCTTGACAAGAATTATTCTGTAGTATTATGCTCTTTCCCCCTCTCCCTGTGCTTTTTTTTCTTTTGTTTTTTTTTTTTTTTTTTTTTTTTTTTTTTGTATATTGCTTTATTCTTTATTATGTTTTTCACTGCTGACTGCTTTCACTTTGAAAATTTTTTTCTTGACATTGTTCTCAAAAGCTGGGATACTTACCTGTTCACCTGTTCCCTTTTACCATATATCACTTCCAGCTCCTCCTCTGCTTTCATGACTCCACGTTCTTCACATGCTCAGTGATAAATTCTTGTTTTGTTTTTTCTCCTCCTTATGTGGGGGTTGTCTGCTCTTCTTCTGTGCCTGTCTTGTATCTGCATTCTCCTCTAACATCAGTTTCTTGCTTTGTTTCACTCCTTTTTTTCTTTATCCAGATGATTTCTGCCTCCAGCTCAGACTCCAGCCCCCTGATGGCTGAAAATATGTCAAAGTTGGGCTGATCATAAGAATTCAAGTCTGTGGTGTTCTAGATGAATTACTTGACTTGACCAAGCCTTATTTATAAATGCCTGTAGGCTTTCATATATTTCTGTACATTAATAAGAAACTTTACTGTTTCAATGTTCAAAGTCTTAAAATAGTGCTGTATGTCTGGATCTTTGTGCTTCCAACGCAGCTTTGGAAATAACACCTATGTATGTTCTGTACTTCAATAACACCATTCCTTTCATATCTGAAATACGTTATGCACAATTGAGCTCAACAATTTTTGTAGGGATGTGGAATTATGGAAAAGCATAGGCCAACTTTCCTGCATCAGACTGAAGGGAATGAGTGCATCAGATTCTCAGCTTTCATGAAAAATGAGGTCTTGAGCATGGCAAGCAGGACACTCAGAAGTGTGGTGTTAACAGCAGAGATGTGTGGCATGTGCATGGGCAAGCCAAAAGTGTTAGGGCAGGGAACAGCACTCTGTTGGTCTTATGTCAGTCCTGTGTGGGGTCCTGGGTGAGGAGAGAAAGTGGCCAGTGATTTTGAGATTGTTGTTTTGAATGTTTGACAGGTTGGAAGTGTTTGTTTCAGATTTCTGTGCTTTTCCTATGTAGCTCAAGGAGCTGTGTTAACACCCTGGGCTAGTGTGTACCTCAGTGGCTGCACCCACCTCAAGGAGAAGCAAGATCTTGTTTTGGCTCCTTAGCAGATCTTCCGTGCATTTAGTATTTAAAATACAAAACCAGAATGTTCAATCTTACTAGTTAGGGTTAACCCCACTGCTGGAACAGATCACTTAAGCAGTGCTAAGAAGGGGTCTGAATTAGGACAGAGAGGCATTTCTTTTTACCCTTGTGGTCTTGCACCCACTGACATTGAAACAGCTTCTTTGCTGTTCAGCAAGTCACAAAAGAAACAAATTGACCTCTTCCCCAAATACAGAAAACAATGAGACACAGTTTACTTTTTTAGTATTTTCTTATTTTCTATTTTTTTATTCCCCTGAGAAGGCTTTTAAAGGTGCTTACTTGTTCTTACACATGCATTAACATATCCATGGAGTATAAAGCAAACATTCCATTTAGCGTTGCTCAGAAAGCATTAGAGAATGTATTGGCAAAT
Organism: Ammospiza nelsoni; assembly: GCF_027579445.1. Taxonomy (NCBI): domain Eukaryota; kingdom Metazoa; phylum Chordata; class Aves; order Passeriformes; family Passerellidae; genus Ammospiza; species Ammospiza nelsoni. The sequence goes on along the minus strand of NC_080669.1, from coordinate 80,127,058 downwards.
AGCTCTTAAATTGGCATCCCTAGTGTGTGCAAATAAATATCTGCTACAGGGCAGGCTTCAAGTGACTTTGTTTCCATGCTGTGATTTCTTGCTCCTTGTGCCAACTGGTGGTTTACTATGGAGTTTGTTAATATTCAAAACAGGAATAAAAAGCTAGCAGGAAACTTAAAAAATTGTTGTACAGAAGTGCCAGGCTTAGTTCTCATAATGTCTCTACCTCTTTCTTTTAGAATCCAACAAGTGCATTACTACCTTACAAGTACATTACATTTTCCCCACAGTTCTAGTTAATCTCTGTGCTGTGCTGTAGAGGAAGTGGAAATTACTGTCGCTGCTCAGGAAGATGTACTAAACAGGAGCATTCTGTGATTGCTCAGCCTTGTAGCCTGATTGTATTATGGTGACAGCTAGCATGAGGAGCAAAAAGGCTGCAGGAATGTCTCTTTAATTATATTTTAAAAATATAGTCTAGGTTTGTCATTTGCCCTGATGAGTATTTCATTAATATGTAATCAATTTTCAGCTCTTGGAAAATTATCTTAATATGAACTGAACTTCAGCTTGTCAGAGTGACCAACATGCATCATCACTGCTACTGAGTTCTTTGGTATTTTAGGCTAGATCTGTGAATCCAGGTCTACTTGTCCACCCTTATGCTTTAAGGTGGAAATTTTACATTTCTCAAGGAGTCACTGAATAGTGGTGTCTGGCTCCTCACCATACAGTGACGCTTTATAAGATCTAGTCTGAAAGGGGCAGTTTGGGAGAAAGATGTACTGTGGGAATCCTTAAAATCAGAGGGTTTTGGGAAAGCTGCAGAAGGCAGGCCTCAGAGACAGCAGAGCTGTGATTAGAGATAAGCAGTAGCCATAAGATAGGTCAGCAGAAAAGTTATGTAAGAAGTAGAAAAGTAAGGACAAATAGAACAATGGTCTGTGTATTAATGCTTGACTAGAATAACTCCCTAAGCTTCAGAAAAATATATCTAGTGAGATATTAGGAAGTTCTAAGCTTAATAATGGAGCTCTGTGCATTATGTTTTAAGGCTTGCAAGTAGGTATTGTATTCCAAAATAAGCAAGCATTGTTTTAACGAAAGGTAGGTGTGCTTGTGGTGGGTGGATAGAACTACTGTCAATGTGCTTTTGCTTTGTGTGATTGGTCAAAAAACTTTTAAAGTTGTAACATTAATTTCTTGGTCCACTGCCTGGGATGTCTCAGTCTGCTGCCTGAGCTGATGGCATCTTCCCATTGTCATAACCATGAAATGAAACTGATGCTGAAAACCAAAACAGCTCAAGATGTGTTCCTAGCAGTCCTGTCCTGTTTGTGATTGTACAGAGACCCTGTTCGGCGATATGTACCAGTCAGCAAAGGCTGCAGTGACAACCCTTATCCTGGATGGCAGTGCAGCACACGTGGGAACAATCATTGCATCTCCTGTTTGGATAGACAGTGCTGGCCTTGGGGCTGAACCTGAGGAATAGACATGTTTTTCCAGGAGGATTTCTATGCTCACCAATTCAGGATTCAATCTGGTTTTAAATGAACACTGGCTCTTGAGAGTAAATCTGTGCTTCCTAGGTCACCAGGATGATTTAGTTACCACTGGAATTGCCACTGACAAGTCAGAGGATTTATGCAGCAAATGATAAAATAGTTGAAAAGCAAGGCTCAGGGAAAGCAGTTCAGAAGCAAACAGACTTGAAAAAACTTCAGAGCTTTTAATATTCAGTCAAGAATAGCAATAGGTACTGGTAGTCCTGTCTCTTTTATATTAATTCAGTTAATGATTCTCAGATCAGCAATTAGTGACTGTCATGTCACCAGCAAAAAGGAGAGCAATGTGAAAAAAATGTAGTTACAGTAAACCAGAACAAGACCTGAATATATGGTTGAGTGCGATTTTTTTATTTTCTTCGTTGCAGGATAATCTGGTAATATTACTAGGGAGTTGAGGGCAAAACTTCTATTAAACATTGCAAGTCTTTGATGGTTCCCCTCACTGTCTTTTTCTTTTAGGATGCAGAAATATGATACCTCTTATGAAATGCCAGCCTGGTAGGGCTTTCTTTTCAAACTTCTTTCTCATTTACAGCAATGGTCTTTAGAAAGTCACCAGTAGTTTCTTCTCATTTTTGTTTTCCTATTTTATGACTACAGAAAAATTAAATATATATTATCCAGACATCCTACCCAAAATACAATTGGAAGTTCTTGTTGAATAGCTGAGCAGCAGAAAGACTCCCTGCTGAAGGACTTAATTTTGCATCTATTTGTACCTCTTGGTGGCTCCTCTGTGATCGAGGGAACTGTGAGAAGGGAAAGGAATATTAAATAGCATTTAAAACATCGCTTATTATCGGTTTCCTCTTTTCATTTTTATTATCCTATTGAATTATGGTGTCTTTGCTGTAGTCTATAGTCAATTTGTCTTGTAGCATAGTAGACATCTGGCCCAGGGAAGAATTCCTATATGCTGATATCATACACACCCTGGAAGAAAGATCCAGAAAGAAACAGTAACTTGGGTCTTCTGCAGCCTTTATCAAAGTATGGTGACTGTCGCAGGCTTCTAATATCTTTTTGCTGTTGGAAGTGTGGCAATCTGTTAATTTATTTAATGTAAGATAGTCATCAGAGTAAACATTACTAGCCTCCATTAATTCTGACTCTGGCATTTTTCTCTGGAGCACTTGAGCATCTCCTGGAGTGGTCAGAGTCACGATAGTGACCCGGAGGTGAGAAACTCCTCAATGCCTCCTGCCTGTTCTTTAGTTCCCTAGCAACTATGTCTGCTCTTTTTTCCCTAATATAAATTCCTCATGATTATTCACACTCTTCTTCTCATTAATTAATATTATTATTAAAGGCAGGAATAGCAGCACATTTATTAGGAAGATTTAGGAAGACAGTTGATTTTTTTTTCCTGTAGCAAAACCATCTTTAGTTTATCTAGAATTTGATAAAATGTAACTATTTGGATTGATTAGTTCCTTGTTGGATGTCTGATTTAGGCTTTGGATTACAACCCCCCCCCCCCCCCCCCACCACTCTAGATGCTGAACAATATGAACCAATAATCTATAGCAACATGACCTGGGAGGACTGAAGTGAGGCAGGAAACCTACAAAAAAACAAAGTGTGGGACTATGGAATTAAGCTGTGTATCATAATGCCTGTGCCCAATGGAATGAATTGAATGTTTCCCCGGCAACCTTAATTCTCGCATTTTCTAAGTTCTGAATGCTTCTCTTTGAGATGTTAATAATAGTTAACTTTTTTTCCCCTATAGCTAATGTGAGACACAAAAATGTGGTTGAATTTTAAACATGCATATGAAGGCAAGTAAGCATCTTACTAGTGAATATTGAATATACAATCATTATGTTGATTCACAGTTATAATTTGTCTTTTATTTGTATTGCAGATGTGGTTGTGAATTCTTCCCTATTGTATGAACGCTGTGTGATATATTTAGGTATCTGTCAGAGCAAAAGGATTACATTTTTAATCATAGTTTATGAGTAATGCATTGTTACAGTAAAAAGAAAAATGGGGAAGCCATGGTGACAGGACACAAACTACCTAGGTGATATTAAGGACTGTTTACAGCTAATGTGGCAGAGAGAACTTTTAAGAAAAGGTATTAAAAAAGAAAGTGTTCTGGCTTTGGAAAGATTTACAGAGAGCAGGAGCTTGCAAAAAAAGCCAGCAAAAGAGCAAAGCACAGATACACCAATAAAAAGGAATGTCAGGACTGCCCTTTTCATCAAGCAGCACAGCAATATTTTCTGTGCTATTGTCTGCATTAGGAAACAGTAAAAGATTTTGTATTTTTGACTGATTTATATTTGCTCCCCAGCTTGCTTCTTGTTATAGTTTTAAACAGATCTACTAGTTTTGATGACTTTCACATACTGCTAATATTGCCAAAATACTCGGAACCCATCTTTCCTCATCTTATTTTTTTATCTTTGTGCCACCTTCCAGCTGGGTTCCAAAAGTCTGAGATACTTTGGGATGCACCTTCTGCAGCATAGGTGGCAGTAGCAGGAATGATGCTTGCAGAACAAAGTATGTCTTTGCTTTTCATGCTGACTTCAATAGAGTACTGAGTCAAGTGGAGCTAGAGTCTCTAACTTCACTTGCGAGAGTCCAGAATATCCAACAAAAAAGTCATTCAACTTTTGTTGTTGTTTAAGTAGGCCTCTACATTGTGAGGGATGTTTTATCTGGGCAGGAGACAAGAGTTTTGCTGAACAACCCCAGAATAAGCTAAGGACCAACTCCTTAGACAGCTCCAGGTATGGCTGTCCTACGTTTGTGGAGCACACAGAGAAGAAAGCCCCAGACCCACGCTGATCTCTGTCTGCTGGCTCCCATCCTACCATTTCAGATTTATCATGTCTTTGGCATAGGCTATGTCCGTATAGTGCAGCATTTGACCAAGGATCTGTGTCATAACAAAGTAGTTCTAAAGCATAACTGTTCAGGTTGGATGGAGTGGTTGGAGTTTCTTCAGTTCAAAATACCAGACATAATAATTTTATGTCCTGTCAGTCATGTGCTTGCTCCCTGCTGTAGGGAATTTCTTGGCTTAGTTCCAGGGAGCCCCAAAGCAAACTGTCACAGTCAGCAAGTAGAGCCTGGTAGGAAAGAAGGAGAAGCATGGAGAAGGCTGGTGTATCTCACTGACAGATGCAATGAAACCTCTTCCTTGAATACCCTCTCCCAGTCATAAAGAACAGCCATCCTTTGATAAAGGTTAAAAACATGCATAGGGTCAAAGCTAAGACTTTCAGAGACTGGTTCTGTATTTTGCAGTAGTTTGTAAACTTTGTTGCACTCAAAATCTTGTTTATGGGCAAAGAGAAGCTGTAACTTATAAAACTAAAAATTTCCTGTCAGTGGGACAGAAATTTTAGTCTAAACATTATTGTCTGTCCAGAGGTATTCATTAAAGAAAATAAGAAATACTTCTGTGCGAAAAAAAAAAAATCATTAATTGTGATACTGCAGTTGAAGATGTTGAGAAAAATAAAAAGCTTCCCAGTTTCTACCTCTTTTCTTGTATTTGCTTTTCCAGTGCTCTGATTCCTAAAGTTTGATTTTGCCATTGCTGGTGGTGTTGGTGGGGATGTTATGATAAGTTGTCAGCAACTGGAGACCTTCTTTGGGGAGGATTGAGATGTCCATTTTGATAGTTTCTTCTTTACCTGCAGTTTCTTTTATATGATACCTAATATATTTCCCTTTTTCCACTGGTCTGGTGCTCCACATTACACCTGATATTACTGCATGTGGTGCTTTTTCAGTGTGCTATATACTATTTTTTTTCCTCCTTTGCTACATCTAAAGCAGATTTTCTTCAGTTCCCCTGTTTGCAGACCTGCAATTCTCTAACTGGCCAGTGGTTACATGCTTATAGCTGTGGGATCTATGATGCCAAGTATGTGCTCCATGTCTTATCCTGCCCTGCCTGTACTCCTCTGTGCCATATCCTGAGTCTCCTCAGGGTCTCTCTATCATACCAGGCCTGTACTGCATCATTAAATTCCAGTTGTAAAACCATGATAGTTGTGTACAAAGACAAGGGAAATAGAGCCAACTAGCCACTGGTCCCTGGTTAATTTGAAAAATTTTTCATGCACTCATAGCTGTAGCTTTTCTTTAGTCTCACTTTTATATTTTAATACTGTTGCAGGTATTTATTCACAGGTGACTCTTTGTGTTATGTTAATTGAAATCTGTGCAACTGCTAAAACCAATTATCCTCAGATCGCCTTGGCAATGCCTTTGCTAATGGATAAATGCTTTTGTAGACCCACTTACAAAGGATAATAGTAAGTAGACTTAGTTTCATGTTTAAAATTAGGAATCTGATTTTGATTTGGATCAGAATAAAATTCTGCTCTGAAAATCTGTTTAAGTCACATCAATTCACACATAACAAGGTCCTTGTTAGGGAGAGCCCTTTTTTGCCCATTGCCAAGCAATCACATGCGGGAGACAGGCCAGCTGCATGATCCAGTCATCTCAGTAGTGGTTGTGACACAGGACCTCTTAGCCTCTGCTCTGCAATCTGCCCATGGTGGGACTATAAGGGAAATGTTATAACTTTTATCTTCTCCACCTGCATCACAAAAATTTGTATTTTGAAGTGAGGCATATTTTCTAAGCATAGAAATGTGTCATTCTGTTCATTTTTCATGGCTTTTAATATGTATCTTCTGGAATAAAGATAATCCCTAGTGCCTCTTTAGTAACAGCAGTTTTATGTGTCTTAGCTTGTACAAAGAGAAATAACACAGAGACACTGTCTCACATTTTTGTGGAACTTTGTTCTCCTCTGAAAATATTTCTTTTCTGAGTTCTTATTGTCAAGACTTAACAAGAAATGGGGCTTGATGAGCAATGCTTTGGGATTCTGGGTCAAAGTCTTTCTGGCTGCTTAATTGTTTAATACCTAGAAAGTAGGTGGTGGAAATGAATATTTAGTTTTCATAATGAGGAGGAATCATGAGGGGCATGTACGAATCTCTGTGGAGGCTTGTGTTCCTGAAAGTGTTCTTAAGACAAATGGAAGACAAGAGGAAGAATAGATGTTGTGATAAAGTGGGGCTTTCCAGAAGAAGAAGGTGGAAAACCAGGTGAGAGAAACAAATGGCAGACTTAAAAAGTAAGCAGTGGTTCTTTGCATTACCATGTAGTTGTACTGTGGGAGTCCTTGCTGTGGAAGCTGTGCATGCTAAAAATGTGCATGGATTCCAAAATCACAGAATAAATTTGTGGAGAAAAAGATTCACTGATATGGAATAAAAAGGACAGCATTTCTGGTTCAAGTCCCTGTGGCAAGCTAAGAGGTCATCCTGGAGAGAATAGAACAGACACACTTCTTTGAAGTGTTGGTGAGAGATACTTGGCTAGGTGGACCTTTGATCTGAGCTGAAAGGCACACTCTAATGTTCTTTTGAAGAAAATCAATCAGCCCTTGGGAGCTTGCTCTCCCACCCCTTCGTTTTCCTTCCCTCTTGTCTAGTATCCCCTTCTTTTCTGTCACAAAGTCAAACACTTTTTTTTTCTAACTCCTCTGCTTTTTTCATCCATACCATCAAATATTATTTGTGATCCTACCTGAAACTGTTCTTGCCAAGGTTTCTAATGTTGTTTCCTTTGCTCGATTTACCAGGTCTCTCTCTTCCTTCAGGATTCATGGTCCTGTCTGTCCCTCAGCATCTCCTCAAAAGGATCCTCTTCATTTCCTCTCCTACTTTCTGTTAAATTTTCACGAATCTTGGTCAGTGGTGCCCTTCTGTTATTCCTTGACTCTGGGTAGGGTAGTCTCCCTCTGTAAGGCACCCTATAAACAATTGTTTAATTGTTTTCCTTAAAGCCTGTCAAAATAATTTTTCTGTGCTATCATGTGTGCAGGGGGGTTGACAATGGTTTGTTTCCCAACTATTCATCAGTGTTTTCCATGTTTTCTCAGTGCTCATGACTTTATGGGTGTAGATCTATTGTCTTTGGGCTCCCTGTGCCATGTAAGCTCTTAAAACAGGGGCAGCCTTTTAGTGTGTTTGACCAAGGCACTAAAATGTGTGTATGACATTTGGAGTGTATCACAGACTAGGATAGACTGGTAGTGTTGTACTAGGACAGAGCCTGGCATTTTTTCATGCTGAAAAATCACTGTCTTGTGTTGTAAAAGTGACTGTTTTTCCTTCAAATGATTTATACGCACGCTGCTGGCATACTCAGCTTTTAAAACATACCATTGGAGCAAGCATCCAACTTCTATTCTGATTTTGTTAAATCCAGAAAGAAAGTGCTCTGGAAGTTTACATTGGATGTGTTCTCACTTTAGGGCCAAGGTGGACCTTCAGGAGGAAAGGCAGGAAAAGCTGGTAAAAGTAAAAAAAAGGTAAGATTCTCAAGTCTCAAAAAATGTTTTTTTCTTTTTTCAGCTATGAGATGTAAAGAAGATATAGTCTGAACAATGAGGTGTTTTTTTATAAAGTTGTTAAAATATAATTTGATTTAGCAGTAAGAGGTTGCTGTAGGTTTCCACTGAGAAGCGAAATATACCTGCAAGTTAAGCCAAAAAGTATCACCTGGAACAAAGGCACAATTTGGGTAAAATGCAATATGAAAAGATTAAATTAAGATATTTGGGATGTGAATTCCAAAATACTAGCTGACTTAGACTGTGAAAAATCTGCCTGCTCAGTTTAGAAAATTCAAAGTATAGCCCATATTCACTTATCAAAGAAGTATTAGCTGATAATAACTCATGATATTTTTTTTACTATTGGGCAAATAAATTATTTGAATACCTTGATTTCATCTACTTTCCTCTTACTTAGCTCCACTGGGAAGGATGGAGGATCCATGACAGGGATGGAAGAACAGTCTACATACCTTTAAATAGACATATTGCTAAACAGCTTTTCACTTTCTTGGGACAAATCAGTCTCACTGAATGTTCCTCTTTTCACCATTTAAAAATGGAAAGTTATTTACTTTTAAAATTAAAATCATAAATAAAAATGTTAAAACCATAATACTACTTATCTGATTCACTTGGGAAAACGGCCACTGAACTAACTGGCATCAAATAGTATGTGATAAATGTCCTACAAGCAGGTGTTCATGTGGGGAGCATTAAATCACAAACAACTGTTCTGCAGCCATCGTCCCTCGTGCATCAGAGCGCCTGACCTTCCTTACAGCTTGCCTCATTTCAGCTCCCTTGGGGAGAGAAATAAGGCTGCAGCCTGTGAATTTCCCTGGGCTCTTGAAATATGCAAAATTCTCAGTTACTTTCAGCCAATGCACATTTTTACCCAGCGTTGTGCTTTTTACCTTTGTGGTACTCTGCAGGTAGCAAAGCGTTGCTGGGTCCAGCCTCTATAGCTTCAGCCGTAAGCTGTACTTACACCTTGGACTCATCCTCAGCTTTGTATGGCTGTAAAGTCAGCAGGCCTGAAAGAGCTGTATTTACAAGAATGATTGATTTATTTTAAATCAACTCATTACACAATTTGAACTGAGGGAGAAATTTTGCCTGGAGCAGTTAAGCACTTTAATCAGCAGTTTTGTGTTCTGACAGTTTTTTCTGTAAGGACAATTAATTGAAATTCATTCCTGCAGTGATTCATTTTCTTTTTAATGACCTTATATCCTGACATGAGCCCAGTGCTAGCCCAGGGAGAGTAGCAGCCCGTTGTTTGGAGAATGGAGACATGCTGGCCTTTGCAAGAAATTGGTTAACATTCCTCCAGGAGCCACATCCCTGCAGCTTTGTATTTCAAACTAAATTCTAAGAGTAGCCTATAGAATAACAAGCCAGGAGTAATGGCAGGTTCTTGGCTTGTGCCCTTGAATAGTCCTTAAGTCCTATAATACCCTTGGGTATTCTGTGGCAAGGGAAACAGAATTGCCGACTTTTAAACTGAGATTGAAGTGGAATCACTTGAGTTTTGTTATTGGAGTTAATCCAGTTTTGTGCCAGGGCAGGAATTATCTTCAGAGTGCAGCTCCTCCAACTCACTGAACTCCTGCTGGCAAGTGTAGCCATACGAAAATCTCAAATTTTGGCCTGCCATTTGTGTTCTTCTGCTCTGCTCAAAGCAAAGATAGGTGGGAGAATGTTGTTTTTATCTCTTTGCTCTGTGCCTCAAGAAGTGCTGCTTTGGCAAGAAGCAAAACTGTCAGTCTTGTTGCATTTCTGAGCTTGTCATTCCTGTTCTAGGATGAAGATGACTTTCCTGAAGCGGGAGAGGACGGGTCGACAGCAAGGGCTGCAGTCAGATCCCCGGATCAGCTGGAGCTGACTGAAGCTGTGAGTAAAGCAATGCCTCTCTTGTCATGAGGTGTGTGTGAAACTCCATAAGCAGAAGCCTACCCATCAGTTTTGGAGGAAATTATGCAAGAGTGAAACTCCAGTACTTGCTGAAGTACAGTGTCTGCAGTAACATACGAAATGGCTTCAACAAAAAAACAGGGAAAATGTGCTATGAAAACCAGTTCTGGGTTTAAAGCACTGTAACTGCCTGGAGATAATCCAAAAGCAAAAATGGGGATGGGGCTTTGCTCAGTTAAGGAGGACCCAGAGCCAGCACTGAGCTTTCAGGTGCCTGTGTGCAATACACAGGACAGGGAAGTGTCCTACAATTTTATTGCTATTTCTTCTGTTGGTTCAGTAGCATTGCAATTGGTCACCCTTCCAACTGCAGTTGTTTCTCTCTGCGCACTGCCTCATAGAACTCTAGCATTGTTCCCTGTCCTTAAACTATCACTGTGACGGGGAAGGTTTATGCATGTCCTCCAACTCAGGCACTAAATATAGTTAGCAATATTTTTTTTTTGTTCACAGTGGTCAATCCTAAAAGTACTGCTACTGAGCTTATTGTTTATTTTTGGACAGTGTAAATTTTAAAGACACGCATTGTCTGTCTCACCCTATAGAATGCAGTTAGCATTTTTCAAGTGATTCCATATCTTAGATAAGAGTTAAAATCAAGAAAGCCCATTGAAATACTGTAATCGGAAGCAGGATGACTGTTCTGGATTCCACTCTGAGCCAGGATGTCCCCTGGCTCAGATATGTGGTATCTGTAGTGAACTGAGCATAAACATGGTGATTTTATTGCAGTACATTGTATTAGTAGTGAAGTTTTATTCACAGTACTATTTTGTTTCCATTCCAAAGGAATTAAAACAGGAAATTATACGTACCTTGACAGCTGATAATCCCCATGTTCCCCAGGATATTATCAGATTCAACTTTAAAGTAAGTGTGACATGATGTATAAAACTGGAATTTTTCACAATTAATTGGTTTTGTGTTTTCCTTTGGTTTATAACCAGGTAAATTTTCTTTTAATGCAGCTACATCTTATCACATATTTACTGCCAATGGTTCTTAAAGGGTTTTGTAGAGGGTAAAATCTAAAAGCACTGATTCATTTATTTATAAGTAGGATATCATAATTATGGTACAAGATCTGTCAGTGAAGGTAAAAATTGCACCTAATCTCATGTAGTTACTTTTCCCATTCTTTGGTGGTTAAAGGGCAAAAGGTAAAGTTTTTCTCAGTCTGTAAGAATTATGTCTCAGTATCCACACTTGTAGACTGAATTGCAGGAGAGCTAAAAAATTTGTTTTGTGAAATCAATGTCCAGCTTTATTCATGATGAGTAGGAGTGAACAACAGACAGCCAGAAAATATCCAAGAGTCGCACCTTCACTTTTATATGTGCAGGGCACACACTGTTATACCCTCTAGCAGCCTTCTGCCACTACCATATACAGCCACCAACACAATAGGGAGGGTGGGTGATGGCCTTGCCCTGAATGAAAGGGCATGGAGACAGCTCCTCCAACTCTGGCATTGAATTATTCCCAGATTTAGAGAGGTGTCATGGTTTAATCCCAGCTGGCCACTAAATCCCACCATTCACTCAGTCTCCCATGGTAGGACAGAGAAGAGAATCAGAGGAGTAGAAGTGAGAAAACTCATGGGTTGAGTTGGAGACAGTTTAATAGGGAAAACAAAAGCTGTACAAACTAAACAAGGAATTAGTTCACCACTTGAGGCAGATGTTCAGCAATCCCTAGGAAAGCAGGGTTCCATGTCACTTAATGGTTACTTGGTAAGATACACACCATCATTCCAAACATCCCCTCCCCTTATTCTTATTCTTCCCTCCAGCATTCTTTTTCCCCCAGATTTATATGCTAAGCATTCCATATGGTATGGCATATCCTTGGAGTCAGATGGGTGAGTTAGTGATGAGTTGGGGTGGTGAACAGAACTGTGCAAGTGCTGCTGAGCAATAACTAAAACATCCCTATGTTATCAGCACTGTTTTCAGTACAAATCCAAAATAGAGCCCCAAAATACAGTAGCTACTGTAAAAAATATTATCCCTATCAAAACCAACACCCAAGAGAAGAGAAAACCAAGCAAAATATTCCCACGTCTGTTTCACCTCTGTGCTACTGTACTTGTTTGACCAACCATCGCAAGATTCCAGAGAAAGGAAAACAGTCTTGTGGAATAAAAACAAAAGTCCTTCTCTTCCATTTGGAGCTGAAGCTTTCCTTATTTATGGTATATAGATAGGTGATCAGTAATCCATATCTTCAAATTCTCCACAATGACTGAAGTGAGCTCAATGATATGCTGTGATTGACATAGTAAGCAAATCAAAGTAAGCGGGCTATTGAAGCATCTGTGTTCTTTGGTGGCTTCTGTTTGCTTTTAGGTGCAGCTAAAAACTAAATTATACAGATTAAGCTGTTCTTTACTGTGAAGGTAATGAGGCACTGGAACAGGTTGCCCAGAAAAATTATGGATTCTGCAACCATAAGTGGGATGGGGCTTTAAGCAGCCTGGGCTAGGGGAAGGTGTCCTTGCCTAAGGCAGGGAGGTTTCAACAAGATGTTCTTTAAGATCTCTTCCAGCCTAAACCATTCCAGGATTCTATGATTCTGTGGTTTTGTTGGGTTTTACTTTTGTAGGAACGAGCATACAAGCTGGTGGATGATATGGATCATACAGCCGTTCACTTCACATTGAATGGATATTTGATACACAAAGATTCAGATGAAGGCAGACGCCAGAGTATCAGATCATCCACTGAAGCAGGTAGCTTTATTGTCTGATACTACGATAATTTTCAAAGAGGCACTAGTTCCTCTTATTCAACACGATGGAATGATCATGCTGCATTACCACAGAATTAAACTGCTCCTGCTTGGGCTTGCCTGCCTGTTGGCAATCAAAATTAGAAAAATAATCAGCCAGGTGTTTGCTGCAGTCTAGAAAATAGTGTGTGTTTTTTATTTGAATGCTAACACTGGAATTTTCCAAGTTATTTAGTGTCTTTTAAACATCTTTCACTACCTCTAGCTGGACATACATGTCTAAACTACCTAGCCTATTTTGAAAGTTTCAGACATGATTTAAAGTATCAAAGCAGAAATGTTTGGAATCTGGGTGATTTTTCAGGGAACTATCACATGCATGACCAATTCTTGAATTCTTACTAAGACATATACTTTCAGACAATGTGAGATACAAAACCCTGAACTACTTGGACCTTTGATCTGAGCTACTATCAACACTCTTAAGTGTTCGGACAAAAAGATGCATTAACCAGATACTGAAAGCTCTGTTGTTAGTAAAGAGTTCTAGGTTTGAATTTTCAGCAGGGAATGATGTACTGGCTAGTGATTTAATTGTATTTCAGCTGTTTGTGAAGGGAGAATTTCTGTCACAATGAGTGTTCTGTCAAAGTGGTAACTGCAGGCACAATGATAACACTGGGTAAACTCCTGAGAATAGTTTTTGCTTGGAGCTTCTGAGGGTCAGTGCCTCCTTTATTTTACACTTAACAAACTATGTATGATGATTTGAAGTAGGGCAAAGTGTTTAATGGGATCTTCAATGCCAGGAAATCATGGATTTTTGGCAGTGCTTTTCACAGATTCCAAACCAATTAGTTTCAAGTGGCTCTATGCTAGCATGGCTACACAGTCAAGGCTATGATTGGAATGCAGACATCCATCATTGTCAAACAAAACTCGTATATTAATTTTTATCCATATAAATAAGAACAACCATGTTATAACTTCTGTGTGCCTTGAAAACATTCTTAGTAGTTGTACAAACTGCAGAAAATTCTGGAGGATAGAAAGGTCTGGAGCTGAAGCGATACCCAGAAACAGAGTTACTCAGATCAAAAGGGTTACAGAAATTTGCTCTGAGTTAAAACATTTACTTTTTTTATTTCAGTTAATTGAGAAGTACTGCAAATGAATTCTAGAAATACCCTTGTGACCTTTTGTGACTTTGAGCAAACAATTGTTCTCCAAAGTGGGGATTTGTTACTGTGTTGTCTAGTTGTAAGGTTTTCATGTTTTTCTCCCGGCTGATTTATATCCGGAGATATCTCAGGGACGCCACTTGTAAGGTTTTCTGTGCTGTTTAGGTGGCCTGGAAAGGCCCAGGGATGGCCTTGAAGAGCCCGGCGCTTCAAAGGACGAGGAGAGACTTCTGATCTTGTCTCGGCCTTGGTGTTTATTAATTGTTTATCTAAAAGATTTTCTTTCAGCCCGACAGAGGTCTGCACAGCAAGTCAGCCATGGGCACACTGTGAGCCCCCGGGGCGGTCACTTATCTTTATACCCTAAGTTACGTGTACAATATTTATAATTTCTCCCCAATACCTTCTACCCTTATTAACCGGTGCACTTTTAGTAATAACCAATCCCAAAGTGCCACCACCACCACAGAAGATGGAGGCCAAGAAGAAGAAGAAGAAGAACAGGACACGCCCCAATTCCTCCATCTTACTTCTTTAGACCCCCCTGTACCAAAATCCTAAACCCTGTGTTTTACACTTTAACTAACTTATCCCTTCACCATTCACCCAGTGAATTCCTCCCAGTCCTCATACAGGTCTCGTCTCCTGTGTAGGATCAAAATCCTGCCACCAGACACTTCTGGCAACATTCCAGGACTCCCGAGCCCCCCAAGGGTGGTCTCGGCCTCTCTGCACCTCCATCCTGAGGTGCTGAGATCCCACATCTAGTGATGCAGCATTAGGAAAGGGTACATATGTACATCTATGCTCCAGAAGATAGAGGATCTGTAGATTATTGGATAAGATGTCCTATTATTCTGGTCTCAGTCATGTATCCTTTCTGTCATCAGAAGAGACTCCTGCTGAGGATGAAGAGGCTCCTGTGGAGGCTGCTGCTGAGCCAACTGAAGAGGCAGAGACTAAAGATGAAGAACCCACAGAAGAAGCTGAGGTAATTCTCTATAGCCAGCTAAGAGCTGTCCATTTTATTTTTAGTATTAGCTTTTAAATTACATTACTATAAAATGGGTTTGCTTCTGTGATTGATTATTTTATGTCTGAGATGTCTGTACTGTAGGTGAGAACCTCCAGGTTCTCCTGGGCAGCTGTGGTCCTGCTGCCATTTTTCAGATATAGAAGGTGAACAAGGAGATCATACCAGATCTGTCTTTATCCAGATATTATATCAAAATAAAGTATAATCTGCTGGGATTTAGAATCTTCCTGGACAGTATATCCGTTGGTGAAAAACAAAAAACTGAAGAGATGATTAAGACATAACTGAATGAAGTGGTGGCTTGATTTAAAGGCTGATAGGAAAGGAGTAGCCTGTGAATGTCTGTTCTTATCCACACGGTGCCAGAACCCACATTCTCAGAATTTCAGGTGAAACTCATTGTCTAACAAGGAAATGAAGACACAGGGTAATGGGACTCTAACAAAATCTTGGTGTCCCTGAGTCCATTTTACCAAAGGCAGCTGTGCTATATTATCTCTCCGCATCAGGTATCTCTCTTATGTCAGGTTTTAAAATAATTTCAGTCCTTGAATGTATATATTCCCGTTCAGATATAATTTCAGAATCTCATTGATCTGAGTGCTGGAAGTCTCCTAATTTGCATCTTAAATATTTATTCTTCAGTTACAGCCCCCTTCACTAGGCAGCAGAAGCCAGCAGTCTGAGAAGAAGGAAAGAGATAACTGATTCTCTCAGGGTGAAGTCACTGCTGTTTTTTCTTGCAGGCTGAAGAAGAAGGAGAGGGAGAGGGAGAAGGAGAAGGAGAGGGAGAAGGAGGGGGAGAAGGGGAACATGAAGCTGAAACAGCTGAGGCAGCAGAGGAAGAGCCTCATCCTGAAAAAGTGCCAGAAAGGAAGCTTAAAAACCAGTTCAACTTCATTGAGAGAGGTTCAACTACATTCCACTATCCTCTGCGGGTATGTTGCTGTTTCCTTCAGTGACTTGGAGGATCTTTCCTTTGGCGGGGGCATGTAGATCACCTGTGTTTGTATCATATCCTGTGATCTATCGATACTATTAGGGGAAAAGGTATAGTGGTTGTACTATTGTAAAACAATTGTTGTAAAGACAATGGTGACAGAAAATTTCTTGCCTCATGAACTCTTGGACAGTCTACAAAAAGTTTTGAGGCTTCTGTAAAACCTTAAGCCTCTACTTGGTTCTATTTTTCAAGTCTGTTTTCTCATCTGAAAATGTATGGAGCAATGTTAGGGTAGCAGCTGAGTACTTGGAATGTGTGAAAGCAATTTCTCTTTGTCACTGTGTACTTTTATGGTTTTGTACTTCAATTCTTATTAATGGAGCAGAGATATAATAGATAAGATATAATCTCCATATATTAAAAGGACAAATATGTTTGGGCTTGTATTAACATGGGTACTAGAGTAACAAACTTATGTAAGTGTGATAAATCTGTACTTCTTGTACATGGTACATCTCCCTCCCACTTTGCATGCACTTTCCAATAAGTACAGACCCAAACCCTTATGTTCCTTCCCTAAGCTTTTTGCTGAACCTACATCCATACCCTGTGAACATGTTTTCATGGGGCCTTCTGACTGAGCAATCCTGGTGATGTTGGCTCCTGACAGAGTGTTCAAAAAGGAGTTTCCTACACCAGGTATACAAGTTTCAGAGATAAGATTATTTTGTTTTCCTTGCTACAATTGGAATGTGTATTTCCCCAAAGAGCCTGTCTGTTGTCTTACAGCCATTACACCGAGGGTTAAATGTCTTTACATATGAAGGGCTCAGAGAGATATATGAGTTACTGTGCTGCTGGAGACTGATCTCAGGACAGTTTGTCCAGCAGTGGGGTGCTTGCTATGAAGTTTGAGCTTAGATTCTGCATCTTTCAAAAATCCCACTGGAAGGTGTGGAATTTCTTATTACTTTGTTCCCAGATCTGAATATTCTTTCTTCCCAATGATTTTATTGGAAGAAGCTTGTGTGTCTCTGTAGGATTCTGCCTTTGAAAGCAGAATACAGACCTTAAATAGCTGCATAATATTTCTATGCTGTAGTGGATATGCAGTTTCCACCTCTGAGATGTCTTCATTTCAGAGGTCAGTAAAATGCCACAGGCAGTTTCCTAAAATTTTTCTGACACAACAGTTTTTTGAAAGATGCTGTTCTTTTAAGGGAATGTTTCATAGAAATATATTAATTTATTTCAGAATGTTGATGTAAGGATGGTAAAAATATTATTTCAGTAGCATCAGATGAATTGACTCCATTCAATTCTTTTGTTCTGATTGTTGTATCCAACTGGCTTTTTAATATATAGGACAAAACTTTTCAAATTTGGTAGGATGTCATAACTGATACCAGAATTGGTAACCAGAACATTTCAAATAACAGAGGTGAAAAAAACCCATATGAATTCCTTCAAAATTAACTGCTGAAATATTTGAAGTATGTGGGAAAAAATCAGAAGGTCTTGTGAACATTCTTTTGGCCCACAACAAAATCTTTTTATAGTTGCACAATCACCAACAGTGTTGTACATTGCCTTAGGAGTCATTTGGATATCAAGTTATTCATGCAGACTGTTTCCACAACTAGACTGTGGTACTGCAGGGTGCTTCAATGCTGAGATTATGCTTCTTTGAGCTTTTTCTTTTTTCAGGAAAAAGGATTGCAAACTGACCCTTTACCTTTTGGAACTTTCTCAGAAAATGTTAACCAGGTAAATTTATACCTATATCTATATCTATATCTATATCTATATCTATATCTATATCTATATCTATATCTATATCTATATCTATCTATATCTACCTCCTTTTTATCTTTAAAGTTATTTTAGACTACATTTTGGAAATTGAGGTGTGAGAAAGTTAAAACCGAATTATTGTGTTTACATTCCTTGCAGTGGAATGAATTCCTTTACTGTGGCTTTGGTCTCCTATTTGACTCTGACAGCAAACTAGTATGACTCTCTCTTCTGCCTTAATGGGTGAGCTTGCTCATGGTTTGTATTTCTAAGGTTAAGTGTCTCAGTTTAGATGCTTTTCACTGGTTTATTTTTTGCCAGCCACCCTGACCTGTCTGCTTTACAGAGTCTTAAGGCAGTGGGAATGGGGAAACCATGGGGTGAGGATAGTTTTGGATTCAGCAAGAGGTGGGCTGCAGCCTGCAGGGTACTGGCTCCTCTAGGGACGTAGTTCTCTCTTGGAGTATTGTTAGGAATTTGGCATATACAGCGCTTGGGTTTTTACTCTGACTAAGTTTAGCAGTATGCAAAAGCAGGTTTCTAAAGCCTGAAGCTGAACCAAGTGAGAACTACAGCAAAAGGAACTGTTGCAAGAGACTTAACTCTGCTTTGTGTAGCAGAAATGTGCCTATCTATTCATGGTGAAAGGCTCTGTAGCTTTTTCTGCATCCCTTAAAAATGTAAAATGAACTATTTTGGATGAAATTTCACCCAAGAAATATGTTACATCTTTCAGTGGAAAGGGAATCAGCCAGTTTTGCTGATTAATTCTCAGATATTTGTAAAATGTAATTGTGTTTGTCAAAGGTATAAACATAGTTTCAAAGTAGTGTATCAAACTGGTATTGAAAATACCATTTGGGTACCAGTGAGTAGAGGAACGGGAGAAGACAGTGTAACATAATGGCAGCAATTTAAAAAATGCTGGTATAGGAAAATGATAGGAAGGGGAGTGGAAGTATCTCTGTCAGGTTAAAAACTGTAATCTATTCTATTCCTAAACCTGAAATTACAGAGTAATTGGCTTGAGATCTTCCTTCCCTCCAGCTGGAGTTTTCTTCCATTTTTTTCCTTACAGTGAGATGCCCTGAGACTTAGAATGGAGATCTTTAAGATAATTAGCCCCTGACTAAGATTTTGCATTAAATGTTTGAAAGCTAAGAGGAAAGGTTTTCCTTTGATTTCTTTTTATATTGTTGAAATTTTCAGTGGGTCTAAAATAGTGTTTTTGTATAAACACTTTTTCCCCCTCAGCTCTTTTTCCTTTATGTTCTTCCTTATGTTCACAATCTCCTATTCCAAATTTTTCTGTTCTACTCCTTCTCATACTTGTCTCATCTTATTTGTGCTTTCCCTGATGTTTGGAACATCTTTCCATCTTATTTCTGCAAATTTACAACATAATACAGTTATTTGTTTGTTTTTTGGTTTTGTTTTTTTTACCAAAGAGTTCTGCTACCTTTATTTCAATGTTCTAGTCTATAGTCTATATTTGAATCATACTCCCTATCCTAAGCTAATGTGTCAGATTGCCTTTTGTTTTGTCCTGAATGAAATGTACTGGCCTCAGATACAATACTAGAATTTCAATACTAATGAATAATTCTGAAGAGAAGTTACTTTTGGATCTACTCAAGTAAGACATGTGTGGCATGTGGCAGAGCAGAAGATGTTAAACTGCTCTCAGTTTCCATTTGATCATATGCTGCAGAGTTGGAGTCCAAATTTAAATTGTGTTAAGCTTCTACAATTTAATTTTCAACACCACATGAGAAATGTCATAAAGCAAATGTTTAATGCATGTTTCCTGTTAAATACTGGTAAATTAGCAAACACAAAGTCCTGCAAAAATAAAGGTACAGACAGAATCAAATAAGCAAGTAGAGTGTTGGAGGAAAGAAATTGTTAAGAATGCTGTAATGTTGTTAAAATAAGACATGCTCCATCATTCTTGAAAAATCCTAGACCTTCAGTCTTCACTTTTTGTGAAGAAGACAGATGTTCAGCTAATTCCGGGAACAGTTGAACTGTTGTGATGACTATAATATTTTTTGTGATGGTGTAGTTGGCTGTTCTAAGGAATATGATCAGCTCTTGATAAATCCTGCCTCTGTCTGTCTCTCAGTGGTTTATCTATGATTCCTATATGGAGGAACTTGACAGAATGGAAAAGGCAAAAGAGAAAGAAAAAGCAAAACCTGTGGCAGTAAAGAAGGATGATCAGAAAACTGGAAGAAAGTTATCCATTGTGGAGATACCGGTATGTTTCACAATGTGGGAGGAAAGGTTGTTCAAAGTCCTGGTGGATGCATCTGTAGAGCAAGTCAGGTCAAAGTAAATCATGTTGGCAGTGTAGCTTGTTGTCTTAGTAGAAAAAAAACACCTTTAGGAAATGCAAAAGTTAATTTTTGCTAGAAATTGAATTCCCAAAACAGGATTTCTGTTGTGCTATATAAAACAGGATTTTGATTTTGCATAATCTAAGTTTCAAGCCAGATTTCCAAGTGAGATATATAGCTCTTGGCTTATGTGCGCTGTGTTTGTTTCACATTTTTGATTATTATGTGAGAGATAAAAGAATGAAATAGGTAGAAACACCCTGTGATTTTTCAAAGAGTTATAAGGGAGGATGGTTTTACATACAATGTTTCAATCTGAAAGGCACTGAAATTTATGATTATTTCAAAATACAGCACTGTAGTAAAACACTTCTCACTATTTTTTAATTTTAATTTTTATTGATTTTATTGAATTACAATTTATGCATTTTCTAATTATAGATACCTAAGTGGCATGCTTCTCAGAATATCAGGTGTCCTAACACATGCCATGCCCTGACCTGATGCTGTGAACTTGCTGTGAGTGTGATACTGACTCCTAATCCAGATTCAGGAGTAACCTAGGAGTGCCTTGTGGGAACGACTGTTCATTCTATCAAAGTGACAGTATCCCCATCTTAAAAATATGATCCCACTTCAGACACTGACTGTACAATATATAGGGCAATATAGCAACCCTGAGAGATCTTCTTCATGTTCCAAAATGTTTTCAAAGGGTTCAGGAAGTTTCTATTATGGTTTAACTGGCTGGTTCTTTCTTCCCCAGTCTAAGGTAAACAATTTAGAATGCAAACTGAAATAATTTCTTTAATGACTGGAGCAAGATGCTCTGAGAATTATAATACAGAATCATGGAAATCAGTTCGTAACTTCCTCCTAGAATAGGTGTAGACATATATATATAATGATAGATAGATAGATAGATAGATAGATAGATAGATAGATAGATAGATAGATAGATGGATGGATGTGTGTGTTTGTGTGTGTGTGTGTCTGTCTGTGTGTGTGTGTGTGTGTGTATGTGTGGGGGTGGGTGTTTAATAAGAGCTGACTCCTGAAACTGGCTTTAGCTCTTTCCTACCATATGGCCAATACAACTGCAGAGGATTTAGCTGGTTTAGCCACGAGGCAGCACTGTGCCAGCATAAACCTTACAGTATAAAGAGACCAGGAACATGTTCTGATAGGCTTCTTCCTGTGAATTGTGCCATGGAAATTCACAGTCCTTTTGAAAACCAGTGATCCTTTCACCTGTGTGTGTTTTGGAGAATTAGGCCTCAAGTCAACATTGCAATTACAGGCTTAAAAAGTGGACTGCTAAAAGCAAAATGAAAATAAAGTGAAACCATATTGTAAAGCACCTGCTGCTCACTCTGCTGACAACAGTGGGAAATTGAAATCCAGTCACTCATGCTATCTGTCCCTTTGGTGTTTTGCTTTTCACGCTTAACACTTTCCATGGGGCTTGAGGGGAAACCAAAAAGTTGATGCACTCAATAAGTGAAAGGAAAAGCTTCTTTATATAGAGCTGATGTCCCAAACTGAGGTCTGCTGTGAGGCTGATCAACCAACCCTGAAGTGTGTGAAAAACCTGATGAATTCTGACTCATTAACTGGAAAAAAAATGCAACCTGAAGTACTCCAAGGCTCAGATCAGACTTAAAACAGTTATTATGTCTCTTCAGATGTAGGTATATGGAAATTAAAAGCTGATGGTATCAGGATCTGTATTTCTGGCCGCAAGTCAGCAAATGGAGAAGTAGGTTTTGTGGAGCTGCTAACTCACACGTTACATATGTTGTTACACCATGCTAATTAAAACAGAGCTTTTCCAGCTGAGTGCTTTTAAAGGCCAGACTGTGCTTGATCATTGCTGAAGGGAACTGTGGAACATCAAGCAGGAGACGTGGCTGATCTGGATCAAGCTGCAATGGCTAGAAGCCACAATTAATTTCCACCATTGTTTTGGTCAGGCTAGGTATTAGCAAGAAAAACTATGATAGCTAATGAGATAGCACCAGATTTAACCCAAGGGAAAGAAGAAGATAAAATGAGTGGCTATTACCACAGGTGGGTCTCTCATGGAAGCTGTTGCTATGGTAGGAAGCCATAAAGGAGACGATCCAAGAACCAGAGCCACAGCTGGAGATGATGGTAGGAGTTAGATGAGGATTTAAAAATGTAGTGAAAGAAAAGAGAGAGAAAACAATACTGGTGCTGAATAAGAGGTCAAAGGAGTGCATGACTGGAAAAGCAGAGAAGAACAGAGGGAAGGGGAAGGGAGGAGAGGAGAGCCTTGGCAGTTCTTGACAGAAGCCTCTCACTAAAGGAGGAGAAGTAAAACGAAGCTATGCATTGCAGCTTTCTTGCTAGGAAAAGCAAGAAAGATGTGGTTTAGCAAAACAGACAATAGAGGCAGCCAACAGGAAAGGAAGGGAGATAACCAAGAATTTCCACAGAAGGAAGGGTGAGAATTTTATAAAAAAGATGTGTGAGGGAGAAGAAGTTGGAATAATAGAAAATATTTGACTGGAGACTGTAATGAGGAACTCCTAGAAATCTCTCCATGTGCCTCTCACTCAAATGGAAGTAGAGGGGAAAGGGTGTGCTACATCTAATAACAGTGATACAACTTTTGGAACTTTTCCTCAGTATTTAATCAAGGCAGTACACAGACCATGGATAACACAGAATACCAAATTGGAATGATATTAAATTTTCTGAGCTGAAAATGTCTGGAAGCAGAGATAACTAGACAGAAGTGTTGTATCTGCCTGTCCTGCTCTTTCTGTTCCTGTACCATCTGTTTATGGCTCTGATTACAGAGAGGATACTCAATGATCTTAAAGGTCTTTTTCAACCCAAATGATTCTGTGATTCCACAGTTCTGACCCAGAGACATGGTGGTCTGACCCATAACCCTCCTTATGTTCTTGAATGGACTTAGAAATGACAGTATTGAGGCAGAAGCAAAATGCAAGGAGCTTAATGTAATTGGTGCAGGCTTGCTCCTCTCACCCTTAGATGGCAAGGTATGAAAACACAAGTCTGGCATTAAGGATTTTGAATTAATCTATGCAAAGAGGGGTGGAGCAATGTGATTAGACCATAACAAGGACATGTATGCAAGAGAGGCAAAATCAATACCCTCAGTCTAAGCTTTGCCAGCACATGGGGCAACAGAGTTAATAAGGAGGGAAAAAATACATAACAGGGATTAAATATGAAATGGAATAAAATAGCACATATTTACCAAAGGTAGGCTGTGTCCAAATAATCTCATCTCTTTCTTAAATGAAAAGCAAGTTGTGTTTTTCTTGAACAAGCAAAGTAGAGGAAAGGTAATCTGGCTGGAATTCTGTTTAGCAATAGCAAAACTATTGCTATAGTGCTATTAGGCAATTATTAGATAGACCAGAAAAGTTGTTATTACAGCTTGAGAAGGACTGGTGGAGTGGAAGACTTCATTTTGGAGTATCAAAACAATCTTTGGTAAGGAGCAGGTTTATCTCTCTGTCATTACATTTCTCTCTGTAATGACAGAGAGAAATATGAGTGTGTTTCTCCAGCAGTTCCATGTTGGTTGGGGAGCTGTGATGTGGCTATGAGAGACAAGTCCACTGTTGGAATTTAGTCCAAACAAAATTTATATTTAACGGAGAAATGTGCATTCCTGAATCATGTGATGTTCTGTCTCACTTGTCTATCTCATAATAGCATTATGCCTGTCTGAGATGTGCCTGGTGAGACAGCCCACAGGGTCACAAATATCACTTGGAAGCTCTTGGATGATGGCTGTCATTTGTCATGTAACAGGTCAATTTAGAATGCAATTAATTTTCACATTATTGTTCAGCTGTTCTGGTCATCCTGAAGAGTGCAAGAGTTGTTACCGACTCCCCTGTCTTCAATATTAAGTTTGCAGTTTATCAGAATTAAAAGCAAAGAATGGAAATGAGGAGATGAGTACAGCTGTGGAATTTAATAACTGCTTGACATGCTATCAGCTAGGGGACTTTATTTGGAATTTACAGTTGGTGTTTGCATTCAGGTGTTGGCTGGGCAACAATGACAACAGCCCTGTACTGTGCTTCTTTTCTTTGTAAAGCAAGGACTCTTCTAGCCACAGTATATATATTGCTAGAGGTATGCGTGGATATTGCACTGATTTCAGGGTGGGGTTTGTCTCCTGGATATGCAGTTACGCACCAGTAGAAGGCTACTAATTCTGTGCTGTTTGAATGAGACTCAATCTCCCTTGAGTCTCTGCAGAGCCCAGGAAAGAAGCAGAGGGACAGACATAATCTGAGGTCATGTTCTTAGTTCTGACTGTGACTGTGTGGTGTAGTTTGGTCAACCCATTTCAATTTTTCTTTTCATATTCAGAGCACACTCTGAGCTGTGTTTCTTCCCAGTGTTGTCACTAAGAAGGAAATCTTACTGTGCTGGCAGCCATCAGTTCATAGCAGGGGCTTTAAGATTAAAGGCTTTGAAACACTGGTAGGGCTTTGGGGCAGCAGTAGTGGATGGGGATTCAGGTGCTTGGAGCAGCAAGCTCTCAGAGCACTTTGTATATGCCTTGGCATTCTGACATCATTGCACAGAGCTGTGATGACATACTTATATGGTCAACACTGTGGACTTTCAGGCTTTGTCCTTCCCACTGCTAGCACCTAGGCTTCTTGTCCTTCTTTCTAGTTAGTCCAGTTTGGATTTCACTGGTGATCACACTTACACACAGAGTATAGAGAGCACACTCACAAAAATAGTTGAGAATGGAGTTTAGTAAGATACGGTGATCAGCCAGAGGGCTCTGTGAGATAGGCATATGAACCAGCCAGCTGCTGACAGACAAACAGCCCCTGCTGGGCTCTCTTTTCTCCACGTGTCCATGGATGTGTGAATGGATCAGGTTGGAATTACCCAGTGATTGACCAAAGGACTCCTAAATCCTGTGACATTTACTTAATGCACGAAACCTTAGAGCTCTCCAGGTAGAGATGAGAGAGTGCTCATGCATGACCAAGCCCCTCTGATTTCATCACCAAATCTGATTAATTGTTAGACAGTGAGATGTGGTAGGAATCATCTGTGTCCTTTTAGATCATCCTGCCAGGAATTACATTGAAAGACAAGACTCTTATGTACCTTTAGAGGTTAGTATCAGTATTGAGCTAAATCAGAAGCAAACACTGAAGTTACTGCAGCTCAGCTGTGGACAGCATCTTGCTAAATTTATAATAAAGCAATTACATTTTTTCAAGTGCCTGTATCACTAGGTTCTGGTATGACACATTTCAAATTAATCTGTATTCAAGATCAAAGGACTCAGGTTTTTCAGTCACATGAGGTCTGAGGCACCTGTAAACAGACAGGAAATACATTTTCTCTTCCTTTCTATTCTCTTCAGCACGTCGATTCTCTAAGCATGGTTGCAAGGGCTGCTAAAATAGCGGAACGGATGGTGAACCTGAACACATATGATGACATTGCACAAGGTATGGCCCACTGAGAGGTGCTTCTAACTCAAGTCTCGAGTGTTAGTTCTGCACATAAGTACCTACAGCCACAGCAAGGACAGGACAGAACAGAGTAGAAAAACAACTAAAATGAGCAGGTCTAGGAACCTGCTGACTGACACAAGGCAAATAGTACATCAGACCATGGGCAAGCAAAGACCATGGCACATGAGCCTTGCTCTGAGCTGGCTGGGGACAGCAGGTCTGGTGAGCACTGCCCTCCCTGCAGCACTTCCTTCCCTCAGCAGGTACTTCACTCCTGGATGCAGGTGCTAGTGACAGCAACCACAGCAGAGCTGATCCCTGCCCACATACCAACCATGGCAATGTCCTCAGTCTTGATGTCATTTTACAAAAGTAATTTTGCTGCATCTGCTCAGCTTCCTCCTGAAGAGCCATGTCTAGCCTGGGAGTGGCCTGAGGTCACACCTTGCTCAGGGCTTCTGTTTTCTTATTAATTCTTTGTCTGATGATCATCAGTTTGGTTTTTATTTTTCTTATGTGTGAGAGAACTTGTTAAAATGTATTTAAAGGGCTGAGTTCTGGTTTGCAGTCAGGATTTAAGAACTGAGACAGATTTTACACTAACAATTGGGTTGTGCAGAAGCTGTGAGGATAACAGATTGTCTTTTAAAACTTCCCTGACACTGAACTATGCTGATTGATTTCTGATTTATATACTGGGACCTTTCCTTGATTTTTTTGTTTGTTTAGATTTTAAATATTTTGAGGATGCATCAGATGAATACAGAGGCCAGAATGGAACCCTCCTCCCACTCTGGAAGTTCCAGTATGAAAAAACCAAGAAACTTGCAGTTACTGCCCTCTCCTGGTAAGTCTCTTCATTCCAAACTTAATCTCGACTGTTGCGCAGGGGAGTGGAATGGAATGTAAAGGGATTTTATGAGGCAGGGCTGATTTCTCAGGGAAAACGGATTTGATTTGTTACAGTCGGCTGCTTGGGCAGCACTGAAACGTGCCTGGTGCTTCTGGTTGCAGAGAAGATTGTGTAAGGCTGAATGTGACAGGTTTGTGCCCTTCAGCAGAAACTGAAGGCAGAGCAGGCTCTTAGCAGCACTGGGGAAAAGTGAGTGTGGTTAATGGGGCAAAGAAAAGTCCTTTCTTGGAAAAGCTGGTTAGATGTGTTGTATATTCCTACAGTATGCTGTAGGAATTGGCCCTGCATAGGACAGCCCCAAAAATCCAGCTACGTACTTGAGTGCTGATCAAACACTTCTTGTGCTCTGTCAGGCTTGGTACTGTGACCACTTCCCTGGGGAGCCTGTTCTTGGGCCCATCCACCCTTTGGGTGAAGAACATTTTTATAACATTGAACGTAGCTCTCTCCTGATGCAGCTTGATGTCATTCCCTTGGCTTCTGTCACTGCTCATCATGGAGAAGAGATCCGTGTCTGCCCCTCCTCCTCACAATGACATTTTGAGGGCAGTGAGGTCTCCCCTCAGTCTCAGGTTCTCAGGTCCGAGCAGACCAAGTAACCTGAGCCACTCCCCACGCAAGGGCTTCCCCTCCAGACAAAAGAGGTATTTGTGTACTGGGATCTTGCACAGTTCAGTGCAGTTGGCATTTCCCCTGCAGTCCACTTTCACATATTTTGGTCAGGCCAAAAATGATCACTGATACTTGCAAATCTACTCTCTTTTGTTCTGAGATATTATTACTATGGTTATTGCTGTGGAAAAAAACCCCACTTATCACCAACACAAATGAGTCCTTTCACTTTTTAACGTGCTTGATGCTCCTCAGAGCTGGCTTGGTTCATGCACTGAGCATGAGACGCACCTAGTCAGACCCTGCCCCGTGCTCCCCTGCAGTTAGGCCTCCTCTTACTTGTTTGTGTGAGCATGTTTGTGCCTTGATAAGGAGAATCTGTGGAGAGATAGAGCAGGATTGCCATCTTCTGCCTTTCGAGCCACTGTGGTATTATGTAAGAGAGTATCATGCATGCAGTTGTGTGAGAATTACAGATAACAGTAAAAATGGGAAGCAAAATTGGGAGAAAAGGCATCTTTAATAGGTAGTTTATACTGCTGTTAAATTTATCTCCAGGAAATGATAAGAGAAAGATGACTCTGAATGTGGACGAATTACTCCAAATTGCTTTATGGAATAAGC
This sequence comes from Ammospiza nelsoni, assembly GCF_027579445.1. NCBI lineage: Eukaryota > Metazoa > Chordata > Aves > Passeriformes > Passerellidae > Ammospiza > Ammospiza nelsoni. The sequence goes on along the minus strand of NC_080669.1, from coordinate 80,099,458 downwards.
TTTTCTAATTCAATTTTTATTCTCTCATTTTTAGCAGTGATGGTGCATTTAGTGAAAAGAACAAGAGCATTAGGATGCCTAGGTATTAGCCCAAATGAAAAAGGAGAAATGAAAAGAGAAGTGGGTTTATTTTATCAATTCACAGTAGCAATTCAGAGAAAATACTCATAGATAATTTCCACATATGTTCATTTAATGGAATAGAATTCACAACACAGCACTGGTTGTGCTGTGTGAGCTCAGGGGTAACAACAGTACTGATCTTTGTCCCATGGAAATCCTACCTGCAGCAATCTACCTCCCACAGCAGAGGTTGTAGAGAGAGCAGATGTTTTTCAAGTAAAGGGACTTTTGAAGACACAGTAGATGGCTAATTGCTCATTGCCAGTATTTACCACAGGAAATACAATGTTCACCAGCTGGGTCAGAAGGGAATTTCCCTTCCTGATCTGTGGTTGTGATCATGAGTTTATGAACTGATAGCTGTCTCTGAAAGCATCTCTCATAATTTAATAACAGGTACAGAAAGTGAGCTTGTTGATTTAGAAACTCTTTAATTCTTGCCACTAAAAGATAGAAACCTATGTATTCCTGTCTTTTTGCTTTTCTCAAAGATCTAATTTTTTAAAGTAAACTTCCTGCAGTTATGAAATGGATAGGCCAAGAAGTGCTGGAGATTGACATGTCTGTCTTTTTATCTTTTTCATCTACTGTTTTGATCTTCTGATGTTCTGCTTTTTTGTGCATCATGGCTTTGGATGAGTTGCTTACAAACTTTATTAGTGCATATGGTCAAAGGGCAGAACCCTCAGACTGAGTGGAGTCCTGTGAGAATGAACTCTGAAGTTAATGTGCGAAACACTGTGTATTGCTGTGGAACTACGTGGTTAATAATAAATGCCATCTTATATATATTTTCTCATTACAGGAATCCAAAGTACAAGGACCTATTTGCAGTGGGGTATGGTTCTTGTAAGTATTAAATGCAAAAGAATCACTGAGAGATTTAAAATATTTAGCAAGTGTTCTGAGATCAATTCAGACAATCCTCTGAGGCATGGATTGCATCTCGTAGCAAGAACTCACTTAATTTCATATCAATAAGTTGAGATTTGACTCGTACAGGGATTAGGCCTTTCCATTCCATGACATGAACATTCAGAAATACATAGGCATAGACAGCAATTACTGTAGGACTAAACCAAATTTAAAACAGGATAATGTGATACATAATGGAATTGCTGAACTATTTTTTTTCCTTTGTGGTCTGGAGAGCAAAAATAGACATGATTTCAAAAGAGTTTAGATAGATTCATGGAGGTCCAGTTTGCTGTTGGAGGGATAAATCACCTGATTCAGTAAGTTGATAGCTGTGAGTTGCAGGGAGCTGAGTACTTACAAGGGGACAGACTGACCTTCTCAATTTAAACAATTGCTACATGTGTTGGTGTAAGATACTTGGCTAGACTAGCAACAGGAGTCTTTGATATCATCCCAAATATGTCTTTATTCTTACGTCTTTTTCTGTGCTCTGACAATGGAACCAGATGGGTTGTCTTCATTTACACTGGTAAGGACTGTGCTTTGCTTGCAATGTTGCAAAATTTCATTTTCCTTTTAAATTTACATTCTTCTTTTGACTTTCACTCCATCTGAGTCTGGAAATGTTCTTGTTAGTTTGCCAAGATGCCTAAATTGGCCTGACACTCTTTTTAATTCAGCAGGCAGCAGCTATTCTCAAAAGCAGATTAGAATCAGCTTTAGGGAAAAAAAGCATGGTGTGAAGTGCTCAGGATGTCCTTGCCTTGTACAGTGCAGCAAAATCTTATTGTTCTCAACTCTCTGTGCTGAGAGAGTGCAGGAATTTAGTAATGCCTTCCCACTGCCCTGCCAACCAGGTGGCAGAGGAGGGATACAAGCTCAAGGAAGGTAATCTCCCTGCTTAGCCTATTCCTTAACCTATTCATTTAATTGTTTTAATTTCATACACTTTGTACACTAGGCAAGACCAGTATGCTTTCTGGGTTCTGCAAAAGTATTAGTTAGTTCTACCAGGGTCCGTTGTGCCAAAGGCAATACAGAGATGCAAAGGGAGGAAGACTCTAACTCAGTGGTTTCCCATGTAGGTGACAAGAGAGCCAGAAATCTTCTTACCCCATTTTTGTAGAGGACAGAGGGCATAGCTTGTCCCAACCTGCTGAAGGCAACTAACAGCTGAGTTTCTGCTCTCCACTCCCCCTTAAGTCAGCACGGAGAGATCAGCACATCCAGAGGCCATCCATCCTGATGTTCAAGGGAGGAGCTAAGTGGCTCTCTGGAAGGGCTGATCCCTCCTCACAAGTGTGCTGAGGCAGAGCACCTAGCTGGATTCATCTCACCTCACTTTAGTTGTCTTAAACGACTAAAGTGAGATGAGATAAATCCAGCCCAGAGGAAATGATCCTATAGTCACACAACGACTGGGATATCTTTGGGTCTGCTGTGGCCATAATTACATCATCAGTCTTCTGAGCAGCAGGCATTTGGGAGCGCTGCCAAAATACAAGTAACACATTTGTCCTGCTGCCTAAAATGTACTTTTTGAAACTAAAGATCCCTTGTTTACTGTGGGTTGACACCACTCCAGACTCTTTCTTTACAGAGAGGGTCCTAGCCTCTCCCTTGCTTTTGTACCCTATTTCTGCAGTCTGCTCCAGTGATTTATTTGGATGGGGTTTCTGATGCTAATGGTGTTTCTTTGAGACAGACTCTTCTGAGCAAGGAAATATTGTCATCGTAATTTGCAATTCAGGGTTTATGCTGCCTGGCTGGAACTAATTTTTATTCCCATGAGGAGGAGCTGTCTTTCTGTTTTTATTTTTGCATAAATGAGATTGCTGGGTTTCTGGGTACACTGACAGCTTGCAGTTCAGGGTTCAGAGCCACTAGTGGGTGTTGGGCTTGTGTTCTGCCTTGCTGATGGGAATACTATGAATACAAGCTCAGGTCTTTGCCATCACCTCAATTCATGTTCCAAAAGCAATTGTGCCTCTGACAGGCTTCAGAGGTGGCTTTTTATGTGCAGCTCCAACTGTCAGCACATGAGCTGAGTCGGGAATAACATTTTCTCTATGGCCAATGTATTTTATCCCACAGTTTCTTTGGATTTAATGGACGTAACTTTCCACTCAAGGATGTTTGAAGAGTACAGACTCAAACACAAAGCACTGGCAATCTGAGGTATTTGGCAAAGATGTCTACTCAGTTCTTCACAGTCTGAAGTAGGGCTCTATGTAGACAGAAGAAAAGCACATAAAGATACATATACTGTTCTAACTTTCTAGTGTAAAATCAGCATAAGCAGTGCTGGCACAGGGTCCCTGCACTGATGTGACTGCATCCAAAGCAAGAGTTGCTGCAACTTTGTGATCAAACTAAATTGGTGTCAAATCCAGACCAGAGCTTTCATGGAGGTGAGCTGTCTCTTAGTAGATGTCCTGAGGCTCCCCAAAGCTGAAGAGTAAGTGTGGAACACAGAAGATGGAGCAGCTCTGGTTGCACTCTCCTAAAACATAGAGACAAGTAAATACAGGGAGATTGGGCATACTTACTAGGCAGTCTTGTATTTTCCCGTTTCTCAAATGAACTGCCCAATGACCATGGATATTCTTTTATGTATTGCCTTGCACTGAGTGAGGCTGATGGATGGTTGGTCACTGCATTCCCAAATAGGAATTTGGGTATTCCCAAATGGGTATTCCCATGGGTATGTCCCAAGGGTATTCCCAAATAGGACATGCTTAGGATGCTTCAGTGAGAGGAGAAAATAAACCAAATGGCCTTTACAGCAAGGTACTGCCTTTTCCTGTTTGCCTCTCTACTTTATAGGCATTTTCAGAATCAGGCACTTTAATTAGAGATTAGAATCAAGAAAATGAAAAGTAAAACTAGCACACTCACAGAGGGAAAAGTCATTCTGCAGGGACTGAGAGGAGATATGCATAGAGATATGCTATTTGCCTCCTCTTTTTCTTCATGATGCCTTATTTCCCTTTATCTAGAAAACAAATAGTGGAAAAAATAATTAGTAGTGAATTCCCAATCCACTACTCACTCAAAAGATTGAATAAAAACAAAGATGAGCTTCATGTTACACCACTTAGGTTTGTACACAGCCTGTTTCAAGCCCCCGAGATTTATTCTAGGCAAGTATTTTGTTTTCTAGCAAAATATCTTTCAGCCAAATACAAATTTGAGAATCATGGTGTGGTTTGGGTTGGAAGGAATGTTAAAGAGTGTTCAGTTCAAATCCCCCTGCCACTGGCAAGAATGCCACTCACTAGATCGTGTTGCTTAGGATATCAAACCAGTCCTTGAACACTTCCAGGGATGGGACAACAGGTTGTCCCAGCATCTCACCTTCTTCACAGTAAAGAATTTATTCCTAATATCGAGTCAAAACTCTCAGTTTAAGAAGGTTATCCCTTGTTCTATCACTATCTGCCTATGTAAAAAGGTATCTCCATCTCTTTTATAAGCCTGCTTTAAGTACTGGAAGGCCACATTGAGATCTTCCCAGAGCCTTCTCTTTTCCAGGTTGAGCAACCCCAGCTCTCTCAGCCTGTCTTCATAGTGGGGATGCTCCAGCCCTCTGATCATGCCTGTGGTCTCCTCTGAACTCACTCCAACAGGTCCATCTCTTCCTTGGCCTCCAGAGTTGATCATCAGGCAGTGTAAAATGGGGTGGAAAATGCTAAATGTTGAGGAGACAAGGAAGAGATTATTGTGATGATGATGGCTAAGCCTTGGCTCCCTCACCCAAATTTTTGAGTATCAGGATTGAGAGCTCTTGCGCTCTAAGAAAAATGTATCTAAATGTCTCCCAGCTCTTATTCACTCCTTGATCTCTGAGAGTGTTTTCCCAAAGGGTGGCACATGCTAATGCTCTAAACAGCCAAGATATAGGCTCTGGCAGTGAGATTTTTTAAATTCAGTTAGAGTGTTTTCTGCTGATTCAATGCCATCTAAGTTTAAATCAAATCTTAGTATATACTTAACTGGATGCTGAATGATTGCATTCATACTTTTGCTAGTACAGTTATTCTATCAGTTGTCCTGACAAGAGGGATGGTAGTTTTGACAAGACATTTACCCTCTCCTTAGGTCTAGGGATCCAAATAATAGGTGAGAATAATTCAGCAGGATTGGAGTCCTACAGTGAGAGAAGCCCACTGCATACAGATAAGGTCTGTGATCATTAATTAATGTTAACTACTTGTTAGCTGTTCCTGAAATGGAGAGAAATCCTTCAAGTTTTCTATGAGATCTCAGTCAAATTATGGAAATAACAATTGAGAACCATAGAATCATAAAATGTCCTGAAATGGAAGGGACCCACAAGGATCATGGAAACCCAACTCCTGTCTCTACATAGGATGATCCCCAAGAACACCACCATGTGCTTGTGAGTGTTTCCAAATGTTTCTTGAGCTCTGTCAGGCTTGATGCTGTGACCTATTCCAGTGCCCAGCCACTCTCTGGGTAAAGAACCTTTTGCTGATATCCAACCTAAACCTCCCTGGCACAACTTCAGCCATTCTCTCAGGTCCTGTCACTGCTCACAGAGTGACAGGGACAGTGCCTGTCCCTCCTCTCCCCCCATGAGGAAGTTGTAACTACAATGAGGTCTGCCCTCCAGGCTGAACAGACCACGTGACCCCAGCCCCTCCTCACATGGCTTCCTCTCAAGGCCTTCATCATCCTTGCTGCCCTCCTTTGGATGCTCTCTAGTGAATTTATATCCTTCTTTTATTGTGGCACCCAAAGCTGCACCCAGAGCAGGACAATTTGCTCCCTTGCCCAGCTGGCCTGGTGTCCCCAGGACAGGGATGTCCCTTCTGGCTGCCAGGGCACTGCTGACTCATGTCCAGCTTCTCATCAACCAGGATCCCCAGGGTCCCTTTCCCTGGCACTGCTTTCCACCCCTCATTCCCCTGTCTGTCTGTACAACCAGAGTTGCCCCATCTCAGAAGGAGACTCCATCACTTGTCTCCGTTAAACTTCATACAGTTGCTGATTGCACATTTCTCTAGTCTGTCAAGGTCTCTCAGCACAGCCTCTCTGCCTTTGAGGGAAACATCAGCTCCTTCCAATTTACTATCATGGACAAACTTGCTTAACAGTCCTTTGAGAACCTATGTCCAAGTTGTTTGTGCAGACACTGAGGAGCACAGGGCCCAAGATGAAGCACCCCACCACAGACCAGGTGTCAGCCTGAGGTAATCCCATTTACCATAACCCTTTGTGTTCTATGCATCAGCCAGTGTTCACCCACTGCATGATGTAATTATCTATCTGCAGACTGGACATTTTGTCCAAAAAGGATATTTAGGGAGTCCAGCTCTTTGATACATTAGAAAATAATAAAAAAATAGAACTGAAAATAATTTTAGAAAGTTATTAGTCTGTCTTCATGCAAGATAATTCTTTATTTAAAACATGGTTTGAGGTCTAAACTTAGTCCACCTAATGATGATTGCATGCCCTATAATTCCTGTCATCATTGACAGCACACCCCTGTAGATGACAGGCAAGCCTTGTGACAAGGACAGAAATGTATGTTTGAGAAGCAGAACATTAGAAAGCCTGAAAACTTTGATTTAACAGTACAAGCTGTGGGCTTAAGAAGGCTCAGTGTTACAAAATGTGCCAGATGTTTGCTTGTGTTTTCTTCTCTGCAGTGGTAGATTTAAAGGTTGTGATGCAGAATGTGGAACATAGTCTGGAAAGGATTTATATAACAAGCTGCAGTTAAATTTGGTATTTCTGATGAATGACCGAAGAGCTTCAAGTAAAAGCACCAAGTGGATTGAATACTGCCTAAAAAATTCACATCTTTGAAGCAGCTCTCAGAAAGTCTCTTCCAATATGTTTATGTATTTAAATTATGTTCCCAGAACAGGCAGAGAAGACTACTGGGAGCAGAAATCCCTACTAATCTTTCTCTAAGCTACATAGCTTGTTTTTATATTGGGAATAGAGATTTAAGACCTTGCCAGACAGAGAAAAAACATTTTATATTGCTTGGATGAAATTCTTTGCCTAGTATGAGGCTGTGTGTACATGCAATTCATGTGAGGGGAGTGCTCTGGAGAGGAGGGGTGGCTTGTCCCCAGTCACATAATGGCCTGTGTGCTGGACCAGGTGCAGCACTGACTGTCAGACTTTTAGACCCCACAGTGAAGCTATTGAAGTTTTCTGAGTAAAATGCTACAAAAGACTGATAGAAATTAATGTGGCCCACACATCTCACTCAAAGAGAAGTTCATGTTGCAGTCTGGATTCTGTTTGCTGTTTGGCATTTTGTATGCTGTAACAGATTCCAGCCTTTGGAAAAACTAGAATTTTTTTTATTCAGTCATGTTCCCAGCATGCAAGTTGATAAATGCATCTTCAGTGGTAAAAGATCCACGAGGCTCCCTCTCTGCTTTTGGTTACAGGTTGAGAACTGCATTGTACCACCATAGTGTCTGAGTGTTTCCTTTTAGTTATGAATGTAATTTTTATTGATATTTTGGTATTTGTACCGTAAATTGAAAGACTGTCCCCTTTTTCAAATGCTTGTGATACCAGTTATTAATGGTAGTTGGGACAAGTGATATCGAAATATCAATTAGTGATCTCTAAATATCAGTAGTGAAATTATGTTGAGGAAAAAAAGAATAAAATCACAGAAATAAAACATAGTGATTTTATAGGCACCAGTGGTTTTAACTGATTATATTTAAGTTGCTACTGTAGGAGGATATTACAATACAGAAAAAAAGTATCAGTAGAATAACGAGAAAGAAGAATTAAAAGGGAATTTGTAAGTTTTATTTGTGAATTGCTGTAGAACATTTGTATGGGCACTGAGTATGCCCACAATCAAACAGGAACACCCTGGAGGACTTGGGCTTGCTATGTACTAATTTAAGAGTGCTATTTGTACTATGTGATTTTTAAAAGCTGGAAGGAATTTTGCATTAATACATTGTATTAATTAGAAGAGGCTGCTGGGGAATAAAATAGGAAATAAAATGTAGCAATCAGATGCCTCTTAGGCAAGCATATCAAAAGCCCTTAGTAACGAGGTCTAATGCTATTCTATTATTTTATCCATGAAATCACTGCTGACAAAAAGTTTTGAGGAGACAAATGTCTGTGAGGTGTCAAGAAATGGAGCAACCATTCTAGGAGCAATTTAGTTCCCATTTGTAGGAGAATACAAGGCATCACTCTATGTTACGGTGTTCAAAAAAAGTCAAGCTGTGTACACATACAGAGGGAAGCCATATTTTCAGGAGCAATCATTTTTTAAAAGTTTTGTGTAGAAACTCCAATACTGAACTTCATCAGAGTTCCTTGGATCTGTGGAGAGGAAGAGTTGCAAAGGAATTGAGGAGCTGAGAGAAATTTTAAGTGAAGTGTTTAATTTAATGCTGAAATGATTACCCTGGGAAGGCAAGCTCATCACTGGTGACATGCCCAGGAGAAGGGTGACAAACTGGGAAGGGTTCAAAAAAGAAAGAATGATCTAAGAGCGGGGCAACTGACCTGGGAAACAAATTTAAGGAATTAGGTTTGTTCAGCTTGTCAAAGGAAAGCTTATTAAGTCTTTGGATTGTGGTCTGTTAACTCCATGTATTGGGAAAGCAGATCATGTAACAAAGGGATCTTTAATCTGGCAGACAAACGATGTAACAAGATCAAAGAAAAGCTGGAGCTACATGAATCAGGCCAGACAATGTGTGGATCTTAATAGCAGATGAGCAATTGAGAACAATTAATTTTGGCATGTGGTAAATTACCATCTTCTGGAAAATGTAAAATGTGGAAATTTTAAAGATTTGATATTTGTCCTCTGAAGTTTTGGTCTGTTGAAGATACAATTTCTTCATTTAAAGATTTAAAGTAGTGAAATCTTGTGTCCCTGATATTTTATATTTTTCAGAAGTCTGATTTATTCACTCTTCTAACCTTTTTATGGGCTTCTTTCTGTACTGTATGCCATTTGAAATTTCAGAGTTCATTTGCAAAACATCTATATCCTCCCCCATGGTCTGACAGTCTTTGAAAAACCTCCCTAGTGGAATCAGTGTTAGAAATTTAAGCCATCGTACATCCAGTTTATTGAGATCACCAATTGTGGTCGATTAAACATAATTACACTGAAAATAACACTTTAGAATCTGTTTTCCAAATACTGAATATCGCTTATCACATATTCAGGGAGAGAAAGGACCTATTACACTATCAACTCTGTTAATAAATATAACCTAATAACCATAATGCATCAAGTATATCACATGAAAGATGAATTTAATATGGGGACTTAATTACTGATTTGTAATATAACTTCTGTGAGCTTTGCTTGGTTTTTCTGAACCTTAACATTTTAATACATATAATTTTCAATTAACTCACAATATTAACTTTTGGTGTAGCATTTTGTTATGCTAGAGATAGTAAAGAGCTCCATTGATGTGTTTGGGAAAAAATGTATTTACAAATTTTCTAGAGCCTGGGCATCAAAGGAGCTGCTGAGACATCCTGTTGTGTCTCCAGTGCATTGCAGGCCATTAAATTCCACCCACCCACCTCTCTGTGTAGACTAGTTAGTTTGATTAGTGCATTTTTATCCACAGGAGGCTAAACACTTGTGTACCGTAGAGTCTTATCTGTTCAATAAAACTAGTCTGACCCCTTTCCTTTCTTAGCTTTGTCTCTGGAAATGGCTCCACTTAAGCTATTGTGGGAATTCTTTTCTTAGCATTTGGACAGCAGCATTCAAGGATAGACAGGTTAGCTCTCTGTCGTCAATGCCAAGGGGATGGTCTTGTGATGAAAATCTGCCAAAAGATTTTCTAACCATCCATATTGAGACACCCCTTGACTCACTAGGAGAAGACAGTCTACAGGTATTGAGGACAGGCAAAACAGTTCTAAGTACTCTTTCTTAAAAGGATCATGTTTGCTTCATTTAAAATATTTGTTTCCCCACACACAGTTGTTGTTATGCCTGCATTCTATCACATAAACACTATATGTTTTTATTTTGCATTCCCTCCAAATACTAAGGTTACATTTTCACCACAGCTTGACTTTTCTGTAGCAAATGTTCTTGAATGAATTCTATTTCTCACACTCTAGTCTAAGTAGTCAAAATTTTGCCAGGCCCTGATGCTATAGTGGTCCTGACCATCTTCACCATCATATCTTCTCCAGAACAGTGGAATGAATCCTGACTTCCCACAGAGCCTCTGTACTGCTGGCTGCGTTATTGTGCTTGGGTATCAGCTCCCTATCTCTTACCTGCATGGAACCCTGACACTTGACCTGTTTTCCTGATAATCCAATGCTTAGGTCAATAAATAGCAAAACAAAATCTGGATAAAACACAAGCCAGTGTTACTTAACTGTAATGTATTTACTCCTGCCAGATACTTAAATACTTCTCCATTTCACTTTGTAGTTAAAAAGGCTTGGTTTCCTTCTGTTTGCTCTATATTTCATAGTTGAAACCTTGATATGGGGTATAAAGTAGATATCTTAATCTGAGTGCTTTGACTTGTATCTGAGAGATAACAGTAGTAAGACCAAAGGTTAAGCCTTTATTTTACTCTTTGCATTAGAACTTTGAGGATGAGGTTATGAGGTTTGGTAACTTGGGTAGATTCACAAAAAATAATAATTAATTTTTTTTTTTTTTTTACCTCACAGTAGTTCAGATTTGTATGTCACTTTCTTCAGAAGAATTCCAGAGAGTCCATGTAAGGGAAAACAAAATTAATTGATTAGTTTGGCCTCCATAGTGCTCCATAAGTGAATCAGGGCTGATGAATGTCAGGAGGCATAAGATCTATTTAGGGCTTGTGTAGGCAGATGCATTGGTTCAAGGGAGGGTTTGGTATGCTACGGATTTGTTCTGGTTGCCTCCCAAGAAAAGGCTCTGGATCCAGTGACCTTGAGAGGTTTCTCCATTTTCTCTGTTTGTGAGATGCAACCATGCTTGTGAAATCAGCCACACAGATAAGAAATGCTGTTGGCTCTATAAGGTTTATTTATCAGTGAGTGCATACTTTCCTGTGGTTAATCAGCTATTGAAGCTCAAAAGTTTTTCAATCCTTGCTAAGAAGATAGAACTATTGTTAATCTATCCTGACTACAGGAGTGCAGCCTTTGTAGTGAAGCATTGCTGTTGAAAAACTTGATCATATAAATAATTTGTACAGAATTCTGTTATGATTTTTTAAAAGGTTATTGTTGCAGGCTTAGATACGACTGGGTGATCTGCATTGTTCAGTTGCATTCAGAGTCTTTCAAGCTAAGGATGTACTTCAGTGGTGAATCCCTGTGTGGTGGCTGCAATTTGGCAAGTGGCTCCCTGGGAGTAGAATGGGGATTTCAGGAGTCTTCTTGGAAGAATTACATGGAAACAGATCCTGCAGGGAAGATGAGTCTGAGAGAGTTGGTTAATATTCAAAGATCACTTCTTCTCAGGCTTAAGAACAATGCGTCCCGATGAGCAAGAAATCAGGCAAAGCAGATGAGAGGCCCTGCATGGATCATTAAAGAGGTCCTGTCATTAATTAGGCATAAGCAGGAAACACACAGGAGATGGAAGTGGGGATGGACCACTTGGACTGAATATAGAAATGTTAACAGAACAAGTAAAAATGAGACAAGGAGGGCCAAAGCCAATCTGGAATTAATTTTAGCCAAGGATGTCAGGAACAAGAAGGTCTTCTTCAAACACATCAGTAACAAAAGGAAAACAAAGGATAATGTGGGCCTGTTACTTAACGGAGGAGGGGAAGTTGGTAAGAGAGAATTCAGGCAAGGCAGAGTTAATGAACACCTTCTTGCATTGGTCTTCATTGGCTACAACAGCCCTCAGGGATCTCTGACCCAAAAAAATCAGTGTAAAGGAATGCTGGAAGCAAGGCTTTCCTTTGATCATGTTCGAGAACACGTAGGCGATCTTGGCATGCACAGATCCCTGGGCCCTGATGGAATCCATCAACAGGCATTGAGGGAACCGAGGGACACTGTAGTGAGGCTGCTCACCATCATCTTTGGCAGGTCATGGCAATCATGAAAGGTGCCTGGGGATTGGAAGAAAGTAAATGTCACCCCAGTTTTTAGAAGGGCCAAGTAAGAGGACCCAGTGAACCATCAGCCAGTCATCCTCACCTCGGTCCTGGAAAGATGGTGGAGCTCCTCATTTTGGAGGCCATCTCTTACCCCATGGTTGACAAGAAGGTGGTCACAAGTGGTCAGCATGGATTCACAAAGGATAAATAATGCTTGATCAACCTGGTTGCCTTCTGTGATGAAACAGCTACCTGAATAGATGAGGGAAGAGCAGTGAATATTGTCTACCTCGACTTCAGCAAGACTTTTGTCAGTAACACTCCAGTGTCATGTTAAAGTGCAGAAAATAATCAATAAGAACGCATATAATAAAGCATGCAAAATATCCCCTGTGCATCTTCTCTATATGCCTTGATCTGCCCCTTGCTAAACTGGACACATTAGCTACCCTAAAAAGCAAGACTGTGTATGTAAATAGCTTTTGTTACAAACCACTATAGGCAAAATATCTTTATATTTTTATGTAGTAACTTTACAAGTAATTAACTACAAGTTGTTTCTTTTCATAGATGCCCTTAAAACAGTCACTGGGACGGAGATTAAAGACATGGGGAGTGATGGAATCTTCTTGTCTATGATAAAAATAATATATTTAAGATTGTTTTGCAAATTACATAAGGATTTATGATGTCTTCAGCAGAGTTATTTAACATATGAAAGTGAGAAAACAGGAAGAACTTCAAGTGGAAAAGGTAATACTGAAAAGCATTGGGAGTTTGTCTCTCAGGGAGTAGGTAAATTTTGTTTGGTAGCTAGGACATTTTTCCCTGAGTGTGGCATGGTATTGCCAGGTCTGATCATTCAGAGATGACATGGCATTATGAGATTAGTGATTAATTGAAAGACTTTATTTCTTTTTATTTGCCCTTTATAATTTCAGGGTGGAATCTGTTTGTTTTAAAGCCTTCCTTTATTGCCATGAGGGCTAGCAGTGCTTTGGTCTGAAACAAAGCAGAAGCAGAATTTTGTTTAAATAATAAAGCTGAGACTTGAAAAGAAAACTTCCTGCTATTGCAGCGCACTGGATTTCAGGAAATTGCCAGCCCTGTTGCAACTTTTGTCTCTCCTTGCATGACCCTCTAAGCAGTGTCACTTCATGAAGGTAGAGGCAGTGATTCTCAAAAAAATAGGGTTCTGTGACCTTAGTAAAATCCCAGTGGGCTTGGGTCTTTGTAAATCCCAGTGGGTTTGGGACTTGCAACTTTTGTATGTCATGTATCTTGAGAGACTGGTTCACTACTCCCCTCTGATCCCTAGAGTACAAAAGGAAGTCTCCCGTAAGTCGTGGGTCTGGTCTACCTTTGCTAGTTTGTTGCTCCTTGCTTTTCATTTGCTTCTTTTAAAGCTCCTCAGTTTGTCTGTAATGAGATTAAATTGCTCTTGTGGCTGAATTATTTATGGCTTTTAATGTAATTTTCCAAATTTGAATTCCCACTGAGAAAAGTTAATTAAGTTTTGCAAAGGCAAGTTTGAAATACATTTCAGATTTGCAGAAGAGTTTTCAAGATTTGCACTGAAACCCCAAGCCCCAGTGGGATCTTCCATATTTTAAAGGCATCAGAGTTTAGCTTCTTCCTAAACACCCCTTGTACTGCAGGATCTCTGACAGCCTCTAATCCTTCCAGGCTTCACAGCATGCTCTGAAAATTGCAATTTCCTTTTCTTCTTTGAAACAAATTCTTATCATTTCTTGCATATGGTGTTACAACTGACAGCATGAAGTCCCAGCCTGAATATTAAGACTGTAATTCTATTTCTTGAGTTGTGGTGCAGTGTATAAATTCATTCAACTGGACTTCCAAGGTGGATGCCACCAAAATGAAATCTCAATTAATTTGCTAATGACAGTCAGTTGGGACCCTGCTCTATGTTGAGCAGTGGCTGATTCATATTTTAACAAGCTATTGTTTTCCCAATTTAAATTCTATAATTTCTTGAATCATCAGCTTTTCTCCAAGATGCACTGGGTGGTGTTTGCATGATTAATCATGCATTTTGACTTTTACTTAGCACACATATTTACATAACTGCAGGATTAGTTAAGAGAAAGGGCAGAATGTGGCTTCCAGATGAAGTGGAAAAAAGTTTGGCAGCGGAAAGAAGTTTCAGCAAACAGCTCCAGGTCAGGAATTTGGAAAACCACATGTCTGAGACAACTGGGCAGTGAAAGCTTTCTGCCAGTGGGGAAGATGAGGGTAATACCACTTCTTACGGGTATTTTCTGTGTTGGAGTAGGAGAGGTCATTTGGGCAACGTTTATAAAATACTGCCGGATTGTATTCTGATTTCATGCCTAGGTTTACTAGAATGTTATGGCTATGAAATTATATCTAATTTCTGTTCATTTGGAAGGTGTTTGATGGTGTCTGTCTTCTGCATTACAAGATAAAATTTCTCCTTGTTTGTTGAAAATATCTTTTTATCAGCATGTTGATTTGATTTTGGCTATTGCAGTGTTAGTTTCATACAGTAAGTGTGAGTTTTAAGAATTATATAAGATCTGGCTGAAATGGGCCTCTAATTTTATCTGGAGAGGTTTAAGTCTGTTTAATGGCTTCTGATAAATGTGTGACACTTAAAATCAGTGTCTTAAAGCTCAAGAGGATAGGGCCTCATCTCCTCTTAAGCAGCTTGTCTCACCATTCTCAGACTCACTTGCTGGAGCAAAAACCTGCACAGGTGCACCTGGCACACCTTGCCTGAGGGCTTGTTATAGCTCCAAAGCTGAAATTCAGAAGTACAGGGAGACACCTTGGACTGGGAATTAGATGAGGGATTTCCCACTCCAGCCAGGTAGGCATGTAAGAATGCATTTTCCTGGAGAACAGCTTCCTTCTCCGTGGCTCTTCTGCAGAGTTATTTTAATTCCTTGTATGGATGTGCATGTACAGCAGCTTGAAGCTCATCACAGCCCTACTGATTTCCCTCTATTAGGAGAGAGAGTCCTGGAAGTCCTCTTCAAAATAGGGTTCTGTTGCATTAAAGCATTCACAGAGGAGCATGCGTGGGCTAATGACTCATCAAGTTTTTTGCTACCCCTTGGGAAATTTTAAAAGGACTGAGTATCAAGAAAGGAGGGTTCTTTCTGACCTTAAGTACTATCCCCTGTTTTGACTGGAAAATTTAGGGCTGAGGGTTTACATACAGACTCTGAAGATGCTTCATCGCTCTCCCTTTTGTGTGCTGTGCAGAGATGGAGTAGAAGAAAACACCCAGTGTATCCTTTGAAAACTGTGGTAGCTGCTGTTAATCAGCTGTCTACAGATTGGATCTGTCTGAATCCTGATATTGTATGAGCAGAGTACCCCCTGTGTTAATGGTTGCTGGCATCACCTCTGTACTATAAATATCCCACTGGATAGTCACACAGTGTTAATTCTTGCATGTGTTCATACCATTTTTACTTGCTTTTTCTAACCAAATATTTACAAACAATTCCATTGTACTCTCTGGCATCGTGAGGCAGCTCCCTAAAGGAAACCATTAATTTTCTGCTGTACAGCATTGGTTGATTAGTTGCTTTGTGGAGGAGGAACTGATATGAAAGTGTAGAAATGAAAACAGCAACACTCCTGCCAAGCACTGTAGCCTGTTGCTTTCATTCATCAGCTGGTTTTATTCATTCATCTGAAGGAATGCTCGTGAATTAATCTTATTGGAGAGCTACACAGACTGCGAGGCAGTGCTCAGGAGCACAGCAGCCTCCCTCCCTTGCTGTCTTCTATCAGAATCCCTGTTCCCAACACCAGGGGTCAGCTTTCTACTGTTAATTTGAAGCCCTTTCTGCTCTAGCTATGTTATCTAGCTGTTACAGAATACAAGGAAACCAACGAGAAGCTCCGGCCCTCCTCTAGAGCAAACATACTTTACAGGAATGGTTAAGGTGGAAATACTTATGTGTTGGGTAACTTGTGTTGCACTTCTCTCAGCAGAGCTATTTTCTAATTGCCTTTCTCTTCCATCCAGGAGCTGCAGTTATCTCTTTGCTGTTTAGACTGACTTTGGAGCCAATGGATGTGACAGCTCCTTCACAGTGACCTGGGATTGCAGAGTGGGCAGGATTTCTGCCTGCCTGCTTTAGTTACTTACATGGTCTTCATTGCTGTCATGTCTGAGGTTCCTTTCTGCCTTGAGAGTCTCTGTCTTTCCAGATGAGGTCATGCAATGCTGCTTTACTTCTTAATGATGAAAAAACTATGCCAAGGGGCTCACAGCAAAGAGCAAATACTGAGATCAACATTCATCTCACATCCTGTAGAGCAGTCCTAGAAACAGCAGGCTCTATTCCCGGAATTCCCACAGAAGGGAAGTGACTCAAGAGACACTTTTTTTCAAATATGTTATTCAATCCTGATTGCCACTTCCCCAGACCTGTGCCATCACACTGTGATTCTGTTCTGGACAGCCCCTAACTTTTCCCAACCATCCCATGTGAAGAGCAGGAAGCTTTCCAACTCAGAAAGCTTTGCTGGCTTGTCTTTGCTGGCTAGCATTCAATCAGACAGCTGGGTCACCAGGCAGCTTTAAAGACCTAGTACTTCTTAGATTTATTTTAGGAATTACTAGTTATATAGATTGAGTGTTACATAAGTGTAATGTCGCTATCAGTACCCAAAGATGGCAGTGTCATTTAAAATTATTATTTTTCAACCAGGTCAACAACCACAGGGCCACTGGGGTGAGAACAGAGGGGGGAAATAAAAAATGGCAGAGGGAAAGAGAGATCAGCATTTTTAGCAGCTGCCCATAGTTAGATTGGTTTGTGTCAGTCATGAAACTGGACCTGAAAATATATTCCTATCTTGATGTACACTCTGAGAAAGAAAACTTCCAGCTAAACCTGGAAAAGCAGTTGCAGAAATACGTGTAAGGGGGTCTGACATGGAATATCCCATGCATTCTCATACTTGAGAGTAGCAGGGGGAACAGGTGCTACTTCTGTGTATGATGCTGATGAGATCTCCCCTGGAATGTTGTATCCAGCTATTAACAGTTCAGTCTTCAAAATGGGTGTTAAAATTGAAAATGGTTCAGAGATGAAGCACATTATGACTTATGTTTGAAAACTCTGCCTTACAGTTAAATTCTTAAACAATTCAACTTGGCTTGTTAAGGAGAAGATTAAGTAGTGATTTGATTACTGTCCATTAATTACTTGAAGGGAAAGGAAGGAGATATCTTATAGAAAAGAACTCTTTCATCTTACTTTTTCATCTAGGACAGAATCTAGCAACTGGAAGTAGAATTCAGAGATCTCAGAAAGCTGGAAATGAATTTTTAATGGTGGAAGTGATTAAGCATAGGAACAAATAAAGGATTTATTCATCACAACTATCTTCTTTAGTCTTGGAATTTACAAATCTGCATTGAACACATTCCATCATTAATTCTAGCAATATGTAAGTTACTTTGTAAGCTCCTGAAGTTAGATGGCTTGTCATTATTCCTAGGGCAGAATGGTACAAAGAAAATGTAAAAGACCCCATTAAAGACTTTTTCTCCAAAGACTTTTCTGTCTTTTGTCCTGAGGATGAGTGTGGATCATTTTTCAGCAGAATGCATTAGTAAAAACCTGAAGGAAATCTATCTAATTTAATGTTTTCATTAGTTGAAACTTGTAAGAAGTTCAGACGCTTCTTAGCTTACCTTTGGTTTCTTCCTGCTGTAAAGCAAAACCACAATTTTTGCAATGTAAAATCTTCCTTGTTTGTCCATGCTTAGGGAACTCAATCATACTTTTTCAGTTCTTCTCTTCATGCTTGGTAATACTTATGAGGCTGCCAAAGTGTAGAATATAACCAGAAATACTTGGATGCCAACCTCCACTGATTCATACAATAGGCCACTTCAGGATAAGATTCTGACAGGAATACTTTGAAAATTCTGGCCATTGAAAAATAAGGGCAGATCAAATTTGCATTTTTTGGAATCTTTTGCCATCAGATCAATTGAAAACAACTAATTTTGTGTATGTGTGTGTGTGTGTGTGTGTGTGTGTGTGTGTGTGTGTGTGTGTGTGTGTTTTAAAATATTTTCATTGTGTGTTCTCATGGGTATCACTTTGCTGTAGCATATGTGAGAGATGATAAAACTGAATATTTTTTAGGGTAAAATGAAGTCAACTAGGGAAGGTAGGAAAAAAAGGTATTCAGAGATGCTTAACTGTATCAGTGAAGGATCAAAGTGGTGAATCATGTAAGTAGATTTGAGTTGTTTGATCCTTACACTTCTGTTTTCCTGGCTGTGAGACAAGCAGAACACAACTTTGCTGTGTGAAGAACTTGAGGCTCACTCTGTTTGTATGACTGTACAATCTATGCATCCTCAATTTTTCAACATTATCATTCTGGATTTAAATAATTGATGATATTTAGCAAGTGACTGCTCTTGGGAAAAAGGCTCACCTGCAATAAAAGAAAGGCGGCAGGTATTGCAAAATCTTTCAGTCCTGAGTTATTCTTATCAGATTCCTCCAGGTATGAGATAGCTGGCTGGGATTCTCCAGTTTCTCCCATCAAGTAGTGTGTGATGAAGTGGTTTCCACTACTGTGTAAGAGGTTTTCATGGAGGGACAGTTGTATCAGCTCTTGTGTTGTTTGGTGAGTCCTCAAAAGAGAAGCCGGCACAGTAGATTCTCAAGATGCTGATACTGATCCCTACCTTGGCTCCCACTGAACAGGAGAGGAATTTTATGGAGCAGAACATGCTTTCTAGATGCTGTGGAGTCCCAGGCTTCTTCCTGTGCTGCAGAGATGCTGGTTG
Source organism: Ammospiza nelsoni (assembly GCF_027579445.1). Lineage (NCBI taxonomy): Eukaryota > Metazoa > Chordata > Aves > Passeriformes > Passerellidae > Ammospiza > Ammospiza nelsoni. The sequence goes on along the minus strand of NC_080669.1, from coordinate 80,080,522 downwards.
TCCAACAGCAACCTGGCTGGTAGAGATGGGAGATAATGGGGACATAAATTGCCCTTTAACTCCCGCAGCAGATCCATGTGTTGGCCAGAGCCAGATCTGGTTTAGGTATCTCAGAGCTGCAGCTCTACAATGTTGGCTGTCTCTAGAGAAAGGTGGAAGTTTCTTATGTGGATAAACACCTGGTGGAGGGGAATGACAGAAACAGCGATGGACTCTTCTCAGTGGTATCAAATGAAAGGCCAAAGTCAATTGAAGTGAACAGACATAGATAAAAGTCCCTTAAAATGTAATATAGGACTTCTTTACTTTGGGAGTGGTTGAGCAGAAGAGCAGTATTTCCACAGTCTAGAGAGGCTGATTTTAAAAATGTGACAACACAATCCTGGACACCGAGCTCTGACTGACACTGCTTTAAGAATTGGACTAGAGGTGCCTTAAAATCTCAGGTATCCTGTGGTTCTGTGATTTTTTTTCTTTCTTTTTCATCCTTTATCCATCATATATAAGTGTAAGCCAAAATTTGCCCTATGTTTTGCATAGATACTTGATGCTTTATATGAAACTTTTGGACCAGTTCCATTCCCTAGTAGCAGTTTGTTGTTCTTTGAAAATTTCACTGTGAAGGACCCTCTGTCCTTTTGCCTCAACTATTCTTTTCCCCCAACCTTGCCATCTTTTTCCCCCGACTTGGTCAAAGGATTGAAAGCTACTGCTTTGTTGCAGTATACAGTGCAAACTTATCTTATTTAGGCAATTTTAGGGTGAGGAAGGACAAGGTGAAGCTGGAACTAAACCTGGCAAGGGACACAAAAAAGCTTCTATAGGTACATTAACCAGAAAAGGAAGGTCAAATGAGGTGCAACCCCCCCAATAAAAAAATTATGGAAAACTGATAACAACAAATGAGGAAAAGGCTGAGGCACTCAGCAGCTTTTTTCCCCTCAGTGTTTAATGGCAACCTCTCTTCTACACCTCTCAAGTGGACAAACATCAGCATGGGGACTGGGGGAGCAAAGTCCCTCCCACTGTAACAGAAGATCAGATCCCCCACCTGAGGAATCTTAATGTACATAAGTTTTGAGACCCAATGAAATTATGTGGTTGCCAAGCCACTCTCAATATTTGAAAGGTTGTATCAGGAAAATGAAGTCCCAGGTACTGGAAAAGGGAAGCCATTGTATCTCTCTGGAGAAGTGGTAGAAAGAAAGACTCCAGGAGCTACTGACCTGCCAGCCTCCCCTCTGTGCCTGGGAAGATCGTGGGATCTGCTTTCCTCCTAGAAACTCTGCTAAGGCACATGGAGGACAGGGGGGTGAATTGAGGCAGCCAGCATGGCTTTACCAAGGGTAAATCCTGCCTGACAAACCAGAGGCCTTTTGTGATGCAGTGATGGCAGGGATGGACAAGGAAAGGGTTACAGATGCCATTTATCTGGACTTTTGTACAGCCTTTGACACAGTCACCCACAACATCCTTCTGTATAAATTGGAGAGAGATTGATTTGATGGATGGACTGTTGGGGGGTGAGGCGTTGGTTGGATAATCACATCCAGAGAGTTGGTTGGATAATCACATCCAGAGTTGGTTGGTTGGATGAGTGGAGTCCTTCATGGATCCGTACAGGCACCAGTGTTGTTTAATATCTTCATTAAGGGCATATATAGAGGAATCCAGTGCACTCACAGCAAGTTTGATGGCAGCACCAAGCTGAGTGGTGCTTTGACACCTGAAGGATGGGATGCCATTCAGAGACAAGCTCAAGGAGTGGGTCCATGGGAACATCATAAAGTTCAAGGCCAAGTGCTGGTGCTGCACCTGGGATGGGACATCCCTGGTACCGGCCCAGGCTGGGCATGAGCAGCCCCAGAGCAGCCGTGCCCAGAAGGGCTTGGGGGTGCTGTGGGTGAGAGGCTGCACATGGCCCAGCCATGGCACTCCCAGCCCAGAGAGCCAAACGTGTCCTGGGCTGCACCCAGAGCCCCGTGGGCAGCAGGGCAGGGAGGGGATTCTGCCCCTCTGCTCTGCTCTGCTGAGACCCACCTGGAGCCCTGCATCCAGCCCTGGGCTCCCAGCACAGGAACCACAGGGACCTGCTGGAGCCAGCACAGAGGAGCCACCAAGGTGATCAGAAGGATGGAAGATCTCTCCTATGAAAAAAGGCTGAGATAATTTGGGCTGTTCAGCCTGGAAAGGAGAGGGCTTCAGAGTTTTTTCTTGCCTTCCAGTATCTGAAGGGAGCCTCCAAGGACTATTTACAAGAACATATAATGACAGGACAAGGGTGGATGACTTTAAACTGAAAGAGCATAAATGTAAATTAAATATTGGGAAGAGATTCTTTACTCTGAAGGTGCTGAGGCACTGGCACAGGTTGCCCAGAGAAGCTGTGGATGCCATGTCCTTGTAAATGTTCTAGGCCAGGTTGGATGAGGCTTGGAGCAAGATGGTCTAGTGGAAGGTGCCCCTGCCCATGTCAGGGGAGTTGGAACAAGATGATCTTTAAGGTCCCTTCCAACTCAAGCCATTCCATGATTCTATGATTCTGTTTGAGACTAACAAATGTTTAGGTATTTCTGTTTTCTTTCTTTCTTTTTTCTTTTTTTTTTTTTACTATTTTTTCTCTGAAATCTACTTTTAGTAGCTCTTAAAATCAATTTATGCTAACCCCCAATTATACAACATACCTGCTATGATACATAATATTTCATATGCTAAAAATAAAAGGAAGCAAAACCCCCCACAATTTTTGACAAAGAAGTGAATATCTGGCTTATATCTCAGCCTTATACAAAGAGGAATGCTGAAGAATATTGACCAAATTTAATGTTCAGTAGCTGGCTGCACTGAAAAATGGGAAGTGATCCATTAGGGACCTGGGAGATGCTTAACTACAAATTAGTAGGGGCCTGGGCAGTCCTCTAGAAGAAATATCACTGGTTTTATGTCCTGTTTTTATACTTTTCCCTGAACATTTGATGTTAACTACTTCTGCAAACAGGTTAGGGGCAGGTGTTGGATTTATAATGACTATTCTTAATTTTCATGGTGCATGCTAGTGCAAAATTGACTGCATGCCCATATGTATGACTCTGCTTCTTCCTTGCTCCTCTCTCAAATCTGGGTCTTCTGCCAAATGTCTTCAAAAATGTTCTCAGAGCTGCTGTATCATTTCTCATTGTCTCCTCAATGGCCTGAGCTGCACATGTCCATCTCATCAGGCATCATCTGTCTGCTTCCAAGAGACCACAGTGCTGCCATAAAACACTAACTTTCCTGTCTCTTAATTATGGAATACATAAGCATCTCCTGCAGTGTATGCATCCCCCTCAGAGCTGTTCTGGTCAGGAATACTAAAGTGCTGGCAGCCTAGCTTGTTTGCAGGCTGGTGTGATTATCCCGAGGCAGCACATTTGTAGATATCCATTTGTGGCACGATCCTGGGGATTTCTAATCGTTGCGTGCCACCTGGAAGCCCCTCACTTGGCCACTTGATGGCACTCTTAAATATTTAATTGGTTGCAATCAAATGTGCTAGTTTCACAGGACAGGGATAGAGGAAACAGAGCCTCAGGTATAAAGAGTGAAATACAATCAAAATCGGAGCTTATATCAATGGAAACAAGAAAGGCAGGAGCAAAAGTTGAGGTGATGATGGCAAATGCTGCCCGGTGTGTAAGGAGAGGATTAGCACCCATCCGGCTTCCCAGCTGTAGGGTGCTCTGCAGAGACAAAAGCTGCCTCAGCCTTTCCTCAGAGGAGAGGTGCTCCCTGCTTTTGATCATTTTGGTGGCCTTCTCTGAACTTGCTCCAACAGGCTGGGATCCGATGTGCTGAGGACGGCAGAGCTTGATGCAGCCCTCCAGGCAGGGTCTCATGGCAGCAGAGCAGAGGGCCAGAATCTTCAACCTGATGTTAGCTTTCATAACATACAGGCAGCTGCACCACTATTATTTACATTGTAAAATCATGCTCTTATGAGCATTTATTTAAAGAAGAAAATTTAAGGAAGAATTATAGGGTGTGCTAGACCCATGATGAAAAAGCCTGTCTGATCAGAATGAGAAAACTGGTTTTATACAGAGCATTGCAAACTCAGCCAAGTTTCATATTCCTTCTTTTTGCACTGCTCACCTGCTCACCTCACTCTCAGGGGAGCTCAGATGAAAGCCAGATCCTTCTGCTTTTTTCAGGGAACTGCTACATCTTTTCATCCCCTTCTCCCCTGTTTTTGTTTGCTTTTGAGCCTGTGCTTTCACAGGCTCTGACAAACAGTGGATGGTTCCAGTGGTTCCTAAGTACTCATTTTTGTTGGCCTGGTTGACTGTGTTTTCTCTTGTGTTACTCTGCCAGACTGTATTTTAGAGTAAGAAAGGCTATCTCTATCTACCCATCTCTGCTTCTGAAGTGTGTCTTGCCTCTGAGATGTGCAGAGCCCACAGCACATATTAGGACTGCAACAAGGCCTTGGGCCATGTATAAATTACAACTTGCTTTGTCATCTGTCAATTTTGTCTTCCCTAAAATATCCAGAAGACTTTGAAATTCTGGTTTTGTACCTGTCTTATCCAAGCTGCAAGTTCCTAAGAGCCCCAGCTAAAAATGTTAAATGGATCAGGAGTAATAGGGATTTGCCAAGCAGCCGGTGAAAGGTGTCAAGCAGAATGTTAAATTTGACATTCAAGCATCTAAATCAGCATAAGCCAAAAAGACCTATCACTTGCCTCGTCTGCTCTGGTGGACTTGCTCCGCGTTTGCAGATCTTGCAGTACCAACACTGCTAATTGGAAGGTACATATTTCCCTGTGATAGGAAATGCCTGTGCTCACGGAGTTCAGGCCTATGCAGGTGGTCTCAACAGGAGCATTCAGCTTCCACTGAGGAATGTCAGAAAGTAAATGCTGGTGGAATTATCATCTGAGGCAGTGTCTCAGAGGGGGTGCTGTAGTAGCCCTGGATCTAGGCATGGTTTTCATTGGTCCTGTGGGTGGGAATATAAACTCACAGCAGATGAAATGTGTGACTGATGAAAAAGCAGGTGAAGTTGTAAATCATGCTGGGAACCAAGCTGTCATACAGAGTGATTAATGTTGTGGTAAACCAGAATTATTCAAAGCAAATGCACTTTAGTGCAGTCAAACATAATATAATACCTCTCTAGACAAAAAGGAGTGTTGTGTTTTAGAAGGCAGCAACTCTTAAAAAAAAAAGGAGGAAAACCCCACTTTTGTGTACAAGTGAGAAATTTGAGTCCCCAGTGTGGTAACTTGGCAAGGACGCTGAACATGATTCCGGTGTGCAAACAGGGAATACTGAGTAGCAGTAGAAATATTATTTAAACATTAGTGAGACTAATACTGGAATATTATGTTTGATTCCAGAGCCAACATTTTTCAAAGCATGCAGAAAAATTGTAGGTAGTTCAGAAGGAGCCCCAGGTTGATTCAAGAGTTGGAGAGCATGCCCCAAATGTGGAGAGAGAACAACATCCAGTTGAAATTTGGACTCAAAATGTGTGAATACCACACATAAGGCTGAATAATATGATTGCTCGCACAAATCCTAGCCATGTGATATCCTCCACTTGTTTGTGGAAAATTTCTTAATATTCTACTCTTCTCCATGTCTGCTGAGAAGTGGCTTTCTCTTTTCAGCTGTGGAGGCAGTGCCCTTCACTGGATGTGGCAAAGTTTATGTTGGTTCCTGACTTTTTGCGAAGCAGCACTGTGCTGTGCTGGTGAAAATAAATAAATGGGATTTTTTAAGTTCAGGCTGTGATGGTTATCAAAAGTATGCTAAAATGTGGCTAGTGTTCAGTTTTTAAAGTATCTTAATTAAGAGAAGCACCAGATATGAAGGAAGCCCTTTATCCAGTCAAGGTAGGCATAATAGGAATTAGCAGTGGCGAGCCAGGTAAGTGAAGTAAGGAATTAGATGCAGCTTTTTAATCACTCAAAGTGATTAAATGTTGAAACAAACTACAAAAGGAAACAGTGGCTGCTCTGTTTTTTGAGATCTTCATATGAAGTATGCATTTACTTGCCAAAACCAAGTTATCAGGCTCAAAACAGGATATGCCAGTAACATTTTTGGATCTGTGAAAAAGAGGAGGCCAGGCTTTCTGGCCTTGAGTTACAAAGTAATGAGTTCTCAAAACATTTTCTTTTCTGGGAAGGGACTGTTTTGAAAGACCAATATTCATATTTTCATTGCCCACAATATGGTTCACAGCCTGATCCATAGTGATGTGGGATATATCAACACAGCATTGTGTTGTACACAAGTAAAGTGTACCCGAGTGCTCTGAGCATTTAAAGGAATAGGAACAGATTGAGCACCAACGATCCTAGTTTAAATTTCTCAGGGATCCTGGGATGATCAGCTGCTTGAGCAGAGCCCTCTGAAGTCCCAGCTCTGTTCCCTGTTCTAGCTTGCTGCAGTGTCTTTGGCAGTCCCCTCTGCTGCCCTTTCTCATTCTGTAAAAAGGAATGCTGCATATACAAGGTTAAAGCACTCTCAAGTGCTATAAAACTTTGCGATGTTATTGTTATTCCTGAAGAGTTTTGAAAACACATTCAGCCCATGCCTAAACTCTCTGAGCTCTTGGAAAGATTTGTTCTTTCCTGATTTTTTGGAACTACTGGCATACAGTTAAGGCTGAAGTGCCAGCTGTTTCCTTTCTTACAGCACACCAATTCTGCGACTGCAGCAAAGTGTGGAATTGGCACAGCTTTTTAAAATAAGCCAGGAGAGAGTCTTGCTAGAGCAGTGCAAGGTCATTCAACTTGTTTCACAGTGGGTTAGATTAGCCTGTGCTCGGTGCTCTGCTGCACAGGATTTGCTCACTGATGAAAAATAAATTGTATTGAAAATTCACTAATTTGAGACTTGCTCAGTCATCACGTCTATGCCATGCAGATGGAAGTACAGGAATATTCTTAGATTGCACTCAGGGTTTTGAAGATTTCCAATTTCCTAGGGAAAATTTGCTGGTTTATTTTTTTGTCGTCTACACATTAAATATTGGAAAGACAAATAAATAGCTGAGATATATCTTTGGCTACCAACAATTTTGTGAAATTGATCTCACCTCCAAAGAGGAGATTATCTCACCAGATGTAGAGCACAGCCAGCCTCTTCCCTTGGCTTCTCAGCAAACCAGTCCTAAAGGACAGAGCCCTAGCTAGCCAGCTCAAAGCATGAGTGTATCTGGGAGAGTAGAAGTGCTTGTGTAGCTGTGATGCTCAGAAATAATAATCTGTTCACAAATTTGCTTCATTTTGCTTTTTTTTTTTCCTTCCCAGATGGTCTCTTGGAGGACACAAGACAGATTTTAGGTACCAGCAGTTCTTTTTAGGTTGATGATATCTAGGCCCAAGCCATGTCAGTGAGACAGCTTGCAGACTTGATTTTTAGAAAACCATCACAGGATCACAGGATCTAAGATATAAGGCTACAGTTTTTTGCGTTTTAAATCCTTTAAAGAGAAAGTAATTTGCCAGTTTATCACTCAAAAAACTGTAGCACTGGCTCCTTCTGTAGTAAAAATACTGACTTTAACTCATGCCTGTGGAGGGTCCCCGCATTGATGTTTATTATGTGGCTGCAGGATTTACCTGAAGCATTGTGCTTTCTACCTTGAGGACAATGTTGCTTTGAGCATAGTTGTTCAGCCCTAAGCATTTTGGAGGAAATGGAAGAAGACCTGTTCAGCCTAAGTATTTTGGAGGAAATGGAAGAAGACCATGTATGTCTCATGGCTGCTACTTAGTAAGCATCAGAATAAAAGATTCAAATGCTTTTCAGATTATTACTTTGCATAAACTATTTGGTGATATCACAATGATATTCTGGGGTACTTTTCTACCACTACAGTATTTTTCTGAAAAGGATTTGGGGTGAATCTGTTCAGCTTTAAAGGCATATTCAGAAGCATATTTTAGACAGTGGTCATAGTTGGTTTGAAACCTATTTCTGTTTGCATGTGATTTTACAGGCTCAGTTCTCCATGTTGAGACCAGTAATCACACTATCTGCATCTTTCCTTAGCAAAACTTGTCTTCCTACATACACTTGTTACATGTCAGGGTCTAAAATTTAGCCTCTGCTCAGGTGAACACTGAGGGCTCCTCATGGCAGCAAGAGTCTGTTCATTCTCTTCTTCTTGCTGTGCTGCTTTGTGTCTTCCTGTAAAGAACAAGTTCTGTTGGCTCTGATTATCAGAAAAACTGTCCAATATCTCTAATATCTCCAGCCCTTGAATCTCAGGAAAAAAAAAACCAAACACCATGTTGCACTTAGTGGATCTGCATGGGGCAGATATTCTCTATTCTTCCAGTCCATGAGGTGCAGAGCAGCTGTCTCAGGTCTGAAGCTGCTGCCTTCACTTCCAACAGTGGTTCACCATTACCAGATCTTGGTCTGTGCCTTTTGCACCTTTTGGCTGTGCTCTGTGATCTTCTAGCATTGATTCACCCTTCATCCTGAGAGCCTGTTTCCCCAGTGTTTTGGGGCAAAGTGCAGTACTCTGCTTGTTTTTTCTGAAAACCTAAAAACCTTTTCCTTGAAAATGCTACTCTTCAAAGCTATAGCACAGACGCGTTGCTGTGGGTATGTGCTGTGCTTGCCATTCTGGAACACTGAATATCACTAATGAAATAAGCCCTTTTTAAAAACTATTCATTAAAGAATATGTTGGTATGTCACAGGTGAGTACTCTGAATGAGAATTCACCGTACATTGGAATGGATTGATATGCCTATGCTCAGCAGGTTAGTGTTTTGCTGAGGTTTATGTGTCATGCTTCAGTGTTAATTGTGGGTTATTCTCATCACATTACCTTTCATCAAGAATAGGCTGTACTTTAGCAATCATATTATTCAGCCTTATGTGTGGTATCCACACATCTGTGATTTAACCCACATTCCTGGTATTTGATAACATAAAGGAGACAATATGAGTAGGATTCAGCTCTTAGGTTAAGCTGGGTTTAGCATTCTGTAGCAGCCACTGCAGTCAGTGGAGCCTGGAGACTAAAGCAGCATTCACACAAAACTCCCCTTTAAGGTGCTGGTGGTACTGATGGTAGCAGAGCTTGGACTCTGAGAGCACAGCCAGCATTCACAGACCTACATTTGGGTGTCATGAGCTGCAAAGTGGACCCTGCATTTCACTCTGCCAGAGCTTCTTCCCAAGGCTTTGGTTTCCTCCTGCCAGACTAACCCTCAGGTGGAATTGCTGAAGCTGCTGAGCCATTTCACCTGATGAAGGCCTGCTCTATCACCTCTCACTGAGCAATGTGGGTGGACTCTGTTCCTGTCAGGTCACTGGGAAGAGAACCACTTCCAAAACCCCACTTAGATCTCTGGCTGAATCACCCCATGTAGAGGTGTCTCCTCTGCTGTCTGTGCACGGAGCATGGAGGCAGCTCTCTGAGGCTCCTCAGCACAGTGCTAACACATAGAAAATTAATGTACCCTACAGACCTTTTGGGAATATGCCTGGCTGGTCAGCCCACTCCAAGAGAAATAAGAGCATGAAATAGGTTAAATTTGAAGGCTTTCCAACCAATTTGACTTCATTCTGCTCTGAGTCACTCCTGGTGGTCGTTTCCACAGCCTTCCCAACTGTTTTTGCTTCTGAGGAGAGCACAGATTCGTCCTCATCATGCATGGACCTCAACTAAATATCAGTTAAATGACATTATTTGGCTAAAAACAAAGACAATTCTGTGATTAAAAGAACTGGAAAATCTTGGATGGAGAAAATAAGTTCACTTCCTTTTCAGCAAGAATTCCAAGAAGAATGTTCCCCTTTATTTTAAAAAAAAGTTAGAAATATTATTTGGGGTCAGATATGTTTCATGCCAGTTTTGGAATCTTGCCTTTCTGCAAAATAAAGAAGCCATTTTCCTCTTCTACCCCCAGTACAGAGAGACCTGTGAAAATATTCTATTTTGATAATCTAGTACAAAGCAGCAGTAATAGTTTTGTTAATGTGTGTTTCTTTACGGGTTCTTTGAATGCTTTTATGTGGCCCTGCTAAACATGGAGTACACAATGTCTGTACCTGCATGCTGACTTGGAATCAGTTTGCTACAAACTCTAAAGTTAGTGTTATCACTGGAGTACACATTTACCAAAACCTGATCCTGCAGGTTGGACAAAATGTTAAGAAAGGTAGGAAGCAGTTTTAAAAGGAGAGGACTGTTCTGGAAACAGAATGTCTAGTGAGTACTTGAAGCACAGAAAGCAGTACATTTATTTCCCATATACTGTGTGCCTGAAGGCATTGGCAGTAATAAAAAGCACTGGATGGCTAGAAAGCTCTCAGAGGCAGCATTGTTTTCATAGATTAGCAAAGTTCCTTCTTTGTTTCTGGAGAGCTTATCTACATCAACAGCTTTTCTTTCCCTTTCAGAGAATTTGGAAATTGTTTTTTTACATGATCGAAATACCCTAAGAATTGCAGAGACAGTCAGGGCATGATAACAAAAAAACACAAAAGAAAGATGATCCTACTGAGAAAAGGGAGAGCTAATTTCAGGCAGCACAAAGAAAAGGTGAAAGTAAATAGAAAAAAGATTGGAAAGTCTAGGCAAAAAAAGAGCTTCTGTGCCAAGCAGGGAGATGTTGGACATAAATAGAAAATAAAGCTCTAGTGACTTTTACATTCATGAGTAATGGCAATTGATAAAATGCTTTACAGATGCATTAATGAAATGTTTTTCTTTGAAAAAGTAGTGGAGACTGAAATATCAAATATTGCCAATACAGAAATTGAAATGGTGCTATCCTTGGTTCAGCCTTTATGTCTGCAGTGTAGTGAAGTCCTAGCCCACAGAAAGAAGTGTAATCCTAGCCCAAGGAAAGAAGTGTCCACAAAATTCTTCCTTTCCTCCATACTTCTCCTCCAGGGCTTCACAGCTCTCTCTCCTAGGAAAAAAAGCACACCAAAATAGTAGTTCTTCTGTATAAATACATTGTGCCTATGTCCTGGGGGTGGCAAGGCTGTTCAGATGTGGGCATATCAAAATGACCATGTGGTCCTGTGGCTGGTAACTTTGCATTCAGGTAGGTGTCAGGCACAGGTGAGAGCTGTCTGTTTCTGCATTTCAGTAGCTGAGGGTCCTGGAAACTGATCTGGGTTCTCCTTGTTTAGATGACTTCATGAAGCAGGGCCACGGCATGCTGCTGCTGTACACGCTGAAGAACCCCTCCTTCCCCGAGTACTCCTTCAGCACTGAGAGCGGTGTCATGTGCCTGGACTTCCACGGGGACCACCCCCACCTCCTTGTAGTAGGCCTCTACGATGGCAACGTGGCTGTCTACAACCTGAAGAGGGCAAGCCCCGAACCCAGCTACAAGAGCAGTGCTAAGTCAGGAAAGCACACAGAGCCAGTGTGGCAGGTAAGGGTGCTTTTCCTGCCCTGTGACTGGGCTTTGAGTTGCATGGAGCTTGGGCACAGCAGGGAAAGTCCTGCAAGGGGAAAGGTGCTGTTTTAGTCCCTGTGATTGATTAAGTTGTATTTCAAGCTTGTATTTCAATATTCAAGTTGTATTTCAATGTTTAAATATGCAAAAGGCAAAGCGACTGCATGAATCCTTGGTCCTCAGCAGACACTGAACATGTGAGCAAAAGTTTGCTGTAAACAATTATTTCTCCTTAGTTTTCATTATTATAGTTGACTTCTCTTTGGAGAAGAACTTTTATCTTCTGTATGTACCAGCATGCCGCACTATTTGTGTTCCAAACAGAACACCACAGGATGAGCAGTGCATAAAAACAAGTAAAACAAGTCAAAGAAGTATATCAGCCTAAAAGAGAGCTCTGTTGGGTGCAGTAAGTTCAGGGGCAGCTGCCTGCGGAGCTGGCTGCCACCAGGATTCAAGACATGCTACCGTGTAGGTGATTTTTGGTTGACCTTGAAGTACTCTAGTGAATTCATAACTATGGTGTGCAGGTAATGTTCTTAAACTACTGCCACTCTGGCATCCATCACAAAGATGGGTAGTGCTGTGAAGGCTCAGGGTAAATATGTTGCTACATCCAGCTAACTGTCTGTGTCTGCAAGGTAATCTGAGCTCAGATTGAAGCACTGGTACATGTGTTTTGATCTTGTTCTTAGCAGTAGAAGTGTGGCAGCACAAGTTTCAGCATGGTGTGTTTGAGACAGGGGAATGTGTTTTGTTTGTTAGCCTGGGCTAAAGATGTTACTGCAGTGACTGTGGCTGTCACCTGACTTAGGCTGACTGATACACTCTCATGCCAGTGTTCCTTGAACTTCGGCACATGCCTTGCATGGATTGTGTCCCAGACATGGCTCCATCTTCCAGTAAATTCCAGGAGATCAAGAGAACCTGATGGGACTACAGATGAATGTGGAATATTCCAAGAGCAAGACCTCTGCTTGCTAGAAACAGAGAGTTTGTGCAAATGTAACATTTCAGAGAAGACATGAATTTTATATTTCTTGCCTGTCTGCCCAAAGCTTTTCCTCTAGCAGATATTTATAGCTCTTCTATAAGAGGTTAACAAAGTAGCCTGGGTGCGCGCACACACACACACAGAGACACACACACAGAGACACACACACACACACAGACACAGACACACACACACACACACACACAAAAGAAAACTTCTGAGCTTTTCCCATTGCCATTTAGGCTTCTAGTAAATAAGCCTAGCAAAATAGTAAGTCCTATGTGAAGTTTTTTATGGTCTTGCTGCAGCATGCTGTGGGAAGTTGCAGCTGTTACATTAGAGACACAAAAATCCCAGATCCCTTGTGCCCCAGATGATGTAGGAAAGGACTGTGTGCTGAAGGGGTGTTATTAGCAGCAGGTTCCCAGACCAGGAGTAGGTACATGCAGCAGTGGAGGCATTCTGTGTGGGGTTTGTAGGGGTAGGTTTTCATGTACCACTTGGCAGCAGTGGTAACAATCATTAGACACTCTAGGAAGATAGCTCTGAAAAGGAAAGAAACTACTCCATGGATATGGATAGGTGAGTAAAGAAGTACCTGCTTTTTTATTTCCACAGGTTGAGTGCTGAGAATCATAATTGTTAGTTTTCTTTGGCAATAAGAAAAATTCTCTGAGCAACCTGTTCTAGTGGAAGGTGTCCCTGTCCATGGCAAGGAGGTTGGAACAGAACATTCCAACTTTCCAACCCAAACCATTCTGTGCTTCTTGATTAAAGTACCAATATTTTACTAAACTTTAGAATTTTTAGCTTCTACAAAACTAGCAAGCAAAGTTAGTAGTTAGGTGATTATAAAGCAATCCAAAGAGCTTGTGCCTCTGTTGAAAGATCTGAAGTGTAAGCATTTGTCAATATCAGCCAAAAGGTTTAGAAAAGATTTGCACTCCATTCTGTGTGATGAAAAGCAGCATAGACTATCTGTTAGGTTGAGACATTGGATTGTTATTCCTCATTCAGCATCAAATGATTCTAGAAAGTGATGCCTTTTTTCTCATATTTAGCTCAAAGATTCCCTATTCTCCCCCACCACCACCCCACTAGTCTGAGGGCCAGTCTTTGTCTAGATACTAGACCTCAAAAAAATCCCCCTTTTTTGTAGGAAAAGTGAACAAAGTAGAAAAGTAACAATGTTATCCTGAACAATTAAGAGCCTTTGTTCTCTGGACTGCCTGGCTTTTTTCTTTTGAAACAATGCAGCCCTTTCACAATGGAAACAAAATGGGAAGTGGGTAAAGCAGACTGACAGATCTTTTCTTGTGCTGTTTCATTTTCGGTGACTTAGTAATGTCTAAGTACGTTTGCATAAAACACAGCTGATGTAATGTTCCCATTGTTAAGAGCAAAATAAAATAATACAAATTTTCTACTTCTGTTACCTAAGAAAGAGTTTGTCTACCTTTTACCACTCCCTATTTTTTAAAAGAACATAGCAGTGGTTTCTTATAGATCTGTCAATTATCTCCCATGTGTTAAGTGCTACTGCATTGTAAGTAATGGAAAATTCTAGCCTGTTTTAAATTTTACATTTCTAATTGCTTAATACTAATTGGTGAGGATCCAAATCCTCAGAGAGGAATAAACAGAGAGGAATAAACAGGTACATAGGCATATGAATGGATATGCCTGCAGTGCAATGTAACTACTACTATCAAAACTCAGGTGTCACAGGATCATAGAAGTAGAAATTGTCTCCCACATCGGTGAATTCAGGCCTCTAGCTTTGAATGCAAACACCAGCTTAAAAGGAGTGACCTCCTTAAAAACTGTATCAGACCTGTCATGTTCTGGGAAAAAAAACCTGTGTGGCATTAACCTAAACTCCTCTTTAATAACAATAGTTCTCAGTTAGGCATCAAAATCCTCACACTCCCATCATCTCTGAGTAGACCTACAAAGCAAGTCCCTGAGCAGTGTATGTTTTTGAAGCAATGGCTCAGTCCCAGGGCTTGGCTCTGGAGGTTAATGAGGTTGGCCCATGTGGAACTACTGGGCTAGACTTTGGCAGCCACCGGAGCTGTGTTCTGTGGGAAGAAGGGATACCTTGCTGGGAGGGGCTCTCAGCACCGAGCCTCTCCTTTTTCTAGCTTTAATTTTTTTCCTTTCTCCTTTGTTTTAAAAAGTTTATGTTTAGGGTTTATTTACAGCTGAGAGGAGTGATTTTTCTGTTACCTTTTTCACAGGATATAGCAAATATTTTAGGTTTGAACTATTTGGAAGCTCGAGTAGTTCAGAATCAGGAATTGATAACTGAAACTATGTGTCAGGGTTTGTTTCTGTTGTTCAATCTCCTTCCTAAAGCACATCTCATTTGACATATTTGTTTTCACTGTGAGCTTCTATTTTACTTTCACAACAAGCCAAAAGGATGTTATTTCTGCTGAGACTAGCGCAGAGCCAATCCTGCTGCAGAGGGTTGAAAACAATTTTTTATTTTACTTGCTCACTATCAGAATTACTGACAAAATTCCCACTGCAGAGTGTTGACCCTAGGATCTGCAAATGGAACATTTCTTTTAGTTGTGCTTCAAGCAAATATTGGCTGTCACAAGCATGCCTGTGTGGACAGTGTGGTTTGGATTGCTGTGGAGACCTTACTGGTTAGAAACACAGCTTTGTTCAGTGCTGATTTACTGAAGCTGATCTGGCCTCCCTGGGGAGCTGATACCATGGAGCTTCAGATGGCCTCCTGAGGGAATTATTATCTGCCCTGTATTTGTACATGGGAAGAGAAAGGGCTGGCTATTGCAGGCTAATTCTTCACCAAATCCCAGTCAGGTTAGATGTGGTGCTCATGGTTTGGACAAAGAAGTCAAGGCAAGATGGTAATAGCCTGCAAACTGCCAAAGGAAACTAAAAGGAGTGTCAGCTTGCAGAATAGTTTTCTAGCAGAACTTGTGGAAGTGCCATCTCAAGTGTCAACCTGACAAAACACACCTGAAATTGCTCACTGGACTTTGTCACATAATTGTGTGATCCCTTCTATTTATCTATTTTCTCTGTTCCAATCTAAGTTCTTAAATAAATCTACACTGAACTTTTGTAGTTTGTGAAGCCATCACTGAATTCTTGTTTTGTTGATAGAAGTAAATGAAAATCCCTTTAAAGTAAGCATAGCCTGCGTTCTTTACCCCATTCAGTGCTTCCAAACACAACTCCACAAAGAAAGATCTTTATGAAAAGCTGACCATACTTTCTGCACTTAGGAGAAAAAAAAAGAAAGGATTTTGTTCATAATCCTGTGTCACACCAGCACATTGTTTCATTCTGATGGTGAGCATTCTCCTAAATCTGTCATCTGCAGTCAGACAAATAGATTTTGCTGCTCGCATTGCCTCTGAGATGTTACTGCTTCACATAATATTTTGTTCCTTTGGCTTCAGGCACACAAATTTTTTAATGCAAAGGAAATACAAGAAAAATATAAGACAGAGCGTTGCTATCAAGGCCAGAATAAAGATCAGCTGTATCAGAACAGCCTCAACACCCCTCCTGTTGCCTTCACTAAGAAGCACAAAATAGGTGCTTGCTGAGGAGAGTTCAGTGAAAAAAAAATCTCATTCAACCCTATGATGATAGTCCTAGGGGATAACTACAGAGGAGAAACACAAATCTGGAGAAGAAAGGAAAGCAAAAAAGACCTGGAAGCCAAGGAATCTGAACCCAAGAAAGGAGAAATAATGTAGCCTGAAAGCAAAATGGAGCACAAACCTTATTGTGAGGGTCATTTAGCATCAAACCTCTTCAGTAATGCAAGACAGCTGTGTTTCTCATATTGGGTCAGTTCAGTGTTTGCATGGAGGACCTTCCTCCTCAGCTCCAGCTTTTTTGTACCACCATCTGTGCCTTGCATACCTGGCCCAGTGCAAATAGGACAGAAAGCTGAATTAGCTTCTAACACCCCAGAAGTAGAAGAGACCAGAGACGTCACTCATTCTGCACTTGCACAGAAGTAGGAAGCAGTAGGAGGAGCATCCATGGACCAGAGAGCATGCATTTAGGGTCCAGAGATCTCAGTCTGTCTGAGACTCCCTTGCTGAAAGTAATTTTCACTCCTGCAGTCCTTAGCTGCAATCCTACACTGAATTCTGTGTCCAGTAAGAGGCTGTTGCAGCAGCAGCTGTCCTGTCTGCTGAGCACCTGACACTGGGCTCCTCACTGCAGCACCATGAGGCATTTAGTGACTGACTGGCATCAGCTGTGTCCCTGTGCTCTCCTAGAGGGAGCTGTAGGGGAAGGGCTGTGCTTGCTGTAGAAATCAGGGTCAAGATCAGCAGCTTTCTGGTTGTCCTCAGTTGCTGTGAGAGCTCACTACAGGCACAGCCCTAATGGAGGAAATCCTGTCTCCCACAGAGTTAACTTCTACCACTTTTTGGAAAGGCTGTGCTGAGCCACAGAAATTCATCTGGAAGCTCTGGGGTCATTTATGCATGGTAGAAGTGGTGGAAATTGCAAGGTAGTCCGGTGGGAGAAATGCTGGATAAAATTTTTCCTGTGTGCTTATACCTTGTCCAGAACTGTTGGATATTTTTTAAGCCACTGTAGGTGAGGAGATGTAAACATCCAAATGCTTATTCCTAAATGTCTTTGACAATAAGGAACAAAATCTCTGATAGTATAAGTATAACTTCAGCATTGTACTTTTTGAGATGGTATCTGTGTCTTCTGGAGATTCAGAAATTATTCATGGTTATTTTTAAATTGTGCCTTGGGCATGGATTCTTTTGGGTTAGAAATTGTCTAGCAAAGTGTCCATTGCAGATCATGTAATGTTGGTCTAAAAATGAGCTCTTTTTGCTTTGATGCTGCATTTCCCTCTGTACTTCATTCAGATGCTGAACTTATTTTCTACCTTCTACTCTCACTGTTTCTTGCTAAATAGATTCTTATCTCATGCTACTCTTACCCTCTTCCCTTTACTTAAGATCCAAACCATCCTTCTGTAGGTTTTCAGGTTGATTATTTCTTTCCTGGTCTCTCCAAGCAACATACAAGAAACTTTCTTTGCCTGTTAGTTGCACTGGGGATAATTTGTAGAGAAAATTTCACTTATAAAATTTAGAAGTCCCTTTATGCCTTGGGATGTTAGAAGATGTTAGCCTGAGGTTTAAAATACCAGAGAGGTAGTAATGCATTTGTTTGGTTGCTTGGGTCTTTGAATTCTGCTCTGCTGCTTTATAGTGTAGATATAAATACACTGATGGGTCTATAATGGCTCTTACACAGCCTGTGAAACAACAGAATGCTGCTCTGAAGAGGATAAAATAAAAGCAAGGGAATGATAATGGCAGAGTTGGAGGCGAGTTGGGCAGGGATGCTGCGGGCAAGGTCACATTGATACACAGTGAGATACAGGGAGCTGGGGCTGGCATGAATCCCACCCTTCTCCCACTTTGATAGCCACAGCTTGATGTTGTGTCTGGGCCTCTCAGCATCCAGCTGGCCCCAGGAGAGTCTCTCCCCATCCC
Source organism: Ammospiza nelsoni (assembly GCF_027579445.1). NCBI lineage: Eukaryota > Metazoa > Chordata > Aves > Passeriformes > Passerellidae > Ammospiza > Ammospiza nelsoni. The sequence goes on along the minus strand of NC_080669.1, from coordinate 80,062,574 downwards.
TGCTGCAATCCACTTGATCCTGTGGTGATGGGAATCTTCTGTTAGGCATTGCAGACACTCTCTTTGATGTAGCAACATCAGGCAGCTTGGGGGTTTGGGTATGAACCTGCCAGCCCTGTGTATCTGCTTTTCCTGCACAGAGAGTGGGAAACTTCGTATTTTGTCTATTGTAAACTGGGAATCTTGCACCATGAGCACAGTCAGAATTGAAACCAAGAGCTGTGAATTGCAGCTGGTGAGGTGCCCTGGAGCTTTGTTGGCCTCTGGCATGCATTGCTCAGCTGCATACTGTGCCTGACATGGGAACACAGCCACTGACAGGACAAGCAGGTGACAGTCTAATGTCTGCTTCCTCCCTCCTCTGTTAGTATACCAGCCTAATAAATTCACTGGGCTGTGCTGTGAGGGAAACAAGCACATAGATTCCTGGTGAAACACTGTACAAAACTCAGCATCCAAATCCCAGCAGGAAGAAAACAAACTGAAAGTAGGACCAGCCTTATCCAGTGCTATTTATAACTGAGCTCTGCTTCCTTCAGATAAATCTGAGTCTCTGAAGCATGAGTAATGCTCAGCCTCAGGCTGGGCCTTTGCCCTGCTTCAGTGGCACTCCTATGTCCATGCTCTCTGCTTTCTGCTGAGTCCCTCCCTCCCACCACCACCACATATGCTCTTTGGTAGGACAGGTTTTGCTACCCTTTTTCTGCACCCCAAATTTGTGAATGGTCTGATGCATTAGGCCCAATTCCTTGCTCCTCTTGGCTGACCTTGCACCCTTGAGTTCACTTGTACTGAAGAGATGGAGCCTGGTCCTCTGAATCCCAGGAAGATCCCATCAAGGTGTAGGAGAGGAGTGGTTTTCTAAAGAGCAGTTTTTATGGGACTAAATGTGTGGGGGTTTATTTTAGAGTGTTTCCTCATTGCTGTTGAGCTCATCTAGTTGTTTTCCCTCAGCTATCAGGAAACTTTCAAGAACTTTGGAGGAAACAACCCTGAGAATGCTTGTAGTAAAACTTGTAAATAGACATATGCTGCTAGAAGGAGAGAAATAATTTGCAAAATCATTGGATGGGGAGTTCCTGTATTGCCTGTAGCCAGAACAGCTATATTCCACCAGATAGGCCCAGCATTTAGTGGTACCCATAAATAAAGTCATCATCCAGCCTCATGCCCATGACAAGGGTGCCTGACAGCTGGTGCAGCTCCAGGGCTGCTCCTGGAGCATCCAGGCAGTGCTGGGCTGTGTCTTCTATTCCAGAGGGTTTTGAGATGCTTTTCATTATCGTAGGTATTCTTAAAGAATTCTTCCTCCTGCATCTTTGCTGGGTGACATATGATCCTGCCAAGCTGGCTGCCTTGGTTGCTGCCTGATTTCTTGTAGATGAAGCACCTGACTTTGTTTCAGTACCTATTTACTGTCACCAAGGCTGTCAGCCCCCCTGACTCTCCTAACTGCTGTGTTCATCATCACAAACATACAGTTATCTGAGTAGATCCCTGCCTCTGCTACAGATAGGATGGCAGGGAGTCCTTTAGGTCAGCACTGCTCATTAAAGATGTAAGAGAAATGCAGGAAGCCTAAACTGACTGAGAGACATTGGAATCTTTGAACTATTTGATATTCGTCAGATGTCTAAACCATTTCCTCTCTAAGGCAAACACTACAGCCAAATATTTAAATATTACTGACTCACCTCAGAAGGAGTTATTCCTTATAGACCTTACCTTTTCAATGGCTTCTGTCATGGAGGCAAGTTTACTTCCTCAGCAAATTGAACTGATCCGTTCTGTCTTGTTGCATGATTTAATGGTAAAATGTCAACAAATTTTTCTACAAAAGACTAAACAGCACTGAAAACCCTCCTTTGCTTAGCAGCTCCCTTATCTGCAGATTCCTGTCATAGCTGAAACATTTGCATTTAAAAGAAAACCCAGATTTTAAGATAGGAACATTTTTCAATGGATTTATTTTTAAGTAACAAGTAATTTTCATTTATCTCTCCCCATCAGCTTTTACTCACATTCGAAAGACTTGTTTGCTATACAAAGCAGTCTCATCTATTGCAGGGAACAAAACAGTCACAATGTGATTGAACATGACACACAGTAAACATGTGAGAGGTGAGACTGGATTTAAAATAAAACTGAACTTTCCTTTCTGCAACTGGGAAACTGTGAATGACAGAAATGAGAAGTGGCAGAGGCCTTGAGTGTCCTCTTCCCATCGTGGCTTCACAGACATTGTGTTATCATTCTTGAAGTATTTTCTTCACAATGACACAGGGCAGTCTAGCTGTCTTCACCAGTACTAACAGACTGGAGTCATTGCCTCCTGTGTCTTACATGGTATGCACTTCTTAATACAAGTAAAAATATTTCTGTGCCACTCCAGCAATATCACTTTGCTGGTTCCCTCACCAGCCACTGATGCTTTCCTCCACTACAGTCACTTATCCAGAAATTCCCTAATTTCTACACATTTAATGCTTTCCTGCTCCTGTCAGTCCCACTGCCCTTGTCTTTATCACATCACCTTATTATTTTCAGATTACGTCTCCAGCTTTTCAAGATAACTTAGAGTCCTTATCCTAATGGAATTCAATGTCTTTCAACTGCGTCATCTGCAAATGTCCTGTGTATTTTGCAATTCAGTACGCAACTTACTAATGAAAATATTGTATAAAACTGAGCCTGATGCCTTGGAGAGGCTATCTAGAGCAGAGGCTAGACAAAGTTTAAAGAATAAAGCTAAAAACGTTAAAAGGAACAAGGATAGTCCCTCATCGGAACCATCTAGAGATGTTCTCCCATCTGGTCAAGACATTGCTGTCTAAATTCTTGGGAATTTATTTTCAAGCACTCAGCCACTTCACAGTAATTTCTTATCTTTCTTCTGAAGACATCACAGGGAGTATGCCAAAAGCCTTACAAAATTAAAGATAACAAATCAACTCTTTCTTTTAGACTTGTTACCATGATAAGAAGGAAATAAATTCTATTTGACAAAGTCTTTTTTTGAGGAGACCATATTCACTGATTCTCATTTTCTTATCCTGTACATATGTACAGATGACTTAACACTTTGTTCCAGTTCTCAAAGTTCAGCATTAGGCTGACTCATCCACTGTCCTTTAACCTATCCTTCAAGACAGGTTTGTTTTGTGTTTCCTGGGGGCATTTTTCTCTGTTCCTGTCCCCCAGGACATCTCCTCTCTTCTAGTTTTCGTAGCTAATTGCTATAAAATTCAGAGATTGCTTCAGCTGCTCCCTTAAGTACCCTAGATGGAATTTCATCAGGCCTTACAGAGTCAGATATATCTGCCTGTGCTCCTTAGAGTTAGTTTTGTTAAATATCTAGTTACAGTTTATTTTTTTTATATGTCACTGAAAGAAAGGCAGCCTCAATACAGCCTTCTGTTTTACTGGTAGCTCAATGTGGGACCTACCTTCCTTTAAACAATAAATGGATTCTAGGAGGGAGAGGCCCAGAGCCTTTCTGGGATATCTGATTTTGTTCTCTTGCCAGCATTAGCCTCCTGGGCTAAAAAGTCATGTTTGCCTCAAAACAGTCTCCAGCATCCTCCCCATGGAGATATCTCAGGCAGTGGCAGAGGGGTGACCCCAACTCAAGGACTCTTTTTACCGTGAAGTTCCTGGATGTGCAAAGACTCTGGAGTGTGACAGTGACAGCCCAGCTCTCACCACATGGCAGGCCTGATTCTTCACCTCTGGGATGGCTTCTCCTCTTTTGTTGTGGCTGGATTCACTGTGTTTATACCAGTATTTTTCTAGAGCCCAGGGGTGCAGGTGTGGACAGGGACTGTGCTTTCACAGCAGGGTTTCTGAGGAAAAAAAAATCAAGCAGTAATACCTTCTATGACATTGTTGACCAAATCACACCTTTTAAAAAATTTTTTTGAGATCTTTCATTCTTGCTATACATTCCACAGCAGAAATGCTGTCTGTTTCCCAGGTAATAGACAGGAATGACAAAAAGTGCAGATAGAGAGCAGCAATCTCTTTTGCTCAGGGTGCATCACAGGACAGGAGCCCTTCATGCTGCACACTGCCATGCTGGCTCCAGCTGGTGATTTCATGGTTCTGGTGCCCCTCACTGAAGGACCAGCTGGAACCCTACTAAGGTTCCTGCCTGCCTGCCCACATTTACCTTTGGCAGGAGCTCCATATCTGCAGAGAACCAGAGCACAGCTAAATCTTCTCCACAGTCATATCATATGCTCCAAATGCAAGCAGGACCCATGAGCTCTTTCTTCACCAAATATAGGCTTAGCCATAGAGTCTGACTGGGCTGCTTTGACCTTTGACCAGGCTGCACTCAGTTATCACAGCCCTTTAAAATCTTCATTACTGCCTTGAGTCAAAATGAGTAATCTGGACTAAGCTCAGTTTTTGCTTTTACCTCAAATAACCATGGTGAAGAATGAAGTTTTCTGTCTTCCTTCCTCCCACCTCTACACAGGATAACTTATACTGCTGTCCAAGTTGGCACTGAGGAAGGGCTCCAGGCACTGCACTGTTCCTCACCTCCAAGCCTTGCTCTTCCAGTCTCTTGATATGTAGAAACTGATGCTGGAGTTACTTTCCTTGTGAGTTAAGTACTCTGCTTTCTAGATGGCCAAGTGATTAATTTTGGGGTGTCCCTTGTAACTGATTGCAGGAGAGCAGCCTTGCATTTTGCTTACACTCCTCAGGGTGCCTGGCCTTGGCTTTGCTTGTGGTTGCTGGAAGGGGATCCTCTCGAAGGTGTTAAGGTCCTCTTATTGTGTCAGACATGATAAGCAACAAATGCAGAATAGCTGGCAATGTCCTTGATGGAGGACATTTGGGAACTTTGTTGTAGATGCATTGCTTTGTCTCAGCAGCAAGGAAGGACAAACTATTTGCTTTAGCAAAACAAAAAGTCGGTGGACTCTGGATAAGCTGAGTGTAGAGGCAGACTTTCACACCAGCAGATCCCTTGGCAAACAGCACAGATAAGTGACCCAGAGAGGAGAATAAACAAAAAAAATGTGATTTGTCATTGACAGAAAAGGAAAGTGAAAGATTTCTTCTCTGCTGGTAATGACTTGATGTTTCTGGATGCTGTTTTGCTGAAAGTTGCTGTCAGGAACCAACAAGAAACACATTTGAGGGTGACAGCATGAAGAAATAGAACTGCTTCTTGGTTCAAATCAGAAACTGCTGTAAGGTAGTCCAGGAGAATATTTTACTAGAGCACAGGGCAAATCAAACTGGCTTCCGAAGATGTGACCTGTGGAGCAATTTATTGTAGATCCTCACTTCAGCATGAGCCCTCAGCATGATGCTGAGGCAGAATAAAAGGCAGGCTAGCTGCAAAATGGAGAAAGTGTCCACTACACAGAGCAAAGGTGCCCAGTGGACTAGGGTGCCCAGGTTCAGATGGGTATTCCCAGTTGGAGTTTGGTCTGTCCAACTCTCTCTGCAAGAATCCATAAGGTTTTCACCTGCCAGCTGGTGAGCTGAGCCATTGTGCAATAGATGCAGCCAAACTGCATCCATGAGAGTTTGTGCTTTTGCTAAATCCCAGCACATGTTCAGCTTGTCCACCTCGAGAGTGCCCCAGAGCTTTTCTGGCACTTTGCTTTGGCCCAGGCTTGTGCTTCTGACACAGGAAATGTGGTTTGGACAGGGGGTTTGTGTCTGTGCTTGGCTGCCAGGTCAGGCACAGCAAGAGAGAACTGAGGCTGGTTCCCTTGCTCAAGGAGCAGATGTTTGCCTGTGGGAAGCCTGGAGTAAAAGTCTTTAGCCTGTGTGAATACAAGGAGAAGGGTCCTATCCCACTGCTTACCTTGTGCGACCAAGATGTGGGCAAAAGAGGGTGGCTGGAAGAGCCCAGCAGGGCTGGGAAGCACTTGTGCTTCTCTGGTGCTCACATGGACTTCTGCAGGTCTGTGTCTCTCTTCAGCTAAGGAGGCAGATGAGTGAAATCCCTGAGCTGCTGGGCTGGGCAGAATGGCAGAGTCTCTGAGTAGGGCCTTTACATCTGCATCTACAATTCAACAGCGACTTACAAAAAAATGCTTGAGGCACAGAAACAAAGACATGTCTAAAGCAGAGTATTAGGGAAAAGCACAAACATGAATTAATAAAAAGAAGTGAATGAGTTAAGTTAGCTGTGGTTATTCTGGGTCATAAAAGGGAAAGGGAAGCATTTGGGAAGCATCTAAGTAGTTAAAGGAATGAAGAAACAGACTTATTACTAATGCAAGCTTTCAGCTACTACTGAGCGTTATGAATAAGGATGAAATATTTGATGCTGTATTGTTTAATCTTATAGTGAGTGTCTGAGATTGTCTGCTTAATATAACAAGAGGATAAAAGCACAGGTCAGAATAAGGAAAGAGCATATTAAAGAGAATTTAGATAAGTTCTTGCTCATCAGCAAAATCAGATTAAACATACCCTGGAGCACTGAAAGAAATAACCAGACCAATTTCTTGCCATTATATGCATTTCAGAGAGTTTTTGGACCACATCTGTCCTGTGTTTTAGGCAGAGGCTGGAGTTTATATGCAAGCCCACTTACAGCATGTGATCTGAGTGAATACCCTGACCAGGGTTGGCGTGTGCTCTGCAGCATGGATGAGGGGAGCACCACTCTGCTGTCACCTATGGACTCACACTCATTCATGTACCTGTGACACAGGCAGACTGAAGTATGATAGCCTACTGTCATCAGTCCCCATACACTTTTCAGTGATGCTGTAGAGCCAATATCTTGCTGAAAGGTATCCGCAGATTCCTTCTTAAAAGGGCCTGTCCTTAAATGCAGGAGGGAAAGTGGCACAGACAGAGTACCAGAGCCCAGAAAACAGTGTCTGGACGATTCACCCAGCTAGAGGCATCCCTGGGCAGCCACAGGGGGTTGAGAAGTGTGGATAATAGCACAGCAGTTAATAATAGCTGCACGCTGGCCTGTAGCACCAGCAGGGCCAGGGAAAGGAGGAAAGTGCTCAAAGGGCCAGGAGTGGAAAAATGTCTGGAGGAAAATGATAGGATTGGACCCAGGGAATTACTGACCAGTCAGACCAATTTCAAAGACTGGAAAAGCACTTGAATAAATGGCAACACTACTGTTAAATGTCTGGCTAATAAGGTGATTCAGAGAAGCTGACATGGATTTGTCCAGAATAGATTATCAAGCCAATTTCTTTTCCTTTTTTTCCACAGAAACGGGCCTCATGAATAAGGGAGAGGCAATCAAGGTTATCATCTCAATCCATCTTGACTTGACTAAAGCTTTTGATCCAGGCTTACACAGTGACATACATATAACCAAAGCAGAGAAATGTGAATTAGGTAAAATGGCCATAAAGAGGCTGCTCAGGTGGCTCAGGCAGTGTGCTTAAAGAGCAGTTATACAGAGCTCACTGTCAGACTCTGAAAATGCTACAAGTGAGACTCTCCAGCTGTCACTTCTGGTCTTTTTTTGATCAATACTTTCATTAACAACTCAAATTACAGAATAGGGAAGCGCCCCTGGGAGGACAAGGTACTTTGCGGGACATGATTATGTTCAAAATGATCTTGATAAATTGGAAGAAAGGCCCAAAATCAATGTGATGAAATTCAATAAAGACAAGAGCAAATACTGCATTTAGAGAGGGGAAATTAAATGCACAGATACGAAATAGGAGATTGCTGGTTAGGCAGCAGGGTGCCCGAGGGGAAGCATGGCAGATCACCACCCGTGATCAGCAATGGAATACTCTTGTATAAAGATATGTGTCATTCTAATTAATTAGCAAGAATATGAGAGAGAGGAGGTTGTAACTCAGGGTAGTTCTGTGCCATGTGTTTGCAGCAGCAGAGCCAGGCTGAAGAGGAAGAACAAGAGTGGTGAAAGCTTGGGTCCTGAAGACAGGACCTGGACGCAACAGTTGGGGCAGTTGATTTGAGTTGGAAAGAGGGGAAAAGGGAACAGTGGCACAAACTTTTCTTGCCCTTTTGAAGACTGTTACAGAAAGGGGAATAAGCTGTTGTTCTTTGCATCCACTGGGGAGATAGTAAGGAGTAATTGGCTTGACTCTTGGTAGAGGAAATCTTCTGATAAGCGCAATTAAGCACAGCTGTATCTACAGGGAGGTTGTTGGGTACCTGTTGTTGGAGACTTGTGAGAGCAACCTATGTGAATTGTCACCAGTGGCAGGGGAGTGTCTGATTTCACCTCAGAAGAGAATAAATATGCTTTTTGGGTCACTCCAAACCCTGCATTGCCATGATGACTTTGCCTAGGAGTTTACTGATAGCCAGGTTGGCACTGGAATGAATTTGTCCCCAGGTCAAAATAGCATGAACATTCCTCAGCATCCCAAGGAGATGTTTGCATGCCAAAGTTATTTGAATGTCTTACTTGGCTAGTTCATGTCAGGGTGAATTGGGGGTGCAGGGGGGATTGATAATGCCCTTGTCTTTCCTCTTCTCTAGCTGGGGCAGATTTTATTAGTTTTTTCTAGGCCCTAAATTACAAAAAATCTGCCTTATTTCACTTAGGGCAGGTATCAGCAGGGCTGTGGTACTGCAATGCTGACAAAGGCGTCCTTGAAGGATAATTATAGGGAAGGAAAGGGAAGGAATTGCTCATCAGTTAATGTGCATGTGTTGGATGTGGCACCCCATTCCTGAGTTTTGGCGAGCCAAGGGCCAGCCAGATCTGTGTTTGCAGTAGCTGGTGCCTGCACCACACTCCAGACTCTGGGCCAGGGTGATTTTGACCAATTGTATTGTGTCAGTGCAAGTGACTTACAGCCTGTGTCCCATGAAAACGGATCAAGCATTATATATTTCATGGGAACGGCATCAGAAACATGGGTGTTTTCAAATCAGATTGGATAAATGGTCTAATCTCCTGCTGGGCAGGAGCCATTACCAGCTGCCACACATAAAAGTGATAGTATTCTCTTGCTGGAAATGAATGGATTATCACCCTGCTAACCTGCTGTACATAGTAATGAACATGAGTTATTAATATTTATATTTCTGTGTATTAAATACCGTTTTGAATTGTCTCAACTTCTTTATAAATAAATGAGCTTTAAGAAATCAAAAGAAAAAGTGGTAGGCTGTTCTTACAGCAATGAGTTTCACCCACTAATTTTGCACTGCAATAATAGTCAGGTTAAAGATCACTGAAAAAATTGCTTGTTTTTGTTACAGTTCTCATCATGATCAGGGACAGAAAATGCTTGCTGCTTTTTGCTTGCTTGTCTCCTCTCTGCTGTTTACACACTTTTCTTTTTCATGTGCTTCTTTACTCTGATTGTATCATAGTTGAACTTTTGCTCTAAATAGTTTCACACAGCCAAAATCCCTGGCTGATTATCACATGCTTCAGGGCAAAAATTAACTTCATGCCACTGTGCAGACAGTTGCTTGGTTTTCTCCTCAAATGCTCCACCCCTCTCAGCACGGATGCTGCTAATGGTGGGAGGTTGTGCCATGTTGACAAGCCTCTGGGAGCAAGGAAAAGGCCAGTTCTGAGCAGATGCCCGATTTGATTGCAGTATCATGAGGTCTAATTACTCTAATAAGCATTTGTGGGATTCAGAGATCAGGAGGAAAGGGATCACAAACACGATTAAGGTGTCAGAGGTGTTGAATGAAAATTGAAAGGATTAAATGCCAATTTCTGTTTTCTGAAATTCAAGCTACCATCACTGAGAGCAGCTAATAGTCATCTGAGGGCAGAGCCTGGTGTCCCTGAGAGGCTGTTTTTCAAGCTGTCTACAAAAACTACCCAACTCAAGTACTGGTGACTGATCTGAATAGAGGAGGAAGAGTACCCCAAGCAATTCAGCCTACTTGATTTTTGGGGCTGGTGACCCCACCTACCCATGTAATGGATTAGACACCTAACTAAGAGGAGAAAACTTGAATAGATCTCCATCAGAGAGAGGTTATTTGGAGTAGGCAAACCCTGGGGTAAAACCTCTTTGCTTTGGGAATGCTGAAAGGAATTAGCTTGGGAAAACCCCCCATGAACTTATGATAGCTCTTATGCTGTTTGGTCACCTCTGGACGAGGTTCTTGCAACACTCGGTGTTCACATCAGGACTCAGAAGTTGTGTCTGCACAGAACGGTGGGGGATGCACAGAATGGTGGGGATGGACTACAGCTGCTGAACCTTCATCCGTGCATTTACCAGTGCTCTCATGGTCTGCAAAGTTTTCCCCAAATATTTGGGACAGTAAGCTGGACAGAAAGAACATGAGTTAGAGGAGAACACACACATAAAAACATCTTACTGTCAGACCATTTTAGAGTGACATTTAAAAAACTTTTGATTCAAAATATGATGTTTTTTCTGCGCTCAGCACGAGGCAGATTGGACGTCTTTGTAACCAGTGTCCCTGAGCTCTGCATTTCTCACCTTGAATTAAAACTTCTCACTACACCACCTCCTTCATCTGAAGCAGCTGCTGGTGACTATCACTGTCAGCAGTAGCTCATGCTCACAGGGAGATGTTCTTGGAACAGATACACCCAGCCCATTTTGTCCACAGTGGGTCAGCCTTGGCAATCCTTGTCCTGTTGAACCTGCCTTTTAATCATTAATCATTTTATTCTGGGTCATTTTGAATTATGTTATTCCTTTAATGCCATATAACAGAAGTAGTTCCACACAGAGACTTACAATTTCACCTGTGCAGGGATATTCAAAGGTATATGCCACTCAAAGCTCTTCAGTTGTGTCTTATAGGCATGAAACTGGCATTTTGAGGTATTCTCAGATGGATTCCTTTTACATTCTATTTTTCCTTCCTCAGAAAAGGAAGGAAACGTTCAGTGGAGGGTTAACTGCTCTCTGCTGAGTCTCTTGCTTAATTTTCATGCTCCACAGAACTTCACAGTATAAACAATTTTACAAAAGAGAATTAACAGTTATTCACAAGGACCTGTCACGCGAATACCCAGTCTGTGTAATTAAAGTATTGAGAAGGCTGTTTGTTTTCTGAACTAGGTATGAGTTATATAAGTGGTCATGGATAGAGTATTTGGTAAGTTCTGGGATGATCAAACCCATTTATCATGTTTATGGGATGATGTTTAGGGAACTTCATCTGCTCCACTGCTTGGACAGGAACAGATATACCTTTGAAAAGCTTCTCAGAACCTTCTAAAGTGCTTGTCCCCATCCTGATCTGACAGATGCCAACAGGAGTGTGTGCTGACAGACCCAGTGACAAGTCATTCTTTTCCCTTCAGTCTGATTGAATTCCCAGATCTGAAAATCGAGTGTTCTTAATGCTTTTGGTCTAACTGAAATGTCTCTTCTAAACTGTAAGCCATTTATCTGAGTTCTTATCTCTCCTGCTGAGCTGTCACAGTCGAAAGGCAAATCTCCTTACGAGGCAGACAGATACTCTGAAGGTGTAGGGAGGATTTCAGATTTAATGGAGAAGTTTTCATCTCCCTGAAACAGAAGTGCCCCAAGGACCCTTGTCACATGTTGCTTGCAAGGTCTTGCCTGCACCCCACACAGGGGCAGAAAGCTAGTTTGAGGCTGTCTGGCTGAAGGGCAGCCATATGGCACTGCAGTAATGTAATGAATAATGTAATTAGTCAAATGTGAAAGGCAAGGCTGGTGCTTGGGGGCCTTGGTGTGGCTCCACTGGTGCTGTTTGGAGATGTCTCAGGGGTCTCTGGGATGGTGCTATGCCACAGTGTAGAGGTCTGGTGCACAGCTCAGACACCTCATAAGGCCTGTCCTTGATGGCAGTGCTCTAGTGGCCGTGGGTGGGTACAGAGGGGCTTTACTCCTGTGCTGGAGCATCCTGCAGGAAAGTGACTGACCAGAGTGCTCAGGACAGTTCTGCTCCTGCTGGTGGAGATAAGTGTTCACACCAGTGAGCCTCCAGGATGCAAACCAGCTGCTCTTTAGGAAGGATTTCAGAAGACTTTGCTTAGGCCATGGGACTCTGTCCTGCTAATGCTGAATACCTTGTGCTGACTGGGACTGTCTTCTTCTTTCTTTTTGTTTTAAGGTCAAGTGGCAGAAGGATGACATGGACAGCAACCGCAACTTCTTCTCTGTCTCCTCGGATGGGCGGATTGTTTCATGGACTTTAATTAAGGTAAACAGTAGGTGGCAATTTCTTTTTCCAGTGAAATTATACCTAATTTTCTCAAAAGTTCAGTGATTCATTAGTATTATTTTTATTTCTAATGAGCTTGAAAAGAAATGTTAGCAATAGCAGCTGGTGCAGTCACAGCTGGATCTGGGGCTGCACATTAAACTCTGAAATGAAGCAGGGTCAGCCTACTCATTGTCAGGACCTAACCTTCATCCTGCCTGCACCTGTAGCACCCCATGGGCCTGAAAATGAGAGCTCATTTTCCTGCTTGGCAGCAGCAGGGATTCAAGCCTGGTCCTTGTTCTCACACTTTCTTTGTCCCAGAAGGGTCAACTAGACACAGAACAGAATAATCTGCTTTTTTTCACAGCTTCCAGATTCTCATCCCCAAAATGCTCCCCTACAGATTGCAATTTGAATTGGGAGAGGGTCAATTTAAATTTCTCCCCATGTGGGACAGAGTGAGTAGTACAAAGTTTGCATTTGCAGTGGGATGGCAGCTTGCTATCAGACAGGCAGAGGGCTTCTCCCTGCCATGACATTGCCTACTCCAATACACATCCAATACAACTTTTTAAAACTAGTTTGCATGCCCTGCCTTTGTTCACTTTTCCTTTTGGAGTATGTTGAAATATGTTGATAGAAACCTAGAATTAATGTCCCCAAATGACCCTTAGATTCATGTCTCTGAATCCCAATGTGTGGGTTTTTCTGTTGGTTATTTCATTTTACATTTAAAGATTTCAAATCTCGCTAAAAAATAATTGCATTGCCCTAAATATGAGTTTGAAGCAGCTGTCCCATTATTTCCCAACAAAAGAAGAAATTTCTTTACATCCTAGGATGCTAATTTTTCAATCTGTTTTACCAAAGCTTTCCAGTTTTGAAATTTTTAGGCCTTGCTGCCATGGCAGGGATTAATTTCTAGCATTACATGTAAATCTTAGCCTCATGTCCAGTTCAGGAACAGGACCATCTCCTAAAGAACAGTGTAAGCACAGGCAGATGGCACAGCTTATGAAGTTATTTTTTATAGACTTTTCCATGTTCATACATGCAGCTTCAGAATCAAAAATCCCTTCTGCAAATGTATCCCAAGTCCTTCTCCCAAAAGAGCTCCCTAGACAGGGACATACTAAGAGTGTCTCAGCACTCAGGTCCTGTGTTATCCCCTGAATAGGAATGCCCAAAAGATTTGGGTTGAAGTGGGCAGTACATGCCTGCAGCCAGACACATCTAGATGAGGTGATTTGGCAGGGTACACTTAGCAACTGAGCCCCAGTAACTGAGTGTGCTCAACATGGCCCCCTTAGGAGGCAGGGAACCCTGGCTGAAGTCTCTTACTTAATAGAAATGCCACAACTGGGATGACTTAAGTGTTTGCAGATGGATTCTGATAGCAGCTCACCCAGCAGAGGGTCTTTTGCACCAGTGCATAACTGTTTCCACTTAATAATCTGTAGTTTTGCTATCCCTTGAGCACATAGATATTTCCTTCTATGTATCCTTAGTATGACTTCTAAGATCTGCATCCACTTAGCCCACTGTAATTTCTACTTATTCCTTACATTACTGTAATGAACTTTGCCTTACCCATGTGAAAAGTCTTGGGTTTTTAGGGGTTTTTTTGATTAAATTACTTCTGAAATTGCCAGAACTAGTATTTACTTAGTAGGCAGGGGTGGAAAACAGCAATGTTTTAGGTGCTGTCTGCTTTGGACATTTTTGCGGGGGACAGATATTCAACAGAGAAAACAAAAACCACGATGAAAATAATGCTTTTTTATAATCTGTGGGGTTTTTTATACACAAAGGAGAAATGGACAATCTGCTTGAATTCCAGTTTCACAAGAGCTTTTTCTGGGTTTCATTTGGAGTAAAACTGAAAACACTCCAGAGGTTTTCTATTCTACAAAACCATGGTGCAAACAGGGAATAAATGAAAGAGTGCTTTGCTAATCTTTTTGAGAGGGCTATCCAGAAATAAAGCTCTTTCAAACACTGTTAGCTGTTTGACACTTCCAAAGCTGAGAGCACAAAGTGAATAATTTCATTATTTCTTCCAGACAAATATTTGGCAAACCGCACTCAAGATTTGGATAGAAGAGTTGTCAAATGTTAGCCAGGGACAGTTGATCTGCCTTGACCATAGTGGTTGTTTCTGTTAGAAATGGGCACAATCACTTCGGACAAATTTCATGAAAAAGCACATAAGTTCTGTGTACTTCGACTGTCTTGACTTTGGGTCCTCATGAAGGTGTAAAACATCAAGGAAGGATGCAGGACTTCTGCTGGATGATTCTCTGCCCCCCCTCCTTGTGGTATACACATTTCCTATCAAAAGGGAGAAACGTCTCAGCCATTTCAAAGAATTGTTTGGGATGCAGCATGATACTGCTTCTCAGTCTGATGCTCAGCAATCCCATATTTGATTAGTAGTCATAGTTCACCCCCTCCTGTGTCACCTACAGCTAAATTACTGAACAGCTCTGGGCCTGCTTCATCACTTAAGGCTAATAAGAAGTAAGGGGAAAGCAGCAGCTGTAAGGCCTGATTCACTAATGCTTACAAAGTGCTCTGCAATTATTAGGCAGAAGCAACATATTATTGCTTGGTATTCCTGGAAAGCCAAATTGTCAGCAGCATGTTTACCCAGAGGTATATGTGAATGGCTCTGGTGACAAAGAGCCCCAGGAACAGAAGTGTTTTTTATGCTGTGAAGCTGGGTACAAGATAAAACCAGCACAGCAGGGAAGTCTGCACAAGCAGGGTCCTTTGTGAAGGAGAGGGGCTGCAGGAATTGTCCACAGGGGCCTCTGCCAGGTGAAGGTACTGGGAGAAACCTTCAGAGGAAGGCTGCAGAAAGGTGTGTGATTAGAAAGAAGGTCCCTTGAGGTTTACCCTTCTACCAGAACACAGAGATAGTGTGCTAGCACATCTCTGGGCCTGCACAAATCACACATCTGTTCCACTGGGTGTATCAATGTGACCTGCTGCAGGCAGCTCCAAAGCTGCTCTTCAGACCAGACTCATGTCTAGGACAGGGCACATGCTTTCTGGAGAGCAGGCAGACCTGGGAGCCTGAGCAGAGGTAAGTGCCTGCTTAGCTTGTCCTGTCTGCTCTCCCAACAACCCACCAGCACTCCTACTTGGGCATGCAGTGGAACATGCTGTGCTCCTGATCCCTCTGGGCGCTGCTCTTTCCAGTTCATGCGCATGTACACCAGCACGTGTGGCCACTTTCTTAGCATCTCTCCTGCCTTTACCCACTGAAATGTGCTGTAAGAGCTGCTAAGGTGGAACTCTTTAGGAGTCTGTCCTGCTTCTTGCTGCTTTCTTGGAGAAAAATTTACTACCATCAATAGGCCAGCACATGTGGGTGTGTAGCAGTGAGAATTAGTGAGAAGGAAGAACATTTTGGAGTTTTGACCTTTTCTGAATCTTCTGTAACTTTGTACCCCCAGAGTATGATAGAAATGCTTTCTAGAACATTGTCCTCTCTCAACTGCAGTACTGAAGAAGATCTCCCACGTTCCTCAGCATGGAAATTCCTGGGATTGACTTTGCCAGGCAGAATTCTTTTTCCACCTGAGTGCTGCTCTGGGCTAAGAGAAGCTTCAACTACAGTTTAATTCACTGAGCTAAGTAGTGGTGCTTCAGTGGGATATTTGCATATTATACCATCCAGTCCACAGCCCATACTGCTCACTAATCATTAGTTTTTGTTCTTTTTATCACATAATCAGGGAATCACAGAATGGTTGGGGTTGGCAGAGACCTCTGGAGCCCCAGGGTGTTTTTACAGTCACAACTAACTCCATTCTGCAGTGGTATTCCAACTCCCAAAGCCAGTCTGAGAATGTAACTTTCCCTCCAGTAGCTTCTTTATATTTACCTACATTATGTCTATTTACATCTGTCTTTGGTCTCCCACCTTGACTGTAAACTCTTTGGGACCCAACCTTTTGGCCCTGTGTTCACCACCTTGCAAAGCAGTGTCATGATAGTTCTTTAAAACTCTGCTGAGAACAGAAACATGGGGCAGTTTTCTCTTCGAGCAAACTGCTTACTAGATGTTGCTGGCATCTCAGAGCCCATGAAATTGAGAGTATTTTGAAATGAGGCTGCTCTGGGGATAAGATGTTAAGAAGCCAGAACTGGAAAGATGAGAAGTTGCTATTCATTAATGTGGGGCTTTTGTTAGCTCCCTGCGAATATGAAATATCCATCTTAAATCACACAGGGTGATTTAACTAAACACTATCATTTAAGCTAACTGTGCCAACTTTCACTAAAAAACACTGACCCTGAAATTCAAAATTTTCCAGGTCAAGTGCACATGTCAAGGTAATGTACCAGTGGCTCTCAGTTCCAGTGTACCAAAGCATCAGTTTCCTGAAGGTTTTGTGGAAAGCACCATGTTACAAACTGCCAAATGTGAAACATTAAGCAACTTCTGGGCAGCTTTTTAAAATTCCTCCATAAAATCTGCCATTTCAAAGTACTGAATGTCTCTGTATTGTTGCTGCAAAGCATGCTATTCATGTCGAATCTCCTCTGCCTGCAGAGTGAGCTGGTTCACATGGATGTCATCAAGCTGTCAGCAGATGAAACAACGATGCAGGGGCCAGAGGGGCTGCAGCTGCAAACGCTTGGTAAGAGCCCAAGTCCTTGCCATGCTGATTAATTACTGACACAAAGTCTCTCATCAGTCATTCTGGGAAATTGAATTGGGAACAGGGTGTTGAGATGGAAAGGAGCTAAAGGAGGGTTACGCCTCCTTGCTTTCATCATGCACTAGGGCAAAGTCTGTCTGGAGCAATGGCCACTGAGTCAAGTTTTGCAGGTTACATTTGGCCTTTACGTACATAAAAAGATGAATTGAACATTAATTCAAGAAATGTCCATTTTATTGGGCTATCTCTGTGTGGATAAAGCACATACCTGTTTGTGTCAAAACTCAGTTTTGTTCTTTTTGTCAGGCATTGATCTGGACTGGCAAAATCAAGGTGAAAAGCAACCTCTGCCCTTTACTGGGTGCACAGTTCACCCAGCCAGCTTTGGGATGTGTCTCCTCGAGTTTGGGCTCTGTAAAAACAGTGTCTATTCTGAGCTACTATGTTAGGCTCCTCTATACAAAGTGGAGTCAGTGCAGTCCTTCCAGGCTGAATCCTCTCATCCTGATCATCCTGCGCTTGAGACAGCTGAGATGAGTCAGCTCTGGAGGTCCTAAGCCCGAGGAAGTCCTTGAGGAATCCTCTTATCATCCTTCTACACCTGCTTTTGGCTGAGAAGATGGGACCTCTGTTTGGAGGAGAGCCTTGCTCTGTTTTTAAGGATTGCTGTGTTTCTAGGCTAGTAACTGCTGAACAGGCTGTGGGAAGCTTTGCAGTGCCACAATAGGTTGCAAGAAACCAGCTAAAGCAGCACACTGCAGAACTCTCAGGGCTTTGGGATTATTTGTTACTGTTACTGGGAAATGGATTTTCAAAGACTTGTCTTGAATATTAAACAATCTATTTGAATGTTAAAAATGCAGATGGTATTAGAGAGTTGAAATTACCCTAACAATTCCTTTGAGAACTACATTTTGTTAATGTTAAAGACATAATGCTTGAGACGACTGCCTGTGCAGAAAGTTTCTGTAACTGTGTGCTTCTGAGCCTTGTCTGCTCGTTCCTGTTTCTCATCTGATGGTTGCTGTGGGTATCCCTGCTGGGAGGGACAGCCTCAAGGAGCTCTGGCACTCAACAGACATCCCATCTTCTGTTCAAGAACCCTGCTGAAATTTTCTTTCACCAACATGTGAAATGGCTTTCTTGGATGGTGATGCATCTGCCTCAGGAGCAGAAGCCACAAAATCTCAATGAGTCACATCCTGTTTGTGGTTGACACCTGTTTTAAACATAGTTCACAATGTTGCACAATTCAGGGCTTTTGACATTAACAGGATCCTTCTGTCCCTAGCAGAGGATTTCTTCCCAAATCACATCCTTTGTTATTGGCTTTACTGAAGTGAGCCTGCTAAATGGATTCTGAATTAAGGGAAAAAAGAGTACTGGAAGGTATGGTGGGGTATTTTCTCACTCGGCTCTTTTATGCATAGGAAACCACTTACATTTTTGTGAATACTAAACAAATAGAAAAGATCTATTCTTCCCCAGCAGGAGGTGGCCAGATCCTTAGAATATTTATGTTTGCACCAGGTATTTTTGACTCTTAGTAAAATTAATCCTAGGCTAAAGTGGTTTCTGGTAACCTTTTGGTTCTTTCAGTACCCTTTTACATATCTCTGGGGTAGCTGTTCAAATTGCAGGTCTTGGGGACACGCACAGCTTGGAAAGCTTAGCAGAAGGGGTGTCTGATTTATTTTGGGAGCTTCTGGCTAAGAAATCACTTCTGAAAACACAGGCAGTGTGTGTTTACCATAGGCAGGAAGCATGTTTTGGCCAGCTGAACCAATTCTCTATGTGACAGACCTTTTTTTTTTGTTAACAGGCAGTGGGATATCCTTTGATTTTCACAAAAAGATAGACTATTTGTTTCTCGTTGGTACTGAAGAGGGCAAGATCTATAAGGTAAAAAATATTTCTTTATGCTTTGTTTTACATCCTCTGACCCATGTGTGTCTTTGAGGCTCATCATCTGAACTGTTTGCTCAGGTGATAACAAAGTACAGCTTCAGAGCCTGGTCCTGCCCTGGGATGCCTGTGGTGAGCCTGAGAGCAGAGCAGCACTGCAGAGGGTCACAGGGAGCTCTCTGAACAGACCCAATTAAGACCCTATTTTGCAGAAATTTTTTTCATGCAAACTGCATTCCAGAAAATGCTTGGCAGACTGCAGCTGTGCAAGTGAAGTGCTAAGTAGGATCAGTGCAGAAGTTAAAAGGCGTTGATCCTCTGTCCCCATGACTGTGGGGAAATGGCAGGAAAAATATCAGCTCTTTTCCTTTTTAGACTTGATATCCTGGGAGCAGCCAGGCTAATGAAGCCATATTTCCTACGGATTAGCATCCTACAGCCCTTCCCTTCCACAATCACATAGAATTATAGAATCATTTAGGTTGGAAAAGGCATCTAAGATCTTTCTAGATCCTTTCCCAGTCCCACTTTCTTCTTGCTTTCTTCTTGGTAGGAACCTCCAGTCCATCGCTACGTATCCAAACCTTCCTCCTGATCGTCCCACGCTGTTCCCAGCTCAGTGATCCCACCTCCAGCTATAACCCTTGTTTCCTGCTGACCACCTCCCTGCAGTGCCCTGCTGGTGCCTTGGTTCCCAGTGCCAGGCAGGAGCTGTGAGCCAGCCAGCTCCAGCCGTGTGCTGAGAGCAGCAGCCACACTGTGCTTGCCCTTCCCACACTGGGGACACTGCCCAGGTGTTTTGTCCTCTCTGGCCATTGCTTTTCACAGAATGTGTAAGACCTTAATGTTACCACATCCCACATGCAGCCAGCTTTGGCTGAAAATGCCAGTGAGGGCAAAAGTTGTTTGTGAAGAGAGATGAGCACACAGAAGGACACAGGCATCGTGTTTTCTTGAGAAATTGGGTTAAAAATAGGAAGTTTTGAGTTCTGCTGTATTTAGCCTTGAACATAAAGCCAGTAGTGCCTTCCTAATACAGCTGTTATTTGCACAGCATTCCTCTGAGCTGGCTCTGGGGCTCTGTTAAGTCTGTAGCCACAGCCCTTCATCGTGGGGGGGTGGACAATCAGCAGGAAGCTGACCTGCAGAGCAGATGCATCCAGCCATCCCTAAGGATGATCTGAACTCCTTCCCCCGTATCCCACCTGCAAAATGAACCTGTAACAGATTAACTACCCAAAGGAAATCATATCGTGAAATCAGTATCAATAATTTAGGCAAGATATGTTTAACAAATATGTATCCTTTGCACAGTGATGATGCTGATTGAAATCTCTCCCTCTGCCAGGCAGTTTCTAGGGAGGATTTCTGAGCAGTGCTCACTTGCTTTGGACAAGATAGGTACAGAAGGGAGGTGGGAGGAGTGGGCAGCTGAGCTGTTGGCAGTGGGCAGTGGGTAGGTGCACTGTTTTTTTGTTGGTTTCAGAACACAAAACGTCCATACAGTCATGTGCAGATGTTCTGAGTAGTCTGGTCACCCAAAAGAGTTGGTACCCTGGGTATTGAACTCTAAATTGGTGGGTACTGTTGTGTTTAGTCTGATCAAAAGGTAGGAAGGAACCACAGGTTTTAAATTCCTCTGTGTTTGGGTGAGTGATGGATGTAGGTGAGTGTGGCAGTGGGTGTCAGTGTGAGATGGGGGCCCTCAGGAGAAATATTCAGGATTGCGTCCTGGCTGAGTTACGCAGGAAATTAAACTCTTCATGGAGGAGCACTGGTCAGGAGACAATTTGGCATTGAAAAAGCTGTAGTTATTTCTGCCTTAGATAATTTTCAGTGAAACTAGAAGTAGGATGGTGTTTTAACATAAGAAGTGATCCCAGCCATGAAGCCATGCAGCCATTTTAGCATTCTTGTATGGACAAATGTGGAGAGATACTGATACATATCTTCCCTTTTATTGTCAGGGTTACTGCTAAGCAACATTCTTGCATTGGTGAGCCTCAGTGAAAAGTGACCATTCTCACGTTGTGCAACCCATCCCTGTAAAACCTTGCTGTTCCCACAGGCAGGAAGAGCCTACCTTCAATCTGACAGTCAGGGTCACCACAGGGAAGAGAAATCTTGTGTGTAGCCTGAACAGGCTTTCACAGTATCTACAAAAAACATGGGGAAGAGTTCACCCTTAGCATCCCCCAAGAGCTTGCTACAAGCAGTTTCAGAAGTTTTGGGGTCAGCTGCTGCTCCAGACAGTTTTCAAGGAATACCACACACCTTCATCACGTACTTTACTGAAACACTGCACATCTGAGCCCCTTACTGGAGCTGCCCATGGACTGCCTCCTGCAGCCTTGCTCCACTTGGATATGGGGAGCAGGGGCCGTCCCACAGCAGCCTGAGCAGCTCTCAGGTCCTGTGGCTGCCCTGAGCAGGAGTGAGCTGCTCAGATCTCTGTGCTGCTCTTGCATCTGGAGTGAGATGGACAGACTGCTCACGTGCTGTCTGAGTCAGGGATCAAACACGGGCTGCTCTCCCCACAGGCTAAATTTTAGATTATTTATTAAATAACTTGGAAAGTGAATTCCGGAGAAACTTTTTTTTTATTTCCCCAGAAAGCAGGCATGCCCACCAATAGTGTGATAATATGTTAATTCTTTAGCTGCAGAACAATTGTGGTGAAGTTCTGAAAATGGCTTTGTTAATAGTGTTTCTGAAGCCAAGAAATCATTATCTAAATTACACACAGACTAATCTATTGCCCTTTTTTGTAGAGGAGAAACTGTTTCTGAATTAATATGATTCTGTAACGCAATTCTGAATGCTTTCTTGCATATCTTACTTGCTATTTAGGAATTGTTCAGCTTGACATCACAAAGTATGGTCTCTGAGATTCGTGTTGAAACATTGTGACTCTAAGACTCTGGTCGGAATAACTTCCAATAAACAGACTTTCAATAGAAAAATTGTGAAGAAATTTGAATACACTCATATAAGAAAGGCTTTGGGTTTTTTTTTCAGTGTTAGGCAGTTTTCTTGAGAGTAACAAATGAATATAATAAAACCTAGTGCAAGACTGACTAGAAGAAAAGGTTATTCTAATTTTAAACAAAATTAATTTCACTCATACTCATTCTCTTATACTACGTACCAGAACATTTGTGTCTTTCTGTTTGGGACAGAACTATTATTATTATTATTATTATTATTATTATTATTAATAATAATAATAATAATAATAATAATAATAATAATAATAATAATAATAATAATAATAATAATAATATTGACAAAGGATGGTGGTTGTTGAATCCTTATCACATCACTTGAGATTTCCCTAAAACTGGATGACAAACTGTTTTCTGAACAGGCTCTGACTTCCAGTGACCCTTTAGTAATAGAGAAATAATTTGCCTCAGTGTTTAGCCTTGCTTTGTATTAGGCAAAGTTGTTTTCATTGTCTGAATATTTTGTGATTTAAGTTCTGTTCTTCCTCTTCTCACCACCTTATCTTTGGGGCTTCTGTCTGTGTTCTGTCTGGTTGTCTAGTCCCCAAACACACTGAATTTTTCATCAATTACCATAGGTTCTTTCTCTTATAATTTCCTACTGTTCTTCCCTATGCATTCACGTGCCTTGGTTTCTACTTGTGAGCCTTCCTGCAAAACTCAGCATTTCTGTTACAGATCTGTACAAGCAGTCACTGAGCTAAAACCAGGAGAGCATCTGGTGTAGCTGGTGACAGCCTGTCCACCACAACATGGGACACATTTGTGTCTGGTTTCTAAAGAGCATCTGGATGTCCTGAGAAAGTGCCAGTGTTGGGCAGTACTGCCTTTCTGTTGCCGGATACAAATCTTCTCTGAAAAAAAATTGCTCTTGGATCTCTGTATTGCGTAGATTCTCTGTGTTCCTGTTAGTGAACTGAAGAAACTCTGCCTTATAAGGACAGTAATAACCACCAATTCACCAGGTATGTGGGAGAGTTTTGTGTCAGACTACCGTCTAGCGTAAACTGAAGTGCTGTTGATGAAGATTATTCATAAGTTTTGTGTCCTCAGAGTTCTCCTTTTCTCACAGCATTCCTCCCCCATGTTTTGTAGCCTTGTCAAGAGTCATCTTTGACTGGTTTCCTGTATTGCCACAGACATATTTTTGCATTTCTGTCTCATCGTAAAAATACTGTTTACCGTTCAAACACATCTGCCATCATTTAAGTAGGAGAAAAACACTCCCAGCAAATTTGAGCAGTGCTCTAGAAGATCAGAGAGGCTGCACAAATTCATTCTCTCTGAATCTAGTCATCCTCTTCAAAGCTCTCCTGTCAGGACTTGGGTGTCACATATTCCAGTGGCTCTGTTTTCATACTGACATATCTAATAATTGTAGGGTTCTTGAACTGAACAGTAGGGAAAGACTTTGCCAGCAGTTCTAGTTAGCTCAGAAACTGTTTTTTATTCGTTAAAGTCATACTACTTTTCTGAGCTTTTTCTCAAGTTTGTGGTGTTTCTTCAAAATGCATCTTGGGAAGAAAGCAGCCCTGTCTTGCACTCAGAGATAATGATAAGGGTTGTGGTTAATGTGGTGTGGGGCTGGCAGGCACTGCCAGAGCACAGTGGATGCCTTTAGGCTAAAGCACACATGCAAGTTCATTTCTCACAAGGGACACAGGTGGGAGTTTGCCCTACACAAATCTTTTTGCTGCTGATTTCATAGAAAAAAATTCATATCCCTTTCCTGTGGTGGAGATTGCAAAGGCAGTTCTGTAGATCAGCACATCCCAGAGCAGGATGGATCTCCTGTACCAGTGCCCAGAGAGCTGCACTGATCAAGGGCTTAGCCCCCACAAGCCTTTGAAAACAGGACACTGACCATTACAGTTCTGTTGGAGGCAGACAAATCTGGTTAACATCTCACTCTTCAAAGTTCTCAGGTATTAGGGACATTCAATCCACACACTTGAAAGGACAGATGGACAAAGGAGCTTCTCTCTTGTGTTAATTACTTGTGACCCATCCTGTCTGTTTCCAGCAGTGACTTTCAAAACAAGCCAAGTACTGATTTTCCTGATGGCTGAACATTAAGAATTATGAAGTAATGTTACAAAACATGGCATTAAAGGAGATTTCTGTCCCACAATTAAATACAGGGGCAGCAACACAGTGCAATAAACTATTAGCAAGCTATAGACGCTGTCAGTAAATCTCAATGGGATAGGAGCCACTTTCTTGTTTCCATTTCCTTTCACAACAAGGCTCTCAGGGATGTAGGAGCTGCTACTGTGGAATGGTTTAGCAGCCTTATTCCAGTGAACAGCCTGCATCAGTGAACAGTACCCAGACAGTAAGAGTCACTTGTGATAAACAGTTAAGCCTTAAGATTAGTTAGATCTTTGGTTTGCAAGGGTTAAAGTCACATAACACTTCAGCAATCTGCTGCTTGTGCAGATACTGTGCATTCAGTAGGGAGTAATGAAAAGTCATTGCTGTGACAGTAGTGAGGAAACTAACAGAAAATCCTGAAACTAACTCCAAGCTGCTGTGTGAATACAGCTTGTGTGGGAACACAAGCAAAAGGATGTTTCATGTGAGATGGAGTCTCTGTTGCTAGTAAAGAAAGCCTCTGACGTGCTTGGAGGGAAGGAGGTTTGGGGAAGATAACCTCAAATTTCCATGTGCACAGAACTAACAGGATCTGGATCAAGTCCCCTTGCAGCCAATTAGATTGTAACTTCTCCCTGCTTCATAAGCTCACACGCAAAGTGACTTTTCCAAGGGTCCCAAATGTTTTCCTTTTCCAGCTCTTAAAGACAACCTTCATTTTGCAATTCAGCAGCACCCACAGCTGTGATGCTGCTGGTCTGACCCTTGTGTGTCTGTGTAGGCATTGTCTAGCTCACTGGCTGCTGTTGGCTGCCATTCAGTGGGGTCCCCTGGGCTGGCAGGGACATGCCTGAGCCCTGGACAGCCTCTGTGGTTCTCACACTGCTCTGGGAAGTGTGAGAACAGAAGGAGCTGCAGAGTCGTACAATGGGGCAGGCTCTCTGAGCAGGCTGTCCAGGGTGGTGACAGGAGAGGACTGACAGCATCTTTCCAAAGTATTTACAGTCAAAGGGACTGGTAAGACATTCTTGTGCTGAGAGCACTGTTCCTGGAGGCTTTAACTGTGGCACTTCAAATGCACACAACGCTGTGAGGATTTGTGCTTCTGAGCAGAGCACAGTACTGTGAGCACACAGTGCTCCTGAGCAGCACAGGGACGTTCTCCCCTGCCTTTCTTGTGAACCTTTTATGCAGGAGAAGCACAGCAGGAGCCCAGGCTGGCAGGAAGGCAATATAGCTCCCACAGTGGAGAATGGTCTCAGGGGCCTGGTTGTTTAAATCCAACCAAACAACTTCAGTTTCTATCTCTGTGTGTTGCAGGGAGGACCAGGATGTTGCCTGCAAGTGGGGTGAAACAGCATGTGCTAAATTATTGATTTTCTGTAGCACCTCTGGGTACAGCCACCGCTTCCCAGCCAGCCCAGAAGATCCTGAGAGGCTGTACAAGTAATCAGAGGCATCTTCCAACATGAATTTAAGCTTCAGGAGGTCTAGCTCTGATTACTGAGTAGTTCTTTCCATTGCAGTGTTCAAAAAATTATTCAAACCAGTTTCTGGATGTGTTTGAAGCCCATCACATGGCTGTGGACACAGTCAGCTGGAATCCCTTCCATGTGAAAGTCTTCATTTCCTGCAGCTCTGACTGGACAGTCAAGATCTGGGATCACACCATCAAGTAGGTCCTGCTGGGTCCTGGTGTGGGTGAGGAGGTCCAGCCTGACATGCCAGCAGCACACATTGACCCTGTTCATACTTTAGCCTCAGTTTCCTTCCCAGGTGTTGATGTGTTAATAATGCTAATTGTTTTTTATTTTTTATACTCAGATTTGTACCCCCAGGTATGAGATATAAGATATAGCATCGGCTGCTCCAGTAACTTGCCAAGCAACACAGTCAGTCCAGAGCCTGACTGCTTTACTTCAGCTCTAGCTTCCTTCAGGCAGGACCTACTGTGGCAGAGAAATGCTACAGAGAGATGTCAGGGAGTGGTTTCTAGCTTCAGGGACCAGAAACCTCCTAAGAGCCAGAGAAGAAAAAAAAGCCAGATTTGGAACATTTTAAAATATGGACTGAAGTTCAGGGTTAGTGGTTAAGGAATGTCTGGTTTCAATCAGGAAATTGATTTTGTTGTAAATCAGTCAGAGTCACATATTTCCTGTTGCCAATACTGCTCTAATATTCAATGTTGTTGTCAGAAGTCCAAATAATTTTTTCCCATATAATTATTAATATTCAATGTTGTTGAGGAAGTACAGATAATTTTTTCCCATATGATTATTAATATTAACCAGAGAGACTCCATCTTGCTGTGTGTGTTGGGAAGAAGTTTTCAAAATGCTTTCAGAAAGAAAGAAAGAAAGAAAGATGCTGCCTCTCTTCTCATTGCAGCAGGTGAAATCCTGACCCATTTGTATTGGTGCTCAGCTTTGCCTTTGGCTCAGCCCTGGCTGATATCTGACATAGAGAAATACCCCATCTCCCACTTCTGCAACAGCCAGGTGTTCCTGACTCAGTGTTACACTTCCACAGTGGCATGTGTTTACATGAATTCTTCTCTCTGTGTCTTTTTTTATAGGACTCCACTGTTTGTCTATGACCTGGCTACTGCTGTAGGGGATGTTGCGTGGTCTCCTTACTCCTCCACGGTGTTTGCTGCAGTCACCATTGATGGCCAGGTGAGAGGCTGGGAGCAACACTGCTCTGATTTGAGCTGAGAGAAAATCAAAGGAGATTAGAGCTGAGCATGGGAAGGAGCCAGCCCAGTCCTGGCCAGGCGTATCAGGGAGCCACCAGTAGGAACCCACCCTTTCCTATGCTTTCCTGCCTTTGACACACACATCCCTGGGCATTAATCTCTCAGTCCTTCTCAAAGTGGGTGTTTCAAATTCATACAAGTCCTTCCCTGCTTTCCTGTTAACCATGTGAGTGCAGGTGTGCAGCTTGCACATGGTTATGCATGACTAAAACACTGAATTCCCTCAGTATTAAATCCCCAGTACGTCCCTGGAGATGGGGAGATAATGTTCCAGATGAGAACTCCCCTATACAAGCTGACATCAGGGCATTGATTGTGAGCTTTAAAGGTGTAGAGCAACAATAGAATAAAGTGGTAATATACTTACACAGATATTTAAAAATCATTTATAGTAATATGCCCAGGGTCAGCCCATAGAACTTTGTTCCAGTTAGATAAAATCAACATTTTTCCACCATGTGAGGCTGTCTCTAAGAGTAATAGTTTGGTAATGAACTCTGTAGATCAGTCCTAATACTGGCATGATGGCAGTTTTATTTTTGCCTCTAGCCATGTCTTGCAGTAGCTCAGATGGTTAATTTGGGCTTGGCAAGTAGCCAGAAAATGCAGCTATCCATCAATACTTGTTGAATACTGTAAGAGTGCATTGCTCTAATACCATGTTCTTTATGTTTAGCTGCTATAAATTAGAAAGACTGTGCAGTTTGGCCAGAATTGCTCCAGCAAAAGGATAGCCTTTATGTGTCCCTATCATTGAATTGATGCCTTGGCCACTTTATTGTAGTTTAACCTTTATATTATAGCAAGAAAATAATTTCACTGATACACTGGCTCAGGCTGTGAATTTGTCTCTCCTAAGCAATAGAAATCTCTTCACTGAGTCCCTGGAAAGCTCAGGATGCCACAGCCTAGGGAATGTTGATGCTCTTCCTTCC
Source organism: Ammospiza nelsoni (assembly GCF_027579445.1). Lineage (NCBI taxonomy): Eukaryota > Metazoa > Chordata > Aves > Passeriformes > Passerellidae > Ammospiza > Ammospiza nelsoni. The sequence continues at coordinate 80,035,087 of NC_080669.1, read as the reverse complement.
CAGCCAGGGTCAGGATTGGGTCCTTCTTTTGTGAATCTGTCTGTCCCCAGTCTCCCATACACCAAATGAAGGGCCTGCATGGAGGCAGTGAATGTGTTCAGTGCATCAGTCACATCCTCAGGCTTGTTTTCCACAAGTGACATTGTGTGTGCAAGAGTTCTGCTGGCAGTCACAGTTTTGGTTGAGTGCTAGGGTAAGCAGGGCTGAGAGCTGTGGGAATCCCAGCTGAGGCCTGGTGCCTGTGGGGAAAAGGGTGGAGATGTCTGCAGGCAGAGATATGTGCTGGGCAGCATGAACAGATGGAGGGTAAACTCTGTGAGTACTTGGATTTCATAGTTACATGGTCAAGTTTTGGCAGTGAGTTCATCTCTAGAGATGCCTCGTGCCACTTGGGCTCTTTCTCAGAGCTTTACCTACTGCGGAGAAACTGTTGTGGTCCTGGCAAGAGCTGGCACTGTGGGGTCTTCCCATCCCACCCTCGGCTTGTCCTAGCCACATCAGCCACAGCTTCCATGGACCTGGAGTCTGTGTGAGGCTGCGGATAAGGCAAAAGCCTGTTTGAGTTGGCTGCACTGCACTAGGGTACCTCACTTGGCTATCCTTGGATCTAATTCAGTAATCCTGAACAGAACCTAATTTAACAGGATCTAATTCTGCTTTATGCCTTGTACCCCAAACTCTGAGGAGAGTGGCCAGCAACCAGGAGCAGCCCAAAACTGGGCTGGCTAGCAGGAGAGGTCCAGGCAGGAGCTGGTTTCCTACTGCAGCAGGCTGGCCAGGCTGATGCTGACAGGAATATTGGGTCTCTGTGTTAGCCACCAACCATGCTGGCTGCAGGAGGGTGTGTCTGAAACGTAGCTTAGTTGCTATGGTTGAACAGAACCTTCTAGATCTGCAGTGGAAGTGGAATAAATAGTTGTTTACAGCTTTTTCTATTCTGGACATATTCCACTTTGTAGCAGAGTGCACTTGTGAATAACTCAGTGCTTTGCAAAGGGCAGGCTCCATTAATGCTGGGGAAAAAAATCTGCATTAACAAGATGTTCTATGATTCTCCAGAACAGAAAAATACAGAACATGAAGCCAGAAAATAAAACATTAAAGCCCTCCTGTTTGTGAACAGCCTCTGTCTTGGCATCTGCACATAATCATGCCTGCAAAATTTGAAGGTTGCCTGGAGGTGGTTTTAAAATCAGGCCCTAATTGCAGTCTTCAAGAGATACCTGGTACATTCTGTAATACACTTTTCCTTATTGGAGCTCATGCTATATGTCCAAAACATGTACGAGCCTCTTAAGATTGACTTGGAAATTGGGGCATTTTAGTATATAAAAATCTCTCAATCCCCATGAATCCAGGAGGTAGGGATTTAATAAAAGCTGTAAATATCAGGGTCATTATGATAAAATGTGTTTGTTGGCAGCTGGGCATCTGCTTTGGACAGCACTGCTCTTCATAAATAACCCAAGTGTGCACATTCCACTGCTGGTGCAGTGGATAATGACTGCTACTATTGCTCTCCATCATGTTCTGGTTAATTTCCTTAGTTTCCTGCTCTGCTTGCTGATCATTTTATTTCAGAAAGATCATAAACAGAGATTCATAAAAGAGAACACCTTATGCTGGAGATGGTAAAAGCCTGTCAGGAAGAAAAAGACTAGCTGGGCTGAGAGACTCACTTTGGAAATAAAAAAAAAATGGTGGTGGATTTGAATATCTGGACATTTCCATTTAGGGTACAGGAAATGTGGAGATACTGGTCAGCTTATTGTAAGGACAGAGGGCAGAGAAATTGAAGGGATTTAATTCAATCTTACAGCATTTAGAAGTATTTGCTTTTGGGAGTTTGCTGTAAGTCCATCTTAAACTTACATTTAAAGTATAAAAAAATAATTGAAACATGTAAAACTGGGATTCATTCCTGAAATTTTCTCTTGGTCTTCTTTTACTTTACTTTCATTAAAGAAGGAAATGATGTTGACATTTTCTACACTTCTGTGAGTGCAGAATTCATGCATGAATAGTTACACCTCTTAAAAAAGCCAAAGATTCATATCACAAGTGTGCCCCTGGCTGGATCCCAGGCTGTGGGCCATAGCTGCCCTAAGCAATGGGTGTGATGGTGTGGTCAAGCTGGGCTTTTTCAGCCTGGAGAAGGAGCTCAGCAGCCTGCCAGAACCTTCAAGGAGGTCACTGAGAAGTTTGAGCCAAGATCTTCACAGCAGCACATGAACTGATGATGACACACAACAGCTGAAGTGAGTTGAAATGAGGGGTTTGGGCTGGATATATGGAAAAAGCTTTAGCTCTGAAGGCAGTCAGGTGGTGAAATAGCTTGCTCAGACAGGCTGTGCAGTTCTGCCTGTGAAAGGCTTCAAGACCAGATTGGACAGACCCCTTAAAACCAAATGTGTCCTCAGGGTTGAATCTTCTTTAACAGAAGGTTAGGGACTTCTGTGAGTCTCTTTCAACCTGAATTACCTTCTAATCCTATGACCCTATGAAATGTCCTGTGTGAAAAGGAGGATCCCAGGGGTTTTGCCACAGGCTTGTACACTGTCTTGTTTTTGTGGGCTGTATAATTCATTACTAGTGCAGCAAGAGGAGGGTCCTGTTATAACCATCTGTAGTAAATATTGATAGCCTCAAGATAAATGCCATCCCAGTGTTCACTCTGCAGAGAAAACTGGTCAGACATTTGCTCCAGGGTTTTTCCCCGTTAGTGAAACTGTTGACCTTTCAAGATGTGAAATACTTTAAACAACCCAAACCTTCAGGAAGTTAGTTAATGGTTTGTGCTGCTGCTCAGGAAGCAAGTGTGCTCTTTCCTGCTTATATAAACCTCTTTTACTGTTTGTACAACTGTTTTGAATGTGGAGCCTTGAAGACCAGCTTTCTGTTGAATCTAACTCACGGGATAACATGCCAAGGTTATTCTGCCAGCTGGTCTTGCTGCCATCCTTCCTCAGTGAAGAGAGAAGCATTTGCTTAGTGCTGGCACATGTGTGAGTGTACACAGAGCAATTTGCAGAAACTTGCTGCCCATTTAGCGTGGACTTGAAGCAAAAGTCAAACTCTATCTTCAAAGCATGAATGGTTTTGCAGACAAGAGGCTTGTTAAACCTTTCAGGCTTGCAAATCTTTCCCTGGGTATTATTGACTTAGTCCTGCCTCTCCTTGTAGGACATGAATCAGGAGTGCCAGCAGGTCTCTCATCTGCTGATACTTTTGCCCAGATGTCAGGGCAGTGAACACGACTACAAATGCCCTTGCTGCATTTGAATCTTTCATCCTCCCCTTCTGCAGTAGCCCAGGGGGATTATCCATACCTTGTGGGGCTACCATTAGTTCTGCAGGGCTGGGACAGGGTCTTTCCTGGCCCTCAGCACTGTGACCAGGGCAATTGCAGGGGTGTAAAGACACTGAATGAGCATAAGTCTCTTTGCCATCACCCAAAAGACCTTTGAGTAGGCTGAAGCAGGTGGGAGCTTTCTTAAAATGGCCTTGAAATTGTATTTGCAGCATAAGTGGCTGTTTCTTGTAAAACTGTTCATTTTCTTCTGCTGCAAAACCTAAAAGGCTCATTCTTATTCCCTGCTGAACCTTTGAGATTGATGTGGACTGCTGGAGAGTCAGCTTTAGAACAAGGGCTGGTAGCATGTCAGTGCTCAATGAGATAGATGGTCAGAGTCCCAAAATTAATGCTGCCTTCACTTTGTGCCAATTAGACTGTTCCCCATTCTCCTCCCTCTGCCACCAGACTCTTTGTACATCAGCATTTCTCTCCACTAGCAGCTATTTTTAGGGAATAAAGCTGGTTTGGAAGACTTTGGTTTACTATGGCAGGCTCTGAGCCCTCACTCCTATACTGATGCAGCCCCCCTCCCATCATGGTGTGCCCTAGTGGTCTCCAAGCCTCAAAATAAGCATCAGGCATCTCAGGACACTACTGCTCACTCACATCCATTAGCTGCTGAGTGCAGGTGAGGTGACTTTTTCAGCATTGTAGTTGGTTTCAGCACAAAGTCAAATTTAAACCCCTTTTTGTTGATGGCTTTACAGGAATTGTTTTTTTGCAGAGAGGCTCAGAGGCCAATTTTTCATTACTAAAGTCATTGCTCTTTCAGATTATGAAATATGGCATTTTGACAAAACTGATCCGCTGAGATTAACTAGTTCACTCAGGCACACAGGAGCCAAGTTTGCCTTTTTCTGCTTCATGGGTGTTTAAATCAAAAAAATTACTTCGACAGCATCTCAAAAGATTTTGTGTGTTGATTAATCTGTTAGACTTTGCATAAAGACCTACTGGGGGCTCAGAGTCCATCAGGAGAATCTGCAAGAGTTTATAAAGCTGCCCCTCTCTGTTCTTAATTAATTATTTAATTCACTGCTAGGAATGACTTCTCACTTAGGTTTGAATTTGCAAGTTTGGATTTTTGTTGTTTTGGCCACTGAGAGCCTCCAGCTGTCTGTCAAATCCTTCTGTACGGAGATAGCAGCTCCTGAACCTTGATCTTTATTGCTTGGCATTTGATAATGACCTGCAATCTGTGCAGGTTCATTTTAAATGCCAGCCTCCAAACCATGGCAGTTCAGTGTCTGCCCTGAGAGCAGTTTTGCTGGCCTGCCATGGGGTGCAGGGGGCAGAGACCAGTGAGTGCCTCTCCCAGCAGACGTGGTGCTGCCCTTTCCTGTGCCACTGCCTGCCCTTGCCCCAGCCTGCAGTGCTGACTCTCACTGGCATGGCCAGACCCTGCCAGCATGAGAAGAGATGAAGCTTCAGCCTGCCATCAGGGATTGAATGACTGTGGGTCACAGCAGGGAGGGCACAGGGGGACTGGCACAGCTGGGGTGTGTATTCAGGCAGCTCAGCCTTGGGAGATGTGCCCCGGGGCACTTAAAGGACTGGTTGAAACCATCTCCCTGTTCTTTATTAGGTACTTGTGGTGGATGTAAGAATAGGGCAGTGTCAGGGGAGTGGAAAGAAAGACTCTTTGCCCAGTATTCAGTGCTGTGACAGTGCAGAAGAGATTAGCCAGCCTAAACAAGGTACCCAGAAAGATCCCAGGATGAAGCATTGGCTGTTCTGTTTGTGAGCACTGGTAGATCAAGGAGCAGGCAGTCTAGTAAGGTTTCACTAAAGCTGTATCACATTAAACCAATCAAATGCTGTTGTTAAAAGTAACAGGGCTGGTAGGTCAGAGGAAGGGGATGCAGCCCTTGCTTATAGGTTAACTTCAGGAACACTGCTTTATCCTATTCACTGAGGCATGCAGGGGGAGCCAGGCTGGCAGAACTGGTGACTGACAAGGAATTTAGCTTGGATAAACAAGCACTTTCTTGCAAAACAATGTCTTGGGGTTTCCAGAAGAGGCCAAATGGTCCTCAGCTTGCCTGAATGAATAGCAGCCCTTCTACATGCTTAGGCTTTGATTTCTTACTGACTTGTGGGAGCTGGGTCAAATCACCTAAGGCTGATGCTGTTTCCCTACCATGTCAAATTGGGAATGACCCAGTTCTTGCTGAATGAGGAAAGGATAAGAGATGCAGTTAAATCAGGTGACAGGCATTCTTTTCCCTGCTGTGTCATGTGCCCTGAAGCATCGGGCTGGGATGCTGCAGGACAGAGAGATGTGCTCAGCCCTCTCCCATACCTCAGAACATGCAGCTGGCTCCTGGCTGGCTCAGCCCAAGAGGTGGATTTCATACATGCCTCCTCATCCTCCAAGCAGAAAGCTGCCTCTGAACATACCTGTAACAGAGCTGGAGCCTGTTTTTTCACCAGTAGCATGAAAGTGCCAAGAAAGGCCATGAATTTTATGATCAGGACCACTGAGGTTTAGGATTCCTGTGTTGTCATTGCAGAAGGCAATGAATGTTAGATTCTGAGTCAGGTCTCCTTTACTCCTGCCAGGACCCAGACTGCCCTGTGTGTCAGAGGGACCAAGAACTGTCTTGCAACATTCATTTGTAAATGAAAAATGTCCTGCTCGGGAAAATTAACTGTATTGCAACCTGTTCTTGTTACAGTGGCATTATAGAATCTAGAATCAAACAAACAAAGGTCTCCAGTGTAGAGCAAGCTGGGCTGCCCTGCCTGCCCCATGCCTTTGGCATGCTCCAGTAGCTGCCATGGTGCTAGACAGAGTCTGGGGGTGGCCTGCCCACTTGTTAAATGTATTACCTGAGAGTTTGAAACAAATCATCTGTGGAGCTGGCGAATGGATGAGGGATCATGATTCAGTCAAGAAAATGAGGTAAATCGATCAAAAGGACAGTGAAAGCCAAGCTCTAAAAGAGATGTCAACTGCTAAAGGGCAGCATGGTATTAAATTATCCCCCACCTTTTGCTCTTACACTGATTTTATTCTTTGTTGCCAAGTTACCAGACATATCTGCCTTGTTCTTACACACATATATATATTTCCCCCCAGTCTTGGTTCTGGATGCCATCAGGATGTTTTTGAACATGCTAGCCCACTGCTGGGGAAGGAAGGTTTACAAGACTGGAATAAAAGCTCCAGCCATGGTAGATTCAGTAGGGGTTTGAGGACCAAATAAAGACAGTGTCAGTCAAAGTAGCCCTTCAGCTCCCTTCTTCATGAGCCACAAAAATTAAGTATTTTGTTCTGCTGGCAGAGAAGTTCTGCCAAGGGTTCTGCTTCCCCCCACATCCCCTTGCATTTGCCTTCCTGTTGCCTCAGGGCAGGGAACAAAAGGGGCTCAAGTCACCCCAGAGGTGCCAAGCAGATGAGAGCCCGGGATGGTTTCAAGCTGTAAGTGCAGTTGGTAGAGCAGGTGGGGAAAAGTAAGTCCAAAATTCTGAATGTTGTTTGGTGCTGGAGCTGTGGTACTTGCCTTGGACATGCACTGTGCCATGCTTGCAGAGGAGCTGTGTGGAGCTTTAGTGGGGAACAGCTGGATTTTAGGAGGTGGAATGCATTAACATGACTTATAGACAGAGAAGCTGTTGGTCTGGATAAGACTGAGCTGGATTTCTTCTCTGGCTGTTTGAAAGTCAAGCATCAAAGCAGCTCTTTTATGTCAAACATTTCCTGCAACAGTGACACAATAGACTTAGATCCATTATTGCCTGTACATCAAGCACGAAGAGGAACTCAGTTGTTACTGTGATGGCTGATGATACTGTGTTTAAAATTGTTCTAATTGAATAAAAAGCATCAGAAACTGCAGAATTCACTTGGTCCCACCTCAGAGGAAGATGGGCTCAGTGCTTGTTTTCAGGGAATTAGCAGAATTGCTGCCCTTCCATCAAGAAATTTGCTTTGAACATCTGCCTGGGTTATCTACTACCAGCCTGTCCAGCACTTCAGTACTGTGGGTCCAGGTTTCTTTTGATTGTGGTTGATACCCGCTCATAAATCCCCATGCTGCAAGGAGCTGCTTAACTCAGCAGCTTGGGCTTCATTTGGAAGATGCTGCATCTTCTCCTGTGCTTTCTTGGAACAGGCACGGAGGTTTACAGGGATCATGAATAAAATTACTGTCACAGTAATTGGTACTGTCCAGAGTTTTATTCTCCTGTAGTTATGGGTGAAACAGAAGGGAATTCTTGCACTTTCCTATTTCAGACATTTTCCTATTTTTTTACGTCTCTCTTTGTGTCTTTTTCCATGTTTCCTGTTCTTGGAGTCTGATTTATGTTCCTTTAAGCAAGTGACCACATATTGTTCCTAAGTAATCTGTAAAAAAGAACTGAAATGCCCTTACTCACTGGTTTTTTAGCTCATTAGCAGAAAAAACATAAAGTGTCTGCTGTGGTCTGCAAGCAGCAGGCGCTCCAGACTCCTCACTTGTTTCTACGAAATCTGCAGAAGGTATTGAAATGAGCTTGTCAGGAGGCTTTTGCCTCCTTCCCTGCTGATGTACACCAAAATGGAAACATTTTTGAGGTCTGAAAACCAGAGGTTTGAGACCTTCACTCTTTAGTTTCTAAATTGCTCCTGAATGAGCAAATGTGGGTGAGCAAATGTGATGGCCCCAGGTCTCAGCACCTGCAGGGAGGGACCAGCCTTGACAGCATGAGAAGAGGCATGCAGAGCTGGCAGAAAAGAGGAGGACTCTCACTGGTTTGTAAACTCTGAAAGGATAATGACACAAGTGACATTTTATAAAAATGCCCTTTTGTACCAGCTGCCTGACAGTGTCTGAGTATCAGTTCTTGTCTGTGTGCTGCTGGATGGGTGCCTGCCCTGGAACCTGTGCTCCATGAAGGAGGGCTTGGACATAGTTCTGACTCTGGTCATCCTGGCTCCCCATGAGTTTAATACTTGAGTCACCTGGGGTTGGGTAGCACTTGTGGGTCATGGTTGCTCTTCTCTGGGTCACAGACTCTAAGAGGGCTCATCTGGCAAGACCTGAGAGGCCATCTCTGTGTGCAGGCAGTGGTCTTGGGGCGGGGGCCACCCTGACAGTGGGATGGAGAGAAAACTGTGTGTTGTTAGTAATTCTCTGTGATGGGAGATCCAGCCGGATCCCACTCCATAATCCTTAATTTCAGGGCCTGAGCCAGCAGAGCAGGGTCTAGGGACTCTCAGACTAGGGGACTGAGTCTCAATGAGAGCTGCAGGTTTTCAGTCTCCATTCTTTGGGCAAAAAGGCAGCTCTACAGATGGCGCTGGCCACATGTAGCTCTGCTGCTTTGCAGCACTGTTAACCTGCCTCAAGTGTTGTGGGAAGCCCTGTGCTTCTTTTAGGCTAATCCCAAAGCATCAGAAGCAGTGCTGCTCTGACACTATTTCCCTTTCTCCTAAGAGTAGCTGTGAGTGTTTAAGTCAGAGCCTCTGAACTCCTCCTCAGTGCCCGTGGCCCAGCCCTCCATCTGGTGTGTCTGATAGGAGGCTGATGTTTCCAGCTGAAGACTGAAATAGTTTGTTCTTTTCCACAATTCCCTTGGCAAAGGAAAACAAGCCCATTTGTTTAGAAGCTCATAAAAGAGGAGCTTTATAGTAGGAACATTCATAAACTTGTTTGCTTTTGACCTTCTCCACATTGCTGATGGTTTCAAGTTCTTGTCCCAGGCATTGTGCTTGTCTGGGCTGTTCGTGACATTTTTGAGAAACAGCCTCACCCAGAGTAATTTAAATTGCTCAGCACTCCAGCACTGAGCCTTTGGCCATGCCATCTTTCTCCAGTGCAGGGCTGGGCAGGATGTGTGAGGGGAGTATTGACAGCCTTACAGAGAGCAGTGCAGACCTGGCTGCCAAGAAGAAACCTAGCCACTAATTCCCTGCCACTTTTTTTTTTCCCCTAGATTAAATGGTGCTACTCAATCAGTGAGCATTTCCCAGGCTCTTAGATTACTAAATTAATAGAATGTATTCTATGAAGGCAAGAAATCAGATCTTTAATGAGTGTGGCTTGTGGGATACTGATATGCTTGAAAGAGTGCTTGTTTATTTTCTGAGAAAGTAAGACAGCAGGTGTAAAATACAAGCCAGAAGAGCCACCTTGATTTATGTTGAGAGGCAGGAAATTGAAGTTACCTCTGCTGGACTTTGAGACCTCAAGTGTCAGGTCAAAATTCACAATGTAATGCTGGCATCTAGTAATTTGAACAGATAAAAATGCTGCTGTGCTTTCACCTATGCTTCTGCTGACTAGGGAAGGGCTCTCCAAACTGCAAATCCTTGTCTGTGGCTGATGCTTTTTATTCCCTTCTGCTGTCATGGATTTCTTCAAAATATGTCTTGACAACCCTGTCCACTCTTCAAGCACTTTCCCATTTTATTTTACTTCAGTCTGGAGGCAGTGTTCCTTCTCTTATTTTTTTGCAACTGTAAGACTTTTGTTCTCCTGCTCAGACCAAGGACATCACAAATTCCTAGACTTTTACTCCTGTGAAGACACAGCAGCTCATGAACTGCCTGGGACATGTGCTTGCACTTGGCCCAGCTCTATGCTATAAATGGATTCAGATAAAATTCACTGACTCATTGGTGCATAATGGGAAAGTACATGTAGTGATTTGATACCTTCCACACTCTTTGGAATAAGCTTTTGTAGAGCAGCATTGTCTGATTTCAGATAATTCCTAGATTCAAATTGTCAGCATGGCATACTGTTGAAATTACATGTTTCCTTTGTCTTGTAAGTGCTGGTAAACAAGACACAGCTGGAAGGAGGTTTACAAGTAGTTCAGTTCTAATTTCCTCTATATTCCCACTGTACTTGTTAGCATAAAGCATTTGCTTCCTAATTTTTCTGAAGACAGAAAAGGGAAGAGAAACAAGGCTGAAAGTGTTCGTGGTGGATATCAGGTGGAAATTCAGGAGGCTGGAAATGGCTCACCTCAGCCCTGGGCGAGAGAGGCACATCATGTTTTATTAGCCTCTGCAGCCTGTATCAGTAACTGGAGCTAATTGCAATTATTGGGAGATAATGTTAAGTTAATTCATTCTCTCAAGCAACTGCCACTCTTTCCTCTGCACAATGAAATGTGCATTATTGTGCAGCTGGGGATGTGGCAAGTCTGTGCCACTGGGCCAGAGGTCTGAAGTCCCTGCCAGTGGGCTCCTGCCTGAGTGGGTCCTGGGGCCCCTCTCCCTCCATCCTCACCTTTCCTGTTTGCTAATTTCCTGGCACTTTTCCTGATGCTGTGGGAGAAGGACATGTGTGCAGGTGTAGTGTCTGAGTGAGGTGTAGAGTGAGCTGCCAAGCTAGCATTACCCCAGGGTACACTCTAATCATACTATGGCTGTCCCCATCACTTCCCCGTTACTTACTGGTTTGTGCCTTTATCATTGTTATTATTAAGTTGAAAATGTTAGTGAGTTCTGTAATAAGCAGTAATGACAATTTCTGACAGCATTCCCCATTTTGGGCATCAATCTGTGTTAGACTCTGATTTAATGCCTGTTTGTCTCATTACTCACACTGAGAAGGGAGATTAAGGTCTGTGGGGTTAGCAGTGCTGGCTCTGAGCCTTCTCCAGCCCAGATCAGCTGGAGCCTTGCCAAGGCTTGCACCCACAGCAGGGAAGTGGTCCTTGTCTGTGAGCCCCTGCAGGAGAGGGACAGTTCTCAAAGCAGCAGCTGACTTCTGCACACTGGTTACTTAAAGAAGACCCTGAGCACAGATGGTAATTGTGTGCTGTGGCTGGGACGTTTTTTCAACAGGACCTTTTCTTTCTGATTTCTCCAGCCATCATTCTGTCACCGAGAGATGCTCTTGCCTAATTAATCCCTCTTGTGTTCTTTGCTTTTCTTTTTCCCCAGGCCCATGTGTTTGATCTGAACGTTAATAAGCTTGAGCCTCTCTGCTCCCAGCTAGTGGTGACCCAGAAGAAAAATAAAACAACACACGTGCAGTTTAATCCTGCTGACCCTGTAATCATTGTTGGAGATGAACGAGGCCTCATCACCTGCTTGAAGCTCTCTCCCAACCTGCGCAAGAAGCCCAAGGTAAGGGTGAGCTGCATTCCCCCAGCCACAGAAGGCCTCTGCAGGCCTTGTCACTGGACCCTCTCCTTCCATGCAAGGCTGTTGGCAAAGCTCCTCTCTTTAGAAAGGTTCTCGCAATTACCTCAAGCTTTTTGGGTAGGATGTCTGAGATGTTAAATCCTTGTGTCTGTTCCTGTTTGAGCAAGAGGACTCAGTTTGCTTCTGGTAAGGAGTGGGGACTGGTGGGAAGGGGGTTTGCTGCCTCCAGTCATCACCATGGTCCAGACAAGCTCTGGTCCAGAAGCTCTGCAGATGTTCATTTGTTTCCCAAAGCTCACACATTTTATGAGTTTTGGGTTTTATTTGCAAAACTCCTTGAAATCAAGTAAAGGAGAACCCAACTCTTGCCCAAGCCCTCCCACACAAACCATGCTGCCTGTTTCCTTGTGCTCCTGCATCAGAGCCTGTCCCTGACCACCATGTCAACTTTCCTGTAAATGAGCAAGCAGTATCTAACATGTAAGGAGACTTGGGATCCTTGTCCCAAGTGACAGCAAGGAGATACATTTGCCTCTCTGGGTTGGTGAAGTGTTTTTTCACCCATCCATGAGGGCCAATTGTGAAGGATGATAGCATCTCTTACGTGGACCTATTACTGGATTTTCTTTCTGGTCTTCATCCAGCTATGAGTTGAATGGCTGTAAATGCAATGTCCTTTTACGCCCTTGCAATTCTCATATCCAGTTGTCTTGTGTTAAGTGAAGTATTTCAGTTTCAGGCTTTTTAGAACTGATCCAAGAAAGCAATCTCTCAAGAGGATCATCTTTTATTTATGTGCTCCCAAATGTTTTATATACTGTACTTATCTACTGTATTAGGCAGGGTCTTTGGCCAGGAACTAATCACACTAGTGTCACTCCAGAGTCTTGAAAATTATTTTTAAAAGGTTCCTGCAGCTGGCTGCCACTGGAAATGTGAATCTTCCCGGTGCAGAGAGGGCATAGAAAACAGTAACATGGCACTTTGTCTGAGGCTGAGTTGTGGAAGCTGTGGAGAAGAATCTCTGATATGCTTCACACTTTTCTATTTCCTGCAAAACTTGAGACTGAGACTGTCGAAGCTCTCTGTGTTGTCATTAGTTTGGCTCAGGATAAGTTTCCTTGGTGATTTATGAGTCCTTCCTGGACATGGATGAACAGTGTGTCTGCCATGGACCCTGCCTGTACAGGACTTGAGCAGGGAAGAGGAGTCACACACACACAAGTGAGGCTGCTCTCTTTTTTATCCCAGCTGTGGACTGATCAGCCCCCAGCAATACTGCACTGTGGGCCAGAGTCACAGAAGGGTTTGGGCTGGGAGAACACATGAAACACATCTAGTTCCAAACCCCTGTCCTGGGCAGGGATACCTTCCACTAGACCAGGTTGCTCAGAACTCCTGAGAACTCTCAGCAGAGCAGAGCAGAGGGGCAGAATCCCCTCCCTGCCCTGCTGCCCACGGGGCTCTGGGTGCAGCCCAGGACACGTTTGGCTCTCTGGGCTGGGAGTGCCATGGCTGGGCCATGTGCAGCCTCTCACCCACAGCACCCCCAAGTCCTTCTGGGCACGGCTGCTCTGGGGCTGCTCATGCCCAGCCTGGGCTGGTACCAGGGGCTGTCCTGATCGAGGTGCAGCACCTTCCACAGGGCCTGGAACTTTATAATGTTCCCATTAGCCACCCCTCGAGCTTGTCTGGGTCCCTCTGGATGGCATCCCATCCTTCAGGTGTGAATTCAAATGTCTCCTTCTGCTCCTGGTGGCCAGCAGCTGCCTTCCACGCAGTTATGGATGTTGTCATTTCTCTTTGCTGACCTTCTTTAAAGGCAAATTGCATGTTGTTGACAAAGCAATCTAAACTGTGAGTTTAGGAGTAACTCCAGTGCTTGCTGCTGACTGTAAACCAACATGTAACTACATCCCACACAAGATATAAATGGGGTGGAAATGGGCTCTGTTGCTCTGATGTTATTAAACTATCTGTCTTCTGCTGGCCTGGTTAGGTTGGAAGGACACTGAACACTGAACTAAAACTTTCCCACACATGTGGAGAGGAAGGAGGGATATTCAGGCACAACTGGTTGTGTGTGGGGGTTTCTTGACTGCAGCCACCCTGAAAGGTACAAGGATTTAAAACAGATGACATGCAGTGTGGTGGCAAAGTGAAGGATCTGGCCTAGCCTGCTCAGTGCCATAAGTGAACAAGTGGTGAGGATATTTAGCTGATGGAAGAGAATGTTTTAGCAGAGGGACATCAAGCCCTGTCAGAACAGGCTGTGCCATCCAGTGTGTGCTCCTGTCTATCTCCTTCCTTTGCCAGCACCGGCCTTTGTGTCCTTAGCAGAAAGCCTCCAGCTGTGTTTGCAAGAATATCATCTCATGGTATGAAGTCAGATACATTCCCAGAGTATTGATCCAGGTTCCTCCAAAGATCAGATCAGTGTGCTCTTTACACCCTTACACTCTGCAACCAGCTTTCCTCTGTAAAATTACTCAACTTTTCCCTCTTTTCTGGGATTCCCCAGGCTGGAGCTGACAGTCACAGGACTTCCAGAGCTTTTTGTAAGTTAAGAGGGTCCAAAACTAAACTGTGCAGAGGAGTCCTGACATCCCAGCTGCCCCCTTGCATAGAAAAACCTGTCCATGCCTGGCTCGGTACCTGGGTACCCCAGGCTGTTCTGGCAGAACCCAGGATGCCAAAGGGACAGGGCAGTCAGGGGCCCATCCAGGTCCCACTACCCCTCTGTTTCACACTGGTGCCACAGGGGATTGCCTTCTCAAACAGCTGGGACAATTGCTTTTGACAAGTAAAACTCTCAGACAAATCAACCTGTTTTGGGAGAACTCTAATTAGCCACATCATTCCAAACCCTAAACTTCCCCTAAAAATAGACACAGTGCTGTCTGCTTCATGTTCTGCATATTCCTTAGCTATTGCAAGATAGAGCTTACAAAAGTGACTGAATTAATGTAATCCTGGTGAAATTTCAGCCATTTTGAGTTTATTGGGTTTTGGCTGTTAAAGCTGGTGTGGTGGATAAGTGGAAATGGGAATGATAAGGATGCTTTGGTTCTCATCAAACCTTGGCCCCTTCCTCTCTTCATGTCCTTGAGCAAGGAAGGAAGGTTCAAGTTCTCTTTAAATAATTTGCAGGGTTGGCCTGCAGCTTAATTAATTCATGTTCGTAAAACACTTGGGGATCTTTAAGAAGTGTTATTTAATAGTCTGAGTTTTGCTGTCAGCTATATTAGCACAGTCTCATTTATGAACACTTGGCAGAACAAATATGCCAAGGGGGAGACTTCTCAAAAGCGCTCAGGTGGTGTTTTCAGAAGTAACTTTCACCAAGACACATAGTAAAATCTTTAAAAAAGGTCTAAAATTCCTTGTGAGTTTTGGCATCCTAAACTCATAGTGGCTCATGGGAAAAGGTGTATTTCTTGTTGAGAGGAAGCTGGGGACAGAGTCTGTGCCACCCATCAGGCACTTGTGTCAAGAGCACACAGAGAGCACAGGGGTACAAGAGATGTCAAACACAGTGGGTGTCCGTGTGCCTGTGCCATGGGGAATTGAGTCCTGGATATTGCCCTACCCCCACAGATTGAAGTCTCTGGGGCAGGACACAGAGATCCCCTTGCCCCAAGCTGTATTTATTTCCGTGAGGTGAAACTAGTTTGGGTGCTTCTGCTCAGAAGTGGGGGACAGAAATGCCTGCAGTATTTTGAGATGCAGCAGTAGGAACAAGTGACTCTCTGCTGTCATCCAAGCCACTTTTAGACTACAAGCGCTCTTTAAATATTGCAGCGGATGTCAGGCAGGAATTGTTTAACTAATAAAGTATCATTTCTAATTTGTAACGACCTTGGTGGTTGAGTTCACCCAAGGGAAGCATTGCTGTAAGAAGAATCAGTTTGGGGCAGAGCTGTTTAATTAGTGAGCCTTCCGGGTTTCGTTCGAGGGTTGGAAGAAATTAAAGCATTTTGTCATCACAGTCAGAAGAATGTTTGGTTTATTTTTTAAAACTGCGAAAGTAGCCTGGCTTAACCTCTGCCAATGCCAAAAGTAAACAGAAGATAGTGAAAAAAACAGTGTGCAATGTTTTTTAGAAATTTTAGGAGAGCACAGCAGAGGAATAGAAGAGAAAGCAGATCAAATAAAAGTTGCCGTTCAGAATTTGCTGAGGCTAAGGCAAATTTCTTGGCCAGTACCCAGGATGAATGCCAGGGAGGCAGACAACTTCTTGGCCTGATGCTTGTCTTGGATATTTATCTTGGATTATTTAGGAAGTTAATCTCTGTTCCTGCTACTGGTTTCTTCACATGCAAAGCATCTCTTTTTCTGTTTCTTGGTAACAGCTGAATTTCTTCCCAGCAGTAAATCCTAATTGATTGGGTCTAGCTGGGCAGGAGAGGAGTGGGAAGGGGAACACAGCTGCTTGCCCACACCAGGACACAGTGCCAGGACTATGCATGTTCAGGAGCTGCAGGCACACACCTGTGGGTCTGATGCTGTGTGCCTGTGACCAGCTTGTAATGTGGGGATAGCAAGGGGTGTGGGGTGGCTCTGAGCCTTCACATCCATGTGCACGTGCTGGGCAGCTGCTCTGCTCTCTCTGTGCCTTATCACACCAGCCAGTGTCACCTCTGGACTCTGACTCCTTGCATCTTTGCAGCCCTGACAAGTTTGCCCTTGGCCAGATCCTGCCCAAGGCTGTTCAGCCAAGGAAGGAGCATTGAGTTTTGTTTCCTGAAGCACTGTGGCTTTTTGGCCATAGCTGATGGCAGGATCTGGGAGAGATTTGGGAGTTGTGATGGACCATGGGAGGATTTTGGGGTTTTAAGGAGATGAAAGAGGGAAGGGGATTTGGAGAAAGTTGGTGTAAGTGTCTTTACACAAGTTTTAAAGGAGACAACAGGAGAGTGATTGAAATCTCCTCTTCAACCTCTTCAATCCCCCTCCCCAACACTGTATCCCAGCACAGAGATCTCCTGAGGCCTGACATTTCTTCCTTCTTCACACTCCCCAGCAGCACCCACTGCACAGAGGTGGTCTCAGGAAGGGACCCTGGTTTCATGCCTGTTCCCAGTTTCTCTGAGATGCCACTGATGTCCAGAGCAGGTTCTAGCCCTGGAACACACTGAACAGAGAGTGGGATGCTTCGTCATGAACTGCTTGTAGCCTTGTTTTTCTACCACTTTGGGTGAAAGGGAGTAACTTGAAGGAGTAAAGGATCAGGAGATTTTTTCTGTCCTTAGTGTTTTTCTGTAGCTGTGGGAGGTGTAAGGGATCAACCAACCAGCATGTAAATACAGAAATACAAACTTGAGCTCCCTCCTTCTGTCACAACATGTGCAGTCTGTCTGCACATCTGACTGTATTTAAGGAAGGAAGCTATGGATTAGATCCATTCTCCAAGGTCACGTCAGTCCTGGATTGGTGATCTGTTTAGTACTGAGGGAAGCATTTTTGTCCCTGTACTTCCTATCCCAGCAGTTCTCATTCTGTATGAGGGAAAAGCACTTGTCTCTCCTCTCCAAACAGGTCAAGTTCTGCTCTCCTAGCAGTGTAATTCTTAGTCCCTCTGTTTTCATGCAAATGCTTCTCTCTCAAAGCCTTCTGTGCTGCTCCAGCCATGGCCAATTTTCTCAGTGTCTCTTCAGAACTGGCTAATTGCTCAGTGACCCAGAAGCACAAAGCACAAGCAGTGCTGGAGGAATTTGGTTTGCTGCTGTGCCCTGCCTTCATGAGGATTGCCTCCTCCAGAGCCAGTTTGGCCTCTGGATAAGGAAGCACATTACAAATGAGCTTGGGTCTCATAAAAACTGACCTGCAGCTTGATGGCTTACTCTGAAATCTGAAAATGCTTTTTGGTTTCTTTTCAGTCTCTCCCCTGTTATTTAGCCTAGTTGCAGGTAGCTGCTCTCTGTACTGTTAGGCGGAGAGCTGGGGAACACGGGGTGCACCCAGGGACTTGTGAAATCCTGTGTCTGACTGTGCACAGCTTTCTGTGCCACTTTTGTAGGCCATGTAGGGATATATGCACAGGTGTTTATTCTTTGGTGTGGGAATTAACCCACTGCTGAGGCCTTCAGAAGAGGAGGTTGGAGACGTGTACACCCAGGTGGCTCTGAGGCTGCCTTGGAGCAGGAAGGTCTGGAGGTGGTTGCTGTGGCAGTCCCTGGGTTCAAGGCATGCAGGAACCAGCAGGAGCTGTGCCACTGGTGTGGAGCTCACCAGGGTGTGAGCAGCTCTGCCTGTGGCCTGAGGCTGTTTTGCTGCACAGACCTGTGACTCATAGCAGTAAATCAGCAACCACCAAAGGGAGCACAGCAAACAGGCTACCGTGCCCCTTCTGCCTTCTCCTTGCCCTCCACGGGTTCCTGCCCTGACACTGTGCTAGGAAAACCATTAGCAGGAAGACCTTTGCATCCCCATAGGGTCTCTTTTCCCTCCACTGTCCCACATCAGGTTCCTCCCAGTTTAGCACAGCCTGAGATAAAATGAAAGGACTGTCTAAGCCTGGGAAGCTGTTACTTGGGTAATGAGATGGTCCATGTGCCAGCAGGCTACAGTTCCTGGGCAAAATGGAAGCCTTTGGATATTTACCTGGACACCCTGGGCATAGTCACTGTGCACAAATCCAGGTGTCCAAGAGTGTTGCTCCACAGTTACAAAGGGTTCTGGATCCTGAACAGAGGTGTGGCAGCCTCAGATACTCAGCATGCTTGGAGAGCTAACCCAAACTAGCAGGGGTAGTTCAACAGGACTTGAATACTCTCATTAAATCTGTTTTCTTTACTTTTGGTGAAATAACTTCTGGGTTACATCAATGTATGTGAAGGGAGAAGACAGCTCCATGTAGCAGAAGCATTGTTGAACCCCAAGGTCAAGAGCTGGAATTTTTCTTGCTTTTGCTGTTGCTGGCCACATCTTCAACCTTTTTTTGTTATGTAATGTCCCTTTCTGTGGCTGCTGTGTTTGGCAGTTGTTGGAGAGAGAACATCAGCATATTTACAAGTTATTTTAAGTAAATTCCCAGTGGTCAGGGTGAAATGTGTTTAGTACGTTAAATGGAAACACTGGCAACTGAAGCAAGAAAAGGTCCCATTTTACAAAAAAATCCATAGTACTTATGAATAATTTCTAAAGTGCAAGTCTCATTCTGTGAGGTGCTGTGTGCTGTCAAGGGGATACTGACAAAGACAAGAAGACTGGCTTTGACTTTTTAGTTTTTTCTTTGAAGGTCTGTATAATAAAAAGAGTTGCCTATGTTTGAAAGTGATGTGAGAGTGCTCCATTTTGCAATACTAGTGGTTTGGAGAAAAATACTAGGGGGATTTGGTATTGTGATCAGTAATAGTCAAGACTGCCTGGGCATAAATCTGGTGTGTGTCCTTGGATTTGCTGTCCTTAGTAACTGAGATCTCAATTTGGCTGAGCAAAATTGGTGTTTCTAGTTGTGCCTTGTTTATACCTTCCCTTTTATTTCCTTCCACATTGGTGCTGTTGCGCTGCTACAAGCACTGTTTTATCTGCAGGCTTTGCATCCTCTTCCTTTGTGCACAGATTGTGTCTGTTCTTTGGTGTCTGCCATCCTAGAGCTCCCCAAGTCCCACCAGTCTGGACTTTGCTCCTCTGCAGCCTGAAGAGCCCATTGCTGCCTGTCCTGGGAAATGCCTAATGCATGAGAAGGAGCCTTGCCTTATGTTTTCAAAGGACTTTCATTTTGGTTAGATCTGCAATTGTCTGAATAAGCCTGTTCAGCTTGCACAGGTGCTCTTTGAGCCAGGGCCTCATCTTTCTTCGATGCCTTGGCAGAAAGCACAGGGCAATATTATGGCAAGTGAGGCACTGCTCAGCCTCACAGGAGCTGCTTGGCTCACCTGTTCTTCCTGTTTCTTTATTTGTCCTCTGTGTATTTGTTTCTCTGCAGATGACTTAAATTTCATCCTGGAAATTGGGGTATCCTGAGAAATCACCAGTTCTTTGCTTGAATAACAGCCCCAATACTGGGGGCAGAGGGCAGAGGGACCCCTAGGGCAACAAGCTGTTTTCTAAGCATGGCTTTGGCAGAGCCAGCAGCGGAGGCTTTTTGGGAGGCTCTTATTCTTCCAGCAATGCCTGGGTGTGAGTGCAGGACTGCCAGCCATCAACCTGCTCTGCAGAGACAGTTCAGTGTTCAGCCCGTCTGCCAGAGCTGATTAGAGTGGCCTGATGAAGGAGATAACACGTGTGCTTATCCTCCAGGTCATCTGAGGGTGAGCTGATTTCATGCCAGAGAGCCCCAAGCCGCTCTCAGGAGTGCAGCTATTCCTGGGCACTGGCTCTGCACAGGGGAATGAAGGAGGAAAGCTTGTTGACTCAGCCCCTGAGCCACAGGGGGAGTTTGAAGGACAAGGTGATGGCTTCTCATGAGAACAAAGTGCAAAGCAATGCCTGGGGCCTCAGAGACCCAACCATGGTCCTGGCCTCTGTATGTCCTTGGATGAGACACAGCTCCTCTCCATGTTGGATGAGGACACTCATCTCCCTTGGAGCCACAGCAGCCAAGTGACATTTTCCATAGGTACCATGGATCTACTCTCCTACAGCCTCTTCCCTCCTGCTGACACATCCAATACGGTCATACCTTAGAAATGGAGCTGCAGTTGGGATGCAGTGATGGACAGCCCTGTCCCACCAGGGCCCAGATCCTGGAAGGCTCTCCTGCCATCTTTCTGCACAATGTCACAGACTGTTGAGCCCAAGGTTCCAAGCTGAGCCAGCCAAGTCACTGAAAAATTTAAGAAAATTAGGAAGTGGAGCCAGGGGCAGAGGGAATTGATGGCAGTGGTATGAGCAAAGGGATGAGAAGCTGGATCATAGTACAAGTGGGAAGGAGCAGGCACCCCATGGGGGACCTGGCCAAAAAAGCACACAACATCCTGGAATGTAGGTCAGCAGCTCCTTGTTGGCTCTCTACCTCCACAGTGTAGGTTTGGCCTCTGTTTGCCATGGCATCCACTGGTCATGCAGTTAAGGTGGAGAAATGTAACTGATTCTCTCCAGCTCATGGTTGTGTAGTGTTTTGAGCACCTAAAAACTCACTCAGCAGGGATGGAGAACAGGACACTGGTCTTCATTTGCAAGACACTTTCCCATCATGTTTTTGCCTTGCCTTACAGAATCCAGTAATGTCCCAGAGCTTGGAGAAGGTGGGCTTTTACTCTTCTTGGAGCTCTACAAGGAGAATAGATACAAATTGAGAGGGGAAATTTAGGTTAGTTATTAGGAAGAATTCTTTTCCTGTGAGATTGGTTAGACCACAGGACAGGTTGCTCAGGGAGGCTGCAGATGCCACAACCTAGGCAGTGTTCAAAGCCAGGTTGTATAATGCCTTGAGCAGCCCCATCTAGTGGGATGTGTACTTGCCCATGGAAGGGTGGGGGTTGAGACTGGATGGTTTTTGAGGTCCTTTCCAACCTCTAAAGGTTCTGTGGTTCTGTGATACCTTGTCCCTGGGCATTGACTGGGAGCTCTGGGACAGCGTTGCTGCAGAGCCTGGTGGTATTTGCTACAGTGACAAATGCAGGAAATTTGTCATGACATGGAATAGGAAGAAATGCGGCTATGAGAGCCAAAGGAACAGCTTGATATCTGGCACATTCCTGCAACTCCTCCTGAGCCTCTGCCAGAGCCTGACACAGCCTTCCCCAAACAGCCAGCCTGGGCTGGAAAGGGCTGAGGCTGCCTGTGGAGACACAGAGGGCAGCTCCCTGCCTGGGAGATTGTGTCTGTGCCATTGTAAAACACACCCCAAATGCTTTGCTGTAAAAAGCCCTTTGCTTGCAGACTTCACCTGTGGGTTTTGTGACTCAGGGAGCATCCATCTGAAGCCCTTCCTGCCCCTGCACGCCCTGATCGAAACCATCGTGCTGCTTCCAGCCCTTCCTGAGCCTCTCCCCAGCTCATGCTTGGGCCACCTCCCTGCCTTCTCCAAAAGAAAAGAAACGGAGACACCTACACCTGCAGGCAGGGCAAATAAATGCCTCTTGCACAAATTGATTTGATGGGGTCAATGCAGAATTGTTTAAATGAGAGAAGGGAAGGGATTGCCGATGAATAAAATGTCTCACTGCTCACAGAGATGGAACTGACACAGGAGGATTATTTTTATCCTGTGGAGAAAAGGAAGAGCCTTGTGAAGCAGAGGAGAAGAGGGTCTGACTTACAGTCCTGCTGGCTGTGTAAGATGCTGTGATGGCTACAATCAAAGCAGCTCTGAGGTTCTCCTGGAGGGAAACTGTTATGCTCCAATTCACTGACTGATTTTGCGAGAAGGGATGCCAGGACTGCATGAGGCCGTCTTAGGGTAAACATCCCCTGGTTGCCTCTACTCCCGTATCTCACCAGGGAGCTGCCAGTGATCCCACTGCTCTCAATCTAAGGTGTGCCTGACCTCCTCACCCCTCACAGGGTCTGGTCAGTGCAGAGACCTGTTCTGCCAGGATAATGTCGTGTTTTCCGATCTCCCACCTGTTGGGCTGAAATCTTGTTATCCCCCAGAGCACCTTCCATGAGCTGTGCCCTTGCTGCACCATGTCCTGTGGGTGCTGCCCTCCCCAGCAAAAAGAGATCCCTTCACATGCCTGCCCGTGATGCTCCCATTCCTCTGCAGTGGCTGAGCTGGCTGTTTTACTGTTTCACAAGAGTGAAACAATAAAACAGCCAGGTCCCATCCAGGTGATTATCTCTCTAACTCCAACCCTGATGGCAGAACACTCCATCCCCATAATCCTGTATTTGTGCTAGGGATTGTTCCTGCTCACTTCAAGTATCTTGTGTGTGTCCTTGCTAATTCACATGCAGGTTTTCCAGATCATATCTCTGATCCAGCAAAGTAATTTCAAATTCCAGTCCTGCCTTCCTGGACACCTGCAGCCTTCCCGTCTGTCCCACTATCCAAGCACTAACAGAAACTCTGACCAGATCCCCACCAGAGCTGTGAGAGTTACACACATCACAGTGCTGACAGCTCTGGGTACAAATATTCAGCTGGGTCTTACCAGTTTCTACTCACTTTATGTAGATCTATTGTCTCAGTTCAGGATCAGAATATCAAGGGAGACAATGGCGAAGTCTTCCCGAGGTCATGGTTAATGACTTCCGTGCCTTTCCAGTCCACAAGGTGTGTTCTGCTGTTGCAAAAAGAAATCAGATTGGTGCAGCATGACTTCTTTGGTGTAAATTCATGTTAGGAATTATGCATTTCAGGCACTCATAGGTTGTTGACTTGTTCTTTTCATCTTCTGAAAAGTGAGATTAAACGGAAAGGTTTTCTTTGCTGACTAGTTGTTGCATTTACCTTTTTCAGCTTCCTGATCCCTATCATCTCCTGAAATTCCCCCAGGAAATGTATCAGATTAAGGCTGTTAGGTTGATCAGGTGTAGTAACTGCTGCCCTTCCCAGGGGGCTGGGGCTGCTGTGGTCAGGATGCTCTCAAACACAGTAATCAAAACAAAGTATGTGGGTACAGATAGCACCTTCTATTATGGAAATAATTATTCCTGGGAAGGAAAAAGAAGCGCTTTTGCCCTAAAGCTGGTATTTTATTCTCCAGATATGTATTATTTGAGTTAATAAAAGTCATTGTCTTTCCCTGCAAGCCTGTGCTGTCTGGATACACACTAACCCTGCTCAACTAGACCAGAAATCTCCCCACGTGGTTACTGGTGTTGGCTCTTATATCCTGAGGAGAGGGGAAAGGATCCTTCCCAGAAGCACAGGAGGGAGCATGAATATCAGCACTGCTCAGTTACTGCTTTCTTATTTTTTTGCCACATCTGACTTTTTGATGATTATATAGGCTTGCTGTCAGAAGTAAGATGCCAAAACAGTTAGACAGCAAACTGACCAGGAACAACTTTGCAAATGCAGCTGTGAGACTGGAGGAGGCTCATCCCTCTCCAGGATAAGTTTTCCTGCTTTGATCTGCACTGAAGCAACATGCTCAGCCAGGGCAATGAACTCAAAGGCTCTCCTTTTATCTGGCCTGACCAACCAATGGATATTCAGTGGGAGTGCAGGAAATTAATGGTTTTGTTTATTTCATGTCAATAACAACAACAACAACAACAAGAGCATGCCAGGGTTTGCCTCTTGGTTTGAGTTTGTAACAGAGCTGAGCAAAAAGCTGATGGATTTGGTTTCAATTAGAACTTCCTGCTCAAGAAGGAAAGCTGTGCATAAAAACCTGTGCTGTGAAAACACTGCAGCCCAAATGACTCCTGCAACCTGAGGGCTGAAAAAGTTAGGCAGCACAAGTGAAATGGAAGCCCACCCTGACAAACCTCTTCTTATCTGCTGCCATGAGGCCAAAGGCAGGGCTGTGGAGGTGCTGTGTCACTCAGCTCAACCTCATGGGGTTTTCCAGCTTAAAGCACCAGCAAAAGAGAAGAGTGTGGGTCCTGATTCTGCAGCCAGGAGAGCCTGGAGTAGCTTGGACCTGAAGTGCAGTGCCTTGGGATGGAAATCCTGACTGGCTGTGGGGTGTAAAGACTTGCAGAAGGATCTGCCATCCCTTCTGCAGTGACAGGGAAAACTCCAAGTTGCTTGTGCCTTGCTGTGTGGGGAAATTTCATTTTTGAGAATTGAGAGTGCTTTTACCCTGCTCATAGCCAGGGATGTGCTGCCAGCCATGATTTTTCAGATACCTGTGTGGTAGGCAAAGTTTCCTGCAATCAGACCTGCGTGTCAAGTCGAGGTTAGTCTGAGCTCTGACTTAGAAAAGCAGTAAGGAAATGGGGCACCACCAGTGCTTACCTGCAATGGAAAAAAGAGATATGGCTTGGTAGAGAGAGCTCCAGTCCTCAGTTCCCTTATCTCTGAAATCCTCAGTGGTGGTGGCAGGCTGAGCAGGGGTTAACAAGACAAGGCAATTGGTATTTCCAATCCGTATCTTCTCCCTAGGGGTTCACTGGAGAGGTACAGCTTTGTGCCTGTGCTTCACAGCCTGTGCTTTTGGCTTTATGCAGGCTTTAGTGAAACCCCTGAGTGCACCTTGCCCCTGCCTCTCCCTGAGTGAGTAACCCCAGGTTTTGGAAAGGCTTGTGTGGATTGGGCTGGGAGGTGCTACAGAAATGCCACACATTATGTGATGTGGTTGAAGGACTCAGGGGAAACTTTAAACATTGCAATTGACCTGTTTCCCCTGCCTCAGAAAGAATCACTTGTCTATCAACATGAGATCTCTTCAACACCACCACGCTCCCTTTTACACGTGGTACTCCGTGGGCTTTCAGCCTTACTTAACAATTGCTGTTTGGCTCAGACCTGTGGTGAACTCTTGTCAAGATACTACTTATGCCTCAAAGAATGGTTGAACATGGACTTTCTCTGGAAATAATCACCCTGCACTGCAAAACACCTGTGTGGGTTCTGTTAAAGAGAGCTGGGAACAGCAGAACTGTAAATGTAACTAGGAAGGGGTCTCTGCACACATCCAGGGCTGACTCTGCAGTGGAGGGGATTGACTGATTGATTGATTGATTGACACATTGATTGACTGATTGATGGGAAGTAGAAATGGGAAGTAAGTCTTGAAAGACAAAGATGGTTGACCTAAGGCCTAGGAAACATAATTTCAAGGAGGTTTTGAGGACATTGCCAGTAAATTAAGCTTTATAACTTATAATTTAAAATATGTAATTTAAGATTGTATATGTAATGCAATTATATTCTATATTGTATGCATATATCAAATATTCTATAATATATAGTATGTAATGCAATTCTATGTGATATCTAAATATATTTTAACAAAATGTAATTTGATTTCATCCTAAAGGCACCTATGTGGGGAGGGATTTGCAATGAAGGAAAGCTCTTTAAAATCAGCAGACAGAGATATAATGGGATTTGGCAGCTGACCAAATTAAACAAGGGCTTGAGCACACCTATTTAGCATGGCACTAGCTTGTCTGCATCCCTCACACTCCTTCAGGTCAAAACACCTTGTCTTTTAGTGAAAGCTCTGTTTTAGCTCCAGGAAGAGTCATTGTTGTGTTCAGGTTACTGACTGAAGCTGTGTGAATCATAATCATTATTTCTGGGTTTAAAAAGATATAAAATCTACTTCCACCTTTTGATCTTAACTGACATGATGGGGGAATTGTCAGGCAGCATTACAGAGAGAGATTCACAGCTTTTACAAAGGGGTAATGACAGCTCAGAACAGGCCACGTAGCTGCATTTACAGACTCCTCAACTCCTCACTTTTGTTGATTATAGCTTGGTTTTTAGCCTGTGTGTTAAACAATCAAACTGCAAGCCCTCAGCAACAACAAGGTGCTACAGTAACAGTGGAAATTTATTGGCACTAAACACATGTTATTGTTTTTTCTGCCACTCATTTAAGCATAGTGGGATAACATATACCTGTCCATTGTGTCTGGGATTATATAAGCTCCCCTCTTATATCAGCTTTTCAATTTGTGGGTAGGCATGGGGAAACAATCTCACCCCTGTGGTGCCAGCTCTCACAGACTCCTAGTCCAGCTTCCTCCTTGGTCCTGTCACCATCTGCCTCAGGCTTCTGCTCTCCATGGGTTTTCTCCAGAGCTTCCTGGTTGTCATTTTTCACTGAAGGACCTTTCTCTTCTCTTTACCTCTTTGACACCAACATTCAAATTGGTGTGTAGCTTCCACAGCATCTAGATACCCTGGGAGCAGGGTGCTGGGGACCTGGCTCCCTCTGTGCCAGTGTTCTCTAGGAGCTGGGAATTGAGGGCTGTGTTGGTCTGCACTGCTCCTGACATTATGAGCCATACAAGGTTTAAGAGGATATTTGCTTAGAAATGCTGTCTGCAATAAGAACATGATAGCAGAGTAGGGTAGAGCTGAAAGACTCATCTTCCAGTTTACACTTGGTGATGAAGAACATCCTGGGATTGCAAAGCCACAGGCACCTTCAGGCTGGAGGTGCTGTTGGGACACTTCTAGTCCAGCCTCCAGCTCAGAGCAAGTACAGCCCTGAGATCAGACAAGGTTGCTCAGAGCTTAGACTTCTCTTGAAAAACTCCAAGGCTGGAGATCTCACAGCCACTCAGGAGTCTTGTTCCAATGACTAAGTGTCAGAGTGGAGAAAAACTTTTTATGTTACGTTGAATCTTTCCCTGTTTCAGTTTATGGCTGTTGTGACTCATTCTCCTGCTGTGCACTCCTACAGAGAGTCCATTTCTGTCTTCTTAATATCCTCCACTTGGGTGCCGGCAGGTGCCTGTTAGGTCACCCAGAACTGCATCTGCTGTGGGCTGAGCAAGCCCAGCACTCTTAGAATCTGTTCAGTGCAAAGCCTCCAGCCATCAACACTCTTGGTAGTCTCTGCTGGACTCAGTCTGGTATATCAGCACCTCTGTTCACCCCTTAAACTGCCTTCTGCCTCTATTTCTGTAGGTGAAACCATTAGCTGAAAATGAAGACCTTTCAGAGCCTGTTTTTCATCCCCAGGGCAGAGAACAGACACACCAATCCAGCACAGCTGTCATCTCCTTATTTCTTTCCTTCCTGGAAAGCTCCTTTCCCTTTTTTTCAGTGACCAAGAACATGGCACACAGTACCAGGGACAGGAGGTGAGAAGGGTTCATCCTCTTTGCTTTCTCTCACCTCTCAAAATTTCTTTCATTAACACTCACCTAGTGTTTCTTAATTAGCACCTTCTGGCTTGGAACTGCCAGCCTGTGTTGCAGAAAATCCACACAAGCTCTTGTCTGTTGTGTGACAGGAAATATCAAACATTTGGGCTGTTTGCTAGACTGACAGCTGCTCTTACACCATGGATTATACAGGGGCTGAGTGTTGTTCTCACCCTCAGCCTCTGTAGCCATCCTTGGCTTTACCTGTCTCTCCTCAGGGAACCTTCTGTGGTTCTGTATTTGTTTTCTGGTGCCAAGCCAAATGGCAAGTGCATGTCTGAGCTAAACCAGGAGAGTGCAGAGAGTGCAGAAATTATGCCAGAAACAGGAAAAGTAACCATCTGAAAAATCACCACAAAAGAGCAGTTCTCAGTGAAAAAAACTGGGATGAAATCTCAGAGCAGTCTGCAGGCTTATTTGGGAGGATGGATTGGTGTCCTCATTGGCATTCCAAATTTCTTATTCATTCCTCAGCTGATCTAGAGAGTTCACTTAAAAAGTCTTGGGAGGACCTGGCAGCATGGAGGTCACAAGGGCTCTGAAAGGCTCTGTACCAGATCTCCACATGGGGATATGAACTGAAACTGAGGAAGTGGTTTCAGTGAAGACCAAAGTACCAACAACATCTGCCAGGGCTGGTCTCCACTGTGCTTGATCCTGCATAGGTACAGAACATGAATCAAGTTTCTGTGATCCAAAGACTCAGAATTATGCTAATGAGCCCAGTTTAGTCAGTAATCCCATGCCTCCAACAGGATATGATTTAATCATGGAGTGAGGTGAGAATTTGTCTCATATTATGTACACCACAGTAGAATACAAACCCCAGATTGTCATATAGAAAACAATGCCTTCCTTTATGGTTAAATCATGGATTGCTGGAATAAATCAGCTCTGTTGCAGGTTCTCTGCTGCTGTTGCTGGATTGCTGACTCATTTACAGGTGGTTGCTGGGGAATTTAAATTGCAAACAACCATTCATGATGATCCAGACTTCTTACGGATTTTAAAAGCTAGGGAGAAGCTGGCACTCTTTCTCCAGTTACCTTCTTGTCACCTTCAGGATAGTTTCAGCTCTTACCTAAGGATGTTATGCATCTTTATGGCAAAGAGGGCATCAATGCAAGTATAATTACTGTAGTTTGGATTTAATTTTCTGAGCACAAGTGCCTCCTTTCTGTCTTCCTTTTATTTCCTGCTTGGTTGCCAGCTGTGAAAACGTCTCTTTCCAGGATTGTACTTGATGCCAGGCATGCAGCAGTGAAATGGGCTCATCCCCTGCTGGGCTGTGTCTCACCCAGCTCTCAAGTGATGGTGACTCTTCCCTCACAGGGAAGGGAAGAGCTGGATCAGCAAAGGGCCAGGAGAAACCACCACACCTTGGCATTGCTGACTGCATCTCCCAGCACTTTACATGCAGGATCCACAGGATTAACTGTTTTGTGGGAGAAGCAGTGGGGTATGGAGGGCTGAGGCAACATTATTTCTACAAAGCAATTGCTTCCACCACTCCTCTAAGCAAGTTTAGGCATCTCTTTTGTGCTTGTGGAGAGGAACAACTCTGGTTGGAGAGGAACAACTCTGGTTGTCACCTTGAGTGCTCTGAAAACATCACCAGGTTCTTGTTCAGTCCTTACCAGTTCCCCCCAGACCTGCAGCCTGACAACACATCTGACTTTCAGGGATTTCCTCACACCAGGGTGATACCAAGAGTCAGTGCCTGGGCTCAGATCAGAATAGAAACAGAGAGCCTGGGGAGAAGTGAGCCCTCCTGAGATGATGATCTGACTATGCCATTGGAATCTGCAGCCAGAAGTGGTATCCAGATGTGAGAAGACCTCTGCCATCTCCATCAAGGAGATCCCTCCCTTAAGGAGGATACCTCTTTTAAGGATACCTCCTTTAAGGGCCCCCAGGAGGAATGGTGGCTGTTTTCCTGGCAGCACTGCCCCAGCCATGTCCACCTGTCCCAGCTCCAGCAATACAAAGAGTGAGGCAAGGATCAGGCCGTGTTTGCTGGTGTTTTTAGGCTTTCAGTGACACTACGGTGACCAGCTTTGTGTCATAGTTCCAGCTGTTAACCAGCACTGCCAAGCCCATCACTAAACCATGTCGCTGAGTGTCAGCATACCTTTTAAATACCTTCAGCACTGGTGACACCACAACTTCCCTGGGCAGCCTCCTCCAGTGCTTGACAAGCCTTTTTGGTGAAGGATTTTTCTGTAGTGCGCCTATCCACTGAGTGTTAAGGATGTGCATCAATGTCAGTGAGCCTCTGACAACAGGTCCCCTCTAGTCCTTACATCTGCAATTATTTGTCAGATAGCTTATTTTGCCACTGTTTTGATGAAACTGCCGGCTGCTGGTTAAGCTTCTTCTGTCCTTGGTACTTGTGGGACTCGCTTGGCAGTGGAGAGATTACTTTGGGAAGTGCTTGCTTTAAGGACCTTGATGACTTCCCCATAATTTTCTTTCCAGCATGCCTCTATTTTGCAATACTTTGTTTCAAAGAATATCCATTAGTTTCAGCAGCCAGCGGAGCAGATGGGTTTAACTGGTCTATGGCTCTGAAGTAATTACATTTTGGTACAACAGAGACACAGCAGCAAACATGTAAAATTAATTCAGGTGCAGCATCCCAGTCAGTGTCTCAAAGCAAAGAGGACTTTAGGGAGGCCACTCCTGGCCACGCTGAGGCTGTGCTGTTGGCAGTGTGGACAATCACTAGGAATATCTCCCTCTGGTTTCCACAGATGATGTTGGATTGGCTTTTCCCATGGCCAGTCCCTTCTTCAAAAATGTATTAGCATCAGAGATGGATTACTGCTCACATCTCTCTCTCCTGCTTCTGTTATAATTAAAACAGCAATATATGCATGAAGCAATTAGATTTTAATAATGCTTTTCTAAACAGGATGTCAAGGAACTTAGTACAAAGACTTGGGCTGGAGCCAGATCAGCGTCTTAAGACTGGATTGTGGTTAAAACTGGCTGTCTCCTGCTTGAACAGCTTACACAAACACAGAATCCAGATTTGCTTTTTATTCAGGGTGTACCTCATCTTTGTCTCCAGACAGGACCCAGAAGACCCCCTGTTGCTGGGTGGCAGGCTCAGGGTGAGGTATGGGTAGGGACACATCACCAGTGCATGTGGTAATGTGTGTGTGCTGGTGGGACAGGAGCATCCCATCCCCTCCAGCCCTGCTGCCATCCCCATCACTGCATGCCAGGGATCCAGGTCCATCCTGGGCTCCTTCCTGCAGAGCAGCTTTTGGCCAGGTCAGGCCATATCAGCTGGCAGTGTCTCCCAGAAGGAAAGGAGTGCTTCTGTGTGTGCCTGTGCCCCAGGGGAGCACTCCCTGAACTGCTTCCCAGCATGTTGCTGGAATTCTCCTGCACTGTTTTATCCTGTCTGCTTCTGGCTGAGATGCAGTGCTTGGGCCCTGCATTTGCAGTCGAATGAGCAGGAATGCTGTTCCCTGCACAGCCTTGCTCAGACCCTCACGGACAGTCCAATGCAGCTGGGTCAGTGTGCATGGATGGGGAGTGTGTAACGCAACCCCAGCATCACTGCAGGATACGTGGGCTCAGAGGGCAGATGTCTCAACAGGCAGCAGAAAACACGGACCAGCACTATGCCAAGCCCACTCCAGGAGAGGACTGACACCAGCAACACTCAGGAGCCCCCTGTGGTGGGATACAGCTGTCTGTCTGTCTGTGGAGCAGGAAGGGATTTCTCAGCTGCCATAACTGCGTGAAATCCCAGGGAAGAACAACAGCTCTAGCGGCAGGATTTCCTGTGCTTGTCCTGCGTCCGGCTGACCTCTTTTAAGCCCTGATTTGCATGCTGCAGCGTAGCTCAGTCGTGGCTGATGTGATTTAGCGTGACGTCCCACACTGCCCAGGCTAACAGGGTATCTGCTTCCCAGGCCTGGGAGTGTTTGTGTGGCATTCATCATTTGCCTGGCGGTTTCCTGTGCAGCAGGTGGAGAGAAGCTGTGCAAGCCATTTAATCTGAGGCAAATGGGAAGACTCAGTTTGAAGTAAACAGGATGCACTTCGATGAGGATGGAGGGAAGCAGAGGGAAAGGAGGTTGGAATAACTGGCTGAGGAGGTGAACAGAGGAAGGTCTCACTTACCTGAGCAGAGAGCACAGGCAGTGGGGGGGTGAGCAGGAAACACGATCTGATCCTGCTGCACTGCTTTGCACTGCAAAGGCCTCTGCTCCAGTTCTGGGTACTGGGGTTGAGGCACATGAGGAGTAGGAGAACAGCAAGGACAGTTGTCCTGGTTCAGAGCAAATTTGGGAGAGAATTCCCAAAGGGGCTTCTCTAGGAAAGCAGGTTCAATCGGCCCCTCCCCGCAGCCAGTCCGGGAGAAAATACCTCCTTGGAGAAAAGTGGAAAAAACCTGTTTATTAAACAATAAAACCTAAACAATATTAAGCAATAAAACCCCTTTCCGCTCCAAAAGAGATGACAAACTGAGAAAGTCCCTCCCCGGGTTGCAGCTCAGCTCACTCAGTCTCTGATCAGTCCCTCAGTGCTGGAATTGTCGCAGGCCCGGCCCAGCCCGGTGGGCCACAGCTGCAGCTGCCGGTGCTCCCCTGGGTGTTCAGGCCAGAGCAGGTTTCAACAGGTCCAAAGAAAAGGGAAAAAGGAAAAAAAAACACAGTCAAGGGAACTTCTTTGCCTCAGCTAGCTAAAACTAACTAAAAGCAAAGGAGAGCTCTCTCCCACTGTCTGTCCATCCTCAGATAGCACAGTCAGGATCAGGAATGAGGAGGAGGGAGTGCAGTGTCTGAAAACAAACTGCGCCCTTCTTCTCTCCCCCCTTCACTCTCTGGAACAAGTCTTAGAGGTCCAAAACTTCAGCATTAGCAGAACAAGACGACTGGGGATAACAGCATCATATAGTCAACCCAGGACTGGTTCAGTAGCAGCTGAGAGGCTGGAATCAGGGAGCTGAGAGAGGTGAGCATTGCCAAAGAGATCCTGGGCTGGCAGGGTAAAGAAGGCAGTGCTCTGAGGTAACAAGACAGCAGGAAAAGACTGAGGGAGAAGGTTTCAGTGGGCATAAGAGGGGCATGCTCCTCCAATAGACATCTTGGAGACATCTCCAAGAATAGGTTGGCAGCACCATTCCTGGGCGGTTCCAAAAGAAATGGCTGTGCAGGTGTTGGGAGCAGAGTGGGACAATCCACTGCATGGGGCCTCTTGTGCTGGCACCCCAAGGACTGGACAAGCATCTGGACAAGCAGTTTAAGAGGAGCTGTTCCCACCATGGACAAGAGTGCACTAGTGAACTAACCCCTCCTAGGTCAGCCTCAGGTGACTCTGTGAGTTAAATTAAAAATACACAAGGAGAATGCATTATTGAGATGACAAAATTGTTCACATAGCTGAAATATCTAGTGCAATTTCTGAAGCATCCCTGAGTTCAGTCATGGTGAGTGGGAAAGAGAAAGAGAGGAATGTAGCTTGACATTAAATTGCAGACTGAGTTTTTTCATAAGCAGAAGAGTATCAGTCATAATACATCTTTCATGCCATTGGCATTTAATGTTATTACATATGAGGCTTCTTTGAGCACGGACATTTATTTTTACTTCTAATAATAACAAAATCCAGTTTCCGCTGCACTTGTACTTATCCAAAATGAAGTATATTCACATTCTCCCATGAA
Organism: Ammospiza nelsoni; assembly: GCF_027579445.1. Lineage (NCBI taxonomy): Eukaryota > Metazoa > Chordata > Aves > Passeriformes > Passerellidae > Ammospiza > Ammospiza nelsoni. The sequence goes on along the minus strand of NC_080669.1, from coordinate 80,002,288 downwards.
AGTAGCAACCAAGAATATATTTCCTATACAAATGCTTTTATGAACTGTATTAAAAAAATTAAAGAAGGTGCTGTGTTAAAAGGAAAACAGCAAGTGGACTTTCTTAAGGCAATTAAAAGGTGATTAAGGTGGATATGTATATGTTAACAATTGTGGCCAGAGAAAAAGGCATTGAGAAAGCTCCAACTTTTTAAAATATACTGTTCATACAACTGCAAATGTTGTCTCAGGAGATGCTGTGCTCTATGATATAAAAGCAGCACCCAAGAGTTGCAGGAGCTGCATATTCACATTTGTGTTTGATTGCTTTTATTAAACTCTAATCAGTAACAGCTTACTGAGCTGGCATGCCAAAATGCTAAAGTAAAGCTGAAGTAATAAAAAAAAAAAAAAAAAAAAAAAAAAAAAAAGATGCTGAGTGCTGACTGTGCTGCTGTGCTGCCTGGCAGGAATCAAGGGCTGCAGCTCAAGAATGCTGAGGTCACTGCACTCTGCAGGGCATATCCTTGAGTTTATCCCTCTAGATGGGTTTGCTGTACGTGCCTGTGGGTGCTGTGTGTGCCCAAGCCTTTCACGTCAGGTTTGCCAACCCAGGTGAAGAGGTGCTGCAGATGTGGCCCCTCATGGCAGGTGCAAAGTTAGGGAAACCTGCTCAGCTTTTGGATTGTCTAGGTTACCCTGAGGTTTGGTGTTGGGTGTCACTGGAATTCCAGCAATATTTGAAGTCAAGGTAGAACACTAGGTATTGCCTGTCTGGTGGGTTTTATGGATAATCTCAATTAAAATCTCATTTCCTTTCTCCCCACTGCTTGGGTCTGAGAGATCTCACAGCTAAACACTGGGCACTAATGCCTCCACCAGCCTTTGCATCCCAGGCCTTTATAACACCTGGCATGTAGACAGGCTTTGACAATTGGGGCTTCCCAAAATGTTAAAAGCTACTTGAAATAATTTATCCCATCCTGATGAGCCAAATGGCACTTCAGAAAATCTGAATCCAGTAGGGCTGGATGCAGGGTTTGAGTGGGTGATGCGCTGCCTGTCCCCACAGTGAGGTGAAGGAAAGGGCATCCCATTCCCTCTGTCCTTATCCCAGTGATGGTTTGCACCACCAGGACTCCCTGGGCTTGAGGAAAAAGCTTTTAGGGGTTTTATTCCACTCTGACTCCTTCAGGAGGTCTCAGTGTGCCAGGACAGGATAATTGCCTTGCACGATGAGCACACAATGGTTTTTCTCAGTGCTTAGTACAAGTCACTTAAGTGATACGACTGAAAATCTTTTCCATGTACCTTGTGAAGAGTTTTTTTTCTCACCAGGCTGCTCTGTTTGAGTAGAGTCTATAGATGTTGGCTCATCTCAGTGACTAAGGCTGATGACACCCAAAAGAAGCTATTGTTCATCTCACACACCCAGAGCTCACAGTTAGAGTTTAGCTAAATTGTCCTCAAGGCTGACAAAACACAGTGTGACCTCCTGGGACCCTGTTGCTGATGTTTCCTAGTCACAGCATCTGTGCAGAGTAGAGTTTATGGTATTAGCTCATTTCAGACCCATAACGTATTAAGATTACTTTAAAACTTATCTTTCTCTTTAAAGCTATTTATTTGGTGATTAATGACCTGTGGGTCCTGACAACACCCCTCTTCTGAACTTGTGTCAGACAATGGAAAAGACAGAAGACTGAGAGTTTTAAATGGTTTTGGTGGGTTTCTGCAGCTGGTACAGGGATAAATTCAGAAGGAGGTAACAAATCATTGTAATGCCCAGTTCAGAGGAGCTGTGGGGACTGCCATGAGACAAATCTGCACTCAGCTTGGCCTTGTTCACTGAAGTTTTCATGCTAAATGTGGTCTTTTTATGGCTAAATTTAGGTGCCTAAATTAGTGGTCTGTAAGAGACATTGCTCGAGGCTCTGGAGTTAGCAAGAACAGGGAACGTTCTTCAGGGAACAGCTCCTGCTGTGTGCACAACTTCTGCTTGGCAAGAGGACACTGCAGGGGGGGGTGAGCAAGGAGGGGGAGTCCCAGCCAGCCCCTGGCAGGGCAGGCACACAGCAGTGACCATGCACAGGCTGTGCTCCCCGATGGCCATGGATCTGACCAGGCTCTTAGCTCCCTGCTGCTGCTGCTGCTTCCATCAGGCATTCCCTCCCCTCTCCCATAGATGTTTGTGGACAGGCCAGCTCTGTGGTGTGCTCTGGGCAGGTACACAACTGTCTGGGGACAACTGACCCCTGCCCACATGCCCTGCCCAATTCCTTCTGGTTTATTTCTAGTGACAATCCCATCCGCTTCCAGGTCTGATCCAATTTTGCACTTCCTGCCTGCTGGATGTCCTGACCTTTGCTCCCATGCCTTTCCTGGCAGATGTGTGCTGCTGAGCCACAGGCTGGTCCCAGCACTGTGACCCAATCTAAATGGTGACTTCCAACAAGCAAAGGCAGGCAGCTGGGGCCCTGAGACCCGTGTGCCCTGCTGTGCTTTGGCATGGGCCAGTGCAGATTCCAGGGAAAGTCTCTGAGTCAGGATGTGAGTTTGAGCAAGGTGAGGGTGCTTGCCCTGAGCTGCACAGGTTGTACCTGAAGCTGGAGGTAAGAGCATCCTTGAGGCCAGTGATCCTGTGTGGCTGCTGTCACCTGAATGACCCAGCCATCTCCTGGGCTTTTCTGCTGGCTTCATTCCCTGCAAAAAAGCTGTTTACTGTGTCATTTATTTCCAAACAGTAGTGGAATAAGCCTAAATCCTTATCTCCAGTCTGTCAGCTAATCCTTCCATGGGCCAGGACCGATGCTGTCAGATCAGGCTGTGGGTGTACCTCAAGGCTTTCTGTGGTAGAAAAGCATGTTGCTGTTCATGCAAATGGACTTCTGGAGAGCCCAGAAGTGGTCCTGGCACAGACATCATCCCCAGCTCAGCACAAATCCAGCTTCATTTGCAGCATTGGGTTGCAATAGGACCATGATGAAGTAGATCTGGGAGGCTTCAGGGCTGCAGCTCTTATCATATTCCTGTTGATCCCATTAATGTTTTGTTAGAAGCCCAGGGAGATGATGAGGAAAATTTTTCTGTGTTCGTGAAGGAGTTTGGCTTTCCCTGGCCTTCCTGACAGAAATGCTCCAGGGAAGCATCACCTTTGCTTTCATTTGTTGAGTTCACCAGGCCAGTCACTAGTGTGTTTTGGTAGTGGAGGAGCCCTTACCCTGGAACTGTCACCTTAACCTGAGCAGAAGGAACAAGAAAAGATCTTCTCTCAAAGAAGTACTCCTCTGAACAGCTGGCAGGCTGTGTGCCCCTTCCCACTGAGGATAATAAGAATAAGCAATTTTAAATGTCTTCTTGAGGCTTCTCACCCCCTTCAAAGCAACTCTGTAAAAGCTTAAACCCTTGTGCACAGGAGGCCAGTTCTTAGGTCTGGGCTGATTTAGAAAATGTCTGGGCTGCTTTATAAAATGTCTAGGTCCTGTTCCAGCATGACTGTATCCAGAAATCCCATGGTGTAAGGAATGACATCAGTGTCATGACAGCAGCAGGGCAGAGACAGGCCTGTGCCCCTTGGCCAAGCTCAGCAGGGTAAAGGGTCACCTCTGCTCCCAAGGAAGTTGTGGGACTTTCCTGACTATGCTCATGTCAGCATGGCTGACTTCCTTGCTGCTTTAAAATATAAACATGTTTGGCCTTGTTTAATCAAGACTTCGGAGCAGATGTTTCATGATTATTCAACCAATGGGAAAAAGACATGGAAGCTGAGAAGTGCCAGCATCACAGCTTTTATGGGAGTTTTATTAACTCAGTGGCATACTGTTCAACTAGGGAATGAAGGCATTAGCCAAGACTCCAGTTTAAATGAGTCCCTTAACCTGAATGCGGAGTTCAGCATGTGCCAGTGTGGGGATGGGTGGGGCTGAGGCTCCCAAGGGTCAAGGAATCTTCAAACAGCCAGGCCTCATCCTCATCTTTGTCCTAGTTCTCACTCCACCCTTCCCCCTGAGGCTTCCCTCAGTCATCTGTCACCTCCTGCTTCACTTCCAGTGCCAGCTCACCCTGGGGCTGAGAGGACCATTAAAAGTCCTCCACACTGCCTGTAAGCCTGAGCTCTGTGACTCAGTTTCCCTGTTTGACAAGCCAGGGAAGACCTCAGATGTGAGGTACAGGGAGTATAAGGGCTGTGAGAAACCTGGCAACAAATACAGCAGCATGGACACAAACAGGGGGTCTCTTCCCCATCTCTCCTCCCTGAGGTCACATTCTGTAAGCAGGGCAGAGTCCATCCCCACACAGCACCTTTCCTGGCCTTGCCCTGAGCTTTCCTGCCATGTCCCTCGTCACATATCAACAGGAACACTTTGCTCTCCAGCTGGAAGCAGCTAACAGTAAAGTCAATGCAAATGCTGCTCTGAGCAGCTCCAGTACCCCTTCCATGAGCTGCTCAGGCACAGACCTCCCATGTAACCTCAGCTCTGCATCCAGCAGCTGCAAGGGGAAGATTGATCTGCCCTGGCTCATTCCCAGCTCCTGATGAGCCCTATGGATGTGGTGTAAGCAGGGATGTAGGTGGAGGGCAGGCTCAGCTGCACACATGGTGGCACAGCCCCACAAGTGCCCTCTCCACACCTGGCTGTGGCAGCTGCTGGAGGCAGAACCTTTTGGCAGCCATGTGTGGAAGTGACACTTCCCCACCTCGTGTGTGCCCTGGGACATCAAATAGCTCTGCTCCAAGAAGGACTGCTCCTCAGAGGTCTGATGCAATCCGAGTCCCTGGATTTGCAGGAAGCTGCCACATGCATCCAAGCAGATCCCTCCGTGCTGTGCTGGTGCCATCAGCGGCCTAGCCAGCTCACAAGCACAAGTGCCCTGGGAGAAGCAGATGACAGAATAAAGGGAAACTTTCCATGCCAGTGCCCCCAAAAGGACATTGTAATTTCCATTCCCTGTGTCATCTTGCTTGCTTGGTTATGTGGCGTTAAATTAGGGCTCTGGTTCAGTTACGGCTCATTACAGGCCTGCATGTGGCTTTGTTACAGCGTGCTCACAAGCACCAAAGGAGCTGAGCCAGTGTGAAAGTCAAAGTTTTAGGGACAGTTTGGTGACCAGGAGCTGAGCCTTGCCTGAGGCTGGTGAATTCAGCAAGGCTTAGACACAGTTCCCATGGGCTTGCATGACATCAGGCAGGGTGTGTTCCTGACCCTGCCAGTAGAGAGGTCAAAGGACTTGGGATGGAGATGGATTGGTGACAGGTGTCTTCAGCATCTTCTCTTCCCATTTGAGCAAAGCAGGTGCCTCTTTTGCCTGTCTCGAGGACCTTTGTGTGGTGCTGTATGTGACACAGAGTGCCAAAGGGAGGAGTTTGAATGCTGTCAGACAGAAAAATAGCTTTTCTGCAGAAATAGCTAGGTCCTGAAATACCTCGAGCAGCTGTGTTTATGCCAAGGCTCTCTTTCAGAGAGATGCTCTGCTGTGGTGTGGGCCATTATTACAAACATCACTGGTCCAGACATTACAAACATCACTGTGGCCCAGACCAGAGCCACAAAGGGTGCTGCTCACCTGCTGGCATTAACACAATCCAGCACTGTCCCACCATGGAGACTATGGACGCAGTAAATGAAAGAACCTGGGCTCATCCCAGTGCTCAGAACAGCAGTGGGGCTCTCTTCTTGGGGGCAGAGGGGTTTCCAAATATCCCTGTCCCCATCCTCCCCTCAGGACTGCTTTCATCTCAGCAGTGTCCTCTGGCAGCTTAGGAAACCTCTGCCCCACCGAGGTTGTGCTGGGCTGGGAGGAGGGAGGACACAGGGAGGGATTCCCTGGTGTTTTCCCCCTTGTCATCACTCAGCAGTGCCCGCGTTTGTTGGAGACACGCAGCGAGATCCATGCGGGATAAGAACTTTCCCGGTGCTGTGCGCTGAAGGGAGGGTGTGTGTTTGTAATTGCTGCGCCCGCGGCCATTAGCGGGGCTGGAGAATCGATCAGCTCTAAGTGGGGAGAGAGGAAAGCTGGCAGCCTCCTTCCTCGGTGCTGAGTGCTGCCCCTGGCCTTTTGAGAGCACGGAGAGCAGTGGCTGTGCTTTGGGGATGCCAAGAAGAGCCTGTACAGCAGCTTCCTGCAGGCTGCCTCCAAGCGTGGCCAGGGATGTTCCCTTCCCTCTGCTCTGCTGCGGTGCTGTAGGCCCATTGCCACCTCTCCTGAGCCCACTTGCCAGGCTGTGCCAGCCCTCCTGCTCACCTATGCTGGGCAGCTGCTTCCTGGGGTGCCTAGAGCCATGCTGCACACAGAGGAGCTCCCCAGCCCCAAAGCAGGGGTGTCCCACCAAATCCAGAGGCAAGGCGAGATCCAGCAGGCTGGCAAAGGGGAAGGCTGGGACTGAAAGGCAGCACTGCATGATGGAAGTGGTGACTGTGGAGATGCTGTTTTGGAGCAATCCCATGGCATAGACGCTCAGCTGCGGGAGGGCTTGGTGGGCTCAGTGTAGCTTGGAAAATTCCTCTGCTGCAGCTGTGTCTTACGTGATGAGAACCTGGAGAGCCTAAGCCCGGTTAATCACTTTCCCAAAGTGCCAGAACTCTGCTGAGAGCAATGCTGCAGCCCACAGCGCAGCAGAAACATGTTCTGCCCAAAGCACTGAGTGGAATTTGTGCCTTCAGCAGGGACATCATCCTCTGCCAGGCCTGGAAAGCTCCTGCTGCACCCAGACAAGCGAAGGCTGAACTGAGCAGGTTCTTTCCCTTGTGCTATGTGATTTTTCTCAAGATGCTGGTATTTTGCTGTAGCACTCAGGCAGGGAGTCCCTGGGATGCTTGGGACAGCTGCTGGGGGAATGTGGGGCTAAGAAGGTCTAGGAAGAGAGAGGTAGAAAAGGCTTTGAGTCATTGTGGATCAATAGATCCACTATCATTCCCATCCAAACACTTCATTAGTGTCCTTTCCCAGCTCATAGGAGCTTTCACACATCTCATGGCACCTTGGGCTTGAAAAATGAGGGTAAGCAGGTGCATCCCCCTGTGGATCAGCCTCCAGTGAGGGGTGAGAGCTCAGACACAGTACGCCAGCAGCCGTCCCTGTGCTGGACACCCTTCCTCATCCCTGCTTTCCTCCCTGCTCACAGTTCTATCCTGCTTGGTCTCTTTGCAGGAGAAGAAAGGCCAGGAGGTGAAGAAAGGTCCCGAGGAGGAAATAGCAAAAATGGAGAAGCTGCTTAGCCTGGTGAGACAGCCAGGGAAGAAAGAAGAGCAGTGAGAGGGGGGAATGATGACTCTGTGGGCAGTCTCTGACCAAACAAGCTGGGCTTTGATCGGTGACTGCTTGGCATGCAAGCCACGGGCCCCTGCTGCCCACTTTTTGCACAGCAGGAACACTTCCTCTATGCCCGGACAAATAAACTGAGGTGCTGGGAGAGCTGTGGTAAGCACCCATGTCTGGGTTGGGCAAATCTCACCATGCTTGGCCCTCCAGAGCCACAAGGCCCTTGGCTTTTCCAAGCCTTGACTGGGCTTGCACCAGCTGAGAGCCCTATGGAGGGCAGGAGTGGGGGCCTAGGAAAACTTTAGGGCTGCAGCTTCATGGCAGCCAGTCCCACTGTGTGAGTGCTGGCCAGAGAGACTGAGCTCTGAGCTGTAAACACCCCCCCAGGCATTTGTGCAAGTCAAATGGAATGGCACTCCTGGATTTTGGGGTGGGGGGTGGCAACCTAAGCCAGAGGGTGCCTAGAAACCGGGCCTGATGCCCCAGGACTGTGTGAGAGACATTCCATGCCTCCAGACAGCACATGGCAGCAGCTGCCCGTCCCCAGGCTCACAGCTCCCCTCTCCCCTGGGACCTCAGCGTGGGGCTGGGGTGCCTCTGCCCAGCTAGTGCCCGTGGGTTTGCAGAGCCTGCCACCACTCTGTGTGCAGCAGAGGATCAGCTGCTGTGTGGCTGCGGTGGCAGCAGGAGCAGCAGTGCCTCACAGCATGCTGATGAGTGGTGGCTGTCACCACCAGATCTCTGTGCACAGCTCCCAGGCCTGGGGAGCAAAGCCACCAGACAGGTGTGGTGGCAGGTGTCCTCCATATGCTCAGCTGGCCTGTCTCCCACAAGCATCCTTGGAAAGTGAGGCCACAGCTTGGGAACTCTGTGAGCCTCGGGCACAAAGGTTGGGGAATGCTCTCTGCTGACTCCCACATGCCCCAGGCAGGAAATACCCAGTCAGGCTTCACCCAGCATTTAAAAGCCACAGACAGATGTGGACATGAGCCCTTCCTTATCACCATCCCCGAGCAAACCACCCACAGTCCTCTGGACACATCAGTCCCCAGCCGCGGGACAGTCACTCCTCAGCCCTCCAGGATGGCAGGACGTTCCACTCCCCACAAATTTTCCAGGCACTGGCTAGAGCTCAGAGACACAAGGTGGGTCCTACAATCTGTTTATTAGTCTAGTAAAAACAAGGCTGCAAAGGGATGTGTTTGCTACACCTCACACAGGGAGGAGCCGCAGGCCTTGTCAGGCCTGGCCAAGCCTCTGCAGGACCCCGGGCTGGCATCCCTCCCACCCCACCCTTCTGTCCCCTTATTGCAGTGGCCATGCCAGCGGTGACTGTGGCTATTGCTCGGCTCTAGGAAAGGCAAGGCAGAGCCCTCCAAAACCCACAGCACCCACTGGCAGGGCAGGGGGATGCAGCTGTCAGGCTTGCAGACAAGCCAGACGACAGTATCCCTCCCAAGAGAGCCACTGTGATCCCCAGGGAACAGGCAGGGTCAAAGAACCTTCAGAGCTGTTTGTCCAGGCACCCTCATCTCGCCAGGAAAAAGCCACACCAGGCTGCTCTCAGCAGGATCAGGGATGCCTGCAGGGGCACGTCTGCTGCCCACGGGCAGGGCGAGTGACACGGCTGACCTCAGCTGGGAGCAGGCAGGGGGAGGGCAGGGACACGCACCCAGCGAGGAGGAGGAGGGTGGTTTGCCTAGCAGCGTTGGTGCTGATGCCGGAGGGGACTGACAGACAGGCCGGGGATGATCGGGCAGACCATGCAGGCCCTCTTGTGCCTCATTAAACCCGCTGCTCGGGCACACATCTGCCAAATGCCCACCTGAGGCTGAGGGCACACAGCACCCAGGGCCACCCCCAAGCATCTGGGCTGGTGACACCCTGCTCTGCCAGCAGGGCTGGGGCTGCTCAGGTTTCTCTGGGCACACCCTGCCAGCCTGCACTTGTGCCAGCCCTGCTGCCTCCCCTCTCCAGGCCCCCAGCTGCTCAGGCCTGTGACTTTGCTGCCACTCTCCCAGGCCATGAGCACCTGAGAAGGGCCCGCAAACTCTTCCCAAATGAGGGGTGCACTTGAAGGCAGAGCTCCTGCTGTGCTCACTGGCTGCTGGGACAGGCATGGCTGTCCCTGTAGCATATCCCCATCAGTTGTCTCTCTATCCCCATCACCACTGTGGGCACTCGCAGGAACTTCACACACCAAAACCACAAAGGCAAAAGACTGTGCCCCCTGTCACAGCCCCTGCAAGCAGCTGGGTGTCCCCTCAGCTTTCATCGTGCCTGGTCCAGCACTCAAGTCCCAGCACAGGCATCCAGTGTGGCACAGCTCCTTCGGCACAGCTGGATAGCCCAGTCCCCAGGCAGATCAGGGCTGCAGCAGGTACTTCTCTTCATTCCTTGACTCATCCACATCAGAAGCCGGGGTCTTCTTGGGACATGAGGGGGTCCTGCAGGCTTTGCAGAGGATGAGGAAGAGGATGAGGATGAGCAGCGCAATGACACAGTTAAAAGAAATTGCCACGATGGCTCCGGTGGAGAGAGCAGGTGCCATGGCTGCGGTCCCGCGGGGATCGGCAGCGCCCACAGCCCGGTCTCACGCTCGGGATGCCAGGGCAGTGATGGAGCGTGCAGCCTCCACTGCTGGCATTGGCAGGGGACAAAGGGGATGGCCGTGGTGCTGGCGGTGGGACGGGGATGGACAGTGTCACCCCATCACTTCGGGCACTCACACCTGTGTCCCGAGCTGCACCACACCACAGGGAAGCTTTCTCTCGGCTTCCGCTCCTCCGGCAGGGCAGTGAGGACACAGGGATCACTGTTCTGCCTCCAGCACCTGGAAGAGAGAAAGTCGCAGTCACCGTGGCATGAAGGGACAGGCTCTGTGACCCCCTCGGGCTCTGGCGGTGCCAGGGGACAGCTGCCCCAGAGCCCCCTCGGGGCTCCGCTGGAGTTCGAGACCTGCAGCGGCTCCCAGGTCTCATGCTCTTTGGGGGACATTTCCAGCCCTGGCTCTGCCCCTTATCCCCCGCACGGGCCACCAAGCTGGAGGTGTCCCCAGTGGGAGACCCTTCGCCTCATCCCGGCCCAGACGCTCCTTCCCGTGCACTCCCGGGTGACTCCGGACAGCCCTGGCCCCGCTCCGATCCCCTCTCCATCCTCCAACTCATTTTCCTGCCGGCGGGACGCCGCTGCCAGGTCCCGCATCCAGAACGGGCCGGGTGGCAGCAGGCGGGGGGCCAGGGCAGCCCCGTTGTGCTCTTTACCGGGGTCGGGCAGAGAGCCCCGGCTGCGCCTCTGACCCCCGGGGCCTCCGACCCCCGCCCGCCGCGGAGCGGGACAACCACGGAGCCCCCGGAACCGGACAGCAACAGGTCCCACCAACTCCGCCTCCCGCCGCGGAGCCCCGGCGTTACCCACCTGCCTCCGCTTCTCCCCCGGGATCGGACCCCGGTGCCGGCGGGAGGGCGGGCGGCGCTGCCGGGGCGGGGGTCCCGCTGGAAGCGGGCTGGGGCGCGGGGTCCCGGCGCGGAGCGGCCCCGGGGCGGCCCCGGCAGCGCTCGGAGCCGGCGCGGTCCCGCCGCGGCCGCCCGTGGGTGCCGCAGCCCCGCGCGCCGCCCGCGCCCTCCCGCCGGCACCGGGGGGCGGGCCCTGCTGCCTCCCCGCCCCTGCCCCGCCATTGGTCAGCCCCTCCGCCCGCCGCCCATCATTGGCCGAACGCCTCCCTCGGGACACGCCCCCTCGCCCGGCTCCCACGTGAGCGGCGGGGGGAGAACGCCGGGTAGCGCGCGCTCTGCCGGCCCGGCCCGGGACCCGGCCCGGTACTGCCCCGGTACTGCCCCGGTACTGCCCCGGTACTGCCAGCTGTACAACCCGGTACTGCCCCGGTACTGACCCCGGTACTGCCAGCTGTACAACCCGGTACTGACCCCGGTACTGGAAGCGGTGCTGCGCCGGTACTGCCCCGATGCTGCCAGCTGTACAACCCGGTACTGCCCCGGTACTGCCAGCTGTACAACCCGGTACTGCCAGCGGTACTGCCCCGGTACTGCCCTGGTACTGCCAATGGTACTGCCAATGGTACTGCCTCGGTCCTGCCCCCACTACTGCCCCGGTACTGCCAGCACAATTGCCCCTGGTACTGCCAACACTACTGCCACAGTAGTGCCCTGGTACTGCGAGCACAACTGCCCCTGGTAGTGCCCCCGGTACTGTCCCCGCTAGTGCCACCGGTGCTGCCCGGACTGGCCCCGGTGCTGCCCTCCCACCGCTGCTGGTGCAGCCCTGCCCGCGTCCCGCTGCACTGCCCTCATGTGCTGCCTGCCTGCCCTGTCCTTCGTGCCCGGGGCCACGGGCTGGCTCTCCGTGCTGCTGCCTGCCCCTGCACACACACACACAGACAGACAGACAGACAGACACGCACACAAACACACGCACACAAACACACACGAACACACAAACAAACAAACAAACACACACACACACACACATACACACACACACACGTGCACCTGGTCCCACACACATCGGGGCTTGGGGATGCTGAGGATGGACTTGCCAGGGCAGGGCAGGGCTGGGCTCCTTCCCAGGTCACAAGGGCTACAGTCAGGCAGGGGTGGGCTTGGGCCCCATGATAGCCCAGGGAGAGGAGGCAACAGGACATTAAGGGAAAATCAGTATCTGGAAAAGAAGCAAGATGACTGGCATCGCCGGCTTCTCCCTGTCCTGTCAGTGGGGAAACTGAGGTACAGGGCAGCCTGACCCCATGCACAGCTGCCAGCTTCCACACGGGCATTGGAGCCAGAGAAGCCCTCGTGTGGGGCTTCACCCCAAAGGGGGGCACCCCTCCTGAAGGGCACAGGTGTGGCACCCAAAGGAGATGGCTGGGACACAGGAGGGGGGGCTGGAGGGGCCCTCGGGGAGCTTCCTGGAGACCCGCAGGGATCAGCACCTGCAAATGCTCTGAAAAACCACATTCCAGCGCCACACATGCCTGGTGACACAGATGCACAGCAGTGACACCGGGGTCTGTGGCAGCAGGCATGGTGTCACATGGTGCGGCTCCGTGGGAGAAGAGGCAGCCGGATGAAGGATGGGTGAAGGGCAGAGCTGTAAGGGAGCTGGGACATCTCTGTGCTGACCCAAATCCAGTAAGGGTTTGATGGTTGGGTAAAGCTCAGTTCTGAAGGGAGAGCCACCAAGTCAGCTGAAGATAACTTCTAGTGAAACAAAAATAACAATCACTTCGCAGCTTTGATGAGGTGGCTTTAAACGTGCCACGGCCATGAGGGAGGGTTACACAGGCTGCCTGAGGATCTGGCTCTCGACTCTCTGCTAAGAGGGTGTTTTGAGTAAACATAGACACATTGCCAGCCGAAATGTCAGAAGCCATCTGATCAGACACTCGAGCATCTTCCTTGGCATTTATGGCTAATCTGCTAATTAGTCGAGAAAAGCGGTCTCCTCCTTAGATGTGAGGGAGCAGCAGCTGGGAACGGCACTAAGATAAAACAGATTAACTCTGCCCCATCCGCGGGACTCACATCTGCCTGCACAGCAGACAGGTCCAAGCGGTTCCCTGACTCCCTCCGGGCAGTGGGGCAGGAAGCAGCAAGCCCTCCAGAGGGGCAGGAGGCGTGCAAGCCTGGCACAGCCCTGGCTCCTGGCGCTCGTTTGGATGCAAGGCAGGTGTCTGTGCGCCAGGCAGGCTGCTCAAGTCCTGTCTGGTTGCATGGGCAACACACCGCACCTCTCACTTGGGTAAAATTTCTCAACATTTGTGCTGTTACTCTTTAACTGACAGTGCAGAGTGCTGTGTCCAGCTGGAGCTCACCGCGCAAACACCGACACGGGAAGAGCGCAGGACAGGGAGTGCTCAGGACACGTGTGAGCTCTCAAGGCGAGAGCCCAGCCCGTCACAGGAACAGCCCTTCTCTCCAGCCCAGAATTACTGACCAGACCTGCTCCAGGACGGAAACTACTGCACAAGAGATGGTCCATCCTTTGCCTCACTTAGCAGAGTTTAGGACGAGTCTTTTTGAGGCTGCAGTTCCAGCCAGTTTATTAAAGGACGGAAAAAAAAATAGCAAAAAACTTCACAGAAAAGAAACAGAACCTTGATCTATTTTGGATGCGAAAAGACGTTAGTATTTGGATAATTACCTCCCCTTGGATCAGGGTCCATTTACAGTCACACAAGGAACAAACAGTGCAGCAGGAGGGCCGGAAGAGCAGAGCTTCAGCCAGCAGCCGCAACCCCACCACCAATGCTTACAGGGTGACCTCCAGTGGGACGAGTGAGACATGACAAATTTCCGAGTTACATGAAGTAACATCTTTATTTTAAAACCATCTTTGTGCATTATCAAGGAGCAGAAAGGGGAACGAACAGGATCCTTTGGAGCTTCCCATTACCACCACCCCAGGACAGCTGCAGAGCCACAGGATTTCAGGCTGGTTACAACACGAGTCGACTGCTGCCTGTTTGGAGAGAGATCCACAACCACCAGCTCTGCTGAGCCAAGGAGGTACCTGGACATGATGCCACACAGAGCTGCATCCTGGCAGTCCTACATTCCACCCCCCCGACAGGCTCAGCAGGACTCTTCAGGCACAGAAATGGCTGGCCCAGCCCTGTGCCCTGCTGTCTGTATGTTCATGAGCCAGGGCGGTGCTGGCAGCTTCCCAGGGATTCCACATCAGGTCCTGTCTCCCCTTTGTACTGGTCAGAGCAACCTGCACCTGGCACACAGACACGTGTCTGTCCCACTGCCCAGGCTGCTGCACGGCCAGGCACCTGAAACCTCACTGTTGGTTGGTGTGCTGACAGCACACCGACAGTTCTTGCTCAAGAAGAGGCAATTCCCATCTTCCGCGATCCCCTAAGAAGTACAGCCCGGCAGCCTCTGGCAAGGGAACTTGTCAAAACCCATTTTCAGACAGCCAGGATCACGCCCAGTTGTAACAGTCCGCTCCTCCTGCCCTCCCCTCAGACCTGTGTGAGCCCCGTGTTCAGCAACAGCTGTGCAGCCGCAGCCCCGGGCTGGTTTCTGCAGCTCCCCTGAACCACGCGGAGCCGCCGCCTCAGGGCCCGCCCGTCACTCCCCCGGTGGAGCGAGGGTGCTTCCCCGTGCTGGCAGCTCCCCGGCCTCCGCCCTGCTTCCTCTTCATCTGGCCCTGCGATTCTGCTTTCAGTGCCTCAGTCCAGAAGGCATCGAAAGATCCTGGGGCCTGGTACCCCGGCTCCTGGGGATCCAGGGCATCTTTGCTCAGCAGGACACAAATGGCAGGAATGTTCCTCTTCACTGTCAAGGCATCGAGGCCTGCCTCAGGCACAATGGGCTCCCAGATTTCTTCGATCTGTCTGAAGAGCACTTTGGTGATCTGGTGCAGCTCCTTCAGCCTTCGTTTCATGATTTCCACGCAGGTGATGGTCTTGCTGACGGCCTTGCCTGAGCCAGTGAATAGAATCTGCCTCACCGAGTCCTGCTCCATCTTGCTCATGGCATAGCCCATCAGATTCCTAATTTTGCTCCCGTCCTTCACCTTCATTTCAATAATATCAGCGGGCAGGTCAGTGAAAGGAAGAGGACAAGGTCTCTCCACAATTTTGGTCTTCTTATAGTTCTCCATTCTGCAATACTGAAAAGGAAAACAGACCCATGAACACCCAGCTGTAAAGAAACTCTCACCACAGTTAGCTACAGTCTTTCCTTTGAAAGGCACTCTGAACTGTCAGGATTGGGAATCCTGGAAAGGCATAACCAAAAGATTAGCCCAGTCCTCATAAGGACATACCTACACTACGAATGTTACCACAGGGCAGCCTGAGCCTTGGCAGGCAGGCTGTGAAAAAAACAGCTTTAGTGTTGTGCGCCTAAGCAGGGTGACATGAAAAACACTGCTGTATCTCAAGAGAATGCAGAACAAACAAGTGAAAAGGGGTGACTAAGAACAGAACTTGGGGATGCTGGCCACAGCTGCACCAGAAAATGCTCAGGATAAATTCAAGCAGAGTTTATGTGCACTCGTGTACAAATACAGCTCATGGGGACCTGGCCAGCCCAGCTGAGGGTAAAACACTGCGTGTCACAAGAGAGATGGCAAGCCAAGGATTGCAGGAATAAAAAAAGCTTTCCTCGAGTAAAAGACAGAAAGGCCAAGTCTCCCATCTGCCACCTCAGCCAAGGCAGGTGCCATCCTGACCTAAGTCTGCTTGACCCTGTGCAGGGCACTCCACGTCCCCACGCACAGCTCAAGGTGCAGAAGGTCGCAGTACTTTGTTTCCCGCAGGGTCCTGAGTCCCGCTGCACCCAGACCCTGCACCCCGCACCCCATCCTCCTCAGGGACACGGCAGCGCGGAGACCCCGCTCCGAACCCTGGGAGTACACGAGGCCCTCACCCCCACACGGCCACCGCCGCATCGGTGCCGGAGGGCCCGTGGGGAGCCAGGCCGCCGCGGTGGGATGCGGGAATGCCGGGGTGGGAGTGAGGGATGCCCCGGTGTGGGGTGCGGAACCCCCGCTCACCTGCGGCCGCCTCAGCGCGCCCTTCGACACAAGATGGCGGCCGGCGCCGGGCGCGCGCAAGCGCGAGGCGGATGGGGGGGGGCTCGATACCGGGGCCACGCCCATCAGCCACATGACCGGGTGTGCCCGTAGTGGGCGGGGCAAACGGCGGCCCCGCCCACAGGGCGGCCCCGGGGCTTCCCCGCTCCCGCAGGCACATCCCGCTCTCCCGGCACCGGGCACAGCATTCCTGTGTGCTCCCACGGGCACATCCCGCTCTCCCGGCACCGGGCACAGCATTCCTGTGTGCTCCCACGGGCACATCCCGCTCTCCCGGCACCGGGCACAGCATTCCTGTGTGCTCCCACGGGCACATCCCGCTCTCCCGGCACCGGGCACAGCATTCCTGTGTGCTCCCACGGGCGCATCCCGCTCTCCCGGCACCAGGCACTGACACAGTGTCTCTGTGCGCTCCCACGGGCACATCCCGCTCTCCTGGCACCGGGGATGGACGCAGAGTCCCTGTGCGCTCCCACGGAAGGCCGAACGCCAGCTCCCACCCTTACCTGAGCTCCCCAGGCAGCTGCAGGGAGCAGGTTTTTTTAAAAAACAGCGAGGTTGCTGATCAGGGAGAGTTCAGGGACCGGCAAGCTCTTCAGGGATTCCTGTGGGGATTCTGCCCCGTTCCTGCAGGACTCCCAAGTCACACTCAGCTGGGCAGTGTCTCACCAACCTGAAGGGCTTGAGACCCTTGCAAAAGCATGGCCTTGGAAACTCCATGTTACAGCCAGACCAAGCAAGGCATGGCTTGTGCCTCTCACTGGAAAGGGAAAGAGCCAGCACGGGCCTTTTCTTGCAGCAGCCTCAGGAAAGCAGAGGCGGGATAAAGGCAAAAGCTACTCCTTCTGTCAGCACAGAGATGGGAGAACTTCAAGGCAGAAAAGATCCACAAGACCAGATTCCCCTGAGCATGGGCAACTCACACGAACAGGAGTATGGGGCAGTCTACAAGAGTGTGGGACTGGAAGGAATTTACCCACCCTTGGCCCAAGGCTGAAAGGAACCACTGGCCATCTCCTGGAGGCTGCCAAGAGATCACTGCCTGGGGAAAAATCCCCAGTCTGTGCCAGGAGCACTCCTCACACCCAGGGAGAGACAGACAACGCAGTTAGTGTTTCAGGACTTTACTACAGCCCACAAGGAAGCACAGAAATCGCGTTTTTGAAATACGTTAAAACGAACATGCATTTCAGAGAAGTGCAAGATTTGCAAACGGTGGCAGATTAAGGAGAGTGTGGCTTTGACTGGGGGCTGGCAAGGCTCTGTACAGAGCTGGGTGCCCCAGGATCCTTCCTTGTCACTTCAGCATGCTCGTGCCAAGCGGGAAGGGGCTGGGACCAGCAGGATGCAAGCTGTGCCACAGGAGCCCTGGGCATGCTGTGCTCTCAGCTCTGCCATCACTCTGCCACAGGTTTTGCCTGCTTGGCCACTTCCAGACGTGTCAGGATTTCATTCCATTGCACAAACTGCTTGGAGAGAAGCAGGGTCTGGACATGATACTTAAGGAAAGTAATGTGGAAACTGCGAGGAAGAAACCCAGGTCAAAGCATCCTGACAGCACCATTACACCCCTGACTCCCTGGGAGAGCACAGGGCACCAGGCTGCTGAAAGCCTATATGGATGCAATCCACCCAGTGGCTGAGCCACTGCACAGCACCATACACCCACAGGAGTCCAGGAGGCACTTGTGAACACCACATACCACTGCCATGCAAGGGCTTTCTACAGAGTTTCCCTACCCACTGTGGCTTTGGGATGTGCCTCAGCACTGGGATCCTACGCAGCCAAGACAGGGACACAGGTGTCACCACATCAGAAAGGCTGTTAAACCCCCGGCTGGAGATGCAACAGGATCAGCCAGGGGAAGGGGTCAGTTCAGGTGTTCCAAGCCCAAAGTTCAAAGGATACCATTTTGTTGTAATCCTCAAGGAGTGTCTTGACGCTGTCAGTGAGATCGTGACGCTTCTCCTGCGAACAAAGGAGTCACGGTGCATGAGCAAAAATAAGGTGAAGACATTTCTCCCTTCCCAGTCCATGACAGCATGGCAGGAAACTCATCCAAGGCCAGCACTCAGTGCTCAGGCCCTGGCTGTGGGTGCTCACTGCAGCTGGACTGGTCCCATGAGGCAGCAAAGCCCCCAGGCTTGCACTGCTGCCTGCCTCTCCTCAGTATCCAGGATTTGCTTGCTCCAGAACTGAAACTCACAGCAAAATGCTGAAACAGACCATTAGGAACTGCCCAGGCTACTCACTGCCAGCTCCAAGAGTGCTCATACAGGGAGAGAAAGGGTGAAGGGACAGGGTGACAGTGTCAACAACACTGCAGAGAGTAGGACACTGGAGGAGAGCAATGCCTCACTTCAGTGTCTCTGTAAAAGGGGGAATTCAAGATGGTTGAACCTACTGTCACTTACTAGGTGTCACTGAAAGCTGTTTTGAGTGGGGTTATGGTGGGCAAATTTCCAACTTGGACTCAATTCACAGAAATCCTGGCTCCTTTTCCCCCTTGGAGTACTTAAAACTTCTTTAAGACCATAGTTGGAAAATTCAGATTGCAAAAAATGCCATAAATGAGCAATTCAATCAAATACAAATACAGGAGTGTCAGTACAGCCACTGGCAAAAGGTTCCTAGGCCCTTCTAGTCAGTACTGATAAGAATATTGACGGTACCTGCTGCTGTATGTGGATCTGTGAGAGCCGCTGCAGTTTGGCTGCGTGGTCAGGAACCGCTGGAAGCACAGAGGAGAAATCACTTTGGGTTGTTTTACAGCACATGGGAACAGCTCCCAAAGTACAGCCCAGTCCTCCTCCATGAGCACAGCATGGCAGAACTCCACTCACTGAGTGCAAGTGTCACACAGGATTGAAAAAACCTACTTAACTACGCTATGAGCTCAGGGATGCCCACCCACAGTGAGGGCTAATCAAGAACTACATCAGAGCAAACCACCTGCCAGGAGCAGAGATGTGCTGGATGTGAAAGAGCTCACAGGAAGGAATGACCTGCCAGGCTCCACCCTCTCTGCCATGGTGCTCTCCCTAGGCTGCTCCACAAGCTCTATCACCTCCTTGTCCCTGCAAGGGAGGCTGGAGCAGCATGAGGAAGGGGCAGACCAAGTTTGCACTCAGTTTATTCTCACCCCACTAAGCTGTCCTCTTCTCCAGTCCCAGGCTGAAGACAAAACAAAGAAAGCAGGACAGGCCACAGCTCAGCAGGTGGCATCTGCAGCTCCAGCTTGCAGAACATGCATACCTTGGATACTGGGGCTGTCCAGGATGGGCTGGAGGGTCTTCACCTGCTCCAGAAGGGCTGCACGGGCAGGAATGGCCTGTTCCTCTGGTTGGGGGGGACAAGGAGCAACATCAGTAAACACAAAACACTGCTCTGGCTCTTCACAAATAGTGGTAATTTTTCCAGCTGATCTGCCTTTACAGAAAGGAATTAGTTCATGATTTTATTTACATTTTTGTGCTGCTCATCCCTGGGTATTGATTCACACCAATTTCATGCCGGAGAATCTCCACCAAGTTTTAATGAGAGGACAAGGAGTATGGGTACAAATTGAAACAGAGGAAATTTAGGCTGGGTATTAGGAAGAAATTCTTTACTGTGAGTGTGGTGAGGCACTGGCACAGGTTGCCCAGGAGGCTGTGGATGCTCCATCCCTGGCAGTGCTCAGGGCCAGGCTGGATGGGGCTCTGAGCAACCTGGGATAGCTGGGGAGGTGTCCCTGCCCACGGCAGGGTGGGTTGGGACTGGATGGTCCTTAACCTCCCTTCCAGCCCCTTAACATTCCATGACTCTATGGAATTCCATTCACAGATTGCACCATTGCAGCTTGATCGAATTCCTCAGGTAAAGAAAGGACAAGGCTAGGGAATGTCAAAATACACCCAAATGTCTTCTGATTTTGTCCCAGCCTGGAGAATACTGGAAGTGGGGTGAGGAAACCATTCTAGCTCCAGCTTTTCTTACCAGCCTTTGATTAATTTGGGGCTACAGTGAGTGATCAATACGGGAGAGATCAGAGCTGATAAAAATACAGTGTGGCTGTGCACAAGGGAGAACTGAGGGTGGCAGACATCCTTGTACAAACCCCTCTCTGACACCTCCTTGGAGCATGCTGTGCCACATCTTTACAACTGAAGAAAAGAAATCCATCCTGACCCATCTTAGGTAAAGGACACTTTTTTTTTTTGCAGTGCTACAAAAGCCTCCTGTTTACTCTCATTTTTTCATGCCATACCTGCCAAGATGAACTGCAGCTTCATAGTGTCTGGAACAGCCATCCTGTCAATGTACTGGGGGTCAAGGTATTTTATTACATCTTCAACTGGAGGGATGAACAGGTTTGGACACAAAAATTAGGGGAGATGTTATGGCATTCACAAGAGCAGCTTCCCCTCCCTCTACGTATCAGATTACTGTGCAAACACTGCTCACTGGGCCACCTTTTTTTTTCTCCCAAATTAATTAATTTCTATGTCACTTTGGAGCTCTGTGACCAAGAACTGACAAATGGCTCAAGCCAGGAAACACTGCTTTAGGGACAACAGGAAATCTTGCTTTTTGTCTGGACAACAATTATCAAAGGTGAGTGAAATCTGCTTTCTCCCATCCTCAGGACAAAACCAGCCAACAGGCCCCCATCTGGTCCTTAAAATCATCCACAAATGCAATTTATTCTGTGATACTGAGCAGCCACTGCAGAGTTGGACCACAGCGACCCTCCCTGCCCCTCCCGTGACAACACAGAGCAAAACCTGGCCAGCATGCAGCTCTGCACGATAAAGCACCACCCAGTTTGGAGGCAGCTCCCCAGTTCTGCCCACTGAGTGTGAACTTTATTGCTCCCACTACATACAGAGGGCAGAGCTACTTCAGCATGTCCAAGAAGTCCAAATGTGCAGGAATTCATTCAAGAAGCTCATGCTCCAAGAGCCTTCAAGGACTGCCCTTCAGCCAGAGCAGATCCCGGCACTGACATGGGCAGATGGAAATTGAGCAAATAAGAGCCTCCAGCTGCCCGTTTCCCATCTCTGACTGCTGAGCTGGAGGATCGCGAGCACAAAAACCTCTCCCAGTTACTTATTTCTGTGCCAAACAAACTGAGATAAAGGCCCAAAACAAGCAGATTGCGGATGGTACTTTTGTTTATAGCAGCGAAACGCTTTGGAGCTCCCCCGTCCCGCCCTCTGCGATCCTTCCCGCTCCGCAAGAGCCGCTCACTTTTCTTAAAAAGGATTTTGATCCTCTCCCTCTTCCCGGCGATACTGTTCAGCGCCACCTGCACCTTCACCAGCTCGTCCGCCACCTGCAAAGGCACAGAGGGAGGGGACGGCCCTGTCAGGCCCCGCCGGGCAGCAGCACCCCAGGCCGCGCCGGCCCGTCCCAAACGGCCCCGGGCCGCCCTCCGCAGCTCCCCCCCGAGCACCCTTCGCGGCGCGCAGCCCCCGCCGCCGAGGCCGACGCGCTGCTCCAGCTCCTCCAGCCGCCACTGCAGCCGCCGCAGCTCCGCAGCGCCCGCCGCCATCTTCGTGCCGGGCGGAAGCGGCCGCGCCTCACTTCCGGCGCTCCCGGCGGTTGCCATGGCGGCGCGTTGCTAAGGACCGCGGTTGCCATGGAGGCGGGAGGGGAGGCCGCGTCTGGCGGAGCGGGGCCCTCTCGGCGGACGCGGCGCGGTCGATGGCGATTTGCACTGCAGAGGGAGGCGTGCAGCCCTCCCGCCGCCTGGGAGGGCAGTCGATGGCCGCTTCATTCCTGCGTGGTCCTCCAGGAAAGAGGCGCTGGGATGTATTAAAAGGAATTGATGTAGCGATCCGTGTGGATGCAGGCCCTTTGAAATCCGGGAAGCTGCCGCCGGCTTTCCCCCAGGCCTCTGTCTGCCCGCGTTCACCTTTCTCTTATCGACTGCCACAGGTGACACTCGTGAAGAAGAGAAGCACTAATGAATGGTGCAGCCAACCCCAGCCATGCTGGCACTCACAATTACACGGATTTCTGACAGGGATGAAACTAATTCATAGTAGCAGCAACTGCCACAGAAAAAGTCCAGAGGGTTTCCCAACCACAGAGCAAGAAGTATCCTAGGGAAGACTGTGGGCAGCAGGTCAAAGGAGGTGACCCTGCCCCTCTGCTCAGCCCTGGTGAGGGCACATCGAGAGTGCCCTGTCCCCTTCTGGGCTCCTCAGGACAGGGAAAATAAAAAGATACCAGAGAGGCCACAAGGATGATCTGGGGTCTGGAGTATCTCTTTTCTGAGGAGAGACTGTGGGAGCTGGGCCTGTTCAGTCTGGAGAAAAGACTGAGGGGATCTCATAAATGTATATAAATGTATCAAAGGCTGGTGTCAGAGGGAATGGTGCCAGACTCTTTCCAGTGGTGCCCTGTGACAGGATGAGGAGCAATAGCCATAAGCTAAAACAGAAGGAAGGACTTCATTATCCTGAGGGTGACAGACCACTGGAATGGCTGACTAGGGAGGTTGCAGAGTTTCCCTCTCTGCAGATATTCCAACCCCACCTGGATGTGTTCCTGTGTCACCTGCTCCAGGTGACCCTGCCTTGGCAGGGGGGTGGTCTCCAGGGGTCCCTTGCAGCCCTGATGATTCTGTGACTCTGTGAATTTTCAAAGCACATTCTGATGTCATTCTCTGTATCCCAGGACTCAGCCCCATCATGTACAAATTTCCTCAGCAGTGCCAGGGTGAACACGGGCCTGGGTATTGCACTGCCATAGCCCAGCCACCAGGGAACACCATGTCAAGGTTCCAAGCCACTCTTTAGATAAAACCCATCAGCCAACAGCAGGTATTTTGCTAACATCGCTGATAATGTGGGCTGCATGGCTTTGGGGAACCCTCCCATTGCCCTCTGCTGAAAGCTAAACCCACTGTGCTCTGAAAAATCATTGTCCTTACAGGTGCATTCCTACTGAGCATGGTACAGGATGCAAGCGGGAGCTGTGGGGTGGCCCAGTGCCCCAGCAGCCCTCACGCCCCCCCAGAGCCCCCGCAGGAGCTGTGCAGAGCGCTCAGGCAGCAGGAGAAGGCTGAGGCTTCGTGTGCGCTGCCTTTTCTTCCCAGGGATCGATGCCTTCTCTCTCTTCAGAGGGCGAGGAGCTGAGCTTTGTTCCACAAAGGTGACAAACAGAAATGGCTTCATTAGCAGGAGTGCCCGGGGGCTGCAACAGGGCCGGGGGCTGCAGGGGGGCAGGGCTGGGCACACAGCCATGGCCTCTGCTTCTCTAAGCTATGGCCTGTGCTCAGAGGGAACCAGCCCTGCCGTGGCCTGGGCCCAGCATGATGGCCAATGCCCCAAACACATAAATGCCTGTCCTAGAGGGTCCCAGACCACCCAGCACCCTGAGCTGAGGCACTCAGGCAGCACTGGGATGGGCTTTGGGACTGTCCCCATCCACCCTTCAGAGTTCCATCCAGTCTGCAAGCCTTTGAGTTCCATCCAGAGTTCCATCCTTTGCAACACCTTGTGACGGTGTTTGCAGGGGTCCCAGGATGAGGGAAGAGACAAGAATGTTGACTCTATGTTTCAGAAGGCTTGATTTATTATTTTATGATATATATTATATTAAAACTATACTAAATGAATAGAAGAAAGTATTTAATCAGAAGGCTAGCTAAGAATAGAAAAAGAATGGAATGAAAACAAAAGCTTATGTCTCGGACAGAGAGGCCGAGCCAGCTGACTGTGATTGACCATTAATTAGAAACAACTATATGAGACCAATCACATTCCACAGCAGCAGAAAATTATTGTTTACATTTTGTTCTTGAGGCTTCTCAGCTTCTCAGGAGAAAAAAAAATCCTAAGGAAAGGATTTTTCAGCAAATATCATAGAAAATATCAGATATTTTCAGAAAATATCATGATATTTTTCAGAAAATATCATAGCTACAGAAGGGAGCTGCAGCTGCAGCACTGATTGCCCACAGCCCAGCACATGCAGCCTGCTCCCTGCTCGTTGGGAATGAGAGCAGGCCTTTGGCCACATCCCCATCCCTGCAGCCTGCAGGGGCACACTGGTTCAACCACTTGCCCCGGGCCCAGCGCTGCAGCTGGATTCAATGCTCCATCGGCTGGGCTGGGTTGTCCCCTCATCCTCCACCTTCTCTCTCGTGCTCAATTACAGTCCCTGCAGGATACGGGGAAGCAGGCATCAATCAGGGCTGGTTGCTCAGGTGACAGCAGCTGTGTCCCCGAGCTCCCCAGGGAGCACGGAAGCGCACATCACCCTCTGAGCCCGGTAATGAGTGGGGACGCGGGCCCGCATGTGCCCTGCCGGCTCCCTGGGGCTGCGCTGCTCGATGAGCCGCGGCCAGCGCTTCAGAGCAGTGCAAAGGGACACGAGACCTCAATTAAGGCTGCATCAATCCCGCTCCAGCTCTGCTTGGTACACTCACAAACAGCCCACACACACACGCACACACCCCTTGTTGTTCATGAACCTTCCTCCATCCCCGGTGGCCGGAACACGGGGATGGACTCGCCAGACCATCCTCCTCTGCAGGGGTTCTGTGTCACCCCCATGGCCTTCCAGCGTGACACCCCGACCCTCCGTGTCACCCCCGTGTCCCGAGGCTGGGTCTGGGGCCGGCAGCGCTGCTGCAGCACCCTGGACAGCAACACCGCTCCCCGAGTGGGCTCGGGGTCCGGGCTGGGGTCCCCCCTTGCCCTGGGAATGTCGGCGGGACTCTGGGTTGTGGCTGCTCCCGAAGGGCTGGGGCTGTTCCCGGAGGACTGGGGGCTGTCCTCGAGGGGCTGAGGTGGGGCTGTACCTGAGGAACTGCGGCTGTCCCCGGGAAGCTGGGCGTCCCCAGGGGTCCGAGTCTGGCCTCAGTGGGGGACTCAAACAGGAGTTTCTGTCCCCACGGGAGTCCTCTGTGCATCTTCAAATCTACAGGTGTCTGCACACGTGTGGAAGCCCATGTGCGAGCCTCAGTGTGACAGTCTGCGTGTACATGCCACTGAGTTTGTACAAGGGAGCACAAGTGACCACCCACATGTATGTGCACCTCCCAGCTCCACCACGGTCACCAGTGTCCTCTGTGGGCACTGCTCAGGTGCCAGGCTGGTGCATCACTGCTGGCATCTCACCAGGTCCAACCCGACAGCCCCACGGACATGGTCTCAGCAGCTCCAGTGTCATATTTCCTTTCCTGGCACAGAGCAGCCTAACAGGATGCCCACCCATGGGTGAGCTGCCACTGGGGGCTCATAGGGGCAAGCCCCACAGCTTGGCTGGCACAGCTGGAGTTGGTGCCCTGTCTGATCCAGCCCATGTCTGGTGGGCATAGGGCATAGGGCACCCGTTTGCAACTCAGAGCTCCCCAAAATTGAGGTTTCACAGTGGGCTGTGAAACCTCAGGCACCACAGGTGATACCCCAGCATGTTGGGGTTTCCTGCACCTCCAAACTGGGCCCTGTGGCTCAGTGGGTGGCACCATGCCCTGCATACAACCGTCAGCACCAGTTTGGTTCAGGAGTTTGTTTCCTTTAATAGACAGACGGAGTCACGGCTGCGGTGGGAGCGCGGGGAGCAGCCAGCGCCGCGAGCCCTCGCGCTGAGGTAGAGGAGAGCACCACTCCATGCTCCCCTGCTTTGGCACCCTGGGGCACACACGGGAGGAGGAGGCGCCTGCCCAGCCCCAACGAGGTAGTTCAGAGTGCCATCTTCTCCCCCTGTCACCCATCTGGGGACCCTGGCACCCAAGCAGTCTCTTTGGTGGTGGGGGGGGCTCTGCTGGGCAACCCTGCCCTCCCCAACATAAACCCCCAACCCCAGCCACACCCCAATAAGCTTCACCCCCACCATTCCCACCAATATCCCCATTATTTGCCCCCCCCAGGGTGATCCCCCTGAGCTGAGGACCTGGGGGGCTGAGATGCCACCACCCTGGGGTGTCTCAGGGCAGGGACAGCAAGCCCAGGCAGCACAGGAGGACTGGGTAGGGGTGTCTGCAGTGGGCAGGGGGTGCAGTATGAATATCGGGGCTGCAGTGTATAGGGGCTACAATTTATAGGGGCTGCACATATCGTGCCTGCAGTGTTTGCATGGAGGGTGTGTAGGGAGAGGCAGCGTGGGCACCAAGGGTGTGTACAGGGGATACAGTGTATGCATTGAGGGGTGTAAAGGGGCAGCAGTGCGTGCAGCGAGATGGGTTAGGGGCTGCAGGATGTAGGGGATGCAGCATGCAGGTCCTGGGGGTCCCCCAGGCGTCAGGGCAGCAGGAGATGTAGGGGAAGGTCACCTGGGGGTGGTGCCTTGGGAAGGAATGTGTGTGTGCGTGTGTGTGTGTGTGTGTGTGTGTCAGAGGGCACACATGGGGAAAAGGGACAAAAGGGCCCGCGTGGGTGTTCACAGCCTTGCATGGACACAGCTCAGTATTGCAGCAAGAGGCACCTTTGGGTCCCCCATCCCACCCTGGTGGCCCAGCTGGGTCCCACAGCTCAGACCCCCAGACTCTGGGCACCCCTAGCTGCTGTCAGGGTGGGGGCACATCTGCCTTACAGCGAGGTGGTAGTGGGAGTGTGGCTTTGAGAGGAGGCTGGGAGCAGGGGGTTTGGGGCAGGCATGGGGTTTGGACGGGTCTGGGTGCTCCCTCCACCAGGTGCCAGGGTGGCTGAGGGCCGGCGGGCGAACAGGACACCTGGGGGACAAGAACAAGCAGGTTAGGGCAAGCCCAGGATTGGAGGATCAACTCACCTGGCTCCCAGCACCCAGGCTGGGGAGGGTGGGACAAAGACTCATGGGGGCTTCAGCTCCCTGTCATCACTTGTGATGTCTCCCCCAACCCAGTCATCCTTGCCTGCATGGGGCAGCCTGTGGGGTGGCCCAGGGCCCTCTTGGCTGGCAGCGCCACATAAGGCTTAGCCTTGACCTTTCCTGCTCATTAAATATTTAAATTCTGAAGGCAAAGCCATTGATTTTAATTGTGGGGTGTCTCAGCAGGACAGGCATAGATCTGGGGAGCATGGGATGGGGATCTGGGGTGCACACTGGCACCACAAAGGATCCTCTGCTCCACCAAAGCACCCCAACATCTTTCTGTGCACCATGTTCTGCAATCAGCCAAGCCCCACACTCAGCCAGAGACCCTCTG
The DNA here is from genome assembly GCF_027579445.1 of Ammospiza nelsoni. NCBI lineage: Eukaryota > Metazoa > Chordata > Aves > Passeriformes > Passerellidae > Ammospiza > Ammospiza nelsoni. The sequence goes on along the minus strand of NC_080669.1, from coordinate 79,975,361 downwards.
GGGACACAAGCTTTGGGCTGATCACAAATCCAAGCCCTGCCTTTGGGACCCTGGGGTGTGGAATGACCTTAGGTGCAGGGTCACTTCTCAGCCAGAGTCTGTCCATCTATTCCCCCCCCACTTTAGCCCTTCATCGCTAGCACCTGCTTTGGGCCAATTTCCATCCTTGTCAACCCCCTCCTCCTCCTGCCCCCTCTCCCCAAGCCCTGCCACTTCATTACGATGGATTTTATAGTAAAGACATCAGATTGAAGGAAGGACTTGCTGGCCAGGCAGTGGCTATAAGTTATTGGATTTCCTGGCCGCAATTACACGGGCCAAGCGGCCCTTCTATTTACCTGTGTAGACAACTCCATTTATTTCTATTGACATGTTGATACTGCTAATGCTGTTGGTGGACAGGTTCAATGCGGTCTCCTGTCTGTCATCTGGGGAAAGGAAATACCAATATGAGTGTTAAGCGAAACAGAAACAAGAACCTGTCTGAGACAGATAAGCCGGGACGCAGTCCCTATGGGCATCCATGCTCCTCTCCAGCGGCTGCTGCTGCCTCCACCTCGGATGCCAGAGGAAGGGATGGCCAAGGCTGAGGTGTTGCATGTCTTTACCTCGGCTGGAGATCTTGATGTTCATGGGGAACTGGGAGGCCATGGCCAGGAGGTTGTGCTGGAGCGCGTGTTGCACCAGCCGCTGCTGCTCCTCTGCTGTCAGGGCCACCTTCTTCTCTGGGGGCTCTCCTGTCTCCAGCTTCTCCCGCAGCTGCTCCAGCACCACTGCCTGTGAGGCAGCTGCTGCTTGGGCTGCTGTGAGATGGTGGCTGGCCAGTCCCACTGGGATAGCAATGCGCCCCGGCACTGATGCTGCCAGCATTCCGTCCTCTGCAATGACCAAGAGAGCTCAGTGGGTCCCTCATCATCACCCCACCTCACCACCCCCAGTGGTGCCAACTCCACCCCACCAGCAATGGGGCAGGCCAGGCCACCACTCCCAAAATCTGGGCTTGGTCCTTCTCCAAAGCCAGGGAAAATACGCTGGTTTCGCACCCTGAATGGGACTAAAAGAACAACACTGTTCCTATTTTCCCCCAGCAAAAAGGTCAAAAGCTGACAGGGAAACATCCCTGCTGCTGCAGCAGTGTCCATCTCTGGGAAGACGGGATCCTCACACACCTTTCTTAACGCTGTGCACTTGGCTGAGCTGGCCACAGCTGTGAGTGGAGATGCTAAGAGCTGGCAGAGGCATTTTGGGGGTGCCCAGCAGGGTTGGGGTGCTGGCTGGCGAGTAGTTGAAGAGTGCCGTGCCAAAAGTCTGCCTGCGCCCCTCCCGACGGTTGCTGTCGATGGCAGCTTGGAGCTCTCCGGGAGAGCTGAGCGCCCGCTTCTCACATTCGTAGGGATACAGGTACTTCATGTATCTGCACGGGGAGAGAGCCAGGGGGAGATCCACGGCTGTGCACCTCCCAGCCAGCCCCGTGCTAAGCAAAGAGCCCTTGGGAAGGAGCAGAGCCCTCCAACCACTTTTGTGGTACTCCATGTCCGACCCCATCCAAGGCTCTGGGACATCTGAGCCAGAGGGTGTCCCAGGAGCAGTGTTCCCCACCTGCCATGCTGCCAGGCACTCACTGTGTGCGGAGGGTGAAGGCAGCACTGGTGATGGAGGTAGGTAGGTTGAGGCCCTTGGTGATCTCCCGCCAGATCTTCTTGTTGATGACTTCAACCAGGCCACCCTTGTCTGTCACCAGCTGGTACAGCGTGTACAGGTCCAGCACTTGCTTGGCCATGATGGGGATGCGGTTCACTGGTGTTCCTTCAGGAGGCACACAGAGACACAAGAGGGTGTGGGGGGCTGCCCACAGGGCCCTTTGTGCCTGGGATCACAGCCCCCACCCTGTCCCCACTGCCACTGCAGGTACCCACAATGGGAGGCACATCTCTCCATGCCCAGGTGAGCACCCATGGGCACCTGGCGTGCAGGTAGGACCTCAGGGTGCCTGGGAGAGTGGCACTGTGCCAAAGAGCAAGGGAGACCCCAGCATGCTGGCAGAGGGTCACCTCTGATGGAGCTGTCAGTGCAGCTGGGTATGCTCTCATGTGGGATATGGAGCCTCAGTGGGATGGGCAAAGACACCCTTAGGTTGTGTCCCTACAATTCTCAGAGCTATCTGTACAGCACCAATCTATGAAATCTCTCAGAGCATCCTAGAGTGATTCACTCTGTAATGCTCCTTCAGAGCCCCATAAAGAGAGACTCCCTCTACACTTTAAAAAGGGACCCATCCTATAACCTTTCTGAGGAGGGATGATCCTCACAACCCTTCTGGGAGCACTCACCCCACTATCTCTCCATGGAGAGGTATTCTCTTCCAGCTCCAGACTCTTTCAAAGAGTTCCTGAAAAACCTCTTAACCCTACAGACGGCCCCAGAAGTTTCCTCTGCTTAAAGGACCTTAGTGTCCTGCTTCAAGAAACCTGACCCCAAATCCTCTTCAACTGCCCTCAGCAGAGACCCTGACCCCTGGTGCCCCACCATCACCCTCCTCTACAAGGCTATGGGGCAAGGGAACATCAGTTCACCGGGGTTCTGTGAGCCCAGTATAGAACAGCATGGTCTCCACAGCCACCAAGTCTGGCTAAAAACCCCTCCCCACTTCCTCAGCACCCCCAAATAACCTCACAGCCCTGCTGTGCTCCATGCCTCCTCAGGATGATGGTCTGGGCATTTGCTGGAAGCTGGGCAGAGGAGGGACAAGCACCACATCCCATCCCACCCTGTTCCAGCCTGTGCCATTCCATCCCCTATTTATTCCTCCTGCGAGGTGGCGGGGCACAGGCAGTATTGGAAAGCCATCCATTTGGCCCAGGGAGGCTGTCACCACTGCGCTTCGCCCCTCAAACGAAGCCGTCATTCACCGCCATCCTCCAGCATCCCTAATTTATGGCCCTGATATTGGCTTGGCTTCTTCACATAAGCCTGAAAAATGAGCTCTTTTTATTCTTTTACTGAGTTCATTTAACTTTTTTTTTGTGTGTGTCTGTGTTGTTCACCAGGTCGGGAAGGGGGAGAGGAGTTTATCCTCCTGGGAGAAAGGCAGAGATATTGACTTGACATCTGCTGTCAGCAGCTCACCTAACCAGCTCTGCTCGGGGCTGCTGGCGCAAGACCCATCACCTCCGGGGTGGTTGAGGGCTCTTCCTCACCCCCAAACAGTGAGTTTTCAGGGTCTCAGCCCCCAGCCAATGGCCCATGGATTTCTCCCATCTCCAGCCTTGGTGGCTTACAAAAGTACCTCACCATTAATCTCAGGGCTGTGTGGAGTGTGTGGCTGATGCCTGTCCCATTGACAAAGGCACCTGTCTGCATCCCCACAGAGTGATGGCCCCAGCCCTAGCCAGGGAGAAGGGCACAAAAGCCCAGGGAGGTGATGCAGCCATTGTGGGGCTGCAATTAGCACCTTGATTGATTAATAGCCCTGTGTTATCAGCAGGGCACGCAGATTGGTGGTGAAATGGGGGGGGGGGGGGGCTGCACACCCCAGTAAGTAGATGTAGAAATAGTAGAAGTAAATGTAGAAATAGCTCCCTTCTGTCCCTGATTACTGCCTTTGAGGTGCCACAGAAGCTGGGGCACGACTATGAGCTGCCCCACTGCCTGTGTCTGATGGTGGTGGTGGCATGGCCTCCATGAGCCACCAGGGCCAGCTGTGCCCTTGTGCCATGGGGTTGCCTCAGAAGGTCTGCCCCCCAACCCATTCTTCAGCCCTACAAATCTTCCACTCTGCTGACAAATGTCAGTGCTGGTACTGTCCTAACAGACAGCAGGTGGGATGCAGTCCCTTTCAGCAGGGCTCACTCTGTGGACGTCAATCCCTCCTGGAGAGCTTGGGGACACAGCCTGGGTGTCACAGTCCCCTGCCCATGCACCTCTGGGTGCCCCAGCTGCACCTGCAGTGGTTCTCAGGTGCTGCTTCTTACCCAGCTCTTGATGACCCGTGGGATGCTCTCCTTGCCCCTCAGCCCTTCTGTCCCCTTTCTCTTTGGTACCCCAGTCCAAAATCCCTGTCTCCTCCAAAAGATTCATGGACACCAATCCCTGCACACCTGCACCTGTGCACCCACACCCTGCCTGTCCTGCCCAGGGGGATGGCACCCACTCAGACGGGACGCAGGACAGAAGGGATGGAGGGCACAGGAGTGGGACATCCAGACACAGAGGGATGTGGAGCAGCACTGTCAAGGAAGCATTAGGCTCCCTCCCTCCTCCCCACACCAGCAGGCACTTACTTAATTAGCCCCGGCCCCAATAGCGAGGGAGTTAATTAGCTCTGGAGAGAGAGATAATGAAGCTGCAGAACAGCCCATGAATCTTGCAGCTGATGGATGCTGGGGGGCCGAGGCAGTGCTGATGCTCCCACTCACTCCCCACAGCTCTGCACCAGGGCCAGGGGGGCACCCATGGCGCAGCACCCAGCCCACCCACAACCTACAGCTGGCCCCAGGGTGAGCCCTCTGGCCGTGCCAGCCACTCACTACACACCCGTGACTGCAACAGGTTTGTGGTGTCCCAGCCAACCCAAAAGTCAATCTCTGCAGCCCCACAGCCAGGTGGGCACCCTCACCAACCTTCCAGTGTGCAGGGCAGGCAGGTGACTGCCCCCTCTGCCCTCCCTCACCCCATGCACAGCCAGCCCCAAAGCTCCTGCACCCCCCTCAGCCCTTCCCTGTTAATTAGCTCGGCATTAACCTCTGCCTGGGGTTTACTGGCTATCGAGCGGCTTGTTCATTAATCCACACACCAGCAAAAGGCTCTAATTAATACGGCCGGCCACACGTCCGCGCTCGGCAACTTTTAATTGTCGCAGGCCCGGCCGGGGAGGGCGAAGGTTAAAGCATTTATCGAGTCCCCGGGAGCCGGCTCGGCTCCCCATGCCGATAGCAAAGATTTCCGATGAGGATGGGTTGGCTGGCGAGCCCTTAACCCCTGGGCGCCCGGCGCCACGCGGATTGCCGCCCTGCTCCGCAAATCACTGAGGTGCTGATGGTGGGCATCCTCACCAGGCGCTGCTAACACGGAGCCCTAAAGGGCACTGCCAAGGGCATTGCCACCGGGCATCCCCAAAACGTCCTGAAAACTGCTAATGGGCATCATTAAGGGGTGTTGCTAATGCCTGTCACCAAGGGGGTATGTTAATGGACATCCCCACCAGGTGTTTCCAGCGGGCATCCCTGCTGGGCATCCATAATGGGATATCTGGGACAGATGCCCCAGCTTGGGGTTGTGGGGGAGGCCCAGGGGGAGCACCACAACACCTGCCTGAGGGATTTGCAGAGATCTGGAGCAGCACCCACCCCAGCCACCCACCTTTACCTCTCTTCTGCATGAAGCCAAAGAGGTCATCCAGGAATTCCTTGCGTTTCGGGTCCTCATCCAGTTCATAGAGCTGGAGGCAGGAGAGAGAGAGGGATCAGTGCTTCCAGCACATGCAGGCGAGAATGGGGAGGGGAGCAGTGCCTGGGGCTGAGCACGGCCTGTGCCAGAACCTGGCATCACCCCTGGCCCCACCTGCCTGCCCTGCCAGCAACAAGAGGCTTTCTGTGCCTTGAATCCCCTGACACATCCTCTGCCTGGGTGTGGGCTCTCCCTCTGCCTCGGGTCTGGCATGGGCTCCCCACAGACCAATGATTATTCTGAATCTTTGCTGCAGAGATGCTGGGTCTGTGCCTCAGTCTGTCCGGCCCCTTGCCCTCTTAGACGCAAGAATCACAGCCCAGAAGCATCAGCAAACCCCAAGCCCCAGACAGGAGCTCAGGATCAGGATGCTCAGCTCTGCTCTGCCACTGCCAAGTGTTGGTGTTCCCAAGCCCCAGCATGGTATCAGCATCCTCATCACCCCTCATTCCTCACAGGAACACAAGCCCACCTGAGCAGTGGGGGATGATTCCACCCTGGGAAGGAAAAGTTGGCTCGACCGTACCCCTGGGCACTATCAAGGGAGCTGCAAGTGCTGGGGCTGCCATGTGCCCAGGATTGCACAGACACAAACATGTGTGGCTGTGAAGACACTTATGGTGGATGGTCTGGACACACGGACACAGCCTGAGCTGAGGGACAGCACTGGGGAGGTGAGTGGAGCCCCTACACCACAGACACCAAGTGCTGGATCCCTGTGAAAGCCAGGCTCGCCTGATTCCAGCACAGCGCCTGAGTGACCATGACAAATTGGAGCCTGCCAGATCGATGGCCCAGCAGTAAAAGTCAGAGCACATGAAGGAAAAATTAGCACCAATCGAAGACACTATAGACACCAATTCCTTCCAGCAAGCCCGGCAAGAATTTAAAGCCATTGAAAAGAAACAAAACTCAGCAGTCCAGAATGGATTTCAAAAACGTATACAAAGAAATGCAAGCTGGAAAACAAAGTCAGGCACAAAATAGAGTCGTTTAAAAAACAATTGTGCTGGGAAAGGCTGTTAAAAAACAATAGGAAGGGAGCACACCCCCGCTCCACACAGAACATTATTCACCAGACAGATAAAGGGAGCAGTGCTTAAGGGTCGTCAGGCTGCAGGCACAGGGGGATGTGGGGATGGGGGTGGATGCCATGGGGACACATGAATTCAGAGATGCGGGAATGTAGGGATATGGGTCTGCAGGGATTCAGGGGACACGGGGATGGGGTGATGCAGGGATGCAACGGGGACACACATACAGGGACACGGGAATGTAGGGATGTGGGTTGTAGAGACTTTGAGGACATGGAGATGTGGGATGTGGGGATGGGGGAATGTGGGGACCTACAGGGATGTGAGGATCCTTCTACAGACCCCATGGTTCACACCACTGAATAGACACACCTAACACAGTCCCCTGTCTAACTCAGGTGCCAGCTGCCTGTCCCTTGTCAGTGACGGATCGGTGCTAACTGCCTGTCCCTAACTTTATCTAGGGGTACACCTGCCAGACTCTCACCCTGCCCACAGGTGCTGAGCACCTGCTCCATGGAGTTCCTTCTGCACTGCTTCTCCACTCTCTGGATCCCACTTACCTATCCCCTCCTTGCAGCTGGGTGCTCCTGGAATGCCCTGACCCCTGGGTGCCAGTACTGTGTCCCTCTTCACCGCGGTGTTCCCTTCTTTGCTCTCCATCGCCTGCTCTTTTCCAGGAGGTCCCTGAAGCATTGATTGCAGTAACTAGGTCAGGCTCTGAGCAGAGCTCCAGGAGGCTGGTTTGATTTCTGCCCCAGGAAGGCTGCGTCAGCCAGGCTTTGCCTGCATTTTCCTGCCTGTCCCTGCCTCTGGAAGGCCTCCACACCAAACGCTGTGACATCTGGCTTGTCAAGGCAGGGGCAAACCCCCAGAACTGGCAACTACCACTCATCCCACTGCAAGGTGAAGCCATGGCCTTCCTGAGGGTCACCTAGTGGATGGGCTTCAGCACCCACACACCTCTGCCCTGGGTGCCACTTGTGTTTCTCCTCCCATGGATGCAGGCAGGATTCCCCCCTAGAGCAGGCCGCTACTGACTCCAGCCCGCAAAACAGGTGTGACCTCCAAGGGCCAGGTTCTATTTTTCCACTGTTTATTAACCTCTAACCTTTTATCTGTGGGGCACTGAGATGCAAAAACACATTACATCAAACGGGGAGCAAAGGTCAGCTTTTAAGTGGAGATGAGAGGAGAGTGGAGCTGAGTAACTGGGGACAAGCTGGCATGGCCCCTGGGTACGCCTGGGATGCACGGGGTGTTCCTTGGGATTTGGGGATGCCCAGGCTGAAGAAGAGATCTCCCAGGTCACATACAGTCATTGTGCATGGACACATGCCTCATGTGGGTGTGCATAACCCCACATGGGCTGCCACAATCCCATGTGGGGGTGCACAAGCCCACGGGAGCATAGACAACCCTACACAACTACACCTGGGCTTGCACAACCCCACAAGCATACACAGCCTTATGTGGGTCTACTCGACCCCACAGGAGCGTGCACAGCCCCTTGTGGGCATTGCACAGCTCCACATAAGCATAGCACAACCCCCTAGTGCCACACAGATCCCCCTAGTGCCACACAGAAAGTGGAATGGGCATGCACAATCCTGAACAACCTTGCATTGGTGCGCACAGCCCTGCAGGGACACATAGAACATCACGGGAGTGTGGAAAAGCCTGTGATGCAAATGCACACACAACCCACAGGGGCACAAATCCCTACACAGGCACACACAGCCAGGGCTGGAAGTGCACAGCCTCTCACGGGCAGGTGCAGCACTCTGGTATGTGCCCAGACTTCCACGGACACACTCCAAACTACAGGAGCATCCACAACCCCATACACACATCATGGGCACGCACTCCAAATGTGCATGCACAGCCCAGATGGAACGTGCACGTTGCTGTATGTGCACCCACAACCCAAGAATGGAACACACAACACCAGACAGGCACTCACAACCCCACATATACATGCACAATTCTGGACAGGCACTCACAACCCCAGAGGGGCATGTACAACCCCAGAACGGAACACACGACTCTAGACAGGCAAGCACAACCCTGACAGCACACACAAATCCCAGCTGGGCATGCACAGCTCCAAATGGGCAAACAGAGCCCCATACAGGCATGCAGAGCCCCAAATGGGCAAACAGAGCCCCATACATGCATGCACAGCCCCAAACGGGCAAACAGAGCCCCACACATGCGTGCACAACCCTAAACAGACATACACAACCCCATATATGCACACACAAACCCTGTACGTGCATCCACAATCCCAGATGGGGACATGGAGCCCTGAACAGGAACACAGAACTCCAGAAGGGGATGTACAACCCCAGACAGGCACTCCACATGGATGGGCACCCCTGATCCCACAGGGCAAATGCTGCCCCAGAGCATCCCCCTGCCATGCGCTTTAAGCAGTGGTCTGAGCCTTGCCCAGGGGCAGTTGTGCAACACAACCAGCGGCTCCTGCTTGTGGTGACCTATGAGCAAGGACCCTTTTAATCGTGTTTGTATTGATATAATTAGTAACTCATTTAACGCCATCGATGTAACTATATTCCTCTATAAACGGACGTATTAAACTGTCAAGCCCCGGGATCAATATCCCGACAGTGTGCAGCGCAGCCCTGCTCTGCCAGCCTTGGGGACCCATCCATGCTTGGCCACCCCACTGGCTTTGGGATTCCAGCAGCAGCACCCCAGCTCCACCTGGCCCTGCTGGCTGGGTGCTGGTGCAGGACTGGCTCGGTGTGTCCTCATCCCACACCCCACACTGGGTGCAGCTCTGGGACCTGCTCCCTCCTGTCATCCCATTGCCATGGCGACGTCTATATTCTTTAAGGGATGGGGATAATGGGGCCTGTCAGGCAGGTTAAAGGTCAGTGGGTCGAACATGGTTTATTAACAGGACGTGAATAGGCCTTGTGCTTCCTCCTCCTCCTCCCCCCCACGATTAAGTAAAACACCATTCATTCACCCAGGACATGACTTTGCTGGAGCCAGGAGGGCTTCTAGATATGAAGCTTGGGTCCCCTTAGTCTAGCTGACACACTAGACAGAGGAAGGATGTGAGGAGGTGCTAAGCCACCCACCAGGCACTTCAGCTTGCCCTGGTGAGTCCCCACACAGTCCCCCCTGGGCCCTGCTGCCAAGAGAAATGATCTCAGCGGGACCCCCACAGTCCCTGCTCAGCTGCCACCTCCTGCTGGCAGCGAGGGCTCAGATCAGCAGCCAGGATTTAATCCACTTAATATGAGCTGTATCGATCCTAGACCCCGCTCAGCTCCCCCCCACCATGCAAAACCCCCAGCCCTGAGCTGCTTAATATCTACCACATTGATTAGCCACACTGCTAATTTTTCCATCTGGCCACTGTTCACGCAGCACGCCCAGGTAATGCTCACCTCCCTGCACCCTCCAGCCACACACCACGGGTGGCTGACTGCTGATGCACTGTTTTGGAGTCACTGCACCTCTCCGGAGCTCGACTGCTGCCTCTGAGATCCTTCCTGAGGAGGATGGCTGGTGCACAGCCGAGCACCCAGACACTGGTGTGTCCTCCCCTGTGCCCTGCTGGCATGCCTCAGTTTACCCTGCAGATAATCACAGTATCTGGCCATTCCCAGGCGAGGCACAGCTCTGAGCACACTGGGGTTCAGGGATCCCAACAGTATCCACAGTTACAGCCTTCCCTGCCATGGGGCACACACAACAAACTAAGGGTTTGCAGCTCCCTCCCCCATCCCCACAGCCAGAGCTGGGGGGCAGTTCACTCCCCGCCAGGCACAAACCACCCCCTGACCTTGCAAGCCACCACTCTCCTCTTCCACCAGTTGTTAATAAGTTAATGGTTACGGGACGGCCGTGCTGGGACGGCCAGCTGCATTGGAAGGAAGGCAGCACTGGCTCGTGGGGCACGCTGCTCCCCTGAGCCCACAGCCCCGAGGGGTGCCCACCCATCCCAACATCCCACCAGCCCCAGCAGCCACCCCACTAGCAAGGCCAGACACCTCTGTGTGGGGACCTCTCCCAGCACCGTGGCTCCCCTCAAAGCCTGTCATCACGCTTAATATTTAACGGTGCTTTATAGAGCAGGCAGGTTTAATCAGCGCTGATAATGCGGCGGATCCGGCAGGTCATTAGAACCCCCCTTGCTGCTGCTCCCGGGAGGGCTGCCCGCCTGCTGCAAACATTAACCCAGCCTCGTGCAAGCTTGGCTGGCAGGCATTGGCCTTGGGACAGAGCCCCCCACCCACAGCCTGGCCCCGGTGTGATGTGGGGCGCTCTGTGCAAGCCTTCTGCTCAACACACTCTGCAGGAGGGGAAACTGAGGCAGGGGGTGCTGGCATGGCTCCCGCACAGGCTGGAGGCAGAGGAAGCACACGGCTGTGTGGAGTCACCATGGGCAGCATTCAAGGCCCCTCATCCCATTTGGGGGCTGGCCCTTGTCCCATCCGCTCCCAGCTCCTGGCTGTCCCGCACGGTCAGCCCTTGTTACTCGTTCATGGCTGAGCAGGCAGGGAGTCAATGAGCGGATTTGTTCGGGTTAACCTCCCTGACCCATCGGCGCTTGCTCCGCCACTGCCTCCCCCTCCATCCTGGCTTTCCTCTCCGTGTCTGCCTCCCCCTCCATTCCTGTCCCCCTCCCCGCCCCTGATCCCTCCATGGGTGACTGGAGTTGTGAGACACCCTTCGATCCCTTGAATCCCTTACTAGATGACTGGAGCCATGGCACCCTGTCCATGACCAGCACCACCCCAGGTGTCCCCAGGGGACACACACAGGCACCCCCATGGTACTTGTGTGGGTGAGCACACAGGGCATGCTCTAGCGCCAGGTCCATGCAGGCACACAGCTGCTGTGGGGCTGTGTGAGTATGGGGTGCACCCACGGGGGGCTGTGTGCATGCCTGGGATGTGCATGGGCTGTTCAATCCCTCTCCCCACCATGCACCTCTGGCCCCATCCCCTTCCTGCAACTTCTTTGATGGGACAATGCAGAAGGAAAGGTTGGTGGCCACTGCAAACCACACCCTGTGAAAGCAACCCCAGCCCTCACTTCAGCTACTGGAAGAGCTGTGTGCCTGAGCAGAAAGAGCATTGGGGCCTGGTTCTCACTCGTGCCCTCCCACAGACTGTTGAAAGCGAAGGGAGATGACCCATCTTGTTGTTGATCAGCATCGACTCCGATTTATTGATCAAATCAGTAATCTTTTATAATAGTGTTAATTAACTTCATGCATATTGCAAAATCCGAGCTCACGATAGGTTACAGAGAAAACTCTAACCCCTCCTTTTGTTTACAATACCCGTGGTTGTTATTGAAACCAAAATTAGTGTTCTCACTGTGATATGAAAAGTTCTCAAAACCTTCATATCTGTTCCCAGAGCAGCCAAGGACTGTTATGAGAAGACTGTCTAAGAATCCTGCTGTTTATAAAAAAGGTGCCTGAAACCTAGTTATTTACAAAATCAAGCCTGGAAACTGCTGCTTTACAGCTGCCTTTTACTTTTCCATCAGCTGTATACCCTCATGGCCTCTTTCCTTAAGCCATGTTTGAACCAGGCTCTCCACAACAGACACGGGATGTAAGCTCTGGAGCATGATGGACAACACAGCCTCACCAACAGAGACAACTCAAGTGGGTGCCCTGTGCCCCAGGGGACAGATTTCCAGAGCCCCCACACAGAGTCTGCTCAGCCTCTGCACATTCATGCACACTGCAGCTTGCTCTGCAGATGCACACACGTGTGTGCATGCTCTCCTCGTGCACCCTCACCCTGGACAAACAGCCCCAGCAAGCACACTCACACAGCCCCTGTATGTGCTCCCCCTCTGCACAGATCCTATCCACGCTTATGTATCCCTACAAACTCTTCACACACACACACACACACATCCATCCATCCATCCATCCATCCATCCATCCATCCATCCATCCAGCCCCTTGAGGCAAGACTCCACCACCTGAGATCCGATCTCCCCGCTGCAGACCTGCCCAGCTGGCCGGCAGCACAGGAGATTTACCTCCATTATTAACCCAATTAGTGGATTATTGGAGGCCCAAGTTGATGGGGGGGTGCATCTTCCCCAAAGACTCAACGGGCATCTGCTTTCAGGGAGGCAGCTGGGGAGGGAGCTGGAAGTGTGAGCTCCTGATGGTGCTCCTCTCCCCTCCACAGTGAGGGTATTCTCACACCCTCTACTAGTTTTTACACCTCCTCTTTGGAGCCCCATTCCCAAACCCTTTGGACCCTCATCTGGAAGACAGTGTTGTGACAGCTCCGAGACTCTGAGCATCCCACAGGCTCCAGTGGGGCCAGGAAGTGCCCTAGGGGCAGCAAAGGGAGCAGGTGCCTGGCACCAGCACCACTGCTCAGCACTGTGTGCTGGGCAAGAGGCAGCCTTGGAGGGGGCTTAGCCCTCAAACTCTGCCTCAAGGGTCCATGCAATTCCAAGACTGTGTCACTGGTACAGGCATGCAGATGCCTAAACACACTGGGACACCCCACATGTGCCTGTACATGATGTACATGGGTGTGTTCAGACTCGTGTGGGCACACACACACACACAGAACCACAGCCATATGGATCCATGCACACCTGTGTGCTCATACAGACCTATAAACACAGTCCAGCACTTCCATGGGTTTTCACACACTCTGCATGCTCCTGTGCATCCATACAGACACACAGGGCCTCCCAAGGATCACTACACACAGGGGCACAGGTAGGTCCACACACACACACGTACCCCCGCACTTATATGTGGGGTGCACTTACATGACAGCGTGCACTCATAGCGATGCACACACTCAGGTTGGTCTGTGGGTACACACACCCCCAGAACACCTCTGTGTGCCCTTCCAGCCACATCCCAGCAGCCCCCCTGTCCTGTCCTGTGCCCTCCACTGCTGCTGGGTTGCCAGAGCTGTTGGAGCTCCAGGGATTGGCACACTGACCCTTGCTGCTGATGCCACCTCCCCGCTGCAGGTGGTCCCAGATCAGGGGCACAGCTCTGCTCACAGGTTTGCTGGAGAAAAGTCTCCAGGCAGACATGGATGGGGCAATGTGTCCATTTCTCCCTCGGTGACTCTGCAGATTAATCAGGACCCTCTAATTTAGCCCTGGGAGCCCTTGGTCCTGCCCTTAGGTTGAAGATGCACTGACGGTGAGGAGGGCACTGTAGCATGGAGACCACTACCCTCTCCTCAGAGTCCCCCTCTTCAGCCACCTCCATTCCCGGAACATTCCTGACTCTATTTCCTCCATCCCCAGGGACAACACCACAGGAGAAAGCAATAGGGACAGAGGTAGGAGGGTGCACACCACTCATTTTGGGATGACTCTCTGTGTCACGAGGAGGTGCTTGTCTACAGGGGCACACACACCTCCATGCTCTGAGACGTGAGTGCACACATCACAGCTGGCAAGCCCTCCCCAAATGCATCTTAAGGACAGGTGGGTGGGTGCAAGAGGCAACTCCTGGCATCAGGGACAAGCAAGGCAGGAGGAACAGCCACTCCAGGGTTAGGCTAAGGACAATGGCAAACAGCTGCTGGCAAAACCAGCCACCCCCAAATTAACCACTGAGGCTACCAGTCACTGGAGTTCCTAAAGGGCGGGCTGGGGCTCACCTCCTCCTGAAGCTGCTCCTGGGAAAGGGGGAAGGAGCTTCAGAGGATCCTGATCCCCCCAGTCACAGATGGGTGTGAACATGCCAGAGGGGCCCTGGCAGGGAGGGCATCTCCTGCCAGCAAACACTCTACTAACAGAGAGCTGGATGCAAAGCCCAGATGTTTGAGTCCCTCCCACCCCAGGGAATGGAGAAGAAAGCCCCAGGTTCTGGTGCTGTTCTTCTATCACTGGAGGAAACCAGCGCACCCATCCCTGTCTATACGCATGGTTTCTCTAGGGGGAAAGCTGAATTCATGGAGCTGAGCTTGGCACCAGAAATGCCAGGCTCTTACCCGTGCCCTCCAAGTAAAAGATAATGCAGCACTACAGAATCAAAACCTGGAGGCATCCCAGCCCTTGGGGAAGCTGGGGTTCATGGCTAATGCATAATCACACCCCACTTGGTACCCCCCACCCCAGGGCTGGGTCTGCCTGACAGCCTTGGGTGTGGAGACCTCCCAGACCTTTGCCCAGGTCTCTACCCATGCGTCCTTATCAAGGTACATAAACCGGCGCCGGGGGCTGATGCAAGAGGCAGGGGTGAGGGGGTCTCTCAGCCTCCTAACACTGCAGCAGCGCTCCCAGTCAGAGCAAAGGTCCCACCAGCCCCCCTTCCCCAACCAGCACCTCAGGAAGCACATAAAACTACAGCACACATGTGGGATATTTCCCCAAAAAGCTCCTGTGTGCAAAGCAGCATTTGCCTGTTAACCCGGTGGGTTTTGACACAACCACCTCGTCCTCTGCTCCCATTTTTAGCACCACTGCATTGTGTGGAAATGCTGGACTTCCCGGGCTGGTCCTGCACGAACCTCCCACCCTATCCCCATCAAGGCATCATCTCCACTGCAGAGAGATGGGGAAGTCTCTCTCTGCCCACTTTCTGCCAAACAGCCTGGATCTGGTGGTCTCTGTTCACTTAGCTGTGCCCCCATCCAGGATGATGAGAGCAGGGACAAGCCCTGAATCCCACCCTGGATGACAGCATGATGGTTTGGGCAGTTTCAAGCAGGGAGTCCTGGTGGAAAATACAGTTCTGGCTACTCCAAGGGTCCCTCTCCAGCTCCAGGACCCTCCCAAACACACTGCCACTACCCCAGAGCTTTCCAGCAGACAGACACACGCTGCCCCCTCACCTCCCCCACAGTATCACAGCCCAACCCCTGGGAAACCTCCAAAAGCTGAAGCACAGCCACCCTCCCCAGAGTCCCTGCAGAGAGCGGAGAACCTGTTCCCCAGGCTGGGTGAGGCACAGCCCTGCAGCTGTGGAGGACCCAGCAGGGACATGTCCCTCCCCGGCAGGGGAATGTCCCCTCCTGCATGATCCCAGGGGAGGGAGAGCAGTGACAGCCACCCTGCAGACCCCAAAGCAAGCTGGCACCTCAACCTGCTCCAAACCACAGAAGGACATCCCGTTGTTCCCTGGGCTGTCTGGGACACGCCACAAGGTGGGAAACACAGGTGTGGGTCTCCACATGAGAGGTCCGTCACTTTTCCAATCAGGGTTGAAAAAACCCAAGGAGAGTAAACAACGAACGATCCAGCTCTCACCCTGGGAAGCTGTGGCAGGATTTATCCCGCACCCCAACCTCTCCTGTCACCTCTCTCCCACTGTTCACAGCATTCCTGCCCTGCACAAGGAGCTGGGCAGCCCCAGACAGGGGCAGGGCGGGAGGCTGAAGGACGAGAAATGCCGGGGATGCTTTCCTAGCCTCCCTGGGAGGGAGGAGCTGCTTCCCACCTCCCGGTTGACCCCGGGAACCGGACAGTCAGCCTTTTTCTGTGCAGCGGGGTGTAATGTAACACTTCCCGGACGAGCTGTTTGGCCTGTGCAGCTCACCCACCCCGGGCTGCTCCAAGGCAGCGCCAGGCTCTGGCAGCATCCCCGGGCACAGCCAGGGGCAATGTGCTGCCGTACCCTGTCTGCACCTCTACCGGCTGCCCTGTAGGCAGGGGATGAGCCACGGACCCCCAAAATAACAAGGTGTTGAGCAATTTGAAACAGAAAAGGCAGCAGCACACCCCCGCAGCAGCCAAAAGTTGGGTCCCTGCTGCTGTTCCCTTGCTCTCCTGCCAGAACTGGATGAGACCAAAGTGCTCTCATCCTCCTGTCCCTGAGCAGTACCGTCCTAAAAAGCCACACAACAGCTCTATGGGGACATCTCTGTGTGTTCTACCCCCTCACCACATCTTCCCTGTCACCCACTGTGCCTCTCTCTCCCCCACAAGGAAGCTGAGAGCACAAACCTGCCCTGGCGCTGTGCACTCCGTGCCCACACCCCTGCATGCAGAGGCACCCACTGTGTGCAAACCAGAGCTTGCACAACACGGCTCAGACGAGATCCACACGCATTAAATACAGGGGGACTTTTCCTCCATCCTTTACACGAGCTCCTGATGCCCTTTCCCCATGTCCTCAGCTGCAGAAGGGTCTCCCCTACACCCACCAGGAATGAGGGGACAGGGTGTATGTGCTATTTTCTCCATCTGTAATACACCCTAGCCCTTGCAGAGACACAAGAACTCAGCTCCACGGCTCGCCAGCTCCTTGGGGTGACCACACACCAGAGCCCTTGCCCTTTTTCATCTCTGTAAAACCCCCGTGGACAGGGGTCAGCTGTTTTACTCGTTATAGAAAGCAGCAGGATGGAGCACAGATCAGGGTGGGCACAGGGAGATGCCTGGACACAGGACATCCTATCATGATGCAGGGCCTGGGGACAGGCACAGGGGACACCGAGGTGGGGTCATGAAGCAGGGCTGAAATGGGGTTTGGTAGCAGGGAGATGGGGAGCAGACAGGATGACGACAATGCCTATAGGATGAGACAGGGCTTAGGGATAGGGGACATGAGGAGCATTCAGGGGGTACCCACTTAGGGGAGGATGAGGTTTGGGGACAGTACTGGTGGGGTTTAATTTAGGGTGGGATTGCAATAATGTCTGGGGGTTAATGGGGATATGGGGGATGTCTACTCAGGGTGGGTCCGGGCTGGGGCATGGTGCTGCCCATTCAGGGTGGGATACAGACAGGGTTTGGGAGCAGTGGGGGGCATAAGGATTGTCCATTCAGGGAAAGCTGAACGCGAGTTTGGGGGGACACCGGGGATGCCTGCCGGGAGCAGCCGGTGCCGGGGCAGCGATGCCTCCTTACCTGCTTGAACTGCTCCTCGTAGGTCCATTCGTGGTGCGGTGGCGGCGGTGGCTCGCGGGGCTCCCCGTCTTCCTCCTCTTCCTCTTCGTCCTCCTCGTCCTCCTCCTCCTCCCCGGCAGCGGCGAGCGGCGGGCGCGGGCCGGGGGCCGGGCGGCGGCGGGGAGCGGCGGGCGGCGGCCCGGGACCGGGGCCGGGCTCCCGCGGGGGCCGTCGGGGAGCGCCGTCGGGGCCGCGGGCCAGGCGGGCCGCCTGCTGCCGCTGCAGGCTCTCCATCACGGCGGCCAAGCGCAGCCCCCCCGCCGGCCCCGGCCCCCGCGGCGGGGCGGCCGGCTGCGGGCACAGGGCACGGCCTCAGCGCTGCCGCCGGGGCCGGAGGAGGAGGAGGGAAGGGAGGAAGCATCCCCCACCCCACCCGCTCTCCCCGCCGCTCCCTGGGGCCTTGCCCGAAAGTTGCCCGCGGAGCCGTCGCCGCTCCCGCCGCCGGAGGGGCTTCGTCCCCCGCCGGGACCCCGGCACCCTGCCCCGCGGGGAACGCAGCCCTCCGGTGCCACAGCCCCGCTCCTCCCGGCGACGCCGTCCCCGCTCCTGCCGGACACGGGTCCGACCCGAGGAGCCTCCTTCCTCCATCCCGCTGGGGACCCGTGTCCTGGTGGGACTCCCGCCCCAGTTCCACTGGGAACCGCGTCCTATCGAGGAGCCCTTTCCCCCCGGTCCCAACGGAGACATCCGCCCCGACGGGGAACCCTCTCCTACCGAGCCTCCACCGCCCCGTCCCCGCGGGGACCCCGTCCCGATCACGCCGGAAGGTCTCGCCGGGCGCCCTGTCCTCCCGGGACGCCCCTCCCGCTCCCACCGGGAACCCCGATCCCGCTCCCTGTCCAACGCGGTGTCCCTACCCCGCTCCCGCCATGCACCCCCGCGTCTCCGGAGCCCCTCCGGCCGCTCCGTTCCTCACCAGGGCAGGTTTGGCCGCCAGGCTGGGGTTTTCCACCATGCCGCCGGCTCCGAGCGCCGCCCGGGGCTCGCCCCGCCGTCCCGGGGGCACGGCCGGCTGCTCCGCCCGGTCCCGGCCCCGGCCCGCCGCTCACATGGCGCCGCGCCCGCCGATATTTCTTTTATTCCGCAGCAGATGAGGGTGGGTGGGATTTTTCCCCTCTTTTCTTTCTTTCTCTCTTTCTTCCTTTTTTTTTTTTTTTTTTTTTTTTTTTTTTGCAACAAGTGGCAGTCAGACAGCAACACCCCTCCCCGCTCCCATTTGCTAGCGCACGTCTAGGGAGTCACCCGGTCACCCGGGGAGGGCTGGGCTTCTTACGGCAGCCCCGGGGGATCGCCCCGCACCGGCCCGCCGAGAGCCGGCGGGAGGGAGCGGGACCGGGCCGGGGGCGGAACGGGCTGGGAGACCCCCAGTGTGTGTCCATGTGGGGGTGCTGGACGAGGGGAGTGGGGGGGGGGTGTGTGCAGGCTGTGCACACATAGACGTGTGAGGAGAAGGGAGCGTGAAGGAGGGAGGGTGTGTGAGGGGTCTGTGCACACGTGTGTAAGAGGGTGCTGCACCCATCGCACACCTTTTAGAGGGTCTGGCTGTGTGTGTGTGGATAGCTGCGTGTGCTGGGAGAGGGTGAGCGTGTGTGTATTTGCTCATTGCCTGCGTGTGTGCAGTGGGATGGATGAGCCTCCCCCACACGTGTGTGTGCAGGGTGTCTGAGCACCCCTGTGCCTGTGCACAGTGGGAGAAGTGAGTGCATTAAACGTGTGGGAGCCCCCACACACCATCGGGAGTGTGTCCGGGGTTTAAGGGGTGTGTATGTCCTGGTGGTGTGTGGGGAGAATGTGGGTCCATCACTGGAGCAGTGACCATGCACATGCAAGTGAGAAGCAGCGTGCACTGTCAGAGAGGCTGAGCACCTGCAGTGTGCACACACGTGTGTTTTTTCTTATAGGACAATAACAAATGCCCTCTGTGTCTGTGGGGAACTTGGGGGTGTGTGTTTCGTGTGTTCACCTGTTGGTGTGTGCAATCTCTGTTAGGAGGGGCAGGAGTGTGCACACGTGCTTTTTGGGGAAAGGTGGGTGTGTGTTCATGCTACTAATCCATGTGCAGGCACAAAGGGGTGTTCGGGGCAAGCTCCAAGTGCTGAATCCTGAGCTCCATCCTCAAGGGCTGGGGTATCACAGCAGTGTGATCCATGACCCCCAGCCTGGAACTTTGAAGGGATCTTTGTGGCAGGTGCTGTGGGTGCCTGGCTCCTGGCTGAAGGGGTCAGATTGTAATGTGGCCTGGATGCCCAAAGAGGCTTCCTGGCATGGGTAGAACAAGGCCAAGTGTCTCTGTCACTGGAGTGGCTCAGTGCTCCTGGCTTGCCCTGTGTCCCTGCTTGCAGTGGGGTAAACTGTGGCACCAGTGTATCATCAAGTGTGTCTGCAGATGTCACACAAGGATGTAGGACAAGGTGAGAGCATGGCATCTCTCTGCCGTGGGTGCTGCCAGCAGGCAGCACCCCCTGACTGTTTCCTTACTCTCCCTCCACCTGCCTGTCTGCCAGATTTTCCTGACTGCTTTCTCTATGGAGGAAACTGCCAGGAGGCAAAGGAGGCACCTGCTCTTCGTTGGGCTTTTTTTGGCCAGGGCAGCTTAGGGACCAGCATTGCCCCGCAACACTGGGACACAAGGGACAGTGGCTTTGATTCCATCCCACAGCCAGGGCAGTTTGCCATTGAGACTTCCTACTGCTGCACTGGGTTTTGGTGGCATGGGATGACAGGAGGCTGGGTGGCAAGGGCTGGTGGCTCTGGCCCCTCCATGGCCACCTGTGTGCTGCAAGGGCCAGGGGCAGCCAGCATGAGCCAAATCCTCCCTTTTCCTTGAAGCAAAGAAAGGAAAGGAAGTCTTGAGGAAAAACAGCCGCTGGCCATGCTGATGGCAGGAGCTGACTTCGCTCTCAGGCTCCATGGCCCAGCTCTGTCCCCTTCACCACTTCCCTCTGTGGGGAAAAGCTGCTGCTTCTGTGCTCTCCAGTTTCCCTATGAGCATCTCCTGAGCAGCTACCCCATGTCCTGCCATGGCTCTGATGATTGTCAGGGCTCCTTAAGCTCCTGCAGCCTCAGTGCGTGTGACACAGTGCACCATACTCACCAGGGAGGCTCTCCTGGAAAAATACGACCGTTCCCTGGGAGCGCAGGGCAGCTCCCGACCCTACAGGGCCCCCAGGCGCTGTTTATCTTTGCACAGGAGATAAATTAGCTGTCGGCCATCCTATTTCAGTGCTGGACAGCTGTAGCTTGCACTGGCCCATCCCATCCCGCTGCGGCAGAGGCAGGGACCTCCTGGTGCTTGCCAGCCCCTCTGAGTGCTGGTCAGTGTGGCACTCTTGTTGAATTGCTGCTGGGAAGATGAGACCTGGCCCTATTTCAGAATGATCCACAGGGCCAGATGACCCTTGGGACTTATGACACAGGACCCCATGGTTCCAGCTTCCCTTCCCAGTGCTGCTGCCTTGCACCCCACTGTGCTGCACCCTCTGCTTTGGGCTGTGCCTTATCCCCTGCACACTGAAAGCTGGGCTGGGTGGAGTGAGACAGACGTGATGACTTCTCCATGGCCCAACAGGAATCCAAGTGTTTGGGGAAGCTCCCCTTCTGCAAGGCAGAGGGGTTGGGGTACTTGGGTCAGTTTAGCACCCAGGCCAGCTAGTGGCAGCACCAAGGTCTCCAGAGGGTGCAGTGTGTCCCATTGCCTTGGGCATGGCCACCAAGGGACCTGTCCTACTCAGCTCCTCTCTAGAACCTCCACAGTGATGACAGCAGCTCTGGGGTTCTGCACATGTGTCATGAAGTGTCAGGCTCTCCTTGGGGCAAGCAAGAAGGACCATGTCCCCTTTGCCCCACTGCTCAGCATTTCGCACCCATGGCGTCTGGTGATGGTCCCAGCTGGAGAGAAATTCCCCAAATGGCTATTGACAGCTGCAGCTGAGGCGGCACAGATGGATAGTGAGGGTATAGACGGGCACAGCAGACAGCACAGCAGAGTGAGAGATACTTGGAGCAGAGAGATACTGCAGGAGGAATCGAGAGATAGATCCTGAGGGCTGATCAATACCCACTGCATGTGGAGGGACAGCAAGATAAAGCAAGTTGCAGGGGGAAGGTGTTAGGAGGGCAGCGATCTGCATTACTCCTGGTGACAGTTCTGGGGAGATGCCCCTCATGGTTGCTTCAGCTGGGATGGGGGTAGAGTCAGACCCAGGATGCAGGTGCCCGTGGCTGACACTCCTTGCCCATCTCCAGCCACTCCATAAGGGTTTGGTGGCCCTTGGGGTTGTCCTGGGGTCCCATGTGGCCTCTGGACACCAAAGGGTGTGTATTTTGTGTGTGTCCTGGTCACATCTTCTGTCTTTCCAAGGAGTACCTGCTGCCTGTGGGCATTTTGATGGATGCTGTGTCCCCAGGCAGCCAAGGGGGAAAGGGGCAAGCCCTGGCCCTGTGCTGCAGCTGGGTGACTGAAGATGAGCTTCCAACCTCTTCCTCAGTTTCTCCATGAGAACCAAATGCTGCAGGCAGCTGGGTCAGGCCAGCATAGATTTGGGCATGGATAAAGATGCACGGGAAGAAGAAGCAGAGGCACTAACAGCCTGCAGAACTTGCTGTGTCCAGAACTCATCCCTTCTTTGCTGGTCATTGGAGACACTTACCTGATTAAGAGGTTGCAAACATGAAAGGGATGCTTTCTGTGACCCTTTAATGAATGTCTGGCACTCAGTGCTCTGTGCTGCGATGGGGACAACCCCTCCTGCTGCAGCAGAGCAGCCAGGGTTCCTGGGTCTATGCCCAGCTCCACCTTGCTGGCATTTGCCTGAGCTACCCTGTGCTATGTGGTTTCTCTGCTTGTCATGGTTTCTTTCTTCCCAGCTGAGCTGGGAATGCTGAGGAAGGAACCCCCAGACAGGGCTGCTGGCCCTGCAGCCAGGCTGGGGGGGATCCCCCGCCTGGTGTGGAGTTATTGACACGGGCGCTACAGAAAACACTGCTGAGATTGTTCACACTAATGTTATTTAGCAGCAATATTTCCGTAATAAAAGAAATCAATGGGCAAGAGAAAAGACCTGTCCAGAGCTTTGATTTTCTTATTTTAATGGCATACTTATTTACTCCCACCAGCGTGCCCATTGGATTTTCATTACGCGGCCTTCGCTGTAAGTGGAGTGGTATTGATACGAGCTGCTGAGTTAGCGCCTTGCCACGCGGGCCAGCTCGGGTGGGACTGCTCGTGTGCCCCAACGGGGCCCTGCCAAACCCCGGGGAACAGCCTGGGGTGGGCCAGGGAGGCCTGGTAGCCACAGGAAAACACGTATGTGCACACACAGAGCCTGCCTGTGCGTGTGCGCGTGCACACACACACACGCGCGCGCACGAAAACACAGCCTGCCCATCCATGAGCACACATGTGTACTGCAGGCTGTGCACACGCACAGGTGTGACACACACGTGTCACCTGCATGGGCACGCACACACAGAGGAACAAAACTCTTCTGGCTACACCCACGCACACACATGTCCTACCCACATGTGCCCCAGCACTCACACACCTGCAGCTGCTCTGTATGGAGATACCTGTTTATAAATGTGTGATAAATGCCTGTTTATAAATGTGATGTCATTTTTAAATGTGTGCCAGCCCCACCTGAAAATTGTTCTACCTATAATGCACACACGATCTGTGAACACACACATGCGTGATGTGTCTGACACCATATATGTGCAGCTCTTGTGTGTGTGTGTGCAAACCTCTCAAAACCACCCACTGTGTGTGGGTCCAAACCATTCTCAGCACTGCCACTATCCCTCAAAAGGATGAAGCCCCCTGAGCTCCAGGACTGCCCATGGAAGCAGGCACCTGGCTCCAGCCCAGGCATTTGGTCACCAGTGACTGCGGTGGCGAGAGGAGTAACAGCACCATCTTCTGCCAATCCCCGGGAGCTGAGGCAGGGCTGATCCTGCCCAGCAATATATTCCCAGCTCCCGGGACCTTGAATGGGGTGATGAACCAGCTTCCCCAGGGACACCCAGCCGTCAGCAGTACTGCTGCTGAGGCTGGAGCTGGCCTTCACTCTGCCAGGGCTCAGCATGCTACAGAGACTCACCCAGAAACCTAAGTATGTGGGATGAACAACTTTATTACTGGTATCTCTTTTCAGGTAGCAAATTAAGAACTAGCCCGTGTGCAGGGCTGCTGGTCAGCAGAATAGGGACAGTCCGGGGAGCAGGAGAATCAACATGCTACAGGCCTGGGTGGCCAGGAACACACTCGTGTGTTTGGCAGCAGAATGGAGGTGAAAGCCCTCCACCAAGCAGTGAGCTCACACGGGTCTGACCACAGGGGTGCAAGCAGGGTGCACATCTGGGTTTGGCTGGAGGATTACAGCACTCTCTTGGCAGCCGGGATCCCATGCCGGGAGCCGAGCAGAGTGGCTGTCCCCAGGGGGTCTCACAGCCAGGGGAAGCATTTTGAGGGGCGAGATCCCATCCTGAGCTAGTGCAGACATTTGGGCACTCAAGGACACCAGGTGCGTGCATAGCCGAGAGGCCACGCAGAACGGGGTCTCCATTAAGGCGACAGACGGTGGGTTTCCCCCTTGGGGGGCACTGCCTGGAGAGCACTGTGGGGAAGTGACCCTCTTCCAGCCCCAGCCACTCCCAAGGGCAGGTGACACACAGGGGAGCAGGGGGCCCTCCAGCACAGAAGCCAGGCTGGGGGGAAGTGACCCTCTTCCAGCCCCAGCTATCCCCAAGGGCAGGTGACACACAGGGGAGCAGGGGGCTCTCCAACACAGAAGCCGGGCATCCCCCCACTGCCAGGGGGTCTCAGCGCAGATCCTGCCCTGTGCCAGGGTGACACTGTGTGCTGCCAACCCTCATCAGCAGAGATGGAGCCACGGGAGACGCTGCCAGCTGGACACAGCACTTTGCGCTGCCCGCAGTCCCGGCAGGCTGCCAGAGACAGGGGGACTCACTGGCCGACCTCTGCAATGGGTGCTCTGGTCTGGCCTACCCTGTGCACCCTGCCCTGAGGGCAGCATCGTTCCCCTGATGTCTCAGGAGCTGAGGAAATCTTTTGGGGCCCGGGGACAGCCAGCTCCAGCTTCTCTCCTGCTGCATGCTGAGGGCACACAGGGGTGTTTGTACACTGCAAGACCACTCCAGCCCCGAGGGATGGAAAAGCAGGACGTGACTCCGATAGAAAGGAGGGACAGGCAGGTAGTAAAGAGAACTGACGTTCTGTGTTGCTGGACTGCCAAGGTCCCTCTGTCCTGGCACCCTGTTGGCCTGTGGGGAAAGGACAGAACAATTTGGGGAAGGCACAGGGGATCTCCTGCTGCCTCTTCTAGAACCTGGGCTCGGGGAGGAAGAGAGAATGGCTGGGAGGAAAGGAGCCAACTGGGCTCAGCAGGGTGCCCTGGTGAGACGGGCTCAGCACCCAAAGGTGCTGAAGAAGGCATTTGCTTCCAGGAGCAGCCCCTTTGCGTAGACACGCAGGGTGTAGAAGAGGGTGATGAAGTCCTGAGTGCTGAAGAGGGTGTCAGCCAGGGCGAAGGCGAGCGTGGAGGGGATGAAGCCCCGGCCATACTCCACCATCCAGGTGCCTGCACTCCACTGCACTGACGTGGCCTCTCCCGCCAGGTGCACGATGGTGTCGCCTGCCAAAACACACAACCAGCACAGCTCCCAGGGGCTGCCCCACATCACACCCAAATGTGAGACATGGGATTAGAGCCTGCAGGGTTGAGCCCACCCCACCCCAGCCATGCTCCCTTTTCTCTTCCTGCCACCCACTGAGATGCTGGGATGTGCTACTGGGGACCCAAACTGCTCTGCCCTGAGCTCTTGGCTTCTGTCAGCTCAAAGGAAGGGCCTCATGACAGCAAGCAGCTGTGCCCCAAAGACATGGATGCAGCCCACAGGTCACCATAGTGCTGCACTTACCTGGATAGTAGATCTCACTTTTGGTGGTCCCCTCCTTCCATTGCCGGAATGTCCCCGAGATGACAGTGTCAGAAATATCTGCCCAGTAGCGACCTGTGGGAGGACAGACAACACTGCCTCAGTCTCCCTGCCAGGGACAGCACAGGAGCCCAGGTCTGAATCGCGGAGCAGGAGGGTCAGGATGGCAACCCCACTGCCTCAATACACCAAGAAGCACCAACAGCTGTGGTACCCTCACTGTCTGTGTGAAGAGCCATACACCACCAGCCAGGGCTGCTCAGTGTCCTTAAGCCCCATTATTTCCAATTTCTTTGGCATTTGCTGCCTCCTAAAGCACTGGGAGATGAGATGTCTGCCATCGCCTGCCAGCTGGATACGGAGAGTCCTGGCCACACAGCATGTCACACACGGGGACCTGCAGATGCTGCAGGACACTATGGGGGCTGGTCCCCTTGCAGGGAGGGTTTGGCCAGCATCATTCACCCCATACAAGTAGTGAAGCAGTGGGCTCCCTGAGCTGGGCACACCATGGCCAGCTGCACCTGAAGAATGGAGTAGAAATAGCTGAGAGAACTCCCCTGCCAGCAGCCCGGTCCCCCTGTTTACCTGAGTGTCCCCCGGTGTCGACAGCTGTCCCGAAGAGCAGCACGTACTCGGTGAGTGAGGCATGGAGCAGGCACATGGAGCCCATCCACCCACCCGCATTCACAAACACCCACTGCAGGTCCTCGTCCGGCAGGATGTGCCCTGGGTGCCTCTTTCGCAACTCCACAATGATCTTGGAGAAAGCCAGCTCATGGTCCAGCCCTGCACACCCACGGCCACTGTAAGTCCCTGGCGCAGAAAAACCTCACCCAAGCAACGCCCGAATCCCTTGCACAGCCACAGGGTTTCAGTGCACCCTTGGAGAGGTCTGCCTTGGGAAGATATCTCCTCCCTCCAGCCCTCAGCTCCCGCTGACCCAGCTCCACCGCCTCCCTGGATGGTGACGGAGAATAAGCAGCACCGGGTGCTCCAGTCCTACAGCCCAACCCAGGTGCTGGGCAATACGGGAAATCTAAATAACGTGACAGTGTCCTTGACCTGGTGACATGCAGCTCTGGCCAAACTGCCTGTGCCCGACAGGGACAGCCCTCGTCTGAAGCTCCGGGCCTGACCCACCTGGAGCTTCAGCCCCAACCAGGTTGGATGATGCCGCTGCCCTGCTCCCCTTTGCTCCAGTCCCATCTTCCACACCGCTTTTCCTGTTGCTATTCCCCGGAACCGATCCCCTCCCTCTCCCATCTCGCTGCCCAGGTCCAGCTCCCTGCCTCTCCCTGACCCCAGCCCCATTCCCCATTCCCCCCATGATCCCGATCCCCCTGTACCGAATTCTCCTCGGTCCTTCGTCCCCGCAACGCCTCCCCCCTACAGCCCAGGCCGCCGCTCCCCGCCATGTCCCCGGCTTCTCTCTCCCTCGCCAACCCCTTGCCTATCCCCATCCCCATCGCCATCCCTCCTCGGCCCCGCTCCCCGCCGCCCCTCCGCGTCCCCACGGCCGGCGGGTACCCGCGTGGTGCCGGGCAAGCTGTGCGATCTCGGCGGGGCTGAACTCGTACCGCTTGGCCGCCAGCCACCCGCGCAGCCCCTGCAGCACCAGCGCCAGCGCGCCCAGCGCCAGCCCGGCCCGCAGCGCCCGCCGCCCCCACGCCGCGCCCATGCCGCGCTCCGCCGCCCCCGGCACCGGGAGCGGGACCCGGGCCGGGACCGCCCCCGTCGCGGCCACGCCACGCACGGCCCGGGCGGCTGCGCCGGCGCGGCGGGGCGGGGCGGCAGCCTGAGGGGGCCGGGCCCGCTGGGTTTCCGGGAGTGGGGAGGCATGGAGGCATCGCTGGCAGGGGCTGCGGAGGCGGGCGACAGCTTCCGTGCCAGCGGTACGGATGGGGTTGCCTTCCTCCGTCCTTCCTCTCAGACCCCCGGCGGGGCCCAGCACGGCCCCAGGACGGGAGCTGCGGGGACCTTCCCTGCCCAGAGCAGCGGGGCTCCCGGGCTGGGACAGGGAGGAAGGGGAGAAGCTGAGGGAGGGGTGAAGCTGAGGGAGGGCATCAGGCGGCGTGTATAAGGCAGACCGTCCTGCTTGCCCCGTGAGGAGGCCTGGCGGGCGGGGTGCGTGTGCCCCCATTGCGGGGGGGGGTCTGTGACTGCTCTCCCTGCCCACAGAGCACCAGCACGTTCGGTACAACCCGCTGCGGGACGACTGGGTGCTGGTATCGGCCCACCGGGTAAAGCGCCCGTGGCAGGGTCAGCTTGAGAAGCCTCCCCCCGAGGATGTGCCCCGCTGGGACCCCAACAACCCCCTCTGCCCGGGGGCCGCCCGGGCCAACGGCGAGGTACCACCAAGGACACAGGGACCCGGGCTGCCCCTGCCACCCCCTCTTGCCTTCATGCCATCTCTCACCCCGGCAGGTGAACCCCAAGTACGAGGGTACTTTCGTCTTCCCAAATGACTTCCCTGCACTGCAGCCCGATGCTCCAGAGCCTGGTAACTTTGGGGAGCAGAGCAGGCTGCTGGGGACCCCCCGACTTGGGGCCTAGTGCTGCTGCAAGGCAGCCTGGAGAGGCTTGGGTTCTGCCTCAGCACTTTCTCTCTGTCCCCTCTCTGTCCTTCCCCAGATGACAATGATCACCCCTTGTTTCGAGCTGCCTCAGCCCGGGGTGTGTGGTAAGTACCTACATGGCTCCAGCGGGTTTGGGACACAATTTGTCAAAAAGCTGTGGAATGGTGCTGGGCTGGGTCTGCTCCCCTCATGCAGTGCCTGTACTGTACGCACCTGTTCAGTTTTGGGGTCATTCTGGGGGTTTTGGCCCTGTCCCTTGTTCCTCATCCCACTGCGCCCAGCAAAGCTGTGAGGGTCTCTGGAGACACCTGCAGTCACAGCTAAGTGTGTTTCCTCTGTAGCAAGGTGATGTGTTTCCACCCCTGGTCGGACCTGACGCTGCCCCTCATGTCCCTGCCAGAGATCCGGGCTGTCGTCGATGCGTGGGCAGAGCTGGCAACGGAACTGGGTGCTTCCTACCCCTGGGTGCAGGTGTGGGGCTGCTGGGGGCTGCTCTTTGGTGGGTGAAGGTGGGAGGCCAGCACTAGATACTCTGGCAGTACTTGGGGTTGGGAGCATCCAAGTTGTGTGTGGGCCTTTTGCTTTGTGTCCTCTGTGCCCTTTGAGCCCTGCTGAGCCTTTCCACACCCTTGGGTGTGAGGCTCTGTCCTCCTGCAGGTTGGTTCCCTGCTGTGCTGGGGACACCAGGACAGCCTGCTGCGGGGGCCCTGTGGCTGGGACCTGCTGGCTGCACCTCTTCCTCTTCTCACAGATCTTCGAGAACAAGGGAGCCATGATGGGCTGCTCCAACCCGCACCCCCACTGCCAGGTGAGGCTGTCCCACCTCTAACCTGGCTAAACTACAGGTCCCTGTGGTGACCTTACAACAAACCCTGGGGGCAGATGTGAACGGCAGTCACCCTACCCTGGTCCCGAAGCTTTTTACAGTGAGGATTCCCCTATGTCTGTCCTGTCACCCTCCCTCTGAGGACTTTCCCTTGTGCCTGTCACATGCCAGACTCTCCACCTGGTGGCAGCAGGGACCTCCAGATGAGCAGCAGGACTAGGGATACCCCTGCAAGTGCGGACTATGAGACTATGAGCACCTCAGTCCTGTGCCCCAATGTCCCTCCCAGGTGTGGGCCAGCAGTTTCCTCCCGAACGAGGCGAGCCTGGAGGACCGGAGCCAGCGCCAGCACCTGAGCCAGCACGGCGTGCCTATGTTGCTGGAGTATGCTGAGCAGGAGGCTCGCCGAAAGGTGAAGGCATGGATGTTGTCTGTGTCCCGTCCCTGGGAACTGGGTGTGTGCTGGGCTGGGCTCCCCAGCCCCCAGGAGATGGGCCCTAGGAATGCCCTGGGGAGTTGGGACTTTGTGTGTCCCCATCAAGCACTGTGTGTAACACCCCCCAGGCTGGGGACAGAGTGGCTGGACAGTGACCAGGCAGAAAGGGATGTGGGAGTGCTGGTTGGAGCTGGGTGAACATGAGCCAGCAGTGTGCCCAGGTTGCCAAGAAGGCCAATGGCACCTGGCCTGGATCAGGAATAGTGTGGCCAGCAGGACCAGGGAAACCATTCTTTCCCTGTACTTGGCACTGTGAGGCTCCACCTTAAATGCTGTGTCTAGTTCTGGGTTCTCAATTTAGGCAGGATGTTGAGATGCTCAGATTCATCTGGTCAAAGATCTGGAACACAATCCACATGTAGAACAGCTGAGGGAGCTGGGAGTGTTTAACCTGGAACAAAAGGAGGCTTAGGGGAGACCTTATCACTCTGTGCTACTCCCTGAAAGGAGGTTTTAGTCAGTGAGGGGTCAGTCTCTTCTGCCAGGCAAGCAGTGACAGGACAAGATGACACAGTCTTAAGCTGTGCCAGGGAAGTTTAGGCTAGACATAGGAAAAAATTCTTCACTGAAAGAGTGATTGGGCGTTGGAATGGGCTGCCTAGGGAGGTGGTGGAGTCAAAAAGACTGGGTGTGGCATTCAGGGCCATGGTTTAGTTGATAAGGTGATGTTAGATCATAGGCTGGACTTGGTGATTTCAGAAGTCTTTTCCAACCTGGCTGATTCTGTGATTCTGCAGGAGCGGCTGGTGGTGGAGAATGCAGACTGGCTGGTCGTGGTGCCATACTGGGCCACCTGGCCCTACGAGACCCTGCTGCTGCCTCGCCGCCATGTCTGTCGCCTCCAGGACCTCAGTGACAGTGAGAGGGACAGTGAGTGGCCCTGAGCTTTGTTGTACCCCATCCCACATCCTTTGGGCTTGACCTTTGTCATGAGGCAGCCATGCTGGTGCTGGAGGGCTTGTGTCCTTGGGGTGGAGCTGCCGAGCTTAGCTGGGGAGGGGAATGGCACCTCTGATTTGTTAGGATAAGAACTAGTTGTTAGGATAAGAACTAGCACTTCTCGTGGCACTTGTGTATTTTTGGGGTGATGAAGCACATAGTGCTCCCTGTTTTGGTGGGAGGCTTCTTCTGCTGCATTGCTCTGGCTCCCTGTGTGAGTGGGGAGGGGTGAGAATTCCCAAGTGCATCCCTCCTGCCTGTCCCTGATGTCCACCCAGGGACGGTGCTGTGGGTGACCCCACTGCACACCTGACAAGCTGCTGGCCAGCTCGGCGTGTGAACCACTGTCACTTTCCTGCAGGCCTGGCCTCCATCATGCAGAGGCTGCTCATCAAGTACGACAACCTCTTCGAAGTTTCCTTCCCCTACTCCATGGGCTGGCACGGTGAGTGGCGTGGCTCTGCAAGCCTCTCATCCCCATCCTTGTCTCTTCCCTGTGGCTCATGCAGTGCCTCTACCTCTCGGGATCTCTGCTGGTCAGAGTGACCCTCAGATGCGTTAGAAAGTCTCTTTTCCCAGCCAGGCAGTCAAAGAAGGAGTCAGAACTCTTCAGTTCTCAGTCTCAAAGTTGTTTATTGTTTCTTATATATAAAATTCTCTCTCCTGACCTGCCAAGGTGCACTCAGCAGGATAGACAGAGGCACTCTGCCTCCCCCAGGGTGGTGTTATCTTTTTATACTAAAAACTACATGTACAATATTTAGAATTACTTTCTAATACCTGTCACCTATGTTAGACAGTGAGCTTCTACTCTAAACTGATCTAAAAGTGCCAACATCACAGCAGAAGATGGAAGCCAAGAAGAAGTAGGAGGAAGGCTGGGCACACCCAGATTCCTTCATCTTGCCCCCTGAACCCCCATTCTAAAAACCCCCAAAAATCTATTTTTCTCCCCATGACAAACTGATTATTATTCTACTTATACTTTTGTGGCTTGCAGATCCTCATATAAAGTTGTTAACTTTTTCCATGGGTCATAATCAAAGTCACGGGTGTCTTGGGCTTCTGTGCCAGGGTCTCTGAGCCCCCTGGCAGGGATCCTGGCCATCCAGGACAGCCAGATGTCCTGAATTCCGACATCTACCCCCTGCAGGAGCCCCCACAGGCTCCTACCTGGCGGAGGACTGCAGGCACTGGCATCTCCATGCCCACTACTACCCCCCTCTGCTGCGCTCCGCCACCGTCCGCAAGTTCATGGTGGGGTACGAGATGCTGGCACAGGCGCAGAGGGACCTCACCCCGGAGCAGGTGGGTGCAGCTCAGGGGGATTGGGGCACCCAGGGGGCTGTGTGCCAGGGCTGTGCCTGCGAGCAGCCCCCGGCTGTCCCTTGTGCTGTGCCCTGCAGGCAGCTGAGCGCCTGAGGAGCCTCCCCGAGGTGCACTACAAGAAGAGGGCTGAGTAGGTGTGATGGGAGCAGCAGAGCACCCAGTCCTCGGATGTGAGTGTGAGAGGGGTTGTTATTGCTTCCCAGCACTACCTGAAAGGAGGTCATAGCCACGTGGGGGTTGGTCTTTTCTCGCTGATAACTAATGATAGGACAAGAGGGAGTAGCCTGAAGTTGTGCTAGGGGAGGTTTAGATTGGATGCTGGGAATATTTCTTCACCAAAAGGGTGGTCAGACATGGGAACAGGCTGCCCACAGAAGTGGTGGAATCCCTGTAGCCTGGAAGTATTAACAAAAAAAAAAAAAAAGTAAATGTGGCACTTAGGGGCGTGGTTTAGTGGTGGTCTTCACAGTGCCGCACTAAGAGTAGAGGTTTCAGATTTTATCGTTTGGTGTGCTCAGTGAGGCCACGAGTCAGCTGGGAGTGGTGACAACTGAGGTCTGGGAATTCATGTCGGTTGTGAGTCCTCTGAACTCCCAGATTCTCCTGAACCGTGTCACAGTTTGGCTGGGTTTTGGGACTGGTTTTGCCTGTTTGGGGACTCAGGGTCTAATCCTGTGGCATTCTTGTGTAGGTGGTGCTCCTTGTCTCTTTCACCATCCCAGACTCTGTCTCTGCCCCCATGCTCCTACCACCACTAAAGGGCTTACCCTCCTTACCAGTCCAGTCTCACTGGTGGGACTGGGATTTCTTCTGCCCCGTGGAGGGGCACAACCCCCCTGGACAATAAAACCTGAAGCAAAGTGCCTCTGCCTGTGCTTTCGTGGCTCTCAGCCCTAGGTGGGAGGTTTGGGGTCTCTGGTGAAGACCCCAGGTGGGCGGTAACACGGGGCTCAGGGTTTGTGCTGGTAGCCCAGTACCTGTTGCTTGTGTCCCTGCCTCTGCGCTGCCTCCTCTTCCTCCCTGGGGGGAGCTCTGAGTCTGTCTCTGAGCGCTGCAGGCTTTGGAGGAGTGGGAAGCAGAGGAAGAATGCATGCAGCCCAAGGCCTAGCCAGCTCCTGGGAGAGGGCTGAGCCCTGGCAGCCTTGCTGCACGGGGGCTGCTGGCTGAGTTGGTCAGCCCTGGAGCTGTTCGTCCTCATCCTCTCTGGCTGGGACTGCTGATGGCAGCCCTCATGCTGCCTGCTACAGGTACGGGGCTGCTGGGATGCAGCCAGGGAATGGTTCATCACTCACCTGGTGGTGCAACTCTTCCTGGTGCTGCTGTGCCCACCCATGGGGTGGGATAGTGGCAGCCTGGACCCTGGGCTGAGCTGGGGGATATTGTATTCACCTCTGTCTTTGCTCTCCTCCCTTTCCCTCCAGGAAAGCCCTGGAACTCTGCAGGGGTAGGTGATGGACAGTGATGCCACCACAGCTGATATGGGGGGATGCCAAGCACTGTGAACCCTCACACCTTCACAAATAGTTTTTATTTGTCATTAATGAGCCATTCTCACAGCTCTCTAATGAGACCCCTCTCCTTGTCCAGTTTGTGAGTGTGCTCCTGGGGTCTAGAAATACCTTGCTACGAGAGAAGTGCTCTCCTCCCGCCTCCAAGACGGCAGTCCCTGGGGAGGGCCGTGTTCCCCGTGCCCCATCCGTGCATCGCTCCCCGTGGGGCTGGGACAGATGGAAGGGCCTCCTGCCTGTGTGATGCTGGATGCCCTCCTACATGCTGGTTTTATCTTTTTGTCTGATTGCCTCATCCCAGAGCCCACAAATGCCATCACCTGACCTCAGCCCTCCCCAGGTGCTCTGGGGCTCTGGGGAGGAGCTGGTGGCTGACCCTTGAGCTTGAAGCCATCATTGTACACAGCACCCCTCACCAGGGCATCGGGGCTGCCCAGCTGGGAGCCTGGCCTCTTGCAAAACTGATTTCTCCCCTCCTGGGACAAACAGAGTCCGTTTGATCTCTGCCACCATCCCGATCATGAGCCTTTTCCATTGCAACAAGTGCCTCTGCTCCAACTTCCCAACTTCCCCGCTTATTCTCCAGGGTCCTGGGGAAGCGGCAACAAATTGCCTTAAGTGTGGCAATCCAGCTCGGGGTAATTAGCCGCTGAACCGGTTGTAACGAAGCTAGTCATCTCCCGGCACGGGCAGTTAGCTGTGATTTAATGGCCCGGCGGCTCCCAGCCCCGGGATGCTGCGCCTCGGCCCGCGGCCGTAAATGAAACTCGCAGTTAAGTCAAGCGGTATTAAACTTTACAGTCGCCGTCTCTGAAAACGGGACTCTCTTCAATAAATCAGGGCAAGTGGGATTGTAAATATCGAGGCAGGATCCATATTGCTTAATTAAACAGCACCTAATGAACAGCCTGTTTGTTGTGTTGTGATTTAGGATGGAGGCTGGGGAGCAGTGTGTGCTCAGGGGGGCTGGTGCCCGTGCCACGGTGCCCTCTGCTGCAGGTACCAGCTGCCCAAGTTTATCTGCTGCTAAAAAATCTCAGAGATGGCCTGAGAATTAGTTTGACGGTGGATTTTTTTTTTAGTTAAAACAAAATCCCCCTCTGAAATCTGAAACAGGGTGAAAGCAGCAGTTGAAGGAAGAAGAGGAGGGAGTGTGCCAGGTGTAAGAGCTTGACCCTGGTTATGCTGAGCTCGCCACTTCCTCACAACAGCTCCAGCCTCCTCTTGCCCTCATACTTTTGGCTTGTGCACAGGGTTGTGTAAGGCTGGAAGGGAGCAATGAGCCTTTTCCATGGCACAGGGAGGCATCAGGGTGGTGCAAATGGAGCTGCTGGGGATTCAAAGGCATTGCAATTCATAGGAGCTATCGCTGGTGTGCTGTAAAGCCCCAAGCCTTTTATATTTTGGTAGTTGCAGTCCACTTGTAATTAAAAAGTGATTTATTGCAGGAGATTAAAAAAGTCCAGCTGGTGAGGGATGAGGGAGTGGAGGGCCTGCAGGGCACCCAGCTGTTGTTCTGGACCCGGGAGCTGAGGCCCATTGGGATTCTCCATAAGGACGTTCCTTGATGCTGTTTCATTTCTCCAGGGGAGCTGCTGGAAATCCTGGGAGAAGTATCTCTGTGACTGGGTCATCCTTGTCCTGCATCTCCATCTCCCAGCATGAGGGCAGAAACATCCTCTGCAATCGCTGCCCTGAGCTGCTCTGGAAGAATGAACAGGGCAGGGGGTAGGGAGAGTGAAAGGAACTCAAGCATGGAATTAATGAGTTAAAATCCACTGGGGTCCCATAGGATAGGTCCCTCTGTGGTGTGCTAATGGGTCTGTGAGGGATTAGGAAAGGGACAGAATGTTGCTGTGCCAGGCTAGCACAAGCTATGCTCTGCCAGGAGCAAGGGATACACCCAGTTGGGGATCCAAATGTACAGAGATGCTTGGTGGGGGTGAGGCCAGGAATTTATTTTCATTTTTGTCCCATTTTCTGATGCCACTGAAAGAAATTGGTCAATCTGCCAAGAGATGTGACTTCCCCAAAGCTCCTGGGAAGCTTTGTCTCTACTGAAATGAGCCAATGTCCTTGCCCAGGTTGTAGCAGTGGCTGTGTCCAACATTGTGCATGTTTGGGAGACTCAGAGCACTCCCAGCTTTGACACTGACTGCTCCTGTGGCCTTGGTTGAGCCCTGGGTGCCATTCTGGGAGGCACATGGTGGACAGGCACCATTTGGCATGAGCACTTCATGGTGGAGGGCAAGGGGAAGGTTTGTGCCCTTTGGTTGGGTGTCCATGTCCTTGGCACCTGCCGCAGGCTGCAGAGCTGCAGACAGGCTGCAGATCCTGTCCTGCCCACCCCTCCTCCTCTTCCCCCTGCCTTCCAGTGCAGGTGAGACAATAAAATATTGAGCAAAGGAAGGTAATCTGTGACCAGTGAGTTTTAATCAGAAAGAAATGTTACGAGTTGAGGCCTGCTGGCTCCTGCCATGCTGCAGTTTTACTGTCCTTCCTGATACCAGGTTAATGGCTGTCATTTCATTCCAGTTTTACTATTGGATTTGCCCTTATTGTTGAGTTTCTTCTTGTCCGCTGCTGCCTGCAACCCTGATTCCAGAAGAATTTGAGTTGCAAGGATTCCTGCTGTCACCCACTGGGGGTTTTGGCAATGGAATTAGAAGAAATTAGTAAAATTTTAGGGAGGAAGAGAGGAAGGATGAAAGAAAGAAATGGAGGAAAGGAGGGAGAAAGAAAGGAGAGGAAGGTGGGAAACAGAAAGGGAGAGAAAACTAAATCCCTCACATTTCTATTTAAAAGACATCATCAGGCACTTACCATGAAAACAATTAATAATTTTAAGCAGATGCTAAACACTCTGGTGCCCTGAAGCAGGCAGGCTCCATGCAGTGGGGAGATTTTGTGTGCCAGGAGAATGCAAATCAAAACTCAGATCCCTTTTAGATCTTGTCTTAGCTGGCCATGCAAGAGCAGCTGGGACAGCAAAGAGCACCCACTGTGTCCTGGGCCACGTGGTGCACCTTCCCTGGGTTTGGCAGCTTCCTTGGCAGGAGTTCAGACTAGCAGGAAACAATTTTGGTGGTGTTTTGCCCATGTTTCAGACAGCTGGTATGTTTCCTCTGCTGATGGTCCCTGAGTCCTTCCTGCAAGGTGTTTTCAGAGCCCTTGGGCACCGTGAGTTGTGGGATGGCTGCTGGTCTCAGGTGGACACAGTGGGATGTCTGGATGCTGCCTAGCAAGCTCTGCATGGACTTCAGGATGGCAGCCCCAAGGCTGGAATTTAGTTGGTTAATCATCTGATAATACATGTAATTTTATACTGTCACATTACAACATCCATGTGCTCAGTAAGCACTGGCCCCCCAAATTTCCTGCATGCCTGGTGTTGGGGAGGTACCTTGGGGCTTCAGCTCTTGGCCGTGGGGTCCTGTCATTGCGTGAGGTTTGAGCCTTTCCCATCCTGAAAACCCATCCCAGAGTCAGCAGCCTCTGTTTGGAGCAAGAGAAACACCAGGAGCATCCAGATTCCAGCTGGATTCAACCCAAACAAAACTGTCTGGGGACAGAGGGGAGCAGGTGTG
Source organism: Ammospiza nelsoni (assembly GCF_027579445.1). Taxonomy (NCBI): domain Eukaryota; kingdom Metazoa; phylum Chordata; class Aves; order Passeriformes; family Passerellidae; genus Ammospiza; species Ammospiza nelsoni. Next base: position 79,938,775 of record NC_080669.1, on the reverse strand, counting down.
GGTGGGAGAGCAGGGGACTGCCCTGGGATGGGGGCAGCCAAAGGGAAGGTAATCTTTGCCTGCAAAAGGGAGTTATCCACCAGCAGTGCCAAGGCTGGGAGAAGGAGCTGGAGCCCTTGCAAGCACCCAGGATCTGGCATGGCTGGGATTGGGCACCCTGGCTGTTCCTGGCACACCACTGCTGCTGGAGCCAGCTGTGAAAGCCTACAGACATCTGTGCCTGCCCCGTGGGGAGGGATCTCCCTTCATCCTGATGTTCCAGAGAAGAAATCTCTATATATTTGCTAATTATCATGAGTGATGCTGAGAAGTCTGCTACAAAGCCCCAGGAGCAGCAAGACATTGCAATGCCAGGATGGATCGGAGGTGGGAAATCATCCCTTGCGGTGTGCCTGGGCATGAGGTGACTCCTGCCAGAAGCAGAGCCCTTGGGAGAGAGGAGGAAGTGGAGAGATACTAATTAGGTGTTAATAAGCGAGTAATTAGTAGATCTCCAGCCTCCTTGGTGCCCCTGGGGCTCCCTTGCCCAGCTCCAAGCCAAACCACCTGCTTCAATGTACCTAAGGTGATTTGAGCCCCTCAGGAGCAGAGATGAACAAGCTGCTGCTCCCCACACATAGTGACAGGCTCAATCTCACAAAATATCCTCATAAATTGCCCTCAGGAAACAAAGCTCGACAAATAAAAGCCAAAAGTCCATTTGCAGCCTGTTAGCTTCTAGTGTTTAATCCCTCACTTATTTTGCCTGCATTTATCTCAATATCAGGGCAGGTCCTCCACTCCCTCATGGCTTTGTGCTTGGGCAGGGAGACAGGACTCCTGGGTGCCTGTGCTGTCCCTGTGGAAAAGGCACTGCCACCCTCTTGTGCCTCAGTTTCCCCATGGCTCAAACACAATCAATCGCACAGAGGCCAGACCACATCAGCTGTGACCAGGCAGTGGGGGCCCCTGTGACAGCTCTGCAAGGGCTTTTATAGGATCCTTGGGATATCCTCAGTGTGACACCCTTGAGTTCCTCTGGCTTGGATGGCTCTGTCCCATCTGGCACAGATATGAGGAAAAAGGTTTCCCATCACTGGGACTGGCTGCTGCCCCCAAACAGCGCTGTGCAATAAACCCCTGGGTTAGCACGCCCAGACTGCTGACTCAATATTTAATTTCAGACAATAAAAATACCTAGTTTTAATTTAATTTTTAAAATCAAATTTTTAATTCTCACACAGGAAGGAAACAGAGTGAGAGCGAAGCCAGGATGGGTCCCCAGGATGCCAGCTTGCTTTTTAACCCTTCCCATCCCGCTTTCAAATTCCTCTAGGGATCAGAGATGCTCAAAAAGTATCTGTCTGGTTCCAGCTGCTTCCACTGCGCTTCAGTAGCAGCAGGACCCTGCTCCATCACAGCCCGTCAGGTCACCTCAGAAGTAGCAGATGCATTGGCACAGGAGAAAAGGAATGACCCCCAGCCTCTGCTGGGGTCTGAAATTCCCTCCGCCCTGGAAAAGACTAGCCGACACATCAGGAACTCGGAATGATTATGATAAAACCTGTGGGACACCAAGGGCATCACTATGATTTGTGCTGTCTAAATGTTAATCAGAATAATAATGCCTATTGAGACAGCTGTTTTAAAAGGCTGTGATGTCGGAGTAAAAATTCCAATAAAACTCTATTAGCCCTTCCTCGTTACACTAATGGTGCCTGCTGCTAAAAGCCCCCTGCTATAGACACCCGTATTAATGGGCTTATTACAGGAAATAAAATCTGAGGCTGAACATTATAGAGAAGCCTGATTAATTCAGCAAGGTAATCTTTTTTTTCTTCCCCCTCCTCTCTGCCTGTTCTTATTCTCCCTCTCTTTATTTAATGAATGTACTTCTTGAACTGCCAACTTTTGAGCTTTTCATGGAGTTTGGGATGATTTTAAACTGATCTCGTTCACAAAGAGATGAATCTTTGAGCTGGCACCTGGTGCAAATGGGGGGGAAGGCTTGTCAGATATCTCCATCAAACCAGGGGAGAGGAAAAGCAGCCAGGCTAGAAGTGAAGAGGTTAGAGAAGGGGGAAACAATGGATGTCCCAGGGATATCCACCTGGAGTAGTGGCTTGTGGGCCGAACAGCCCATTGCTTGTCACCAGGCAGGTGCATGTGACATTGGCCAACGTGAAGCTGCTGGGGGTAGAGCAACATCTGCCCTCAGATTCTGCTTCCCATCCTTTCTTGTCCTGATTTATCCTCTTTTGCCGTCACCTCTGTCCCTGGAGGAAGGTTTGCCTGGGTCTCCCGTTTGCAGGTGCCATCCCCAAGCCCACTGGCTTCACCCAGCGAGGCTGGCACCCTGGGCTCATGCTGAGAGGCAGAAACACTCTGACAGACACACCACTATTCATCCAGGCTATAAATAACTCCCATAAAAATCCTCTTCTTAGCCTTTTGTGTTCAGCCAAACCCTGCCAATGGGAAAGGAGACGGCATCTATTTTATGGGCGGCTGGAAGCCGGCTTTGCATTTTTCTGGCTCACGTAATCCCACAGGTACCCTCGCTTCTTTTCTTTTTTAACAGACTTTTGATTCACATTCCTCCCAGCCAAGTTTAATTATGACTTCGTTTCCTGCTACCCAGGGAGGGGAAGGGAAGAGGGCAGCTCTGCTGGTGTGTGCAAGGACAGGGAACATGGGGCAAGAAGGATGGAGAGAAAGGGGAGAACAGGAGGGAAGGAGGAAAGTGAGAAGGAGGGAAAGCAGGAAGAAGCGGACAGGCTGTAAAAAGGAAGAGGAAGAGGCAAAGGAAAAAAAGGAAGGAAAGTGAAGCCCAGGTGTGTGCCCATCCTGGGAAGCCCAGAAGGGTATCCAGGTCCCAGACTTCATAATGACTGCATTTACTGATTTCTAATTAACCACAGCAAGAAGCTGTGAACACTGTGAGTTTTTGGAGTAGTCTGGACATAGTGGGTGATGGGCTATCAAAGTCTGGAATTCCTTGATCCTAATTCCACATGGGTATGTTGCAGTCATACACGGGGCCAACATGCTACAGGCAGTTAATGATTTAATGACAATGTAGGGAAGTTAAATTGCACTGGGAAGGAGAAGATGGTGGGATTGCACAGACCCTGCCAAGCAATCCTCAGGGGTCTGCAGGTGGGGCTGGAGTTGATGTTTACCTCTGGGGAACTGTGACCTCCTTGCCTTGGGAAATGTGGTGGTCTTGGTTTGGGGATGGTTGGAGATTTTTTCTTGTGTTCATCATGCTTGTGTCCATCCTGCTGTCAAGGCAAACACCCCGTTAACAGCAGGGGTCTCTTCTGCCCTATACAATAACACAGCCAGTGCTCCCTTACTTACATGTCTACCCTAAAAAAGAATGCCTTCCACGTCATTAGTCCCTCAGATCTTGATGGAGGGGTTCCTGCTGTGATCTCCTCACCACCACACCCTTGTCAGTGCCATCTGGAAGTGCAGGTGAGGATCAGCATGGGAAAACCTGTGATGAGGGAGAGCACTCTGGGGAGTGGGAAGATGGGACAAAAGCCTCCAGAAGGAAGGGGAAAAAAAAGATGAAATCAATTTAGTAACAATAAAGCCTCTTACTGTATTAACTGCTAATCCACAAAAACACAAACACACAGAGGGAGTCCTTGGAATAAAGGCATTTAATTAGGCTATTTGCTTGAAGCTGGCTCTGAAAGGTCTGGCATGATGGAGGAACAGGCACAGTGGGAACCTTGTGGGTTATATACTTGCCAGGACCACTGGTAACCTTCCCCTTTGGTTCAAGGCCGTGGAGCAGTGCTCTCCCCTCCATGGGGACATGACTGGATCTCTCTGGACTTCCCTTTGCTGGCTGGGGAGATTGTCTCCTGGCCCCCCACGGATGCTGGGGAGCTGACTTTTCATGATGTTTCCCATCCAGCTGGGGTGTGAACTGTTGGCATCATGGGGCCATTTGCTTTTTCCTCCTCTCCTTTTCCTTGAAGGGAGGAGGCCACAGTCAGGGGGGTTATAACTCTTCTCTCCTTTCATTTGATCTGCCAGAGGGCTCAGCAGGGGGAAGACCCTGTCTCGGCAGGCTGCCCATGAGATAAAAGGCAGAGAGGGCCAAGCCAAGACATTTTTTCCACTGTTCCCCCCACCCCTTTGCCCCTTCCTCCATCCCTCCTGTTTTCTTGGCAAAGGACAAAACAGGGAAATGAGCATACTCCTTTCAAAGCCCTTCCTCTTTCAATATTGAATCGGGCCTGGATTCCCTTCTGGATGCCTGATTGCTGGCATTCCCGCTCCCCATGCAGCCTAAACTGTAACAGCTGAGGGCTGGGGATGCTGTCGGGGCACTGCAAGCACGTGTGGGGAGGCTGTAAGGGAAGCACCAGCCTCCTGCTTCCCATTCCAGTGCTGGGGCTGGGCTGCATCCCACAGACACCCAGCCCCTTGGGGTCCCTCAGCCCCATTGCTACTTTTTGCCCCCGAAACTCTGCTGCTCTGGCATGTCACAAGGTGTGGGGTCTCTGCTCCTGGCAACCTCATGGGTTGGGAGATGTTTGGCTGTGTCACCGTGTCCTGCAAAGCCTGTGCTAGTGTGGGTCATGAGAAGAAGCTCCACTGTCCTGGGATTCTTGTTAAGGCTTGGGAATGCTGTCCTGCCCCGAACTGGGATGAAAGCCACACCAGGGAACCTGGCAGAATGCAGCCCAACTCCCACTTGCTGCATTGGACTCAGTGGAGTGTTTAATTTTAACTTTTTCCAGAGATTTTCTTTTGATTTCATCCTTTTTTATTTGATTTTTTTTTTTTTGAAGGAAGATAACGATCTTGCATTTCCAAATGAAATCATTTGGCACCTGGGTGGGGTGAGGGAGAAAATATTTATTTTTCATTTAAAGCTGTTGAAACAGGATAGCTGAAATGTTACATGTCTTCTTTTTTTTTTCCCCAGAAGGTTTTTGGAAAGAGAAATTTGTTTGAAGTGACCTTTTCTTAGGAAGTGTTTTGATGAACTGGCATTTTCTGGATGAAAAAGCATTTCTGCCCAAAGTGCCTGGCCCTTCCCCAAAGAAAGGGCAGGAGCAGAGGGGCCATGTGAGCTGCAGAAGGACAGGGCTTGGTTTTGGGATTTTTCCAGTGCTCTGGGAAGGGTGCTTGGACTGGTGTGGCAGATTTGGAGCCAGAACCTGGGGCATAAAGACCGAGGTGGTGGGGGCAGCTCTGGTGTTGTGGCTCTCTGGGGCTGCTGGTGAGAGGAGTCCAGTGGTGCAAGGGAAGCGGAACTTAGATGGGACAGCCCAGACCTCCAGCACAGCACTCCCCAGTTCCTCCTTATCAACCCCTTATCATCTCTCATGACTTTGTCATGCTCTGTGTAACTTCCCGAGGAAGGAGGGCAGCCCACTGGTGAGGCCTTAGTGTAAACCCTTAATTAGCAACCACTTCTAGTTATGCTTCGAGGCAGGAGCATTTGGATTTGTGAGGGCACAGCAGGGATGGAGATCTGCTGGGTGTGATCCACAGCTCTCTTCCTGGGAGAGTCTCCCTTGGCAGGTTCCCCAGACCCAAATCCTGGCAATGCACATTCCCTGGGGCTGGAGAAACACAGCGTGCCTCTGTGCTGGCATGATCCTGCCTTACATCCAGGGCTGCACAAAGCCTTTTCAGCTCCAACAGCCCAAGGACTGAGCTGGACATCCCACGGGGCAGCACCGATCCCTGCAGAGCTGCTGCCCCCAACCAGGGGCCCACATGGTCAGTGCAGCCCAGTCCCAGGAGGGCCACATCTCCTCTCCTGCATCCCATGTGCATGTGAGAGGGATGGCAGTTGGGGATGCCCCAGGAGACGCTCTCTTGGAGGCTGTTTCCCTCCTTTAATCCCATTTGGCTGTCCTCATTTGCTGCTTTCCTGCACATCTCGTGTGGTATGTCGATTCGCTGTCGCTCTGGTTTATTAATCAGAGTGTCAGGCAGGGGCAGATCAAATGGCTTACAAGAGCCTAAGTACGTTACAGCAATGCTATTATCTCTCTTCACTAAAATTTGTAATCTCCATGAAAAATTAGAGCAAGCTGCTCTGACAAGCCCCATTCTCCATATGCCCCACGAGCAGGACCCTAATTATTTTACCTTTTTTTAACTCTTTATTAATCCCATCCTCCACCAGCTGCCTGTTATTTTGCCTGGGACTCTTGTACTGACAGAATAGATTGGCTTCACAAATGCTTTTAGTCCCCTGGTGCTTGCAGACTGCCGGTGTGAGACTGCTCTGATTGCATTGAGATCCCTGCCAGAGAGGCAAGCAGCTGCTTTTGTGGGGTCCCTCATACTTTTTGGGGTGACCTTGCCTGGGGGGGTGGCCGTGTCTGAGGCTCCTTCCTGAGGTACCCAGCAGGTGGTGGTGATGTATAAGTAATTCCTCACAGTGTTTTCTTATCGGAGGATTTTAATGTTTTATTCAGCTTCAGGTTGATGTTATCCATCTCTTGGGCTTCCAGTGGGGGCTCACCACATCATGAGACTTTCTTTTCATATTTGCCAGGGTGGACACAGTCAGGGTTTGGTCCTTGTTCCCCTTTTTGTGCTCTCCAGACCGCACCATGTGCAGACTTTCGTGTGGATGGAAAACAAGCAAAACCTCTTATCACTCCTGCAAGTCTAGTTGACACAGTCTTTCCACTCTTTGACTGCATTTAATACCTTTTATTTCACATCTTTCAGCACTTTACAATAGGACCAATATGATATCCATAACAATTTGAGGGGATGGTGTCTGGAGGGAGAGAACAGATCGGCCTGGGATGGGGATGATGCTGTGGGTGTACCTGGGCTGAGAGAAACATTGGTGGACTGGGAAGCTGAGGTGTTCGTGTCCACTCTCTGGGGGTGAGAAGCAGTGCCATGATTGTCACCCAGTCCCTTCCTGGTGGCTGTTGGGACAGCTGTTGTCCTCTGGGGAAGGCACTGGAAGAGATCCTGGGAAAACTCACTAGTTCTCCCAAGAGCTGCAGCCAAACTGAACCAGAGGGACATGCTGGGGCTGGAAATGGAGAATTTAGGAATATGTCTGTCAAAATCTTTGGGGCAGAGGGGAGCTGAGGGTGTGCATATTGGTTTTGCTGGGCTGGAGCCTGTCTGGGCGTTGGTGAGGGTCTGGGACTGCAAGAGCTGGTCCAGTTTGGCACTGCTGGGTTTGCAGCCCCATCTCATCCCAGGGATGCTCAGTCTGCCAGCTGAACCCCACGGGCATCAGTACAGAACAGCCAGGGGGCACAGTGCTCCATCTCACTGCCCTTCAGCATGGAAATACCCACAGGTACGCAGGGAATTTCTAATTCTAGGAGCCATCTACTTTCCTGGAGAGGCCAGAGGTGTTCTCAGATTCTCCACCTTGAATGTCTGACCCCAATGCCACTGCTTTGCATGGGAAGTCACTGGTTCCTCTCTGCTTTTTACTCTCTGCCACATTTATGTCCAGGTGTTTAACTCTGATCTTGGATCAATTTAAACTTATCAATTTTTTCTATGACAAGGGCCTCTGAGATGGTGAAAAATTGACATGGTGTAATAGCAGAGAAATGGCTTTGGATCTGCAGCCAATCTCTCCTGCAGCGTAGAAATGAAGCCCTCCAAACACTACAGAACATCTGAGCAAATTCAATAGTTTCTCATTTTTATATAGGTGTATATATATATGTGTGTGTATGTACATGTGCATAGCTCCATAATACTTGTATTAATATTCTCCACCCATTTCATTGCAGCATCTGGCCATCAGAAATGCAGCTCCTAATGCCGTGGGCTAATGGGATCTGTTTTTATTTGTCCTTGTTATAAAATAGGTACCTCCATATTAACTTTGCAGGGCATTATATTGATGTAGGGCAGTAAACTTTATGGCAGATTTCACAACCCTGTTAAGTGCATCGTCTTAGGCTGTAATATCTATCTGGGAAGACAAGTGAAACCCTTGCCAGCAATACACGCCTGGGAAGGTGGTGTGAAGCTGGAGAAGGAGAGGAGAAGTGGTGCTGATACCTGCAGGATCCTGGGGTGTGCAGAAATCTCTCCAGATCCCTGGGAAAGGGGTTTGCTCACTGCTTTTTGGCTGCTCACAAATTCTCTGTGAGCAGTGTCCGTGCCAGCAGCGATTGCATCCCTGGGGGTTCTGGCTGGCTGCTCCAGAGGCTGTTTGCTCTCCTGCCCCTCCACCCTTCCCATCCCCAGTAAATCTGACGCTATGCACACTGTGGCCGCTGGTCACAGATAACTGCTTAGCTTAAATCCTGCTTGAATTCCCTTGGCTTATCTGCTAAATGGGATCTTGGTTATAAATAGAGTCCTGCAGACATGAAGGTCTATTTGGGCAGGGGCTTGTTTGGCAAGGAGTTTTACACAAGTTTGAGCAAATTGCTGGGGAAAAGCTGAGAGATAATAACAAGGAAAATGATATTAAACTGGCTCCTCTGCTTCCTCCTTATCCCTTAGCTGTTAGCAACTCACCAGGAGAGTACAGCTCTCAAGCAGACAAGGCGTCGCGGGTCTCCAAACTCCAGTCCAGCAATTGCAGCTGTGAAATGCTGTCTCAAAGCCAGGAAAAGGAGAGAAAGTTGTCCTCACATGTGCCCCCGTGGCTGCCCTCAGAGAGGAATGGGTCTGTGCAGGGTGAAGATGAGCTCTGTGGCCATTGAGGCACAGAAGCTGCAGGGATGCTGGCCCTCCTCCCCCAGCTCCTGATGGCTGGCTGCCATCAGTGTCAGCTAATTGGGATGCTGATAATTATTAGTGTTTCATGATTTAATTTTCTCCTCATTACAGTCTCTGCCTCAGCCTAACTGGCGCTGAGCAGATCCCTACAGAAGACCAAAGGAGGTGGTGGGGGTGATCCCCACCATGCAGGACCCTGGTGAAACCAGATCAGATGCAAACTGTGCCTGGGGGGAACCGGGTCAAAACCCCATAGCTTTGGGACAGTGAAAACCAGGCTGGGCAGTGGCTCAGCATGGCTGGGCCTGCAACAAGTCAGAAGAATCCTAATTCTACTGAAGGGTTCTGGGGGATGAGTTCAGCACCTGAGAAAGACAACAATCTGGGGACGTAGGGGGGTCTGTGTGCAGGAGAAAAGCTTTGTTGGTGTGTGTATCAGAAATTGCACAGCAACTCAGGTGAAAAACAGCCAACAAATTAATTTATGTGGGTTAGCACAGGATAAATGTCGTGTGGGGAAATCAGTCTGCTGGACAGGTTGGTTGGTCAGTGCCTGGTGGTGATGGGAGCCTCCATCACAAGGGTTCTTGCTGTTGTGTCCTCAGCTGGGCCAGGAAAATCTGCCAGACTTTATCTTGCTCAATTTTCACAGCCTAGCCAGGCATGATCCTACCTGAGCCCCCAGAGCATGCATAATTCAGTAACACTGGCACCTCAAGTACACGAGGAACATCTCTGAAATCCCTGAACTGCATACAGAGGACAATCCTACATGACCATTCCTACTGATGACCTGCAAACCTCTTGTCTCAACACAGGGAGGTCACTGCTGCAGCAGGGATGCTTCAAGACTTTCCTCCCAGGGTGGAGATCATCCCTTTCAGGTACACAGGGCAGGACTGAAATTCCCGCCTGGAAGGCTCCTGTAAGAATTAGTCAGACACTTAATTGTGAAATTGCCCTGAGGGTGTTTGCAGCCAACATGAATTTTCAGGACTTGTTCCATCCTTTTGCTTCTAAAGCCTTTTAATTTCTTTCCCTTGTCTGGTCATCCCTATTAGGGAAGAGTCAGGTTTTCCTGAATCCTGGGGTGCTGCACTGAAAGGACATTTGAGCAGACATTTTTGGCTCGAATTCAGCACCAAGACCCTTCCCTGTGCAGAATCCAGCACTCAGTTGCCAAATAAGCTTTGGCTTGGGTGAGATTCTCCCCAAGGGCAGAGAGGTGGGTAGGACAGGGCGCTGGTGGTAGGGAGCCTTGCAGTAACCTCTGTCTGGATCAGTGCAAGCCCGCGTTGATGCCAGCACTGCCTGGCACTGGGCTTGAACCAGGAGCGTGGTGTGGTACAAAAGGGAAACGAGAGAAGCAGCTTGACAGAGGGCAATTTGGGTAAAACAGCATCAGGAGTGTCAAAATAGATTTGTTTCCAATATAGAAAACACCTCCCTAGGGAGCATGAGGGAGACTTAGGAGTTGTTGGTTTTGGAGGAGAGAGGCAGTGAATTTGATCTGCGAACAAAGGGGAACTGGCAAAGCTGACAGCTTTTGCTCTGATTGCTTTGCTTCCTCTGTGCTGGGCTATGTCTTCTTTTTTTTTTTTTTATCCTTTAATTTTTTCCCTTTTAATTTATTGAAATGCTCTGGATCTCAATTCACTTTCTTTGCTCTTTACTTCTTATTGCTTTGGCTGAAACTTTAAATCCCCAGTATGACTGGGATCAGGGCAAGAATAAAAATATCCCATGGAAAAACAAACCAGCCCAAGGACATGAAAACAAGCTGCAGCGTTTGTGATGTTCAGTTTTGGTAGCAGAGGGTGGGTGTCTCTTGGGAGCAGGACAGGGACACGGGGATAGAGGGCTGTTGGCAATCCCTGCACCACGGGGTGGTCAGAGTGAATTGGTGGGCTGCACTCTGACTCCTAAGGATCAGTCTCTGCTAAAATCATCTCCCTGACTTGAAGGGCAGGATAAAGGAGAAATATCCCTGCCAAGGGGTGAGGCTAGAGGCTTTTCCTGAAGCTAAGAAAGTGCCAAGAAGGAAGCTTTGCCTTGTGAAATGTCCTCTGAGAGCTGAAGGGACATTAAAAAGTAGCTGCCAAACCACCTCCTTGCCTGACGCTGTTTTTTTCAGAAATGAAAATCCTTTTTCACAGGGGCAAACTGAGGCCCAGGGCAATGGTGTGGTATCAATAGGTGGGGAAGGCTTGGAGCAGCACCCTACATTTCTGGGCATCAGCTGTTTTCCCTCTGTGCAGACAGCTTGTGTAGTCAATGTGTCACGTTACTCTCCTTTCATCAGCCTGAAATTACCATTTGTAAAAAGGGGAAAGAAATCCAAATCTTCAAGAAGCCACTCAGGCTGTTATCTGAGGCTTGTTTCTTTTTTTGTTGGTTTGGGGGTTTTTTTGGTTGGCTTTTTTTTTTTTTTTTTTTTTTTTTTTTTTTTTTGCCTTTTTTTTTTAATCAAAGGAACAGATGTTTCTTTTTGATATTAAATGGGCTGCAGGGCTGAATCCTGCTGTTGCTTCCAGGACTGTGTATCTGGAGTGAAGCAGCAGTCCCTCCAGTTGGGGAGAGGTACTTATTTGCAGTGCCTGATCCCTGGAAATTTTGGGAAAGGGGCTTTCCCCTCTTTGTGGCACCTTGCTGTTGATGAATTAGTAACAGATGCATTTACAGCCTGCTTTGGAGCGGCTCTAGGAATATTTCTCCTTCCTGATTGCTCTTTTGTCTACCTCAAAACAGGGCAGGTTTAGTTTTTCTGCAGCCTCCCCATGTGCCTTTGGCTCAGCTTTTCTCTCAGTGGTGCTTTTCCATGGATGCCACTCATAGAGACCCAGGGTGGACCAGTGCAGCTCCTCTCAAGAATTTTCTGGGTAAAACCATTTCCCAAGGGCATCCCCAAGCCCTGCTCAACCTTACCCTTTCTGTCAGTGTTGGCAGGTGCAGACCAGCCTCCTGCAGCACCTTGTGTGCAGGGCCTGGCTTGTAAGATGTTTTTCTGCAGCACTTGGGCTCTTGTCACCTGTCCTGACCCTTCTCGCATTTCTACTCCAAAAGATGTGGTGAGTAACTCTTTGCCCTGGCAATGACCTTGAAGCACAGGGCCAGGGGCTTGTGTCCAGATGAAACCTCCTGCATACCCTGCTTGGACATGGCCTGCTGTCAGGGTCTGATTCTGCATCTCTGGTCTGTGTCACAGCTGGATTTAGCTCCTGGTAAAAAAGATGAGAAAGCTGGAGCTCAAGTGATGTGCAAGGTTGGATCCTCAGGGCTGAATTTTGTCAAAACAGGTGATTCTCTGCAGGTCATAGTGGCATCTGCTCGCAGGGTATTTGAGCAGAGACTCAGGAAGGAGCTCAGCAATGCACAGTGCTGAACCTCACCATCATCATCCTCACCATCAGATTGGCAACAGGGCACAGCAGGGCCAGGAGCTGCAGCACGAGGACAGATGACTGGTGGAGGGGACAGTTTGTCAGTCCTGTCTCCTCAGGGCTCCCTGCCCTGAAAAGAGAGTGGGGTCCACCCCAGAAATGCCTCATCCTGGGCCTGAGAGAGCAAACTTCATGATCACCCTGCTTCTTTGAGAAGCAGCATCTCAGGGGTGTCAATTTAAACACCTAATCTGAAAGAGAGGAATCCTAATTTGGGAGAGATGTGCTGGCCTGGAAAATGCATGAGCACTATTCCTGGCCACACTGCAAAGAATGGTCTCTGTGCCTCCAGCACCACAGATGTCCTGACAAAGCCCCAGCTGCTCTCTGAGGACAGTGGCCACTTTTCAAAAAAGGTTATGGGCTCCCTGATCAATAGCTGAGAACTCTCACTGTTCCACATTAGGGCTGAGGTACAGGGGCTGTGGCTGGTTGGGTACAGAAAATAGCTCTGGACTGCATCAGAGTCAGATTGTCTTTAATCATGAAAATAAAAAAGCAAGAATCCAGTCTGACTGCTTGGCTGTGCTGAAATAATAGCTCATTTGGAAGGTGGAATTTAAGCCTAAAAGCTAACATTTTTGGTGTGTATTTATAACAGGCAGGCGCAGAGAACCTATCTACACTGTATTTAATTTCTTTCACAAGCTCCTTTGATCCAGGCATTACTGTCCAGGCAAAACTGGCACAAGCTCCTTCACAGGCATGACCAACCATGCTGCTGTGAGCTGCCCAGCACTGGAACTGAGAGTGGATTCATTTTAATTGAGTGCTTGGGCTAGCTGCAGCCAGAAATCTTGCTTCAGCTTGTCACCATGAGCTCATTGCCTCCAAAACCCAAAGCCTTGCCTACCTCACAGGGGTGGAAAAATGGGGCACTTGCCAGGTGCCTGCAGCAGGTCTCAGCTGCAGTGTGCTGGGGGATGCAGAGGAGATGCTGGGATGGGGATGCTGGGATCCCAGTTTGGCTGGGATGGAGCCAGGGAGGTGTTTGTGCAGCCTCTTGAATGCCCATGGGATGTGAGGAGTAAAATCCCTGAAGAGGAGGGCATGAATTCTGGGCTTTCAGCACATTATCACTGTCTGCTCCAGGGCAAGCAGGGGGACTGTGAGCTCTGGGAAAATCAGGCATCCCTTCCCTCTGAAGGCAGGGATATATTGCTGGAGTCTGCTCCAAACTCCTCCTGCCCTGCCCTCCAGGGTACAGTTATTTTTGCTAGGAAGGAGAGGCACTTTTAAAGGGTGGCCCATTCTGAACACATCAGATCCAGGCTGGACCACAGATCCATCTGGGAGGGAAGACAAACACACTGCCTGGGCTCCTCCAGTAGCACATGCCTAGCACATGCCCAGTAAAGCCTGCTCCCTCTCCCAAATAATATTTCAGCCTACCACAAACTCTGGGTTTGCTGAAGCATGGCAACTTCTGTTGCTGACCACTCCTTGTACCAAAAAACAGTGAAGAATTTAAGTACTCCCTCTGCACCTTCTCCATGCCTTTAAGCACCTCTGTTTCTCCTGGCTGTACAAAATCTCTTTTCCAGGCAACAGTGTTCCACTTGACCAGTTCCTCTAGAAGCTTTCCCAGACCTTGGATTGTCTCCATCTGGGGATCTGGGAGAGCAGGAGCATACACACTGTCCATGTATACAGATGTACATTGTTACATGGTGATGTTGGTATTTTGCTATTATTTCCTGACAACTGGTACCATGCTCTGGAACAGCAGCACCTAGCTCATGAACTTGGCAGTGCCCCAAACAGTTTATTTCCATTGTGTAAATCAACCCCATACCTCATTTGTCATCTCACTGATAAGCAGTTTTGGCAGGTCTTTTGGCAGCTTTTAGAAATCAGATTACCTTGAACACACGTGCTGCTAGCAGAAGATGTCACCTCAGTGTCCACACCCTTCCTTAATTCACTCATGCACAGACTGAGCAGGGCGGGTGCCTGTGCTCCCTGCCTCAAGGGCTGAGCCCCTCTGCTGAGAAACTGGCCATGCATCCCAGCCTGTTTGTCCATTTCTAACTGGTTCAAAACCTCCCTGCTCTTCTGCTACCTTTAGGGGTTGTTTTGCTGCTTGTCTTCAGGTTTGTTTGGAGATCAGCCATAAAAAACCTTGTGGGATGGGAACCCTTCCAAACCTGCTTGCAGTGTGTTTGAATAATAATGGTCCTCTGCTTTGTTCTGCTGTGGGATTGTCCTCAGTTCATCCTCTCCTGCATCATGGGAGGAATAACCCCTTACACCAGCACAGAATGGAGGCTCAACAGCTGGAAAGCAGAAGGACAAGGAGCCTGGGTCACCTGCTGGGCACCAGGCTGTCCATGGGCCAGCAGTGCCCTGGTGACCAGGAGGGCCGAAGGTGTCCTGGGGTGCTTTAGGAGGAGAATTGCAGCAGGCTGGGGAGGTGAATCTGCCCCTCTACTCATCTGGAGTGCTGTGTCCAGATCTGGGCTTCTTAGTACACGAGAGGCTGCTCCTGGAGTGGACCCAGCAGAGGGCTGTGAGGGAATGGAGCATCTCTCCTATGGGGAAAGGCTGAGGGAGCTGGGCCTGTTCAGCCTGGAGGAGAGATGACTGAGAGGGGTCCTCATCAGTGCATAAAGTATCTGAAGGGTGTCAGAGGATGGACCAGGCCCTGCTCAGTGGTTTTGCCCAACAGGACACGAGGCAATGGGCAGAAACTGATGCACGGGAAGTTCCATCTGAACGTGAGGAGGAATTTCTTTACTGTGCAGGTAACTGGAACAGATTTTCCAGAGAGGATGTGGAGTCCCCCTCACTGGTGGCACTCTTGAGCTGTCTGGATGCAATCCTGTGCCACGTGCTCTAGGATGGTCAGGGTGGTGGGAGCAGGTGGCCCCTCTGTGCGACCTTCCAGCATTCTGGAATTCTGTGACTCTCATGAGTCTCATGAGTCTCTGGAATTCTCTGAGTTCTGAGCTCATGGTCCTGCAGACTCTGCTGCACCTGAAACAGGGACCCTGAGGCACCCTTGAAGGAGGGACTGTTCATTTTTATGGTAATGGCAAATTGATCTTCATGCTCCTTTCTGGCTGTCTTATTGTGTATTTACATTTAACCTGCCGGAGGCTGTGCTTTTTAAAAATTCCTTAGCTGAACAAGCCTTCAATATGTGAAATCTGCCCCCTTTCCTTCCTTGCTCTGCAGTTTTACCCAGCTGGCCTTTCAAAAGGCTTTTTCTATGAAGAGGAATGTGCCCATGCTGAGCTTCCAAAAGGCTATTTTTATCCAGTCCCTATGTTTCCTGCACAGGATTCATCTCTTTGGCTCTTTTTCTAGTTTTGTTTCTTTTTAATGAGTGTCCTCATAGCAATGTCATTCCCTTTTCCCAAGGAAAGACTGGCAAGGGGGATTTTGCCATCCATACATGTATGTGATGGGCACCTCATGTGTGGGTTGTGGGCACTGTTGGCTCAGAGGACAGAGCAAAGTTTCATGGCCTCTTTGGTGAGCTCAGGGACCAAGCGCTTTGTGCAAAATTCTCCCTAGAAACAAAAATATCATGTCAGCATCACACAGGGAAATGGCTGAGAAACGCTATTTTTTTTCAGAGATCTCCTGAAGCCACAGTAAGAAGGGAGCCTGGAGCTGTTCTTCTAGAAATTGACAATGGTGTTGTTTTCATTAATTTATTCATGGAAAGGGTTGTCAATCCTTTGAACAGACTGCCCAGGGAAGTTGTGGAGTTACCATCCTTGGAGGTGTCTGAGAAACCAATGGACATGGTGCTTGTGCTGTGCTCTAGCTGACAAGGTGGGGATTGGTCAAAGGTTGCTCTCATTGATCTTGGAGGTCATTCCTGACCTAAAGGATTCTGTGATTCCTCACTGCCTCCCTCAGGAGAGGTCTGTTTTTCTCTCTGGACCCACAGCAGTGAGGGTGGGCTGGTCCTGCACTGCAGCAGGGTGCAGCACACACCCCTGTCAGCCTTGCAATGCTGCTCTGTCAGAAGAGGAATGTCAGGAATGTCGCATCCAGCTGGATCCCTGAGGTCTCGGTGGTCTTTTGGAGGGAAGTGGCACTCCAGGTGGCAGAAATTGCTGGGTACCTGGGGAGGAAACGTGCATGGAACCTTCTTTCAATTTTATTGTTATTAGTCTTTGCTTGTGCAGCAGCCAAGTTGTCTTCTCCAGCAGCTTGGCAGTATTTGAGCCTGTTTTCCTGCCCTGGGCAGTCCCCCATGACCAGCCTGCTGTGCCAGGGATTTTCCCCCAGCACTGCTCGTGCTCTTGTGCACTTGCAGCAGTCCCAGAGCAGAGAGGTGAGATGCTTTCATGGCAAGCTGTACCCTGACTGGCAGATTTACCAGATTTCTCTGTGAGACAGCACTGGTTTGCTCACAGCAGTGTTTCCTACATGCTGCTGGTCCTCAGGGCTCCTTTGGAAACCAGAGTGAGTGCAGTGAGCAGGTGTGGACCCTCCCAAGGACTGGGCTCGGCTCTGCTGTGGCTCCCTTGGGGCCTGCATGGTGAGGTTTGTATCCCACTCTTCCTCAGCTGGATACCCAGATCAGGCAAGGGGAGAAAGGCCAGCAGAAAGAGCTGTGGGCCCAGCAGCTCCGTGGCTGCCTTCACCCCATCACAAAAGCAAGCTGAGACTGAGCTGGGGAGCCTTCTGCCCTGGGATCAGCCTGATGAGCAGTGCTCTTACTGTATTAATTAGACATCTGGAGAATCTGGCAGGAAGCCCACTTAATTATCCTTGGTGATCAAGGATACTCTCAGGAGCCCTTCCCTTTTTGCCTTCTCTCAGAGCTTCTTCCCTCCAGTGTGTCACCATTTGCACACCCTGGAGAGACCCTTACTCTTGGCCCAGGTGGGGAAATTACTCTTCCAGACTTTGAGAGCCCAGGAGAGTCCATCAGTCACCAGATACAACATGGTAACACAAGGTGGTGGGGAGGCAAGATGGGACAGAAAAGTCAGGCTGTGGAGCATTGCCCTTCTTGTGGGCCTGCGCTGCATTGCCTGAAACTGCATTTTGGAGTGTCCTGAAGGCAAGTTTCACATCTCTGGCT
The DNA here is from genome assembly GCF_027579445.1 of Ammospiza nelsoni. NCBI lineage: Eukaryota > Metazoa > Chordata > Aves > Passeriformes > Passerellidae > Ammospiza > Ammospiza nelsoni. Next base: position 79,921,603 of record NC_080669.1, on the reverse strand, counting down.
AATAGCAGCGTTTGCAGTGCTTTGTCCCTGGTGTTTGGCACAGCATGTGAGATATCCCTAGGTTTGCCTTCCAGCACCTCCCAGACCCAGGACAGAGCTGAGATGCATTTCCAGCCCTGTGCCCCAGGGTGCTGTGAGGATGGTGAGGCACTGGCACAGGTTGCCCAGAGAAGCTGTGGATGCCCCATCCCTGGGAGTGTGCAAGGTCAGGTTGGATGGGGCTCTGAGCAACCTGATGCAGTGGAAAGTGTCCCTGCCTGTGGCAGGGTTGGAATGAGGTGGTCTTTAGGGTCCTTCCAGTTAAGGCCATTCTGTGGCTTTGTGATTAGCAGCTGTGCACAGGGCAGGGTGTTCAGGTACTGTAAACAGTAACCTGCAATCCACTGGGCAAAGAGGTCCTTGCTGCCTGCACTCGCTGCTTGGCAGCTGCTTGCAGCCTGGAGCCCCTTAGCTCTGCCACCAACTCCTGAGCCTGGTTTTGCATCAGACCCCTCTCTTGTGCAAAGGGGTGCAGACACCATCCCCTGATCCCCTGATGGAGCTAAATAGCTGCAAACTCCTCTCTGAACATCTAGTGCCATTAGTAAAAATGGGGAGGGGCCACCTCCTTGATACTGCAACTGGAACTCCAAGGGTAGGAACAGAAGCATGAAAAGCACTGGAGGAACAGATCTGCTGCCTTGATCCTTCCTAAAGCTTGAATGGTACTGGTGGGCCACAGGAAGCAGTTAGTTTGCAATTAGCACATGGGAGGCACAGTGAGATAATTAGCCACCGGTTAACAGGATGAATGTGAGGACCATTCCCTGCTTACTGATGTTTGGCTAATTTGACATCAGAGGCTTTGCTAAGTGATTGTGAATTGCACGGGAGGTGCAGTGAGCTGGATCTTGCTAGCAAGGGTGCAATGATGTGTGACTTGCACCGGGGACATTACCTGCTCCTGTCCCACATGGCTGTAATGTCTCCTGGATTTCTCCTGCTCCCCAGCTGCTCTGAGGGCCCTGCCAGAGCTGTCTGCTGGCCTTGGCCCTGTGGGGAGGGAAGGCACAGAGCTCAGCTCGGCAATGGCTCCTTGCACCTCCTGGACTATCATGGCCAGCCTGACAAGACCACTCTGCCATCCTCTGGTCTGCTTGACCAGCAGCAGGGTTGGATGTTAGGGGACAGGGACTTCAGCATGGAAAGGATGAGGAGGCCTGGCAGGATAATAACAGGTACAAGGAGGTGGCTTTTGCAGACAAAAAATCAGTGTAATGAGGAGTAAGAAAGTACTGCAGTGGATGATATTAAGGAGAAGGGGCACCAAGATGGGCACAAAGGAGAAAAGAGGGAAAGGAAAAATTTTGTGGTGGCCCAAGGGAAACCTGTGGGATGGAGCTTGCCAGACAGGGAAGTATGAGCTCTCTTGTGGTCCTGAGGGACTCTGACATGCCAGTTCTGTCCTAGGCAGAGGGAATGGCATGGAGACACAAAGAACATCCTTAGAAACCTGGGATGTTGTGGGGCTATTCCTGTGGGTTACAGCCTCAACACCAGGAGACATGAAGTCTTGGTCTGGACAGGTGTCCATCTGCACAGTGGTTGTCTTGCTACCCCCACATATGGGCACGGTGAGGAATGAGAGGGGAGCAGGAATGCCCAGCTGGTGCCTGCCCAGGTTTGAGACAGGCAGGCCCAGATGTGCCTGTGGAGGCAGCCCTGTGGCTGGGTCAGCACTGTGTGCTGGACTGAGCCAATTGCCCTGCTGGGAGATGGGGATAATTAGCTTGAGCCCAGCATGGTGCTGATGGTACTTTTGAAAAATGCTGCCTTAGATATTTCAAGGGCGTGCAGCTAAGCAACCTGTTAAATGCTCTTACAAATCTAACAAGATAACCAGCCCCCTGAGAAGCTGAACAAACACTTGCATTTCCACTCAGAGGAGGTGAGCAACCTTTGCAAACGTCAAGCCGTTCTCCAGGAGGCTTGGGGGCAGTGCAAGAAGAATCCCCAGGGGCCACAAAATGGGAATAGAAACCCTTGTAAAGTGGCTTGTCTTCAGCAATTTGTCTCTTTGCTCCCTGACTTGAATGAGAAGCTGCAGAGACAGCATGAAAATGAAATATAACCAGGAGGAATACTCCATTTCAGCTCTCCTGCATCTCTTACTGCTCCCTCCGGTCCCTGCCGCTCATCTGCTGAAGTCCAAGGCAAAGTGTTATTGAGCTGCAGGATCTGATTGAATTTTTTTCACATCCCTGAAGGGCTACAGTGACTGGAGCGCTGCTTTGAGCAGGAGAGGACATGGTTGGCCAGTTGGCAGGACCAGTCCTCGTGAGATCCAGGCAGTGTCTGGCCCAGACTGCTGAATGAACGGGGGGCAAGGCCAGCTCTCTGTTGCTGTGTGGAGACTGCAGCAGATGTTTGAAGAAAGGATAGAGGCTGAAAGCAAACCTGCCTTGGTAACACACTCAGAGAATAGTCATATCCTGTGTCTGTGGAGAGGAGCTCTCTGCTGCCCCATTGCTGTGATTCCTCCTAATGGGGGTTGATGGGCTGTAGGTAACACCCCTGGGATTAAACTGTGTTGGGAGACAGACCTTTCTGTCCCTGGATTGAATGTCTTTCTTAGGATGCCCTGGAATTTGACTCAGCTCTGAGCTGCTCACCTGCTGGTAAGCCCTGGAGGGCTGCCAACATTTTGGAGAGGAAGAGAGAAGCAACTCACGGCTTCAAGGAGGGCTCTGAGCCACTCCCAAAGCAAATCAGAGAGTGAGCATGGGCCCAGAGGCATCTGAATCATCCTTCCTCTGCAGGGTACAGTGTGGGGGTGTGGTAGACAGCCCCTGCCACCACACAGTGGTGAAATGAGGAAGGCAAAATCTCAAAATTTCAGAGCCTTTGGGGGTACTCCTCTCCTGAAAGCCCTGGGCTGTAGGTGGCCACCGTGGTGACTGGGGGAGCTTGTATGGAAATGCAAGGCTGGGCTGGGGTGGAGAAGGTGAGGATGAGATGCTGCTGCTCTGCACTGTCCATTGTTAAGAAGGAATTGACAGAGGAATCATCCTACTTTTCAGGGTGTACTCTGTTGCCTCTTCAAAGCTGTTCAGCCAGGCCCAGGGGGCTCAGTGTGGTGCAGGTCAGGGAGTGAGAATGCAGCCCCTGTTCCCTGGCTGAGCTGCAGGCAGGAAGCACAAGGGCTCCTGCACCTTTGGGATGGGGGAAGAAGTGTTGTGAGCTCTTGCAGCTATTTGCATAGAACAAGTCCATCCATAGTTTTCAGGATCTCTGTGATGTTCAAAGGCTGAGCTGTGGTCTTTGGTCTCATCCCTCCCTGGGGACCCCCAGCTGTGGCTCTTTAGCTTTGGGGTGAGGGTGCTGCCTGTCTGTGCACAGCTGGGGCTCCCAAATGAGGTGTGCATCAGCTGCCAGGCCAACCCTGCTCTAGCCTGGAGAGGAGATGGCTCCTGCTGGCTTCAGTGGCATCAGGCTGAGCTGGCTGGGGATGATACAACATCATGTGTTTGTTGTCCAGCTGGCCCCACCAAAGGCAGGAGCAGAGACCTGGCTGTGGTACCTGCTTCCACCTCCCTGGTGCAGGGGGAGAGCGAACCCAGCCCAGCAAGGACAGTGGATGAATTGAGGTGAGGTGAGATGGCCAAGGAGGCTGGTGGTGGGGCTGGGCTGAGCACACAGGAGCTGGACCACGATGAAACCCCTCAAAGGGCAGCGTAGTGTCATGGATCCCTATTCCTTGGGAGTGGAGAGAGACCTCTGCTCCACATTTCTGTGGTTTCTTTGCTCATTATAGGAAAAATGAAGGGTGAAGACAGGTCCATGAATCATTACTGTTTGGTTTGGCTGCATCACAGCTCTGCGTTTAGGAATGGCTGATTCTTTTTCTTCTTGTGAGTTGTTCTCTCTTCCCCCACTCCTTCGGGTTTTGGGGTTGTTTTCTGGTTTTTGTCCCTTCAATTGTCCTGAATTATTGCAAGATGGTGAAACAGAAGATCTCTTCCTTTCCTTGCATTGGCTTCTCTTGCAGCAGATGTCAAACAAAAGAGTCCAGGTTTTGAATAACTCGTCCCAAAAGGGGATATTTCACCCGTTCCATGATGAGACATTGCAGGAAGCCACTGGCGTGGCCTTCAGGCTCATGAGAGCACTTTCCAGGGAAAAAAAAAACCAAAGTAAAAAGGAACAGGATTCCTCTATCTATTTCTTAATTACGTTTTTTTTTTTTTTTTTGGGTTCTTGCTGGAACATCTGTTCTGAATTTGTGCACACAACGTGAGTATCCCTAGATTTGTTCATTCCTTTGCTGCTGGGATGCTGGGGCTGCACAGGGAGAGGGTGCACACACCACCACACCCTTGTACCTCAGCAGCATGGGCTTGACACAGGACAAACACAGCAGCAGAGTGGCTGCTTCCATCTCATGCTCCACATGAGAACTGGGGCTGCTGCCCTCCCCTCCCACTGCTACACATCAGGGCTGGCTGTGCCATGTGCTTTGGGCATGCATGAGCTCAGTGCCCAGTTTTTATCTCGTGGCAGGGACATGTGCCTCGATGCCTGGTGAGGGTGTTTCCAGACCCACTTCCCCTCTGCTGTTCCAGGCTGAAGCTGGGAGGGGAGGCAGCATCCCTGTGTTTGCAGTGATGAGGGTTCTGGAAAGACAGGGTGCAATTTTCTCATTTGATTCTGTGCTGGGTTATAATCTTTCCTAATTCGTCACCTGTCATGACACAGGAGTGAGGAACGAGAGCTCCCTCTTACATATCACTGCTTGATTACATGGTGTCAGAAGAGGCTTTCACAAATTATTCCACATAGGTGGAACAGTCTGGAAGGGGACTTGGTAGTGAGGCATGCACAGGGGCTGCAGTCTTTGCAGCTCACCTGCAGTTGTGTTGAGAGGCCAAGGGTGGACATCCTGATCTCTCAGGTAGATTGACATCCTCAGGAGCCAAAAATTGATCTTATGTTGAACTGGAAGGAAAAAAGCAAATCTCCCCCAGAAATCTAAATGTGGGTGTCATCCTGATGGCATTGTCCCTCGGCAGGGCCTGCTCCTGCCCTGCCCTCCCAGACTGGGTAGGGATTGTTATAGAGCATCCTGATGGAGATCAGGCTGGGGAGCTTCACCACCCAGAACTGTGCAGTGGGATTGTTCTGGGGATGGCAGCAGGAGGGCTAATCAGGGAGCAAACTGCCAGTGATATAATCAAATCAGGGAGAGGCTGCTGTGAGAATTGGAGGTGACATTGCAAAGTGTGTGTGTGTGGGGGGGCTGTTTGTAAAATGGCTCATCATCACTGAGGGAAGGCAAGCAGGTGGCCAAGGAGTAACAGTGAGTCTGGCTAACAGAGCCCAGCTCAAACATGTGCTGTGCACAGAGATTGAGACATTTCTTCCAGTTTTTTCTACCTTAGTTTTCATGGGCTCATTAGGGAAGGCAGGTTTGTGTTCCTTCGTGTTCTACAGAGACAGTGAGGGAGCCCAGATTTGCTGAATGACCATGTGGGTTGGTTGTTTCCACGTTGGAAAAAGTGAGACAATGTCAGAAACTGAGAAAGGATTGTGAGGTACTGCCCTTGTGCCAAAACCAATTCTACTCCATTGCGTACTCATCACCAGTGCTCTTGTGACTGCATGAAGTGGCACTGATCTGGCTAAAACCCCTATTTTGGGTGGTGTGGGGCCTGCCAGGTTCATTTTGGATGGATCAGCTGCATGAACAGGCTCACTGTGCCGTGGTATGACTAGTGGAGTCAAGCAGAGGGGATGAAGGATGCAGGAAAGGACTGGGTGGGAATAGCTCCAAAGCTTTGGTGGGCTGCAAAGCCAAAGCTGAAACCTGCTGCTGCTGCTCTCTATTGGGCCAGGAGCTCCCTCAGAGCTCTAAGGGAGCTGCTACCAGCAGCAGCACAAGTGTTAGAGAGCCTGAACTGCCCAGCCTGCTGTTACACTGTCCCCTGTGGCTCCAGCATCTGTGTTCATGTGGGCTTGGATTCCCCACTCCACATCCTGTGCCTGGGCATTCCTGGCTGAGCCTGGAATGGAGGCTGGCTGGGATTGTAGTGAGAGCTGCTTGTGAGGGCCTGCAGTGAGCTGAGGAATGCTCAGAAAAGGTCTCTGGCACATGTGCTGGCCTTGTCCACCCCTGCTATGCCCAGGGCAGCTGCAGGACAGATCCTGACATGGGGACTCCCAGGAGAAAGAAGTGGTCCAGATCATGGTGAATGACAGCCTCCAGTGTCTGTCCAGGGGCTTGTACTGAGGAGGTGACTTCAGCTCAGTTTTGAGGGACAGGTGCCCAACCCTAGCCCCAAAGGGCATGTGGCCCTTTTCCTTTTGCCCCTGTGAAGTTTGTGTGTTGCTGTAGCCCTTTGCCACCACTGACTCTGGCCTAGAGACCTGGGGTTGCCTAAAATCCAGCTGGCCTGGTCTCATAAAATCAGAGAATCAGAGAATGGTTTCAGTTGTCAAGGGACCTTGAAGATCATCTCATTCCAACCCCACCTGCCATGGGCAGGAACTCTTTCCACTGACCAGATTGCTCAGAGGATGTATAGTAGAAATGTATATAGTAGAAATATCATCCAACCTGGCCTTGAACATTTCCAGGGATGGAGCATCCACAACTTCCCTGAGCAAGTTTTCAGTGCCTAACCAATCTCACGGTGAAGATTTTTTTTTCCTAATATCTATTCTAAATCTACTCCCAACATCTCCTTGCACCATAACAGCTCTGGTTGAAGTGCTGGTGAAATGCTGCTGGCCAGGAGCACATGCCATGCCTTGTCAGGGGAATTGTAGGGCTGTGATTGAGCTGATTGAAGATGCCCCAAGGAGATGCTTGAGCTGCTCTTCAAGCTGGCAGAAAGGGATATGTGATGATCCATGCTGGCCAGGGAGGCCACCTTCCATGTTCTCAAGGACCAGGGAGAATCTGACAATGGGTGTTGTGGGAGAGCATGCACAGACAGCACAACAGATCAGGAATAAATCAGCTATGGGCACTGCCTTACTCAGCTCCCTCTAGTCCAACTCTCCTGCAGCACAAATATTTTCCCTGTTTGCATCCCTGGATCCACTGTTTAATCTAGTTTCAAATGCCCCAGGCTTTCCTTGGAAAAAGCTTCTCCTCAGCCTCATAAATCTTCCTGTCAGGACGTTTTTTTTTCCTTGCTACAGACCTGAGAATTTCCCTTTCTTAATTTCATGCTGCTTATCCTCCCTTTCCCACACCGAGCCCTCCCCTGGAAAGGCTCTGAAGCAGGACAGGAGCAGCATTTCTTTCTCTCAGTCTGCTCTCTTAAGGGTTCTTTCTCACTTAGGACTTGTTCCTTTCCTCCTGTCTCATTCTACCTGCTCCTAGGCTATGCCATAAGAGCCTTGGGCTGTGCTGGTAGTGCTGGGAGAGGCACAGGATAAACCTCAAGGGGAGGCTCTCTGAAGCCTCTGGTCCCATGGTCACCTCTCCTTAGCTTGCCCTCTTCCTAAAATCCCCCTCACTTCTCACCTCTGAGACTCAGGAATGACCAATTGCTCTATTTTTGCTGCTGTCCAGCTTAAACTTTCTTTGCTGCAGCTTCAGTCCCTCCCTGTATTGCTTTGCCCAGCACAGCCATGGAGCAGAGCTCATTGTTGTGACTTTGGTTGCAGCTTTTCCTCCACTGGAATCCTGCTCATCTCCTACTCACACCAGTGCTTGAGGTGACAAGAAACACTGGTTCTGAAAGTCCTCTGTGCTCTCCTGGGAAAGGGTTTCAGGCTGCTGCTTTTGCTGCCCACATACTGAAAATAGATGAGCCCAGAGAAGCACCTTGCAGGTTAATCTTGAGCCTCTAAATGTGGTCAGGTTGGGTTGCAGATGTTGATGCCAGAGTGTATTTATTCATTTCACAGTTTTGCTTATTTATCAGATCCTGTGATCATTAAATTGTGCATTACCATTTGGCATGTGGCAGGTTTTAATTCCTATGGCTGGTTTATGCCCTCTGCAGGTATTAGCCTAAATGCATTTCCTGACAAGTGATGGATGCTCCAAAAAGCTGTGGCAACATATTTATTGATCAGAGCTCTCCATAACCCCGGCTCACTAATGCAAGCTCTTGCAGTGCTAGGAACTATTGTCTCCTCAGACTGTTTCATTAACTCAGATGTGAGGGTTTGGTCTTTCCTTTCACGCAGGATGGAGTAAATCTTGCTCAGTGTCAACTCTGACAGCAGCTCCAGCTCTCTAGGTAGGGTAGACCTGGCCTGTGCTCGGCAAGGGGACCTCTGAGGGACATTTAGGGGTAGAGAAGCTCTTCAATGAATTTCCAGAGAGTGCAGAGGCAAACTTGAACCTCCCAGGTATATTTGGGGCTGGCAGGTGCCTCTGCAGTTGCCTTTCTTGCAGATATGTCTGAGGTGCCTGTGTTCTGGGCTGTGCAGCAGAGGGGGGAGCACAGCAGTGGGTGCTGCTGCAGGCTCTCCCTGGAGCAGATGGAGTTGGTTTGGGAAGTGCCACCCCGAGGCTCCCTGCAGGGTCTGCACTGCAGAGCTGCCTGGGTGCTCCAGGGAATGGGGTGTGTCTGCTTGTCGGAACTCAGCACATCCCTCCAGGTGTCCAAAGTTGCCAAGGACCCTGTTGGGGGGCTCAGAGACCCTGGCATGCTGCCCAGAACACCTGGAGATTTGATTTTGACCCCTGGAGCAAGTTGCCAACTTTGTATGAGGACCTGAAAGTCACACAGGTTTGAATAGTGTAATAATAAAATATTCATAGGGTGAAAATGTAGATTTTAGGATTTTTGGTATGGGGGTTATGGGGACAAGATGGATGAACTTGAGCATGTCTAGCCTTTCTCCTTCTTCTTCTTGTTCTCCATTTTCTGCAGTGATGTTGGCACTTTGGGATTGGTTTAGAGTAGAGGTGCACTGTCTAACATAGGTGATAGGTATTGGGAATTAAGTGTAAATATGATAAATGTAGTTTGTAGTATAAAAAGACAGCACCACCTTGGGTTGGTCAGAGTGCCTGTGGCTGCCCTGCTGAGCAGATCTCGGCTGGGCAGAAAGAAAATTTTATAGATAATAAACAACCTCAAGACCGAAAAGTGAAGAGTCCAGACTCGTTCTTCAGCTGTGTGGGCTGAAGCAAAGACATCCTACGCATCTCTGGGCAGCAAATATCAAGAGCTACCTGAGATCTCCTGCTGCAGGCAGGGCTCTGCTTGGAAAAAACTAGTAGGAAAAATTCTGCTGAGAAAGGTCTGTCAAGGGAAAAAGCTTTTGCTAACTCTAGAAGAGGTGGAGGACCAGAGAGGCATCTTGAGCTACCCCTTTTCATGGAGGTGTGTGTGGACTCTGACACACTCAAGGACCTAAGAGACTACCACAGGTGAGGAGTAGATAACAGTGTGGCCAAGCTGGCCAAAAATTGGTCAGGAAACAAATTCAGCCCAAAGGTGAGTTATGGAGGCCTGAAGGAGTGACAGGCTACTGTGGAGTGGAGACAGGGCTGCCTGCCCTTGCACATGGCATGAAATCCTTTCCCTCTCTGCAGCTGCAAAACTTTGCTCCTGCCTGCTTTTCCCAAACCCACCCTGAATGAGTGTACGTTCTTCAAAAACAAAACCCAGAAGCCTTGAGAATTTCCCCATTCTTCTGGGAGAGAGCAGGGTAGACAAATGCAGGACGTGCTGCCTTATTCAGCATCCCAGTAGAGCTGAGGCTCCATGCGGTGGAATGACCTTGCAAGATCATGCCCAGAACTCTGCATTGTCATTTTTCCCTCTTTTTGAGAGCAGCAAGGTGGGATGGCATTAACTGGGAGATTATGGGAGCCCTGTGCCTTGCAGGGTGACAGCGGAGTTCAGGCTGTGGTGATGGCTTTGCAGAGCCACACCTGGACATGGGCACTGGGGTGGAAAAAACAGAATGAAGCTGCCAAACCCATGGCTGGAGGGGGAGAAGGTGAGAGGACAGAAAGAGCTGGTGGGAGGGAGATGTGGGATCCTGTTGGCTCTTCAGCTGTGGGAAACTCCAGCTGACCCAAACCTGCTGGAGAAGCTGCTCTCTGCTCATGCTGGAGGGGAGTGACACCCCACACGCTGTAAATATTTATAGAAAACAATTCCTCACCTCTTCTCCTGCTGTTTGCACGGCCTGATCACCTGTGGTAAGAGTAGATGAGGCTGTGAAAACAGAGAGTTCCCCATGGATGTGACCCCTGTGGCCAGCACTGACCTCAGCTCTGCCAGTCCCACCACCTGGGCATGGGTTATTTGTGTGCCCCATGCACACTGGTTCATCTCCTCTGACCTGTCTTGCACAAAGCCACCGGTCTGGGGCTGGAAACTGGAAATTAAGCCCCTGAGGAGGGCCTGAGGCCAGAAAAAACGCAAGCTGTGTGCTCACATCTCACTCATGCCAACACTCACAGCTGCCTGGCAGGAGCAGCTCTGGGTCTGAATTAACCTCAAAGGGGCAAATCCACCAACCAGCAAATTCAGTACTGAACTAGGGTTTCCCTGCAGTCCTATGCAATCCTCCCAAAATGCCAGCGGTGTCAGGGGATGCTCATCCAGGTTCCCACCACCTGGAGGGAAATACTGTTTGGTTTGCCTGCATAAGCACCAGGTCCTTGGGCCTGTTAGCAGATGACCATTAAGTCTGGAAGCTCTCAGTTGTCCTCACAGCTGGATCACCAATGATAATGAATAGTGTTTTCAGGGGGCTGCAGCAGGGTATGAGCTGGAGCCAGGACCCCTTGTCAAGGGGTGCAAAAGACCTTTGGGAAGAGCAGGGTTCACCCTCCTGTCATTGCATGGGCAGCCAAATTCCTGGGGGAAAAGAGTAGGATGAGGATATTTTCACCTGGGGCAACACAGACATCAGGACTCTTTCCATCTTCAACTTCCCACGCTGGAGACTGGTGAAGAGAAAAAGTTGTTTTACAGAAAGAAACTGGGTCTTGCATTGATAGAGATTGCAGCCTTAGGTGAGAAGAAGAAAGAAGCTAAACGAGGTGCTGATGCAGTGAGGATCTTTATTGTTAAGCACTCTTAATAATGCATAGAGTTGTACTCATCTTTCAGTAACTTTATTCCACTATTGTAAATCTCGTTTTAGTGATCCCATCATTTCAGCCTTAATTCCAGCTGGCATGGTGGAGCCATCTGCCAGCCAGGAGACATTCTTACCTTCCCCTCCTCGTACCAAACATGGGGAATGCCCTACTCCCACAAATTCAGCTCCCACATAGCTGAGGGCAGCACAGGAACCATCTGGAGCAGATGGACCTCCCAGACACCGCAGTGAGAAGTGTCTGGCATCCAGTGGGAAACCAGAAATTGGGCTGGGAGAAGTCCTGGGGGGAATAGAAATACAGCTTGAGAGCAAAACTTGATGATGCTAAATCAGAGTGAGCAGTTAGAAATGACATCCCTTTCACACAGGCTCTCCAAACAGCTGTGAAAGCTCTCTTATCAGAATAGGAAACCCCCCAACCAAATAAATTAAATATATTTTGGTTTGTAAATCACTAGAATGGGACAGAAGCCAGCAGGTTTCCTCAAGCATCCTGCTAACACCTGTGTCCCTTTGCTGGTCCTGTGAGGCTGGAGACAATCTTTGGGAGCTGTTCTTGGGACCGGGTGGCAGCGCCCGAGCTGAGCTTTAATTAACAGAAAGTGGCTGCTGTTCTGCTCAGCGCAGCAATCTCAGACTTCAATTGCTGATTGAGGCAAGAGCCATTTCTCACCAGGTAGAGGAAATAAGGCTTGCATCAGAACATAAAAGATTGTTTTAATTAAACCTGGTATTTCTAAGCCTGTTGCTGGCTGCAGCTGAACAGGGGAGGCAGCTAGAGCCGGTCAGAAAATTCCCAGAAAAAAGGCACTTTTTTTTCCCACTTTTTAGGCTGGAAATGGAGCATGATAGAAAAATAAAAGGCTTTTGTTTTTTTCAGAGTTTTATTTGCCTCTTGGTCATGCAGGCTGGGGGCATCTCAGAATTGCCTGTGCAGTGTCACAACGGAGGAAAGGACCAGTCCTGCATCCAGCTCTGGGGGCTGCATTTGGCCCCTGCAGGACTGACTGCAGCCCAGACAGCCTGATGAGATCAAACCCCATCCCTAGCCAGCACTGCCTCTTTCTCTGCACATTGGTTCTCTCCTCCTTTCCCCAGCTCACTTTAATATCCACAATGGCCTTTGCAGAAAGATCAGTATCCAGATAAATTTCTGCCTCAGCACTGTAAAAATCTTGGGGTGCTCTACACTTAAGTCTGAGGGCCTTTTTTATCCCAAGCAGTTGTGTGTCAAGCCTGTGGCTCTCTCCACCAGCAGCCAGGTGGAGTTTTGGGTGGTTTAATCTTGCAACACAAGAGCAAAACCAAGCAGACACCAAGCCCCAAGCTCACCAAACAGTCTGAGCAGGCTGTAGAAAGGATCCCAGCCTCAGCTCAGCTCTCTGCTGCATTTTCTAATTCTGTGAAGATTTCGAAATCCTCAGATTGAGCAGCAAATCCCTCCAGCTGTTCCCATTCCCACTGTGCTCACCCAGCCCAGGAACATCTTACACTGATCACTGAGCATCTTTGAGCTGCAGCAACCTGTTCTCTGGGCAGAGGCAGCCATCCAGGCAAAAACACATTTTTGAGTGCATGTCACCTTTGGGGTTTTCCTGCTGAAGAAGGTAAAATTCAGAGCTCCCAAAAATCATGACTGCCCCGGAAATCAAACTGGATATAGGCTTGGGCTTCACAGGCAAGGGACAACCAGAGTCAGTGTGGCAGCACAAACCACCCAGATGGGACACATGGGGTGGACCATGCTTTTCTGTAGCCACAGGCCACCTCCCACCACTACATCCCTATGGAGGGTGAAGAATATCTCCAGGTGGGTTTAGAATCATAGAATACGTTGAGTTGGAAGGGACCCAAAAGGAGTCACTGAAATAGAACTCCTAGCAGAGGACAACCCCAAGAACCTCACCATGTGTCTGAGAGTGTTGTCCAGACACTTCTTGAGCTCTGTCAGACTTGGTGCTGTGACCCCTTCCCTGGGGAGCTGTTCCAGGGCCCAGCCATCCTGTGGGTCTGCTAAGATGTTGCTTAGCATCTGGGCATCATGTATGGATGCCTGCCCTTTTCTTGCATTTGTTTTGCCGGTTTTTTTTTTGGACCTACCCAGTAACTCGTTCTTCAGTAGTCCCAAGCTGGTTGTGACATGGTCTGGGTGAAGTGACCAGGGCACTGGGCTGCATCTGGAAAAAAGGGGCTCCTTCTGAGCCCTTTGGAGGTGCTCAGGGCCTCCAGCATCTCCCAGGCTTAGCCACAGTGGTGGGAGTGTGGAATGCTAGCAGCACCATCAGACCATAGCGTCCAAAACGGAAACTTCCCAGTTTGCTCTGTGCAACTAGTTGATATTAAATCCTCAATTTCTTGCCTAAAATAAACACAATTGAGCAAACACATAAAAATATGTCTGTATTCACAGACCGAAATACACTTACACGCCACATATCTGGAGTTTCAAATGTTTCATTTGCCCAGAATGCTGCTTCAGCAAAACCAAAACTATTTGCAGAACAAAGTCAGTCACAAAAACCCAACTTTCCCAGCTCAGAAATTTCTGGGGGCAAAAGCAACAATGGCTATTAAAATGAAACTGCCTGCCAATGTATTTCCAAACCAGAGAGCTGCAGATGAATCCAAATGGTCCCATTTCAACACTGGAATAAATTTAGACAGACAAACAAGTAAATTGAGACTAGCATGAAACTACTGGAAGTTATCAAACCAATCTACTGTTCTTCCCTTCCTTCTTCCTTAGAATTATGAGCTTCTCAGTACCAGTAAGAAGGCAAAAGAGCTCAAATTTTTGTCTCAGCACAAGTTAGGAAATAGTCCTGAAATCTCAAATATTTCCATGGATTAGATTTTTCAAAGTTTTATTACTTATTTACAGTGTTCCATGGTGCTTCTGAAATACCTCCTGCTAATGGCTGAACTAAAATAACTTCACTTGATTGAGCAGAGGAGCCAAGATGTTTTGGTTGTGCATCAGGGATGTTTTTCGGCTCTCTGGGTCCTGTTAGGGAGGGGCTGCAGCCAGCTGAATTAAACTGCATATGCAAATCTTAATTAATTAGCAATTAGGTATGGCAGCTTGTCAAACTGCAAAGCCTGGCACTGAAAGATGCACTCTGTGGCCACATCCTTTCCGAGTGTCAGCCCTTAAGCAGAGCAGCATTAAAGCTTTAGTGACAGGGATGTGTTGCTAAGCTGTGGGCTTTGGGAACATCCAGCTCAATTCCAAGGAGCACAAAATGGATGGAAATATATTGGAGATAGATGGAAATGTACTGGAGATGGTCTGCCCCAGATTGCTGTATATAGGCAGAGAAGAGGGGGTGTGGGGTCGTGGGCTCTTTTCTCTCCTCACAGATCAGGTGTGTTTGGGACTCTCCAGCCAGACATCCCCTGGCTGGGGACACCAGGTGAATATCCCAGCTTGCAGAGGCAGAGGCCTTGCCTCCCTGGAGGTCTTATTGGCCTGTACCAGAGCCACCTCTCATCTGTGCCACTGTTGGGATTACCTCAATCCACGCCAACAGACAAATTTCCTTAAAGTCAAATTTAATTTTGGACCATCCTGGCTGGAGTCCATGGCTGTTCACGAGGCTGTGTGCACCAGGACAGGCTGTTGGGCCGCTGGGGCAGGGCTCTGGTGGTGGTGCAGCACACAGGGACCACAGAGCATGTTTCTGCCCACAGCCTCTGCCCCTGGGAGGGATCGGTCCCTGCACGGCTGCAGGCACTGCCCACACCCAGCTGCCCTGCAGCATCCATGGATCCACCATTTCCAGGTATGTGTAGGGGGTGCTGGGCAGAGGAGATGGGGCAGCAGGCCAGCCAGGGGGGCCTGGGTACCCTGGGAGCGCCAGGTTCTGCTGGAATTGCCCTCCCAGGGCTTTTCTCTCTGAGCTTGCGCCTCACGCCCTGCTGCTGCTGTTAGCCAGCCTGGCCACAATCAAATCATTTCCCACACAGCCTGAAAAAACCCCACATTTCGAACCAATTTATTTTGGGGACCTTTACACATTTCCTAACAGATTTTCCCGCAGATTTCTGGTGCATTAAAGCCCACTGACCATTGCCATGGCTCCTCCTGTGGGCCCCTCAAGCTGCCCTTATGTTTCTCAGCAGGAAAACTTGCAGGAAAAATACTGACCTACATTTCCCCATGAAAAGTTTGAAGCACCACAGAGGAGTGGCACCACAGCTTTGGGCCATATGACATGAGTGGCTGCTCACATTCACCTGCACTTCAAGTCATCACCAACGCATCAAGGAGCAATGGTGGGAGCCAGGCAGGGCACATTAGAGACCCCCATGGGGATGTTACTGTGCTGCTGTGATTTTAATATCATTAGGCAGGAGATAACCTATCTCCACAGATAAAAACAGGAACCCAACATGAAAAATGCAGCCATTATCCAATAAGACGCAGGTTCTTTGGGAAGCTCTGAGTGGAGGTAAATGCATCTAGGGTTGAAATTTCAGTTTGTTCCAGCTTCCTCCTGGGGCCAGATCTATGCATAGAGAAAGGAAAAGATTTGTTTCTTTCAGAAGAGGTGTAAAGCTCTTTGCATATCATGGTGCCTTGGGCAACATGCTGACCAGGTCCACTCGTTCTGTCTCATTTTGTTAGAGCTGTAATCATGTTAATGACAAACCTAACATTTCCCAATGATTCTGGGTCAACAGCTGAATTCTGATAATTTACTGCAAATAAGAGGATTCCAGAAGTTAGACTCCACTCTCAGGTGTCCTGGCACCCTCTCTGCTTAGCACAGCATCCTGGGGACATCTCCTGAAGAGATGGAGAGATTGTCCTTGCTGGAAATCATCTTTTCAGCCCTCTCCTGCACATTTCCTGTTACAGCTCTTTGCATCAAGCAGAAGTAATATTTGGCAATATTTGCAAAAATAAAGACAGCTTAATCCAGAGCCTCCAGGAGGAGGCAGAGGGGAGAAGATGTGTTTAGACACATAGAAAGGAGCTGCAGAGGGGACTGGAATAAGCAGAGATCAGCTCCACTGAGCACAGACAAAACCAACTGCAGGCTCAGCAGGGAAGGTTTAGGTAAGACATTAGGGGGCATTTGCCAGTTAAATGGGCATCACGGCACAGGAATCAGGTGCCAGGAGGTCTCACCATCCCGTACCTTGCTGGGCAGTGCTGGCTCAACTCAGGCAGGAGCGTGGGGCTGCCGTGATCACTCGCAGCGCGGTGACCTCCACCAAACACAGAGGAGACAGCCCTGCCTCGGCATCCACGCCTCGGAGCAGGCAGGGAACAGCCGATGTTGTGTCTGCAGTGGCATCCTACAGGTCCTGTTAATCACACTGAAATAATCAAGCCCGGAGGAGGAAAGTCAAATGCATTAACTGCTAATTACAGGCGCTGCTAACCCCTCGGGCACTGCGTGCCCCCATCACCGGGCCCGGCACCAAGACAGGGAGCCTGGCACTGTGAAGGGGAGGTGACAGCCCCGGGCAGGACCTGCTGGCCTCACCACTCCATCGCCAGCACCTCCCTTCTTCCTCACTCGAGGCAACTCGCAGCTTCCTGGGCACAAGCACAGCGCACTAATTAAAGAATGTGTTAATATTCCTGAAATAACCTCCTTGTTGACTCATTCCACGACCTTGGGCGACAATTTTTCTCCTCCTTGGAGGGAGGACAGTGCTTGGCCACAGGCCGGCGTGGGGCAGAGGGGAGGCTGAGAGCCAGAGCTGCAGCGCTCTGATCCAACATGGCACTGTGTGTCCATGCGGTGAAAATGCACGAAAAGCTTGAATCCTGCTGGCATTTCTCTTCTGCCTGCCCATTTCAGCTCTGCTTGTCTCCTCTCAGCACTCAGCAATGCAGCAGATGTGGAGAATCTTGAAATAACAGGATGGTCTTTAGCACAACTGGAAGCTCTAACAAGAGGAGATTAAGTGCTGGAAATCAGACCTCTGAGCTGCACCAAACACCTCCTGAAATGCAGGGAGCCCTCCCTAAGAAGCAGCAAATCTCTGTCAATTTTCTTCCATGGTCTCAATCCTGCATCAGCACCAGGGCAGGTTTCCATTTCAAACCTAACCTTTCTCTCAGCTGAAGCAGGGCTAATCTGGCACTCAAAACTGAGGGCACAAAACCAGGAATAGCAAATTGTGCTTCAAAGCAGCAACTGTGCCCGGGTGTCTCCTTGCTGCAGCCAGACACCCACCTCCTGGGCAGCCTGTAATCCACAATCACCACACAGACCTCATTTCAACCAGCATGCCTCAAACTACCTATTTAATTGCCCAATATTCATCTCTTTATGAATCTATAATTACTATGATCTTATTAGTGTTTGCACTGAATAGATGCCCAGGCAGCATCAGGCTCGTTCTGCCACATTACTTGCCAGGTCTTTTACTGAGCTGTGGAAGCAGATCTCCCTTTCCAAGCGAATTTTATTCCTTGCATTAACTTGGCTTTACTGACAAGGCTTTAAACATGGAGCAAATTAACTCATTAGCCTCAAATAATCCAGTGACCAAAACAGGCCATGTTTCATGGACTGTTTTCCAGCCCATACTGTCCTGGCAGCAACTGCAATTGAGAGGGTGGGATATTTTCTCAGTGGCTGCCCTGGGGATTTCCCCATAGGTGCACCAACTCCACCACTCACAAAAAGCACCAGCAAATTTAGAGTAAAAGTTGGACCCACATTTCTCCAGCCAAAACTTTCTGACTGGAAAACTAAACATTTTCACCAGAAAGAGAACAACTGGAAGAAAAACACTGCAGTTCAGGCCAGGCAAAATGGGACTGCCTGCAGTGTGGTGATGGCTTATGAGAAAGCATTTCTGAGCCTCTCCTGCCACAGTTTGTGTGTGTAATGTGGGCTCTCCTGTCACCTGGGGGATGCATTTTATCCCCTCCTGCAGGTCCCATATCCCAGTGCTCTAGGGAAGCCTGGTGCCTGAGGCCATTTCCCAAGACTCTTCTAAGTCTCTTTTCAATGAAACACCACGGATACCCACATAATTTCTCCTCTTTTACATTCAGCTCCAAAGCAAGCTGGCTGGTAAGTGCAGGAACTCAGCCCGTGGGCAGCCAGCTCTCAGCCTGACCTCCAGCCAGGGCTCCATACCAATTGCTCTGCACAGGCTTTTATGGCTCTTTCAGCTGCACTCAGCTTTGATTGTGCCTGATCAAAATGCACATGGCCAGCGTTGATAATCACTGATGATCAGGAGCTTTTAGGAAGCAAATGACGGGGCCAGTGCTCGCTTGATGGATCAGGTCATTGGGAGCAGCTGTTTCCCTCCTTGACTTGCTTTTTGAAGGGAATTTCTGTTGTCATTTTTTCTCCTGCCCCTCTGGGAAACTGTGTGAAGGTATTTTGGGGGTCTCTGGCCATTGAACCTACTTGAAAACATGAAAGATTTGGTGGGTGTAAGGGGGGAGGTCAGCACAGCCCTGCTGTGTCCTGGCTGGCATGCACAGCAGTGGGTTTGGGCAATAATTTCTGCGTCAATCAGCTGCTGATCCTGCGGGTGCTCAAATAGTTCTCCTGGCTGCAAATGGAGCATCTTTATCATCACAGAGCTCCTGGTGGGGGCAGAGGCACAGGTGTGGTGCAGAGGGATTTAGAGAGAGTTTCCAAGGCAGGGTTTGTGTTCCCAAGCTTTGCCTGCTTAGCTGGATGGGCTGAAGGTGTGAAGGGCTCATCTGTGCTGGCCCAGCTGTGAGCATCACGTGGGGATTTGGGGGTGAGGGGCTGCTTGGGGGGCAGTGAGGCAGCCCTATCCTGCTTGGTCAAACCCTGGTGGGACATTCTGCCAGATCAGGTTCCTTCCTCAGTGAGGAGCTGTAATTTTCCAGATGAGACTTCACCCCTGAGGACAGAGAAGTGGCTGTAACTACCACCCACCAATGCAAGGGTGCAAATATGGGGGCCACAAATACCCTCATGCCCTGGGGGAGCTGAGCTGCTGCTGCCAGAAATCCAGGAGTTGGTGACAAACTCCAGGATGTGTTCTAGCCCAACTGATGCTTCCTTTCCCTGTCCTTCTTGGGACCTCAAACCAGCCCTCAGGGGCCTCTCCAGAGCATATTCCCACTGTACAGATGGAGACAGAGACCTGCTGTAGTAGCTGAAAGGGTTCAGAAAGGTTCAGTAAACTAGCCCCCAGATCCTGATGGGCTGCAAGCCCCAGAGAGAAGCCCACAGAGAGAAGGAAGAGTGCAGCAGTATTTAGAGAAACCCATCAGAGATGGAGTGACAGCTCTCTCTGTCTGCAGAGATTTGGCAGCCCTGGGCTACTGGAGCCAGGCTGAACTGCTTTATGCAGCCACAGTAGGTTTTTGTGCCATGGTAGGGCTGAATGCTTCCGGGGAGAGCTCATCCTTGGATGTTGCACTGGTCTCTGGGGATGGATGTGCACACCAGGTTAATTGTAGGCGCTGAGTATCTGCTCCCCTGAGGATACTCAGCTCAGCCCTCCTTGCTCTGGTGAGACATTGAGTGTTTAGGAATTAATTACGAACATGAGTTACAAAAAAATATAATTCTGTTTAATAATAATAAAAAAAGGGCAGGAGGAAGAGAAAATTTGCCAGAGCCATATATTAAAAACAAATTATGTTCAGCAGGCAGGTGAGTCAAGGCCTGCCAGGCAATTGGGAAGGCAGCGTGCAGGTGGTAATTGAAAAGAGTGAGACACAAGTGAGCAGCCAAAGCTCTAGCATAATAACTCCCAGCACACACAGAATCACAAAGTTAGCAACAGGCAACCCCTGGCTGGGGTGGGAGCTGCCCTGTGCTGTGTTCTGGGGACCCCTGGCACCCCCAGCACTGGGATGGGGTCTCTGTGCTTGGGAGCAGGGCAGGGATCTCCTGTGGTGATTCCTCATGGTGTTTCCTCACAGTGCTGCTCTCTTGGGCCTGATGAACCTCAGATCACCCCTAGGCATTTATTGGATCTGAGTTAGTGCCAGAGATCCCTTTACAGCTCAAATTATGGGTTATTGCAGAGCAGGAGCACTAAATACCTGCTGCAGGAAGGATGCTGTTATCCCTCGTCAATCGTCTGCTTCTCCTTGTAGCTCTCTCCTTGGGAAAAGCCTTGGCATCCCATCCTTCTCCACTGCTCCTGACATCCCTGCTGGGTCCAGCCTTTGTCCTCAGTAAGCCCCCTGGACACTTGGGAGCAGCTCTGGCCAAGGCTCTCCTGTGGCTTGTGTGCAAGCAGGTGTTTTTGGGCTTGTTTTGGGCCGTTTGTCTGGGAGGCACTCCTCCTGTGGGGTCAGGTATTTCCTTGCATTGTGAGCTCATGAGGTGTGATGAGGGTCCCTCTTTTCAGGGGAAGCAGACCATCTTGCCTGCTGCAGAGAGTTCCTCTCACTCACACCATGCTGGCTCCCTGTTCCTGGGGGAGAACTGGGGATACTGGGCAGCCTTTGGGTCTCCTCCTCTTCACCACCTAATTGCCAGGAGTCTTGATGTACTAGGGCGACATTATGATGCTTGCATCCCCATTCATGTGTTCTGCTTATGCTGGATATTATGTTCTGTGCCTTCAAGACTGGCTCTGAAGAGTGAAAGCTTTGTTTGGGTTTCTTATCAGCCACTCCCCCACGGCTGGCAGGACACACAGATGGTGCAGTACATGGTGCTGCTTTTGCTTTTTGCTTTGCTCTTGCTCTTGTTTCTGCTTGCTCTTGCTTCTGCTCATTAGCTAGTTTAGCTAAACAGTCTAAATTTCTTCCTGGACTGTTTCTCCTTTCTTTTTTTGGGCCTACTCGAACCTGCTCCAGGCTGGGGCCTGGCAAACACCGAGAGTTTGCACCTTGTGGCCTAGCGGGGCCTACTCTGGGCAGCAGCTGCCCCAGCACCGGAGGGACTGAGAACAGAGCGACCATCCCCAGAGAGACTTTCTGAATCTGTCATCTTTTTCAGAGCACTGAAAGAGTGGTGTCATCCGGTATTGTTCATTTTGTGTGCTGGGGGCTGCTGTGCCTGTCAAATAAACAGGTTCTTTCCACTTCTCTCTGAGGAATCCTTCTGGAACCAGTTGGGGGGAGGGGCTGTGTGGGTTTACTTTCTGGAGGGGCCCCCCTTTGGAGATTCTCTCCCACATTTGCCCTAAACCAGGACAGTTGACAAAAAAGGAAGTGGTGGCAATGAAATGGAGACTGGGAGAGCTTTCCATCCCACTGCTTTGCTTGGGTCCTGTCTACACACTGTCAACCGGCACACAGTCAGGCCCTGAGGTTGCACCAGTGAGAATCTGCAGAGCATCTGCATCTCAAGGAGGGCAGCAACTCCTCCACTTAATGGCCCAATTGCCATCCTAGCCCCTCTCACCAGGACTCTTGCCCTCAGGAGAGGTTATATATAACATCTGATGCTGCTGCTAATTCCTTCTGTAACCTCATTCCCTCCTCCTCCCTCACAGTTCCTTTGTTATCATGTCATGGCTTGGGCTCTGTTCCTTCGATTGCTTCACATCCAATGGGTCAACCAAGACCAGCACTCATTTTTGAGAGATGCTGTGTATGCAGAGACTATCCCTGCCCAGGGAGCTTATGGATAGCTCAGAAGCCACAGTTTATCCAGGGGCTGCAGGGAATAGAGGCACAGGGAGAGGAAATAACCTGCCCCATGCTGCACAGAGGATTCTACATGAGGAGCAGTCCGAGCCCAGGTGCAACCATGGCCCCACATAAGGCATGTGGAGTGCTAAAAACAAGACAAACTAAACGCAGCTGGCATAAAATCTATGCAGTACATTGAACTGTAATGATTCTGACAATAAAGCAACCCAATAAATATTATGAAATGAAAACAGCCCTCCGGGAGCATTTGCAATCGATTGCTGAGAGCTGGCATTTGTGCAGCAGATTACGTGCGAGACAGGTTTGCTCTGCCTTTTCTTCTTTCCCTTCTAAATGCAGAATGAAAAGAGCTCTCTGGAGTGGATGCTAGGGGGAGACCCCCTCCCTCCTGTGCTTGGGACCTATCAGAAAGGGAGAAAAAGGTGAGTGAGATAGAAGGGGATGAGAGGCCAGTGGGGTAGGAGTTTAGGGGTGCAATTCCTGTTCTTGCAAGCAGTGACAAGGGGGACAAGTCAATGCCCCCCTCATCCCAGCCTGCAGAATTGGGTTTCCCCTTCCTACCCTGAGACATTAATTTCCCAGCAGTTGATGCATGATGCGGATCTCCTGCCCCAATATGGGGTGAGGGGACCTGGGTGGTGTGTGGGGCTGGGATCTGGAGTGGGTTTGTCTGAGCTGGGATGCACTGGTGGTGGGAGGAGGTTGTTTGCCATTGGTGCCTTGCTCAGACACAGCTCTGCCCTTCCTGCCTCCCTATCCCTTACCTGAGCATGGGTGGCTACAGATGCTCCTTGGCTGGCCTGGCACACAGACCAGTGCTCAGCTGGGTCTCATGGAGCTGGGGCTGTGGAGATGGGAGTGCTGTGTATGCAGGATCACTGGAACCTCACCCAGTTTCTCTGGTCTTTGCCTGCCGTGGGCTAACCACAGTGTGATTTTACCACCACAGCCTGGATTTTCCTTTTGCACATCCCCTGTCCCCTTGGTGTCCCATGAGATGCTCAGCTGAGCCAGCCCTTATTCAGTTTCAGCTCCCTGGGTGGATTATCCAATGGTGTGTGCCCACCATGATTTTCCTGGCTCCTGCCTGCTCCCTCTTGAATCCTCTCCACTGGGCTAATTAATCCTGTTCCGAGTGCTGGCCTTTTTACTGCTGCTAATTACAGGAACATCAGCCTGTGAGATAAGTGTGATGGGCTGGAAACCTGTGGTTTGCAAGGAGTTTGGTCAAACTCAAGGATGTGAGACGGTAAGGGAATTCCTCATAAATTCAAGACATGAACCAGGCGGGCAAGGTGCAAGGAGAAGGATCCACTGGATGAAGCAAAGTGGAGCCAGGCTCCAGAGTAAATAAGAAATACTTCCAGCAATAAGTAGTGGATGTTCAGCAACCTGGCCATGGATGCCAGATGCTTACCTGGATGGCAGGAAAGGCTGGGCAGCTTTATAGAAAAGAGAAGTTTGTAGTTACACGGGAATTCTGTCTTGCTCAGGAATTCCCTGAGCTGTGCATCTGCTGCATCTTCAGCAAACACTCAGACACTGGTGCTGAGGAGGGCTTCAAACCCTCCTCACCCTTCAAACCTCGGTGCTGAGGAGGGCTTCTCCAGCACACAAACCCTCCTCAGCCAGCACCTCTCCCTCTCTGCTTTCCACCACCTCCATTTCATCAAAATCCTCTCTTCTGCAGACTCGAGGCAGGGCACTGAACACTGAGAAACATTGCTCAGGCACTGCTGGCGTGTTGGCCACAAATAGCTCTGTATCAAAAGAAATACATTTTAAAGCTGCTGCAACATAGCAAGAGCTGTCTTAGAGAGTGTTATCTCATCAAGCGTGCCCAGAGTGAGCTCAGCTCTTTCACCAGCCTCATTTTTCTGAGCAGCAGCTGATTGCGATTTATCAAGTGACACCTCTAGAGCTATGGGTTCTTTTTTTTTTTTTTTTTTTTTTTTTTTTTAAGTTATTAAGTTGTTTGATTTGGTGGTGGGGCTTTTTTGTTTGTTTTGTTGTTGTTGTTGTTGTTGTTTTTCATTTTAGGCAGCTCTTCTGTGAACTGTTTAGACAGGAACAAGAAAAAGAAAAAAAGAGGAATAACAATTATCCCTCATTGGGGAGTGAGGATAAATAACCCCACCTACTGCGGGTGTTTCACAGACTGATGGTATGGCCAGCTGCTGGGTAGATGACAAGAATGGGCCCAACTCTGCTCTCAAATACTTACCAGAATAAATTTGAAGTATCTTTGCTAGAGTCAATAGTTATTACACTGGATTTTTATCAGTGTGAGTGATAGCAATTGAAGGATTTTTCAAGGCATTTATAAATAAAAACGTTCCTGCTGGCTAAATAGATACACTTCTTTGCTAACTGGGAGTAATCATATGCATTTTGATATCAGCATCTGCTAAATAAGTCCAGGGCTGTGTATTAATGAGGGTGCTGCAAGAACTTTGGAGTACAGGCTCAGAATTCAAAACAACCGGGATGGATGGGAGAGAGTGTCTGGAATCAGCCAGATGAAATTTAGTGCAGAGAGCACAGGGTACCACATTTGGGAGGGATAAATGAATGCATGAATGCATAGACAGGAGAGCCTGGAGAGGCAGCAGGATGGCAGGCAGGGATCAGGGGGTTCAGATGGATGACTAACTTAGCATGAGTCAATAGTGGGATGGTTTAGCAAAAAGGGCAGCTCACCTCCTGGGATGCATTAATGCTGGATGTTGGATGTAAGCCATTGAAATCTGCAATTCTGCTTTGTCTGAGCTGTGTCCAGGTCTGGACACTGCAGCTGAGGGCACCTGCAGATGAACTGGAGAAAAACAGCAGCATGTTTGAAAGGAGAGCTGCTAGAGTGGGTCCGGAATCAATGTTTCCTTCCTGTGAAAACGTCTGTTTTTCAGGGGCAGGAAAGGAAGGGCACTGGCTCAGTTAATTTCTGAAAATGAACCTCAGACTCCTCTGAATTGACCCTATGGGGCAACAGAGCCTGCTTTTTGCTATTTCTGTCCCTCAGACCCTCCTCCCAGGTAATGTGGCCCTGCCCTAATGGGATCCCATATTTTGACACAGCAGCTTTCTTTTAGTATGCATTATAGTACAGAGCAAACCATTCTCACTTCCTGTTTTTCAGGTTATCTCCATTCCAGCTCACATTCCTTGGGTTTGATGAGAAAAGAGCTCCTTGACTGACTTCGGGACAGGAAGTTTGGCTTCAGCATTCATACTCTGGGCTTTCCCTTTGTGTTATTTCCTTAAAAGCTAAAAAGGGGCTTCTGGGCCAAAAATACGTCTTATCCTTGTGATATGAACTGTAGGTCTGAGCAATGTTTGGGGAAAAAGTAACCCAGAGAGCCAACACCTACTGCTCGTGATACCTGTGCTCAGGATCCCAAGAGCAAAGGGCAGAAAACCAGAAAGCAGCTGCTTACACTTGGAAGTGGGGCTCCTTTGTGGCCAGCCCTCCCTGACTAGGAAATATCCGGCTCCTTCGGCTCGGAGGCAGCCTGTGAGGTTGCGGGGAGGCTGCCGGAGCAGTTCATTATCCAAGGCTCGGTGGAAGCGGGAGGCAGAGTTTTCCACGCTGCCTCTTTGCGATGCGCAGCGCATAGCGGCTGCTCCCGGGTGACATTAGCGCTCCGGCAGGCGTGCGGACACCGCAGGAATGCAGGAATGCCGAGAGAGTTCCAGAGCGCCAACACGGCCTGGGGATTCAGCTCCTCTTTCAGCGATATCACGGCACACCTGCAGGAGGGCTCTTGAAATCAGAGGGATAGATTATCTTGATAATAAAAGCAATCAGAAGCCGTCCTGCCCAGGATATTTAAATGGCACTGCAGGAGTGTCAGGGATGTGCCTGGGAGTGTTTTTCACAGGGTTTGTGGCAGTGCCTGTGGATCTGGCAGGGCAGAGGGAGGATGAGAAGTGGCCCTAACCACCCTGACCCCACACTGCCTCTGTGTGGGATGGGCAGGGGAATGAGGCAGCAGGGCAGGGTGACACTGAATGCCTACACTGAAAAAACAACAGCCTAGAGAGTGATCCATCCCTACCAGAGGAGGCTGAAAGGAATTGGATGAGCCATCACCCCAAAGGACTTAATTTCTCCTTCCCTTAATCTTGCCCTTCTCCCTGCTCCTGCCTGGAGGGCGCCCATGCATGCCGCTCTTCTCCATGGTCCCATCACCCCAGATACAGACCCGTGCCCCATATTGGCCTTGGCAAGGATGGATCCTTCTTACACCTCCTCCCCTCCTTGCCCACGTCCATGCATGCCTAACACAGCACTGCTGTGTGTGCCTCTGGCTGGCAGACAAACATGCTGTCCTCCACAGGCATGTGTCACCTGTGGCAGCTGCAGGGTCCCTATCAGACAATTTGAGGGGCTGTCAGGGCACACCATCAGGTAAGTCCGTGCCCCGGGAGCTCTCTCCTAACACTGCCTTGACATCCAGGATATGGTCCCACTATGTGTGGCCAGCTTGTGTGACACCAGTCAGCTTGGTGTTGGATGCTGAGTGACTCACTCTGCTCTCCAGCAGTTCAGGGACATCCCCTTGGTCTCCAGCTGTGCAGGATGCCAGGCTAGGGTTGTTTTATTTGTCTGCCTCTCCTAAAGTGTTTTGTGCTTAGCTGGATTCTACCAGAATCTGACTGGGCTGGGGAGAGGAGCCTGAGATGAGGTGCAGAGCCTTGACTTGCCAACAGCCCCCTGTCCCATCCCACCAGACCCAGAGGAGCAGGTTCTTAGGGCCAGGGGCTTGCTCTCAGGAATGTGGTGGGAGCTGGTAGAAATCACACACCCAGAGCACTCAGATGTCTGCTGCTTAGCAGGGCTGTGTCTGAAGTGCTGTGCTCAGATGAGATGTGTCCTCTTCAGAGGGCTGCACTTCCCTGTCAGCTTCGCCTTTTGATTCCTCCTGGCCTTTTTGCTGTCTTTTTTTTTTTTTTTTTTTTTTTTTTAATAGGGTTTTAGAAATGAGGCCAGTGCTTGAATATAAAATGCCACTTATTTTTAAGGATTAGCAGACAGGTCACCTCGTTCAGTATTTGAGCAGTGATGTCTCTGGTTTACCCCAACCTGTCTGCCAAGGGAGGGCTTTGGGGGGGAATGTCTGTCCCGTGTGTTGGTGTAGGGGTGCAAAGGCACAACTGCTACACACACCCCCCAAAGCATGAACAGACACAAGACAAAAGCCTTTCACACCACATCCCACACCAACTGTGCATGCAGAGCTGTCACCCACATTCCCTGTCATACAGCCATACAGCCCTCCTGCCTAAATGCATTGCCAGAGCATCTCTTTGCACCCACATCTCTTTGCACCCAAACACACATCTCCAGCCTACAGAACCTGTTGTTTGAATGTTTTGCTCCACTTATCACACACATATACATCACCTCATTTCTTGAAACGTTCAGAGGAGCAAACAGAGCCACAGCATCCCACACGCTGTCACCTCAGCACAGTGACCATCCCCAGTGCTGCTGTGCACCCATCACAGTGCAGACAGTGCCATCCCACCCCACATCTCCTCCCAGCTGCACTCTGCTGACCCATGGACTCATTGGCTCTTCAGCACCCCTGCCGACCACAAGGCTGCTGTGAGAGATTGCTGCTCAGTCCCTTATTAGCAAGGAAAACAAATCTAATCAGGAGCAGCACGGCTGCACGTCTCTCCTGGGCGAACAGAAGGGCTGAGCAAGCCCTGGGTGCTGTGTGCAGACAAGTCCTGTGGCCCCGGAGGTGTCACTTCCACAGCTGAAATGAGAATTGCCACAGATCCGTGTGACATTTTGAGTCATAAGGCTGCGTGCACAAGGGTGTCAAAGGCCTGGCTGAGAGCAAAGTGCAAGGCAGAGATAAGCCCCTGTTTATTACCAGTGGAGAGATGTCAGACCTTGCTTTTCTCCTCTGAAAAACAGACCTGGTGATTGCACACAGCTCAGACTGCTCAGAGAGGGCAGGCTCCAGGGGGCAGGCTCTGATCCCGAGGATCCATGTCTAGCTTGGCATCTCTGGGATAGAACTTCCTCCAGAAGACACCTGAAGCATATTTCCCCATCCTCTCTGTTCCCACAGGCTCTCTGCAGGTACAACAGGTTGCTGCTGCCAGCTGCCATCCCTGGCAGCCCCCTAGGGCTGCTGATGTCTCTGTCTCCTGCATCTTTTGGCACCTCTGTTTCCCTGCAGCTCCCCATCCCTACTCCCCATCCCTTGTGGTCTCAGCTACAGGCACTCAAGCAGGGACAGCCAAGCATGAGACAGTTTCTTTCCCTACGTGCTGCAGGGAAAGAAGCCCTGCAACCAGGTGAAGCGTAAACGAGGCTTTTGAGTGATCTGATTATTGCTGTTTCCTCTTGTCCCATTTTTCCGACAGCAAAGACACCCCTGACCTCGGCACTGTGCTATGTTTCAGCTGCTTCCTTTGATTTACTGTACCAGGGATGCAGCCAGCTCCACACCCAGGTTTGCTGGCAGACGGATTTCTGGGAGTGTGTGTGCCTGAAGTTTGATCTCCTTCACTTTGTGCCTCTGCAGAAAGAAAAACTGAGCCGTGCTGTGAGAAATTCCTCAAAGGAAAGGAGGGGAAGCATTACCCAGCAGGGCAATACACACAGCTCAGGAACCTCGAGCAAAGACAGGGACCTCTTTTCTTTCCCATAGATGGGTCGACAGGAATGGAAATTAGCAGGAGACTGGACACTGAGGTTAGGACAGGGCACTGAAACTGGAGCTCCTGCCCAAACCTGGGGATGCTCCTCTCGCCCCTGGAGCAGGAGGTGAGTGGTGTGACCTGCCTGCAAACAGAAGAGGCAGGGGATATGTGAGGATAAAATCATCTCCCTGGGAGTGGAGAGGATGCAGGATGTGCTGTGGGTGCTGTATACGAGCTCTGAGTTCCAGGACATGGTGTCAGCTGGGTTTGGGATGGGAAAATGTACCAAGCTGAGGCAGGAGGAGGGAGCACTGTAGCACTGAGTCCCCCAGCCTGGCAGTGACAGGCAATGCCCCTCCATCTGCTCTGTCCTGGGGGGAACTTGGCTCTGCACTTTGGCTATTGAGCCCCCAACTCTTGTTTAGCTCAGATGCCTGGTGCAGCTCCCCAAGCACACCCTGGCATCGTGGTGTGCTGCGTGCTGCTTGCTTGCAGGCACAAAATGCCATTTTCCAGGGTTCCATGTGCCTACAAGACAGGTGTTCTTTAGCCACTGGGGGAGATTTACAACAGCTTATGTCTGCTCCTAGATGGGTGAGACAGCTGTGATTCGGTTTGGGCATTGTTTCTCCCACCATCATCACAGAAATTGGAGTCAGGATGCCTGTGCTGTCATCTGGGATGCAGCAGCACTGATGAGGCAAGGGCCTGGGCCTGGAGAACTGGCCTGACCCTGGATCCCAGGGTCCATCTCCTGCCAGGAAGGACAAAGCTCCTTGGCACAACAACCCACATGGCTGCAGCCACTGTGGGGATGGCACAGAGCAGTTGGAGGGCGGCAGATGCAGTAATCTTAC
Source organism: Ammospiza nelsoni (assembly GCF_027579445.1). Classification (NCBI taxonomy): domain Eukaryota; kingdom Metazoa; phylum Chordata; class Aves; order Passeriformes; family Passerellidae; genus Ammospiza; species Ammospiza nelsoni. The sequence goes on along the minus strand of NC_080669.1, from coordinate 79,892,437 downwards.
AGGGTTTAGGCAAATGGAGACAGGCAGGAGAGGGGGAGAGGGTAGGGGAGGTAGGCAGGCACACAGGAGGGAGGAGAGAATTCCAGAGAAGCACCAATATATGGAACAGACAATTAAGACACAAAAAAGTGGGAAGCAAGACCTAAAAGGTAACTGACTAGAAAATTAAAATTATTCAGCTGCAGAAAATAGGTCTAATGGGCTTCAGTGTGGTGCAGGCTCCAGCAGATCACACAAACAACACATGAGGGGGAGTTTCCTGAAAGGGGCTGGGGACCAAGAGGAGCCTCAAGTCCCCTGGAGTCTCTAGAAACCACTTTCCTTCCTGCTCACAGAGTAAGCCCCTTCCAGGCTCCTTTCAGGCTCCTGTCTATGCCTTGGTTTCCTGTTGCAGATGCTGCCAAACTAATCTCCCCAGGGTGGATCAGGCACACCTGTCCCCATGTCAAGGTTGTGCAGGTGCAGCAGCCCACATGGGTCCTTTGCCTTCAGGGCAAAATGCCTCCCCCTGAGGCTTGGGGAATTAGCTACTCCACCCTTCAACTTGGATTTTTTGAGATGGTTCCTCCAGCTTGCTGAAGTTGTTCTAAATTCTAAAATCCTGCCTTCCCCAGTCCTTGAAATCCCTCATAGCTTGCTGATGCCTGTGGATGGAAGACGTATCCTCTGCTTTCCATCACCTGAGCCATCACTTAGAGCATCAGCAGCCCATGCCCACCCTGTTCACCAGGCCCCACAGGAGACTGATGGAAAAAACCATTGGGTGTCCCTGCTAAAATGAGAGGTGATGGGGATTGAGGCTGTGGAGGACAGGGATTGTGAGCTGCTGGGATCTGGGTCCCAGCTTTGCTGGGGCTGAGCAAGGCTGTGCTGAGCAAGGAAGGGTAAAACTTGTGCAGAGGAGGAATGCAAAGGTGCACACTTGATCTGGAGGTGCTGGGTCAGCCTCTTGATGAGGAGACGTCACCCTAGTTTTTTAAGATTTTCTAAGCCTTCTGATGTTGACATTCTTGTAGTGAACTTTCTCACACACTTTCTGTAAATAACTCATTGTTTTGCATTCCTTTATAGAAGAAGAAAGAATTGATGGACTGTTAGTTTGTCCAGTGTCATTGGAGAGGTGGCACTGTCACCCTCCAATCCACTGTCACTCTTGGAAAACTATAAATGGTGGAGTCAGAAAATAAACTTCCCTTTTTTCTTCACCTTGAGAACAGTGGTGTGAGCTTGTGTTCTTTCATGTCCTATAGCGACAGAGATCCACTCTGGAGAGGATCCAGGAGGACCCTCCATGGAGACCCCAGTCCAGCTGCAAGGTAGGGGAAGCCCAAACCATGTCCAGTAAGTTGTAAAGGGATTGGAGACAATCCCAGAGGGAGAGCAAACAGCCTGGCCATCCCAGCTCCATCCCTCCTGACATCTCTGTAAAAGAGGGAGGTGGGAAGATGGTTTGTGCTCAGGCACCAGCAGCACCAAACACCCCAGTGCCTTTGAGAGCAGCCACTGTAAGGGTGGATATGGGAACAGCTTCTCCTCCTGCTAGGGTGAATGCCACAGGGTGCTGTGTGGTGGCTACAAAGGGACACCTTACTCCCCCCACCTCCCCAGCATTTATTGCCTAACACCTTGTTCTTTCTCCCTTTTCATCCAGCCTGGGCTCCCAGCCGCTCGTCTCCTGGAAACGTGCTGGGAAAACATGGCATATTATACAATGAGAAACAGTAAACAGTGTTCTTGCTAGTTTCCCACTTGTTTTTATTCTGTGAGCATCAGCTGAAGCCACAGGGATAGGGTATTTAATTAGAGTATTGTCTTTCACCTGCCTTTAGTCTCTGCAGGGTCTTTTTGGGGGGATCCCATTCCAGTGTGGTTCAGAAATTACTTTACTGGGGAAGTGACAGGGGCACATCCCTACAGTGTTTTAACTTTGCTTAGCACAGCTTGTTCCTTGGAATTCTCATTAATCTGGGCATGGGATGCCAGGCAGAGGACAGAGAAGTCCCAAACAGATTCCAGGCCTGTTCCTGGGCAGGGATTAGATCCTGGGATAGATCCTGATGGGGTCTCAGATCCCAGTGGATTCTCTCTCAGAGACAATACTGGCACAGAATTCTATTCCTCTTTAATATCATGTCCCTGCAAAAAAATGCCTATGATTTGCACTCAGTGCATTGCAGCATATTCCCCTGGAGGGTTCTCAGGCTCTTTATGCACTCTGATTAACAATGATCTCCTTTACCATCACAGTAATTTATTTATTCAGCACCAAGGGGCAGGCACGCTGCCTCACAGACAAAAATACCTCACATCCCTTCAGTGGTACTGGTGGAAGTACAATGGAAGATGGAAGTCTTGCTTTGAGACCAAACTCATGGCCCAAAGTTTGAGCAAAGGCACCAGCTGGTGCTGAGGCTGCAGCCAAAAGTCTCATCCTGCAGCTGGACTGTGCTGGGCAGGGCAGAGTAACTCCTAAACACTTCTGCAGCAGCTTCTCTGCCCTTGCTTTCCATCAGCTTGGGTCAGTTCCCAATTTTCAGCAACCGGGATGAAGGGATAGAATGAACCCTCAGCAAGTTTGCTGATGATAAGAAATTGGTGGGTGTGGCTGATAGACCTGATGGCTGTGCTGCCATTCAGGCACATCTCCATGGGCTGGAAAGCTGAGCTGAGGGAAGCCAAATGAGGCTCAGCAAGGGCAAGTGAAGGGTCCTGCACCTGGGGAGGAATGCACCAGCACAGGCTGAGGGCTGAGCTACTGAAGAGCAGCTCTGTGGAGAAGCACCTGGGAGTCCTGGTGGGTGACAAGTTGACCATGAGTTATCAGTGTGTCCCTGTGGCCAGGAAGACCAATGATATCCTGGCATGGATCAGCAAGAGGGCAGCCTGCAGGCTGAGGAAAGAAATCCCCCTCTCTACTCAGCCCTGGTGAGGGCACATCAGAAGTGGTGTGTCCTGTTCTGGGCTCTTCAGCACAAGGAAAACAAGGAGCTACCATAGAGGGTCCAGTGAAAGCCACAAGGATGATTTGGGGTCTGGAGTATCTCTCTTCTGAGGAGAGAATGTGGGAGCTGGGCCTGTTTAGTCTGGAGAAAAGACTGAGGGGATCTCATAAGTGCATATAAATATATCAAAGGTGGGTGACAAGGGGATGGTGACAGAGTTTTCAGTGGTGCCCAGTGACAGGACAAGGAGCAGTGTCCATAAACTGAAACACAAGAAGCTCCACCTCAACCTGAGGAAGAACTTCTTTATGTTGAGGATGGCAGAACAGCTGTGCAGGGAGCTCCTGGAGTCTCCTCCCTGAGACATTCAAATCCACCTGGATGTGTTTCTTTGTCACCTGCTCCAGGGGATGCTGTCTTGGCAGGGGTTTGGACTGGGTGATCTCCAGAGGTCCATTCCAACCCTAATGGTTCTGTGACTCTGTGAATTATGGCAAGGATAATCCCACCAGGGATACCCTCAGACTCTTTCCTGAAGCCTGCAGGCTGATGGGACCAGGGCTGTGTGACACAGCTTCTCTCCCAGGTGTGCAGCCAGTCATGCTCGGGCACATTCTGACTTTTGGATGGATAAGTTGTGGCCTAAAAATTATTTTATGTTAACCCTACCACAGGCTTCTGCAAGGCATAATTTATGAACTCACATCCTGCAACATTCCCTCCCTTTCCATGTACAGAAGCAAGCAGCTGTGCCTGGGAGGAGTGGTGGGCACACACGCACCCTGAGGATGGCAAATGTCCTGATGTGGGGCCAAGTCCTGCCAAAAGCAAACTTTGGTGGCAAACCAGTTCTGAAACTTATGCCCCCGTGTGACTCTTCTTTGGGAGCAGAAGAATCATCCTGCAAGAGCAACCACCAGGCTGCAAAGCAGGGGGTGTTCTGAGTTTTCAACCCCACCATGCCCACAGCAGGGGTGACACTGGCTAGCTCCAGGTTGAACATGGCTGCAGAGCAGTGGCTCGAGTCCTCCAGGCTGTTTGGAAGCAGAGAGGTGGGAGGAGGGTGCCCGATAAGCTGAGTGGTACAGGATGCCTGGCAAGATATATTGTGTTGTGTTTTCAATTTGCACATTGACACAAGACAAACAGATGAGATTTCAGTACAGCAAGCTCAATTAATCAGGGCTTTGACAGCTGTGAGGCTGGACATTATTAATCCCTTTTTGCAGACAGGCCAAAGGGGCAATAATTACATTTTTTCCCAAAAATAATAAGGAAAGATGTTCCTCATGCTGCCCCCCTGCCCCTTCCCTGAAAGTACATTTCCTGATCACATTATTTAACACTACACTAACTGCAAAAATACTTTAGCTCACCCATTGCCTGCAAAACAGGACACACACACACAAAAAAGTGTAAAATCCTGAGAATGTCCTTCTTGGGGCTCTAAGGTTCATAGGAATGGGGGCACTCAAACCCAGGGCTCTGTGAGGTGAGAGCTGGCACATTTCCCTGTGCACTTGGAGCCACAAGTGTGTGCTGCAGCATGGGACACCCTGGATCCATTCCCAGCTGGGAGGCTGCCTGTTTGTGAAGCACAGCAAGGAGCTGTGGCATGGATCCAGCACCCTCTGTGAGCACAGGGGGTGGAAATGCTGGTTGTCCACAACACCCTAGGACGTGGGGATGCTGGAGCCTCACCTTTCAGCCCAGTACTAATGGGACGCTCCAGCCTGTGCTGGGCTGGGCTGTCTCCAGCCATCAGAGCATGACCTACCTTTCCCTTTCATTATTCCCCATCCAGGGGAGCCAGATGGAATCAAGGCAACTGCAACCCCCAGGGACGGGGAGGACAAACTCCTCCAAGGGCAGGGAAGGGGCATGTGCTAACTTCCAGACTGAAACCAGCTTTTTATTACTGTGCTGCAAAAAGTCATCCTGCCTGACCCTGACTTCACCAGTGGAGAAGGCAGACAGGCAGAGCAGCCCATTGCTCCCGTGCACTGCACCTTGCAGACACCACCCCGATCCATCCGCCTCCAGACAATGTCATCTTCGAAGCGGGAGACATTTAAACAGTGAAATGCCAAAGGAGCAGCATGGTATTTAAAGGCAAAGAAGCAATTATGAAAGTTCTCAGGAGAGTAAGCACACAAATGAGGGAGGAGCGGGGAGAGGTTGTTTATCCCACTCCTAAATGTGCCATGTGTTCACTGGGAAGGGGCTGTGCAATGGCAGGGCTGAGTGGAGCATCTCCAGAGGGGACAGGTTTGTTTGACAGTTCTCCATTACAGCATCTGAAAATCCTGATGCTGCCTGCGGCCACGGGGAAGGTGAGGAGCCGCAGTTCCTGCAGTCCTGTGCCTGACTGAAGCCTGATCACAGGCATTAGTGGCAGAGGGAGGGAGCATCAGGGGCTTGGTTTGTTTCTGCACTCTGCCAGCAGGAGTGCAGGCGGGAAGGGAAGCAGCCAGGTGTAGTTAGTAGTGCTAAGGGAAATTCTGGGGTGGGCCTCCTCTGCCTGCTGCTCCCTGCTTTCCCCAGTTATCTTCCCAACACATTTTGCATCCTCACCCTTCTCTTCACGACCCACAGAAGTCAGTAGCCTCGGGAGTTCTGGGGGTGGGAATTTGGCACAGAGATGGTGGCATCTCCATGCTGGTGCTGGTGTGTGAGCTGCTGGGTGGTGCAGCAATGGAGGAGGAAATAGATGTGGGAATAACGCTGTCTGCATGAGCTATGGTTCACCCCCAACTCCTGGCACCCCAAGAACTGCTCATTTGGTTTTCTGATGAGGCTGGTCAATCCCCCACAGGGGAATTGGCAGCATGGAAATGGGACTGCAGGTGTGGACAGCCTGCCCGTGGCTGTGCAGCTCCCCAGGGAAGGAGGGCTCAGCCTCCTCCCCTCTCTTTGCTGGGCACATTCGAAAGATTTCTCCCAACATCCAGCCCAAATCTTTGTTCAAATCTCTCAAGTGCCTTTAGTGCTAGGTAATGCTAAATAATGCTAATTTTATTCCAGCTGCCTTGCTTGTGCTTAAAAACACTGTTGGAGAGATAGAAAAATCAACATCAGCTGGAAGTGCCATCTTTGAGAGAGAAATGCTAGAGAAGCAGTGGGAGGCAGGATTGAAAACCTGTGGGGGGTGAGAGGCTGAGAAGGAGACAATGAAGGTGTCTGGGGGCTCAAACCCTCGGCAGCACCTAGGCCTCAGCGTCCCCTGCTGAAGCAGAAAATGTTCCCAGTCCCGGTAAATTTCCCTGCAGTTGTGGCTGTGGTTTATCAGCCGATAAAATACAGCCCTAGGGCACCTCAGGCGGCCACATGGTGTGGACAGGTGCCCTGGTATGAGCTGCATCTCTTTGTTCTGGGTTGTGAAGTATTTCCATGCATTCCCTTTGCACCTCCAGCTCCTTGCAAAGGGCAGAACATCAACCCCAGCCACTCTCTGCCTTTACAGCTGGTTAAATACACCATTACCTCCAACAAAACAAACATCCAGGGATGTCTGCTGCTGCCTGTGGAGGGATGCTTTTTGTGTGCTGCTGTGGTGGTGAGAGCAGCCTTGGAGGGCTGGCTGGCTAAAGAACACTGACTTGGCAGGGAGGAATGCAGGGAGAGTCCCCAGGCAGCTGGGGGGACTCGGTGGCAGCTTCTCCTGCTGCAGAGAGGCAGGGGAGAGCCCACCCTGGGACAAGATGTGAGGAAAGGCTGAGCCTCAGCTCCCCTCCCCTCCTCTCCAAGGCCTTGCCTTCGGTCCCAAGCAGCAAGACAGGGTGTTCCTGCCTCTCCCAGACACCTCTGGATGCTCACAGGGAATTTCCACGTTGGCTTTAGGTCAGCCCAAGGCGTTATTTTATTTGACCCTAATTTTATTTTTAAGAGCTACACTAAATGGAGGGAAAGGTAAAAGCATTTCCCCTCTGCCCTGCCCTCCCTGCTGGAAGGTTAACACATTGGCCATTTCCTGCCTGCGCAGATGGGGTATGCCTGGAGTTTGTCAACTCAAATTCAAATTAACTCTCAATTCAGTGGCTTCGTGTGAGGCCCCGGGGGCAGGTGGGGTGAGCAGCAGCTACAGATGTGGGCAGGCAGGGGACACGAAAGGGGCAGAGGGGAGCTGGCAGCTGGCCCTGGGGACCTTGTCCTGTAAACCTTGGGGTTTTCAAGAAAAGAAGGGGAAAAAAAATAAAAAGAAGGAGAGGAGAGGAGAGGAGAGGAGAGGAGAGGAGAGGAGAGGAGAGGAGAGGAGAGGAGAGGAGAGGAGAGGAGAGGAGAGGAGAGGAGAGGAGAGGAGAGGAGAGGAGAGGAGAGGAGAGGAGAGGAGAGGAGAGGAGAGGAGAGGAGAGGAGAGGAGAGGAGAGGAGAGGAGAGGAGAGGAGAGGAGAGGAGAGGAGAGGAGAGGAGAGGAGAGGAGAGGAGAGGAGAGGAGAGGAGAGGAGAGGAGAGGAGAGGAGAGGAGAGGAGAGGAGAGGAGAGGAGAGGAGAGGAGAGATAACCTGTGCTTCTAAGGCCAGAAGGAACTCTTCTAAGGAGCTAATTTGACCTCCCATGTGCTCTAAATCATTGAAATAGAAATGAGCAAATACAGGTGAAAAAAACTCCCCTTAATATTTGCTTGCCTAGGGGAATAAATTTGCTGGGTTTGGGCTATGTACGCCCCCTCCCCATGTTTGCTTTCTGCAAATATCCAGTCATTGAGTTTTACCTGAACAGGCATTTGGGGGAAGCCAGTCACAATCTTGTGCACACAAATTAGTGCAGAGATGAATTGGCTATTTCCAAATGCCAGGCATGGAGCAGGACCCATCAAAACGCCCTGAGCAGCCACCCTGTCAGCCCAGACTGCCAGGAACCAGCCTCTTAGTGACTGTTTTCAGAAAAATTACAGATTTTAACAGCATGTTAAATAGCTGTGGCTTGTTATCCACATCTGAGGAGTCTGCAACCCACTTCCAGACATGTCCTAGGCAGAAAAACACGATAGGATTTCTTTGTGTGGAGCTTTGACTTTGTTTCTCTACAGAGGAGTGTGAAAAATGGCTGATGTAGAGATCTGTGCTTGTGTAAAGTTGTGTTTGGAGGGGGACTCGTACAGCTCTGGGTGTTTGCACAGCTCATACATGTGGCTGTGGCCTGGCATGTGGTTTTATAAGATCAGCAGGATCCTTTGTAGCCCTCCAGGCTGCTCTAAAGGGAAACCTCTTCCCAGCTGTGGCCAGATGTAGAGGCCAGGTGATGTGGTGTTCTGCTCTGCCCTCCCTGCTCTGCTCCTGAAGCGTCCTTGCTGATTCTGATTGCACACCCCACACATCTCAGCTCTCCAAAACTCCTGCCCAGGTGCTCTGGTCATTCTCCTGTCTCCTCCAAGCCCAGTGGCTTGCTGAGGGTGTCTCGTGGGTGTCTCACTGGGCAAAACCAGGGGTTGTCGCTCAGCCTCACATGGCTGTCACTGCCCTGCTGGGACATGGCACATCCCCTGGTGATCCCGAATGTCTCTGGGGGCAGAGGTATCTCCCTCCCAGTCATACTTCTCCCAGTTCCCCATAGATGGGAGCAGAGGTCTCCTTTTCCTCCAGTCCCAATTTTGTGGGACGGAGCAGATCCTCTCCAAGCAGGGGGTTTCTGTCTGGAGGAGGGGACACAGCAACTTTCAGTGCCCTTTTCACTCACTGGTTTTGAGATGTATGAAGAAAACAAAAGTATCAGTCCTGGACGGCCAGCCCCGCTGTGGAGGGGGATGCTGTCTGTGGGTGGGGCTGTGCTCCATTACACTGTGATGGAGAGAGGACGTGAGAAATTTGTGATCTGTTCCCAGAGCAAAGGGAGCCCCCAGGGAACATGGGCATGTTCTGGGCCTGGGACAATGAGCACGGTGTGACCAGTGGGTCCAAGGTACCTCTGTAGGGTGGGTTGAGTGCTCACTTCCCGTGGTGGCCCAAAAATCTTGGGCCCTTCCTTACCGCTGTCAACGCCAGCAGAAATGGTGTGGGGTCAGGATGACCGATTCCCATGCTCCCTATCCCCATCAAAGCCACAGGGTGATTTATTTCTTCCACTCACCACCCCCTCATATTTTCTGCAATTTTTCTATGTAAATCATGACACTGATTAATAACACTTAGCGCTTTCCAGTTCCACAGCACATTGCAAGTATTTCCTAATTAATCCGCGCGAGGCTCCCATCAGGGAAGGCACGGTGCCACCGTCCTGACTTCCCAGGCTCGCGGCCTTCTGGCGGACAGAGATGGAAGTGCTCATCTGCACATCGTTAGCCCCACGCTGCTGACGCTTAATGAGCTTCCTCGCAGCAGAAGGGAGCGGCGCACGGAGCAGATGGGGCTCTCGCCTGCATGCCACGCCGAGAGGATGGAGAGCCGTGCAGCCTCCCAGCTTGCTGTCCCTCTGTGGAGATTCTGCCCTGGGGCAGGTGGATGCTGGCTGTGGGGCGCTCTCCCACTCCATGAGCAGGGGTTCTGCCAGCTGAGGATTCAGGGGACTTAAAGAACCAACTCTGGCTCCAAGTGTACTTCTGCTGGTGAGAAGTAGAAACCACTCAGGCAGAAAGAGCCAGCCAGGAGGGGGTTAACAACCTTCTCATGGAGACATCTGAATTGTCACTTCCTGCTGGATGGTGCAATGGCCCATGCCATGGGTGCTGGTGTATCCCATGGAAGATGGAGCCTGGGAAGGGGTTAAAATGAAGAATTTCCTAGCTGCAAACCAGGAGCAAGAAACAGATCATTTTTACCCAAAGCAATTTCCCTGGCAGATCATTTTCCCACCTCCCCTCTGCTATTACGGCAGGTAATTGTGTCTGAATGACAAGCTCATCGCTTCTCTCTCCCTCCTGCTTTTCCTCCTGCTCTGTCTTACAGCCAAGCCATGAAACTGGTTGCGGCAGGTGTCAGGCCCCAGGATGCAGCCCTCAGCCTCCCTGCAGGCAGCAGCAGCCCAAGGCAGGCAGGATGGCCCTTTGGGACACTGGCTGGCGTGCCCTGGCTGGCTTCTCACACCTCCTGCAGCAAGACCATGAGCTTTACACCTGCCTCCCACAGCCTCAGCCCTGGCCAAGGGCCATTTAGCTCCAGTTTTCTGTAGAATCACGGGATGGAAGGGACCTTAATGTCTTGGGTAGCTGGTTGATAATTGCTGCCACGAGATGCGTAGGATGTCTCTGCTTCAACCCACGCGGCTGAAGAACGAGTCTGGACTCTTCAGTTTTCCACCTTGAGGTTGTTTATCAATTCTTATCTATAAAATTTTCTTTCTGCCCAGCCGAAGTCTGCTCAGCAGCCATGAGCACTCTGACCGCCCCCAAGGCGGTGTTGTCTTTTTGTACTACAAACTACATATATCATATTTACTCTTAATTCCCATCACCTATGTTAGACAGTGCACCTCTATTCTAAACCAATCCCAAAGTGCCAACATCACTGCAGAACATGGAGAACAGAAGAAGAAGAAGAAAAGCTGGACACACCCAAGTTCCTCCATCTTGTCCCCAAACCCCTATACCAAAAATCCTAAAATCTACATTTTCACCCTGTGATAATTTTATTATTATACTATTCAAACCTGTGTGACTTTCAGGTCCTCATACAAAGCTGGCAACTTGCTCCAGGGGTCAAAATCAAATCCCCAGGTGTTCTGGGCTGCATGCCTGGGTCTCTGAGCCCCCTGATGGGGTCCTCAGCAACTCTGGACACCTGGAGGGATGTACTGAGTTCCAACATTAAAGATCACCAGGTCTCCACACTAGGCTGGCATGCTTTCCACCAGACAATTTTCAGGAGGAGCAGGGCTGTGTGGTGGCTGCTCTTGGTGGCAGCTGGCAGGGATGGAGGCGCTGCTGCCAGCTCTGCTGCTGTGCTGCGTGTGTCCACGAGCTGAGCCCCTTGCTGAGCACCTTCAGCATCCCTGGCTCTGCAATCCCTCCAGTGCTTCCCGGAGAGGTGGGACAGCCCCCTCCTGCCGCTGCTCCCGGGGCTCATTAGAGAGGCTCATGCGGTGCCCTCTTGACACTTGTAACACAGGAGCACATGTCTTCAAAAAGCCAGGCCCTGGCCATATCCCCTGGGCCTGCCGCTGGCTTTCCTTCCCCTGCTCTCACGGCGCTCCCCAGGAGGGCTGTAAATTTGGCAGGAGCTGCATTATTTCCAGACCAACCCTGTCTCATGTTTCCCCTGCCACCAGCTTAAGTGTCACCCCTTCCTGCTGGCCCCACGGCCTCCCCCTGCCCCACCTGCCCGTCCTGCTGCCTGCTGCCCACCCTGCTGGCTTTCAGGACAGAGCCAGCACCCTCAGTTGGCACGGGCACGCCTGGAAATGGATTTGTGGGTAGCCCTGCATGCCCATTGCACACATGCCGTGAATGGGGAGCTGTGTGTGCGTGCGTATGCACACACACCACCCTGGAGGCTCCTACAGTGCATGGATCGTGGCTTCACATGGCCATGGCATGAGGTTGGGATCCTCTGGAGCCTCTGTGCTGGGGTGCCTTGTCTCCCTCACTGCCCTCATGGAGAATTGAGGGCTGCTCTGTGTCCGAGGTTGTGTCGCAGGCCTTGTAGCATCCCTTGATTCCTCTCAAAAATGGCCAGAAAAATTATTGCAGGTCACTGCTTGGGGTGTGGCTTGAAATCACAGTGACCCTTCCCTGTGTCACCCAGATTCCCTTCATCCCAGGTTGAATAGAGATCCAAAGGTTGAATATCTTCTTTTATTCATCATTGCATGGGCATCAGCTTCAGGGAGCCTTTTGTTCTGGGAGACCTGGTGCAAGCAAGGTTCTTTTCATCTTGCCCCCTTTTTGGAAGCTTTCCTGGCAGAAAGCAGAAGAGTGGCTTCCTCCTTGCACCCACCAGGTCCTCAGTGTCTCGGGAATGCTAGCCTTGTTTGGAGAACCTCAAAGGCTTTTTATTCATTAACCCCACCAGAGAGTTTCCTGGCAATTAATTTTTAATGGATTGAAAAATTCTCTGCCTAACCCTGCTTTCTTCAGAACCAGCCTCCAAAGCCGTCGCTCACCCTCTTGATGTTTCTAATCATTATCTCCTACATTCCTTTAGCTGTTTTAGAAACCAAAGCTGGGGAAGAAATTGGAAAGCGTTATTATTTCATTTGGGTTAAACTGTATCGCTTCAAGTTTCGCTCCCCCTGGGCACGATCATCAGCATATCTGATCAGCAAACATCTGCCTAAGCCACCCGCTCACGCCTCCCGGGAAATTTGGGGAATAAAATAAAAAAAACCGAGACGAAGCCACTGACGTCACCTCCCGGCTTTTGCTCTTTCCCCCTGAGTTTTATTTCTAAGGGACATTTGCATAGAAAGAGGATCTTTGTTTCTGAAGGTTTTGCCAGCTCCCGCTGCCGGCTCCCCCCATCTGGAAGCTTAATCCCTTCCCTGTGGTGGCTGCGGAAAGCGGAGCTGCTCGCCGGATGGTCCCTGCCTGCTCCAGCCCCCTCACACCTCCCAAAGGTCCGGCAGCCTCACGGGTGAGTCCTGTCACCCCCAAAATATGGCAGCAAAGAGGCTTGGGGCAGCGGTTTGGGATGTCTGCGGCGACGGGGCTCTCGGCGCGCCGCCTTTCCCATGCCGTGCCTCAGTTTCCCTGCGCAGAGCTGGGCTCCAGAGAGGGTTAATGCGCATTAATTGCCACCCGTGAAGTTCTTGCAACACGCGGAGAGTGACGCTGGCACATAAACAATCCGAGTAATTTGTGCCATGCTCCCAGGGAATGAAGTGCTGATTTAGCCGTACAACTAAAGGCAGGGCCACCGCCACACACCGGGAGCCGCTGGCGCTGGGATCAGCCCGGCTGGAGCGTGGAAAGCCCCTGGACACCCATCCACCCTTCCCACTGCCTCGTCTGCCTGCCCCCGCATCAGACCCGCTGGCTTTGTTGGCTAAAACGAAGTTTTTACAACTCAGCCGCTCAAAACATGTCTGGGTTTTCTTGTGGGCATTTCCCCCTTCTCCCAAAATAACGTGTGAATTTGCTTTTTTTTTTTTTTTTTCCTCGAGATGAGAAAGAAGGAGATGGGGCACGCACAGACTTTCAAAAAAAAAAAAAAAAAGAAAAAAACCAAAAAAACCCCTACCAACCAAAAAAACCCAACAAAAGCCCAAAAACAACAAACCACCCCCCCAAAGACCCCCCAACCCCCCCCAAAACCCCAAAAAACAAAACCAACAAAACCAAACAAACTTCTTCCATAAAAGTATGTTTCACTAAGAAAAAATAAAAATTAGGCCTTTTTACATTTAGCTCCACTCAGATGGAAATTTTTAAACAAAACAAAATTTTCCCAGGGAAATAATTTTTTTTCCCCATCAGTTGTCAAAAAAGGCATATTTTATCCCTTCTGCTCCTAAAAATAATATTGAGATGAAAAACATCTTGAGGAGCTGCAAGAGCTCTCAACCTCTGTGGTCAGTACCATGTGGAGGGAGGAAAGCAACAAGAGCATCTTCCCCCAAGGAAGAGAATGCTGCTGCAAGGCAGATAAATGCTGGGATAAATCCTAAGGAATGGGATTTTGTTTTTCTTTCTTCCTTTAAATCTAGAGCCTGCAATGTCACCTCTTTAAATCAGCACAGGTAGCAGATGCTTAGTGGAGTTTATGTTTTGTGGTGTATTTTGTCAGCTGGGTGAGGTCTCAAAACAAAACCTGCCCTGCCACTCAAAATGTAAACTCAGGGCAGCTCTGTGGGCTCCACCACCCAAACCCACCCCACCACCTCTGAAAGTAATGCCCTGGAAATCAGGAAGAATGTTTTTGGCTCCTGGCATTTGCAGCATTACCTGGGAAGGAAAAACACCTCTGGTCTTGATCTGTGGGCAAGCCTCCAGAACAGGAGGCTTGGAAGAGCAGTGCAGCTCCTTTACAGAGCTTTATAATTGATTTGAAGTCACAGGGAAGCAATTAATATGGAGCCCCATGGAACTGCTTCAAAGCATGGCTGGATTTTTGACCCCATAGCAGCTAAAGCCTAGGAAAGGGAGCCAATGGAAATTGTGTTTTGAATGAATGAAGCTCCTCCTGCAGCATTTGCAAGTGCAGCTGGTTTTCAGATAGATTTTTTTTTTGTTCTTTCTGTTGAAAATGCCAAACTGTTGAAAGCAAAACAGCTTGTGAAAATGCGTGGATTGTAAGAAAACTTCATTCTCACAGAGAGAAAAAGGGAGGAAGTGGTCAAAACATGAAAATGCTTGTGCATAATACACTGTAATGTATATAAAATAATTTAATAGTAATGGGTAATTAAAATCAGGACAAAACATTTTGATTTTATCCAACTGTGCTGAGTTGAGTGACTCAAAATCATTAAATTCCAGTTCACAGGCAAAGCTCTGCCTTTGTTTTGTTCCACTTTGGAATGAGGATTGTTTTGAAACACTGGTCTCTCCTGAGGAGCAATCTCTGAATTTCCTCCCAGCAATAGCTGCTGAGGGAGATGGGTGGGTCTGCTGGAGGAGGGGAACAGGGATTTCTACCAGGGAGCTGGAGTGAATTCCTGTGGGTAAACCAGGCTTGGGACTGACCTGCGGCACAGCAGGAATCCATCCTGGGGAAGGAGCGAGGAGCTGAGGTGGAATGGGCTCTGGGGATGTGCACTGAACATCCAGCTTCCTTGGACCTGTGTGCACCGGCTGGGCCAGTGACGTCTCCATGAGCTCTGGTTCCCAGCGGGAAACCAGTTGGTTGAGAGCACATGTGCTGTTTTGGGAGGGTAACACACAGCAGGGTGTTCCAGCAGGGCAAAACCAGCCTGAGCATCATCTCCCTGAGCGGGTGCTCTGCTCCCCTCCGTGCACAGCCTGCCCCTGGCCCACAGGCTTGTCCCAAACACCACATGGCATCCTTGTTCTTCAGGGGCTGTTTTATGGTGGCAAAGAAACCTGTGGTGCTGATGACACAAGCGATGATGAGGAATTAAAACCATTTCCAGCCTCCTTTCTCATGCGCTGCTGGCAAGTCAGGAGTAGATTGGAGATATAGAGCAACTTTCTCTGTCAGAGCACAGCCAAAGGAAGATAGGCCTGTTTTTATGATTAATTGCAGATTAATTAATTTTATATTAAAAGAAGTACTACTTTTTGTTTCCTCATTGTGGGCTTTTTTTTTCTGTTTGTTGCTTGAGAAAGGCAATAAATACCATTAGGCAAACGGGTTTCGAAGTGTCATGTGAAATGGAAACCTAGGTCTTCAAATATGACTTTCATTTGGGTTGTGTGAGGGCTTTTTTTAATTTGGCCAAGTTTTGTTCTTGTTTAGCTTTTGCTTTTGCCTCAGCCCCCGTAAACATGCAGATCAAAAAGAGGGATGCAGGCACAGAAACCTGGATGCTCAAGCACTGCTACAAAATGGGGTGTGGGATGCTGCAGCTGTGGCTTCACACCACACTTACTGGGGCAATTTTGTTATCAGACACTGGATGACACGGTGGGGGGAGGTGAGGAGGGGCTGTTATTTTTCCCATGTGTTTTAAGAGCAATTTTGAGATTCTTGCATTCTGAAAGCACCCTTTTGCTATGGGAAGGAGGGTAGTCTCCTTTCAACCAGGCGGCTGGAAAAGCACAATCATATTTACAGCAGCTAAACAGTCATTTAAGGGGTGAAAGTTCCTTCTTTCAGAAGAAGGAGGTGTTTTGGCTGTGCTGTGATTTAATTGCAACCTGCAACTACAGTACTTGTCTGTGGCTCATTCATTACCTGCTCTTCCCCTGGTGGGATGGGGAGTAATTCAGAATTCAGAGTAATTCAGAGTAATTCAGAGAGATTCAGAAAAAGGTAAAACCCACAGGCTGAGGTAAGAAAAGGTTAATAATGGGAATAAAGTAATATATTAATAATAACAACTGTGGAGAGGGGTAGAGAGGTATAAACCTAAGACAGACAATTGATGCACAGCACAATTGCTCACACCCATGGGCCAATGCCCAGCCCATTCCCACCAGAAATTGGTGTCTTCCAGCCAACTGTCCCCAGTTTATGCACTGGGCATGATGTTCTGTGGTGTGGAATATCCCTTTGGCCAGTTTGGGTCAGCTCTCCTGGCCATGCTCCCTCTTGTGCACTTGCTTCTTGTGCACCTGCTCACTGGCTCTGAAATGTCTTTAATTTAGGGTAAGCCATACTGAGGAACATCTAAACCATCAGTGTGTCATCAACATTATTCTCATACTAAATGCAAATCACAGCACTATACCAGATACTTAGAAGGAAATTAGTTCTATCCCAGCAAACACAGGATAGGCTGGTGCTCCCTCTGCCAAGCCTCTTATGACTAAATGGCATCTCCAAGCCCTCCTCCATCAGCATTTTCACTTACAAGGCCAGTCTGGATGAGTTTTCCTTTTGTGGTTAGAGTATGGGGTAGGCATGTCCAAATTCCAGTCTCCAGCCCAGCTGGTGGTTATGGACTTTCCTTATTGCTGGTGAGATAACTCTGTATTTTCCCAGGGCAGGATTTCTCTCCTGCTCCATCTCCAAGAATGCACAATCCAGGAGGAGCCATACTCTCCCCAGGTCTGGCATGGCAGGACTGACAGGGAGAAAGTGGGGACCTGAAATGAGCTGGTGACCCCCCCAGACCATGACAGGGCTGCTCCCACCTCTGTCTCTCCCTCACTCCCACCCTCCAAAGCTCCACTCACACCCCGTGCTTCCCCTCCTGTGGTCGGCAGTGCCCACCCTTGGTGCCCCTTTGTTTTGTTCTCCTGTTACTTTTTATTGCTCTTCACATCCACTGAAGTTTATTTGGGTCTGAATGTGATAAACTCCACATTTGGGCTTTTTTTAAAAGCCAAATATTTGTGGAAAATAATACTTAGCCAGACTCATATTCCATCCTTAGCACAAATCTAATCCAGATACAAGTCAAACAGCAGGACGACAACTGCTCTTAATACTCACCGTGTTTTCAGCATAATAGTTTTCATTACAGGGAGAAGATACCAGCTTTTAAATTGCTTCAGAATTATTCCCCATAATAATTCAGGGCCATGCCCACCCTGGGCTCCCTACTGCCTTGCCCCTTGCAGGGGTAACTCTGACCCTTAAACCCCCAAATTTCCCACTTGCTGCTCTAGCCTGGTCTTTCTTAACCCACTTTGCTGAAGAAGCTGAACCGTCTGTCTTCATGGGTGTGTTAAAAGATGATCAGTGATTGAGGTGACCACATTTGCAAAGAGGATTTGATTTAGTCTATTAATTGGATTTAGTCCATTAATTAATTTTGATTTGGTCTATTAATTTTCAGGCTTGGTTCTGATAATCTCTTTGTTATCCCCCTTGTTCTCTCTAAAGGTTTGCTTTTATATCTGTCTACCAAGCCCCAGAGATCCTCCCAGGCTAAGTGGTGAAAATGCAATTTATGATTCTGAATGCTTCCTTGTGGAGCTCATAAACCCGTGCTAATCCACAGATATGATTAACAAAGCAGCTCTGCTTTACCAAGGGAGCCAGCAGGGCATTGATGGGGAGGTCTTGTCTTCATGTCTGAACCATTCCCAAATCTCCCCTGTCCAGCTAAAACCTCTGAGGGAGAGCAGGGTTGGAGCAGGTGGTTAATCCAGCATCCCTGACAGATGGGGGTGACACGAGGTCTTCTGCTACACAGCAAAGGTGAAGGAAGGGGTTACAGAGGTGTTGCAATGCCGAGGAGCTTCCCTGGCTTCCAGCTACCCTCCTCAACAACACTTTCTATCTCCAAGCAGACTCACCATATGAATAAGCCTTCTTTTCAGCTGAAATACTCCCTGGAAGCTCTCAGCTCCTTTCCCTTCTGACCATGTTCTGGTCTTACCCTGACTTGTAGCTGAGCTCTTCTCCAAAGTCAGGACCACTCACTACAAAAACCTGTTTTTTGTTCACCTTTTTGGTACCACGCAGGGTGCTGATCCCTTACCTCAGAGGAATGCTGCAGTACAGCAAAACAGTCATGAAAGATGATGAATAGTGTGGAGCAGCCCCCCTTCTGACGAACTCATGAGTGACTCTGCTCAGGCAGGTCCAGGGCAAAGGTAGCCAGAGATATGTGGTAAAAGGCACAGTAAAGGGGATAAGGGGCGCTGTGAGAAGCAGAGGACAGAACAGATTGCTAGCAGTTGTTAAAAACAAGACAAAGGAACATGTGATAGACCCATGGAACTGGTTGCTGCATAATGGTATTGATTTTAGAAGTTTGCAGGAGTTTAAGAAGACAATAAAGAAAGTGTTTTCCTGGGACACTGGGAAATGGGTGTCTGGTCCTACCTGACATGGCCCCCTCCCCTTTCTGGGCTGTGTCTCCTCTACTGAGGCAGTTGGATGGAACCACAGTGGTGTTGAAACCTTGCAGCTGAGCCAACATCCACCAAGCACAGATTCTCTTTGCACACGCTGCTGAGTGTGAGAGCCATACTGAGGGAGCCCAGGTAGGAGTATCTACTCATCCTGGGCTCCAGCTCTGTGATCCCTTCCATGTCTGATCCCTGCAGGCTGTGTGAACAGGATCCAGGATGCACAAGGCCCTGCAGGAGCTCATGGAGGGTCTGCAGGGTCCCAGAGTGTGCTGTGCTGGGACAGACCTGCAGTGTTCTCCTGCACTGGTGTGGGCTCAGGGCTGCAGTGGGATCTGCTCCCACTGGAGTCTGGATCTGCTTAGAAGTGCCTGTCACTGGGTGCAGACTGGCACTCAGCTGTGTTTGTCATCTGCCTTTTCTGTAGGTAAGAGTGAAGGAAAGGCAACCTCAACTGCCCCTTTTCTGCCTGGCTTTCCTAGTCTGAGGCTTCACCAGCTTCAGCCCATTCAGTGGATCACAGCCTCTCCTGAGCTTGTGTGCTCCCACACTTTCTCCCTGAAAACTCTTTCCTCTCTCTCCTGTGTCTTCCAGGCAGCATCTTGCAGCCAATCTTGCCTTCCTATCCTACATCTTCCTTTGTTGCCAGCCTCTTGAGTGATCCAATTCAGCCACTGCCAAACCCTAAAACATTGGTGTGCTCTGTGATTTACAAAGCACATTGCCTCCAGTGAATTCCTTGCCTGATGTTTTCAGAGCCCTTTTGGGTAGCAAAGCAGCTATACATCACAGAGCAGTTGTGTTTTTTTCTCCTTTTTATGTTTCAGGGGATTGAGGGATTTCTGAGTGTTCCTTGAAGCAGCTACAAGAGCTCAGAGCTGAGTTGATGAGCTGGACTCAGTCACCTGAACATGAGGTCTCTGAGTACTCGCAGAAGTTAAATCCTGGCTCCAAGGGCCTTTCTCGTATTTTTGGGGACTGTCATCAGTGAGCCAGCACAGAAAGACAATAGGGTTTAATGTCCTGAGCAGGACCAAAACAGGCTGTGTGTGCACAGAAACCCACAAGGGAGTCTGTAGACATCTCTTTGGGAGTCTCTGAGGACAGAGCTGTTTCTAGCTTGTGAGGATCCAGCTGCAGTTGTGTAGCACCTTCTCTCCCTCCTTGTGATATGTGTGACCTGGAGCTGGGTGCACATGTGCAGATACCCACCCTGCAGCAGCTCCTTGGCTGAGACCTGGCACAGTCATTTCCTGAGAGGAGAACTGGCAGCCAGAGAGGCTGCAGCCTGGAGGGCAGCTCAACTTCAGCATCTGGCTACCCTTGTCTTCCCCTGAGCTTGGGGAGATGAGGGATAAGGACAGCATTTTCTGATTTCTGGTTTGGATGGGAAAAGTTAAGAGCATAGCTCCCTGCTGTACCTGAGGTTTGTGTGGTGGGAGCTGCTTTTATCCAGGTGGGTCCCTCTCTTTTCCTTGCAATGGAAGGGAAGGACAGAGGTTTTTCCTCTGCACCACAGCTCTGCTCTTCCTCCAAGACTCACCTGGAGGCTTGGCTGTAGGGAAAATACCTGTGCAGGGTTGCAAGGGGATGGTGCGACCAGGCAGACCCTTCCAGCAGCTGAAATCTCAGTGCACACCCCAAGTTTTGAGAAGAATTCGCTCCTCACAATTCAGCCATCCAGACTTTGCACGGCAGGAAGCTTAATGCACCTCTCTGGTGTGGTGAGCTGAAATTTTGGCAGCTGGGCTCCCAGAGTGATGCTGTGTTCACGTCCTCCTGCAGTCAGAGTGGGAGGCCTCGGTGCTCAGCTCCATCTCTCCTGCATGGATGCCCTTGGAGGAGCCATCCTGCCCCTGGAGTTCCCCTGTCTGACACACTGTGCTGCCCTGAGCTGTCAGTACTGCTGGAGATGCCCCATGGGGAAGCAAAGGTGCTGGAAGGACGTGCTTATCATACCAATTTCCACAGGCTTGCTCAGCTAGGTGCAAGTCTAGGGGACACAGAGCATCATACCTGGGAGTCTGAACAATCTGGGTGGCTGGAAAAGTCCAGAAGCCAGAGGCTGGAGGCATCCTGGGATTAGTGCTGCAGGAGTGAGGGGGAGTACGCAACCCTGAAAGGGGCTGGTGACAATTAGTTCCAAACACAGCAAACTGTAATCACCGAATTATTCAAGAATAATTATGCCTTGATAACAACATTACACTTTCTATTTCCCTTATTGCTGTTCTTGTTAAATATAATTACCATGCAAATTGCACAGCATAAGCAAGCCCAGGTGATTAAAAGGGCCATGGAGGCCTTGGGAGCAGAAACAGAGGTGACTATAAGTACATATCTCTCTGCTTGCTTTGTTGTTTGTCCAGATTTTCACTTGGGAGATCATAGAATCATGGCTGGAAAACACCTCTAGGATTATCAAGTCCATATTTCCAAGGGCCACATCCACAAGTCCTTTAAATACCTCCAGGCATGGTGACACCACTACTGCCCTGGACAGCCTGTTCTAGTGCTTGATAACCCTTTCAGTGAAGGAATTTTTTTTCTAATATCTAATTTAAAGCTCCCCTGGTGGAACTTGAGGTTGTTTCCTCCTGTCTTAGCTCTTGCTATATGGCAGAGGGGACTGACCCTCACCTGTCTACATCCCTCTGTCAGAGAGTTGTTGAGAGTGAAAAGGTCCTCGCTGACCCTGCTTCTTCTCCAGTCTGAGCACCCCCAGCTGCCTCAGCCACTCCTCTCAGGCCTGTGCTCCAGACCCTTCCCCAGCTCTGTTTCCTTCTCTGGACACACTCCAGCCCCCTCAGTGTCCTTCTTGCTGTGAGCAAGCAAAGCTGAGCACAGATTCCAGGCGTGGCCTCAGCCGTGCCCCAGCACAGGGGATGGGCCCTGCCCTGCTCCTGCTGCCCCTCCATGGCTGACGCAGGCCCGGGGCCTTTGGCCTCCTTGGCCCCCTGGGCACCCCCAGCTCGTGTCCAGCCCCTCGTGTCCAGCACCCCCAGGGCCTTTCCCACTCAGCAGCTTCCCAGCCACGCTGTCCCAGCTGGAGCTGCAGGGGCTGCTGTGACCCAGGGACAGGAGCCAGCACTTGGCCTGGTTGAACCTCATACAACTGGCCTGGCCCATGGATCCAGCCTGGGCAGATCCCTCTGCAGAGCCCTCTCCCTGAAAACTCTTTCCTCTCTCTCCTGTGTCTTCCAGGCAGCACTTTGCAAGCCCTCCTGCCTTCCTATCCTACATCTTCCTTTGTTGCCAGCCTCTTGAGTGATCCATTTCAGCCACTGCCAAACCCCTAAACATTGGTGTGCTCTGTGATTTACAAAGCACATTGCCCTCCAGCAAATCGGTGCTCATGCCCAGCTTGGCCTTGTCCTCAGAATGACTGAGGGTGCTCTCAGGTCCCTCACCCAGATCATCAGTAGTGCCCTCAAACAGGGCTGGCCCCAGAACTGAACTGTGGGGAATGCCACTGTGGCCAGCCAAGGTAGGTTTAGTCCATTCACCACCACTCCCTGGGGCAGGCTAGTTTCTACCCACTAAAGAGTGCACCTGCCTAAGCCATGGGCTGCCAGTTTCTCCAGGAGAATCCTGTTGGAGGAAGTGTTCTCACATAATTATAGAATGAGTTCAGCTCAGAGAAGTGAGGAAGGGCTGAGAGATGTGGCTCCAAGCTGACCACACATCTGCCAGCAGGCCCTGGATGGGCTGTGCTGCAAAGACCTCCAGGTGCAGTGTGTGCAAACTGGGCCGTGACTTCTCACTGCTGACCTTCAGGAACTGCCCTGCACAAAAGAGCCCCAGAGGGAGATATTTTCCCACCTCCCAGTATTCCTGGCCAAGGCAGCACCCATCCCACACCCTTCTTTGTGGTGACTGGGCATCTGCTAATCTTTCTGTGCTCCTGTGGCTTTGTGGTACACCAGCATTGCTCTTCCAGCTCTCGCTGTGCAGCTGCATTCATGGGTAGGAACTGGAAGATGCTTTTTTTGCTCCTTTCTTCCCCTCTCATCAGAGTATAGGCATCTGAAGGACATGAACAGGAAGGCAGAGGAGGATCTGTTAAGCATAATGAAGTGGAGGAGTGTGACAGAAACTGCTGAACGGAGTTCCCTGGGGAGGGCTGGGAGCATTAACACCTGAGTCAGTGAAAAAGCTGCTGAACAAACCCACAGCATGGAAGGACAGTCTCATGGACGCCCTGTGGGACAAGGACAGCTCCTTGCAGCAAGCCCTAGTGGCTTGTGTGGGATTAGCTCTCCACACAGAGTCTCCTGCCACTGCCTCTTTGCCCTATTTTGAGGTCAAGGGACATGTTTCCCATACACATTCATTTCTGACTGATCCCAAGGCCTCTCGTATCTCACCTATGTCTCATGGCTGCAAAACAGCCTCTCCAGTCTGACCATCATGTCTCTGCTGGGCTGGGACCTGGCAGACACTTGCTGCCACAAGTCTTCTTCATTCTACTGCAAACAGAGTCTGAAAAACAGACCCCATGCCCAGCAGCCATTCCAGGGCTGCAGCTGGGATAAGGATGGAGTGGGAGGCAAGCCTTGATTTTCTCCTTCTCCTCTGCACCACCCCTTTTCTCTGCCTTCACCAAGCTGAGAACTGTGGGTAAAAGGCACTTACCTGATGTGCTTCCTGGTGCAGCCATGAGATCACTAATTAGGGCTAATCAGCCATGAGATCACTAATTAACAGACACTCATGATAGGTCTCTCAGGTCCTCAGATGAAATTTCTCCTTCTGTACATACATACATACATACATACATGCATACATACATGCATACATACATGCATGCATGCATGCATGCATGCATCCATCCATCCATCCATCCATCCATCCATCCATCCATGTATGCACAGAGTTTATGATCATTACTGTGCCAGACAATCCTTCTTCATTAGGACTTGGAATTTGCTTTCGATGCTCTCAGTCAGATCTTTAACATTATTTAAACACAATGGGTTCGAGGGAGTTTTTGTTATTTTTAATGCAGACCAGATTTTGCTGGGATCAAAGAATTAAGTTGTTCTTCATCTAGACCTATGAGCTGCCTCCCAGCCTGCAGGAGCCAGGAGTGTCCTCAGTGACAAATTCAGCCTGGAATGCTTTTGAAATCACAGCCAGGTGTCCAAGGAGGGGGAAAGCAGGGTGAATGCCTCTTGTTACCTGTGTCACAGCTCCAGAGTCACCATGGACTGTGGTGCGCACCCAAGGTTCTCCTGAGCACGGGATGAGCCCCAAGCAGATGCCACCAGCTCCATCCCTTCCCCGTGCGTCACAACACTCAGGGACGTCAGGAGCACATCTGGTGTGACAGGGAGGGAGTCCCCACGCTCGGCACAGCTGGGGCCGGGTGTCTGCCCACAGGCAGAGTGCCTGGCCCTGCTGTGTGGCACCTCCCCGGCTGGGACCGCTGGCTCCCCAGGGCCCCACATGTCAGAAGCAATGCACCTCTCATCACCCATCTGGGTCTGGCGTGTGGGTCCTGGGGAAGGGAGAGGCCTTTTGTTGGCAATGTGGGAGATCCAGGCGAAGGGGGAAGGGAGTTGTCTGACATTCGCATGTTGCAGGGGCGGGGCTGTGCCCAAGTAGTCCTGGCTGTGCAGTTGTGGGAAAAACAGACGCAGACTGCTTCTGTGCACCTAAAATGTGTCTAGTGGCAAAAAAATAATTCAGAGAAGATGATTCTGTAGATGATGTTGCTTTTAAATGTTGTTTTCCTGAGGACTGAAAGGAAGGAGTTGTATTGAACCATATGCCAGTGGTATCCAAACGTGTCCTGGGCTGCACCCAGAGCCCTGTGGGCAGCAGGGCAGGGAGGGGATTCTGCCCCTCTGCTCTGCTCTGCTGAGACCCACCTGGAGCACTGCATCCAGCCCTGGGCTCCCAGCACAGGAACCACAGGGACCTGCTGGAGTGGGCCCAGAGAAGGCCACCAAGGTGATCAGAAGGATGGAGCACCTCTTCTACAAGGAAAGGCTGAGAGAGTTTTAGTCGTTCAGCCTGGAGAAGAGAAGGCTCTGGGGAGAACTTATAGCACCTTCCAGTACCTAAAGGGGCGACAAGAGAGCTTGAGAAGGACTCTTCAACAGGAACTGTTGAACAGTTCAACAGGCCAAGGGGAAATAGCTTCAAACAGAAAGAGAGTAGGTTTAGATTAGATATTGGGAAAAAATTATTTACTGTGAGGGTGGTGAGGCACTGGCAGAGGTTGCCCAGAGAAGCTGTGGATGTCCCCTCAAGATCAGGCTGAATGGGGCTTTGGATAACGTGGTCTAGTGAAAGGTGTCCCTTCCCAGGGCAGGGGCATTGGAATGAGATGATCTTTAGGGTTCCTTCCAACCTAAACCAGTCTCTGATTCTGTGGTTCTGTAAGAGAAGTGAGAGATAAAGAAAAAGAAAGAGATAAGCACTCTTCAAATTTTGCTCAGCAACTAAAAACAGACACAAGTTGGGTATTAGAATAGCATTTCTTCTGAAAATTGGAACAAAATTCCTGTGTGAGATCACCCTGGTTTTGAGGCATTTGGTGGAAGAGATGGGAGCAAACCATTATCTTGCAGAGGAGTCCAGGTGGTAAAGGGAGTGACTGGAGCTGAAATAAAATATTGACACTGGAACGGACATGCATGAATGAGCCATGAATAAATAGAACCTGGAGATGAGGAGAAACCACCCAACCAACAAGAGTCCTGGAACTGCCTCCCGTAAAGCAGCAATGGGGGTAGGGAGATAAAAGGAAGCACAGAGTGGGTCCTGAGACTGAAGCATCACTTTGCCTCATCTTTTGATAAGGCCAGGGCTGCTGCTCATGGTAGCAAAATCATGAAGTGTAATTAGAAATGAGGGTATAGGAGTTATCATGGACAGTCTGGAAGCGAAGTTTGGTGAGCCCAGAGCTCTAAGCTTGATGGAACTGGATAGCCTCCATCCCAGTGAGCTGGCAGGTTGGCCAGAGAGAGTTTAAGCATCTCCCAGGTCTTGGTGTGATGTGGCACTGTTACTTGTGGCAGTAA
Organism: Ammospiza nelsoni; assembly: GCF_027579445.1. Classification (NCBI taxonomy): domain Eukaryota; kingdom Metazoa; phylum Chordata; class Aves; order Passeriformes; family Passerellidae; genus Ammospiza; species Ammospiza nelsoni. The sequence continues at coordinate 79,867,169 of NC_080669.1, read as the reverse complement.
CTGAGCTGGGACTGGAATCTCAAAGCTGCTTCCTACCCATAAATGCAGAAGGCTTCAAGGAGCTGCTGCTGCTGTGCGCCAAACAGGAGATGCTGGTAGGGCTGGAGGTGCAGTCCTGGGAAGCTGGAGGGACTTCCAGCAGGGCTTTTCTTTTTGCAGAGTAAACAGATCCAATGTTATACCCTGGAATCTGCAGAGTGAGGTGTCCTCAGCAGTCCCCTGCAGCACAGTGGAGGGGGAGCTGCTTCTCCACCTTCACTTTCCAAATCACTGCCTCCCTTGGCATCATCAGTCGAGAGAACTGCCATCCACTTGAGGCTCTCTCCTTCTTCTTGTCTTGATTATTATGATCATTACTGTCTCATTTCAAGCTGTAAATCAGAAATATTGTGCCTCGTATTTTTCCTCCCTGGGGAACGCATAACTAGGGGTGAGATTGGCTCTGAAGTTCAGTGCTGTTCTGTTGAAAAACTGCCTCGACAAATCGAAACTGTCTCACTTTTTAGAAGAAGTTTTGATTGGAATCAATCTTTCTTTTTTTTATGAGCATAAAAAGGGAGTAGTTAAAAGTAAGATTTATTCCAAATTCATCTTATCAGCTCTGAGACATTCAATTTTGTAATCAATTCCCACAGGGGCTCCACCAAGAAGCCCATATTCAGAATCAATCTTGTATTTCATTAGGTTATTTCTGGTGTTAAAAAATAAGATTGATTCTTACTTTATGTTATAGCGCTACAGCAATTTATTTTTTAATGATATGAGGTAAGAATCAATCTCTGGCTTCTTTTTAGTTTTTTTTTCTTTTTTCTTTTTAAATCCTGCTTTTCCTGCATTGGTTTTGTTAGAGCCAAGAGAAGTTAGCAAGCTCTGAAGGATTTTCAAATTACTCTTGTGCAAATTTAGCTCATGTTGGTGCCAGGCTGCTGCTCACAGGATCTGCAGAGCACCACGAGGTCTGATGAAAGGCGCAGTCTGCCCTGTCCTGGGATTTTGGGAACTCACTACACAAAACTGCTCTGATCTCCAGTCCTTGGCAGCAGCATCCTGACCTCCATGGGCTCCCACAGCAACCCCAGCTTGCCCAGGAGCAGGTATCCCAAGGACACTGGTTGCTAGCTGCTCCCATAATCACAATGACAATGAAATTACAGAATTAATCCCTAATACTTCATGAGTTGTGTGTGATTCATCATGAGTGGTTCAGAAGTTACTCAGCCAAGCACAAGTGCTTTTCAGTTGGGAAATTACCTTGCTAGCAGCCCTGGGGTTTGGTTACTGTGCTGGTATTTCCCTGGCAATTCTAAAGGTATTTTGGTTTAGGTAGTGGCACCTTGTTGTTCCTTCCTTCTTTTGCCTTTTGAGCAACAGAGAAAACACAACACAGGTTTTGAGGGGGGTAAACTGCCAGAGTAACTGACCCAGGAGGGAGCCATTAATTGAAGCTCCCTAAAACTCAGGATAATGAACCTCATGGAGTCTTTCCAGCCCTGGTGGATTGTGGCACCCCCAGGGCAGTCAGCCTTTCCCTTCCTGGGCTGCAGAGGCTGTTCCTTTGTGGTGCTGATGCGATGTACAGCAACACGGGCCTGTCTCTCTCTCTGCCCTGATTTTAGAGTTACTGGAACATGGTCTCCAAATTTTGCTCATGATGCTGGGATCCTGGCTGCTCTTTAGTGCACCACTGGCCTGCTGGGCTTGGAGGAGTGACATTTACCAGATCTGTCCTCTGTTTCCAGTCTGGTCACCCCAGACACTACAGGGTTTGGAGGCAAAGCTGAAAAGTCACAGCCAGAATAGCAGAAATTTTCCTGCCCAAATACCACTGGAGTTTTCTGAAATCCCTGCCAGGGCTCTTGTTCATGAGATGTGATCCAAATCTCAATATCCAGCAGAAGTGAAAGGTTGTCTCCAGGTTTATCTTACACCCAGCTCTCACTCCAGCCTAACATCCACATCCTCAGCTGGGCAGATGAGGCTGGTAGTCTTCCCAGGTTCTCTTTTGTCCTCAGTGGAGGGCTGAACCTGTTTTCCTTCAAACAGGTGACTGGGAAGCACCTGAGTTTACTGGAAAATTTCCCCTTCCTCTCTCCTAGAACAACTCATCCCCAGGTCAGACCATGCAGTGGGCACATCCAATGTGCTGAGCTCCATGGCTTGGCTGCGTTGGGAAGGATGGACTTGTGAAGATTGCAAAGGGTACTTGCCCTTGAGGAAAACGGTGCTGGGTTTCATCACACACCCTTGGGACTTCTGAAACAGCAGGGCAGGACTGGGACACATGGGAGAAACCGGCAGCAGGAGCCTCCTGTGAGTTGTACACCCCAGAACCACGGCTCTGAAAGTCTGTGTGGAGCAGACATCCTTCCAGGATCACTCACATGTTGTATCCTTGTGCATGATGGGTGCAAATCTCCAATTTTGTCTCTCTCTATCAACCTTCTGCTCTTGCTGTCTCCTCATGCATGCCTCTTGCTTGTCTCTATCTTTGTCACTGTGTACATATCTGTCTGTCTGTGGCTCTGGTAGCCTTCAAAGGCCCTGAGTTCATTTGATTTCATTATCATTTCCCATCTCTTGAGCTCTATCTCTTTGTTTTTTCCCCTTTTCTCATTATAATTTACATGCGGCTTGGGTGCATGCTGGAAATGAAATGCGAATTTGATAAAGCAGCCACAGCTCTTGCTTCCAACCGTGGCCTGAAAGCCCTGAACCCCTTGGAGAAAAGCAGGCTGTCTTTTTTTTTTTTTCCATAAAAGGGGAAAAAACATAATTTTTTTTTTCCATTGCACTGGCATAGAATGAAATTCCTCCAGCAATTACCAGGAGATAATGGCCAGAAATTAAACAGTCCTATCTCATTCTCTAACTATAGGACTTTTTATTTTTTCAAACTATTGAATACCAGGTGAACAATAATCAGGCAGGCATTAGGCATTCACACGCAGGCTACCTGGGATATGAAAGTCCATACACACAGCAGAGCTCCTTTTATTTTTTGTTATTAGTAAGGCACGCAGAGCCCTATGCAGATGGAGAGAGGCATTAGCCTGGTGCCCAGCGATGCTAATTCAGGTACAGGCACCACTGCTGCCTTGCTCCTGGAAGCACCTAATTGATGATGGAGGGGGTGGGGGAGCTGCCCTGTGCTCTTCCCTTACTCATCTGTGCCATCCACAGTGCCATTCCTGGCAGTCCTGTCCTCCTTTGGTGACACAGTGAATGTACAGAGGGAGTTTGAAGGAGGATGGGGGTCAGGTCAGGTCCTGGTGCACTGCATGGGAGTTTTCTGGGCTTTGCAGCCCCGCACACTCCTGCAGGTGATCACATCCTGCTTTTCCCTGCTCTGCTGATCTCTCCAGGAGCAGCTGCAGGGCTCTGCCATGGCCTTGGAGTTGACACACCGTGTTGAAGCTGCCTGGCACAGACAGAGCCAGCACACTGCTTCCTGCTGAGCCAATCTCACTCAAATTACCCAGGAGATTTCAGCAAAAGAGTAATTGAGCTGCTCTGACTTAGACACAGCTTGATGTACAAGTGGAAGGGAAAAATTCCAGGAGGAAGGAGCTTGACTCCTAAAGATGGTGAGAGGTAAAAAGAGGTGAGGAGACAGCTGGGACTGAACAGTGTGCTCTGGGTGGATTAAATGCACCGTCAATGGACTCCACAGAAGGTTTGAAAAGATGGAGTCACGTGGGGTGGGGAGAGATGGTTGCTTGCAGTGACAGGGACATACATCCAAACAGAGCCTGGGACTTGCAGGAGGTGCCTGCACTTCTTGTTGAACTGTGAAAGACATTTTGAATCCAGGTGCTGAATTCCAGAAGGAGCAGAGGGCAGGGACACATTCGAGAGAGGAGGCACTCCCCACTGTGTCTCGTCCTGGAGAAGGCGGTAAGGCTGGGGATGTTCTGCTCCCAGTTAGGTGTGACAGTGACCTGCCACTGTCCTGCCACACACACAGGGGGCTGCAGCTCACAGGAATGCATCCCAGCTTGGGACCTGTTCTATCCAGTAGCAAAGGTGCCTTCTCCATCTGTGACTTGTGCCAAGCTAAAATTTCAAGGGATGGAATGGCACATGGAGCTGGGGGAAGAATATAATGTTCCAAGTTCCCAAAATGGCTTTTCCACCAGAAACCTGGATTCACCTCATGGATTCCTCCTGCTTCAAAATTATTTATAAAAAGAACTTTTTAAAGTTGTTGAAACAACCTCCTTCAATATCTGCATGGCACAGTATCTTTTCTTTGCTTGGAAATACCTTCACTGTCTAATACTTGTCCGTGTATAGTCATGAGTTAAAATTAAAACAGAAATCATATGAAGTACTCCCAAATCCACCAAACAGCACAACATATTTTTAAGTGAGGGGGATTGATGGGTGGCTTTTCAGTTCCCCAGAGCAGCTTTTTCTCCTGAAGTGAAACTGGAAAATTCAGCATCACAAATACCACGTCCTCTTGAACCAGGCAGGAGACAGGAGAGAGCCCTGGAGGCTTTCTGCAGAGCTGGCCATGATCCTGTGTAGGCAGGCAGGGGCTCTGCTCCCTCAGCCCAGCTGGGAATGCTCCAGAAGGGTTAACAAGATAACAGGGACTGGCAGAGTCGTGCCTATAATTTATTAAGGCTTTCAAAAGGCTTTTGATAAAGTCCCTCATAGGAGACTATTAAGGAAACCTGGTAACCACAGGATGAGAGGAAAAGCCAAGGCATGGATTAAAACCAAGATAAGGCAGGGAAGTAAGGGAAGGAACAAATGACCAATTCTCAGCAGGCAGAAAGGTTAATAGTGGAGAGCCTGAGGTCACCCCAGGCCCTGAGTGGTTGAATATATTTATTAACACAAGCACAGAGGGAAAGGGAGCAGCGAGGCTGTGGAGCTCGCTGGGGGCTGCTGCAGCAAGGCCTATGGGGGTGAGATGGGGCAGCAGCCCTGTGGTAGGATGGGATGGGATGGGGTGGGATGGGATGGACAGACAGTTGGTGATAGTGCATCTGGAGCTGTGCTTGGGGCCAGTGAGGGAGCTCTGGTTAACCCCCAGAGGGCTGTAGCTGCTGGTGGGGTGCACAGGGGGATTGTGAGAGACACTGCCCTGGGCTCTAGCAGAGGAGCCAGGGCAGCGTGAGGCAGCTCACATCTAACTCAAAGGCAGAACAGTCAGATTCAATTGGGAACAAGCCCCAAACAGAGCTAACAGGATTCCCTTTACATCAATGGGACAGATTTGATTCTGTCTATCATTGGGTCTTGTCTAAGACCCAATGATATTGGGTCTTAGACAAGTATTTGTCACTTTTCACATCAGAAGCAAGGACAACATCTCTTTATCCTCAGCAGGGCAGGATGGCAGCCCTCTAGACTCAAGGGAAATGCAAAAGCCAAGTTAGTGAATTTAAATATTAATCTAAGTGATGAGCAGGGTCCAAAGGAGCAGTCTGGAAAAACTGCCTGATGAGCATGAGGAGCAATACTGGGTATTGACTTGGTGAATATTATCCATCCTGTGCAAACACCCCAGTGAAGCAAACAGCCTGGTGGAACAAACAGTCTGTGGACACCTGATTAAACAGTGTTTGTGATAACTAGTGGAGAATGTCTTTTTAATTACTTTTGTGTGGGGGAATGCAGATATGTGAGGAAAGTTTCTTCTGTTTTGTTTTTATGGACACAGCAGCTTGAAATACTGACTTGAGAAATGGCTCCAATGAAAAGTTTGGAAGATGGGAGAAAACTTTTGGTCTTTATTAGAAACGAGGAAATTTAAAGATTTCCTCATTTTAAAAAATGACCTGACTGGACGAAACCATAAAGGAAAAGCCTGAACTACCACAAAGCATTTTGAAACTGTTAAAATACAGCACATCCAAAATTATTAACATGAGGTATTCCTCAAGAATTCCATTAATTCAAACAATTTTAATTAATTTTTCGTTTCCAATTTTGATAATTTTTTTACTTAGAAGAGTAAAATTTATAAAATTGATGAAACTTTTGGCAACAAAGCCTCACAGAGAAAATTACTCGTCTGAAATCCATGCAGGGATGAGCTGTGTAAGGAGGAATTAGATCTCAGCAGTAATCTCAGTCATGGGGTTTCATAATTGTGTGCTCCATGTTTTGAACATCCGCACCCTTTTAATGGATTTTCCTAGGTTAATTATACCATTATTTCACCCTGCGTGTATAAAACTGGCTGTTCAAAGTCAACTGTAAATGAAAATTGCAGCTGTTAAATCGCTGGGGTGGCTGACTTGCTGGCTGCAAAACAAACACGGCACCCACTAATTGGCCTGTAAACAAGGGTGGTGGGGAAGGGCTGGGGCGAGTCTCTGGCATCCATCGGGCACCATCCAGTAGGAAACTGAGCATCGGGAATGCCAGAGTCTCTGGAAAGACCCTCTGGATGCCAAGGTTGGCAGATGGCCCAGGGGGACAATCCCAGAGGCTGAGCTGTGTGCACACTTTCCCTTTCCTCCCAGGTCACTTGCTGCCTGCAGTGTTAATTGTCCATTAGGAAAAACAAGCAAACAAACCCATGTGCCTGCCCAAGGTGACTCCAGAGGGTAGGAAATGCTGGAAGAGCACTTGTCACCTGCTCTGTTGGCAGAGGGAAGGAGACAGACGCCTGACTCGTGTCCATACCATCACTGACACCAGTTGGACAACAGACTCGAATAAACAAGGAAAAATCATCCAAAGGATCAACTTTCTGGAGTTTCTGTAGATAGCTTAAGATGATACCATTTGAGGCTTTTCGGGCTTTCTGGATCCTTCCATTTATCTTTTTGCCCTCTTCTTCTTCCTCTTCATCCTCGTTGGAAACTGATAGGAAGAAAATAGGATGCTGAGGAAACATCCTTCAGCTGAATTTGCCACCTTGTGGATGTCGCAGCGTTTTGCAGAGATCCCTCCACAGTGGCAGAGAGCAGCAGGAGGCAGGCTGTGTCTGCTGGGACCTCCTCAGTTTTGCTGCTTGTGCCCCTCAGTTGCCCCTCAGCTCTCACTGGACAGGCATCTCCAAGGATGTGCAGCCTGGGCAGAGAACATCACCTCAGGCCCTTGGAGCTGCTTGGGACTTGGCAGACCACCAAATTAGTTTCCCCAGGATGCACCTTCTCTCTTGGAGCATCGTCAAATAGCTTTTCCCCCCCGCTTCTGAGAGATCAAAGTATTAAAGTCTGCCGGTGAGCCTTACCATCCTCCACCAGGCGAGCGTTATGTTAAGTGGAAACCAGTGTTTCAGCTGATTTTAGTTCTATCTCTGGAACTTGTGATGGCAGTCCCTGAGAAACCTGAGGGCTCTGTCAGACCAGAAGGCATTTTAACTGGGGGTCCCAGAGAGCAGTTCCTCCAGTCTGCCTCCAGCAGGAAAGGCAAAGACAAAGCTGTGCAGCTGTGATAAAAGCAGGTAACACTGACTGCAGCTTTCTTGGCTGATTATGGAAAGGCTGTTCTGTGAGCATCAAGTAACCAGGGAACGGGAAGGCCCCATAAGACTCTTTTCAGGCTGTTCCCTGTCTTGAGGCAGAAGCAGCTCTAGTGAAACCAAGCACATGCTTCTCTCACCATCCTATAAGGGGATAACTTGGGCAACAGAGCCTTAACTCTGCACAAAGCTCTTTTTTTTTTTTTGTGTCTCTCCATAATCTCCCTTGCTGGTGTAGGCAAGTGTTAGGGAAAGTTTTGAAAGTTTTTAAAGTCAGCTAAAAAGTTAAGTTTACCAAAACACTTGTCTGCTCTGAGCTTCTGTTTGCTGTAGCTCCTCTTTGGTGCTGAATGTGCACGAGGAGCAAGGAAAGTCAGATTGGGATTAGGGACAATAAAGTTTGGGACAGGAGTTGCTCAAGAACAGTACTAAGGACTGGTGGTGTTCTGAGGTTCCTGTGGGGTGTCACAGTTTATGGCAGGGAAATGGGTTCTGCAGTGAGACACAGGTCCTGTGTCATGCCAAGGTCACCCAGCCAGCTGTCCCTCCTCCAGCTGGTGTCTCACCACCAGGCTCACGAGACCTGGGGTGAAAGGGTGCAACAGGTTAAGGGGGAATGAATTCCAGTTCAGATGCAGTTCTGGAAGGAGCTTGCCCTGAAAGAGTCTTACTGTCACCAGCGTGGGTTGAAAACCATAAAGCAGCCTGTGTGCCTCATCAAGTTTTTGCATTGCTCAGCAAGGTAGCGGTCTTGTTTAATGTATTTATTAATGATCTGGAAGTAGAGGTAAACAGCTTGTTAATTACGTTCTCCTGCCTCAGTTGGGAGGCATTGTGAATGCCAGTGCAGATTGGGTAATAATAGAGACATCAGAGACATTAGGAAGACATGCAGGAAAGAAAATGAACTCCCTCTTGGCTCAGGGAAGTCACAAAATAATCCAGGACTGGGTTTTTGAGCAGCAACGGTGATTCAGGTTGGGAAAAGACCAGTGACCAGCAAGAAAGAGAGGGATTTTAGAGCAGGCAAACGTGTTTAAGGTACTCTTAGGATGTGTGGCACAGGAGAGAACTGAGTGTGAGTGTGGGAAACAATCCTCCCCCTTCTGCCCTCTCAGGCTGCCATGCTCCTTGCTGTATTTCAGAGCAGCAATGACTAACGGATCCTGTCTCAAGGAAGAGTTACAAATATGATCAGAGGCCCTGGGAAGGGCAAAATTGCTTCATGAGGAAAGATTAAAAGTGCTTGCATACGTCAAGCTCAGTTAAATGATGTTCAGGGAAGGTGGGATAACAGCTGACAAATATTTGAGCGGCATAAATCTGAGCAGTGACAGTGGGCTATAAATACAGCACAGGAGCTCTTGTGGGGTGCAGGTGTCATTTTGAATATACCTAACATCTGTCATGGTGCAGGTCGGGGAAGCAGCAGTGCCTGTGTGGCTGCTCCCAAGCACCGAGATTTGAGATACGGAAGGGAAGGGTGGAAGGTGAAATATCTGCATTTATCACTGTGACTTACCACTCCTGGGCAACAGCACAGCCAGCTGCTGCAAGATCTGTGAGCAGGGGAGCAGCCTGCTCCTTATCAAGACTGAGCTACCTGCTTGTGCAGTAATGGGGAGGGGAAAAAGTTCTAAATCTCTTTTAGCAGCTGGGAGATAGGAAGGGAGGTGGGAGAAAGGTGCCCTGCATGGTTTTGGCACTAAGACCTCCTGACACAGGTGAGCTCTAATGTGACTCTGATGTCCCAAGGAAATGAGATTATAAAGGTCAATGTATGACTGCAAACACAGGCTGAATCAACAACACATCTGCAGACCTGTCTGGAACCTCCCTCCCTGTTAAATACAGGTTTTAAAACTGGGGTTAAAAATTGTAGTCCGGGCATGAAGAAAAGATCTGACATAGGGACTTATGTGTGAAGGAAGATCTGTGCAAAACTGCAAGGAGTCCGTTTTGTCAAAGAGAGTTTCAAGCAGTGAGGGTACAAGAATATGCCTGTCCTTGGGAAAGGGGAATATATGTTATCAGTACCTGTCCACAGCCTCAGCTGGCCTTAGGCCTCTCTGCTTCGACAAAGGTGTCTCAGAAAGCTCCTTGGAGCTGTCTGTGGGAATGCTGCAGATCTATTTATGGATTCACCAGAAAAAAAATGCTCTTTTCTGTAGTTTGTCAGCCAGAATCACGAGAGAAGGGGTCTGGAGCTGGGATTACAGCAATGTAAAGAGAAACTTCATCTTGGCTCTCTTTGGGAGTCACTGCCTTAGTGAAACAATGGTATTGAGAACAAAGTGTCTAAAACCAAAATCCTGTTTCTGAGCAGTGGAATTATCTCACCAGCAGCCTTAGACCACATAAACTTCTCTGGTGCTGGTCAGGAGTGATAGGTCTACTAGAAGATCTCCAGTATTTCTTTCCTTACCCTTCCTGGGTCAGGATTTCCCCTCTCTTACAGGAGCTTCCTAAACAACACAAGGGAGCTCACTTATCCAACAGGCTTTTAAAGAAAGTTTAACTAAAGTAGGTGCCTTGCAGAGAACACTCCTCTGTTGGCTTCAGAGAAATGAGCCAACAAATCTGATGGCTTTTTCTCATCCTTGAAGTATTAAGTGGCTTGTTTTTTGGATGCATGACACTGGAGCTTTCCTTGCACCCTGCAGGGTTCTTATGCCCTCCTCATAGTGGTTTTTGAACAACTTGCCTGCCACTTCAGACTGCATCCGACTGTGGGATCCTCTCAAAAACACAAGCTCTCTGTGCACTGATAACTGAGAAGTGTCTTTTCAGACTTAAGTTCCTCTTCTGCAGCTCCTACTAAATACAGCACTTAGAGCTTTTATGGTGTTTTTCATTTCCAAAGTGCTTTGCAAACATTAATAATACAAAACACATGAACTCCACTGCCACAGTAATACCCTAATCCTTTCTCTTATCTCCTCTTAGGGCTCAGAACTTCCAGCCCAGCAAAAGCCCACAAGCTCTGGAGCTCTCTGACAAATAAACACCATTAAAAATAATCTCTGGATGTTTTCTACTTCCTCTTTTAAAATTGCCTTTCTACATCCCTTCATGCCAGTAATCCATTAATCCAGTCAGTTGCTGGGTTATGAACTGTGTATGGTAATTGGCTTGAAGAGTGCAGCATTTCTGGGCTACAGCTCTCTGGACTACATTTGCAGTAGCTTTATAGGAGGACTGCACACAGGCACCACATTCTTGTGAACCTGTGACTCAGTTTAGGCACTGGATTTTCCACCTTTGGAGCTAAACACAGCTCTAGTTGGAGGCTGCAGCCTAAAGCTTGGCAAACTCTTCTTTGCCAACCCTGAGAGGTGAGACTTGACCTTGTGCACCTGACACAAAACTGTGAGGACGTGTTCCCCAATCCTTCTGCCTGCTCCCTGCATGCCCTGCAGAGCAGGCAGTAGCTCAGTGAGCAGGGCTGATCCAACACAAATTGATCACATCGTATATTATGGAAAAATAAAATTGGAGGTGACTTGCCCAAATGTGCCAGGCTGCAAAGTGCAGCAGTTTGGTGGCTGTTTCATGAGCACCCTGGGGACTCCAGCAGCATGGCTGGAAAACCAGGGACTGAGCAGGACAAGGGACAATTATTTCATTCATCCAAAGGTACACTGTCTCTGAGTCAGAGCCACACATGAAGTTGTGTGTCATGGTATGATTTCGGTCTTGTTCCTTTAAGACAGGGGTTGGGCTTGCCTTCCATTCCCTCCAACATCCCTGCTTGATGCTCTGGATGCTGTATGGATACACATGAAGTGATACCAGCCTAAATCCACAAACCATACGGTAGAAGAAATGTCAGCCACAGCTTTCAGGTAAGGCTGACAAGGTAAATGAGTCAGCCTTGGTGTGTCCCTCCCTTGACTGCATTGGGACCCTGGCCCTTGTAACTCTTCCAGTGACAAACCAGGTCATTGCTAAGTGCTTTGAAGCAGTTTCAGGTCAAGTAGGAGGTCTGTGGCAGGAATGTGGCTTGATACCCACTCAGCACTGATCTGGTGCCCTCACCAGAAAGCTCTGCTTTCCTGGGTCATGCCTTGCTCTCAGCTTGCTGCAGTTAGTAACCATCTTTGCAGACACCTCAACAGCATCTGTCTCTAATGCTTGCCTGCACGTTTTTTTCTCTTTGCCCCCGCTCCGATTTTACCAGCCTTAAAACATAATTTCCATTTCTACCCTTGATTTTGTATTCAGATTTAGCAACCTGCATCTCAAATTTATGCTTAATAATTCTCCTTATCAAGCCATCAAGTAATTTTCCTCCCTCAAATTACTGCCTCCCCCACTCTCTCTGCAACTCCTCCTCCTCTTTCTTCATCTCTCTTTTGTATCTGGCAATATTTCAGACTCCTTCCATAATTTGCTTGACTGTGTAATTGATCAGAATAACTCAGTTTTATTACAATTTGCTTGAAATCCCTTTGTTAGCAATTAGAACACTTTGTTTAAAGACAAATAAGATTTAATGCGACTCTCTCCTCCTTGGCAGCCTCCCAGTCTGGTCTTTCCATGCCTCCTTGCGGCTGTCTGCTCTGTGCTACCCTACCCAACAGCTGGCAGCAAATTCTCTGTTTCTTGCCTCTGGGATTCTGCCCTCTGCCTCTCCCTCTGATGCTTCTGGTGATGCCTGGTCCACCTTCCTCACTGATTTGCCAAGATTTATTGTGCTGGCATGGAGAATGTGGCATGCCTTCCCTCCCTTCACTGTACTCTCTCTGCCCCTGAGGAGGCTCAGGCTCCCAGTGCAGCAGCAAATGGGTCTGAACCAGTCATCAGGATATTGAGGTGGTTTTGGGCCACATGAGGAACATCCTCATGCCCAGAGGGCAGAGAGGCTGCCTGTTTTACAAGAGCACAAAGGATTGTGAAAGGGACGCAGGAGCGGGTTGGTAATGTGTGTATTTTTGGATTTAAAGTCTCATCCATAGTTACACACAATAAACAGTGCCTTGTATGTGTCTTGGGTATCTTTCCCAAAATGCCTTCAGCATACTAGAAATGATGCCTATCTGATAAATCCCAGAGATTAGCTGTCATCTCCACTGGGAAATGGCTCTCCAGCTGTCTGAACTACTGCAGCCCTGATGCTGTCAAAATCCAAAACCTCTCCAGTGCTCCCCTGGCTCACAGAGCCATGTCCCCTGTCTGTGGCTGATTCTGAAGGTGACTGTCAGCTGCCACCTGCCTGGAGATTTATTGCTTCACCCAACCAAGCGTGGGGAGCAGGATAACAACTGCTGCAGAGGGACCTGGGCCTGAGACCCTTTCTGTGGTCTTAGCTTCACTTGGCACTGGTCTTACTGTAGGGTAGAAGTAGGTGGGCATGGAGCTGCACATGCAAGGGGTACCAGCTGGTGGCCAGCACAAAGTGTCCAAGGAAGATGACAAGGAGACAGGACCTGGCACCCGGGCCCAGACCCTCATCTGAACCCTGATTTGTGCTCAGAGCTCATCCTTCCCCACAAGCCCCGCTGTGGCAGCCTCCTTCCCTTTACCAGAGCCCTGTCCCCCGATGCACATGCTGAGTCCCCATGTCTTGGCAGGTGACACAGCATGGCAGCACCCAGCACAGCAGCTGCATCAGGATGCAGGCTTCCCTCCAGGCTTCCCTCCAGGGAGGTCTCCTCCATCACATGGATGCTTTCTCCAGACCTGTCTGTCCAGCTGAGAGGAACTCAGGCTACCTGCTGCATCTCACACGTGGGGACTCAGGAGGCTCCTGAGCAGGCAAGAGGTGTCACCTGTCACTTCCCGGGCAGGCTGTGCATTCTTAATCTGCAGCAGCACCTTAATCCAGGGAGTGGCAAGTGAGGCAATGGCAAAAACAATACAAAACTGTCTCCCTCACTCTGGAAAAGCCTCATCAGGAGCATTGTATTCAGTGTCTGCCTTGCCTTGGGAAACTGTAAATGCATCTGTCTGGGAGGATGCAGCCGTGCAGGCTCCAGAACAGTGGTTATTTCTCCCAGGGGATTTTGGATCTAGCAATGTAATTTCAATAGCCTGATGCTTTGTGTGCTGGCGGAGGCGGGGAGCCATAGGGATGGGCTCATCCAGGCACTCTCCTTTCTGCCTGAGTGGGTAGTGTGTCCATCAAGGCAGTGGAGGAAATCCATGTGGTTAACACAGTGTGTCACGAAATATCAAAATATGCCACAGGATTTCCGGCCAAAATGTCAAGTAGGGTCTCATGAAAATATCTGACACCAGAATTACCCTCTGCCAAAGCTCAGTGGAGTTGCACTGTGGCTGGACAGTAAGAGTGTGCTATTTGCAATCGACTCAGAGCTGCTCTGTTAGCACTGGGATTTACACTGCTGAGCTTCTTTCCAAGTACATTTCATAAACCTGGGTTTAACTTCTTGCTCTGCGAGCATTTTCTCCAGGCCGGTCTGGATCCTGCAGCCAGCTCCCTGCCCTTTGGCACTTTCCTTTTTGAACAAATAAATGCTTTAAATATTTCAAAATATCCTTAGAAGGTGCTGTACATAACAAATGTAGTTGACTGGCAACTCAACACCTTCAGCTTCATGGGAGTTCTGACTAGCTGATTTAAAAACCCTTAACTAATTAAAAAACCTTTAAACGATTAAAAACCCCTTCGCTGAATTTAAAACCCCAGTCTAAATCATTGGGAGTTTTGGAGTTAAATGCTTGAGAAGAGAAAAGCAGTATTGAGCGATAGCAAGGCACACAGAACTGCTTGCTGCAAGGTGACCACTAGTATTGGAAATAGCTTATTTTGTACCAGCATTTGCATTCTGACATTCCTGGTCTGACCCATCACCTCGGCTCACTCAGGATGCGAAAACAGGAAGGGAAAGCGAGAACAGGGATGCTGGCAGTCTGACAGAGCAGGCAGCAAACACATCATCCTGTGCCACAGCTGCTGCTGCTGCCCTTGGCCAGGGGATCTGCTGGTGCCCAGGAGGGGCAGGAGCTGGAGGAGGGACCTGGTGCTGCATGGCTCTGGGACTGGTGCTGGTGCTGGTGGCAGCTGTGTTTCACAAAAGGAACAGCAAATAAACCACCATGCTATTTGCTTTTTGTCTGACTTTAATTCTGTCTTCCTGCTGGCTGAGCTGGGTCTTGAAAGGAGCCTGTTGCTTTTGTTGATCTCTTCTGGTTCTTTTGAAAAAAGAATCAATGCATTAAAGAGGTACAATTAGTGATGCAGTGGTGGGTTACTTGTTTCAGGGAATTTCTCAGAATTACTTTTTTCCCCTCATGTTGCCGGTGCTGTCCATCACGACCACCAGCCACAAGCAATATTATTTTTGATAACAAGACTTCTAGGGTTTTTTGTTTTTTTAAGTTCAACTCTTACTGTCAGGGTGTGAAATCTGGGCACTGAAGGATTGTAAGAGAGACAGCCAGAAGACAGTCAGCAGCTTTGCCTGTCAGTTCTCTGCAATAGCAGGAGCTCAGGTGTCTTGCAGCAGATGGGAAGGACTCCGTGCCACTCAGTGCTGCGTGTGGCTGTGGAGGTATCTTGGTGCTGCTGCCTGACGTCCTGGCACAATCAGCCTGCACTGCTCATCCTCTCAGAGGCCAGCAATGTTGTCTGCTGGTGGAATTACTTTCTATGAACAGCTCCAGTTCTCAGTTGTAAAATACATCCTCAGAAAGCAGGGAAGTTGTAGATGCTGGTGGGGACTAACTGAGGGTAGATGTAAGGCAAGTATTTCCTGTGTTGCCTCAATCCCTGTGAAATTTACATGGTGGATTTCGCTGGGAGTCCAGGAGCAGAGGTGAAGAGACTTAGGCCCTTTCAATATTGAAGCTGGTTAGTTTGACATTCTCCAGTCAAGGTCTCAACCATGTGGCACTCTGTCTTCCCAACTCAATGAAGCAAAACTTTTGGGTGAAGCAAGAATGGCAGTCACAGTCCTTTGCTGAGATGTCAGCTCCAAGCCCAGTTGGTAGTGAGCTAAGCCAACTATATCCCTATGTCTTAATACAAATTTCACTGGTCTTCAGTGAAATTTGTCTCAGTGCAGGATGACTTGTCTGATGGGAATAGAAATGTCTGAGCTTATATAAGACTTCTACAGTCAGACCCTGGCATGTCTTCAGGCTCCTCTCACAGTGTGGAAGACTGCCTTCTCTCTGTCTCCCTTCCTCTCCAGCTTGGCAGGCTACGAGGTGTCAGGGTGAGGTAAAAAGATGCTTCCATTCATAGCACGCTTCCCTACAGATTCCTGAGAACCTGCAGCACGAATCCAGCCCCATGTGTTATAACTCCTTTGCAGGGCTCCTGGCTGATCAGGACATCCCTGATGTAAACTTGGCCAGAGGAGCCAATAGAGCAAGAGTCAAAGTAGCAGAGTGAGCAGTTTACGCTGTAAATCCCAATCCTTGCAAAACATGCAGATGAGATTCAAATTTGCCCCCCTTTGCAATATGAGTAATCATCACTCACATGCTTCTTCCTTCCCTCTGCTCCTCAACAGGGTCCAAAGGCCAGTTATAAAATGTTCCTTTCCCTGATCCCATCCTCATGGCTCCCAATACAGCACCGCATTCCTTCTGTCCGCGGCCGAGCTCCTCTGGCTTGGGGGCCAGCAATCCAGAAGGCTGATGCGTTCCTGTGTTTATTTTTTACACACTCTTGCTGTTTTATGGTGTTTTTTGTGGTCGAGGGGTCAGCTGGGAGCAGAAATAATTTGCCTGCCTTGGGGAAAAATATGTATCTATTAGCTTTCTTGGCTGCAGTTGGAAAATCTCTGTTCCTCCCTCCTCCCTGCCAGAGAGGCTGAGCATCTCCAAATAGCCCCGGGGACACTGGAGTGCTCACTGCATCCAAGCTGTGGGATCTGGCAGGATCAGGCACCACCCTGGGTTATGTTGCCTGAGCAGTTCTCGGTGGGTCACCAGCAGCCACAAGCCTGGGAAAACTTCCGAGCTTGGAAATTGGTAGGAAAGATGATGCTGCCTTAATAAGGAAGTGTTGCGGCCTGTATTTTAGGGATTGAGTTGAGAGGGGTTCTCATGTGCTCTGGAGAACAAACCAGCCATGTCCATGTTCCATCTCTGAAGGATCATTTGTTTTTTCACCTCTCTGCTGTGCTCACTTTGGCTGGTCATGCCTCACAGTGCTGTGCTGGCCACAGCACAGCCTGGAGCTCTTCTCTGTTTTTTGGTGAATGGGAATCTTGCCAGGTGTTTCCCTTCCAGGCAGTCCTTCCAACCATTTTAGCCACTCCATCCCTCTTTCCAACATGACTGGTACCATTTCCTGGTGCTGTGCATGGGGACCACACAGGCACCACAGCCCAGAAGTGCATTCATCACCAAAAAAGAGAAAGAGAAAAAGGTCCACACAGCTCCTGAGTCACATTTTACAAACTGCAGAGCACCTCATGACTTTGTCCTTTCAAAAAACTTCTTCTGACCCTCCAAGAAGCTTGAGTTCTGTACCAGAGCTTGGCTTTGGTGCTTCACAGACCCTGAGGGTCAGTGTTTATGTTTCTCTGGTAGCCAGAGGGAAAAGCAAAGGAAGACACAAGGTTCCTCTGCAGCCTCAGCATGGGCAGAGGAGATCTGCTTCCAAGATGAGTCCTAAAGGGAAATTACTGCAAGCCAGCTGCTCCCAGCCTAGGGTGTCTTTGTGATCTCTGCTTTACAGTTGTATCACCTCCTTTGCCCTTGTGTCCTACCTTCTTTGGTGACCACCAGGCAGAGGAGCTTCTAAGCTGGAAAATGGCGGAGGATGGAGAGACAAGCTGTGTGAAGAATTCAGAGCAGAGATAAAAGGTGAATTCTCTCCATGACATGATACAGCTCTTTCTCTGTGGCTTCAAGCAATAGACTGACAACTGCTTTACCATCATCATGCACCTTTCCCCTATCAAAGTGATTTTTTTTGTCACTGGATGGTCTCATATTGACAGTCATGGAGAGTAAAATCCTTTATCATGGCCTGTAGAGGATGGGGATGGACAACAGCTTCCCATATGGAGATTCTTCAGCCACACCAAGGAAAGGGGCAATGGACATGTAATGGCTGTGGATCCAAGCTCAGGCTGTGTTTGATGATGGGAAGATGTGGAAAGGTGCTGAGGTACTGGCACTGACACAGCGGAGCTCTGGGTGCCCCATCCCTGGAAGTGTCCAAGGCAAGGCTGGATGGAGCTCTGAGCGATCTGGTTTAGTGGAAGGTGTCCCTGCCCATGACAAGGGATTTGGAATAAGGTGATCATTAAGAATCCTCCAACCCAAATTGTTTTGTGATTCTATGTGTAGCGCCCATTGAAAACTGAGGTGTTTTTGCAAAGCAATTTTTTCTTCTGTGGGAGCAATCCTAACCCTAACTCAGCTTTTCTACAGGTCTGAGGACAGTTTTCAGTTTGCAAACAGTTGTGCATGACAACTGAGGTGTCAGGGGTGTAAATGCTATAAAGAGGCAGGGATGGAACTGGGAAGCAGAGGATCACCATGGGATATTTTCCCAGAACTGAGATGTTTCACTGCTGCTGGATTGCTCACACACCCTGCCCAGCCAGGCAGAGGTTTGACCATGGGTATCTCAGCACTATAAGGAGGTTGTCTGAGCAGCCACATCTGCCTCTGTCAACAGTGATGCTCATGGAGATGATGGATGTGACACTGAACACCTTGAGTGTACTTCTGATTCAAGAAGTTTGGGGGTTTACATGTATCATAGGGAGGAAATGATCCTTCAGTAATCAATCAAGTTGGTGATTAATGCATTCTTGCCTTAGCAGAGATTTTACAACATTATTTCTCAGACACAGCTGGAGGGAAGGAAAATAATAAATCCTGAGTGTCAGGGGGAGTGAGCACTGGGAGAAGTTGTTCATTGTCCTTTCCAACAAAAGTACAGGGTGCAGTGAGTGAAATTAGCAGGTGACAGATTCAAAACAAGCACCTAATACAGTTGGCAAGTCCTTGTGGTAAGTGATAAAGGCTTTAATGAGTTCATAAAGACTGCTGGAGGTAACAATGCGAGCCACATTTACAGCAGAAAGTCTCAAGATGCAAAACACAGGGCAGGGCTAAATATCGATTAGATATGCTGGCTCCTGCTCTTGTCACCTGCTGTGGGCTACTCTGGGATGCTGAGCCAAGGGGACCTTTGGGACAATCAGCCAAAGCTGCTTTCATGCAGCAGCTGATTGCAAGCTTGGCTAAATTCCAAGTGCCCTGTTGCCTCATTCCCAACCTGAGCTGTTTGGGCGGCTCACACAATTCCAGCTCTGCTGCTGCTGCTGCTCCCAGCTTTCTGCATCTCCTGGGATGATCTCTGTGTGATCATCTGCTGTAGCACAGGCTGCAGCAAAGACAATCCTGTTTGTAAAATGAAATGAGTCCAAGAAGATTTGTCATTTGCATCACTGAGATTAAACAATACCCTTTATTTAAGAAAATTATAAAATAAACCTAAATCTTCACTTAACACTGTTTCTTCAAACTTGTAGTGATAAACATGCAGGAAAAGCTTTGCTCAATAATCTTGCAGCCTCCCTGCTGCAGCAGGCGATAAAGCAGGAATAACAAACTACCTGGAGCTGGCTACACACCAGCCACCACTCCGTCAGCACAGATAGGAGTTAATTATTTCCTATCAGCTGGCCAGGTCTGGAAAGTAAGGGGCAATGATTTCAAGGCTCCTCTTGTTAAGCAATGGTGACAAAAAAAAAGGGAGGATATTAGGATTATTGTCTGCTTCTTTCATGAGGAATAACAAGGTTGGTTGGAGCAGAGCAATTAAGGAGGAAGGGATTTCATCTTCAGCAACTGCATTAATGAAATAAGAGATAGGTCTAAGAGAGAAATCCTTGAAAATATGAAGGATAATGTGGCTCATCATGGGGAGGATATTTGAATAACAAAGGTTTCAGTTTCTTCTTGTAGTGCAATGTGGGAGATGCACAGTAGCGAGAGAAACAGGCTCAGACCTTGAGCTGAGCAATTCCCTGCAGGGAATTGTCCCACTGTGGGGCTGCCACCACATTTTCCCTTCATGTCTTTCCCATCACATATTGTCCTGTCCCATCAATGTCAGTGATCTTTTTGAGGAGTCCTGGAAGATTCCTCTTCTGCGTGAGATTTTTGCCACGAGAGATGGTTTTCAGACTTTGCAGGATTTTCTGTGCAGAGGTGGGATGGGAAATGCATTGGGGTACATCTTTGGGAAGATATGCCTGAGACAAACAGGGGCACCTGGTCTTCAGCCCACATTGGCACCCCAGCTCTCAGAGTGAATGAATCCATTTTGCTTTGGTGCCACATCACCCAGTCCTGAGGCAGAATATCTTTTTGCACTGTGATGACAAAGCAGACCCATGTAGTCCAGTATGGTATCGATGCAGGATGGTAAAAAGGATCCTAAAAATCATTTTCTACATACCTACTGTCCATTCCAAATGGGAATTTCTCTCTCCGTGATGAGGTTTCTTTCCTTATTTCAACCATGTCTCTATTAGCAGTGTGATTTTTACCAGTTAAAGTTATGCCACTAAAAGCCTTGATTTACAGTTTTGGAATTATTCCTCTTCACAGATGGAAATGGTTAAACCAGCATAAGGCACCTTTATCCTGAGATAACCAAGTCCATGCAAAGGCAGGTTCTAATGCTTTTTACAATACCAGCACTGTTAGAGAGCCAGCTATCACTTGTTAAAGGCAGACAAGCCCCGTGTTAAAAACTCCTCTTAAGACTGCTGTTTTTTATAAAAATGGTGCTCCATTCCTCCCTAAGACTAATGAAATATGATACAGGAAATCAACATGGCACCGGATATTTATTAGAAATGTAACCCAAACCTGAGAAACATCTCAATGCAATAAAAATACACATTTGCAAAGACAACAGAACATGACTAAATGCATCATGAGAAATAAATCAGAGACTACCTTCAGTTTATATTTGGAAAGATGACTGTTCTTTATTCACTTTAATCATAAATTCCTCAAAATAAGACCTCATTTATACCAGGAACAAGCTGCCAAGGGTTATATTGCATTAACCTTCTAGGGATTTCTTCAGATGTGATGGGCTGGGTTTCTTAGCTGAGCACACAGTGCCAGACTCATTACAGGATGTCTGGACAGGTGGCAGTGGGGGGTCATGCTGCCTGAACCATCCCCTGCCCCTTCTGGACACACAATCCACAGCACCACAGAAGCAGCAGACCTCAACTTTTGTCCTAACAATGGTGCTGCTGCAAAAAGAAATACAGACATGTCCAGCTAATTATTTATAATGCAGTTCAGAAAGGTCATTGTGTCAGACGGGGATTTATGGGAAGTCACACGTATACATACTTTGTAGGCGTGTTACATCTGCCCTGGGACTGTGCCAATCCCACATTACCTATTAAGCAGCCACCAATGGTGTTTATCATCCAGGACAGCAAAGCTTTATCATCCCCCAATGCTATCACTGCTCTGCAGCTTCATTTGTGTGATGCTGTGCAACCTGCATTGTGTGTGGAGGCCTGTTTCACTCTGTCAGCCTTAAGCAAAGACAGCCTTGCTGGGGCTTAACAAACACCCCAAGATGCTGAAACACCTCTTCAATCATACGATCAGTAAAGCTGGAAAAGATCTCTGAGACCATCAACTCTGGCCAAGTCCTCACTGACAGCCTCACAGCCATACACAGACCCCTGACACTGATCCAGCACGGTCCCCAGAGAGGATAAATGCCACCACAGGGATGCAGCAGCCCACATAGCTGCATGTCACTGCTCAGCCCTTGCAGCAGAGGGGCTGTTACAGCTCATTGAGGCATTGCTGGAGTCAAGGATGTAGAAGTAAGGACGGGGTGAGCAGGCAGCCTCTTGAGCATGGCTATGTGACCAGGACGATGCAAACTGTCCCTTAGGGGCACTGGGATGCCAACAAATGTGTGCCACCAGTCTGGTCCCATCTCTGCTGTCACTGGGATGGAGACAGCTATGAGCTCCCAAGAAGACCCAGCTCACATTGGAAACCCTTGCTGACCTGATGATCTGTGCTCTCTGTGACCACAAAGGTGTGAGGTGTGAGGCAGCTCCAGCTCTGGGGAAGCTGGGTGCTGAGCTTAGAGGGAGCAGCCCTTTGATATGCTTCACTGTGAAAATAGCAACCTGCAGACTTTGGCCATGACAAGAAGGAGCAGAACAAGCATCTAAACCATGTCTTAAGGGGAAATGCAGCACTCTGCTCTTGCCCACATGGAGGTTTCAATTCTCCATAGAGAAAGCTGTGCCCACACCAGGGCTGGACAAACATGCAAGAGGGTTTAGGAAATTGGCTCCTATCAGCTCAAGTACCAAAACCTTACAGGGAGTTGTTCTCCCAGTTCATCTTTCGGATGCGTGACGCTCCCAGAAACTGTTAATTTAGCTTCCCATCAGACACTGGCTGCTATCAATGGCTCTCGTGTGCTGTTTGCTGTTGCACTGCTAATGCCTTCATACAGCAGGCTGTGGTGTTGTCCCTGGTACTGTGCCTTCTCTCTTTTCAGCACTTCAGTTTCCCTTCGTGGGTACCAGTGTCTGTAAAAAACAAGGTGAAGTCTCTTATTATCTAGCAGGTTAAGGGTCTCCTGAGCACTTTGTCCACTCTATAATCTCTGCTCCACAGCATCTGCTCTTTATCTGTCTCAGTTACTTGTGCTTGGCATGTGGATTGATCGGTGCAGCTGGGAGTGCTCAGATATGTACCTGTGAGCTTAACTGGCTATTATGGGGGGGTCTTTTTCCAGGTTTGTTATTTTTGGGTTTTTTCCTTGGATTTTGTTGTTGTTGTTGTTGCAGGTTTGTTTTGTTTTTTGTTTGTTGGAGCTTTTTTATTTGTTTGGGTTTTTTTGTTTGTTGAATAATACCTATCTGTCTGTCTGTCTACTAATTAAAAAAAAAAACTGGTAGGCTTGAAAGAACCCAGTTACAATACAAACCTGTGTTGTGGCTTCTGTTTGTACACACAATGCTTGATAGCTCTTACTTCACCTGACTCTCAGGCTACATAAATGAGACAGACAAACAGCAGGAAGAAAACAACAAAAAGAGAAAGAGACACCCAGGAGGGACCTGTCAAGAGAGTGAAGACCCCTACATTCCTCTTAGCTGTGAGATAACGCTGAGATCACTCTTCCTTTTTCCCTGAAATTATCTACCCTGGGATCCTTCTGCTGGCAGAGCAATAGAGGTTGTGCTTGGGCAAGAGCCTGCAGCTCGTAGAGGAAAACCTCAGAGCTTTCTCCTGCAGACTCCTCCAGCATCACTCCCAAGCAACCTAAGCTCTAGCAATGGCTTTAAATGTGGTCCAGCTGAGGAAAAGGGGACAGAAGTTATTGACATCTTCATCAGAACTGTAACCGCTCATCCTCAGTGGCAAAATCCGGCCAGGGATATCTGACCTTTGAGTCTAACTCCCTGTGTTCCTGCCTTGTGTTGCATGGAAATACTTAACTTTGATCAAACTGGACACATTTAAATGGCCTCTTCACTTCTTGGCCCTTGCAGTGTTCAATAGAAGCAGACGAGTGAATGGCACCTCTATCATTCACAGCCACGCAGATTCACCTCCTGATGGCTTCTTCCTTCCCATGGAGCCCAGCTCATCTTCCCACAAAGTTTCTCAGAAAGTTGGAAGCAGTTTCCTTGTCCAAATAAGCTTGATATTTTTTTTTCTCCAGAAGATTTATTTAGGCTTGTTCCTTCATGTTGCCAAGTCGTATGTCGGAGTGTGGTGTGTCTGTATTGAACCATGATGTCCGCTTTGTACCTGTACTGAAAGATTGGCACCGTAGCTGCGTTTTGTTTGAACTTGCCTGCAGGCAGCCTGTTATGCTGGAAGATGGCAAAGCTTCAGTCTGGGGCTGTTGGCTTTGATTTGGCTCTGAACTGCTGGCTCCTCTCCAATAGCTTAATGGTCGTCCAGCAAAGGTATCAAAGCATGGAGAAGGGGGAGGAAACAGGGGCCCTGTTTACTAGTGGGGCTCTGATCCTTGCAGGGGCTGAATGTCTGCAAAATAAGAGCTCGCAGGCAGGCCAGCTTTAGGCAGTGCTGACCCCGTCAGCTCAGACCAGAATAAAGGCGATTTTGTTACAAAACAAGCTCCACATGCAGAGCGCAGCGTTCCTCCTCAAATTACACACATGTAGCAGGAATTTCCCACAGGCTAGTGCTGGTTAGAGGTCACCCCCATCACAACCACATCAACACATCCACAGTGCCAGAAGTTTGCAGCCAATACTTAGCACTTGCTTTTAAGGATTCAACTGGAAGCTCAGCCCATAAAAGGTCATTCAAGGTCCCTGATGCCTCTCTGAAAGAAGGATGCACTGTGTCACCTGCACCATGAGAAATGAGTCTTGGCACAGAGCTGCTGCAGAAGAGCTTCTGCATGGTGGAGGACAGGAGGGCGTCTCAGGATTATTGGTAAACTGTATTGCTGAACTCTAGGGAAAATTTCTTCACTGAAAAATTGGTTTAGCTTTGAAACAGGTTGCCCAGAGAAGCTGTGGAGCCACCATCACTGGAAGGGTTCAGAAAATGAGCAAACATTGCAGATCATGATATGGGTTAGTGGGAATGGTGGTATTTGGTCAAAGGTTGGGCTTGATCTGGAAGACATTTTTCTGACCTTAATGATTCTATGATTCTGTGAACTGTGGCTTAGGGCAGATGCTGTGCATGGCTTACTGCCACAATAAGTAACTTTCTGCTCAGAGAACTGAGCCTGACCCCTTGTCACTGATGTCCACTGGCATTCTCAGCCACTGACCACTACCCTCAACGTTCATTGACTTCCACCCTTGTAGCTGCAGTGTCCTTCATGCCTGTGTGATTGGCTCAGGAGAGACCCTGCAGCCTTTCTGAGCCCTTAGAGGGTTATCACGTGCTGGCATGTTCATCCAAAGCCAGACTGAGTGGGGAATTTTATTGTTGCTTCAGTATCCTTCCTCTGAAGCAGTGTTCCACGGCTCCACTCCCCAGGACAGCAACTAATGGCACAGCTGATCATCCTGCATGTCAGACAAATCTAGCGTCTCAGAGCAGGGAATATTTTCTAAAGGAGATACTTTTGCTGAACATACCCCCGTCACAAAATAATTCCTTGGTTATTTTTCATACAGTTTCCTGTGTCTTATGACA
This sequence comes from Ammospiza nelsoni, assembly GCF_027579445.1. Lineage (NCBI taxonomy): Eukaryota > Metazoa > Chordata > Aves > Passeriformes > Passerellidae > Ammospiza > Ammospiza nelsoni. Next base: position 79,842,598 of record NC_080669.1, on the reverse strand, counting down.
CCAAGATACAAGGTGGGAATTAATGTTGTGCTGCTCAGGTTTTCTCCCTTTCAACAAACACTGATTGTTTTCTGTTGGTTTTCTCCTGTCTTGACAGGTTTATTTCTCATATATGTTTGAGATTGACTTTAGCACCAGTGAAAGAAGCCACACTGACAGCCAAGGAACCAAAGCATCTTGCTCTGCAGAAGTCATGGCAGCAAAGGCAAACCCACCTGGGCTGGGTGCTCCTTGTTGAAACAGAAGTGCCAGTGCCTGGGGCTTCTATAGAGCTGTAATGAGCGAAATTAAAAAGGAACAACAAACTAACAACCAAAACAAATAACAGGTCAGAGCATAAAGCAAACTTCTCTGAGAGGATGGGAGCAGGTTGGCTTACACCAGCTTTGCATCCTGTCCCCAGCCTGGCTGCATTAGTGAGGAATCCTTAAAAAGCCCCAGGCAGGGGTCAATAAGCAAATGTTATTCCTCAGGAGTGCAGCAGGGAAATTGAGCCTTTGTGACTCATTTAGCCCCTGGCCTCACTGCTGAGACTGCAGGCTGCAGAAATTTCTGTGATGGAAGTGCTGCAGCAGAACATGTCAAGCAGGGGTTTCTGAAGTGAGACACTTAATGGCAGGCATTGGATCCCAGGTAAATGGTCTGATTGGAAGGCAAAGGGAACTGCAGTGACGAATTGTTATTTGGCTTTGCCTCACAGAGGGTGGATGTTGTGTAGCTAGTGATGCAGGACTTGCATGAACAAGGATAAAATCCAACTTTGTGCCAATCACACCCTTCACAGTGCACTCCTGAGACAGGCTGACCCCATCCTCTGGACTGTCCCCTGCCATCAATGCCAGCAGAGGCTGTGACACTGGCACCCAGCAGGAGCACAGGGCTGTGTGTGCAGCTCCTCTCCTGACGCAGCTGGATCCATGGGGCTATTGGAGACAACCTTGTGCAGCCAAAATAAATGGTGCTCATGTCAATACAGAAAACTTTCCAGCTGAGCCGGGGAGCCCCAGGAGGGAATCAAATTGCTCAGCAATGCTAGAGCTTTGGCTATCTCCATCCTGCTCACCCTCTCACACTGGACTCGCACGCGGGCAGAGTTCAATCTGGCCCATGTAGCGTTCACCTACAGGGAGTTTCCTGACTCTTCAGCTGCAACTTTTATCTGAATGACACATTGGGATATTTTAAAAGCTATTAATGCTGCAGGAAACACATAACCCTACCAGGCTACCAGCTGCAGGCTCTTACACCCATGTGAGAATTTTACTGGGATGTCATTTGGAAAACAGGGCATGCTGCTGGGGCTCCCTGTGCCTGGCACTGCAGAGATTTATCTCTGTTTATAGAGTGAGGATCTTTCAGAGACAGCCAGCAAGTGCAGGGCAGGGGCAAAAACCTTAAGTTATGTAGTCACAGAGTCTACAAATGAGAAATATGCATGTGTGTATGTGTGCAGCTAAATTCTGCCTGCAAATACAGCCATGACTTGTGTGTGTTCTTGGCCAGCCCACAGGCATTGTCTCTGTGTATACAAATGTAATGACTGTTTCTGTATGCTGGGGGTGAGCGTGCATGTGTTTTTGCGTGCGTTCCTGGGGTGTACAGGCATCCTGCCGCATGTGCCCGCTGACTCAGTAAATTGGTGTTTGCATATGGAATGCTGTGTGCTCTCGAGCAAACCAGCCTCCCTGGCCCTGAGCTGCGTGTGGTTCCCTGTGGGCTGCTCATGCCTTCTCCCCTCTCCCTCTCATTCCAACCACTGCTGCTCTGTGCCCAAACAGAGAGAACACTGAATAAATGGTGTCAGTGGCCAGCAGTGTGCTGGGGTATCAGTCACTGAACAGGCCCTGGGTGGATTTTTAATGCCTGTTGTGCAGGATCCAGCATGCGGTGGCTGGGGGCTCCAGCACCAGGCCAAACCCAAACAGCATCACCTAGAACAGCCCTTGGCCTCATCTGCAGGCTGGAATGATGCAGATTTCTGTCCCTCCTTTGTTCAGTGGAGGAAGGTAGCTCAGGCAGGCTTGTGTTTGTAATGTCACAGCTTTGGGTTGATCAGTAGTTCTCCATAACAAAACACAGGCCTGTTCTGCTCACACTAACCATCATCATTGCCTTCTGCAGGGCTGGAACCATCTCAGAATCTCTCACTGGTCAGAGTGACCCTGAGAAAAGTTAGAAAGTCTCTTTTCCCAGCTAGGTGCTCGAAGAAGGGGTCAGAACTCTTCAGTTCTCAGTCTCAAGGTTGTTTATTGTTCCTTATCTATAAAATATGTTCTCGTGGCCTGCTGAGGTCCATTCAGCAGGACAGTCAGAGGCACTCTACCTCCCTCGGGGTGGTGTTATCATTTTATACTAAAAACTACATGTACAATATTTAGAATTATTTTCCAATACCTGTCACCTATGTTAGACACTGAGCTTCTACTCTAAACCAATCTAAAAGTGCCAACATCACAGCAGAAGATGGAGGCCAAGAAGAAGAAGAAGGAGAAAGGCTGGACACACCCAGATTCCTCCATCTTGCCCCCTGAACCCCCATTCTAAAAACCCCAAAATCTACTTTTTCACCCCATGATAAATTCATTATCATTCTATTTAAACTGTCATGGCTTGCAGATCTTCATCTAAGGTTGGTAACTTGCTCCATGGGTCATAATCAAAACCACAGGCATCTTGGGCCAGGGTCTCTGAGCCCCCTGGCAGGGGTCTTGGCTGCTCAGGACAGCCAGAGGGATGTCCTGAATTCTGACAGAACCAGGTGGCTGTGAGAATCCAGGATCCAAAAACTTCCAGGGATCACTGCCAGTGAGCTGAGCCACGGTGGGATCTCTGCCCCCAGGCCAGGTCAAATCAGGCAACTCCTGATGGAAGAAAGGGATCCTGTGCTTGAAAATAGTTGCTGTGGCAAAATCATCTGAGGGAAAGGACTGCCAGGAATAACACCACTTCCTAGCCAAAAGCATTTATTTTAGGAAGGCACACTTTCTGTCTCTGCTGCAGAAATCAAATGCCAAGAAAGGACAGAGAGAGACCAAGTGTTCATTCCTGCCACAAGGCACGATTCTTCCCATCCCAGGTAGGTGTATGTTTAACCTCTTTGTAGATGCCTCAAGAAATGAAGATTTTGCCTCTCCCCCACACAGTTTATCCTAGTACTTCATTATTCCCAGTCTTAGAGGTCTCCTAGCATCTAATCTGAACCTCCTTCCTACCTCAGAACGTGTCCCATTCCCACTGTCAATAGAGAATTCCTTTCTTATTTGAAGCAGCTTTTTAAACATTTAAAAGCTGTGCTCATATCTTGGGCTTCTCCTTTCAAGACTAAGAGGTCCTGGTGTCTTTGATCTTTCCTTATGTTGTTTTCACTGCTCTTCTCTGGAGATCTGCCAAAAAATCCAACTGTCTCCTGAAATACTGCACACACCTTGGACGTGGTGTTCCTCCCATAAGGAAATCCCAGTTTCTGGATGATTGCATCTGTTTCAAATTCAGGTCACATTTACAGCAGTTGAGATTTGCAGAAACAACTGACAGAGGTGAGCAGGGCAATATGCTGTAAGAAATCTTGAGTCTGTGGCACCTGGGTGCTCTTTTCCTTCCAGTACAAATGGAAGCTACTCAAGAGGTGCACTGCTGGCTCAGAGCACCTGGAGATTCTCTGAGTGCTGCTGAATTTCATTCCCATATTTCCCCAACATGGTCAGGGAAAGCTTGGCATCCTGTCTGGCGCATCCCCAGCCTCCCCAGCAGACAGAGGGGCACTGCCCTTCCCCATCCCCTGGTGCCTGCATGGTGGAGTCACCCTGTTGGCCTCAGCTGGCTTTGGGACTGTGTGCCGAGCTGGCAGTCAGTCACCAAACTCAGGTAAGGGTAAAATCCTATTATTCTGCAGATATTCTGAAATATTTGACTTCCTGCCCCAGGGAAGAGATCTCCAAAACCACAATGAGAAGTTAGGGATGTGATTTTCAACGAATGTACGCTCACTGTTTTGTGCAAGACCCCTATTAATAATACATCCTCAGCAGGAGAATCCAGAATCCACATAATCCTTACTAAATACAAATAAAGTGCTGTCTGTACTGTTTCCTTTTGAAGTGTGAAACACAAGGAAAAGTCCTGATTCCCAAACTCCAGCAAGGACAGAAGAGCTACAGTAATGGCACAGCCCAGGGCCTTCCTGGTGCTTCACTGACCCACAGGATGCCTCTTCTCCATGAGAAATTAGGTGATCTTGTAGGAGCACCCCTGGGAGCTCTTGCCCACGCACCTGCAGGTGCTTCAATGAAAGGTTTCTTTCAATGGGAGCAGACAAAATCCACTGAGAACTGCAAAGCCAGAAAAGCCCTCTATCGATAAGGTGTTAATCTGTTTTTTCACATTCTTTTCCTTTTTTTTCCCCTTTGTTCCTCTCATTTGTGAATATTAAAAAAAAAAAAAAAAGAGAGAGAGAGAAAGAAAGTGAATGAGTAAAAATCCATTAAATCTAACCGTTAACTTAAATGTTTATACCATGTCTAAGTGCCTGATCCTACCATTACTTTCCCCTGCATCCTGCTGTATCTACAATTCAAGAAAATTGCCTCCCAAATTGCCATCTTTAGTTTATGATCCACGCACACCTTGAGTGTAAGCAGTGGATGGAAATGGACTAAAAATTTAATCCAGACAGGATTTCCTTGCATTTTAAGACTCCTTGCTGTCAAACTGCAAGTCCTGCTTATTAAAGGTCATGTACATTAGAGAATGAGGCAGGGAGAATTATAGGAAATGACACCTTTAGTGATGCATATAAATTTTCACAAAACATAAAAAAGATCTTGCATTTACACGTTTGCCTCTGTACATAGGCAGAGAGACCAATTAAAAGTTGTGTTTGCTGCAGTGACATGTACATGCAGAAACCGTTGGCAGAAATCTTCAGCATTGAAGCTGCACTGAGATTTGCCCTTAGAATTGGCTAAAATCCCTCTGTTTCACACTTCCTGCATGATCAGATTTCTTATCCTAATTTGACCTAACAGTCTACAGAGATTAATGAAAATTTCCATGTAAAATTTATTTTTTGTTTTTTTGGTGTTTTTCAAGTGAAGTACTCTTCCATCCCCACTTTCCCTAAGGAGGCTTTTTTAAAAATGCGCTTTCTGGAAATGTGGTCCGAGTCATTTCTCCTTTATTAGGGACTTTCTAGTTAAATCACCACTGCTCTAGTTTCCAGTAAACTCACAATTTCACGAAGATACCCACTCTAATCACAGTTTCAGCTGTTAAACTGGTTCTCAGATCATCTGCCCTGAGTTCTCTGGTTCCCAGAAGGCAACCTCTTCCCTCTAACACTCTTTTCCCCCTTCTCCCAGCATCCTTCCAGTAATCACTTATTTTTAGGACTATTAATTTGAAGTTTCCTAAATAAAGGCATAAAAAATTACGTAAAAAATAAATAAAAAGCGTTCATTGTTTTACACAGTGGTGGTGAGCTTGGGGAGAGATGAAGAATGGGAATGGAACAGAAGGAAGGAACAAATTAGTGGAAGAATGGTCCTGTGGGGAACCATTCACCACCAATATATCATCACTAGCTCAGGATGCCCTGGTTCTCAAATTGCTGATGACTGGGGGCAGCAAGATTGCTTTATCCTTCCAGTCCTGCCCATTACGTGCTGTTGGGCACCTTTGGCATGGGGCAGGGGTCATGTTCTGACCCAGGTGGGGTGAGTGCTGGACCCAGGGCGCTGTAGGGTTGCTTGTGCCTGCAGGCTCCTTGCCCAGGTGACCACAGCAGGGCTGGGCTTCATCTCTGCATGACCCTGGGGAGACTCCTCTGGATCCACAGCCCCCTGGGGTCTCGATCAGGTGCTGGAGCTGCCTGCCTTTCTGAGGGCAGCGAGCACAGAGGGTTTCCAACAGCATCCTGGGCATGCTCTGCAGAGCTGATGGGAGTCTGGTGTGCCAGCCCTCACGCACTGACACCAAAACACAACTATGGACACAACTAGGGCAAGCACTGCTGGAGGATCCTGTCCCACTTCTGCTCCCTATCTCATCAAGCCCCCACTGGAGGGATGGACACAATAAATATTCATGGTGTACTTTCAGGTCTATTAAAAGCTACGTCTTTTTTTCCCCCCTCCAAGGTAGGTTCATCTATTCTGATTATGCTAAGGGCCTACCAAATCACTCTCTCCAAATTTGCCATAGCCCTAGTGATAAATGCAGCTGCTGGAGTGGGTCCTTTCTGGTGTTAATCAAATGCTTTAATGAAGTCAGCATGCTGTTCACATGCATTAAAATGCTCAGTCCCAGCCTGAAGAGGTGTGGTACCTCTCATGCTCCTGTGCCTCTGCACCAGAGGTAAATAAAGCACTTAAGACCTCTGCTGAGAAGGGATGAATATCTATTTGTTGCTGCTCCTCCTTCAGGCACTCCTCCCTCTCTGCCCCCCACTTTATTATTTTTTTTTAAGGTATGAATGGTATTTATGTGCCTCCACTCCCAGGATCACACAGGAAAGTGTGATCAGTGTGACACAACAAGAGGGAATGACCTATTTTCTCAGAGCTTTGCTGAAAGTTCTGCCAGACAAGGTTTAGGCTGGATATTAGGAAAAGTGTCTCCATCTAAAGGAGTGTCAAGCACAGGAACAGGTTGCTCAGGGCAGCGGTTGAGCCACTATCCTTGCAGGTTTAAAAAAGATGAGTAAATGTGGTACTTGTGGGCATGGTTTAGTGGTGGAGCTGGCAGTGCTGGATTAATGGTTTCAGCTGATGGTCTTAGAGGTCTTTTCCAGCCTAAATGATTTTGTAATTCCATGAATGATGGACAGCCCAGTAAGTCTGCTATTCAGGAAGGCTGTAAACCATGGCTAACATAATGGATAAGTCAAACTGCAACTCAAGACACTCAGGAACTGGGTACCCAGGCTGCTGTGGGAGTCCAGAGAGCTATTTCTCTGACCCTGACTTAGACACTGATCTGTGGTCAGCTGAATCACTCTCTGTTTGGTTGTTTAGACATTTTTGTCTGCTGTGTGGGTGTCTGCCTGGGAGCTGGGTGCATGGCTGCATGCAGGCACCTGGGTTCAGGTTACTGACATCCACATGAGGTATTTTTTCCTCCCTGACTGTGAATCCCCATGGGAAGAGCTGGAAGGGTTGCTCAAGGATGTTAAACTTTGTACATTCAGGCTTGCTATTATCAACAAAAACTGCATTTTACGGACTCTGAGTGTATATCACTGTGGGTGGTATGCAGACAAATAACTCCACAGGACCCAAACAAGACCCACCAATGAATTTCACATGGGCTACAAAACAACAGCTGCAGACATCACTACCAAGTAGAACTCAAAAAAACGCTCAAGGGAAGCGGTGAGATTGTAAGCACTTCCCATACCCCTGGAGCATCCTGAATTCACTTATTTGGCATCCACTTGGAAAAGGAAGATACAGCCTTCACTTGGGGAGCTGAGCCACATGGTAAATTGTGTCTTGTGTCACATCACAAGTGAGTTTGACCCAGCTGAACACGGTTTAAAGGACACTGACTGTTCTGCTCTTTGTTGTGTCTGATCTATTTTTTAAAAAGCTTATAATCCATCCTTTAATCATTTTTTTCTCTTCTTCACATGGGTCCTTCCTCCTCTCTTTCTTCTTTTTTCCTTTTTCCTTGTTTGCCTACATGGATGGAAATCTTATTCACTGTTGCTGAAACACAAAGACAGCTGAAAAATTGACACTGAAAAAGGACTGAGTGGATTCCTATCATAGGAGTTCAGGAATCTTCTGGACAAACATAGTAAGAAGTGCAGTGTTTAATTTTATATTCATTCTGAATTAATGTCAGTAACTTACAGTTGCTTAAAATACCTTTTCTGAGGCAGTATCCTGTGATGGAGGGCAGCAGAAGACAGAATATTATACATTTCTCTTTTGTGTTTTCCCACTCATGTCTAGAAACAAAAACTGGGGTGTATTTCCAAGCTTGAATTTGACTTGAGGTTCTTGAGACAGTCCCTGCAATGTCTTTCTCAAGGTGTTGAACAGCTCCTGAAAATCTTTACCAAAAGCCATGTTATCCTGGCTAAGGAGTGTACGTGCTGCTACAACACACCTCTTGATCTTGCTATCAGTAAGCTAAGAAGGTTGAGGGCAAAACTCAGGCCACCTGCTTCAGTAGGTGATAAGGAAAGTAAACAGAATTCATGTCCTCCTACTGGAGACAGAAATTCAGAAAACTTGCTCTCCTGCTCTCCTCCTCTTGTGCCAAAAGAGTCACTCACTGGATTCTTCTGTGGCCCTAAGCTCACAAGAAAGGGACATTTCATCTCTTCCACCCGGGGGTGATTTTTGTGCAGCATCCCAGGTGCATTTTTGCCGATCATTCTCAAAGTTAAAACACCTTCCCTACTCCTATTCTTGCTTCTACTCATTATATCTTGTATCTCATTTGCCCATCCAAGTATCACACAATAAATCTGCCATCAAAAGAGGAAATTGCTTTCCCTTTACGAACTCCTAATATTTTTCCCAATTCTCTGCTTTCTAGTGACAGCACCAAGACCACAACTTCCTTTCTTCCTGTGGGAGGACACTCCCTTCAGCTCTGAATATGTGTCATGTCCTTGTAAGCTCTGACCATCTTTGTCTCAGCCAACAGCTTCCTTACCAGCAATTTTGCTTTTCCTCCCGTATTATGGATGGCAAGACACAGCCATGCTAGGATTCCTACCAACTCCTACGGACCTTGCCTCCTCAGAAACGCCCCCACCTGCCCTTGCTGCCTCATAAACAACTACTTTTTAGCAGATCACTTAGCAGTTCCTAATCCATTTAGAGAGCACTTCATGGACATTGCATCACACTAAATTTTTAATCAAACTGTCACGAGCTGCAAAGTCGAAGCTTTATTAAAGTCTAAATATATTATATTCACATAGTCACCTTTATCATCCCAACTTTTTATCTCATCAAAGAGTGTTTGACAAGTCCTATTTTCTATTAGTCTGTGTTAACTGGCCCTAATTATGTTCCCGTGCATTAATTCTGTTTTCATTGACTCCTATATTCGTTTTTCCATTATTGTGATGAGATTATGTCAGACTTGCCACTCTAGAGCTGCTGGGGTCAGATCACTTTCTCTTTTCTAATACTGGCACATAATGAGAGCTCCCCGACTCCTCTGGAATTTCCCTAGTGCTACAGGAGTTATCCAAGACTGATGTCAAGGGGTCAGAAATTTCCTCAGCCAGTTCTAGGAAAAGTCTTGGCTGCAAGTTTTCAGATCCTGTTCGTATAAAATGTGTTTATCCCTAGAAGAAGTTGCTTAACTTCCTTCTTGGTTGCTAATAGAGTGGAAAATATTTCGACATCCTTGTGTGATATAAACACATCCTCTTCTTTCTTTCCAAACCCAGAGCAAACATATTTATTGACTATTTCTACTGTCTCTAAATCATTATTCACTTTTTTTTTCTGTCTCCACATGGTTGGCCCATGACATCGCTGACATTTATGATTTTCCTAATTAGCCTAGAAAAGTCTTTCCTGTTCAATAATTTGGATCTTTCTTTGCCACCTTTATCCTCTCCTTTTCTTTTTCTGTACTTCCTATCTTAAAATTTATACTGATTAGCATTTCTGCTTCATGTCCTTGCTTTACTTTGCTATTCTAGGGCTAATTGCTACCTTCATGTCAATGCTGAACTAAAAATGTCTGTTTGGCCAAAAATTGTTCGGATCTTTTTCTTGTGAAACCATAGAGTTTAGGGGCTTTGTAAACTCCCCTTAAAGCTTTCCATATACATATACATATACATATACATATACATATACATATACATATACATATACATATACATATACATATACATACATATATGTGTGTGTGTATATGCATGTGTGTATGCATATATATTTTTCCTGTGCTCAGGGAAGTTCATGCTTTCCCTCAGCTTTGGGAAGTTGTTTTCTGAAGTCACAGCACACATCTTTTAGAGGGGGGCTTGTTTTTATTAGGTGTCACAAACAAGATTCCAGGGAACAGAACCACTTGGATGCCCCCGGGCAGGACCTTGGATGGACCTTCCAAGAGCTTTCTCACATTGCAGAGATGGATGTAGCTGGATCAGGCTGGTCAGAAGTGGGAAAGTTGTCCATCCAAGACAACCATACCTACAAATCCTCATGTTTTTTATTTTTACCACACCTTCATCAAAATCACCCTACGTCTGCAGTAAGGCTCAAGTCTAAAGAGCTCTGCCAGGGTTACAGGTGTTCTGTAACAGTCTCAGGACAGCTCTGCTGATATGTAGCATTTGATGTTGACTGAACACAGCCATTTCACAAGATTCATTTGGAACCCATATTTGTATGACCAAGAACTCCACCAGATGAAAAATCATTACAAGGAAAGGAGACACCAGGCAGCTGGAGGGAAAAGAGTTCTTTTACATTACCAACATGTGGAAGACAAGATAGATTTTGTTACTCTGAGTAAAAAAGGTTGTACCTGCTTGAAGGTTGCCTCACTCAATTTGCTGAATGATTCAGAATGACCTTAGGTGTTGATAATTCTGTCTCCTAAGAGATTTCCTAGGAATTCAAGCTTTTTGCAGCTAATATGACTTTACCCAAGCTGTGTGTGTCTGAGGACTATTCAATAATGACAGTCAGTTTGGTTTGTTTGCAATCTCACTTTGTCTGTTCAGCATGTAAGGATGCCAGAAGATGCTTTATCAGGGTTCAAGCTGAAAGAGTATGAGAAATCTTTGGCAAAGTGAGATGAAATTGTAGGTGAAATAACTATCATAAAGCAAGTTGTGGCTGACAGACACAGTTTTAGAATCATTACAGACAAAGTTCAGCACATTGAAGGAATAAAACCCAGTCAGCTCAGCCCTAGTCATTGAGTCTGAAATGGATGGTTTGAATCATGGTTAATTTATTCAAACTGGCTTTCCATCTTGACGTGATAGACAGGTATGATATGCCTATCCCCATTCGACATTTTAAATAGTTCTCACAATAATGCGTCAAATTGAGTTCCATCACTGGTTATAATGCAGAGCATTGACCTGTGACATTTGAAATTAAATGACGGGAGCACAAATGCACTCATTCCCAGGTGATCAAGCTTTTCACACAGGTGGAACGTTTTTTGTTCCAGCAGCCATTTTGTTCCAGCCATAGCACCCAGCCTGTGTCAATCACAATTCAAAGCAAAGGGAGCAATTCCTCTCAGAACATATAATTATGCTGCTGATCTCTTTACCTCAGGATGCTGTGGACAGTAAGAAATTACTTGTGTTTAAAAGATAACTGGGAAGATTCGTGGAGGAGTGAACTACTGCTGGTAAGCAAAACATGCTCACTTACCTCAGGATGTCTGTGTGATAGAAAGTGCTGGAGCCTGGCAGAGCACTCAGAGAAATATCACTATATCCTTGCCATGTTTTTGTACTTTCCATGTGGGCATCTACTGCTGGCTATTTCCAGAAATAGGACAGTGTTATAATGGATTTTTTGTCTGTCTGAGTGCACCCATCCTTATATTTTTAATCAAACCCAGTGGAAATGCCTGACCATGATTAAAAAGGGAATGGGAATGGGCTGTGGGTACCTAAAAGTTTGGCATGGCAGCTCTTCAACTGAGAGAGTGTCACAGGAGCTGATGTATAGCTGGGTGCAGTACAACATGAACAACAAAACAAACGTCCTCCTTGGGCTGGGATTTCATAGCTGAGCTTGCACTCTCCTTGCAGACACGATCTTAATGGTGAATGAACTTCAGGGTAGACTGCATTTGATGCAAGATAGCAGTCATTATTCAAGCTGACATTGACAAAATGACAGAGTGGTAAAGTAATGGCACATTCTTTGATATTGCTCTCAGGGTCAGGGTGCTCACTGCTGTAGGATGGCTTATCGATCTGGCTTGCCATTTTTAGAGACCAGACAAGATGTCAGAAGGAAGTTGCAACCGGTGAATAACAAGAATTAAAGGATTTTGCATTGATTCGTGGCCTTCACAAAGCTTGGACATACAGGTTTCTTATGGTCTCTGAACAAATGGTTCTGAAACTTGTGTACCTCCCACATGATGATTCCATGGATAGGATGTGCTTTGACAGCCAGCAACTTTCTTATTAATGCTCTCATAATTTTATTCCTGTGAGCTTCCAAGAATGCTACATACAGGGATGGATTTCATTTTGAGGCCCGTTGTGACACAAAAGGGCAGCTCTGATTTCATAGCTACATGCATTCGTTTGGAGAATGAAGGTTTGTGCAGAGTCTTGGTGCACAAGGAGGATGCCAAGCCAAATGTATTTTTAGCTGCTCAGCCAGCTGGGTTTCTGGTGTTTATGAATTCACTGCTTTTCCCCACAACGATGAACAGAAACACTAGTCTTGTAAAAGTTCTCAGCAAAATATCTGTAAAAACTGGTGAACCCAAAGGTGCTGTGAAGCTCCCAAACTTCCTTTGGAGCCCATCCAGCAATGGCAGAAACACTTCAGTTTTACAATTATTCCCTCTGAGGAGATGGAGGAGATGGTGCATCCAAGGAATTGTACTTTAGTGAACTTTCAGTGTTTTTTGAGAACAGTCTGTTTTCCCAAGCATCAGCTAGAGAGGACCAGCGCTGTGCATGGAGCCAGCCAGGAATGAGCTTGAGGCATCCATGTGGACATTACGGATGCAAGGCCCAACGGGAACAGGCTGAGCAGCTTTGCTAAATACTCAAAGCAAAATGTGTGCTGCAGAGTCTAAAGCCTTCTAGTCAACACCTTCATAAATGCACACCAAGCTGCAAGCTCTATTTAAGCCCAGCTCCATAAACGTCCTGGCACTCTGTGTCCTTTTCAACAGTTCATTGATTAAAAACAGATGACATTTGGTTTTGATCATTATTTATTTTTCACAGTTTGATGCAGTCAACAACAAGGCATAAAGACGCATCCTTTTTTAACAAACATAACTAGAGGCAGAGAGAGAAATATGTGACTGAATGAAATTCTTTGTTGGGCTTTTTTTAAGGTATTCCTATGGGGCCTGAAATCTAGTCTGGAGAAGTTGTAAATTATTTCAGCTGAGGTGCTGGCTTCAAAATTCAGATTGTTTGGATATCAAAAATCTGAGGCTGAATTACAACACCAGAGAGATTTCATCCAGGTATTTTTCAGAGGTCTAGGGCAGAGATTCACCTAGGCTTTCTAGACATAGATGTGGTCAGTGTGACCACATTACTTCCAGGACATCAACAGCGTCTACATAAAAATTACCACTTTGGATGAAATGTGTCCCTGCTGATGGGATTTTTTCAATATGCAGTGGTGGTGCACTGCAAGCAAGAGCAGGGTAATGTGTCAGATTGATTGAATCAAACTGTGTGTTCACAAGGTGAGCTGGGATCAGGACTCAGGGAACTCACTCTGACACAACAAGCAGCAAGGTCAGGAGGGGCATCAGCTTTGCTGGACCAGAAAATGAAGCTTCAGGGTAGCCATGAGGTTCCCAGATGTGACAAAGTCACTCCAAAGAAACCGTGAAGCAGAGCAAGCAGAGCTGACTTTCTGTGTGCATGGGTAAAGCTGAAACAGAAGCAGAGCTATCAGCTTTCAGGTCTCACCAAGGCTGGGTGTTGTGCACGTTTTCTTGGCTGGGCAACCTTTAAGAAAATGGATTTTTCAAGTGTGATACAAACAAAGCCCAAAGAAAATTGTCCTGAATGGTCCATGTGGTGCCTTCCTTTCTTCCCATCCTTTCAGCCGGCACTGGGATAAATAAAGGTCCTGTGTGGGGAAAGTAAATGTGATCTAAGCAGGAAGAAAACAACTTGCCCTTGATTTTGCAGACTTTGCAGGCCTGTCTGCAGAGTTTGAGCAGGGGTTTGCACAGGTCTGGAGTGCTGACCCCAGCCAACTGAATCCTTTGCTTTATTCTATCAGCTTTGGCAGAAACAGACCAAGGCACGTCAGCCCACTCACTCCTGGTCAAACGTGTGCGCAGCAGATCAAAGCAGGACAGACACTGCCTGTTGCTTGCCAAGAGGGCCAGGTGGCAGAAAGCTTCTCACATGTCAGCAGGCACTAGGAGGAGTTTGGGAAATGTTAATAGACAGCTGATGTCCTAGTGGAGGTCTCAGGCTGCAGCTTTCAGAAGGTCACTGCACCTTCAAGCACAGCTGCTGCAGAGTCAGGGGTGCACGCAGCTGGGTGGGATACAGGGACACAAGGATACAGGGATGAACAGAGATATACCCATTTTCCTGGAGTGGGTCAACACAGAGATGATGACCAAGGGCTGGTTGGGAGCAGATGCAGATGGCAAAGACAGAAATATGAGTCTTTGTACCCGTAATAATCAGCTTTGTGTTTCTTCAAATCACAAACAAGTGTTTAAAGAGGAACTCATCCTCTTTCCTGGGTTGCTTTGGTGGTCTGGAATACACTCCAGGAATTGCTTCCAGTGAGCCGTCTGTTTCTACACTCAGCTTGCAGAGCAGTCAATGGCCCAGATCTTAGTGGAATTTAAATGGAAAAAGGGCAAAAAGGCTAATCCAGGGAGGGAGCCAGGAAGACATTTAGAAGCAGGAACATGGTAACGCAAAATCACTGTTCTCAACAACACTTTCAGTCTCCTCCCTAGGACACAAGTACTAAATGGGACAGAGAGCTGCTGTGACTTGGCTTCTGCTCCTCATATGTTGAATTTTATTTTCCTATTTAATTTTTTATTGTCTTTTTTTCTTTTTCATTTGGGAAGTGACCCAAGAAACTGTGTTTCCCACATAGCCATTTCAAAGGAAATTTGATGCTGCAACAAGGACCCTGGGGGAAACACTTTGGGAAAACAGCACCAGCTCTGTCCTGCATTTCTTTTTTTTTCCTAGGAAGCAAAGGAAAAAAAAAAAAAGAAGGGGAAAGGGAGAGGAGCCCTCAGTGTGGGGAGACGTGAAGCTGGGGGAGATTGGGTTTCAGAAAAGCAGGCGACGTGGCTGCTTCATCTTGCTGCTTGAGCCAAGGACTCTCAGCCACAGAAATATCTCACTCTTCAAAGCTGACACTTTTGTGATCCCTTTTTTTTTTGTCCCTTTACCTTCTTCTCCCTACCAGAAGGCTCCATAAAATCTCTCCTGATTTGATACAGCCTGCCACGAGGTTTTCTGGACATCTTCTTGCCTTCCCTAGGAGACAGGAACGTGTGTGGGGAAAAACAGTGTGTGACACTGTGGTCAGGCACTCCCTGGCAGCCTCCTGGAGATCCAGAGACACAGCTGTTTGTGTCAGGGCTTGGCACTTTCAGGTGAAGTATCCTCATGCGCAGCACACCTCTAAGGGTGCTGCAGAGCAAAGATCTCTGTTTTTACAGGGCCACAGACTGATTGCTCAACACAGCAGTAATCGAGGCTCTGAGGACACTTCCTGAAAAAAAGGATCACCCTCCTGAACAGCCTCAGGGTGCAAAATGATCTCTCCCAGTCGTGCTGAAGTTGGCTGGGATTGGAGAAAGGAGGAAAAAGCCTTTCCCCAGCAGGTGGATGTCCAGCTGCTTACCCTGCCTTTGATAACTAAACCAAGGCTATGATCAAAGTTGCTTGTCATGAGCATCTTCCCCAGCCTCTGAAATACAACTTTTCCTTGCCAGCTTGGAGAGACACAATGCTGGGGGTTGGGATGAGCCAGTGCAATTGCTGAGGGATATCTTGTTCCACATGTAGGTCAGGTGAGCAGAGAGGCAGACACCAAGTGTTTCCACCTGGGCTGCTCCAGCCATGCAGCTCTGGGCAGGCTGGGCTGAGAGAACCCTTAGGTCACCAGCTCCAGCAGTGCCAGGAGGGTCAGTGGAACTGATTCCCAAAGGCTGCAGGAACAGACTCTTGTTTCACACCCTGCAGGGGACTCTGACCCAGTGGGCCAAGCAGAACCAGAGAAATGGTGGTGTTTCACCAGCCAGCTCACTGTCATTCCATTTTGTGGGATGGGAACAGTAGTAATGCTGCCCCAGTTGTACACAAATGCCCTGAAGAATGCAATAGCTGACAAAATAGTCTTATTTGTAGTCTTCTCCCCCTGTCCTTCATACTCATGGTAACCCAAAGAGCACTGCTGACTGATGCAGCCAGACTGGTGGGATTTAGTCCCTTCAGGAAATGACAGCAAAAGCTCATTTGTACATCCTTGTGATCCTGGATGCGTTTACTGTCTCCCCTTCAGAGTGCCCCTTCCCTATGGCTGGGAACCGTCTGGCAGAACAACACCAGGAATCACCTCCCAGCTCAGTGCAGGTCAGATCCTCACCCTCTTGCACAGAGTGAACTGATAAGTGCTGCAGCAAGAACATTTGTGTCCCACAAGCCACTTGGAGCAGCATCCTTGAGTGCCAGGGGTCCCTGAGTGAGAAGGTGACCAGGCCTGGTCCCCAGCTGTCCCTCACTGTGCCATCATGATGCTGGCACCATGTCCAGGTGACAGAAGGGTGTCCAGATCCACCATAAGCACTCTGCATGTTGCAGGGATGTCACAGCTCCTGGGCAGCTGAGCCCTGATCCTGCGGAAAGGAAGTGCTAATAGAGGCCTGAATGAGATGTGCAAATTAATTCTTCCCCTTTAGCATTCCTGGCGTCCTCTCAGCCTCTCCAAAGAGCCACTGTAACCCCGCACAAGCTCCTCAAGGTTTACTCAGGCTCTGAAATTCCCCCAGGCTGGCAGTCTGCCCCTATTCACCACAAAGTACACAGAGGCCAAACCTGCTCTGCTGCAGCTGAGCCGTCTGTCCATTTAACAGAAACCCAGAATACTTCAGGTTTGAAGGGACCTTTAAAGGTCATTTGTTCCACATCCCCTGCAGGTACATCTCTAACTGGATCAGGTTTCTCAGAGCCCTGTCCAACCTGGCCTTGAATTTTTCCAGGCATAAGATATCTACCACACCTCTGGGCAACCAGTGTCACTGTTTCCTCACTCTCATTGTAAAGAATTTCTTTATTGTATCTAGACTGAATATCCCTTCTTTTTGTTTAAAACAATCCCCCCTGCACTACTGCTGCAAGAATTCCCACAGCATGGCACACTTTCCTGGGCAATGAGACTGCAGGAAATGTCAGCTGGGTAAGGATGCCATCACTAAATCCCAGTCCTCCCTTCCATGCCCCATACTGGTGCCCAGAAGATGTGACTGTGTCATTCCACATTTCCATTTGTCCCCTGGAGCTGAGCATCACATGCTGTGTGCAGGTGGCTGTAGGTGGCAGATCAGGAGGCTGCAGTTCCATGGACAGTCCTGGTCCTCTCTGGCTGATGCTTGGGAAAACAGAATGCTCTCAAAAAACTCTGGAAGTTCACTAAAGTACAATTCCTTGGATACACCATCTCCTCCATCTCCTCAGAGGGAATAATTGTGGCCACAGAGACACGGGATGTTCCTCTGCCTATGTGAGGTTGTCCTGGGTGTGCACATGATTTCCCAGGGTGAAATCCATTGTTTAGGCTGGGATTCAGCTCAGCCACTCCATGCAGTGCAGCCTGACTGACTTCATTTACTTCCCCTCCCACCCAGACAGTGGACCCCGGCTCTGCTCCAGAGCAAGGGACATGTTCCAGAGTGGAACAAGATTGTCAGTGTCCAGCACAATCTCTTGCCCTTGGCAAAGGATTCTAGATAAGATCAGCAATTTTTTTTTGCCATGTATAGATTCATTCATCGAGGAGGGACAGAGATCCATGAGATTCGTTTCATGGATGGCTCCAAACAGCTGTGGCTCAGAAGCAGCTTTCAAGTGCTCTCAGCCTGGTTGCATCTGAGTGAGTGTCCTGGAGGCCTGATTTGCTTTCTAATCCACCTACCTGTATGTTTCAAACATATTGCACCCTCAGATTCTCCGTCTCAGTTTATTTCCATATCTTATTGCATATTCCCAAATGATGTTGAATAACACGTCTGTGATATTACTTTTTAAGTAACCTTAATTGTCTGATTTTGATTTGTGTTTAAATTGCACCTTCCCCTGCAACCTGAGAGGCATCAGAATTATACACACAGGGTTTTGTTGAGAAGTATTTTTGTGTGCTCATTTGGCAAGCCTCCTGTTGGAGGGCATATGCACGAGAGGGCAGAGTTAAAGCTTCTGGGAAGAGATCAACTTCTGAATTTTCCGAGGCTCATGAGATTAAAACCTCACATTTAACGTCTCATTGAAAGAGAGCTGTCAGATTCTATTTCACATAAGATGTTGTTTTTCCAAAAAGTGCTTTTTACAAAACATATGGCCAAGGTAATTGTTTGGGGCTTGGGGGGTGGGAGTGGGGAGAGGGAGTTATTCCAGGGAAGGCGTATCTTTTCAACAGCTCTGACCTGAAGAATCAGAGCCCTCAGCCAGTGCATGAAAATGAAGCTGAGTTCACAGTGCAGTGATGTTCCCTTTCCCGTTTCCTTTGCCAGGAGGGAGAGAAGCAAAGGGAAGCAGGCTGCTCAGAGGAGAGAGCCATGCAGTGCCTCAGCACAAGCCTCAGACACCTTCCATGGCTCCAGATCCACTTCAAGCAGAGCTGAAAGACTGCAACCCAACTGGCACAGGCCTGCTTGCACATGGGTGCATTTAATGAGCAACACACTTTGTTCATTACATGCCTTCACTTTAAATCATAAAAGATTTCATGAAGGCTTTTCCTTTCCAAACATATGTAGATTAGTCGCTCCCCTTTAAGGTGGCTTTTGTGTGTACAGCAGAGAGAAATGTTCAGCCAGGCTGAAGCTCAGGGCTGACATCAGTGGGAGCTTTCGTTAATTGAATTACTGTTTTGTGGCAGAATGTTTTAAAAATAAGCGGAAATGTCCCACATACTTTTTTGGCTGAGAGATCAAATGTATCCAAAGGAATTCAATAATATTCCTACATCTGTGAGTCCTGTCTGTCCCTGGAGGAAAAAAAAAAAAGTCAAATTCAACCTCCACCATTGTTTGTGTTCATTATATTCCCTTATCGTCCTTTTTGGCTGTGGGCAGCAGGGGGGAACTAGCAGAGTTCCTCGGGCCTCAAATGGAAACATATAGAGTCATATGCATATCACAAGAGCAGGAAGGACAGTATCAGAAGAAAAGACTCTCCACTATTCATCTGAATAAGAGCTGTGATTTGCTTTGAAGGCATTCACCTTCCCCATTGCTTGCTTTTCTTGTGAATACTTATTGTGGCAGAATCCAGGCTGAAAAGGTGCAGGTAAAAAAAGGAAAGCACGAGGTGAGATTCTTTGAACCAGCATTCGCATGCAGAGCCACATGTGGATATGAATTTTCAGGCAAGTGTATCTCTAGATGCGTATTGGCAGGCAAATCCCAAAGCAAGTACTTGCACTTATATGAACTGATGAGGATTTATCTAAGAATTTGCTGGCAAAAGAACACTCATGTGAGCACTTATTCAGAGATACACTTGCAGGGAAATACTTGTTCACAGGCTTGTCCAAAAATGCCTTAGCTGGAAATTCATATGTAAATACAGGTGCTACAGTCCCCCCATGTATGCCCAGGGAGTGAAGGTGTGATCATGTGCAGGTGAGCAAGGCAACCAACAAGAAAATGAAAATACAAATATGAAGGGAGAGGAAAATGGTGTTTGGCACTCATGCAAGTGGAGCTGGGTCCTCATGCAAGGTCTGTGTGGGTGCACAGCCCGGGACACTGGTGAGATCTCACATGCAAACAAATTCAGACAGGGCTTTACTGTGGCAGAGGCTCGTGTATGTTGGCCATGCAGCCAAACACAAACACACATCCATTCTCCTGGCCAATGGTTGGGCAATTGAGTATTAACTGATTTTATGGTGGCATAGGAAAGCAAGAACCTGCCAGTCAGCCCTTGGCTGGCTGCTTGGACATTCAGGAGTCCTCTGTGAGAGAAGGAGGAGGAACAAAGCCACACAACTCACACCCAAAGAGAAACTGCCTTAGCTCTACACTAAACTCATAGAGAAAGAGCCCAGGTGGAACAGCCTTGCCAATTCCTGATCTTAGGATGTCAAAATGAAAAACAGCAATGGCATCAAATCCATCTGGATATACTTGGCCTCCTTCACCAGAAAAATTGTATTGGACACTCCAGCTTTTTCTTAAAACCTTCTGCCACTAAACAGCTTAATCTCCCTTTGACATCAGCTCTTAGCTTCAGCATCAGGCCAGGATTTATTTAAACTGCCTTAAATGGACATTGCCAGGCTGGAAAGAAAAATAATTATACGAAACAACTGATACTTTCAAAGCAGAGAACTTCTCACCCCGTGCCCCTAAAACAGACTCTCCTGCTTAGCTTCTTGTAGCATGGGATTTATCAAGGAAATAGGGAGGTGAATCCCCTCTACCAGAAGGCTCCATTGCAGACAGACCACACCAACCAGTGCCTTTTCACTGAACATGAAGGGCTTTAGGCAGCTGCAAGTAGCTGAGCACTGGTCATTGCTTGTTGCTGATTTAAAGCCATTGGATCCTGTGTATCTGCACAGGAAAGTGAGCTGTACAGCTGCAGAACCAGCATGGCCCTGTCTGCCTGCATTGCCACCTCCCCATGAGCATCCAGTCCTGCTGGAGCCCTGCACTGCATGGAAAGCTGCTTGTGGGGGGAATGGCTGGAAGGGGGAGACAGTGGTGGGGGCAGAAATGGAGGCTGGATCTGGCTTTTGAATAACTCTCCTCCTCGCATGGTGTCTCCATCTATCTCTCTCCCTCCTTCCACAAAGCTCTGCTTTCCATCTCCTTCCATCCGTACATCCTCTTGTAAGGCGGCCCCTGCGCCCACCTCACCCTTCCCCAGAGCCTGCAGGCCTGCAGGCCGCACACACACCTTTGCTGTCATCAGACACACATCCCTCACGCTCCCCGTGTGGAACCCGCCAGCCAGGCTCCCCGAACGCCAGCCTGGGGAGCTGTAAAAAGGTAGATGCATTTTTCAGGAACACGAGCAGCCCAGCTGAGCAGAACTTCAAGGGGGCCACTTCTCGCTCCTTTTCATTTCCACTCTGAAGAGTTCCTGAATGATGTCCGGTGGGAATGAGCTCGCCAAGAAAAATGCAGCTGAGCTGCTGTCG
Organism: Ammospiza nelsoni; assembly: GCF_027579445.1. Classification (NCBI taxonomy): domain Eukaryota; kingdom Metazoa; phylum Chordata; class Aves; order Passeriformes; family Passerellidae; genus Ammospiza; species Ammospiza nelsoni. The sequence continues at coordinate 79,821,521 of NC_080669.1, read as the reverse complement.
TAAGGGCTGCGTTCTTCACGCCATAAAACCCGAGTGGGGGAGCCGTGTGAGAAGCTAAGACCCTCACGCACAGGCCGTAATGTTCTTTTTCTGCTTTGAAGCAGATTTAGGGCTGGCTCGGCCTCCCTGGGGGCTGGAGGCTGCTGCTTATCCCTGCAGCCTAGCAGCAGCAATAAGCAGCTGAATGTCCTCAAGCCTCTTCTTTGCAGAGAGCAAAGAACAATCCTCTTCCTCCAAAGTGGTGGCTACAATCAAGGAATCACAGGGTGGATTGCCAGAGAAAACCACTCTCTCTGACAAATTTTGGACCTGAACACTTCCCCCCTCCAAGGCCGGTCACCATCTCACTCTTGCTCCACTCAAGGCAAGGAAGGCCTTGCAGGGCATTCTGGATGGGAGCTGGGTACTCTGTCCTCTCCACAACTTGTTTCTAGGCAGAGGTCTTCTGGACAGCATACCACAGGGTTTTGAAGAGAGGTGGATGCTGTCTGGATCCCTTGGAATTTGCCAGCTTTACTCAGCATAAACCTCCCTTCCATTTTTCCTGCATATAGGGAAGTTCTGGGGTTTTTTCTCCTCTCCTCTCCTCTCCTCTCCTCTCCTCTCCTCTCCTCTCCTCTCCTCTCCTCTCCTCTCCTCTCCTCTCCTCTCCTCTCCTCTCCTCTCCTCTCCTCTCCTCTCCTCTCCTCTCCTCTCCTCTCCTCTCCTCTCCTCTCCTCTCCTCTCCTCTCCTCTCCTCTCCTCTCCTCTCCTCTCCTCTCCTCTCCTCTCCTCTCCTCTCCTCTCCTCTCCTCTCCTCTCCTCTCCTCTCCTCTCCTCTCCTCTCCTCTCCTCTCCTCTCCTCTCCTCTCCTCTCCTCTCCTCTCCTCTCCTCTCCTCTCCTCTCCTCTCCTCTCCTCTCCTCTCCTCTCCTCTCCTCTCCTCTCCTCTCCTCTCATGTCCAGCTGTTGATGGACATGGATCCATTATTTTCTCCAACATCCCAATCAGCCGGGTTCATCATTAGATTTGTCAGCTGCCCTGGGGATTCATGGCAGAGAACAAGGCTCTGGTCAGGGAAGGTGATGCTTTATAGAAGCTGGTTACAGGGCAAGAAATCCCAGCATTGGGGCACTGTGGCAGAGCTTATCCCTTTCCGACATTTATTTCTGACCCTTTTATCTTTCTCAGTCTGTGGCTGAGTAGGGTATGCCTGACCAGGGTAGATGTATAAACCCCTGGTTACCTGAAAACTCACCCATGGGGAAAGGAGATTTTGGAGGAGATTCAGCTCTGGATGTTTGGGTTACTGGCTTTGCTGCTTCCCAGCACTCAGTGGTCACCACAGCACACACTGAGAGCAAAGGACCATCCAGGGCTCAGGAGCAAATCCTGCTTTGGCCATGGAAGCCAGCCACATATTCCTACAGCCTTCCTGGGGGGCTGCAATAACAAGCAGCTACAAATGTGTGACTTTTTTCCACCAGACACAGCTACCTGAAAACTCAGCATCTAATTTGCACTTGTCATTTGGGATATCTCTTGTTTGTTGGACACCTTTGATGCAGATTCACCCTGTCTGTCGAACACCCTTGTATGAAGAAGAAGTTATTTTCCTCATTCCCTGGAGGTATCTGCTCCTCTTCACTGGCTGTGAAAGGAGCAGACAGCAGTTACAGTGTAAATCAGAACCATGGCATTAACACAGCAAAAAATTGGTGGGATGAGCCCTACCCTCTGTGTCAGATAGGAGGTCACCCCTATATCATGCTGCCTGCCCTTTCTCACTGTCTGTAAAAAGAACATTTTGACGGCTCTGGTACACTCAGATCTCTGGTGTTACACTAGGTGCCTGTGAGTGACAGAGGAAGAGGAGAGAAAAATGAGATTTTCAATAACCTTTCTAGGGTAGAAGGTTAAAAAAAAATTGTGGCAAATCTCAGAGTTCCCCACATGTGCTGGGATGACCTCTCCTGCCACAAGGATGGTACCCACCTGGTACCCACTGATATGACTGGTACCCACCCCTCAGCCACTCTGGTGTGCAAGATACTATTGCACTATCATCCACTGAGGATCATTTCACGGATGTGACATAAAAAATCTGCTTTGACCATTGAAGATAAATGTGCTGCCAGTCCAGAGGAGCCAACATGCATGTTCTGCGTCCTTTGCAGGGGAAATGCTGGTGCCCAGGCTGTCTGCACAGGGAAATTCTGGTGCCCACACTGCAGCACAAGTGCCAGTACTCACACTCATGACCTTCTCCCCAGCTGGGTCTGCTGGAGATCTCTTTGCTTTATTAATGAGAGCAGAGATTCCCTGAGAACAATTAAAAGAGTTGCTGTGGGCACACACAGTGCAGGTGCAGACCTACAGTGGTCCTTCAGGTGCTGTGCAGAAACTGGCAGACTGATCAGCCAGAGCCCAAGGAACACATTTTCACTCAATTAAAGTAGTTTAAAATGAAATCGTGGGTCCTCAGATATACCTACCATAGTTCATCTCTCAAATGCATGTATTAGATACATTCAGATGGGCTGTCTAAGTTGATAACAGACTTGGGGAATGACCTCAGGTTGAACTGCAGGGAAAAGATATTGTTTCCTCATTAATATCTCAGCAAAATAAATGTCAAGTGGAAAAACAGTTTCTGTGTAATCAATCTTGGTTCACAGACATTGTGCTCTGACAATTCCTCTCATGGAAAGGAATATATTTCCCATAGATCTGTAGTGTTTCATACATTACAGCTTTCATAATATCAAAAGACAGTGCTTAGGTTACATTGAGCTTTTCTTTCTAGCCCTTTGGTTTCACATGACCATAATTCTCTGTAAAATTTCTCTGTTCAGACTAAAACTTTCACACTTTGTATAGGGCAAGAAATGATGATTTTTCTTTCACTGAAGAAAATCCTTTTAGCTATCTTTGATTTATTAGAAAGTGTGTAGAGGAGAATTACACTTTTATGGCTTTTTAAAATGTATTTTTTCTTCTTGGCAACTAGCAAAGCTAGGAAAGGCCTTTTCCTGACCTATTTGGCATTTTCCTTCCCAAGAAGCTAAGCTTTTGTAGGGAGTGGACGGGGGAAGTCATGTACAAGAAAAACAGCCATGGAAGGATCACCTCTAAGCATGTTTATCTATAGACACAATAGGATTTTGGGGGAAGGGAAAAGAGACCAGTTTACACCTATTTCTTGCAAGTAAACATTGTCTACAGAACGTGCTGCTGGGGCTGGGCACTGGGTTAAATCGGTCACTGGGTTAAGGACAGGAATGCAAGTTTAAGTGACAAGACAATCTCCCTCAATTGCAGAGTGGTGGTGCATCGCTATTTGCAGTCTTACCGGGTGGTGTGATTTGGATTCTGAAGACATTCACTTTTGCTGGTTTTTCTCCCGAAAAGGTTCCATCTCTGAAAGTCAAATGGTGAGGCACAATCTCTTGTATAATTGCAAAGGAAGCACTTTCTCAGCTCCACCTTTATGCTGAAATGTGTGAAAGCATGGCTTAGCAAGACACCGAAGTTTCTATGGATTCAGATTCTGAGGCTGGTTCCCACCTTCCTCTCTACCCAGCTGCCTGTGGTAGAGGCAAGTGGTTCCTAAATCACTGGTCAAGTAGCCCCTGAGGAAGGGTCCTTCTGTGCCATTGCTGCCCTGGATTTACATGCCCTGGGCATAGAATCACAGATTGGCTTGGGATGGAAGGGTCCTTACAGATCCTCTCATTCCAACCCTCCTGTCACGGGCAGGTCACCTCCCACTATCCCAGGTTGTTCCAAGTTCAATCCAGCCTGGCCCTGGACACTTCCAGGGATGGGGCAGCCACAGCTTCTCTGGGCACCCTGTGCCAGGGCCTCATCACCCTCACAGGGAAGAATCTGTTCCTAATATCTAGTCTAAATCTCCCATCCTTTAGTTTAATGCCACTCCCCCTGTCCTATCACTCCAGACCCTTTTCAAAAGCTCCTCCTCAGCTCCCTTGTAGCCCTTTAGGCACTGGAAGGTGCTGTAATGTCTCCCCAGAGCCAGCCTGAACAAGCCCCACTCCCTCAGCCTGTCTCCACAGGAGAAGTATTCCAGCCTCTGATCACCTGGCACCTCTGGACCTGTTCCATTTATGGTGAGATGTGAATGTCACAGAGCTGGATGCAGGAATCCATATCATCCTGCTCTTGTCCCTGACCCTTCATGATGGATATGTGGAGCCAGGTACACTGGGAAGAAAACAACTGCAAGACCTGGAGAATATTGAGGTGAATGAAAGAACCTCAATATTTAAAATATGGGATTATTTTTAACCAGTGTCATGCTGCCCATGCAAACTGGCTCATGTGTTTGAGCACCAGGCATTGCCACCTCTCTGAACCTGCTGATTTCCAGGTGGTAGCAGAGTACAAGAGAAAAAAGCTGCACAGTGCTTTCTTCTACTCTCATTTTCTCTTACTGAGAGAGGCTAAGAAAACGTCATGCAAAATCCCCACGTTAATGTGACAATAGAATTATAGATCCTTTCAGTGAAGGATGGCAGGAAGTGGAAAGGTCGATCCCATCTCAGCCACATTAATTTGTAGCCCCTATTTGTTGTGCTGTCTGCCTCTAGTCCTGGAGACAGGGGCAGTTAATTCCAGCAGAATTTCCAGCAGACCTCATGGAATCTTAGCTGAAAAGCAAGTTTCTCACCACCACTGGAATTTTTAAAGCACAGGGGAATTTGGCCTCAACTCCTTGCCTTGCTTTCTGACCTGTGCAATAGTGTTGATCTCACCTTCTTAACCCATTTCTTCTATTTGTCCTACATATCCCTTGCAACCACTCAGAGGCTGGATTCATCCTACTACCTCCGAGCATTTTCCTCTGAGATATCTGCTTTCTGTGCAAGAAAATTCTAGCTGGCATTTGCAATTCATTGTAACTAGATCCAGGCATTGCCCTATTCAACACAGTTGGCTACCCCACAGAGATTTCCTTCACGTCATGATATTTGTCTTTGGAAATTTTAGTTGTAGACCTGTTGTCACTGCCTACTGCTATTTGAATTTAAACTAAAGCTGACAGGAAATGTTAGATCTCAGGCTGTTTTCTGCAAAGTTCTTGTACATAATCCTTTCCTACTTAGTAAAAATAAAATTTCAAACAGCATGGCAACACTAATATCTCCTCTTCTGGGGGAAAAAAATCTACCATCTGCATGTTCTCAACAATATTGTCTGTTTTCAATGATTGGGCTGGGAAAATCTATTAAATTAAATGGATTAAGTGCACACATTACTCAGGGCCTGTCATTTGGATTCCTCCAGACCTGAGACCCTGTATCATGCTGATTTAAACTCGAGGGCAGTGAGGCATTGTAAGGCCATTGGTGGGTAATTTGGAGCAAGATGTAAGACTATAGGTAAGCTACCCTGTTTTCCATAGGTGTTTAAATCATGAAGTACAAAGACCTTCCTAAGATAATGCTGTTCCTAAGACTGAGAACTGTTGGTATTTATTACCTGTAGAAATAACCCTGAACAAAACTAAAGGCCCGTCAACTAGGCTTTGGGTCTTGCTGAGATGGAACTTTTTGTATTTTCTTTTGGCAGGAAGCTGCATGTCTTAAGGCCCTGGTCCTCCACCCCTGCAGCATCTGACCCTAAATCTGTGGGGTGACTCACAGGGTTAATGGTGAACTGACTTGGGGGCATTCATTGCACATTTATACAGCCAATATTTATACACTGTCAGGGAATGTAGGCTCTACAGTCAGGTAGGAACGTATTTTAAGACACCGGGTATTAAAAGTATATTTACAATATAATAAGCCAGGCTGTATATTTCAAAGATCAATGGGTAGGGGCCACTTTTGGTGACGTTTGAAGTCTATCTCCTGGGCTGTCACATATATTCAAAGAATGCCTGCTATACATTTAGATCAACCCCCATCCCAAATGGAGGGGAACGCAGCTCTCTCCCCATATGGGGCTAATCTCCGGGAAGGCAGAGTGAGCACATGGTACCAATTCCTACACACTTTGGTCCCTTAACTCAGTCCTGAAGGCAGGGAGCTGGGGTGGGGGCAGGGGGGAAAGCCTGGTGTCACCCATTTATCACACAGCAGAGGGGTGCCTGCCTGCTGCTCACAGGTTATGAGTTTCCCTTCCATAACGGGAGAGAAATATGAGAGGGCTGATCCCAGGGAGGGACAGGACAGGAATGGCCTCCTGATGGAATTGCAGAAATTGCAACTCCCTTCCACTTTGTGGGACAACAGCGGGAAGGCAAATAGAACCAGAATGAGCTCCACCTCTCTGCACAGCTTTTTGAAGCTGAGTCCTTCAAACCCGACATATATACACATATATATATATATATATATATATATATATATATATATATATGTATATGTATATATGTGTAGTATATGTATAGTGGACATAGTGGAGATATGTATGTGTGTGTGTATATATATATATATATATATATATATATATATATATATATATTTAGCGGACATATATATATATAGTGGTTATATATATATAGGGGACATATATAGATATAGATATATAGATATATAGATATATAGATATATAGATATAGATATATAGATATATAGATATATAGATATATAGATATATAGATATATAGATATAGATAGTGGACATATATATATTGTGGACATAGATTAGATAGATAGATAGATAGATAGATAGATAGATAGATAGATAGATAGATAGATAGATAGCTGGGGACATATACATATATATATATATTGTGGACATATATACATATTGCGGACATATATATATATTTATGTTGAACACAAGCAACACTGTGGAGGGTGAAGTGTGCCTTGAGTGCAGCAGGTCTGCCTGAGCTACCAGAGTTGCCCTTGCAGCCCAAATGGGCACACAGGAGCCACGCAGAGCACTGCCCTGCCCTGCACATGCAGGCTGCAGGTGTGAGAAGCACTGCTGGTGCTGGAGGATGGGTAAGGACACTCCTGGCAGGAGGGAAAACGGTGGGTAAAGGAACGTGCCTGCTGTGGCAGGAGGGATCCTGCAGTGGGGATTGCACTGGGAGACCTTGATGAGGACAGAAACATTTCAGGGCGAATTAAAATCCAAGCTTTTAAACACCTTATTTCTTGGAAGTTTCCCAGAGCTGTTACTATATTTTTTTTCTCTGCTATACTAATAAAGTAAATCCTGGTTTAGGCAGCCTTGACATTTTTTTGGGTTTTTTAATCTCATTTTCTTTTATGTGGAAGAAAAAAGTAAAAAGAGGGAAAGAGTAATAATACAAGAGGGATATATCAAGAACTAAAGTTAATGCACCCAAGCTTGAAAAACTAACATTTTCAAGGGAACATCAAAACTAGGGAAATGAGAGGGATCTCTTGCTTAAAATTTTGAAACAATACATTGTACTATATTTTTTTTTCCAAACTTTGTTGATTTTTTACTCTTCTAGTTTCATTAGAGAAAAATGTTTTCTAGGACAAGCCATGATGAGATGAGAGTCAGAGCTGTGAGGTGTAGCAGAATTGCTTACCCTCCTAGAGATTACTACATGAGATACGGTCTAAGCCAATTGCATGAATATACTGTTTTGGTTGTGTTCATCTTGCTCTGCACAGGCCAAGCCATGCCCTCTGATGCACCATGCAGAAATGTCTGTGCCTCCAGGCAAGAGATGAGGATCTGCTGAGAAAATCCTCCCAATCCCTCTTCTGCTACAACAGGGGCCTTTGCCTGACAAATGCACATTTTCGGTGCAGGGATTTCTATTTTTTCTGAGACGTTTCAGAAGAAAATGAGTTATTCCCCAACAGTGCCAGATAGTCTCACTGCCTGTTAGACACAAAAGGGAAATTGCATTTCTCAGGGCTTGTGTCTCTTACACAGCAAGAGCAGAGAGATTACCTGAACGGACATCCTACCAGCCTTGCATGATTTGGCTCTGCACTTGGGGGAAATGCCACACCCCAAATTTGAGTGACAGCTGACATTCCCACCTGTAATTTCCAGATGGTGGCAGGAGCAAAGACTGCTGTCCTGAGTTAATGTACAATCCCAAGGATGTGAACTCAGCTCTGGGCACCACTGAGGGTACAAATGAGGGATGCTGAGCTCCATGCTCCCTGCACAGCTCTGAAGGGTCAGGGGGACGTTGGGGTCGTCCCTGTTTCTCAGGGCTTTCCACCCTTCCCAGAACTCACCAGCAAATACTCCTGGAGCCATGCAGCCTCGAGCACAGCCTGCCTTCATCCCACTCCATGTCCCTGTCCCAGCAACTGCTGTCAGGCCTCAAACTCTTCAAGCAGCATTGTCAAACTTTAATTACGTGACTACAATCTGTCCAAGATTTTTATGACATTAATAAGAATGTTCCTAATTAGCATTTATTGTTTTTATTATTGAAATCCCTAATTACACAACCAATTGATTTTTCCCTGTTGCCCTCATTAAGTCGGAGTGAAATGCATTTTAAAATAGATTGGCATTTAATTCCTTTAGAAAGTGCTGATTAGATCAAGGGCCTGTTTCACTGCATTTGGTTACATGGAGTCGCTTTAGATTTTAATTTCTCCTTGTTAGTATGAAGCTGAGTCACTCACTGAGTTCCTCTTCCCCCCTGCCACACAGGCACCACTGGAAAAATCTCCCTCCATGGCTTAGATCAGGACTTTGGAATAAATGAAAGCAAAACAAATGTCTCCAGACAGCAGATTTGACGTGAGATGAAATGCAAAGCTCAGCCAGGTGTTGAAACTGTTCAACTTGCTTCATGAGCTGGCAGGATGGGGAAATAAACCTGAAATTATTGAGGGGTGTTTGGCTAAATATACAGACTCTGATATTTTCCTGTCCTCTTAAGACAGCCTGCCTGTGCTTGCTGCCTGTTCCCTGTCTCTCCTCCCTGCCTGCTAGACGCTCCCTGGTCTGCCATGCAAACCCATGGAAACTCGAGGCAAGCATGGAGATGAGATCCAGAGCACACTTCCAGCTGATGCACAGGTTTCTTGCACAGCTTCACCAAATCTCAAGGTCCTCATTAAGGTTCCTTCCTACATAACTGCATAACAAAGAGAGTCTCTCTGTCCCATGATTTTAATAGGGCTGAGAATATGTGGCTACGTGAGGACCTCCATTGTTTGAAAATGCTACAGCCAGCTTTCCCCAAAGCCTGTTACATCCCATGAGGAGAATTTGTGTTATATTAGGGGTATATCTTCTTGATCTCCTTGATCCTCTTGCTTCCCCTGAAAAATGGTCAGAGCAATGCTCTTTTTTGTGGTATTTCCTGGGTGACAGATACCTCTGCAGACAGGGCAGTGTCCAGCAGACTGAACTCTGCTATATCATGGGATGAAGAGGTGCTACAGTCTCCTGTCCCGGCCAGGATTTGGCCATCAAGTCCTCCAGAGTCCTGGCTATAGAATATGCAGAGTGTTTTCTTCCAGTTCAGGAGTCTGATATCAATGTGAGGGTACATCCTTCAGAAAAGTCCCTCCTCTTTCATCTTCCAGCATGCCAAATAAACCATATCTTCCCATATCAAATAAACAGCACAAAGAGAAGAGAAACAAACCAGAATTTATCCAGACAAGCAGGCTGAAGAGGGACCACTCTCTCCTGCCCAGCTGTGGCCTGGAGTTTGTGTCTGAGCCGTGCATGACAACCCACAGAGCCCACACTGGGCTGTGGTGGTGGCTGTGCTGGGGCAGCTGTGGTACAGGACCCTTCCCGCAGGAGTGCCTCTTCTCAAGGATCCTTTCAGGCTTGTTATCTTCTCTTGCTCAGCTGCAATTCCCTTTTTTCTCCCTATAAAACCCATGTTGAAATTGGCTGGAATGCCTTTTGGGGAATGACACTTGCTGGACCCACACCGTGCCTGCAGCTGTGCCTGCTGGGGTGTGTGTGGGGCTCTGTGTGTGGGGCAGGTGACCCAGGGGGCTGGTCCTAGGCTGGTGCCACTACCTGCTCCTGCAAACTGGTGCTGAGAACAAAACTGGTGGCAGAAATGTGTGGTACTGGGGATCCTCTCCTAATGGTTTTACATGTGAAGCAAGACAGAACACAGTGTTTGTCTTTACTTTTAGGTAAGATTTATTTACAAAATTATTATTTTTGTTAGAAAAAAGAGGTTTATTTCCTATTTTGTATGGAGTTTCTTTTCCCAAAAATGAGTGGGTACCACACATTTAAGCGTGGGCAACTGTCTCCTTAGAATTCTGCCAAAAGCAAAAGGGTTTGTCTCTCCACCATATTTGCTTGTGTGGGAAGAAAACACAATTCCTCATCCCTCCATCAGCGTCACCTGGACACCAGTGGAACCTGTGAATGAAAGCAGAGTTTATTCTGCACCCTCACTGTTTTCTTCTTCTGCTGTGGCAACTCCCACAGAGCCAAAATAATTTTTGAAATCCTGTTTGCTAGATTTGTTACCTTTTGCTAGATTGGTTAGATTTTGTTGGATTTTTTAGCCAAAATATATAGTAAAACTGTCCTTCAAAACAGGTCATGTTCACCTTTGTGAGTAGCTAATCCTGCATCTCCATCCCTGCCCCAAGCTGCATCCAGGGAGTCCTGGGGTTTGCATTTACTGCTGGCCAAGACATCTGTAAGCCCTTGAATATGGGTTTTTTATGGCACAAATTGCCCACAGACCCTATGCTCTGCCTAGGGCTGGGCTCTCTGTGCCATAGGGAACACGTTGCAGTAGTTTTTAGGAGGGGAATGCAAAGGTGGTGATGGCACCAAGAACAGATTTTAGCTGTCTGCCAAAGCATGGGAAAGGGCAGGCTCAGGATCTCACCAGGTAGAGGGGGAAACTGAGTCACAGAGCAATGGAGCATTTGCTCTGGAGTTGTGCCAGAGCCGGGAAGGAGTCCAAGTATCCTGAATGTCGAGCCTTTGACCCAGACACCGCCCCATGCTGCCTCTTTATTAAGCATCCTCTAAGATGTCTTTAAAAATTCTCACAGAAAGGCTCTCTTGTTCTCCTGGGAGCTCTATATTAGCATCTGAAACACCCATGGTAAATTTGAGGAGGAAGGGGGAGGTGAAAACGCATGAGTAGCTACTTTGATTAGGTAATAAAGTATCAATTTATTTTTTATAAATACAGAGAAAATTCAAACCAGCTGGAACTTGCGGTGCCCCTTTGCACGCCACATTTCCAGCAAAATTTCCTGCGATTCCCTGGAATCTCTGCCCTGTGCATTATCATGCCTGAGGGTGCATGGACAGTTCCTGTGCTGTCTCTCTGCTGGTCAGCCAGCCACACACTAAGGCAAGGGGAAGAGGGACTTCTACAGCTGTTTACACTGGATTTTTGCCTTCTTGAACGCTGAGGGGATTTTTCAGCAGGGCTGCATTGCCCACGGTTACCTGAGGCTTTTGGGAGAGCTGGTTGCTTCTCTGACAGTTCAGGGACCTGAGCAAAGGATGCTGAGGGAGGAAAAGGCTGGATGCAAGGTGTGCACGCTGGGAAGCACTCCTGTGTGGGTGTGCAAGCCCATGTGCACAGGTCTCCTGGGTCTCTGCTTCTCTCATCATGTTTGTGTCTGAACCTCTACCTGAGCCACTCCAAACTGACCTGCACAGGGAAACTGCGAGCTGGGGTTGTGAGGAAGAGGAGGCTGGGGAATAGTCATGAGGCAGCAGAGAGGGTGGGAATGATCCACAGCCATTGGACAGGAAAGAAGAAACAAGTTTAAAGTGCAGGAAGGGGATTTTGAGCAAGATACGAGTAAATCACAGTGACAAGAATTAAGTGTTTGCTGACTGTCTGGAGGGAAGTAGGCTTGCTATTTTGGGGAATCTTTGAGAATAACATGTCTGCCAGGAAGGGCTGGAGAAAGACTAGTTTTGGGGAAGGAGATGACTGATGACTCTCTGTGCCCTTTACAGCCTTCTCAGCTGTGACTTTATATCCCTTAAGCTACAGCAGGAACTGAGCTGATGTAGTGCTGGTGGGAAAAATAACTGAGCACAGCCTGAATGCAATCCCCACTGTACTCCCTCCTCAGCACCTCAGGGCCTGCACTGGATTAGGCAAAAACTTTTCCTCAGAGACATCTTTCAAACAGCCCACATTCTAGCCCCAAGAAATGGCATCTTCTGATAAAGCTTGTTTTGACTGTGACATGAAGGAGTGAGTCCAGGTGAAGGAATATATAATCTCCTGTCGTTGTGTTGATAAAAGCAAAGGTGCAGTGGAAAGATCTTGTTGGTGGAGAGGGTTCCCAGTGGAGTCTCTGAGCATTTAGGACTGATCCTACAGGGAAGGGGCAGATGTGGGGCCCTGGAGCAATGCTGCATTTCCCCAACTCACACATTGCCTTTGTAAGATCCCATCCAGATCTTTCCCTTTATGCCTTTTTTTTTTTTCCTCTTTTATTTTTCTTCTGACAGGAGAGCTATATTTTGCAACATGTTGAACTCCACAAACAAACTAAGATTCTATTTTAAACTCCAAATTGATGTATCCAACCGGCAAGGAAATTAGCATGAATTAATTAGGGTGAAGATGAAAGGCTTCGCTAAGCAGCGTTATGAGCAACAGCCTTTATTAAAGCCCCACAATACATTCTCCACTTATCGAAGAATACGGCGTTTAATGAACACTAGATCTGAGCAAACCGCTGGCTGGGGCTGGCAGAATGGCATACCGGTGCTTAACTAGCACCGCCCGTGGTTCGGGATCTCGGAGCCTGGGCTGCCAGGGATGTTCTGTACCCCAGCATCCTCCCCCGGCGGTTCTGTGCCCCAGCATCCTCCCCCGGCCGCCTCTCCTGCGGCTCCATCCAGCCCTGCCGCCTCCCACGCCGCTCCGGCATCGCACAAACAAGCCCCCGTTCCGCTCAGCTGATAACGGAGCCAGCAAACAATCTGATAAGTAATAGCTTCGCTGGCAAACAATTAATCACGACAACAAAAGCGTTTAAGGAGGGGGTGCGGGGGAGGGCAAAAGGAGGTAATCAGAGAGCCGAAGCTCCGGAGTTTAGCGGCTGCAAGCTGCCAGAGAGGGGAATGCACAAGGGTTTGTGCCTCTCCTCTCCCTCCCCGGCGGCTCAAACTCTGTGTCCCAGAGCTCCAGCTCGCAGTGACAGCCCGTGTCACCCCGGCGCTCTGACTCACGGCTGATACTCAGCGTCCCAGAAGGGCACAGGGACACCTAGGCTGAGTTAACGAAGTTTGGGGCAGTTAATTAGCGAGGACCTCAGTGCCCTGTAACCCTGCCCTCGGCTCGCCGTGCGACTGCAGAGAATGGATAAAGTGTGTGCCACACTCAGCTCTCCCAGGACAGCGGCTGATTTTAATGAGAAGTACACACCTCTACCCCTCTGCATTTAAAGGAATCACTAGGCTGCGCAGCAATGCCCTCCTTTGCCTCCTCTTCCTCCTCCAGATCTTTAATTGCTCCTTTCTACCCCCCGCTGCTCCCTCAGACCAATCAACTCCCTTCGGTCCTCTGATACACGTTATATATTTCTCGTTATTTCACTTTACGTTGTTAACTATTTGCTGTTTGAATTCCCTCCTGGCCCTCAAGTTTCCACCATAAATGTGATAAGTTACAACATCTGTTCTGCCAGGACCGGACTTTCACTCTCAAAAGATTGTTATTTTACTTCAAAAAGCTCAAAGTGCAGCAGCTCGCAGCTCTCGGTGCTCCATGGGAGCACAGCAGCCCCCTGCACGACACGGGAATGCCAGGAAATGACACTCTTTGGGTGAAATTCTCTGCACTTTGGTGTGAGGAGTGCACTTTGAAACTTTGCATCAGCCTAGCAGTTAATTTGGGTGAGAAAAGACTGCTTCAGCCAGAAACAAGCCCTTCTACAAGTGTTAAATTGCACTTTTTAACACTTTCATGTGAAAACTGTGGGTTTTTTTTTTATTTTAGGATCATTTTTATTTTTTAAGATCATTATTATTTTTTATTTTATGATCATTATAAGAAACATTGGGAACAGCTGAAGGGAAACAAGAGGCTTTCCTTAAGCCAGAACTATGCTTTTCACCTTTCAAATTCACCCAAAGTTTTGCTTCTGGGGCAAAAATATTTTTCAACTCTCTTGTTCAAAAATTTTTCAACTCTCTTGTTCAGCTTAAAAAAAATATCAAGAAAAATGTTGTTTGTCCAAACCACTTCTAAGCACAGCTTTTCTCAAGTAATTATTTATTTGCTGGCAGGGATTTTGAGTGTTAACCACAGTGTGGTCTTGCTGGGTGAAGTGCAAGAGGGCTCCTTTATGCTGGGAATCACCTCAAGGAATGAGGCAGGATGGAGTGAAAAACACTGCCTTGAAGGGCTCTCAAATGCTGTAGGAAAGATGAGGAGAGCAAACAAACATCTTCCTGGAATTCACAAAGCTTTGTGTGGCAGAGGAGAGCAAAAAAAAATTCTTCTTTCATTTCTCAGAGCTGACTGGCAGGAAAGAGCGCAGCCCTTTGCCTGCCTGCCACAAGCGCAGAGGCCACCTGTTTGACTCGAGGCTGGAAAAGAGCCTTTCCAGAATTCCACAGGCTCCTGGTGGAGGAACAGGCCTGAAGGTCGTGTCAGGGGTGATGGAGAGCGGGTCCCAGTGGATGCTGCTGTCCTGGTGGGGTGGACACACGAGGTGTGCGCTCCCTGCTTGGTGCAGCAGCTGCTCCTGAGCGCGCAGAGCTGGCCTTGCTGCCACCATCCCCTGCCTCTCCAGAGCCAGCTCATCTTCAGGGAAATTCATGGCTATGAAAGGCCTTTGACTCACAGCTGTGCAGTCCAGTGTTTTCCCTTCCTGCCTGGAAAAGGATGGGCAAGTTTGGTACCAGCAGCCTGCCTCTGTTAGCAGAGCTCAGCGTGAGCTGGGAGGATTATCTGGGGCAGCTGGAGAGTGGCCTGGGCTCAGCATCTTGGCTTCCCACCACAGAGGTCGTCCCAAAGAGCAGGGAAGTGGTTGTGAGAGAACCTGGGGGAAGTTCAGTGGTTTTAAGAGGTTTTCCGTTCCAGGATGGAACAAAAGCCAGGGAGATTTAACCATCTTCTTGAAGAAAAACAGCAGGGGAAAAAAGATGTGGGGATGACTCAAACAGCTCTGCTTCAGTTTCCTTTTTTTCTCTTTTTTTTTAATTTTTCATTTGGTTTTACAATGTATTTCCCTTTTTGAAACAGGGGAAGAAGTCATCTTGAAACACTGCACTCAAGAAAGACCCAAATGAAACACTTCAATCTTATCAAAGGACCCATCCTCTTTTTTCCTCCCATCTTTCTTTTTTCTCTTTTCTTCCTTTTTTTTCACCTTAAAATGAGTTTTGTCAGAAGGCAACACTTCTAAGTGAAACACTTTGCTTTGGATAAATTATCTTTCCTCCTGGAGTATTGTTTCAGCAGAAGGAAGTTGCACAGCCTGGGAGGAGGCCTGGAACGCTGTTGGTGCCCATTCTGCTAAAACAAGGCTCAGATATCTGGACAGTCACAAAAAATCCTTCTAAACAGTCTGTCCCAGCACCTCAACATCCTCAAGGGTGTGCTTCAAACCAGCAGCAATGCAATGGTGTCGTCTGATTTTTTTCCTTGAGTATCATCCTCAGGCTTGCAACAAAACATCGCTCTAGGATTAAGCAATTTTTGATGAATTATCTGCCTGTGAAATAATCCTAGTGGGTTTTGTGCCACTTTTTTTTTTATAACACTTTTACCACCCACAATGCCCTGTGGCTAGAAGTTACACAGGTTAACTTCCATATATGAGAGAAAAATCCCTTTGCTTCTTTTGAACTTGCTTTCTTCTGGTTTGATGCACGGCTGTCTCAGAAAAGGCAGGAAAGCATCCATCCCCAGTCATCTTTTCCATGTTATTTTAGACTTGCTGAGCTCCTAATCTACCCATCCAGAATCACCACCCAGCCCTTACACAGACTGAAGAGTCCTAATCTGCTTGTCCATGCAGCCCTGTTTCCTTTTCTATGGGGCTAGCTGCTTCTTGACCCCAATTACTCTTTGACTTGGAGAAGTCCAAATTAACCCTAGTCCCCATATATTTAATAAAAAAGAAAGAAAAAATTAAAAAAAGGAAAAGGAAGCTGGAAGCTGCTCTATATTTCTGTACCTCTGATCCTGCTGGTACTTTTCCCATCCTTCCTTATTTAGGAGAATGCATTTCTCCTGGAGTCTCTTACACAATGCTGAAATTGTCTCCATTCTTAGTGGAAGTAGGGACATTTTTCCTCACTGAATGAAACTTTTCCTCTTTTATGTCTAAAAATACACCTTGTACTGATGGGGGTAGTTCTGATATTTTTATCAATTTCGTCAAATGCCTCCAGTCTGAAAAGGCAGCGAAAAATATTTCTGAAGAGTGTTTGAACGTCTTGGTTTTCCATTTTCCACATGAAACTTCTGCATTTTTCTTCAAAACGGTATTTTGCTGGTGTTTAGAAGGGGGAGCAAATTATTTCCTATTTCCTTAGGAACAACATGCATCTCCTTGCTGCAGAGAAACACCAGAGTGAGAGACCTGATGTTCCACGGCGCTGGAGGGCAATTGTCAGGCGGGAGCAAAGCATCTGTGGTCTGGGAATGAGGAAAGAAACAACGTGAAATAATTTGGCAGCCAATTTCAACCTAGCCAAACGCCCTGCCCTGAAGTTTTCCCTCTTCATAGAGGAAAAGCTCTCAGCCCCCGGTCTGAGCCTGACAGGCTAAAACCGCCCAGATCCTGTTGCTGGTGACATCCCGTGCCCTGCAGTTTACGGGCAGGCTCCCTGTTGGAAATTAGGATTCTCAGGAGTGACTGGGATGTGATTAGCGGTTCTTTGATGAGTGCCCAACAAGTTCTCCTGGAAAAATCAGGCAGCGAGGTGGCGGCTGCTCTGCTGCAGGCTGGTCCTGCCTGGGAGGATGCAATCCTCGGGCTCCAGCTCGCTCCCGGCTGCGGCGCAGGCGAGGAGAGTGGGAAG
This sequence comes from Ammospiza nelsoni, assembly GCF_027579445.1. Taxonomy (NCBI): domain Eukaryota; kingdom Metazoa; phylum Chordata; class Aves; order Passeriformes; family Passerellidae; genus Ammospiza; species Ammospiza nelsoni. The sequence continues at coordinate 79,804,598 of NC_080669.1, read as the reverse complement.
AGGGGAGTGATTCCTGTTCCCAGCGCTCCTGAGCCGCTGCTAAAAATCATTTAACGCCGAATAAATTATGGTGTAATTTAGTTGCATAGCATTTCATGCTCAATTAGTGCCACTTTAGAGGGAGGCAGCTCTCCGTGGAGGATGAAGCTCGGGAATTTCACTTTGCGCCGGGGTGGGGTAGGGGGGAAATGTATATTTCAAAGATAAACGGGTAACCATGGCAACAGCACAACTCCGGGAGAAGCCGGGAAGAGAGGAGCGGCTGGAAAGGAGGGAAAGGTAGATAAGGGACAGGCTGGCAATAGGTCTTAGGAAGCAGATCCATCTGCGGGAGGAATGGTGCTGCTGGCTGCTGCATTCCGAGCTGCTGTAGGAGCCCCCAGTTTCATAAGGCTGCTCCAACCTGGAGACGTGTCACCCCTGGAAAAAGCAGGCCCAGGAGGCTGGGACAGTGAACAAGGGAAGGTGAAAAAAAGTCAGGAAGTCCCTACTGCCGACATCCCACGGGATAAAGCTATTGGGAAAACTTCTAAGTGGGCTGGTGGTCAAACTGCTGGAGGGGGGCTCACAGCCACGGATGTGCAACAGCCAGCTTGACTTCCATCCATCACAATGCAGATCTATGGGGGTGGACACCAGTCTGGGATGTCCAGGACCCCTGGGGAGGAGCCCTTCTCCTCCTGCCCATCTCCCTCACCACATCACTCGACCAGGTGAGAGCAGAGCCATCCAGGGGCCCAGCCACGGCAGGAGGACACGGAGCTTGGGGCTGGACACCACAAGGAGGATACACATCCCTCCTCCCAGCCTGTGAAACCAGACCTCCTGAGCTCCCAGGGTTGCAGAGGGCCCCCAGAAGCACCCTCTGAATGCCATCGACACAGTGGGGGTGTGACAGCAGTGCTGGGGCTGTCCCAGCTTGGCACAGCTCTGAGAAAGCTGCTGCCCACCAGGGCATTTCCCTTCAGGCTCAAGGCCTGCCAGGTATGTCCTGAGCAACCATGTCCTCACCCCGTGCCCAAGGATGCAATTCCCCAAGCTAATACATCTAAGAGACAGAAAGGATTTCCTGATGTTCAGATGCAATTTTTCTTGCCTGATTTCATCCCCTTCCTCTCAGTGAAGCTACCAGGAGACCCTTAACACCCTCCCTCCTCCTCCCAAGTTCTTGCAAGCAGGCAAGTTCCCCCTTTTACTCCTTCCCCACAGATTTTTCATCACTTCTGCCCATTTCTGGAGTGCCTTTGCATTTCCAGCAACTTTATGGTGTCCAGGAAATCACAAAAGCACTGTTCACAGGAGAGAGGCCTGATCCAGATGGGTCCAGCCTCCAGATGTGTCCTTGCACAAGACCTGTGTGTGAGCAGCAGCGTGTTCAGCTGCTTCCCTCACAGAGTGCAAGGGCAGGGTCAAGCCTTACCCGTGCTCTCGGCCTTACCTTTGCTGTTAACCTAAATAATAGCAGCAAAAACAACCTTCAGCCTCTCTCCTCCACCTTGGCTTCCTCCCCAAGTCTCCAGAGCCCGCTGTTTCTCCCTCTGGTAGCAACTGAGCTCCTCCTGCAGCATTAAATCAAAGTGTATTTAGCATTAGGTAGAGCCACCAGAAACCTCTCAGGAGGTGAATTCAGGGTGCCTAATATCAAGTTGTCTCAATTTAGAAGAAGAAGAGGCTGTGTTGTTGAAAAGGATGTGATCTTCACAACTGGGGAAAAAAAAAAATTACTAGAGCAGAGAAGAAGAAAGTTTTCCTTAAAGGGAGCACAGCATAAGTTTCCTTCTTTAATAGGCTCCTGCAGTTCTAGGAATAAAACAGGAACTGTCCTATCGAGATCTTAACCACAGGTATGGAAAATGCATGGGGAGCCATGGGCTGTGCTTCGAAATGACAGACAGCTGTGTGCGATTATATACCAGCATCAAATTAAGATGCTGGTATAGCAAACACAATGAAAACAAGCACTTGCACAATATCCAGAATGGACAAAGGATGATGAATGCACATCTGTAACTAAGAGTGTAAAGAGGATATGCCAGCAGTTGTGGAATTGAAAGGAATGAGATGCAACATAAGGCATTTAGACATCCTCTTCCAAGGAACTCTGGAAGAAAACCACAGGTCATCTGTCATGACCCCCTCTGCAGCGCAGCCCTCTTGTGTGAAGCAGGGAGCTGCATCTGGTTTCTGCTGAATGGTGTCCAGTATTTGACTGGAGCATCTTACAGAAAATCATCCCTTGCTTTTAGACATGGAGAAATTACCACGTCCCAGAAATTACCACATCCCTGGGATTTTGACTGAATGTCTGGTCACATCTTCTGCTGCAAATGTGGGCCTTACATTTCACTGGAATTTGTCTGACCTTAATTTCCAGTTGTTGGCTCTTTTGTTCCTTTCCCCATGTGATTGAAGAGGCTTTCACACCTTGTATTTTCTTCCTGAGAAGGTACTTACACATGGCAATCAGTTAAATCTCAATCTTTTTGATGAGCTAAACAGATCAAGAATTTTCAGTCTGTCATTGCAAGGCTGATTTTCTTCCAGCTCCGCAGTTTTTTCGTGGCTCTTTCCTGCACTGTCTCCCACTTGCTCAACTTTGATCATCTCATTTTCCTGCCCTCATCTTTCTTCCCAAGAGTTTTGCTCATAATTCCCTAGAAGCATGGAAAATTAGTCTTTCTGAAGTATTGAGTGTGTGTGTGTGCATGTGTGTGTGTTTCCCTAGCCAGGACCATGCTCCAAAAGATGACATAAATGAAATAAAATTACAATTGCTGGCATTAAGCAATCACCAATTTCCAAAAGCAGGGATCTCACGGATCACTTAATGCCTGCTATTTATCCTGACACATCCATTACTGACACAGTGCTCCTCTGGACGGGTGCAGCATCTCTGGTGTTGGGATAGACGGCATCTCTGATTTTAAGCTCTTGCCTGAAGGTTCCTTGGAGGGGCACAGCATCTTGAAGGGAGCACCTAGTTATGGACACATAGCTGTCAATTTGTATGGCTCTTTGTCTGTAAGTGCCCTTCCATGGGGAAAAAATGAGGAACTTGGGGGGGTTAGAGAATGGAATTTGACCCAAACTTTCTCTGCCTCAGTTATCTCAAGTACTCCTCTCTTGCTTCCAGCCTGGGCTCCTTTCCTAGACTCCTTTCAGTCCCTTCCCCACCTCAGATGCCCAATACACCCCCTGAACTTTATAACAGAATGCAGGAAGCTATGCAGGGTCAGCCCTCGCACTTCAAATTCCTTCTCTTGGCTCCGTCTAGGGAATTGTGTGGTTCAGTATCATCCCGGGATGTTATTAATGTGTTGTTTACTTCTCCGTCCCTGTCATTAATAAAGATGTTAAAACAGACCAGCTCTAACATCGATCCCTGTGGCACCTTCTAGAAACCTTCCTCCCCGTGCAGACCCCTGCAGTTTATCATGGCCCTGTGTTTACACACCTCTTAGCCAATTTCCCGTCAGGTGTCTCTGCTTGTATCCACTCCAATTCGAATTCATTTGCCAGGTACGGTTTTGCAAGGCACTCTATCAAATACTTTATTAAAGGTGGCCTCTAGATACTTGCATTTTTCTTCCCTTTAATACAAATGGCTCCATCTGAAGAGATAACACGCAGGCTGGTGTACACATTTGGAAGGCGATAGGGCCACGTTTGGCATACAGGCAGTGGTTATCAGCACCAGTGTTTAAGTTTGGGGGTGTTGGGGAATGCTAATTGAAATTGTCCGTGTTTTTTGAAGCCAGGGATTTGATTCTGGCCACCTTTCCTGGGTGGGAATGTGTTTGTTTTGTTTTGCTAATTTTTAAGAAGTAACCAAACAACAGATCGGTGAGAGGTTCCCAAAGTGCTTTGTGAGACTAAGTCAGGTGTATATCCTGGAAAACCCCAACTTGCAAAAAAAATCTACTTTGGGAAGACTGGCACACCTGGAAAATTTGGACCAAATCTAGCAAAGAAGGGCATGGGAGGGGATACCTGACCAGGGCACTGTTACAACGTGAATGTTTTCAACATAAACGCCAAATGTTTGGTTTCCAGATTGTAGCACCTATGTGGGCAGTGGGAGGAAACCATGGACTTGCCATGTGGATGGGCTTGAGGCATTGCTGTGTCTCCATGCCCTTTGTCTGGGAGCAGGGAGCCCTGGTCCCTGCCCATGGGTCAGTCCTGGCTGCAAGGGCTGGCTCCTGGCTCACTCTAACTCCATCCATGCTGCTGGGGGTCACAGTCAGCTTTTGCAGTCTGCTGGCCTGGGAGAGACTCTCCAAACCTGTGTGATTTTCCTCCAACCCAGCAGAGAGCTGCCTTCTACAGGGCTGTGGATTGCAAGGGGAATTGTTCCAGGACAAACCTTGCAGGGTCTGCAGTCGATAAGCATCTCGGCAGGTCAGAGAGGGATCACATTCCCATTGCCCTACTTCATCTTTTCCCTCTCCTTCCAGCCAGGCTCTCCATTACTAAACGTACAAGCCAGGCAGAGCAGCCCATCTCCCCTCATTCGTGTGCGTGCTTGTGTGTGTGTGTGTGCAATCATTTTTCTCCTCTGTCAGAAGACAAAGCTGGCTTGTAAAAAACCCATTAATCTGAGCCCATGCCTCGTGCTCCTTTTCTGCTGTGCAGGACTCCAGAGGAAGTGCTGAACGAGGCATTCTGCTGTGCTAATGCCTCCTAATCTTCCCCTGTACCCTGATAGTCTCCAGCAAACCCTTGCTGAGCACTGGGGCCATACGTCTTCACGGCTGCTCACCAGGGGCATCATTAGGAAAGGGCTCTTAAATGGCTTGACATTCATGGCTTCCCAGAGGAATGGAGCTGCTGACAGATCTCTCCATTTGGAATATGAAATCTATTTGTTCAGATGCATAATGACCGATTTGTCTTCTCAGAGGAGCTGCTGCTGAGTCCTGGGACTCAGTTGTGGTGCTGCAGGCCAGCAGCTGCATGCTGAGACCACAGCAGAGCCAGCCCTAAGTGATCCTGATTAGAGGAGGGGGAAAAAAACAGCCCTGAGGGGGCAGAGGTTGCAGAACTGCTGTCCAGGGATGGAGAAGGTCTGGTGAAAGAGGCTGTGCAGGGATCCAAGCCAGGCAGTGTGCTGGAGCTCACTGAAGCTGGAGGGGAAAGAAAGGCAGCAGAGCCATCCTGGAGGAGCTGCTGGGTCGTGCTGCCGTCTCCTGTAAGGAGCCTTGAGCATGGCCTCGTTTTCTTGTCTGCAAGCAGCACCTGGGCACTCAACCCACACTGCACCAGTCCTGACACCAGGTGGGAATGGACACTGCTGGTTCTTCTGCTGCTGGCCAGAGCACTGTGGAGAGCAAAGTGGGACAGCAAACAGCATCACAGTGCAATATTAGGGGCACAGTGCTTCCAGACCCAAGGCTTCACCAGGAAAGGTCACACCTTCCCTTCCTCTTTCATCCCTTCAAAGCCTCGAGCAGCTTCAGGGCAATGAAGGAAGCTCTGGGGCAAGGAAAGAGCAGAAATTCCTGATGGGAAAGCAGAGAAGTGACATCAGAACCCAGAAGGTGATGAGGAGGCAGAGAAGGTCACAGAATCACAAAATCAGAGAATGCTGGTGCTGGAAGGAACCTCTGGAAATCATCTGGTGTGACCTCCCTGCTAGAGCAGGTCATTGCACTTGGGGTGATGAAGTCAAGAGTAAAAGAAGGACACAAAAAGGTCAGATGTTAGAAAAGCTTCACCTGAAACAGGGGAGAAATCAGATCCCTGGAGAAACAACCTGGAAACAAGATTCGTTCTGCAAGTGACCTGCATGGATCCAGCATTCCAACAGGTTGTAAGGATTTCCTGAGGGATAAGGGCAGAAGATGCCCCGAGCACTGAAAGCTTCATCCCAACCTTCATCAAGGGTGCAGGGAAGGACCTCATTTCCTGTCACCCTCATACTGCAGGTGAATGAGACACTGACCTCTACCACTGAGGTGTGGGATTTTCACTCCTAGGGGAATCCCAACATTTCAGTGTCTGCTTGTTTTTCTCAAAAGGGATGGAAGAGTTGCTGTTTCGAAATTTTCCACGGAGTGATAATTAAACAAACAAACAAACAAAATCAGTAACAACAGAAAATTTGGACAGCAGCAAAAACAGTTTTGGTGCTGTGAGAAGATCTGGCAGGGTTGAACCTATGTGGTGCAGGAATGTGCAGACTGAGGGATTATGGAAAGTGAAAAGTTATTCTCAGGTCTGAGCTCCCCTCTAACCCCCTGACTTGGCATCAGCAAGTCAGAAGAGAAAAAGGCATCTCAGGACAATGCAGTACCTGCTAGTTCAATGCCAAAATGTCTGTACTTGGTCTGCCTCCCAGCTTCCACCACGGATGAATTCTTTTTCAAAGCAGGAAGCAGCTGAGGATGCCTGGGCTTGTCTCGTGCCAATGGGAGGGCTTCCCAGGCACACAGAGCCCTGACTGCTGTGAGTGCTCCAAAGCCAGCTGCCTGCACCATAATTGAATCAGAGGAACAGGAGGGAAGAGCCACATCTCTGCTCTGCTGTGTCCCATCAACACACGAGTTGGCTATCTGGAGCTTGGGGCTCTTCCAGGGAGCCCTTGGCAGCGCTGCTCACAGCACTGTTTTCCTCTGTAATTACAAACAACACCAAGGAGATGCCTGGGGTCCTCAGGGCCACCTTTCATGCTGGGATTTCTCTGTTTGCATTGGGTTATCAGTGTACCATGAATTTCTGGGCGTGCAGATCAGGACAGACGCCAGCTGGGGAGCAGAGAAGGAGAGACCTGCAGAGAATGCCGGGCCCCTGGATGCTCCCAGAAGACAAGCCCAGGTCTAGCACTTGTCCTGGTCACTGTAATTAGATGAAGGGTCACTAAGGGTGTTCCTGTAGCTTCCTGAGGCACCACTGGGTGTGCAGCCAGGTTGGATGGGGAGCTGGAGGATATGAACATACTCTGTGGTTGGGGTAGGGGTTGTGTGGTCTGGTTAAAAATCAAACCAGCCTGAAACGTATCATCTCCATTGCTACCTCCCATGGATCCACAGGCCAATCTACCACCTGGACTTTGGTTTCCTCCTTATCCTGCTCTCAGATTAAGAGGAGAATGCTGGTGTTGCTTCACCTGCACCCCTGTGCTGCTGCAGAGCTGTGGAAAGAGCCCTGGAGCAGGCAGCAAGAGGCAAGGGCAGCTCCAGCTGGGAGCAGAAGAGAAGGGAGCCGGAAGCACAGCTCAGCCAAGGCACCCAAAATGCCTGTGTTGGTTGCAAACAGCTCTCAGGTGGGAGTGCAGAATGGGTGTAGAAATGCAGGCAGACCCAGACTGAATGCTTGCCTTTGGCCACAGAGAAGGGAGCAGGAGCTCTGCTCCAGCCAGACCCAAACTCAGGCCCAGAGCCACATCCATTCCGGGATGAGCCATGGTGACTGTTGTACAGCCTGGCTTGGTCTGTGTGGGCAGAGGATGCCCTGGTGGTGTGTCCATCCAGGGCTGGGAGCATGTGTGCCAACATTCACCCAGGCCTGGCTGATCCATGGGAAGCTGGCACCCTGCAAGTCTGAGTCCCCAGAGAGAATTTGGGGCAAGATTCAGTGAGGCCCAGATGACTGTGAGAGGAAGGAGAGTGGCTTTCTCAAACTGTACAGAGAAGTATCACTCCCAATACAACAGCAGAAACATTGATGTCCCTGGGACTGAAGCAGCTCCTATGCGTGTGGATGGGTGAGGATGCAGCCTTGTGTGTCTTGGAGGTGTTGGAGCAGCTCTGTGGGTGACAGACAGAGCTGTCAGGCACTGCCCTCCAGGGACTGCTGGCTTAGCTCCTGTGTGTGTCAAACCATGGGTGTCCCAGCAGCCCCTGTGTGTTTGAAGGCTCTGCTGGAGAGAGGCTGCCTACTTCACCAGCCACTCACAGCAAAGGAAGAGTGACCCAGCACCCAAACCAACCCAGTGACCAAAATCCTTCCTTAGCAGGCTCATCCCTGTGCACGAGGGTGAGAAAACAAGCAGCATGTCAGACAGATGTTGGCTAATGAGCTGGAAGGTGCCCAGGGTGCAGCCTCCAGCTGGAGTCACGCCAGAAGCTCTGTGCAAGTGCGATAAAGCCCGGCTGTAGACCTTCAGTGGGCAGGCTGTGAAAGGCAGCTTTGAGGCATTTCAAAACCAAGTGAATTGAGTTCATCCTAGTTGGCCCTTACAGGGTGCTAAGACATACAATCTTACCTGGCTGGTGTCAGAGTTCATTCTGGGGCAGTTTAATTGTGGAGGGAGTGTTGGAGTTGTGCTCATTTGGGTTTTTACCCCTCTCTCCCGGCAGCTCTGCTCCCCAGCACTGTGGGACACCACTGTATCTCTTTGGCAGGCTTTTACCTAGGTCCTGGTGCCAGAGGTGAGCACAGCTGCCCGTGGAGCTTGTCTTGCTAAAGGCATTCCTGAAGGAGGTGGCCTGGCCTCCCTGAAAAGGGTCTGCTGCCTCCTTACCTTTGTCCTGATCTGTGGATGATTTCAGACCTTGCTCGCATTCTCACAACAAGCTGTACTGCCTCTCTCAAAGTGAAGTGTTTTCAGACAGAGAGTGGGATGTTTTTGTGTACTCAGAGCTTGGAAAACTTGCACTGGGCTTCTCATGTAACTATGGGAAGAGAAATGAGAATAAACAGATACTTGTGGTCATTTAGAGTCCTGATATGTTACTCCAGCCATGTCCCTGCTGGAGGCTTGTCAGCCCTGAGCAAGCACAGACAACACTGAGGGTCCCCAGCTCCTCCAAAGACCTTCTGTGTCACTGCCACTAGAGCACAAGGACAGGCCCCACCAGCCTGGTTCTGCTGTTCACTCTGAAGTCTCCTCAGGTGGGAGTGTCTCTTCATCCTCAGCAAGGAGCAGCTGCAAAGGGTTTTGACACGCCAGGAGCAGAACAAAGCCAAAAGCCAAAATGGAATCCTCTATCTCCCTATGCCCTGGGGGCCTGCATTGCACCCAGCACTACTCCACAGGGACAGTTCCCAGCTGGGGCACATGGTGGCTGTGGGGGCTGAAGGAGGATGCTCAGTGAGGGTGAAGACCTCCTTGTCATTCTCCAGTTTCTCCACAAACAAATGGGGCAATGGTACACCTCAGTGATCCCACTGATCCTCAGCTATAAAGCCATCACATCCCTGCTTTGTCCTCTCTGCTCCATAGAAAGCAGCTACCGTGGTGCTGGACAAAGCTCCCAGGATTAGTGTAAATCCGAAGGTATCTAGGTGGTAGAGAAGGGAAAACCTCAATGGATGCAGGAAAGGTGCTCAGACACCTCATCATCACTGCACTGATGCATCCATTTTTTCTCTCTCCTTGTTGCCCTCCATCAGGGCACTTCCAGGTTCCTAGGAGCATCAGCATCCCAGGACCACCTTGCAGTGCTCAGCCCTGCTCCTGCAGAGGCACAGTGTGTTTGCAGACCTGGCTCCACATTGTGCAGCATTTATTGCTCCAGGAGCAGAGCCAAGCTGCAAAGTAAGTGCCTGTCTCCTTTACTGCTGGTTTCTAGCAATGAAGGAGTGCCATAAACTTTATGCTAACTCCCAGGTGATAGCTGCAGAGCGGAGGGACATACTTGCTATATTTTTAATTTCCCCTCTTTGACGTGGCATATTGTTTCCACTTTAACTGTGGTCAAGGGACATCTGTATGGAGGATGGCTCTTTTCCCACTTTGGTGCCCTTTAGCAGCTCCTATTGCCTTTCTCCACCTGAGCTCCCTGTCCAGAGTGATTTATCACTGGGTAGAGAGTCAGGGGACCACAGGGACGAGCCTGATGGAGGACCTATGTGAGTGATGTGAACGGGCACCTGAAGCCTGCCAGACACCGAGTCCAGCTCTGTTCCCCTGCAGACACAGGGCAGCTTGTGTAAAACACTCGTTTTGCAGATGGCAGAGGCATAAGTGTCACATTTGTGTTACAGGGCAGAGACAAAGCCCATCTCTTGTGTCTGTAGCCACGGGAGAGGGCTGGGTTTGTGGCTGTGGTTGGCAGCCTGGCAGTGCCAGCAGCCAGGAGACAGCGTGGTGAAGTCTGCTACAGGGTTATCCCTGCACTGCTTTTGCTCCCCAAACCTGAGTTTTGTGTGCACACCCTGAAACAGGCAGCATCAACCCATGCTCCCACACACCAGAAACGGTGCTTAAAGGCTCAACATCAGTTTCCCCACGACTCCTCCCCAGCTCATCCCTCCCCAGAGTGTGCCAAGCTGCTCTGTCCAGCAGCACTTCTGCCCCTCTTGCGCCTTCCTGGCCACACAGGGGCCTTTTGTCTCTGCTCATTTGGTTGTTCAGCACAATGGGGCTTACAGGGACATCACAACAAACCTTCCCCAACCAGGCCCTTCTCAAACACCCCCAGCTGCTGCAGGGCTGTTGATGGATGCAATGCCTGGATCTGCAGGGGTCCTGCCAGCTGAAATCACCTGTGTTTTGGGACACCTCTGCAGTGACCCCTGGAGCAGGAGGGCTTGAGCCCGCTGGGATGCAGGGGGAGCCCTGAGCATGTAGGCTGTGTGCAGCCCAAGTGCTTTTATGCTTTTCTGTCCCCAAAGAGTGACCTCAGGGGGGGCAGTTCAGAGGGAGGGGCTGCTCTTTACCCTGGGAATGAAACACCAGAGGACACCTTGCCCTTCTGCTTCCCTTGAGGGCACTGGGAGATCACTCAAGCATGGTTAAAGGAAGTTTTTGTGGGGGCTCTGTGTGGGTTTTGGTGCTTCCCTCAGAGTACTCTTGGATAGCTCTCACCTGCTTTTGTTCTCTAGGATCCTCGTGCTGCTGCGGCTCCTTTTGTTTGCTGAGTTCTTGTTCTCCTCCTCCCTCTCTGGACTTACCATGCCAAATGGATTTTGATTGCCTTCAGCCAGAGATCAAGCACTGTTCTCTCTCATTAGAAGCAATATTTGTTGTACCAGGACTCGCATGACCCCAGTGCAGAGAACAATCCCTTTTACTGCTATGCAGAAGACAAATATTTGCTGGTACAAAACACTTTGGATGGTGTTATAGGGAAGATTTCTGCAGACTTCAAACATGTGACAGAGCTGACATGCCTTTCCACCAAGTCACATGTACCCTGACACCTGCTCCATCAGTGAATTTATAAAACAATGGTTTTATTTTACAGGGAAAAAAAAATTATTAAAAGTCTGCCTTTTGTTTTCTTTACTTATTATTTAATCTTTTTTTCCCCTCATCTCTTGAACTGGAATGAAACCAAGTTTCTTAATTTTATTTTAAATGTATTTTTAGGTTGTGGGAAAAGAAATGAAAAGAGCAGTGCTCAAGACTGGCCAACAGCCAACGACCACTTCTTGGTGCAGGAGGGATGAAATGAGTCTCAGCCAGGCTGATTCCCCCTTGCCTACCCTGAGTGCTCCAACTTCTGTGCTGTTGGCTACTTTGCATCACTGATTTTCATTAAAAGTCTAATCAAGGACCTGTTGAATTTTTCCATCAAGAATTTAATCAAAATCTATTCATTACTGTTACATATTTTGTCTTAAATTTTTTTCCCTTTCTTTTTCTCCCTGAAGTGAAGGACAATGTCATTTGAAAGTAAAAAGAAAATTAATGGCCATTTCAAGTTGAGAAACTGAAATGGAAGAGGTATTTTAAGTGTGTTTTCCCTTCTGAATCTTCGTAGGAAGCAGCAAGTGGTGAAATCAAGTTAAAATATTTTACCAACTGCAGAGAGCAAGCTGAACTCTTAGGATGGAGTGAAGGATCCTTTCCTAAAGTGTCTCATCCTGCAAACCAGAAATTCTGTGTGCAGCCACACAGAGAGGGAGAACCTGAGCGTGGATGCTTTTACAGGCTCCAGTTAGCAACCCATCAGGAAAACAGAAATTTCAAAGGGAGGGCAGCAAGGTTTGGGTCTGTCCATAACTGAGCCATTCTTTTACTCCAGGAAGCCTTCCCCAGCCTATGGATGTGGAATCAGGAAAGGAGAAAATGGGAGAAAGCGGGGTGGGGAAGTCCTTCCTTGTAGTTGGCTTCTTCCAGGCATGGTCACTTTTCTCTGCTGCTCAGTTTTAAAGTCTAATGAAACATGCTGATTCCTTAAAGTCTAATGAGATGTGCTGGGAATTTCTTCTGCAAAAATAATTATCACCCTTAACCCTTCCCTAGCTGCTTCCAGTCCAGGGTTCCTACGCCTCCACCCAGTAACAGATCTTGTCTTGCCAGCCCTTCTGGGTTGATGATCTCCATTTGACAGGCAGAGGGAAACAAACCAACCTTCCTGAAGAAAATGGGTGTTTCTTCCCTTCCCTTCCCTTCCCTTCCCTTCCCTTCCCTTCCCTTCCCTTCCCTTCCCTTCCCTTCCCTTCCCTTCCCTTCCCTTCCCTTCCCTTCCCTTCCCTTCCCTTCCCTTCCCTTCCCTTCCCTTCCCTTCCCTTCCCTTCCCTTCCCTTCCCTTCCCTTCCCTTCCCTTCCCTTCCCTTCCCTTCCCTTCCCTTCCCTTCCCTTCCCTTCCCTTCCCTTCCCTTCCCTTCCCTTCCCTTCCCTGGGCAGCAAAATGATGCTCTGGCACACAGACCCACTTGCGTCCAGTGCTCATGCCAGGCTGGGAGGGAAAAGCAAGCACAGTCTGGCAGAAGGAAGGGCAGAAATGCCCCACTCCAGACCTAGGGAAAACCACAGGAACTGATAAACAGTTGAAAGGTGGTGTCTGAGTGCAGCAGAAGAGGTTGGTGCAGCAGAAGAGGTTGGTGCAGCATGTTGGGGCACATCACGGGCACAGTGAGCTGGTAACAGCTTAGAATTCATCAGACCTGTGTTTGGAAGTGAGCTGTGCCAAGAGAATTAGGGAGAGCCAAGCCCTCCTTGTCCAGGGCAGGGCAGAACAGCTGCCCCTTGGGGCTCCCTCCAGGCACGGAGGGTTTTCCACGTTCTTTCCCAGCACAGTCTCTGTTCTCCTGTGTCTCATTCAGACCTGCAGGTGTGAACATCATTCTGAGGCTCTCAGGGGACCAGACTGTGGCACTTGGTCACCCATGCACTCTCTTTGCAGCACCAAGGGTGTGGAGACTCCAGTAATGGGCAGGTGTTTGCCCTTGCAGCTACAAACCACCTCCCAAAAGCAGGATTTGTGCTCTCATTCCTGGCATCTTCCCATTCCCTGTGCTTGCTGGGCAAAGGGCTTTAACAGGCTTCAAAACCTTCTGGTCGGCGTTCCTGGTTGCTGGGTTGGCTCTAGTAATGTACTTCAGACAAAATAAGAATTTCATGATATGGTAAAGTTCTAAATAAAAAAATAAGGTGACCCTCAAATGCACATAGATACTTCAGTTTCTGTCTTCAACTCAACTGTGCTTAAACTGCTGAGCAGAAAGAGGGTTTGGAAGGTCTTTGAAGGACCCTGCAGTTACCAGGATTACCAGATTAGGTCTCCCAGGGCTCAAAACATTGCTTCATACATCACATGGTGGCTAACCCGAGAGCCAGGGAGAAGGAAATTTGGCTTGGTTTCTCATATATCAACTCTCTGACGCTTCTCTTAAAGGTACAATCTGCCCTTTCCCACTAAACAGACAAAACTATGGCCATAATGGGTAATTCCTTTCCCCATCCAGCTGCTTGTGAGCTCGTAATGACACTGCAAAGCATCTCTCATTCTGCAAATTCTCCTTTTAAGACACTTTAGGGTCATTCTTTTTTATGGGAAGAAACAGAGAGGGGAGGAAGGAACAATCCTGAGGGAAAGAGATAAATAGTCTTCAAAGAGAACAATTAGCAATCAATTGCAGCACTGCTGTAGAGCAGAGATAGACAGCATATTTCTGGCTTTTAATTCTGATTAATGAGAGAAAGGCCTGGCATTCCCTTTCTCCTTCCTTGAGAAACTGGTCTCCTGATTATGTCACAACTGATCTGCAATTGTTCTCTCTGAAGATTGTTTATCTCTTTTCTTCATGGTTGCTTTCTCTGGGACCTTAATAAATTGGATCTAGCCAGCAGCAGTGCTTGCTAATTTCCCCCTGAAGAGGATTTGAGTTTTTGTCAAGCTTATAGGGCACCTGTTTGCTCGGTCTCTGTTGCTTCTTTAAAGATTGTGTTTGAAACATTGCTTTCCAGCACTACAGCATCAAGATTGCTGGTAGTTATGTGTTTGCACTGGATGAAATCAGCAGCAGGGCTCAGCATTGATCTCTAAACGTGCCACAGAGATGACCTTGGCCAACAGGATTTTTGTAGGATCAGAGTTTTATCAGCTATGGGGAGCACCTTGTTCTTCTCCCCTGCTTTTCAGAAAGGAGTGAGATGGGACAGGATTGCCAGGAGCTTGGAAAAGCCTCAGGCTGAGCCAGCAGGAGGCTGGACAAAGCTCCCAGGATTAGTGTAAATCAGTGGGTATCCAGGTGATAGAGAAGGGAAAACCTCAGGAAAGGTGCTCAGAGCCAGGCCCATGGCACAGCTGAACTCGCCAATGCAGGAGCTGCAGGTCCTGCTTCAGGGCTGCCTGAGCAGCTTGGGGTGCCTCTGGCATCTTTGTGGGCTCTGCCAGGACATCAGGCAATCTGAGGACCAGCTCTGCACTAGATTTCTCTTGTGGTACTTTTCCTGCTTTCCTGCTATTTTATGGAGATGCAGCGAGGCAGCCCCTCCCTGCCAGAGCCACTCTCTTACAGGTGCAGCAGTGGGAAAATGGATGGTGTCTGCTTTTGTGGGCAGCACAGAGGTGATGATGCACTTGCTTACTGCTCTGAAAGTGAAGATTAAAGATTTCTTGCCTTCCTCCCTCCCCATTCTCGAGCCAATCCTCTGTGTGTGTGTGTACGTGTCTGCACGAGTGTCTGTGTTACTGCCTGCAGGAACACAAGGGTCTATCTTGCATTAATGCAGTCAGATAAGGAGGTCTCCTTTGGGAATCATTCCCCACTGTTTTTATTTCTATATGACAAACACTGCATGCTTGAGTGGTAAATGAGATGGTGTTATTTCTCCGACTTCCTTTATGTTCTTGTCCTAATATTCCCCCCTATTTCAAGCTGTTGCTACAAACCCTCTCCCTCTGCTCCCTCTTCTCTGCGGCTCTCATCCTTCAGATGTTTAGGCTAAATCTCTCCGTGGGGTCTGATGGGATCAGCTTCATAAACCCTCCTGCTCTTAGGTTACCTAGGAGAAAGGCCATGGGAAGGAGTGTTACCAAAGGCCTTGCTATCCCCAGGGCCGTATACTGTAACCTGCTTTGTGATATGACCATTTCCTCTTGGTTGGAGTGATGAAAGCTACACCCCTAAAAACCTGCATAAATATTTCAGCTGAAAAAGAAAGAAAAAAAAAAAAAAAGATAATTTACAAAAAAAAAAAAAAAAGGTCATGATGAGAATGGAGAACCAGCTGCACTGCCAGCTCTGCTGGAAAGTGTGAACTGGGATGTGGGCTCTCTAAAGGTCACCCTGAGCCAGAGAAAGCCTCAACTGAATTCAAAATACTTCCCCTCCTCACTGGCAGCAGCACATGTGTTTTCAGACAGTCTTTAGGTTTCACTCTTATTAATGTCATTTCCCCTTTGCATGCTCCAGGGTCAGTCCCCAGCCTGGGGATGGGAGCTCTCCCTGGTTTTGGGTTGCCTGAGCCTGGCGTGGCTGGATGGAAACAAAATTGTGTTTTCTCAGGATCCCAGCTGGCCTCACCTTCTGCAGCACTGACCATGCCATCAGCCAGGCTGGAAGTTCTTGTGGATGTTCCTTGCTGGGAATTCAGCACTCAGGACATAACGCCTACCATTGCCCTGCTTGGGTAAGGAGACATCCTCCCATCACCTCGTGGAAAAACCCTCTATAGGTGACAAAGCCACACAGCCCTCTGGACACCTGTGTGTTGCCAGGTCTGGGAGGAATAGTGGCTGCTTCCTTCTTTCCAGCATCAGAAGGGCATTCTTGGGCACAGAATATCCCAAGGAAAGGCATCCAGCTCTGCCTTGAAATGTGTCAGGGTTATTAGCAAGCAGCAGCCTGTGAATGACAAACCCCTTGATTTAGAATTAAGCTGACATTTTATTTCAATCTATTCAGTGTTGTTTTTGAGGAAAAGAGCTGCTCACGCAGCTCTGAGCAATGCCTGGAAAACTTGGAATGGCAGAAGGCAGTTCTCCCTGGTCCTGAGCTGTGAGTTGAGTGTGACAAGCCAGACTGCTACCTGCAAGAGCCAGCTGAGCTCCTGAATGCCAAACACAACTGCATCCTGCCTCAAAACACATGAGAGGCCAGGCAGTGGTGTCACCATTGATAACCACAGCCTGAAATCACATGTCAGGTTTGGGCATTCTCATCCCTTTTCCCACATGCATTGCTGGCTTTTGCCCTCTTTTGTCCTGCTCAAGCATCTCCCTGACAGACCCAGCTGACTGATGACCACTTCAGGGTGGGAAGCTTCCCCAGAGACCCACAGCACTCTTGGTGGTGCAGACAATAAGTTGTTGTATTTGGGGCTGAGACTGAAAAATTGAATCCCAGGGCACAGCGCCAGACCTGCCACTTGCAGCTTTCTCCTCTGGGCTATAAAAGATCTCTTGACAACCTGTCCCAGACATGGGCCCACCAGGCTGGAGACACATCCTGGTTTGGGCAATGATGCTCCCTAATCCAGCCACCAATGCTGCAATTCCACCATGTAAGTGTTGAAACTTGATCTGGCATCAGTAAGTTCACCTTCTCATCCATGGAGAGAAATAAAGTTCTCATCTACCTGATCAACCTCACCCTACAGCAGAGAGCTCAAGGAAGGATTCCATGCCTAGGAAAGGGAGGTGGAGGAGATTGGATGTGGCTGAAGTGCCCCAGATTTTATGTCCAGCTACAGGAAGGTGGGACCTGTTGTAATGATGCACTGAGACCTCTCATCACCTTCCCACCAAATGACAGTGGAGAGCAAGAGAGCCTCAAACCCCTGGGAAGAAGAGTTCTGCCAAATCTGCCCCACAATTTCCACGAACTGCTGCTCCAGCCCAGTGTTCTTGCCTGGGGCAGGAGCTCTGAGGACAAGCCTTGCTTAGGGGGTGGATGATGTCTTGCTCTGGCTTCCTCCTGCTGCACATCCCTGTTGGACAGGGTGATCTCACCACGGAGAGCAGAGGGATGGAGAACACTTCACTCCTCGGTGGGTGGCACTCATTACACAGAGCAAGTGCCTAAAAGCAGCAGGGCTGCGCTGCCTTTCTCACTAATGGGGAGGTCTAGCCTGAAGACTGCAAAAAGTGTTATTTTTGCAACTTCCATCCCTGCAACTACATGGAGTGTAACAGGGGAGATTATCTTGACAGCTCTCTCACCTCACTCTCTCATTACAGCTCATCCAGCAAGGACGGGGGCTGGGGGGGAAGTAGTGAAGCAATGTTGGGAGGCTGTGCATTTTTTATGGTTATGTCTTATGATGTGTTAATTTGCCAAATCAAATATATGTCTCAGCACTTCCACCTTTACCCGCTGCATGCCTGCAAAATAAATAGTCATATTAATCATACTTTGCCATTCTCCCCGGGGATTGGAAGGCAGTTTGCAAAGATGGGCTGGGCCAGCCTTGCTGCCTTGTGGGGAGGCTACTCTGAGGGAAATTGAGGCACGAGGAAAGTGGAGCAGCTTGGAATTGAACTGATCCTCCACTCCAGCAGTGAGCAGTGGAAGGTGAGTTCGATTCCCACAGCTCCCTGTCCCCAGCTGGGAGGTGAAGAGCCAAAGGCAGAGTGGAGAGGACCCACCAAGGTTTCAAAACTGGGTCTTGTAAGCTCTCAGTGACTGCGTGGTGAAGGGTGGGCAGATAAGAGGTAGCAGAGAAAAGGAGCAACAAGGGAAAGCCACCCCCCAGTACATCCAAATGGGAGCAGAGCAGGATGTGATTGTTCAGCTGTGAGCTGCTGAAGCTGGAGTCAAGCAGCAGCTGGGTGTTGAGGGAAGAGGCTCCAGTACTTCAGCAGGGATTTGTCCTCCTTCCCTCTTCCCTCTCCTCCCACCTGTCTACTGTAAAAAATTTCCTTCCCTTGCAGTCTGCTTTTCCTCTTTCTTAATCTTGGATGACTTCATTTACACTGGTTCTCTGTCTGCTGACACCTGCCATCAGCTCTGAGCCTCTCTCTGCTGGAGGAGCCTGTGACCCATAGGCTCCAGCATGGCAGAATAAGTTATTAATCAAAATAATGTCATCCAGCAGCACTGCAAGCCAGGAAAAAAAAAATTGCTGTAGAAGAGATGTTCCTAGGGATCTGCAATGAGAAATGTCACTGTGTCCATGATGATGTGTATTCCTGGCCAGACACTTTCCAGGAAGAAATCAACGTGGTACATTGAAGCTCACATTTTTGGGAGCATGGGACTCACTGAGATGTGAGCATTGCAACACTGAAGGCAATCTCCAGGTGGGTAAAACTCAGAAATCATGAGATGGAATAAGGAGCTCTCTGAGTGGTCTGCTTCACCACCAGGATATTGCACATGCAAGATGGAGCTCAGAAAACCTGAATGTACAAAAAATCCCTGTGGTCCTGAAAGTTCTACGTGCTAGGGGGAAGGTCAGAGAAATTTAGGTAGAGTCATTGCCTCATCACCTCTCCTGTGGAGGGCCAAGTCCATTCATGATCCTGCGCCCTCTGCAGACATCACAGTGCACCCCTCCCTGAAGGCACCCATCACTGGATGCCTGGTGAGGACAGACTGAGCCACGGTGCAGTTGGGAGAGGCCATTTCTTCAGGACCTTACCCCTACTCCAACACCCTTTCAGGTAGAGCTGACTATAAATCAGAAATCAGTCCCCTCGATGGCTGGAAGTGAAGTGGCAAAGCTGTGCAGCCAGGGAGAGGATGCAGGACATGTTTGTCTGAGCAGGAGGTTAGAAAGAAAAGAGAAAGGCCTTGTGCTCTGCATGGGAGAGCTGACTCTTTGGCGTGAGGATAGAGACACAAACAACGCCAAGCATGGCCCTGAGCCCCCTGGTTACAGCCAAAGCCACACTGGCTTCTCATCCAGGCATCTCCAGACCCCCATCTCTGGCCACACTGCTGCACCACTGCAGCCTTTGGTGCTGGCAGGTTTGGGCTGGGGAATGCTGACCTGCTGCTCCCCTGAGTGGTGCTCCAGCTTTCCATAACAGAGACAGGGTGAAGGAGCATCACCAGCAAAATCCTCCAAACCCCTGTTTCATACTGCAGGAGAGGCCTAACACTGAGTGTGGTGCCTCTCCTGTATGCTGGTCGCTGGGCCAAGGACTTGGAGCCACACATCATGGGGGATTTATCAGTCACATGGGACACAATCCCTCCCAAGGATGTCAGCTCCAGGGGAGATGGGTCACATCTGTCCTGTGCTTCCCATCATGTGAATGACTCCCTCTCTTTCCCTCTGGACGGAGTGTTGGCTGGGCATTCTCTTCCCAGCCCCTCTCTGGTGTCCCTCCTTGCACCTGCTGGCAGCCCTCTGTCAGTATCCTGAGGCTGTTCCCTGTGTGGAGGACAAGACAGAACTGCAGTAACCTGACAAGCCACTTATCCTTATGGCATGGCTCAGCTCCCAGCTTCTTTCCCATTACATCCTTAGTCTCAAACAATTTGCAGTAAGGTCATGGGATGAGTCTGGATGGGATGGGAGGCTCTCACATCTTCCAGAGGTTTGGGGAAAAAGGGTCACAAAGGCAGGTAAGGCCTCTGTTGGGTGCTTCACCCACAGGGAAGGGGTGGAACCAGCCTCCTGCACCCAGAGGGGTAGGAAATGCTGGAGATCCCTGCTGCCTTGCCTGTGCTTGAAGCTGCAGGCATCTGCCAGCCTGTTGTGCAGCAGCTTTAGGAGGGACAGAGGCACCCTGCAGCTCTCTGTCCCCGGCTGCCCAGGGTGGGAAAGCAGGTTCTGTGCTAATGTGCTCCCTTGGAGGCTGCACCAGGCAGCTGGGACCAGCTACATGCTGATGTGCTCATGCAGAGACTGTCATCCAGATGACTTGTGGGGAGCAGCGTGGCTGAGGATGGAAGGTGCCACAGGAATTAAAATTACTGTCTCCAGGTTATTTGTGAGCCCGGGATGGAGGCATTCATCAGCAGGTCTCTCTGTAGAGTACAGCTCCCCAATTGCTCTGCATTTTCTGCTGTTATGTGTATATGTCTCTTTTTGCAGAGGAGGCACAGCCTCTGGTGCCCTTGGGGACACCCCAAAGGACCCCAAACATCTGCACAGGGCTGGTGGATACAATGGAGGGCAGGCTCTTGCACCCTTGAAAGGCCAGGTGGGATCTCCTGGATGGCTCCTCAGGGTCTGGAAACCTCCACCAGACACATGAACTGCTCCCTCAAGGTCACAGAGTAGAAAAGCAGCTGGAGCTGGTTCACATTTTCTTTTTTTAAACAAAATGAGCCTTTTCTTAGACACTGTTTTCAGGAATTTCACCAGGAAGGAAAAGATGTCTTTTATTTCAGGAACATTTTCTTAATGCTCCAAACTGACAGGCACACTGACAGCAAAAACATCCTGAACCCCCCATGACTTTTATTTTTTGCACACAAGAAAATTTGCATATGTTAGCATATATATTTGATATATAATGTGTATATCCTCTGAAAAGTAATTAGTATTTTTTCAACCAGCTGCAATGATCACATGTTCGTAGACTCCGTGCTGGCATAATTGGATGAAACTCTGCTGTACGTGTTATACTGCCGGTTTGAAGAATACATCCAAAAGTTCCCATCTGGCCCCAGGGTTTCTGAATTTCTGTCAGTGGTTTAAAGCATCTCTACCACGGCCAAAAGGTCAGTACGACACGAGAGGCTGTGGAGGCTGAGCCTGGGTGCTGAAGGTCATGTCCAAGAAACCCATCAGAATTTGTGCAGGCTCCTGAAATCAGGAGCCTGGGAGACAAAGTCGTTTGGACAGCCCCAGTCCCTGACAGCACACTTCCGGAGTGGGGGCTATGGCTTCAATAATCTTGTTTCAGCTTGTTTTCAGTTATCACATCACGCAGCTAAACCTGGAAAGCCACTCCTGACAGCGATGTGTGTCATGGAAGAAATGGTTTTGTTCTGAGGATACCGTGAAGGTTTTCTGAGGATAAAGAATAAAATTTGTGCAACTTGTTAAAGGAGCTGCAATACAGCAGGAAAACTGTTGAAAGGAGAACTCTGTGTGTCACTGAGGATATGAACTACCTGCCTAAAATTGATTGTCAGCATGCTCATGCTGTGGTCGGGTGAAAATGCTCCTCATCCTCCACTCTGGCCAGATTTTGTCATGGGGAAAGTAGGCAAGAGGCAAAGTGCAAGGGTGACTTACATGTTTTCTGATGGAGCAGCAGATGGATTTTTTTTTTTTTTATCAGCAGATTTAAAGGACTTTAAATCTTGTGCAGGGTTCAGGTGAAGAAGAGTTTAAGAAGTAAGAAAGGGTAAGGCTTGCTTTCAAGTCTCCTTCTCCAGGAGTTTTGTTGATGCCTGTGAGCAGAGCAGTTTTGGGCTCGAGGGGGGCTGAATTCCCCGTTGTTAGAAGGAGCTCAGCCGCACTTGTCCACCTTTCAAGGGCATTGTGGGCATAAATACTGCAAATGCTGAGATGCTACAGCAATCACACACACACTTGAATAAGAAGGTTTCTGTGTTGCCCAGAGGCAGCCATTTGCCAGCTGGAAACTCACTGCATTGAGAGGTTTCATTTCAAAGCAAGCTCAGCCACAACAGTGAAGGACATCCTGGTGTGCCCGGTGGTGAAGGATGATGTGGTCTGAGGAGCTCTCTAACAGCATGCTCCGCAGCAATTTTGAAGGAGCAAGTCTTGATAGCCTTGCCTGGGGATGGAGAGCAGCGAGGAAGGCCATGGTGAGGTTGTTGTTTGCTGCCTGTGATGTGCAGGCTGGAAATCAGGCTCCAGGCTTGAGGCAGCACAGTAACCTCAGATCTTCAGCCTAAACAGCAGCAGGGAAATCTGTTTGCTGGTTCCTCTCAGCACATGCTTGAGCTAATTGCAAGATGTGAAGGATGATGAATGGCAGCAGAAAGCATACCTGACAGAAGACACAGGAAAAGGCAGTGCATATTCATGAGAGCCTGGACACTCACAAGCAAATGCTGTTTTTCTTTCAGTCAGGTGTCACTAACAAAGTGCAGCTCCTGTTACTGGTGGTGCTGAACCCAAAATGTGAAACGGTGAAAAACTTGGTTTAGGAAAGCTGAGTGGGGGCAATAAATTCAGGAATATTTATATTTCACTGGCCTTATTTGTGGGCAAAATACCAGTGCAGCCCTGGATTTCATGCTGTTGCAAGCTTCGAAGCTATTGCTCTGTGTCTCTCAGCCAGAGGAACCTGGATTCGTGGGCCTTCTCTGGTCAACACAGGAACAATTCCCCTTAGCAGAGGGGTCATTGGTGTGCTGACAGGGCAGATGGCCCCCTGGCATGAGGACAGAGCACACAGCAGCTCTGCCATGCAAAATGCCGCCCAAGAATGCCAGCACTCAGACCTTGCTGGAACCACCAGGGCCAGGAGAGGCACCAGGGCCAGGAGACAGCACCACACACACCATTTAAAGCCACCCAATGATAAACCCTCTGGGTTCTCTGATTGTTTTCTCACTCTGAAACCTTCTCCTTCAGCAGCCACAGGACTCCTGTTCCAGGCTCTGAGTGTTACCATGGTGCTTAGGCCACCAGGGTCACCTCCTCACCAGCTCCATCAACACCCCTTGAATAATAAACTGCTGAGAGCACTGGATATCTCTCTGATTCCAGCAAGAGGAGTGCTACAGTTCTCCTGTGTCCCCAGAGCAGATGCTCTGAGATGTGTGAGGGTTTCATGAGTCCAGAATTGGACCACTTTCCCCATGACCTGCGCAAGCTGAGGCAGAATGGGCTCACCCTGGTACCTCTTGTTGAACTCTCGTGCCTGTGGTGACACAGGGCACCCAGAACCCATGTTTTTCTCACACTTGCTTGTCTCACAGCCCTACGAGGGACACAGAATCCCAGGAATGTTTTTCACAACTGCATTTTTTACACCCCCAGATGTTTCACTTCCTCTTTTCCCTCCCACCCCGCTGTGACACAATGATGAGAGACCCATTCCTGGAACTGGGTTAAGACCTTTGCCTACCAGCTTGGGAACTACATTTTTGGGCATTGCTTTTAACTTGCTTTTCTCAACTCCAGCAGCTGCTGGTTACTCCCTTTTGCCTGATGCCATGTCTGTAGCTTGCTCTCCCCTTAAAGGACTCTGCTAAACTCCAGCCCACCCCTGCAGGGCCCTTGTGAAGCACAGACAGGCTTCCATGACTGCCCAGTTTTGCATTTATCTCATAATCCTCCAGCTTATTCATCTCCCAGTTTGATAAAATCTTTTTAAGGCTTCTCACAATCCTTCATAGTTCTGTCCTTTCATCAATTTCTTTCCTTCTTCTATTAGCAAATAAAACCCTACACAGTATGATGCCACCTGGATAGATCTCACCTCTTGCTCTGTCCTCTTGCTTCTCCAAACCATTAATAAATATTTCCAGTGATGCCCCTCCCAAATCTAGTCCCTTGAGTCTTTCCCATTTAACCTCCCTCTGCTCCAAGGATCATTTATTCACTCCTACCCTTTGTATCCCATTGCTTGAGCAGTTTTTGACCCACAACAGGATGCTGCCCCTTACCCTACAGATATTTATTTTCCTTAAGAGTCTCCTGCGAGGAACTCCACCAAAAAGCCTTTAGAAAAATCCAAGTAAATTACGTCCAGAAGCGCCCTTTATCCTATTTGCTGTATTAACTCTTTCTCAGGTTTTGGCAGAAGTCACAGATTCCTGTGTCTGCTGCACTCGTGCTCATCCCCACGTGCTGTCCGTTCAAAAATCTGACCAGATTTTTGTAGGGCTGGGATGCTCTGAGTTACCCATCATCAGATTTCTCAGGATCCTACCAAACCAAAGGTCCACAGGACCCCAGAATATGGGGAGGGAGGGATTTTAAAATAAGGGAAAAACTGTGGAGCCCAGATGAATATTTCCACTTTAATTAGCCCAATCATCCCCCTGGAAAGTGTACTGGGGAGAAAAAACCACTTTATTTTCAGATTTTTGATTAGATTTCTGTATCTTTCATTCCCTGGTTTTGTTTACTTTTAAAGTTTCTGGGTTTTTTAGAAAGGTTTTAGTTAGTGTTCATTCTTTCACCATGGGATCTTTCAGGCAATCATAAGCCTTTTTCAGACAGAAAAAATACCCCCATGCTTTTCAAACAGAAAAAAAAAAAAATCTTTCTTTTAACATGAGCTCCTGGGTTTATTCCCTAGTATCTCCACAAGGGAGCTGCTCTTTGTGAACCCTTCAGCAGGACCTTGACAGGCTGCAGGGAAGGGTAGAGAAGACCCTGCTTGAAAGTCAGCAAAGCTGAACTGCCTGAAGTCCAGAGCAGGTCCTGCACGTGGGGAGCAATGAGCCCATTCACATTCTGGGGGAGAAACAGAGCTGAGCAGAAGGAGCTGGGGGTCCTGGTGGACCAGAACCTGCCCCCCTGCCCCTGAGCCAGCAGCATTCCCTGCTGGAAGGCCAATGGATCTTTGGGGTGCCCCAGGATGGGGTGCCAATGGTTCTCTGGGGTGCCTGCATTGCCAGCAGGTCAGGGAGGTGATCCTGACCCTCTGCTGAGCCCTGTGTCCAGCCCTCAGCCCCTCAGGACATGGGAGATGTGGAGCTTTAGGAGCAGGTCCACAATTTCTTGGTATATAAGACACGGCCAAGATCTTTGAACTTTATCTGTAAGTTTGGTGTTCAGCTTTTGGAAAGAAGTCGAAAACTGAATGATTGAAAAAAGGAACTGTAAAAATGATGAGAGGCCAAGGGAAAAAAAGAAAGCTTGGAAATGAATGTGAAGAAATTCATCCTATTTAGCCTACTAGAGAGAAGGGTAAGAAGTAATTTGACCTATAGGTATCTATACAGGAAGATGGTATTTGATATTACAGTCCTCTTTAATTGAGCAGACAAAGCAAAATGAGATCCAATGTCTGGAAGCTGAAGATGGAAAAATTAAAGGCGGACATAAGGTGCAGCTTTTTTTTTTTCCTTTTTTTTTTTTTTTATAGGCTGAGCAATTAACCACTGGAGCAATTTCCAAGAATGGAAAAATTATCCATCACTCTAGGTTCTGAAGTCAAGACTGGATGGCTTTCTGAAATGCACATCCCATGTCAGTGCCCAGTCACGAGTGCCACACAGGACTGCTGTAATTCCATGGACTGGGTCCTTCAGGAGGTCAAAATCAATTACCATAATTGCACTGTCTGCTTTAAATTCCCTGAATATCCATGGCCCTTTCTACACCACGTTTCTAAGGCATGACTTAAGAGCAGCACATCAGAACGCTCTGTTTAGGTTGAAAATATATCTAAATGAAAAATTGCCATCATGTTGTTTCCTTTCCCCTCTTTAGATGGCCTTTGGGAACACAGAGGTACCACTGAACACCTTTCCCCACCACTTTTGCCTTGAAGGTGCACCCATGGAAAGGCTGCCTGGGGCTGGTTCCCCCTATCAATCTCCTCCCAGAGCTGGGCCGTGGATTCCCACCTGGCATTGCCTCTCAGCCCTGGCATCCCCAACCAAGCTACTCCCAAACCAGCCACTTTGTGTGCTTCCCCACTAGGGCTCGTGTTTGTGAATTCCCTTCACCTCTGTTTCGCTGCGATGTTTGCCCCAGGACTGGCAAACCACACCTGGCTGTTTTCTAATACCACTGCCTGAAACTGGCCTCACTGTTTTCCCGCGTTTACCCTAAAATGTGCATGCTATTGTTTCACACCTCGCATTAGGAAAGTGAGGTTATCATGTGAACCCAAAACTGGGCAGCCTGAAGGTTCTCTTACTCTTGCTGCCCATTTCTGGCGGCACGAAGAGCTGACACAAAGAGTAACAACAGGAACCACGCATGATTTTGTGCTCCTGCTTCCAGGAAATTCTCCTTGTTGTGTATTTACAGAGCACCTCGCAGAGCTGGCCTGCAATGCAGGATCCCCAGGGGCAAGCAAAGAGGAACCGTTACTATCAATTACTGCAATTATTGCAATTATAATAATTATTATTCTGTCACTTAAATTTCAGCAATTAATTTTTCCAGAGTCTAGTTCAAGCCATTTTCTCTCTGCCAGATGCTGATCACAGCAAGAGCGAGGTGCAGCATCTGCTGCTGATCAGAATCTGGTTTAACTCATGAAATACTGCAGGGGCAGGTGCCTGGTGAAGTGCAGGCCTGGGTCTCTTTGGTGGGCTCAGGGAGAGCCCACCAGAGCAGCTGAGTGTGCAGTGGGATCAGTCTGATTGTGCAGACCAGGCACGATGTCAGTCTGGGTATTGCAGGCTGGAGCAGGACTGTGCTAAACTGGGCTGCAAGGTTTCAGAGCCAGGGTATTGTCAGAGAAAGGTGAAGGGTGGGGGGTGGATTATCCAAATTTAGGCAGCTGAAGGCTGTTTCTCTGAGCTATGGCAGCTGTCTAGCAAGTCACCAAGAGAGCCTGGACACGCCACGGAGCAGTTCATCCCATCCTCGTAGGAGCACCTCCAGCAGTGCATCAACTCACCCTCTGGAGACACCACCTCGTTTTCCCCACTGGTTTTAGTGAAGCCCAAAGTGTCTGCTTAGACCAGACACCTGCCTTTAGTGGGAGGAAAATCATACCCTTCACATTCTTAATTGCAGGATTGATAAGAAACCTTGACACGTGAGAAGAACCCGTCAATCCAGAGGTTTGGGAACCGCCAATTCCAGATAAATGTAGGAAAGACAAAGCAAGTGGCGGTTCCCTCCCATCAACTAGCATAAAGTGACACTAATAACACACTGTTTTGGCAAAAACCAATACAGAATATACAGGTCACCTTCCTGAGTGACAGATCTGAGACCTAAAACTGGCATCAGTTGGACAGGTCCATTGAGAAGTATTTACCTTTTTTATTTTTTTTGTATCAGCTCAGAGCTGGCTTACATGATATTCAGGGCATAATATTAACCTCATATGAGGTGCTGCTTCCTTGGACATCACTGCTGCACCTCGTTATAAGAATTCTTCTACTGCAAACACTGAGAAATTCTACACCCAGGTCAGCAAACTTGAAATGAACGCAGGGAGCTGTACCTCAGGAGGCAGTCATTCTAGAAATGCTCATAATAGATATTCAATTCACTGCTGTAAAAAAAGGACTGAATTATATCTTTGAATCTTTCAGTAGCAAGACAGTAGGCAGGAACTAGGAGATTGCTGCTGTCCTCTTATTGATATCGTGTCCAATTCTGTGTTTCTGCCTTCCAAATAGACCTTTAGTTAATTAGAAGGGGATAAGAAAACTGCTGCCACAATGACTTGATGTTGGGGAAGGTTGTCTTCTAGTGAGGAATTCACTTGCATTATTTATCCAAGGGAAAATTAAGAGGCAATTGGATCATGGCCTATGGGCCTGGGCATTGAAAAACGGTCCAGGGAAATAAATGGGACTTTGATTTGCTGGGAAAAGACAGCTGAAAATCCAGTGGTAGGCAGAGGAAATGCAGTCACACTGGTAAGAAAGTGCAAAAAGTGAGTGGATAACAAGGCTTGGCAGGGTGTCTCTCACTCCTCTTAGAGCCAAGGCTGGGGATGTGCTGTGGTGCTCACAAATTATCATGTGAACAATGCAGAAACTGGAGGGGTGGAACTTTGCTCTCCTCGCTGCTGTTTGGAGTTTTGGACTCTCTGATTCCCAGGGCTACAAACAGCTGCATTTTCTCACTGATAGCAGATAAAGAGTCTTTCTCACACACAGCAGAATGAGTTAGGACTACAGCAAAAGTCTGCCATTTTAGGCATCAGGGACAATGTCTGTTCTTTAAAAGACACTACTTAACTTCACTTGTGTGGTTGCTTGAATGTTTCTTGGTGATCCATGGGAAGATATCCAGAGAAAAATCAAAATAAATGGACCAGAAAGCAGACATGAAACAACTTGCTTTCAATTTGTCTTCTTCAAATTAAGAAAATTATAAAATAAAAGGTCAGTTTATTCAGGATCCACCAGCAAAGGCCATGTTTAATTCTTTGTAAAGTAGGTGAAGGTTTCTACTATTTCTGTAGTCTTTTCAGTGAGCTCTGCTTTAGTGGTGGTGTTTAATGGTCCTCTAGCTGAAAAAAAAGAAATAAAAGTAAGGATGATTTTCCCTTTTTTGATGTCAGAGCTGCAGAAGGCTGCAGGTTGAAACCCAGGGCTGTGAGTGGGGTTCCTGGGGTGTGTTCAAGACAAAGTTGGACTCTGACTCTGCTTCCACATTTTTGAAAGGCTTTGGGGCTGCGAGACTGGAGGCTTGTTACATGAAGGCAAGTTGCCCAAGGTAAAAAGAGATAGAGATGGGAGAAATAAACTGTGTAAACAACTTCACGAGTGTGCTGTGTTTGACAGGGATAGAGTTAATGCTTTCCGCAGAAGCTACTATGGGGCTGTGATCTGGATTTGTGCTGAAAACAGTGTTGATAACACAAGAATGTTTTATTTATTTCCGAGCAGTTCTTGCACAGAGTCAAGGCCTTTTCTGCTTCTCATGCCAGCCCAGCAGAGAGGGGGCTGGAGGCTGGGAGGGGACACAGATGGGACAGCTGACCTCAGCTGACCATGAGGACATTCTGTTCCATATGGACACATGCTCAGTACAGAAATCTGGGTGAAAGAATCCAGGGGAAGGGGGAACATTTGGAATGGTGGAAGTCGTCTTCCCAAGTAACCACGAGGCGCGATGGAGCCCTGCTTTCCAGGGGAAGGCTGACCATCTGCCTGCCCATGGAAATGGTGCTTGAATTCCTTGTTTGGTTTACCTGGGAGGCTGTTTTCATCTCAATCTCCGGGTTTTCTCACTTTAACTCCTCCGATTCTCCACCCCATCCCCACACAAAGGGAGTGAGTGAGTGGCTGTGAGGGGTCTAGCTGCTGTCTGGGGTTAAACCGTGACAGTGAGGAATAAGTACCATTTCTTTAATCCAGCAAAGGATTGCACCAGTCAGAACCAGCAGCTAGAATTCAATTGAGGCAGATGAAATTCAATTCAGAGGGAAAGCACAGGTTTTTCACTGTGAGACAAATTAACCACTGAAACAAACAATGAAGGAAGCAGTGGTTTCCAGCCCTGCTCATATGTTGGGCTGACATGCATATGGAGCCACAGGTGGATCCAAAATGGGGTAAAATTGGGGTGCATGAGGTGAGAGAACATCTCCTGATGGTGGTAGCCAGGTCAAGCTCTGCCCTGCAGGTTAGCACAGGCCAGAGGGGTGGCTGTGTGGCCCATTTGCAGATTAAGACACAGACTGGACTTCTTAACCAGGAACGTGCAGAGACATTTCAGCAGGTTCTGCTCAGCTACAACTGCATAAAGAAGTCGTTTAAGGAGGAAATGTTTATGTTTAGTTCACTAATGGGGCTTCATTAAGAGCCTTTAAAGACCAATAGACAAAGACCCAATCAAAGGATCCTGATGAAAACAGCAAAATAGGAAAACCAGAATTTCCTACATACCAGGAATGTGTGAGCCCATTCCCTGCGATGAACAGAGATACAGTTTCTTAATTGACATGCAAGGACACTTAGTGCTTATTTGCATATGAAAACATGTGCACAGAGAAGCACAAGCCCACAGAGGAGCCAGCATTCCCATGGATCAGTCCTGGCTGGGGTAGAGTACATCCAGCCTGTGTTGCAGGGTACAGGGCTGTAGGTGGGAGCCTGGGTCAGTGATAGGTGCATCTGGAGGATGGAGTCCAAAATGGGTGAAAAGATGGGTGAAAGAGGCTGCAGAGTGGTGCCACGACAGGACAAGGTCCAGCCCTGGCCCAATGCTCTGAGGACCCAATTTCTTGTATTTGGCACTGGCCCAATGCCCTGAGGACACAATTTCTCATATTTTGCACTGGCTCAATGCCCTGAGGACCCAATTTCTCATATTTTGCACTCTCTGCAGCACCAACTTGAGCTGGATGGCTCCTTCCCCAGTTGCAGGTGATCCAGGAGGAAATGCACAGACAGCCACCAAACCATCCCTCTCTCTACACTCCTAATCCACGGGGTGGAGGGATCACGGGAATGATCCCAAACCCCCCAGTGCTTCTCTTGCTGAAGGCAAAGGGTCATGGCCAAACACAGCCCTACAACCTCAATCTCCAACAGCCTGGGATAGGAACCCCTCCACTGTGCTTGTTCTTATCCTTCTTTCTTTACTATTTTGTCCTACTTTCTTTACTTCTTTCTTCACTGGCTATGTCTGCTGTAAGGAAGGGTAGAGCCTGCAAAGGGACTCTTGTGGGCACTGATGTCTCTGAGCTCACCCTGGCAATCAGAGTTGTGCAGTCCCAGGTCTCCCCAAGACACACCATAGTCTTGCCAGCGAACACCAGGGCCTGGCGGTCCTGAGAAAATAGACCTTTCTCTCACAGACAAAACCAGAGTAAAAATAAAATATTACCCCTGTGAAATGTTTCCCTTGCAGTGAGTTGTGGGACAAAATTTGCCTGTGGAAAGGACCTCCTAGGCTGCTGCAGTCACTCATCCACAAGAACCAAAGCCTCTAATCCCATTAAGAAACTTATCTTTCCTGATGGACAAAAAAGCTTTCTTCCATCAAACGTCTATTCTGATGGAAATCTTTATACCAGAACTCCTTCTGTCTCACAAAGGGCCAGGGTGCAATCTAAGCCTTTGATGTTGTGTTTGGAGTATAATGAAAGGCATTAATTTGAATAGAATTATTGAAATGGCATGTCTGTTTCTGCTATTAATAGAAAAATCTTAAAACAATGAGCAGCAGAGATGGGGTCTATTGCAGGGAGCAGGAACAAAGGCAGAGCATTTTGCTCTGGTTGTGTTACGGGAATGGCTTCAGGTCTCTAATGCGCTGGGCTCTGCACAGAGCAGAAACAACAAACCCTGCACGAGGCCAAAAGAGCAAAATCTTCAGACCTGGGCTCTGTCTGCACATGTCCTACAGCTCAAAAGCTGCAGTGCTTCAAAGAAAACTGCACAGAATGTATTCCAACCAAATCAGAGGTGATGGGGCCTCATTTACCTGGGTAGGCCTTGCCAGAGGGTGTTATGGCTGCTAAAAGTTCATCTGGGCCCAAGGTGAGACTGAATGAATTCACAAAAGAGAAATCCAATCAGGATCAAGCTTATAATTCCCTAATATTTGTAGCATGGGAAGGATGCAGGAGGGGAGGATCATACCTGTGTGACATGGTATTATGCCTTCCTTACAAATGCACTTTTGTCAGGATGCTGAGATACCAGAGC
Organism: Ammospiza nelsoni; assembly: GCF_027579445.1. Classification (NCBI taxonomy): domain Eukaryota; kingdom Metazoa; phylum Chordata; class Aves; order Passeriformes; family Passerellidae; genus Ammospiza; species Ammospiza nelsoni. Next base: position 79,773,344 of record NC_080669.1, on the reverse strand, counting down.
TTTAATCTGACTTAATAAAATTGTTCTGATAGCTTTGAGTTCTTCTGATCCCTGTATGTAAAGAAGTATTTGAGCATTTGTATTTTTATGTCTGTGCATCATTGCATAATAAGCTGAAAATCATAAATCTAGGTGGATTCTGTGGTGAAAAAATAAAAACCCCAAAAAACACTTCCCAGAGGCTTGAGTTTCTAATAATTGTCTGTTTGTCTTTGCTGTTTGGTTTCCAGGAACAGGCTGGCAAAGTGACTCAGGGATCACTGCTCCTGTGCTGTGCTCTGGGAGCAGAGCTGGCAAACGGCCTGAGGAACCTTGTGGGCACTGGCTCCACAAGGAGCTCACAGTGGGAAATGGCTGAAGGACAGCTCTCTGTGTAGGGTGAAATTAGGCAGCTCCCCTGTCCCAGGAGACTGAGAATCTCTGGGGAAAGATGGCAGAAACATGATTTTGTCACAGAGTGAGACACAGAGCCCAAGAGATCAGGAATACTCAAGAAGAAACTACTCTGTGGTGGATGCCACAAATCCTACCAGCATCCCCAGCAGCTGTCTCCATGAGGGAAGGACCACAGTGAGTGAAGTGAGTTTATTCTTTGCCCTAACAGGTGCTTTCTGGCTCAGACAACCTCCTCACATGTGTCCACTGACCTTACCTCCAGGGCTGGTTTGATGGGCACAGGATGGTGCAAGTCCCAGCTTAGGAATGGGCTAAGAGCAGACATGAGCAGCAAGGAGTTAGCTGCAGGAGGGGTCTAGAGAAAACCTGTGTGCTCTGGGATGTCATTCCCAGCATTTCCTTCTGCCCTCCACCATGCAAGGAGCAAGAAGCCTTGCCTTGCACATCTGCTCTGGGTCCCTGGCACGGTTCTGCTTCTTCTCCCCAAGACACCAACACCAAGGCCAGCAGCATCCTCCCTCGCTCAGGTTCTCTGTGGCTCTCCACTGCACTGTTGGGGTTTGAAAACATGCACACACAGAGGTCCTGAAGAGCTCTGAGAAAGTGACCAAGGCTGGAAATTACCCAGGGTACAGACAGAAAGAAGAGAAACCAGCAGTGGGTTTGCAGAGCAGAGGAGCAAGGGACAGGAATGGGAGGCTTAAAATTAAAGCTGTGAGATGGGGCAGACCAGAAGAAGCTGATAACAGGAGGCAGCACCACAACCTGTGGTCTTTGCTGCTTTGGTTTCAATTATCTGGCAAACCTCCTGCAACATTCCCATCCCTTTCATCCAGGATGCTGCGGTTTCTTTCCTGTCAGTCACCACAGACAAAGCCAGCACCACATTTTCCCTTCCCCAGACTGGGGGAGGACAAGGCTGATACTCTGCATCCTGCAGTGGGAGAGGGCAGCCTGGCAGACAGCGCCGTGCTGTGCTGCTCCCACTGTGTGTGTCCCGCAGCAGCAAGAGCCTGCTCTGTGCCAGTGCCATCCTCTGGAAGGATGCTGGACCCGCCTGCAGCCAGGAATCAGCTGGCTGGTGGCCACTGTAGGACACTTACGGCTGGTGGAGGTGCTGTGTTTCTTCTCTGCAGCAGTAACCCAGCCCAGGTGTCCAGTTTGACAGCCCCGAGCTGCTGTTGCAGCTGCATCGCTGTTACCTTTGCATGCTGCTGCAGAGTGATGCTGCTGGACAGAATGTGAGTGATTAAGGGCATGTCTGTATGCATTGAAGGGCATAAAACAAAGTTTCAGCGCAGCAGGAGGGTCCGCTGGGAAGCTGGGAGCAGGAGACCCATGTTGAATCTCCTTTAAGGATGCATTCTCCAGCTCTGGAATGATCCTTGGGACCAGCTTTGTGCAGGGCATGCTTCATCCCCTGCAGCAGAACTGCCCTGGAACACATTTTGTTTAGTGTTTTATCAAATTCTTGCCCCAGCTGCTGCACCAGACTCTCTGTCTCACAGGCTGCCTCTGAAGCACAGCAGTGCAGCTCTTCTGGGGGCTGTGTGGGCTGATATAGAACAGACACAGAAGCTTACTCTACCTAAAGAACTTGCAAGCTGTAAACTTTTCCCTGCTTTTTATCTGACTGATTGGCTGCTGGGTTTTCACACACACTTACAGAAGCCTGGTCTCCCAGGAACACCAGCAGAGAGGACTGGAAACCAGTGGAAAATGGCAAAGCCAATAAAGATTTTAATGGTGTCAAACTGAGCATCTACAGCTAACGCAGACATAAATACAGTATCAATGATGCATTTAGGAGGTTACCTCTCATGATAAAAGGGAGTTGCAACAAGGAGATTTCTCCAAACTTCCTTCTTTCCCCTTCTCACTCTTCCCTGAAACTTGGCATTGTTGAGGAAATGGCAAGACCTGCAGCACATGGGAGGAGCAGCAAACACCAAATAAGGCCTGGGACAGGACCAGCAGCAGACAAAGGTGCATACTGTAACCCACCCACACATTCATTAGAGTCTGGCAATTATGCTGGGTGTTAATTGCTGCTGCACCAGGCGGGATTCAACAGCACTGGCACCTCGGGGCTGGCACCAGTGCAGCCCCACAGCATCCCTTGCTCCACCTCTCCTTGGCTTTGCTCAGTACCTTGCTCCTCTGTCCTTTGGCAAACCTGGCTGGCACATTTGGAAAGGATGAGATAAAGCTCACAGAATGAAGAGGTTTTGAGCAGGTGCTGGATCTATCGATTCGTCTGCTGGCCTTTCAGTCGCTGGGGGTCACATCTCCAAGTTCAGCCATGAAATAACAAGGACTATAAATAAAACAAACAGGCTGAGATTTTTCACAAGGCTGCAGTCACTAGCAGCTTCTAGAAGACAAAGTGCCAGGTGATAGAGAAGTCCTCAGGATATACAACCAAAGCTGTCAGGCAGCAATCCACGAACATTTCTCTTACCAGCCATATGGGTGAACACCTCTCTCACCACCTCCTCTGCCACCAGCAGCTCTTTCTCCCCTCTCTGCACCACTTCTGTAAGCAGATGATGAACTCTAGGGGATCTGGCTTAAACATAGGTGTGTGTACATATTTCCATGTTTAATACATATATCTTTCCAGACACCTTACTTTCTGTCAATTCACTCACACTTGTTGTGTGGATTCAGAAAAGGGGGATGCTTTCCCATCATATCCACCATTTGCCATGAACACCCACTGTGAGCTGTTTAGCCTGCCCTTAAATAATTTTAGCAGCAATTCCTCCGACATCTTCCTGTGGACAGGGTTTGACAGCCAAAATCATCTCTTCCTGAGAGCACCCTTCTCTATTTTTCAGCACAAATTTTCTTTCCCTTCTGCAAGACAGCCGTGGTACAACAAATGTTTTTTTTTCTCAGGGTCATCAACTCATAGGATCGTTGACTCATGGGATCTTCGACCCATAGGATCATTTAGGTTGGAAAAGACCTTTGAGATCATCAAAGTTCAACTGTTAACGCAGCACCTCTGTGTTCACCACTAAACCATGTACACAAGCACAGCACATCTTCTAGACAAACCCTCCTGGAGTCACACACAGCAGCTGCTGTGCAAAATCTGCTCATTGCAGGGGCAGAGGCTGAAGAGCAGGGATGCCAGGGTGGGCTTTCCAAGGGGGCTGCTGAGCAGAGGGAGGTGGCTCTGCATGGTGTGGGAATGACATAGCATCCCAAGGATTCATGGGAATAGAGAATCAAGACAAACGGATGCACGGAGGCAAAGCTGTGGCAGGCCTGGGCAGTGATGATAATGGCAAGGAACAGAGTTTCATGCCAGGAAGTGGTGGACCACCAAGATGTGCTGAAGGTCATTTAAGCTTCCTTCTCTTAAGTATTACTGCAAAATATCACAAAGGGACAGCTGTGAGTGAACATTTTTTCTGAGGATATTGGGGTGCCATGCTCAGCTTCCTGCTGCTCCTTGGTCCCTTGTGTGCATTCATTCCACCAGGCTCCCAGCAGACTGCTCTGGCTCTGCAAGGCACCATGTGCCAGCTGAGACAGGTAACTCCTGCCAGGTGCTGCAGACAGAGTCAATGGCTCTGCAGACAGAGTTAACAGAGGCTGTTCAGCTGCAAGTGAGGGGCTTAAAAACCTCAGCCAACAGCAACACAGCTGTTTGCTCCTACCTGCTGGCACTGACAGACTGCTCTGTGAAAGCCACCCCACAACAGGAGTGCCACAGCTGTGGGGGGAGAGAAAAACTGGGTCAGTACACTGCAAGCTGTGCACGTCCCTGCTTGGTATTTTGCTTTCACCCAAGACTCCATCTCCCTTCTGCAAAATGGGAGTTTGCAGTTGAGCTTCCTCCTCCCCAGCTTTTGCAAGCTCAGTGCTCTGGATGGGGTACATGGATAACCAGGGAGGGTCCTGCTGTTGGCAGGGGTGACTCTCCTGCTCCTCCCTCTGGGCTGGAGGCAGCTGGGTGGGCTCTCCTTTGCCTAGTGAGGTGTGAGCATCACCATCACACCACAGGACCTCCCTGCAGCAAGAACATTAGAAGGATTTCCTCTCCTCCACCCGCTGCAATGTCCCAGAAGCTTCTTGCTCTTCACGTGCCCTCTCTCCTGCTGAGTGGGTTGAAACTGGTCTGTGCGCTCCAAAATCGAGAGGGGAGGCACAGCAGCCCCCTGTGCACATCTGTACAGAGGCAGTGCTGGAGCAGATGCCTGTCCCTGAGGACTGAGCAAGGTGAGCATGTCGTGCCTCATCCCCCAGGAGTCAGTGTCCTCTGCAGGGGTGGAACTTGGCAGGCAAGATACAAGGACAATTCAGAAAGGCAGGTGGTAAAATGTAATTTCAGATCCCATGCAGGCAAGAAAAGAGAAAAAAGAGACACTGAGAAGACTGAATTATTTGCTACTCTGGAATGCTTAATTTTTCATCTTTTCTGGAGCATTTGCATAATATTTTTTTTTTTTTTTTAGGTAGGATTTTTTGTTTTGTTTTATTTTTTGCTTGCAATTTCTTTTTTTTTTTTTTTTTCTAAATGAAATGCTTTTCATCTGTGCTACCTTGGCAGCCTGTGAGCAAATTATTCTGTGCTTAGTGCCATCAGAAGATGCCAGCTCTTGGGAGCCTCACAATGCAAATTGCAGCCAAAGCCTTGGAAAAGGGGAGAAGCTGGGGACAGGGAGGTCACCACCAATGTGAGTGGTGCCACCACTGCCACAGAGCAGGATTCCTGCACCCAATGCAGCATCCTGTGTGTATCACAGCAGCCTGTCTCACCCCTGCAAGGGCCCTGGGGTGTTCTTGGGTTGCTGTTGATATTTGGTGCCTGGAGATGCTCTGGATGTCTTTGCTTCAGCCCGTGCGGCTGAAGAACGAGTCTGGACTCTTCAGTTTTCGGTCCTGAGGTTGTTTATCAATTCTTATCTATAAAATTTTCATTCTGCCCAGCCGAGATCTGCTCAGCAGGGCAGCCACAGGCACTCTGACCAACCCGAGGCGGTGTTGTCTTTTTATACTACAAACTACATATATCATATTTACTCTTAATTCCCAATTCCTATCACCTATGTTAGACAGTGCACCTCTACTCTAAACCAATCCCAAAGTGCCAACATCACTGCAGAAAATGGAGAACAAGAAGAAGAAAGAAGGACTAGACACGCCCAAGTTCCTCCATCTTGTCCCCATAACCCCCATACCAAAAATCCTAAAATCTATATTTTCACCCTGTGAATATTTTATTATTACACTATTCAAACCTGGATTTCACGTCCTCATACAAAGCTGGTAACTGGCTCCAGGGGTCAAAATCAAACCCACAGGTGTTCTGGGCAGCGTGCCAGGGTCTCTGAGCCCCCCAACAGGGTCCTTGGCAACTCTGGACACCCAGAGGGATGTGCTGAGTTCCTAATGGGTGTCCCTTTGGGTTTTCATCCCGTCGCTCTGGGCTCAGGCAGGGGATGGTGCCGTGGGTGGAGATGTTGCTGAGCAGAGGCAAATCTTGCTGCTCCTTGGCTTATTCAGCATTTCTCTTGATCAGAAAGTACCAAGGCTCAGAAACTCAGCGGAGGGTCTGCCAGAGTGTTTCAACTGGTTATTGAGATCCCTGGCTAAGCCCCTTCGGCACATCGTCAGGCTGACAAACACAAGCATTGCTGAAAAAAAAATGGAGACATTTCATTTAAAAATTGTGCTGAAACTCAGCGTTCAGCCTTCTCTGCAAGAAAATGTGATTAAACATCTCCTCTTCAGCTTGAAAACACTTGCCAAGTTTTATCTGAAAATTCATTACACCCTCTCTCCACATACGTTTTCCAATGAATGCACTATTTATCTCCATCCTATTAAAAAATATACATAAACATCCGTCTCTTGCGTGTAACACCAGACTGCAGGGCTCATGTGTGGGTTCAGAGCCAGACTTGGTTTGAGCCTCTTCATTCTCCTGTGGGTCCATAACTGTGCTGGAAATCTCTGGGTGATGGACTTCCAACATGTCTTGGGGAAGGGAGAGGCCACTTCCAAAGTGAAAACTGAGTTAAATAATTTTAAAAAACCCAGAAAAGCCAAAAAACCCCAAACCAACACAAACAAACCAGGGAAGCAAACCAACCCAAAACGTCTTGGAAATAAAAATGAGCAAACTTCAGGCTCACTGGTGGCTAGCACAGAGCTATCCGAGTGCTTCAAGTCCTGCTCTTCCCAACCAGCCCTCCTCCTAATGGGGAATATTTATTCTGTGTTGACAGAACTCTGCTCCAGGGTGGGAGCTAATATTAATTATATGACAAACACATCCTTGGGCAGTGATTTGCATGAGGCCTTACATCAAACAACTCAAGGTCCTATAAAAGAGGAGCGGAGCCTGCTCCTGCTCCCTGCTGCATACTGAATGGATCCAGGCATGATATTTGATTGCTGTGACCTTCAGGAAGGTCTGAACCTGTTCCCAGCCCTTGCACGCCCACACAGGTGGCTGGCACACACTCGGCAGCCCATCCTGGTGGGGCTCTTCAAACAGTTTGCAGAATCTTCTGTGAAAATCTGGGTGTGCAAAGGCACAGGGTGCCTCGAGCTGGGGTCTGCCTCCTTAAAGCAGCATCATATTTACAGCTTTATCATCTGCAGGGAACAGCTGGTGCCTCATCCCGCTGCATGCTCCGCAGTGTGACTCTCCAGCTTGCAGTCTGATTTATGGAGCGTGCCTTGCTTTACTCAGTAAAATTTATAAATGGCACAAAAAAAAAAAAAAAGAAAACTAACCCCCCACCAAAAAAAAAAAACCCAACCAAACAAAAAAATAGAAAAAAAAAAGGAAAAGGAAAAGGAAAAGGAAAAGGAAAAGGAAAAGGAAAAGGAAAAGGAAAAGGAAAAGGAAAAGGAAAAGGAAAAGGAAAAGGAAAAGGAAAAGGAAAAGGAAAAGGAAAAGGAAAAGGAAAAGGAAAAGGAAAAGGAAAAGGAAAGAAAAGAAAAGAAAAAGAAGAAAGGAAAGGAAAGGAAAGGAAAGGAAAGGAAAGGAAAGGAAAGGAAAGGAAAGGAAAGGAAAGGAAAGGAAAGGAAAGGAAAGGAAAGGAAAGGAAAGGAAAGGAAAGGAAAGGAAAGGAAAGGAAAGGAAAGGAAAGGAAAGGAAAGGAAAGGAAAGGAAAGGAAAGGAAAGGAAAGGAAAGGAAAGGAAAGGAAAGGAAAGGAAAGAAAAGAAAAGAAAAGAAAAGAAAAGAAAAGAAAAGAAAAGAAAAGAAAAGAAAAGAAAAGAAAAGAAAAGAAAAGAAAAGAAAAGAAAAGAAAAGAAAAGAAAAGAAAAGAAAAGAAAAGAAAAGAAAAGAAAGAGAAAAGAAAAGAGAAAGAAAAGAAAAAAGAAAAGAAAAGAAAAGAAAAGAAAAGAAAAGAAAAGAAAAGAAAAGAAAAGAAAAGAAAAGAAAAGAAAAGAAAAGAAAAGAAAAGAAAAGAAAAGAAAAGAAAAGAAAAGAAAAGAAAAGAAAAGAAAAGGGAAAGAAGAAAAGTGGCTGAGCCTCTTTACTTCACATTCCACCATCAGAACTGACAGGTAAAAGGGCAGATGGGAAAATACCTGCTGAGAATGAAGGAAGAGCTACTAAACAGAGATCTATCTCCACTCCTCATGAGGTTATCAAAGCCCTGGTGATCTGAGTATGAAAATAACATATTGTCAGAGCCAGGTGCCAGCAGAGGAATAGCCCAGCTACACAGGGCCTCATAAAGAAACAAATCTGGGGTATTTGGAGCAGCCCAGCCAAGGGATATCTGATCCCGAAACTGTCTCTTATTTTGCTTATCCATTTCATTACCCGTGGTTGCCTTTCACTGCCAGAAGACACGGAAACAGCACCGTGAAATCCTCTGGCTCAAGGGGATCGGTTTGGAGATGTTTGGGAAGTCTTATGATTTTTCCCCTCCATCAAAAAAAGGAAAAAATAAATCTGATTTCTCAATACCAAAACTTGCCTTAGGGAATGCTTGGAATTTATGGATTTCCCAACTCTAAAAGTAATTGTTCCCAATACCTTTTGGAATTGTAAAACCAAGGGTCTCTGACTTCTTTCAGTGCTTACTTAGAAATGCAACCCCAGGGTAACAGAAATGTTTGAGGCGAGAGCAGAGCAGTCGGCAATGACAGTAGTGAAATACTTTGACTGTGCCAAACCAGTCTTGGAGGATTATTATTCCCGTTCTAGCCCAATCTGGAATAGACATTTTGTTTGTTTTCCTTTTTTCCCTTTCCTTTTTTTTTTTTTTTTTTTAAATATTAAAAATGTTCACAGCATAGGAAAATAGCTCTGGAGAGGCTCCTGTTCTGCCAGAATCGTATAATTTCTGAGGAGACTCCATGGGTATGGTACCAGTAGGAAACTATTGGAAAAAAAGGACAGAGGCACAGAGAGTGTTCTTGTGAGAGTGAGGCTCCCTATGCCCTAACTGTGTGAAATTTGGGAAACTCCTTACTGAAAAAGGAAAGACAGAAAGTTAATCTATGCATTAAATTGGGTGTTTCTTCTGAGCCCAGCACTAGGCTGCACCTTAATGACTTGAAGGTAGATATAAACTGGTTGTGTGGAGTTTCTGAGGGGAATCCCTTTCAAATACCCTTCATCCAGAAAGGAGAGCTTAGTGACTTCTCATACCCCCACTTCCCTTAAATGTTTTGCTTACAAAATTAATACCTGCTCATCTTTTGCTTTTGCTTTGAATATTCCCTGACAGCCTCCTCCCACCAGCTGGGATTCAGGACCCGTATCCTCATTTCAGGAGAGCAATTATTTTTCAGCTCTTGCTAGTGCTCTGCCTGGCCTCTCCTCTAGGAAATGGTCCTGGCAATGCTGGGGGCACTGCAGGCTGGGATTCAGGGTGAGGTTGGCTGCAGCTCATGGGAGCCTCCCCAGAAAAGAAGCTTGTGCAGGCATCAGGATCACACACCTCACCCAGCAAGAGCAGAGGGCCTCACAAACAGCCCTCAGGGTGTGTGTGGGGGGGTCTTTGTGTTTTCCTTGGGGATGTAAAAAAGCCCCAGATATGTTGGAATCCCATTTCCTGGTGATCCTGAGAGAGGGTGTGCCAAGGATGGAAACAATTTAAGGCTGCAGATTAAAAAAGAGGGAAATGAGGAGAAGATGTTGCCTGATGGTATGAGGACTCTGGAAACCCGAGTATCAGGTGATAGAGTAGAAAAAGGAGGTTGAAATGTGGAGAACAGAAAGGGAAAAGTCTGAGAATGAAAGAGAACAGCAGCTGCTGATAATGTGTCTTTGATGGAGAAGGGATACACACAGCTGCCAAGGGGTTTTTTTTCACCTTCATGTGTGAAAATTCATGTGAATTATTTAATGAGCGGATTTGCATATTTTCAAATAAATCGCAGTTTATCCTGCCATTGCTTCTCATTCTGTTTCTGTTGACAGAAGCTGTTGCTAATCGAGGAGCTCTTTTTCTGTGAGGTTTCATGAGAGGTGCTCAGTGAGACACTGTTGCTCCTTCCAGGAACGCACCAGGAGGGGAAAAGCTTGGAGACAGGATGAGATTCCTCTTAGGACACACACCAAAATCCCATTTCCCAGAGGGAACAAAATCCTTTTCAGATTCCATGCTCTGCTGCACTTAGGGTGGGACGAAGCTGAAGGAGGACTTGCAATGGTGTGAAGACCAGAGGAATTAACAGTGTAGGGACAGGTCAGGAGCCTTTATCCTCCACACAACAGCAGGCAAAACAAATAATTGTGCTGTATTAATAAAGCCTGGGGATGGTTTTTTCTGTAAATATGCCTGGGGAGTAAGCACACAGGGGTAGGAGAGCTATTTCAGCCAAAGGATAGTGCTGGCATGAGAACAAATGTATATAAACTGGCCATGAATAAACCAGGCTGGAACTTAGTCGAGGGCTGAGAACCATTAGAGCAATTGGGTTTGGGGCAACCACCCAGTAGGAGCCAGAAATCCAAATAGCTTTTAGGAGAGAGCACACTCCAGCTCTGAAAGGGCATTGTGATGTGTTGCTGCAACAGCAGGGATTGAATCTAGCAAGTCTGGAATTCCCTGCCAGCGCCATGTTCTTGTGCTTCAACTGTTTGGGAGGTTTGACTTCTATTTTTTTGTAGATAAATATGGCTTTGTGAGCAAAAGCAAATAAAGTGCTGGTGGCAAAAATTTATTTGAACATTTTTCAAGGTATATTTCAAGGGCAAAAAGAGTTGAAAACAAAAGCTGAAATGCCAGCTCTCACCTCTCTATCAGAGCTATGACAGCCTGGGGTGTCCTTTCCAGATAGGAAAGCTGAAAAATGAAGGTGTATGGAAATGTCACTGACCTGTGGGTTCAAAGAGGGCATTGAGATGGGGTGTCCTGGAGACAGAGACCATCGAATTCCAGAGCGGTTTCCAGTCTTAGGCAGAAAAAGGGTCCCACCAGTGATGGAAAGGATGGAGCTGAGTTTCTGAAACAAGTTCCTCCTCATCAGTGCCTTGACAGCCCCGTGCTTCACATCCCAAGCCAGGAGTGTATTTCCTGTCCTGCCCAAGCCCAGGTTTTATTTGCTAGTTCCCACAAGGATGTATCAACATCATGCAGTTTGTGGATGAACAGCCCCGTGCACCAATGTAAGTCAGGAACCCCCTGCTGGAAAGCAGAAGAGGCCCTGGGGGCCTGGTGAGCACAAACTGACCATGATGCAGCCATGTGCCCTTCCAGCAGAAAAGGACAATGGGATCCTGAGCTGCTCCAGGCTCAGCACTGCCAGCAGGTGAGGGGAGCTGCTCCTGCCCTCTGCTCAGCCCTGTGAGGCCACAGCTGCAGCACCGTGTCCAGACATGGGTGTGTGGGAGAGTGCCCAGGGAAGGAGTGATGGAGGGGCTGGATCCTGTCTCCTGTGAGGAAAGGCTGGGGGAGCTGGGACAGTTCAGCCTGGAGAGCACTGAGAGGGAATCTCATCAATGTGCAGAAATACCTTGAGGGAGGGTGACAGAGAACAGGCTCTTTCCAGGGTACCCAGTGACAGGGACAGAGGCAGTGAGCACAAACGGGGACACAGAAGGCTCCTCCCAAACATCAGGAAACACTTGGTCACTGTGAGGGTGACCAAAATGGGTTGGTCCCCACCCTGTGAGATCCTCAAAAGGCAGCCTGCTCTACATGGTCCTGCTTGAATAAAGGACAGAGGGCTTGGATAAAATCACAGAGCTCCCTGTCAGTCTTAGCTAGCCTGTAATTCCGTGAGATCCACAGGCAAATTATCTGTTTCAAAGGCTCTATTTTATTTGCAATCTGCCATCTACAGTTTTCATTTGAAGCCTCCTAACTCCAGAAAACAACTGCTTTCTCTCCATCCCTTCCTTCTCTCACAATCTTGCAGACCTTTCTCACGCTTTGGTTATCAGTTTGTCAAATCTTAGCCTCAGCTTATTGGGTTCCTCCTCACACAGCTGCAGTTCTATTGCTTCACTTGCTATTTCTGCCTTTTTCCAAACCTTTCCCAAAACAGCTCACTCTGGGGAGCATCGTGACACTGGAAAGTCCCTGGTCACAAACAGCAGGAGACACCTACAGTGAATTTATAGGTCTCAGTCGTTTACAGAAGATGAAATTGAGGTCTCAGGGAGGAGACAGGCACAGTATTGACTGGTAAGCTGATAAATCAACACACAGCTTTGGGATGCTGTGCCTGCTTGTTTGCACCAGGAGGATCACTCTGATGAAGGAGCTCCAGATGGATGTCCTAAACTGGTCCTAAAGCTGCATCTGCTCACCATCCCAGTGTGGCCAAACCCCATTAAACTGCCTGTTCCTTTGGGGCCAGAGTGGAACCTGTCCAAATTCATCCCTAAAGGACTCTGAGGATGATATTGCTGGGGTTCAAAAGTCATCCCTATCCTTGAATTTAAAGGGGTGGAATCTGGTGCCAAGGTTTTCCATGGCTTGCCTACACATCTCCCGCTCTCCTTCAGTCAGTGAAGCTCTCTTTGTTTGGACCCATCATTTTCTGGCATATGAATTGAGAAACAGCAATTGCCAGAGGTGCTGAAGCACTGCAATTTAGCTCTGGGTTGCTGGGCAGCGATTTAAACTACCATAATTTCAGGAGATCCATAGAGGAACCCTTCCCTAATTGAGCCTTTTTGCTTCAGTCAGTCAGAGATGCTTATACAGAGGACAATGAGTCACTATAGGAAACATCAATATGAGAAGTCACTGGGAAGGAACAAGACTGAGTTCAAACTGCCCACAAACTTCCTGCAAATTTCAGTTCAGCAGCAGCATTTCACAAAATAAACCTTTTCTAAAGTATTTTTTGAGAGCTGCAGTTTGGTTTTTTGTTATTTTGAGAAAAAAAAAAAGGTAAGGACACACACAAGAAAAAGAGCAACAGCAGTCCTGTTTTCTAGCTTGTGAAGCATTTTCTGGTTGAGAACTGAGACTTGGGAAAGGAAGTCAAGGATGCTCCTTGCCTACAGCAAAGCACAGGGTGAAGTCACAGCTCCTGGCCTGGGTTTGTGGTCAGAGCAGCCCGTGTGGGAGCCCAGAGGGGTGACTGGAGCAGGGCTTTGTCTCTCCACCCATGTCCTCCACCCCAACAATGACTTTGCTTTGAATCTGTGCGAGCAGAGGGGAGTAGGGTGTGTGCCTGGGAGTAGGATGTGAGCTCACACCTCAGCCAGCACCACTCACCCTTTCTCATTAAGGCAGCCCTGTTTCCTTGCACTCCCCTAATAAACCCAGTTATTCCTTCTTGTCCCACCTTCTTAACGTATTAATTAAAAGCATCTGGACCAGTCCATCCTAGTGTGCAGGTGAATGTCTTTTCAGTATTCATCAAGCTTCATTCTCTGGTGCCTGGTGACAATTTTATCTTCCTCTGGGGTAACAAAAGAAGGAGAGATGGTGTTGCCGTAAAGAGATGCTAATCGCACTATGGGGATCTCCTCAAGAATTCGCAGAGCTCTTTGTTGTGGGATGCCAGGTCTCCTTGTCCTCAGCTCTGTCTTTCCTCTCTGATTTCTAGAGGGGGTTGAAGTTATAAAGATCTTGAAGGGCAAGGGAAGGGCATTATTTAATATTGCATCTCAGAGAATGCCACAAGCTGTTGTGAATTGGGTCTGCCTTTTCATTGCACATGTGCAGTGCCTACTTGACAGGGACAGGGATCTGCTCTCACCCTGCATTGCAGGGGGGGTCTACTTTTTTCCTGCTATGAATTTTGGTTCCTTTCTGGCTTACCAAGAGCTGAAAATGGATCACTGTCCATACATATGCATTTCTTCTTCTGGAGTTTGACAGAGCTTGGGGAGTCTTTGGAGGAACAGTGGAGCCAGGTGTGGAAGGAAGATGGTTTTGGATGGGACTGACAGTGACTGGCACCTTCAGGTGACTGTGGTTTTTTGCAACACTGCCAACAGCAAAATCCACCTCCTAATGACATAACCCAGGAGCCATTTTCTCCTCCTCCGGCACCAGCCCATTTGCAGTCTGTAGATACATCCAAGACCTGTGCTCTAGACACAGCCTAAGAGCCAGGCATCTTCTCCTTGGGTCCCAACTGCAGGGAACAGCACCCAGCTGGGCTGTAGGCCGATGGTTGAGATCAGCAGTGACTTTGAGGGCTGCTTTACTATGTCCATGAACGGTGACTTCTTTGGACCCCTCATGATCCCTGCAGGTGAGGTTACACAGAGCCAGACCTGCCTTGCAAGCTGTCCCCAGCATCTGACAAGCAGCCTAGCATGTCCTGAGAGTGCCAGATGCCTGCAAAGCCTTTTGGATCTGCATGCCACATCCCCGTGCGTGCCACATCCCAATGTGTGCCACATCCCAATGCGTGTCACATCCCAATGTGTGCCACATCCCCGTGCGTGCCACATCCCAATGTGTGCCACATCCCAATGCGTGTCACATCCCAATGTGTGCCACATCCCAATGCGTGTCACATCCCAGTGCGTGCCACATCCCAATGTGTGCCACATCCCAATGTGTGCCACATCCCAGTGCATGCCACATCCCAGTGCGTGCCACATCCCAATGTGTGCCACATCCCAATGTGTGCCACATCCCAGTGCGTGCCACATCCCAATGCGTGTCACATCCCAGTGTGTGCCACATCCCAATGCATGTCACATCCCAATGTGTGCCACATCCCAATGCATGTCACATCCCAGTGCGTGTCACATCCCAGTGTGTGCCACATCCCAATGTCTGCCACATCCCAATGTGTGCCACATCCCAATGTGTGCCACATCCCAGTGCGTGCCACATCCCAATGCATGCCACATCCCAATGTGTGCCACATCCCAATGTGTGCCACATCCCAATGCATGCCCTGGGCTCTGTGGACTGGCAGCTTCGCTGCCTTCAAAGAGTTAACTTCCCTCCAGATACTCTTCCCCAGTGAAGTGACTTGAAACAGGGGCCAGCACACAGCAACAGAAAACAGGCTGGAGCAAACCATATGCTTCTGCACAAGAATAACAGCATCATTAAAATCCTGAACCAAGAACTCAAAGGAGCATTTGAAGAGTACATAGCAGCAGGTCCTGAATCCTAACTATCAGCTTCTCTTCCCCTCAAATCCTTTGTATGGGCTGAATGTGAAAGCAGAATGTGTACTCAATCACAGCAACCCACTTCCTCCTCAAGTGACTCTCCAGATATGTGTTCACCTCAGGAGTGAGATGTAGCCTAAAACAGCAGGGAAACAAACAGGTGAAACAATAGAGAGAAAAGGAGTATGGGGGGAGAGGGAGCGAGGCAGACCCCAGTCACTGCTTAAACTTTGCTTATTTACAGCTTCAGCATACATATGAAGATCTATAGCACTTACACCCAAATAAATCCTCCCCTGGAGACAGGTGGCAGATATCCCCCTCCATTATTTACAGCCACTTCTCAGTGAAAACTGCAAGCTGTAAAATGCCCATACAGTGCTGGGGAGATTTATAGTCCTCCTGTATTTCACACACTGTCTTGCCCTGCTGTGTTGCCTTTGGGAAGACATGGCAAATGGACTCCAAGGTGTTTGACAAAGATGAAGACTCATTTATTACTTGAAGCTTTGGAGAGAAATATTTGTACGCAGCAGCCTACACGGGCGGCAAAGGTTAATCCTCTCCTCTCCGGTCAATCCAGCTTTTCATGGGCAAGGGGAAAGCAATGTGTTGGCAAGGGAAAGAGTGAGGAAGGGGAGCAGCAGCAGCAGCGACCAGTGTCACCCTGCATCCTTTAGTAGGGCCAGAGGAGACTGGGGGACTTCACTCTGTCACTGACCCCTCACCAATCAAGTCTGATCTCAACTTTTTATTTCACAAGTCTTGGTCCTACAGGAAGGGGACTGATGTCCTCACTTTCGAGCAGCAGATGAGATTTCCTCAATCCTGCTGTTGGAGGAGATGTTTGGCTTGCAGGTCAAAAGCATCCATGGCACCCAGCAACTTGAAATCCAGTTGTGACACACCTTACTGCCCCTGGCACAGGACCATAGGGGCTTTGGGCAAATTTGGCTTCAAAGGGGCCTTCAGAGCATCTTCTCTGAGATGGGGACTCCACAAATGCATCCCCTTGTCCTTCTCTGCTGGTAGGGCCAACATTTCTGCTCTCTCCTCTCTGAAGGTGAACCCTGGGAGTGGGGTTGAGGCAAAGAGCCAGCGTGGTGCCAGCAGGCTGCCTGCTCTGGATACAGACAAAGAGCTTCAATCTCCGGGGCAGTCGATAGAATGCTTTCCAGCAGCACTAAATTCTTGCAAAAACTCGAACATGAAAACATAAAAATAAAAACACGGTGTAAAAAACAAACAATAAAAATATAACACCAAATACATCACTTAACTAAAACCGCTTACCCAGTGGCTTTGATGTTAATGCATTGTCTGTAACAACGTGGCATTCCAGCTGAATACTAACTGGCTGCAGAGCCCAAGCCCAGCCTCACTCCAGAGGTTTCTGGTTTTACTCCCCTGATTTCTGCAGTCAGCCTTCCTCTCCTGGGGTTTATTAGGTCTCGTCCCCTGCCATGATCAACTAAGAGCTGTTTTCACTTTCCCTCCCCAGTGTTAATTAAAGCTGGGGTGGAGTAACCCACAGAAGACTCCTTGGAGGAGGGAGAGGAAAGCCGAGCCCAGCACAACGACAGGGTTTGATCAGTGGAGAGCTGTGTTAACAAGAGCCTATGGATGTGAGTGGGATGAGCAGTCGGTAGGGAAGGCAGGAACAGATGGTACCCAACTATGTGCAGCATGGTTCCTGGGGTCTGCAGGATCTGCACAAGCTCCTGCTCGCTGCACAGGCTGCCTGGTGCCTGATGAGAGCAGCAGCCACAGCCTCTGCAGAGCCACACTGACCTGCTCCTGCACACACAGCGTGGAGACAGCGCTGACAGGATCTCTGCTGCTCCAGCCCTTGCATGCTGCCAGCATGGGCTCAGCCAGAAATTACTGACCCCTCTTTGATGTCAGATTTTGGGGGAGTTCCTGTGCAGACCTGATGCAAGTGTGGCAGCTCTGTGCAGATATTCAACACCCAGGTGCAGGAGAAGGGCTGAGTGAAAGCCTGGCAGGAAGGGGGGTCTGCATCTGAGCTGTGACACCTGGAGGCACAACTTCTGTTCCATACTGGAAGAGGTACCAGTTGCTCCAAAAGATTCTGGTCACTTTGTTGATGGAGCACCTGGATTTCAGTCTCACCTGCTGTGGTCTTTTGCTGACTGCTGCTGCCAGCCAAACGGTGATGGAAGGGGGTGAGGGTGACCCTGAATGGGTTAGTCAAGTGCCTGCACTATAGGTGCAGTCATGGGGCAGGAACTGAGACAGGAGACAAACTGGAGGGCTTAACCCTGGAGGCTTTCACTGTAGATGCTGTTTCAACTACAGTTAATAAAGCCAGTACCACAGGGTGATGGCCCTGGATGGCCCTGCCTCAGCTCACATTGCTTGCTGAGACAGCAATTGCCAAACAGACAGCTGGGGACAGCTTCCATCCAGAGCCTGTAAATCCACACCCTGAGCTGCTCCAGCCTCATTCTGTCGTTGGATTTCAACAGGTGGAGTCATGTGGAGCAAAGTGATCCAAGTTTTCCATTCCTGCAAGGTCATGGTGACCACTCTCTCTTCAAAGGAAAGCATCCCATCTGTTCATGGCTGCTTCATGCTGCAGAAGGCAGGTGGTCTCTCTTCTGTCCCTGGCTTTGCTAACATTTACTTCCACACCCAATCTTCTTCCAAAACACATTTTTGTTCTCTAAGATAAATCCTGAGGCAAGCATCAAGCACATCTGTTGCTATGCTCTGTGTCTGGCCCTGGAGCTTCTCCCTGGTCCACTTCCCTGCTGCTGGAAAGAGCAAATGTCCTCTGCTTCTCCAGCCTCCCACCCTTTTCCTGCCTTGGTACAGGCAGTGGTGCTGGGGCTCAGGGTGAGAAGCCAGAGGTGTGCCTGCAGTCTGTAATCACACAGCAGAGGTTAGGAGTAAGGCTGTGGCTGTCACATTTG
Organism: Ammospiza nelsoni; assembly: GCF_027579445.1. NCBI lineage: Eukaryota > Metazoa > Chordata > Aves > Passeriformes > Passerellidae > Ammospiza > Ammospiza nelsoni. The sequence continues at coordinate 79,755,478 of NC_080669.1, read as the reverse complement.
TTGGCAGCACTGTGGCCTCTTCCTGGCTCTTTTGAGTTTGGATGTCCAGTGTGGATGGACAGTGGGAAGAAGGTGGCATTGGTTAGCTGAGGTAAAGAAATTCTGTTCTGAGTCAGTGGAGAAAGTGTCCAACTTGACCTAAAGTGAGAAAGGAAGATAAGAAGCAGCTGAGGAAGCCAAATATTACCTACAGACCTGAGAGTCTGCCCTTCTTTAATTTTTTTTTGGCAAATTATTCATCACTGCGAGGTGTTATTTTGTCTTGCTTTAACCGAGGCCTTTAACTGAGGCCTCTTGGCCTCAGGCGACCCCACCTGCAGCAAGGTTCTCTCCCACATTACTACACAGCATGCTTGAAAAGCTGTGCAGGATCCTTCTGCTCCTCCAGGCATCCTGAGCTGTTTGGTGATCTTGCTGCCTGACAGCAAGGGATATGATGGGGAGTCAGAAGGAGGAGAAATCAGTCCCAGTGAGGACTGATGAGTAGAGGGATTCCTCCTGTAAATAACTTACTCACCTACGAGCTGGCATCAGGGATTAGGAGAGAGACATCCCCAGAGCCTCCCATCCAGGGTGTGATGGTGCCTCCGCTCCTCTCACCCAGCCCTGGATCCAGCTCTGCTTCCCTCAGCATCTCCTGGGCTTGCAGCCCTGCTCCACAGCCCAGTGCCTCCCACACCTGCAGAACATGGAGACGCCCATCTCCCCCTGCTCCCTCCTGCTCCCTGCTCCCATCACAAGTCTCAGGGAAGCGTGATGCTCTGTGGGGGGCTCCGGCTCGTCCTGTCACGCACTCTGCTGTGTCATGCATTGGAAGCACTGCCTAGTGTTAATTAAAGCTTTGAGGACCCAAGTCAGGCAGAAAAGAGGAGAAAATGCTAAGAACAGCTAATTTCTTAAGCTGCCCTCTGGCACCTTTTGAAACTTACCTCATGTAGCAAATTAAAAATGCTAATAGATGGCCAATAAAAAAAAACCCAAATCCTTTCTTCTCTGTAATTTCAGTGAGATGAGTGGTACTGTGCATCAATTAGTGGTGGGAAATGAGATTTTCTTCACTGGAGAAGGGCTGGGCCGAACACACAAATTCACAGGCTGGCATCTGAAAGGGTTCAGTCCCCTGAATGTCTTCAGCAAAGGCACATGGGGCCATACTGAGCTGCCCCTCTCACTTTTATAGTTCTTACAGACTTATTACTCCTCATTGCCTTTTGTCTCAAGGCAGACTGTAAGTCCGGAGACTCAAATGGAACAAGCACCGCCCCTTGTTTTTCAGAGAGCTCCATCTCATCTGGGTACTGCTTTTACATCAGTAATTAATACAAAATTACAGCAGGCACTCCCCTTGTTGTACCTGAGGTTGTCTTTGCAGAGATGCTATCTATTACACCCCCATGGCTGCAGCAACCTCAGCTTGTGCTCAGCTGGGATAGCAGCACCTCTAAGAGTTTAGAGAGAAAACGGTCCCTGAAGGCCTTGCAGATCCTGTGCACAAGGCATGGGAAATTCTGCCTTCTCCCCCCTCCACCCTCTGTCACTACAGGGCTGCAAACTGAAAATATACAATCCATTTTTTTCTTATGGTCAGAGGTTTGAGTACCTTCTGATAGCCAAACAAGCAGTGTACTAGCTGAGACCAGAGAGCTTTGGAGGAAGGATTTTTTTATATTGATGAATATTGAATAGTTTATCCAAAGCAGGACAGCCACCAGGACTGAAACGGTAGTGGACACCAGCTGAAAACCTTGTCCCATGTGTATCTGCACAGGACACAAGTGAGGCAGAGGAGAGACAGAACTAGAGTTCAACACTCTCAGTAGACTGGAAACATCAGGATGACTGGAAAACATATGAAAAAGCCTGCAGTGCTTTGGATCTTCCGTGCTATGCATAGATACTCTGTGATTGCTCCTCGGGCACAAACAGGGACTTCAGCCTGGAGAAGACAAGGCTCCAAGGAGACCTTAGAGCACCTTCCAGTAGCTAAACAGGCTAAAGAGAGCTGGAGAGGGACTTTTTACAAGGGCATGCAGTGTTAGGACAAGGGGGAATGGCTTTAAACTGACCAAGGACAGGTTTAAATTGTACATTAGGAAGAAATTGCTTACTGTGAGATAGTGAGATGCTGGCACTAGTTGTCCTGAGAAGTCATGGATACCCCATCCCTGGAAATATTAAAAGCCAGGCTGGATGGGGCTTTAAGCAACCTGACTTAGTGGAAAATGTCCCTGCCCGTGGCAGGGGGCTGGAACAAAATGATCTTTAAGGTCCCTGCCAATCCAAACCATTCTGTGATTCTATGACCGTGCTATTTCTACTGAGCAGCATGAGTTGATTCCCTTCTTGTGCTGATCTTTACACCCTTTCATTGTCATCTCCCATTTGTCGTTTTCCAGAAATACCTACCTGTGATCTACATTTTTGAGGCCTTGGCCCAAGACAAGCACTCAGTTAAATATACAGTCCCAGCATATTGATTTTACAGATCAGCTGGAACACCTGAGAGGTAAAAAGTCCAGGGAGCTTGAAGGAGGTCATGGACAGCATCACAGTCACACAATTTGGCCTATATCCAGTGGCTCAGCACTTAAAAGCTTTCAGCCAACTAAAAGCAGTCTTGGAGCACCAGGAAGGTCTGAATAATAACTCTTGAGCATGGTTAATGAAACTTCTGTGTTTGACATATTTCAGCCACATCATGTCTCCCTTCTGCTTCTGCCCTCCCATCGCTGCAGTGGAGCAGACGGGAAGGAGCGAGAGAATTGCAAGCAGAAGCTTCTACTTTCCTTTTGGAATTGCCTTGACTTTTCACTCCCTCAAGGGCCACAGGAGTTTGTTGCACAGCAGGCCGAGCCAAATGAACATCGACACCTTTGTAATTGCTCTGGGCAAGGGAAGGTTGCTGAGAGGGGAGGAGAGGGTGGTATGTCCCCAGGGCTCCGTGACCTCATCCTTCCACTGTCACAGCAGAAGCACAGGGAGCAGGGAGATAAGGCAGCACTGGAGAAGGAGAGGAGCAGTTTCCAAGCAGGGTTTTGAGCTCAGGATTCACACACAGGTTCTTCACGGCATTCCAAGGCTGTTGTGGCCAGGGAGTTTCTCTTGTTCCTTCTGTGGGGCAAAGTGAACAGAATGGTCCCAGCGGGGTGCAGGCAGATTCCCAGTCACCAGTTCCCAGGATACAGTGAAGGAAAGGAGGTAGCTGTGCAGATTTGGGGTGTTGAGTTTTTCCTCTCCTCACAGTCAAAACACGGGACAAACTTCTCGTACTTGAAAAACCCATGTGTTCAGTGCAGCACTGCAAACACAACCCAAGGGCAAGTCTCCATTGAGAGCAAGGCCAGCTTCCACCTCTGGGGTGATGCTACAGAGAATTTTCTCACTATTTTTTGCAGCTCTTTGGCAAACATGTTTCAGGATCACCTCTAGCTCCTTTACACTCACAGGAACACAGCAAAGAAAGAAGGGCAGATCTATAGTTCCAGCTTGTCTCAGTAGAATAGAGAGAGAAAAAACAGCGCAAGTTTGCAGGACCTTGGTGATCAATATGTCAGCAAATTGGGACTGGATGGTGATGGTACTTGCCAGCACTGAAGAGAAGTTTCATTTGCTGTTTTTCAATGAATGGTTGGAAATTTTCTAAACACACAGTGTCACCATGGTTTGGTTTTTTCTTTTTTATTGAAGATTCACCTTCACTTCTGGTGGGACAGTGTGCAGAATTTGTGTCCAGGCTTTGGGTGTCTAGATACTTGCCATATTTCAGGCCACTTACAGATAGAGACTGTCTCAGGAGAGGTTGACTTTGATATCTAGAGGTTCAGCTTTTCTTCTGTTGCTTCCCTAAAATCTCACACAACAACTCAGGTGTTGCAGCCACCAGGACCATTTTGCCTAAGTAGGACACATTCCTGGGGTGCTAATCATGCTGATCATGCTTTTCGCTTCCCTCTGCTGCAGGTCACTGTCTGAAACCTGTTGAGAAGCCTAAGTCTCTCCATGATTCCCCACTGGGAGTTGGTTACACTGTGGGCTAGCTGGGCTATCAGCAGATGCAACTGAGACTCCTCAGACCAGGTGCCATGAAGGAGAGGACCCTGCTGTCCTAAGCCATGTCCATAGGGAGTTAGAACAAAGATATCCAGGGCTATAAGCTCTTTATCTTACACAAACATTAAATTCAATTTAATACAAAGGGGGAAAAATGAGATTTATACCTTCCAGATTCTGCTGGTCTGGGACACAAACTTAATTAGAAAGACTGAAATGTCATCATCTCCTGGAGGAGGGTGAGCATCTTTGTTGGATGCACTCACTGGCCAAATAAATGTGATCTGCTATTTCTTAAATGCCAGTGTCTCATTGCAAAGAGTGGGGAAATGACCCTCTGGAAAAAGAACAAACCTCTGCTCATCTTCTAGTCCATTTAATGAAAATTATTAACCTGGCCTATCCTTAAATTGTGCATGCTGTAAAGAGGATCCTGGCTGTGGCTTTGAAGCCGTGAGGAGAGTTTTAGGCGCAGCTCCTCCCAGCTGGGCAGCAGCTGCAGGGAGGGCAGAGAGCATATGGAGGAGCACAGGTCTGTGCTCTTGGTGCCTGCCTCAGCTGTGCAAACCCTGGGCTGAGCAGAGCTGCAGTGACAAGCAATGAGCTTGTACTACCAGAGGCTGACATCTCCAAAGGGCCTGTGGGTTTTGCAAGTGACCATTTAATCTGGCAAGCCGTGAGAACTCTGACCTTGACAACTTCCTAGAGCAGTAAGGAAGTTGTTCCACACCTGCAGGACATTAGGGTTGTGGTTCCCAAATTGGGACCTGGCATCCATGGCACGAAAAGGAAGCCACGGAAGATGACCTGTGGTTGTCCTTGGGAACTGTACTAGTCAGCTTTTCTTCCTCAGTGGTACAGAGAGCCTCAAAACATCTTCCCTCTGCCATGGGATTAAAGCCAAGGTCAGGCTGTTCCCATGTAATAGCCAGGTCATGGAGAAATGTTTGTGCAGTGTTTTGTGTTTTCCATTCCAGCTCTGCTCTGCTCACTGCAGCATCTTTCACAGCTCAGGGAGGATGTGTGCAGGACAGCAAAGCAGGAGGATGGGGAGTGTGAGATGAAAAGCAGAGATAGGGTGGAAAGCAATGTCCAGGATAGGGGGAGCATGCATTGAGGAGACTGGGGGATGGAAACAGCCCTGGGACTGAAAGCTTGCTCTAAGAATAAGAGTTTTGAAGGAGAGATGGAGATGACGGAGAGGGAGAAGGAGAGGGAGAGAGGAGCCGGATGTGCCTCCAGATCCTTGTGGCAGTTTGCTTTGCCTAAGGCCTAGTTCTGTGAGTCAAAATATTTGGAGACACATGTATGGGGAACAACCAGGCAGTGGTGGCAGGAAATAAAGAGGATGGCAGTTCAGGACTTTTCTGGTGATGTTTGATCCTGCCTCAGAGGGAGGGAGAGACTGGATTGCCTGAGCCTGGTGTGGGAAGGCAGAGCCTGTAAGGTGTTGGCTTCCACCTGTGGTCCTGCTTGTTCCAGAGCTTTGCAGGGCTGACCCTTGTGTGCTCTTGGGATAGGCAGTTAAACGTGCAAGGGCAACCCTTGGGTGTGTTTGGAGTCCCAAGTTATTCACACTCTGCCCCCAGGACTGCTAAACAGCCCCCAGTGAATCCCAGGGCAGCAGCAGGAGGCTGGCCAAGAGATGGCTGTGCCGTACCTTCCACACTTCCTTTCATGAAGGAATTGTGGGATAAAAGGAGGAAAACTCAGACTGAACAACCCTGTGCTGACTCCTCTCCAGGCCGCTCTGGGACACATCCTTAGAAATGATGGATTCCAATCTGCCTGGATGGCAATCCAAAGCCCAAGTCCTGGTCTCCAGTCAGTTTGGAAAGAAGGTGATCACAGGTCTGTCCCAAAGCAAGAGCACAGTGTAGGCATGCAAATGAGACAAGGAGCTCTCTGCAGGTGGATATCAACCTGAACAACACAGTTTCTTCCAAGGAAGGCTGAGGAGCACCTTGAGTGTTGTGATCTAACTGGGATGGATCCAGGCTCAACAGCAGTGGTCTACCTGCCCCAGTATGGCCCACAAAGCACACATTCCATTCAGCTGAACCCCATTAAACCATCAATTTCTCAGTTTCCCCTCAATTATGGAGATCAATGACCCCTTAACTCTGCTTTCCTCCATACATTTCCTGCTTCTTCCAAATGTGGAGCAGTTAATTGCAGTTCACTGCTCATCCTAATGTTTCCTCTCTTGCTCACTTTCTCTCTCTGCTGTAATTTACTGACATTTTCTGAGCACGTTTAGGCTATGTTGGCAGCTGGATTCTGCGATAAGATTTTTTGACATCTAGTGATTGTTGGTCGATAACATTTCTATCCCATAATGAACAGAGGAGGGGAACAGGGAAGGGAAGTGCAGACAAGGAGTGATCTTCAACAGTTAGGAGATGAGATCATTATCTCTTAGAAATATGGGAAAGGCAGAAGTGAGAGCAGAGAGGTGATGCAGTCATCACAGCTGAGAACAAACCTCATAATCACCTTTCACAGGACAGGCATTGCTTGGTACAAACACAGGTGGCCCAGGGTGCTCTCTGGTTTCCCAGCTCCAGCCTTGGGATGTCTCAGAGAGGGAGTCTGATCACAGATCTCCTTGCAGGGGATGTGCCCACACAGGGGGAGGTGCAGGTCTTGCTTTCCCTCCAGCTGGAGTTATTGCTGCTGGCCCTGCACGTGTGTTCCTGAGTGCTGGTGGGCAGCCAGACACCCTAAGGTGGAGAAGGATGGGATGGGGGGTCCCCTTAAGGTGGTGCTGGGGACACAGCTGTGTCACACTGCCATTGTCACCATCACTGGCTCATGGCCCACCAGCATTTATGCCATTATTAGTAGTGGCAGTGTCACTTTGCCATTGTCACCCACTGCTGCCTGGTGGGACCCCATGAACATTTATGGCGTTATTAGGGGTGGCAGTGTCACTTTGCCACTGTCACCATCACTGCCTTGTGTCTTGGTACCCCCTCAGCACTTGTGGCTTTATGGGGATGGCTGTGTCACATTGCCACTGTCACCCACTGCTCCCTTCTGGACCCCCCTCAACATTTTTGGCTTTATTAGGGGTGGCTGTGTCACCACTGTCACCCATTGCTGGCTCATGGGTTGGAACTCTGCTGGGGCCTCCAGAGCTGTGGGATCACATCTCCCTCTGCCTTTCCTTCTCTTTCAGCTGATCTAAGACCATGTCTGCACTTTCCACCTGTGCCTGCAAAGTCCAGCCTGACTGGTGAGCCCAGCGAAGGCTAAGGAAACAGGGTGCCAAGCTCCTGGTTTCCAGGAAACATCCAAAGAAATCAAGGCTGCTAAAAGTCAGGATTTGTGCCTTGGGTTATCAAGACCCATCTGTGTTTGATCTAAGATTATAAGGCTTCAGAGTCCTCTACTATCATAGAGAATCACAAATTGTAGAATAGTTTTGGTCAGAAAGAACCTTCCGAAGGCCATCTATTCCAACATTCCAACTACTCAGGAGTGAGCAGGCTGCTCAGGGCCCTGTCCAGCCTGACCTTGAATGTTTCCAGGGACATGGCACCCACCACCTCCCTGGGAAACCTAGGACTGTGTTCTACCACCATGATTGTAAAAAATCTTCTTTCCTATACCTAATTTAAATCAAGCCTCTTTCAGTTTGAAACCATTAAAGGCATTATCCCTTGTCCTTTCACACTTGCTGCTTGGGGCTTGGCTTGGCTTGGGCCTCTGTTTAAGCTCAGGTAAATGCACCTAGGTACAAAATGCTGTCTGTGGTGAAGAGTCCCAGGAATTTCACACAATTTCTGCTGTGTGGGCTGGGACTGTGGATGAGGGGTTGTGTTCTGGCTGTGACACAGGCACTGTGTAAAGATTTGGCATAAGAGCTGTCTTAGTCTTTCCTTTGTGTCCCAGACTGCAAAGGGGTGATGCTTGCTAGTCAGGGAGTTCCCCTGGACAAGAGCTGCCTGTTCCCTGGCTGCTTGGCATGATGGAGGTTTCTCCTGAGCTCCTGTACTTCTTCATCTCAGCAGACAGCAGAGATAGAAGTGATTTCATGACCTTGAGCTTGTGGCATTGGTCTTGTGCTGCTCCATGAGCCTCCCTGGGCACTCAGCACCTCAGGATGGAGCCCCAGCAGTGACCTGGCCTGGCTGACCTGGACCTCAGCACACTCACATGCACTCATGGGAAATGAGACAACACATTGCTTCTAACTCCATGCCAAATAACTTCAGATGAGACCCACAGCATGCAGGGATCCACCAGGCAGCCAGGCATCTGCCTGTCTCTGACTAAAGGCACTTCAGCCTTTTGCAGTCACAAAATTGGCGATGGAATTGGTGAACAGAGAGTTGCTCAGTGCTGGGGAAGCCCCAGAGAGCAGATTGCTGCCAGAAGGGATGGTTTGCTGGGGAAGCACAACCACAGGCTTGTCCTGCTGTGTTTGTTTGAGGTGGACGCTCTTGGCTGCTGTCAGGTAAGCCTCGCTAGAGTCACCTTTACCACCTGCCCTGTGACACTGCCTCTTCTCTCCTGGCTGCAGAGAGGGCTGAAGGCATGGCAGATCTTGTTAAGGAGCCAGACTGAAATGCAGATGGGGTAGGGCTGGACCTGAGTTTGCTTTACTGTCATTCTTCTCATCCCTGGAGTCTAAAGGGTTCTTAGTTCTGCTTTCTGCCTGCACCCAGCCCACCCCAAATTTATACCAAAGGTTCATAAGGACAGGCAGAGAGGGGCAGAACCACCCTCCTGCTCCCAAATCTCCCCTCTGCCACTTCCCACTAGTGAAAATTTTGGAGAGAAACACATGAGACAAGGCGCATATGGCCACAGCCTCCCCACTCCCACACCTCCCAAGATGGTGTCTTTGCCCTTAATAGCTCTTGATGGGATTTTTTTTCTTTTACTCATGTTGTTCACTCGCTTTGGGAAACAGATGAAATTCTTGTCATCTACAAGATCTGCTGGCAGCAAGCTTCACAATTTGAACACAAACTGGGGGGTGGGGGTGTGGTGTGAGGATGGGTGGCAGGAATCATCCTTTTGTGTTCATTTTAAGCCCATTGCCTGGTGAATTCCCTGAATGCTTGTTCACTCTTGTGCTGCAAGCTACAGCAAAAAAAGAACACTTCATCTGCCACCTTCTTTTAACCTGTCAGGTAACTCCCAGCATCTCCATTCAGCTTTTTCTCTGAGCTGCAGAATCTTAAGTGATTTAGTCACTTTGTGTTTAGAGCTGTTGTGCCTCTGATCAGACCTGTCACCTCTCCTTTTCTCTGCTCTTTCCAGCTCTGTTTCTTGTCTGAGACAGAGCTCAAGGCCACATCCAAGATGTAGCTTCGCCATGATCTGTGTGGTGGCACAGGTGCCTTCTCCATTCCTCCCCCAAAAAGGCACAGCTTTCTGTTTGCTTCTTTGGCTGCTAATGAACAGGAGACTGAGACTCCTGTGAAGCTGTCCACGCCAAACCGGCTTTCAGGAGGATAATAGCTTGTTGTCAGTTGGACGCAGCTGTGTGAGGTTCGTTGGGTTTTTTCCCCCCAGGTGCATCATTTTGCATTTGCAGGAGTCACACAGAGCCAGCAGAGCTACAGGCTACTCTCTGCAGCCTCCATAACTGATTCCAGTCACGGTGTAAGCAACAAACTAATTCAGCACAGAGTTCCTGCACCCCAAATCAGGCAGGGCAAGGTGGGGCAGGGCTTGCTTTAGGCTGTTAAAATATTAATGTGTCTGCTGGTTCCTGACCTGGTTTTTAAGGATGTCTGAAGACGTTCTCTTCAGCCCTGCTGCTGTCTCTCCTGGAAGACACAAAACCTCTGCTTCCTCAGCACACCCTTTCTTCTTCTTCTTCCACCCACTGCTCCTAATTTGGTCCCTCATTTATTGGATCAAGAAAAGAGGAACATCCCCTATGTTCTTACCAATCCATCCAGATAAAACTAATGGGATTTCAGTCTGACAGGACTCAGAAAAGACTATTTTATCTGACTGAGAAACATAACCACATGCCTCAGACTAATGGAGAAATACCTGTTGAGAGCCAGAAATAAAGGAGAGTAGCTGCCGGATGCTCTGTTTGCTTGTTAATATCATCCAACTTTTAAAACTCCTTAGTTATCAGATTTTGCAGATCAGCTTAAAAAAGAATCGCCAGATCTAAAAGACGGGAAGCATTTGCTCTTTGCTATATTAGGAATGCATTGCCCAGCTTTTCTCTGCAACTATTACAGCAAAGACTATGCACCAGAAACTGAAAAAAACACAAGCTGAACTTCCCTGGAAATAGCTCCTTTCCACCACAGGGAAGGGCATAAAAAAAAATAACAACACCACCAAATAGAATCATTAAATGTGAACTGTGAATTGTCTTTTCATCTCTAGCATTATCAGGTTAACAAGGAGAGAGGGAAGCACCACTGGAGGAAGGATTTCCTTGGAGGTGAGGGTGCCCCAGGAATGGCACATCTGATTTTTGTGTGCTCCTCGGATGGGAAAAGGAGCTCAAAGACACTTCTTCACAGTCCTCCCAGCAGAGGGAAGTGTCGGTCCTTGCTGGAGGCAGGTCACTTGGACGCTGGGAGGGTTTGCAGAGCCTCAGAACAGGCGTGCAGGGGTGGCTGCAGGTTAGGCTGGGGGCCACAGCCCGCTGCTGCTGCTGCGTCTGCTGATGTGGCAGGGGACGCTTGCAAGGCCACGGGGCTGCTCCATCCTCTGCATCACAGCCCATGCAGCAAAGGCTGAGCCTAGCCTGGTCTTGGGTAGGGTTATGGGAGCTCCTGATGCCGCTCTTGGACACATCCTGCACCAAGATGTTTCTGTTCTTCTCCACACACACATTCCCATAGAAAAGTAAGAAAAAATGGATGCTCTGTCTGTCCCCTACCACAGCCCCCATCTGTACAAACCCTGCCTGCATTTGCCACCCAGTGCCCAAATCCCATGTTAACTCTGTTTATCTCACAGCACCCACGGGGCATCATAAGCTGCTGGACTGGTGCACCTGTAATATAACCTAATTTTTATTTAAGAGGCATCATAAAAGTGCTGAAAGCAAAAATCAACCAGGTAAACCCAAAATCTATAATGGAAAAGCTGTATTTAAGGCAGTAAAGTAAAAAAACCACCAATTTTGCTTTTGCTGGAATGCCTTATTTCTGCCTCTTCCCACCTGTGCTGTCTGTACTGACACTCAAACTTATCATTTTTCATAGCTCCCCATATCTTATTTAATCTTTGGTGCACAAAGGGGATAAATTAAAGTTAACCTAGATAACCACGAATTTACTTTTGCCAGCTTGACCTGAGGAATGTGACTTCCAGAGCAGTGTTTATGTGATGCTGCTGTGGCCGTACACTCAGCTGGGCACACTCACACGCACACACAGAGGCTGTGGCCACACTTGTGATGCAGGCAGTGGGTGTGCAGGGGAGTGAGGGACTCCCAGGGAGTAGATCACACCTCCCTTCACAGGCACGTGAGAATGCTCAGTGCACTTCAAGCACAAGCAAATGGCTAATGAGTGGAGGAAACTGGTGTTTTATTGTGCAGTATAATAGGATAGCACAGCTAAACACAATAAAAGGCAGACAGCCATATCCCTGCAACATAAACCTGGCTGGGCTTTGGAGCACTTGGGGTCTATTGCATGAAACTCCGTGGCCTGGGGAAGGCAGAGGATTTCTGCTCCATTTGCTGACATTAGGCAGGGCTGCTGCTAGTGTAGGTTCACCCCATTACAGCCACCTGGCAGGCTCTCCTGCAAGTTGTCTCTCCCTGAGATATCCCTGGAGTTATCTCAGGATACTCCCACCAGAGAGCTGGATGCTCCCGTAGGCGCCACAGCAGTTAAACCCAGTCCTTCCCTTCCCAGTCTGGCCGCCTGCTGGGGTTTCTTTGAACATGGATTTCCTCTTGCCCCCTTTTGTTTTGTTCTCTAAGTCCCCAGTTATAGTCCAGCCCCAGCAGCTCCAGGCTCCCTGGGTGGCTGATGCAGCCCCAGCCCTTGTGCCCTTGTGGGGCATGGCAGAGGCTGTGCTTGCTTTGCCTTCTCACCAGCCTCTTTGGAAGATGAATGAGCCTTGTTAGTCAGCAAGTGGCTCTAGGAGAGGACTAGGGCATAACACACCTGCCCAGAACCAAGATACTGGGCTGTCTTCTGTCCTCTGCTTTGATGCCTCGTAATGCGTGTCACACCTTGGAGAGGGAGATTCAGAACTCCGCAATTAGGGCTGATTTGTTAATATTCATTAGACATACATTGTTCCTGAGCTCCAGAAGCCCTGGGCTCCTTCAGGCTGTGCTATTCAGCATCCCCAGGAGCAAACCCCTTTCCTTGTTTCTATTCCCAGCCTCATGTGAGCCTTTCCCTGCTTCTGACCGTTCCCTCTCTCATGCTGCTTTCCAGGCGGTGCTTGGTTGCTGATGGTCCTTGATATCTCCATCAGAGATGCAGGAGAAGTTGAGTCCCCAGCTGCATGTGAGCTGCCAGAGCAGAGATAACCCGTGCTGGGGAATTTGGGTTTGTTCCCAGGGCAGAGACCTGCCCATGACTCCACAAGCAGTGCAGATGGGGTGCTCTGCCAAGATAAACTTCACATTCCCAGGTAATCCATCCCAAGCTGCTTCATCCCCCCAGTCACCCTTTCTGCTGCAGAAGAGCCCCAGCCTGTGTAAGTGCTCCCTACCTGGAAACCATCCTCTGTTCATCCTTGCCAGGATTCTCCAGACCTTTTCCAGCTTCATCTGGATGAAACCCTGTGCCCCAGCTGAAGGTGTAGTGGCTCTGTTCCACACCATACTCTGTGTGCCTTCCTAATAATTCCTGCCTTTTGCTTTGCAATTTCCATCACCACAGTTTGCCAAGCTGACATTTCACACACAGGTGCCTGCCCTCCATGATTCTTTACTGTGTAGCCATGCTTTGTTCAGAGCAAAGGAAAACCTAAGGAGGCCTTTCAGCACAGGCTTTCTTCCACAGGCTGGTGGAGCAGCGTGAATGGCTCCTGACAAACGCCTGCTGCATAATGCAAATAAGTACATGCCTCAGAGCCTGCCCTCACAGAATTCACAGAATTCTCAGAATCACTGGGTTGGAACAGACCTTAAAGATCATCGAGTCCAGCCCATGCCCTAACACCTCCACTAAACCATGGCACTGAGCGCCACATCCAGTCTGTTTTTAAACACATCCAGGGGTGGTGACTCCACCACCTCCCCAGGGAGACCATTCCAGTACTTTGTCACCCATTCTGTAAAAAACTTCTTCCTAATATCCAACCTATATTTCCCTTGATGCAGCTTGAGACTGTGCCCTCTGGCTCTGTCAGTGCTGCCTGGAGAAAGAGCCCAACCCCACCTGGCCACAACCACCTTTCAGGGAGCTGTAGAGAGTGATAAGGTCACCCTTGAATCTCCTTTTCCCCAGGCTAAACACCCCCAGCTCCCTCAGTCATTCCTCACAGGGTTTGTGTTCCCAGCCCCTCTCCAGCCTCCTCTGGATGTGCTCAAGTGTCTCAGTGTCCTTCCCAACTGAGGGGCCAGAGCTGGGCACAGCACTCCCTTCTGGCCATGCCTGCATTCCCCACAGCTGCGCTTCACCCATCCCTGCTCCAGCCTGCCTGCACAAACCTCCCCAGCAGCACAGAGCTGCAAACCAGCTGATGTTACTCCTGTGTTTTTCCCCTCCCTGGGCAGCAGTGAGCTCTCTGTGTGTGTGGCAGTGCCAGGGGCAGTGACACAGTGATTGTGAGCTCCCTGTAGGAAGGTGGCTCTCCATCAGAGCAAGAAGTCCCACAGGGAAGCAAGAGATGTGCTGAGAAGTCGCCACTCCTCTGCAAGGGAGACATAGGAGCCCAGGGAAGAAGGAGGGGGTAATTTCCCCTCCCCAGTGCTGTCCCCAGCCACCCTTGTGGTAACATCTCACCCACTGTTGCCCAGAGCCCATCTCTGCACCCTTGCTGTGCATTGGGATGTTGTCTTAGAGGAGCACAACTCCACATCTGACACCTGAAGGCAAATGGACTGGTTTAAAATTATGAATCCTAAAGAAGAACCCTGATAGCATGGATGGAAGGGGCAAGGTAGGGCTGTGGGAAAATCCATATGGTGGGGTGAGCTCAGGCATTCAATTGCTGAAGCGTTGGGGGAGATGTCTGTCCCAAAAACCTGCAGTGAAAGGAAACAGAATGGCTCAGGGATGAGGCTGAGGGCAGCCCAGCTGTGCCCAAAGAAGCAATGGCAAGTAATAGGTTAATAAGGCAGAGAAAAATCCTGCCTAAATATAACTACCGTGCTGCAGGGTGGTTAGGCCATGTCCCCAGCAGGTCATTCTGGTCCTGACCTGATCCAGTTGCAGTGACACGAATAGCCATCTGTGAGTTTTGGTGTGGAAAATATTACTAATTAAAATTAAAAAAAGGAAAGCAAAACATCTGTACTCGGCAGCATCTGTCATTCTTGCTTCTTCAGGGCATCGTGCTTGGAAACTTTAAAACAAGAGGGTATTTTTAGTTTGAAAAAAAAAATTAAAAGCACAATTTTAAAATTATATAAAAAAAAATAAAACCAGCTCAACTTCCTTCCCCCCCCCCCCCCCCCCCCATTGCTGCCTGTGCAGCCTGGAGAAGCTCTGTGAGCTCCTGCCAAGGAGCTGAGCAAGGGGAGGGAGCGGGTGTGCAGAGGGATAGGGGTGGCAGTTCTACCCCTCCACATCAGGACCTGAATTCTTCCTCCAGAAAGAAGAAAACTGAGCAGGGATAAGGTCTGACTCCAGTGCTGGCTGTGCCCCTCAAGCTGCTGACAGTGTCACATGCATTAAAACAATGTTTTGTTAATTAGGACGGGGCTGGCTGGAGACCAGACCAGGGTAAGAAAATTGGGCAATTTTAAGAAATCTTCCCTGCTGGCATATTGGAGCAAAATAAATAAAAAGTTGCCCATGGCAAGCCAGTGGGAGACAATGCTAATTAAACCTGGTGAAAAAGAACCAGGGAAGGCAGAGAAGAAAGCAGCTAGCACCAAAAAGGGGTAGGCATGCAGGTGCTGCGTGCCCTACCTGCGTGGGCACAGCCCCCATGACCCAGTTCAGCCCCACAGGTCTCCCCTCTGGTCTGTCCCTCCATCTGCCCACCCCGTGGACATCCCAAAGCCTGGTCCTTGGCCACCATCCAGCAGCACCCCTGTCTCTGAGGTACCATGTGCAGTCTCCAGAGCTCTGGAGAATAGCAAACAGAAGCTGAACCCTTGCCAAAGCATCATGCATCTCCCCCACATGTGGACGTGCACTGCCCCCTCTGCACTGCCCTATAGCCCTTGCTGCCTGCTGGCAGAAGCCCCACACCTCAGGGGTGAGGGTGACCTGCTCCAGAGACAGCTCCAGAGCTGCTCTGTGGATCAGTTTGATTCCTGCAGCATCTGGGATGAGCTAGCTGGGAAACAGCAAGGCTTCTCCAAAGGGCAGCAGAATGGTTTGCAGTTTTTCTCATGAATATTTTTGAGATTTTTAGGTTTGGGTTTTTGGGGTTTTTTTAGCTGGTGGCAGAATTACCCAAGGGCTTGTGTGGTTGCCTGCCTTAATCCTGAGAATTTTGCAGATATTAATTGGAAACTTGAAAGACTGTGAGTGAAGCTCAAACCCTTGTCTGGGCTGTGTCTGCAGTATATATGGAAAGTGCAAGGGGACAGAGCCAGCAGTGAGGTTTGGGATGCTCTGTAGCAGTGCTGAGTGCTGCAGGATGCTGGCCAAGCTCTCTGCATTGTCCAGGCTGTCCTTCACCCCATGCATCACTCACTTCCAGTTTTGCCCATGTTGGTGACACCAGCCTTTGAGAGCAGGTTCATAATTTCTTGGCTGCTGCCAAGATTAAGGGCAGTCACCCATCCTCTCCATCCAAGGCAAACTTAAAGACAGAGAGATCCAGGGAAGTGCCAGAATTTATTCAATATCCAGGCAGAGAGCAGGCTTCCTTTCTTTACTAAGTAGACTCAAACCAAGTAAGTTTTAGGAGTAAGCTGCAAGGTACAACTGGTTTTCATATGTATTTAGGTGTCTGTACATGCACTGTCATCTGGGTGGCACTTTGGAAACCTCAGGAAGATGTTCTCTTCCTGGGAGCAGACACCAGCACCTGCTAAGCATGCTGGAGAGCACAGGGACCATTCAGGTATCTCCTATCCTCCTGTCCCCCCAGGAACAACATGCCTCTGCCCTGTGTCCTGCCCACCACCTGTGCCACAGTCATCTTGGCAACTAACAGGTGGGGAGGACAAGATGGAAGTCTGGAAGTGAAATGTGCTGTCTTTGGGGGGGGGGGTATCCCAACAATTATCCCCCATAAAAGACAAAAGAGAGACCTGCACCACCCTGATGAAAAATGGAGTTTGGCTCTCTAAAATCAGTGGGGAAATTAGGATAATAATTCCAGGCACGAGTCGTGGAGGGGCAGGGAGGAACCCAGGGCAATCTGTGACTCCGAGAGCCTTTGCACTTCCAGACAGATGGCACTTGGCAGAGGCAGCTGTCGTGCTGCTCGTGCTCGAAGCCTGGCTTGCTTTTCTGGGGGAGGACAAGCCACAGAGGGGAAGTGGTAAATACTCCCAGCCCCAAAATGTCCCTGTTATCAACCCACAGCCCTGCCTAGAGCCTGGAGATGCAGGAAACATGCAGGATTTTGGGCAGCAAGTGCTGGTTTGTTATTGCAGGGGACTCGGGAGCAAGGCGCTGCACACAGGGACACACCGCGAGTGCTGGAGGGGGAAGAGCACAAGTTGTTTGGTGCCTGTTTGTCAACAGCTCACAGGGCGAGCTGCTGTGGAGGGTTTTAGGGGTTTTGAGTATTTTTCAGAGGGTTCCCAGGTCTGCCTGTCCAAGGATCAGGGATGTGCCAGGCGTGCAGGGCATGTGCAGGCACAGGGGCAGAGTCGCTGTGTGCGCGGAGCTGTCGCAGGGACGGGACAGGAGCATAACCTCACGTTGCCTCAGCTGCAGCCCATTAGCTGACCATGCTCTCTGCTCCTAAATCATTTCCTGAAGGGCTTTTTGAAACCAGAAAGAAAAAAAATTCCCCTTCAAGATGGTGGTGGAAAGGGAGGGGAGGAGGGGGGTAGAAAATGGTGAAAAGTTCAAACACAGACTGATGTCTCGGAGCTGCTTTCATGCCCGGCTCCATCTACCAAGAGCTTTGTGTGGGTGTGCAAAAGGTAAAGCTGAGCACAGGCAAACCCTCCCCTCCACGGGGGTGGGAGCCCAGGGACCCAGACTGAAGTTTTTTGGGTTTTTTTTTTTCTATTTTTTTCTATTTTTTTTTTTCCTGCTTGTGACTTTTTAGCAGTCCTTAGGGGACATTCCAAGTATGTGGCCAGGCATGGAGATAGTTTAAAACACATTAAGTTCACGGACAAGGTGTCATTAGGGCTTCTTTGGAGGAGGAGAGAGGGAGGAATTATTTGAAGTTCGTTTGCCCAGAGGGAGTGCTCTCTGAAGAGGAATGGTTTCGGGGCACAGGGGGGTCTGGTTCAGGGTTTTTGCTCTTCCTGCGACTTCGAGGAGCTGTTTCGTTTGAAGACGTTGGTTGTTTCGGTGCAGAACAGGACAGGGAACAGAAAAGCATCAAAAGTATTTTGCCTGCCCTGCCTGTAAAGTTGCTCTCCCCAGACTGTCTAGGAGAGCAGGTCGGAGCCACAGAGTCCTGTTTCATGGGAAATATCGACCTCTTTGTTGTTGTTGTTCCAAACAGGAATGAAAAATGTAAATTTCTGGTCAAGCAAACATTCCTCAGGGCTGTTCTGGAAAATTGAAGCGACACTTTCTCAGCATTTTTTGTTATATTAAAATTCAGCAAGCTAATTGGCTGTGTGATATATATTACGTAACATACCGTGAGCAAAATGCAATAGAATATAAGGTATAAATCCAAAACATTAAATGGAGTGGTTTTCCCCTAAATATGTTACCAAAATTATACCTTTCTGGCAAAAGGTTTGGATTCTATTGAAATAGCTCCTTCTTTTGTTTTGGAAAATTTGCCTGTTGCAAACAAATCTGAGCCATCCGCAGGCATAGTCCCAAGACAAGCCTGCCCTTCCTCGGGGCCATCTTTCCATCAGGACCATCTCCCCTGTGAGGAATGGGCTCCTTCCACTGCTCCCTGCTCAGATTTTGGAAGAGCTTCCTTGTGGCAGGGGCTGGAATTTTACCAGGTTTGCTGGGCTCCTAAATACCAGGTACCTACTTTCTGGAAAAGGCAGGAGAAAATTGGTCAGACTTAGGAGAGCTTTTTCCCTGTATTAAGTCTGCAATTACAGTTGGGTTTTGTTTGTTGGGTTGTTTGTTGGTTATTTTTTTTTCTTTTCTTTTTGTGCTGTTGTTCATTTAAGCAATTATGAAATCAGACTTTTCCAGGCCCTCACAAGCAGAAATGCTGCTTCAGTACATGTACTAAAGTGTATTCTGGATGCTAAGGAAGATGAGGAAGGCAGGTAAGCCTGGGCTGGAACTCACTGCCCAGTCTTACCTCAGCAATGGGCTGCCCCATAGTGATGTCCATGGGTCTGGAAATATCACTGGCGAAACCTCAACAGGAGACAGGAAAGGGCTGTTTTGCTCTGAAAAAAATCACAAGCTGAAAAGAAAGCAGATATGGAGTGACTTCAGAAGTGTCCAGACCTGAGCACCACCCCCAGAACTCTAAGAAGGAAAAAAACCCATCTTTTGAAGACAGGACTGACCTTGGATTCACACTGCACACAAACTTCTGCAGGCCTGGCTCAGGCTCAGGAGGTGCACAAAGCTGAGCACCCCAGGCTGGCACTGTGCTTGTCCCCACAGCTTGGTGAGTCTGGGGGGGTCACGATTCCTTGGGGAAGGTCCTTGCTGTGCAGGCTGCAGCATGGAGCCAAAGCCTGGCTGCTGTGGGGCAGCTGCAGACTTCAAGAGTTGCCTCAGCAAAAAGCCCTTCAGCTTCCAAAATACTCTCCCTCCTGTTCAACACCCCCCTGGTGACACTGACAGTATGTGAGGGCTACAAGAGTCTCTAATGTCTTTTTAGTTCAATAAAGCACTGAGGAAAGCAGTGTTACCTGTGTCTGTAGTTAATGGGACAGTTTGGGGAGGTAAATTTTTTAATGATAATCACTGCAGTGAAGGTTGCAGGAGACACTCTATCCTTAGCCTGTTTTTCTCCCTAAAGAAGTCACCAGATTGACAGATTAAATCCAGCACAGGGGAAAAATGACCCCACAAAGCTGGACTGGGGTGGGACAGGACTTGAGTCCTAGCTCTGTGAGAAGGAGAGGTGTTAGAACCACTCCAGGATGGCACTGATTGGAAAAACAAAACCTTGCTATCTTTAAAAACGTCTCTGTAACAGCGAAGGAGGAGCGTGGGGCTTGAGAACAAACTGTCTGTGATCAAAGCCTCTCCTAGAAGCTGCTTGCTGCGAAGCGACGCTTTGATGATGTGTTACCTGTTCAGCAGCTGGCAGGGCCCCCCTGGAGCAGCAATCACCCCCAGCCCTGCAGCCCCTGCCCTGAAAGAGCCTCGTTCTTGCTGGGGCAAACTGCGCTGGGCAAGGGGCTGCTCAGCCCACAGGCTGTGTCACAGAGTGGAGACAGGAGCTGTGCGCCCATCTGCTCTCCTTCCCAGTGTGCCAGGGTAGACCTGGAAGCCCAGAAGGTGCCCTGAAAGGCTGGGAGATCCCCAGCCTGCACTGCTGCAGCTGGCCTTGCTGGAGAAGGTGGATGATGTTAATTAACTCCAGCTGTCTCCAAAGCAGGAGGGGTTAAAATTGTTCTCCCATCTCTGCACAGCACAGCCCAGGGAGAACATCTGCTCTGAAGGGTTTCCAGTGAAACCATGGGGTGAGACAGTGGATGGAAGCAGAGGAAATATCTGTGGATAGAATCCCAGAGTGGTTTGGGAGGGAAAAGACCTTAAAGATCATCTAGTTCCAGTCACCCTACCATGGGCAGGGACAGCTTTCACATTAAGGCAACAGGAAAATTACCTGCACACTTATGAAGAGGGTGGTGTGACAATTCAGGTGTCCAGGCAGGACTAGAATTCTGGGGAAATTTAACACCTATCAAACTAACTGACATCATTGGAAAAGAAACCAGCTTTTTTTTGGGATGCATCAAACCTTTTCCAGGTCTCAAACAGAAAGAGCAAACTTCAAAGGGAAATGCAAATGGGGAACCATGGCTCTAAGTTTAATTGGACTTGTTAGTCAGCTAGACCGGGGGATTGAAGAAATAGGTGATACAGGAACATAAAGGAGAGTCTGGGCCCTGTCAAACTGAGCCAATGTTGCAGAAGCACAGGCAGTTCACCATATTGCCCCAGTTTGATTTTCAAACAGATAATATAATCATTTAAATTACCCACTCACCTTCCCTGCTGAGGCAACAGGTGCCCTGGGGACTGGGTCTGCCTGGTTCTGCTGGTGCAGCTCTCATCCCTGCTGGGGATCAGGGATTATGGGGGGGGCCTGGAGAAGCTGCAGAGCTGAGCTGGGCTGGGATGAGCACCCTCATGGATAGCCTGGCTGGGCTTCATGGACCTGCCACAGGTGACCAGAGATGGGAGTTTTCCTTTCTACTTAAATCCCTGATATTTTTCCAGTGGACACATCATGAGGGATCTCAGTGAGCCTTTGCTTTGGGGGAAGTGTGTGTCAGGAAATCAGGAAACCATCCTATTCCTGCATGCTGAGAGCCCGTTTGGGTATCACAGCCTCGGGGCAGCTTCTTGGGGCTGAAGAGGGATTTGTGCCTAGCACTGCAGACAGAAACAGGCATGTCTGCCCTCATGGTGGGAGAACAGGAACTGGCAGCTGCAAATACCAGCAATGCTTGTTCCCAAGGGGGAATCATATTCGAAAGCCCCAGTCTTGAAAAGCCTGACAGTCTCATTTTCATACTTTTGGTCACTACAGAAGAAAAATGAAAGTTTTCCCAGCCTGAAGCACTCTGCTTTAACTTCCTGAACTTGTTCCAAGTGATTGGAACTGTGTAAGCATCTCCTTGGAGATGGACATTGCTTTTGAGGGTGTTTCCCTCGTGAAGCCCAGTGCCTGTTTTTCTCACTGGGTCCTTCTCCTGGCTATGGAGCTGCACCTTCCAGAGCCTTCCTTGATAACTGGGGTGCCCATCTGGAGCAGTCTGTACTGCGTGGTGAAGAATGAGACATTTTGGGGGGAAAACTGCCACAGGAGGGAATGATTCACGGACTCTAGGAAATGCAATTCTCTGTGCAAACACGCTGGTAGATTTACAATTCTTCATCTCTTTTGCACAGGAAGGAAACTTGCATGACAATAGCTTACCAGCCTTGAGATGAAAATATCTGGCATTTCTGGAGATAGCAGAGGGCAGAGTTTTGTGCTTGGACTTGGTAGCAGCAGCGGTGTGTGTGACTGGCAGAAACTGATTTGAATAATTGGGTGTCACGTCTCTATTTTTCTTTCAGTTTAACTACATGTGCAATTAATTAAAATAATAACCTAAACGGTCTCCTGCTGGGGTTGTGTTTGCTGCTTCAGTTCAGTCTGCCATCAACGCTGCTGAAAGAGTTTTATCGAGAGTTGCTTCTTGCTGAGAGGAGCTGGAGCAGAGAAAGGCTTTCCCAGCAGAGGAACCTCCAATGCTTGTGGCATCTGTGCTCTCCCCACCCATGTCGTCTGGGTGGTGGCTAGATAACACGTAGGGATTTAATGTATCACTTCCCACATCCTCTGCCTGACCTGTGCTTTGCCTGGCACGGAGAACTGCCTCATCCATGTCGTGGGAAATGTGGTCCCTGTCCTGCATCCAAGGCAGCATCCTGGGATGCTGCAGAAGGGCTTGTGGGGGTTCCTGTGAAATCAGGACCTTCCCCAGGTGTAGACACAGAATAGCCCTGAGTACCTATGACAGAGACAAGGTACAGAACACAAGACTTGTGCTGCTGAAAGGTCTCCCAGGACCACTCCACAGAGCATCAATGTGTCCAAGACCCCAGGAGCCGAAGTTTCCTGAAAGTGCCAACTCCTTCTCCTCTAATTAACTCTAATTTCTATCAGCTCAACACGGGTGCAGCTGTCTCCAGATCCCATCTGATAATTTTGCTGTCTGTTTCCATACACATTCCCTGCCTCACCTCAGCTCTGCAAGCCCAAGGCTGGCTGGTGCCCTCAGCAGCCTTTGCATGAAGAGAAAGCTCTGGTCCATGAGGAAACCATTAGAGGCTCTTCGTTCGTTCGTTCATTCATTCATTCATTCATTCATTCACAATGCTCCCCAAGTGAAGGTCAAGAATTCGGTGCACACAACATACCTTGCAAGATCAAGGTCCATCGTGTGCCCGTTGCTTCCATGCTGCAGTTCTCTATGGAAGGAATGAAATTACTTGGGGAGCTGCGCTCCTGCTTCTCACACTCCTCCTAAACACCCTTTATCTGTGAGTACATGCAGTTACAGTGGCAGCAGGAGCATACTTTAAAAAAATCAAGATGCTTACAAGTCTTTCCCTGTTGCTGTATTCATTGCTGGTACAAGAAATATTGTTCCCCTGCAGCTGAGTGCATTCACATCTCATCTTGCTCTGTTTCCCAGTTCTTTTTCTTGCCTGGCTGATTCTTTGTCAGCAGCCAACACTAATCTATCCCTGGCAGTCCCTTCCCTGCTTTTAGTTTTAAGGATGCTTGAGATAGAAGGTATTGACCATGGTTGTGAGCGTGGTGCCAAGCAGCCCCTCACCCCACAAGTCCTGCCTGCTCCTGGCAACAGAAGACAATGGTAGAGATTAAAGCGCCCGGCTGGCAGAAGCAAGATTATAAACTTGTCCAGAAGAAATTGAATTGGAATTTAGCTGAATGGGAAAGCAATCAACATTCAAAAGGTTTTGTTGGGTTTTGGGGTTTTTTGTTTTGGTTGGTTTTTTTTTTTTTTTTTTTTTTTTTTGGTTTTTTTTGGTTTTTTTTGCTTAAACCAACTGACTAAAGTAGAGCTCCCAAGACTTTGAACTGCATTCAAAAACTTTAAGGACAGTGAGGACCATTTTGATCATCTGATCTGCCTTTTCCTTGGTGTGAACCTGATCACTCCTGCCAGCCTGAGCACATCCTGCATCAAGCACAGGGTTTTTGTGCCTCTTTTAGAAAAACAATCTGTATTGATAGAGAGATCAAGAGAATGGCGAGCATCTCACATTCTTTAGTAGTCCATAAGTGCAGATTAAGCTGATTTATCAATTCTCTGAATAAAAGGATGTCTCATGCCTACCCCAGAGATAGTGAGGACCTGCTTCTGTGCCCACTTCTGTGCACAGGGTTTGCAGAGCATGAAGGATATACCAGGAGGAAAAACCAAAACACTGAGCCAGAAGAGAAGGGGAAGGAAACTAAAAGCACTGCTTGACAAAATGTTACCACTTTCCTCTGAGCCCATTGTCTGAAAATAAGAGATGGTGTGCTTTTGTTTCCATCCCCACTTCAATTAGCACAGTGGGGACAGCCATTAGTACCCAGCATGCCTCATCCAGAACCCTGACCTCCACAGAGAGGTCTCTAAGTACAGTTGTGATCTACAGCGGGGTCACTGCGGTTATTTATCACTGGTTACAGCAGAGAGTGATGTGGTAGGAGCTGTTACACCCCATGTGCCAGCATTACAGCACTTTCCTAGCACGGGCTTGAAATGGCTGCTGGAGGGGAACCTTTTCCTCTGGCCCTGACAATCCAGATGCTTGGGAGGTGCTGAGAGACAGAAAAGGTGAAGCCCCAAAAGGGGTTTGCTCCCTGGCCAGCTCAGAGGAGCCTGTGGGAATAATCCAGCCCATGAGAGGCAAATATGGGGCAGTGCTGACCTGGGCACAGCCAGACCAGAGTGGGACCACTGATGGGATCCAGCACACTGAGATCTGGGCTGTCCCAGCCCCGTGGGGCAATTTGGTTGTTGTTCAGTTCTCTGATGTGTTCTCTAGTCTCTGCTGGCCGTATCTGATGGCTGCACATGCCTGGGGGAGCATTCAGCTCATCAGCTGGTTGGGATGTCTGCCAGCCCCTCTTCTGTCCTGCCCTGAGCACATCCCTGCTTCACTAGCCAGTGCAGACCTTAGATGTGAGCCTTACACTCCTAAATCCCAGTACACCCTCCCAAACCCAAGTACACCCTCCCAGAAGCAAAACCGCCGCTCAAAACCTCTCACAGAGCAAGAGCCACCTGAAGGCATGGAAACTGCTCCTTCTCAGCACTTCTTGTGCTCCTTTGCCAGGGGTGCCTGAGGGGCCCAGGACCCACTGCTTGATAATTTGAAGGCACAGGAGAATGAGCTCTTGCTTCCCCACTCTGCTGTATGAACAGGCAAAAGCCAGAGAAAGGTGTGGGGACAGCACAGGGACACAGTGAGAGAGTCTCAGGGATATTTTCATTTATACCACACTGTAATGTCCAGCATGGTATAAATGAATGGTATAAATGTCCAGCATGGTATAAATGTCCACTCTTCCCCTTCTGTCCAGACATCAGGTTTAGCAAGGGTGCCTGTCATCCTATTTATCAGAGAACACCTATCTCCAGTTATACACCCCCCACACGGGGTATCAAAGCAGCGCAAAACGTGAGACCGCCGTGTTCCCTTTTTCCCCGGCGCTCAGCCCAGCCCCGGGCAGACTGGGGAAGCATCCCAGGCTGAGCAGCGCCCTGCCGAGCCGTGTGCCCGCCCTGGCGAGCCCGCTCGGAGCGCCGAGCATCCTGCCGCGGTCCCGGAGCGGGCCCTGCCGGGAGATGGCACTGCAGGCACGGAGAAACACCGGCCGCCCGCAGCAGCGCCCGAGCCGGCACAAGCCCTTTTATTTGGTCTTTCCTAGCCTTCCCCCGAGACCCCGCTGGAAAAATATCCTTCTCGTCCCCTGTGATCGCTGCCTCCTGGCCGCTTTGCGGTGTTTCTTTCACCTCGCTGCTGAGGAAGGCGGCTGGTGCACAAGGGATGGTTGGGAGTAGCTGCCACATCCCTATCAGCATCCGGGCAAAGAGGGATGGAGGCACAAAAAGTCTGTGCCCTGTCCTTAAGCGGTGAAGACACCCCTTTCCAAACATGTGGTTTGCAGTTTCAGACTCTGCCTGGAACCCTCCAGTGCATGAATATTTCAACTGCAGCCTCCTCTGGATCCATAATCACCCAAAACTTCCCTAGGAGCTTTTTTTTTTTCAGTTCAAACAAAGAAGCTGTGCAAGCATAATTAATTTCCCCGTCTCTAGGTGGGAAGCTTTGCTAAAGTGGCTGTCAGGAAATCAAAATTTACAGCACCTGAAGTTTTGCTAACTCGCTGTTTCACGTCGCGTTATCAGGGGAGATGCAGATTTTCTTGTTTCTCATGAGAGCTCGAATCTCCACCTGGACGAGACTGAGAAATTTCGGCAGCCTTTTGCAATGCTGGCCCAATTTCCTAAGGAAACTTCATGGGCTTTTCCTCACCCTGCCAGATTTTTCAACACCTTTCAGGAAGTCACAGCTGAGCAGTTTTGGTCAGGATAGTTTTGCGTTTCAGGGAGAATATTTGGACTGTTAGGTCTTCTTGGCAAACAGTTGTTGGATACTCCCAGGATGGGTGTTTGTGCTCAGCAGTGGTGCACTGTCCCAGGCAGCAAGGTGTTCCCAAAACTGGATATAATGCAAAAACTCAGTAAGAAGACACCCATAATTCTCTTGTGAAAACACATCTGTTTGGGCTTAGATAAAAGGTTCCAAACTGATGCTGTCTTAGGCTTGGGTTGTTTTTTTTTACTGATGGTTGGGTATGTGGTGGGGGGGTTTTGTGTTTGGGTTTTTTGTTGGCTGGTTTTGTTTGTCCCTTTTTTGGGGCAGGTGGGGAGAGGAAGGGATGGATGGAGTGAGAGGAGCTATTTTTTATTTGCAAATTCTCAAATCTGAAATTTTGAGAACAGGAACATGTAGGTGCCCCACCTGCTCTGAGGGGATGATAAAAAAGCAATTATTCATTTTGACGTAATGCCCTATTCTGGCGTTTTTACAGAGAAGTGATTTGCCCAGTTTAAAGAAGGAGCCAGATAAATCTGAAGGAAGATCAGTGTTGAAGGGTCACGAGTGGAACATTTCAACTTGGGGGTAAACAGGCATGTGGGCTGGACACCCTGTGATTGTGCCAGGCATGTGAGAGAAAACAAAACATTTGCCCCCTTTTGGGCTTGGCAGTGGTGAAGGTGAAGGCAGGGATGGCTGGAATGCAGCTAATGGAGAGGAAAGAAAAGGGAAGATGGCAGAGGGTGCAGGAGCAGAAAGAAGAGGGGGTATTTTTCCATTTTTATGAAAGGACTGTGTGGTGCACAGCAGTGTCCACTGTGACTTTGTCAGTGGCCACAGGAGCCATCCATCTCATGGTATAGATCTATTCCACACAGAGGCACCAAGGAGCTGTGGGGTGAGGATGGGGCTTAGCCTAAGAGGGTTTCACTTGCTTGATTGATCTTCTGGACTTGTAGAAATTTATCCTGGAAGTTAAGGAAGATAAACCAGCAAATTATTATTTAAAAAATGCATCTTTGAAAGGTTCGTATTCACTGAGAGCCAAAAAGTGGAGGGTACAGGAATGGTGGTAGTGGTGGTGGCATCTCTTCACAGGCATCATGTTTGGGATGGTGACTTCCCACTGTAGCTGTCTCCTCCAAAGGCAGCTCATGGGATCTGCTGTTAGAGATGGGATCTCTCTCTTCTCTTCCTCCCCTGCTCCGCACACCCGGCACTGATGTTTCCCAGGTGTTTCTGACTTGCAGGGTTTGAAACTGAGTCACCTTTGATTTCTCCTGACATTTCCCAGAATTTTTTTAACTGCAATATTCTATTTATCCCAAATGTGGATTTCTGGGGAAATCGTGCTTTTCAGCTAAAGGCAATAAAGAGAAAAAGTGAAACAAAATTAATCTTTCCGTATCAAAAACCCCCCAAAAAACCAAAAGTAAAGCCAATCAAAAAAAGCACCACCAAAAACCTCCAACCCTTTTGGAAGTCATGGGGGCGGGGGTTTTCAAATTCCTCACCAAAAGACATTCAAAAAGCAGCTCTTTCACTTTTTTTCTTTCAAACCCAACCTTTTCATGCTAAAAACATCAAACCGCTCTAATCCCTGGCTTCTGCTTTCTTATGTGAAGAAGATGATTTGTGATAGAAGCCAGTCCCGCAACCAGAGCAAGGAGCCACGCTGCAGCAGATGCTGGCTTGCCTTGAGGTGTTAATCCAGAGGCGGATCGTGGGGATGAACCAGCCCTGCTGGCACCGGCCACGGCTCGGGAAGGGCTCACACGTGGCTGGAGAATGGTGGGGGTTTGTGGCAGGGGCTCTCAATCCAGGCAAAAACCACAACCATGAGGACATCCTTGCTCTCTCCAGGGCTGCGAGAGTGTTTCTGCCATGCAGAGCCTGGGGCAGTTTGGTGCAGTTCTGCCACAGAAGGGGCTGGAGGCAGAAGGCTCCAGAGAGCAGTGCTAACCTGGGTGTGCCCGATGCCACCCACGTTCCCTCTGGACACCTCCAGGGTGCCCAGCCCTGGCAGTGGTGAGCCCCTGTAAGATAGCCTGATCCATGGGGAAAAAACAACCGACCTGGCAAACACACAGGATTATGGTGCTGATTTCCCCATTCCAGGAGCATTGCAACACTAATCCTGTAATTCAGTGCAAAGTGGTGCAAAACATGATGATCGCTTTAATGTCTCGGCACTTGCCTGAGATTTCATGGGGTTGCTCTTTTGGCACCACAGGAAAGAAAGTGCTGGAGGAAACCTTTTCCAGACCCCAATCCTCTTGTTCCTCGCTCAGAAAGACATGTGCAAAAATGTATTGTAAATATGTCTTTCATTCCACGCTGAGCCCCTTCCGAGTGAGGAGCTGGCAGCCAGGGGTCATGTGGTGAGTGGGTGATAGGACAGGCGTTATTTATAACAGGTGTCAGGTGATACTTTGTCATTGATATCTTACCCGGCAGTGCCAGCAGCAGCAGCACTAGTGAAGGGTCTCTCCATATTCCAATCTCTGTTTTCCAGGAGTGGGTTTGGTAACAGCATGCACCGAACCTGGCATCCTTGTTGCACATGGAAATTTCACTCATTTATTTCAGCTGACTGGCAGGACCCGGTTCTCTCCGTACCACTCTGCATCCCAAATCATGCTAATCACTCATCTCCGTGCCACTTGATGCCCATGACCAGGGCTACATCCAAGGACAGGATCTTCTCCTGCACAGATGGCCAAATCACACACCCTGTGCAGGCTCTGGAGGTCCCCACGGGCTCTCCTTGCCCACACATTGTTGTATGCATGCAGGTGCTCACCACCATCACCAGGACTCTTCCCAGGCAAATGGGTAAGGGGCTGGAAAGCCACCGCCAGGTCCTGTGCTTATTATCTCTGTCTTTCTCATGCACCTCCCACTATCTACACAGGAAGAAGTTTTGGCAAATGTAATAAAGACAAGGTGAAGTTTTACATAAAATATTCTCTCCTGCTATGAGTCCTGAGGAATTTTAATCAGTCCAGGAGTACCAGCAGAATTCCTTTGCCTGCAATCTTTTCATGATCTTGCTTTCCCCTCTTGTTCCTCGTGGGGAGCATTTGCTGAGAAGATGATTAAATTGGGCTGGTAAAAAGCTCGTCGGCTCCATAGCTTCCATCTTTTCCTGCTTCTTTGCAAGAACATTTGTACTTTTTTCTGGCCTACGGCATGCAAGGTCAGCTGCTTTCTTTGCAGTTTTCTTGTACGTTTCCTCACCATTGTTGTGGGGTTTTTCCCCCTCCAGAGAATCTCTTTTGTGCAGAGGCGAGAGACAAGGCTCCTAGCTCAGCCTGCTGTGTTGTTGTTCGCCTGAAGTCCAGCAGGAATTCAAGGAATGGTTCCCCACGTCTCCTATTCACCTTGCTCCTGCCAGTGGCAAGGGGTCGGGCAGGGGGCGGATATTTTGGGGAAGCTGTGAGCAAGGAGTGCAGACTCAGGGGCTGATGTGAGCTCAGGGATTTTGGAGGGCTGAAACTCATCTGCCGTTGCCTGCCAGTAGTTCAGTGTAGGAATTTGGGCATTTTCCTTTGAACAAATGATTCACCAGTAATCATTTAATCAGCTCTCCTGATGTTTGAATAATCTGTGAGTAATTTAGTCAGATGTTTGCCACAGAGTATCAAATAAATGGTTTGGAAAGACACTGGCTCAGACTCTCACCTCGTATATGCTCAGCTTTGGGGTAAACCAGGCCAGTGCTGTCCCCTGCGCTTTGGCCTCAGGTGTCCAAGAGATTTACAGCTGGCCAGGACCAGCCCCAACCTACCAGGTCAGGATGTGGCCATGGCTCAGCTGTACTGTATTTCTGCCATGCAGCTGTGGAGCATCTGCTCTCCTGCCTGGGGTACCACAGCTGCTGGAGGCTGGGGGTGGCGTGCAATGCCCCAGATAAGTGTCCTGGCTGGATATCAGTGCACAGGCTTGTGAGGAGCCCCTTGCTCTCTCTGAGTGGCTCCCTCTGGGGTGCTGTGGATGGGGAAAGCAGCCCAGGGTGATGGACTGATGCTGGCTCATAAGCTAATGGAGAATCATTTCCCCAGGTTCATCTCTCTGCCTGGACCTATTAAAGCTCCAGTATCTTTCCATTCCTGTCCCCACAAAACCACCTGCTCTCCTGACACACTTCCCAATGCCATCAGAGAGCTGCTGCTTCTCTCAGAGCTTTGACTCCTTCTTTTTCAGCTCTGATCCTGGCTGACAGCAGGGAGGGGTGGAGAGGGAGAATGAGGGTTGGCATTTTTTTTCCTTTTCTTCCATTTTGTGACTACTTCAATCCAATCCCGACTTTCTGAGCAGGAGGGTCACTCCCCAGCTTTGCTGCATCCTGTTGAAAAGCCTTGGAGACATCTGCTTTTGCCTTTAGTTTTCCCTCCTGGGGTTTTTTTTCTGTCTTTTTTTTTTTCCTGAGGATCTGCTATCACAGATTCCCTCAGAGTCCCAACATGCTAGTTATTCTTCATGGATAAAACTACTAAAAATAATAATTTATTGTGCACTTTCATCTGAGACAAAACATCATTATTTCCATCCAATTAATAGTGTCTTTTAGCAGCATCAGTGAAAAACCAGAAAAAACCTGGCTCCCACCCAGCCCCCTTCCTCTGCCTGTGTGACATTGTCTCCACAACTGCAGAGAGGTGGTAGCTTTGATTTGATCAACACTTATCTAGTTAAAACAAAAGAGAACTACTTTTGTAGGCTTGCCCAAATATTAGGTTTTTGGGTTTTTCTTTAACAGGAAGATCAGGAAGAGAGCTCTGTTGTTTTGTTACTACTGTTGTTTTCTTCAAACCAGGAGAAGTCCTGGGATGCCAGGGAAAGTGGGAACCTGCCAATGGGAGTATTTCTCCCAAGTCTCTCTGCAGAGTTTTCTCGCATGTGTTGTTTCCTGAGTCACGGGGATTTGAGCTGGGGACGCTCAGATATCTGGAAGCTGGAACAGCCCTTACTGCCGACCTGAATGCTGATGTCCAGGGAGCAGCACCCCTGCCACAGTCACTAGGCTGGAGATAAGGGCAGAGGATGTGCATCATAGGATTCTGGGCTCTGCAGGGCTCCCCAAAATTGCCTGTGGGCACTGCTCCCTGTGCCTTGCTGGCAGCTAGCCCCTGGCAGGGAGCAGGCTGTTTCTTCATGGGCATTTGTCTTTTCCAGGCTGGGAAAACAGAGGTATTTTTCTGCACACTGGCAGCCAAGTGGGGGATGTGGCTGTGGAAGGCTATGTCCCCCAGGCCTCCTGTTCCATGGCATCCCCCAGCCAGTGCCACCAGGGTGCCAGTCAGCCTCTCCCCAGACCCTCCCCACAAGGTGTTTGCCTTTGCCTGGGCAGCTGGCAGGAGGCAGGGGTGGATGCCCTGCAAGGGTGCCTTCCCCTCGGCCTCCTGCCCACCCTGCCCTTCCTTGCCCTGAGGCCGTTTGGCTGTCCTTGCTCACCCTCCCCATTGGCTCCTGCCTGCTTGGCCTCGCTGCTGCTTTAATTTTAGCAATTCCTTGGAAAGAGTCATTTTCCATAAGTCAGCTCTCAGCAGAGCCCTCTGCCTGCCAGCTCTGCCTTCTCACACGTGTTGCTGGCGTGCCCCAGCAGCACACGCCTGCACCTGCCCGGCCAGGCCTGCCTGTCCCAGCCCTTTGCACACCAAATCCTCACACCCGGCTCCCGTCCCCGCCTGGCACATCTCAGCCTGGCACTCCCAGTCCTCTGGTGCCGTGCCTGGAGTGGCCAACCTGGCCCAGCTGCATGGCCACCCCTGGGGCTCCCCCCTCACCAGGAGTAACTGGGCACAGCACAGGGGGACATCTGTCCTCTTTGCCCTGCAGACCCCACCCACACGTGTGACAGCTCTCTGTCCTTATCTGTGATGGGAAATGCCGTGTTCCCACATGCTGCAGGGGACCTCATAGGCTGGGGCTGTGATGGATGAGCAGGGTGGGCTTGTTCAGCACCCAGCAGCAGGTTTTATTGCAGTGGGGAAGGTGGGTGCAGGTGTGGCTGTGCAAGAGGAGCACAGCCCACACGTGTGGTGGGTGTTTGGTTGTGCAGTGTGTGAGAGGGGTGAGAGGCTTTCATGACAGTGAGCCTCTTCCTGTGGGCACTGCTGGGCACTCCAGGAGGGTGTTGGTGTGAGGAAGCATGGCACTCATGAGTGGGGCGTGTGCGAGGATGCACACAGAGAGAGATGCGTGGTTCCTTCTCTTGGGTCTGCATCTCATGCTGGTGGGAAGGGACAGTGCATGTGGACGGTGCATTGTGCACGACCCTGTGTGCATGTATGTGTGTGATTGTGTGTGTGTGATTGTGTGTGTGCACACAGGGCACGCGTGAGGTGACCGCGACCCTGCTGCTTCCACTCTGGGGAGGTGGGGGGACTTGCAGGGACTGCTGCTGGTGCTGTGTGTGTGTCTCTGTGTGGGGGGGGGGGGGGGGGAGGCGCCGTCCCCACGGTGCTTCCACGAGTGTGCATTTGCACGGGGGTCGGTGGGGCGCGCGCGTGTGTGCGGTGCCTCCCTCCGGCTCAGCATCCGTGGGGAGGGAGGCGGCGGCGGCTTGTCCTCAGGGGCGTGGACCAGTGTGTGGCCGTGGGGGGTGCGTGTGTGGGTGTGCGTGTCTGTGAGCCTGTGTGTGTGTGTGTGTGTGTGTGTGTGTGTGTGTGTGTGTGTATGTGTGTTTGCGGGCGGGTGCGCGCGGCGCGGCGGGGCCGGGAGCGCGTCCCCGGCGCTGTGCCGGGGGGTGCGGGCTGAGCTCATCGCTGGCTCCCCGGCGCTCCTTACCAGTGGCTTCTGCGGTCACATGGGTTATGTGCTGGAGTTTAAAAGAGCTTATAGCCCCCGAGCCGGTGCAGAAGCAGCCGGTGGTTGCATGGGGTAGCGCCGGGAGCGGCGGCAAGGAAGGCGCCGTGAGTAGCGGGCGGCCGGGGCCGGAGGGCGGCACGGGATGTACCCCCACCCGCGGGACGGGGGAGGCGGCCTGCGGGCACGGGGGTCAGCGCAGGCGAGCCGCGGGGCCCGCCGCCCAGGGAGGCGGAAAGGAAGGCGGACGGGAACGCTTTCTTCCCCCGCATTCGCTCCCGGTCTTGTGCTCCGTCCCTCCCGCCCCGCAGCCGCGCACCTTTCCAGCGCCCGCGTGTGTCCGCGCCCCGACGTGGGCCGCGCGTCCGCCCCCCCGTGAGGAACCAATTTGGGCAGCTCAATACTTTCCTGCCCCGCCGGGCGCGTGTTCCCGGCGGGGAGGGATGGGGGGCGAGGGGCCGGAGCGTCCCCGCACCCTACAAGACAGCGGGTCCGCATCGGGGCGCGGCGGTGACACCCCCGTCC
This sequence comes from Ammospiza nelsoni, assembly GCF_027579445.1. NCBI lineage: Eukaryota > Metazoa > Chordata > Aves > Passeriformes > Passerellidae > Ammospiza > Ammospiza nelsoni. The sequence continues at coordinate 79,722,587 of NC_080669.1, read as the reverse complement.
CCTGCCCCGCGGGACCCCCGTCCCCTCCCGGCCCGGAGGGCATCGCGGCCGGCACCAGGTTGAGGGCTGCGAGGGATGAGCTCTCCCTGCGGCAGTGCGCGGGGCTGGAGCGGCTGGGACTGCGGGGCGGCTCTTTGTAAACCGGAGCCCGTGGATTTCCTGGGCGGGAGAGCAGGCTGCTTCTCCGTCTCTCCAAAGGCGCAACCTGCCTTCTTCTCTGCTGTGGCAGCGCAGATTTTATTTTTTCTTTTCTATTTTTTTTAATTTTTTTTTTTTTCCCGAAGTGTGATTTTTATAAGAAAAGTGTCTGCATGGTGTCTGCTTCTGGGGAACTGCTCTCCCCGGGCTAGGCAGACAGTTCATCCCGAGCGTGAGTACAAGGGCTGCTTTCCAGAATTGCATAATACACACCGATCCCTATGCTGCTCAAAACTCCCTGACATTTCCACATCTTGGTGACTTCCCCCACTGCAATCCTGAAAACGAGTTGTGACTCCAGTCAGCTCGTGAGCCAATTTGTGGTGTCTTCACTGAGGACAGAACCAGGTCTGCATGTTCCAGCTTCCCTGGCTCCTCTGGCAGTTGTTTCCTTAACCCGTAAACTTTTTTTGGTGTAACGATCGGCTCTTCTTTACTCTCTTACGTTCCCCACCCCAAGCTTACGGACACATGTGCTGGTCTGTTCAGAGCACAGGTTACAGAGAGGGGATTGCCTGCAAAGCCGTTCAATTTCTTTTCCCCATCCCTTTGTGTTTTAATTTGTGGGATGGTTGAGGAGATCCTTTCCTCGGATTGCTTTTTGCTCGGGAACTTGCTGACATCTCGGATTTAGCGAATTTCACTGGCTGTGCCCACTCTCAGCACACCGCGTTGTGTACTCGTGTGAGGGACATGCAGCTGCCAGTCCCACTGGCCGTGTGTTCAGGCAGTGAGGCTCTGACATTGGCTGCTTTCTGCAAAATGTGCAAATATTTGGGAGCAGCCGGTCTTGCTCCCGAGTCCCTGCCTTGCCCCTATCCGTGAGGAGTTAGAGCTTTGCTGTGATGTGTGGAGATGTGCAAGGGATGCTCGTGTCTGGCCGGGCAGCATGCTGAGACCAGGTGCTGGGACCAGAACTCTGTGGGGTTCACTGCACTAGGAGGACTTTCCCAAGACAGGCTGAGCTTTAGAAATGAGAGCCTCGTGCCTGGCAGCCTTCCTTGCGACAGCTCCTCAAGATAAGTTTATCAGAGCCTCTTGTCAGAGCAAGCCAAGCCATGATCTAATGATCGTACATTATCTTTGGTCTAATTTACTCCAAGAGGACCCCATTGTGCCAGGACTCTGCATCCCCTTTCCCCTGAAAAGTGCTCAGCAGCTTCTGGACTTGGGAAAAGCCCTGATACCTCTCACAGCCACAAAGCTTGTGATGCACACACACATTCAAATAACTGTGCAGCCAAGGCTTAGCTTTTGGGGACGTGACTGACTCTCTGAAGCTGGCAGCACGAGTTTTGTGGGTGCAAGCCCCAGCTCCTGGCCACTCTCATTTAATTCCCTGCAAGCTGGAGACACGCATCCTGCTCCAGCTCAGTCTGGGGCTGGGTGTGCGCCTGGGGAGCGTGTCTCTCAGCTCTGTCGTTTATTATTGCTGCCGCTGCCATTATGCCTGACAAATGAGAGTTGCTGAGTAATGTGCTGTTTGTGTGTAAATATCTGAGTGCTCGCAGCTGAGCTCACTCCTGCCACTTTGCAGGAAGCCATCTCAGCACCTTTCCCCTGTGAAGACCCGGGAGTGCACAGCGTCCTTCTGCGGGGACCTCCCCACCGCCACCGCCAGCTCTAGCCTCCGCTCGCCTCTGCTTCCCTGCAAGCGTGAAGCCTCCATCCTCTCCGGCTATCGTGGCAGCCCTTCTGCTTTCCTGAGTGTGAGTCAAGGGTGGGAAAGGGCTCTGTGTGTGTCTGTGTGTGTGTCTGTGTGTGTGTTTCTCTGTGTGTTTGTGTGTGTGAGTGTGTGTGTGTGTGTGTGTGTCTGTGTGTGTGCACTGTTGCTCCCGAGGGTCCGTGTCCGAGGCAGAGTGAGTTTTGGGGACTTTGAGTGTTTTGATGGAGACAGTCATGCATAACTAGGAAAGGAGATTTTTGGGTTGGTTTGGGTTTTTTCCCCTGCCTGCTCAGCCCCGAGTTCCCCCTCATTTCATTCCAGTACTGATGAAGATGCTAAATTGCTCCTTCCCATATTGTTTTCATCCCATTTGCAGTTTAGCATCCAACTGCTTCTTGCAGTCAGTACTTGCTCAGCCCAGCTAGGCTGATCGCAGCTTTTTAAATCTCCCCTTGTAAATCAATCCCTTCTGCCTCCTGATAATTTTTGTCGCTCATTTTTCTGAAATCCCTCCAATTTGTCCATTTTGTGTCGGTGACGTATGCCTGGCCCTAAACATGATGTATACCAGGCATGGCAGCGTGAGGGAAGGACACCTCCTCCCCTCCCACCCCGCTGGGGCTTGTGATGCTTTGTCAGCACTGAACTGAGTTACTTCCCCATTATTCTAAGCTATAGTCCCTGCTCGGTGTTGCAGAAGAAAGCAGCATACTCAGGTCAGTGCCCTGGGGAGAATTCCTCCAAATTCTGGTGATGGTTTACTGAGGTTTGGTTGCATGCTGGTAGCAGATGCTGGAAGGGGCCAGTGGTCTAGGTGTATTCCTGGGGTGCCTCTTCCCACAAGAACTAATAGCTGAACAGGAGGGGTGAGGAAAATAAGGGAGGGCAAGCTGGGCAGATGGGGAAACTGAGGCACGTGCATGCACATTTCCTGTGCATCTTTCCAGCTCTTATTTAGATGCTCTGTGTGTGGGGTGTGGTTGCACTTGTTAGTGTTGCAGCTGGCATGGGCATTTTCTGAGGAGATGCTGGGTGTTTGGTCAGAGCAGGCTGGCACACTGGGATGCTGGGCTCTGGGCTGATTTTGTTCATTGCTTCTCGTGCTCATAGCCAGAGCCTGATGCCACAGGTGCTCTCATGGGGAAGAAGCAGGGTAACAAAGTGCCTTGCATTCGCGCACTTTGAAGTTTTATCATGCCAAACCCTGAGCTCCTAGGACTGAGCATTCCCATTCCCTGGAAGGGCCGTGCCCTTCCAGGATCTGTCTATTTTTAGGAGGAGTTGTATTCTGGACAGTGTCCACTGCAGATGCTCTCTGCCTCCTCCTCTTGGCCCTCCTCCAGGGACACCGTTTGGGCTCTCTGCTGGAGGGGCCGCTCTTGCCGGGGCTCCTCCAGGGCAGAGCAGATCCGAGCGGATGTGGGACCGTGGGGATGCCCGCTGGGCTGTGGTACCCCGGGGTGCTGGGGAGGGACAGCGAGCTCACGCTGTCCCTTGCATGAACTACTGGGAATTCGCCGTGCTCCAGGAGCCAGCAGCACACGGTGGCTTCTGCACGGCGTGGCCAAGCAGGGGTGCTGCTGCCTGGGCCAGGTGGTACCCGGTGCTCGGCGGTGCCCGGCGCCGGCCCGTTCGCCAGGATGACACTAGGGGGCACGAGATCTGCTGGAATTCCTTTGTTGGGGATGGGAAAGGAGGCTGCAAAGCTGCTCTTGACCCTTCAAGCCCCGTGCATCATTCCCCCGCGCGTTTTGTGGGAATTACGAGTGTTAAACCCCACGAGCTGTCCCGGTAACTCCTCCTGCCGCCAGGGCAGGACGCGGCTCTCCGGAGGCTGCTCCGCTGGCTCTGCCCGTCCCTGGCCGTGGGAGCAGCAGGACAGGGATGGAAGCGGACAGCCGGAAACATCTCCCAAGCAAGGAGGTGGTGGATGCAGCCGGAGTGCCAGGGAATCTCCGGGGAATGTGGGAAATCCAGGAAAACACCTTAGCATGGTTTTAATGCCTCTCTAGAGGCGTTGTCCAGAGCAGGGATTAAGTTAGATTCAGGGCTGGCTTTCAAGATGCAGCGTGTTATGGTTTCATTTTCTGCTGGTTGTTAAATTCATGCATGATGTCTCCTCAGGGTCATGTTTTCCCAAAGCAGCAGAAACTTTAGAGAGTCTGATTAAATGAATGATTCTGATCGATCTGAAACATGGAGAGTGTGTGTATGTGTGTGTGTGTTTTTAATATGTGTCCATCTACATATCTGGGTGGGGTGCAAAGAATATGTTTTTGAAGGTATGTTTATGCATTTCTGCATACATCCAGCTGTAATATTGTCCTGAGTCCTTAAAATCTATTATTCCAGCTGTGAATGCGTGTATATATATTAAAGCACTGTATACTGGAGTCTTTCTCTCTTGTTATAACAAACCTCACAGAAAGCAAATAAAGAGACATTGTTCTCATAGCAGGCTTTTAAGGGCTCAATATTTATCTTCTATGAATTTTGATAGTTTTTGTTCAGCATGTTTGCAGTTATGATGGTGGTGGGGGGTTTGCCTATCTGCTTCGGATTTTGTGCTGTTGGGAAACTGAAAACATTTGGATCGTTTCAGCTTATTCATTAGGTAATGAAAACAGAAGTCAAGCTTCTGGATTGAAATGTTGGCACCTGATATCATTCTGGCATATTAATTTCTCAATGGTTAGGGTTTTTTCTAATGCCTTCCGTTGCCAGATACCAGGCTCCTTTGCTGGAGCCGTGCTTCTCTCGCGAGCCCCCGGGCAATATTTTTAGTAGGACACTGATGCATCGCAAACACTCCTGTACTCCGAGAAAAAGCTTTGCTGGCTGTTGTTGGAAGTAGCGCCAGAATGGGTAGAAAGGAGAGATCAGAGGAGGACGGTGCTGCCGCTGCGTCGGAGCGTTCGCTTTGTGCCTGAGACGGAGGTTTTGTGTCGGGTCGTGCAGGTGCTGTGCCTGTGCGGATGTGAGGGCAATTCCCCAGCTGGCTTCTGAGACAGGGCTGAGGAGCAGGGGTTTATTTATTTTGAAATGCCTGGTGAATTGGAAGGAGGTCCGGGAAGAAGTGCCGAGTCAACTTTCAAGTCAATTAGGGATGTGTCTGGAGGTGTGAAGTGGTTTGAAGAGGACAGGGTGATTTGTCTGAAAGTGTTACCTAATTAGAGGGTATAGTCAGGGCTCTAATTAGCCATGACACCCTAAAGATGTTATCAAAGCCCTCTTGGGGCACAGCTGATCCAGTGCCGTGGCTGTGAGCTCTCTGGTCAGCGCGGCCGCGCACGGCCGGAGCTGCCGCCCTCTGGCTCAGAGGCAGCCCCGATGCTTGAAGAGGCTCTTTTCAGGTAACTCGTGATACCCTCCGGGGCTGCTGCCAACGTTCAGTGATGTTCATAAAGTCACAGAATGAAAGGAAAGCCTGCAGCAGTTGGAAGAATTAATACTGGTGCCCACTATGTGGGAAATCTCCTCTCTTTTCCCTGAGCGGCGTCACTTTCTGCTGCTCTCTGCCTGGGGGGAGGCTGGAGGAGGAGGGTTGTGAGGATTTGCATTAAGTGATGCTGTACTAACAGCTGGTGGAGGAATCGTGACCCCTTTCTTAGCATTGCCTGACAGAGGGGACATGGGATCAACTGAAATCTGGCTTGCCCAGACCTGGTTGTATTTAAATACTATGCAACACACCCTGTGAGGGGGAACTGGTGGAGGAAGCAGTACAAGAAGTGCTGGGTAAGAGGGAAAGGCTCCTGGGAAGGCTTTTCCCTGACGTTGGAAGGAGTTTGCAGCCTGCACCTCTGCTGGCCACACCTGGGTGGTGGGTGGTTGTTTCCCTTTTGAGAGTTGGGGCTGGGGATTGCTCTCTCTGGGGCTGCTCTCACTGCCTGCTGTTCATCCATCAAAACCATTGTTCAGTCAGCCCTGTGAGGAGAGGAGAGTGGGAGCTGACCATTCCCAGCAGTGGTGCCAAGAGCCAGTAGGAGCCACCTGAAGCCAGGCTGGTGGATGGGTGTGGAAAGCAGGGCCCATTGCCATTCTCAGCAGCAGTGAGCAAAGGAATTCTCTTCGCTCTCAGGGCTGAGGTCCCTGTGTGTGTCAGAGCCCTCTGAATTGCCAGGAGAGAGCAGTGGGTAGCTCAGACCTCCTTGGCAGGAAGGAGCGACTGTTACTCCTGTGTCAATGATGGATCCTGGGGCTAGGATGTTCCCTGTGTGCTTCATCAGTGCTGTGAGGAGCTTGGCTCTGCAAAGGGACTCTCTTTGCTTGTGTAGGTGGAATTGCAGCCCCCCAAATGCAAACACACAGCCGGGCACACTCCCGTGCTCACAGTTACCCAGGGATGTGCCTGCTTTTAATTATGTGGGTGTTAAGCCAGTGAATTAATTTTGTTCACAAAGTTGCAGCTGGCATTTTCCTACTGCTCCTGGTCTCTGGTGGCATTCCCACACTCTGGAGCACATGTGCAAATAACTTGGGGATTGGGGTTTGGTAACTTGGAGGACAGTGCCAACAGGCATTGTCAACACAGGGCTGACCCAGGCAGCTCTCCCTGAGCTGTTGCTGTGCTGTGCCAGGGCTGCAGGTGCCACGCTGGATTTTAGGGTGCTGTGTTATGGTTGGTGGATGGGGAGCTGCTCCCTGTGCTGTCACAAGCTGATCAGCACAGAAGGAGGGACCTGCACTGCTGCCCTCCTGCCTGGGGAAGCAGCCTGGGTTGGGCATCTCAGCGCCAGGCACGAGATTTGGTTATGAATTCTAACAGTGTCTTGTACAATAAAACAGCCTTATCTCTGCTTTTGCCCTAGGTACACTCTGCACCACACTCCTTTTGTCTAGGGCCTAAAAATGCTGGTGAAAATGAGGACACATCCTTTTTTGTGGTTAAAGTGTGGTTCTCAGATGCAAAGGGAGGCAGCCTGTGCTAGACTTCACCACCAATGTGTGATTTACCCTCCTCTGTGCCACTGAACTGAGGGCTTGAAAAACAAATATGTTAAAAGGAAGGAAAGACAACAAAAGGCTGCTGGTGCTCTGAAATTCGATAAAAAAAAGCTCTGTCCAGTCCTCTGGGCTTCTCGCTTAATGAAGAGCTCTAGAAATAACAGTGTTACAGGAAAGTGCACCCACAGATAACAGTGGGTTTGGGGATGGGACTGCTTTGTTCTTGCGGAGCCGGGTTGAAGTTCATTTTGGGCATTGAAGTTCATTTTGGGTATTGAAGTTCATTTTGGGTGTTTTTACACCCCCCAGAGCCGGGGTGTTACTGTCACTCCATGAATCCAAAGCCATTCACAGCTGCCTGGAACCTCTCCGCTCTGCAGTCCTTGTCTAGCCTGTTGCCTCTCCCCAGCGTGCCAGACACACATATGGGTGGGAGGCTGCTGGATTTGGGAGCCCAGCTGGTGGGGGTGGGAGAGGTCCCACCGAGCTGCCGCCGCTGTTTCTCCCGGCTGGGTTCAGAGCAGTTTCCTCTCGCCCCATCCCGGCCATGTGCGGGGCGGCCGGCTCCCCACACGTGTTGCACAGACACATTTCCGTGCTGCCTCTTGGTGCCTGCTCACCTATTTGCAGCTGGGGGAGCTGAAGCTGCTCTTTCTTGTGATTTGTTAAAAAAAAAGTCTCTCTCTGGATGGAGTTGTCTGTGCTTTTATTGACCTGGTTACGGGAACGACAGAGGCTTTTCCGTCTCCTGGACGCGTGATTTCTGCAAGGGCTCTGGAGCAGGGGCCGGCTCTTGCTGCTGGTGTGTTTCCAGTTCTCCTAACATGATTAGTTTGACAGGCCCATTGGGTATGCTGGCGAGTCTAGTTTTTATTTTGTGCATGAAAGTAAGTGCTGTGACAGGGCACAGAGCACCAGCTAATGCTGACATCTGTGCAGGAGGGACAGATGTCAATATTTTTGGACAGTATTTTTGGCCGTGCCTCAGACGTGCTCTGCCACCTGGCAGAAACCCCTTGCCCTTTTGATGGGGCATTTCTGTAATGTCTCAACTTCCTGACCATCTTGGAGACTCTTCCCTTGTATCTGCAGTTGGAGTTGTTTTGCCAGAAGGTGCAGTTTGAGCTCGTGAAACCTGAGTGCTGAGGACATTCCAGGCATGCACCTGACGGCTCTCAGTGAAGGTGTCCATCCTTCAGAAGTCCAACAAGCTACCATCAGTCATTCCCATTGGCATATTTGCCTGCTGGGCTCCAGTTTTGTGTGTGTTGCCATCTTCCAGCAATGCTGAAGCACACCATGTTTTTGGGGCTTTTTGAGGTGGGAGGAGGACTGGAATGGGGATCATCGATCATCCCTGCTCTGCAAGCTGCTTTTTGCTGTACGGACATATCTGCTCTCCCCCAGTCCTCTTTGATCTGGATCAGCAGTTCCAGCTTCACCCTGGCTTGTTCAGCTGCAAAGCGAGGATGAAGAGGAATTTCCCCAGCAGCCATAGGGGTCCTCGACTCCAGGGGCATGCAGCACTTGTGCTTTCTAGATCTGGTAAATCTGTACCTCTGGTCCGGCCAGAAATGGTGGTGTTTTTTCCCAAGCAGGGCTGCCTTATGCACAGGGTAGAGCCATTTCTGCACAACTGGACCTGGCATCTCCCCATTTCCTTCCAGAGCAAGGAAGGAGATGATGGCATGACTTACAAAAGAGCCAATGGCAAAGGATTTGTGTTGATGATTTTGACTTTGCCTCTCCCAAGGAACTAATCTGGCCTGTCTTTGGGTGTAGGACCCAAACTGGAGGTTTAATTCACTGCACATCTGCTTTTAGGCTTGGAGGGTTCCCCAAGGCTGTTTGCTGTGGTACATTACCAGGGTCAGCCTTTAACCTTGTGACCACTAGGGGTTGGAGGCAAGCATCATTGCCTTCAAAGAGGGGAAGCTGAAACCTGGAGTGGCTGTGGGATTTCCTTGAGGTCCCAGAGCAGAGCTGGTGGCAGAAAACCAGATTTCTTGAGTTGCTAACAGCTCCTGCCAGCTGTGGGACACATTAGTAAACACTTGAGTAGATCAAAGTAGGGCATCCGGCTCTTTGCACAGCACTGTGCTTATCTGTCTATCTGTCTGTCTGTCTGTAGTGCTTCTGGCAGTCAAACCTAAGATGACATTTAAAGGCTTTACCTTTTTTCTCTCTTGCCGGATTCAGATCAAATTTGCTGAGTTGTCAAGCTGAAAATTCTTTTCTCCTAAGTGCTGGCCCAGCAACAGCTCACTGTGCTGCATCCCTGCCTCGGAGGAGTCCAGCTGGGCTCCTCCTGCCTCCCATCCCTGGCTTTAACATGGGGGAGTGGAGCAACAGCTTTGCTGGTGGACAGGAGAAAAGAAACAGATTTTCGCTTCCTTCTTCTCCCTGTTGATCAGGCCATTCTGGGCTCAGTTAGCAGCAGCTGTTCAAAAACAGCAAACAGAGCCAGGTTTGCACTGAAAAAGATGTTTTGGGGTGGAAAGGGCAGTGGTAGAGGCTTGCAGGCAAACCCTTGCTCCTCCCTAAGCCTGGCCTAGGTCTCAGAGGCAGGCACGTGTGCTGTGAGCTGGTGGGCTCTCAGCAGAGTCCCAGCAGGCTGGGTGTCTGTCTGGAGACAGCCGGGACAAGTGGCACCAATCAGCCTCTGACCCA